>NW_027040720.1:0-1261441 GCF_037179485.1 Ochlerotatus camptorhynchus
GAGGTTTCCTTTCACCTTGGTTATGGCTATTGGTTGGTTTTCTGTCTGACAGCAGAGATTATCTATCGACAAGAGTACTAAAGAGCTCCTGCACAGGTGAGTAATTAGTGTGAACAAAGTACGCAACAGTGTTTACAGAATAAGCGACCCAGTGCTCAGTATAATTCCCTACCCACAAAGATCATTCAGAGTAACCGGGGAGTAACACTCTGCACCTTCACGTCGTGCAGTACCCGATGTCCTATAATCATGGGTTCGTAGTGCTCCGGGAGTTCCATCAGCAACAACGCAGCAAGCCATGAATCATCGACCCGATTCCCGCAAGTTTGTGTGCCGTCCGTAGACATCAATTCATCGATTCCACGCTACCGCAATTGTCCAACCGGGTCGACGTTAGCTTCCTCAGCATCCCAAATTTTTCGCGTAAGTAATTTGTTGTCGCCAGGCTCAAACAGATGGTGGCCAGCGCTCGCAAACTAACCTCTCCGTCGACTTCCTGGCCTTCCACCGGTGACACAGCGCACCAGGAATCCTCACGGATGAGCGTCATTTTCATGGCAAAAGCCCACGTCGTGTAATTTTTGCGAACCTTCAGCTTTTCGATGATCGTCATACCGAACTCCACTGATTCGTGCGTTCCCAGCGGACAGCACTCCAGCTTCATTCCTTGCTTCCGGAGGATTTTCCAGCACCGCTTCCGACTTCGCTTGATTGCATCCTTAAGTTAACTTTTCACTACTTCTAGAAACTTCTTACTTCCGGCTATGACCTTTTCTGGGCCCATAACCTTTTCGCAGAATAAAAGAAATAAGTCCGCTCGGTTCGAGTGCTATAAAGTCAATATTTATTTCGAATCAACAACTACTAACTGCTAAGGTACAGTAGTATATAAGCCAATATGTATATAGGGGAAATGGATGTAATGTCGGCCTAACTGCCCCTAATTTGGGCCCATATATAAATTCAGCAATCGCCTAAGTTTTCAATAGCGTCCAAAATATCCATTAATACCGTCCCAATGACGCGTTCATCTAGATAAAATTGATAAATAGCAGATTTTTAGCGATGTGCCCAATCTTAGATCCATAGGCCAACATTAGAGCCATTTCCCCTAGTATCGGAAATCGTAGGTTACTTCGATCTCTTCTATTTCTAATTTAGTCATATTGAACCGTTGACGTTTGCCTTCCATTTTTGTATGCTTCAACATCATCCAAGCGATCGCTACAATCGGTACAAAGTGGTCAGATCACCAATGGAAGTTTCCCAACACATTTACTCACCTAGCAATACATCGCTACAATTTCTCCATAACAATCTTTCTCTCCTTCTCCATTTATCTCGCTCTCTTTTGGATTAAATTTTCCTTCCCCTGTCTTCGTAAATAAAAAAAAATCCCTTGGCAACAACTTTTGACACCTCGCCGAGACCTCGCCTCGCCGGGTACCAAAATGGGGATTGAACTTTGGAGCATGCCTTTTTTGTGCATTTCTCTTCTTCTCCTTCGGGGATGTCGTCTCTGTTGGCTCATTATTCGACTCGTTCGTTAAATTTTTGCTTTCGGCCTTTCCGTCAAGGAGGAGAAGGGTGCGGTCGGATTTGGAAGTTATGATTTAAAGTTAATTTTCTGCCGAAGAAAAGAAAGAAGAGGCATGAAATGCGTAGCTCTTCGTTACAGGGTTGAATCCGTTAATCATTATAACATTGCAATTTACTAATTAACTTTTGTTTCTTTTCTGCTTACAGGTAAGCCTTCCCTTATCATGTACATGATCTATTTTGTTCATTCAAGTAAGTAAACAAACACGTATTCGAATCAGCATATTACTTGGATTGAAGTGAAGTGATAAGACCTAATAACAGGACTCAACGAACGGTTTGTTTACCTTGTTTCCATAGCTGTTCGAAAAGCACCCGTTGTATTTACCTAAGACAACTGTTGACAGTGCTAAAAATATCCCCAACAAATCCAATAATAGAGTTAAAGAAATGTGCTGGGTCCATTAAAGTACCCACATGCCAAATATACCTACCAATGGAAGAGTTTCAGAACTGATAATTGACCAATATTTACAGTCAAGCAAGCTTGCTGTCGCGTCAGCGTCTGGCCCCGAAGGTGTCGTCGATGGTTCCATTTGCACCTTCGGCGATTCTTGAGGCTTCCACTTTCGTCGTAGCGGTACGTCTTGTTGTTTTATGCTAAAACTTACGGTGGCGGTTTAAGTTCATGTTCGAGGTTATGTTAACACATTAGCAGAATGGCCTGCGTTATTAAACCCACAAACAACGTCATCGTGGTGACGAAGGACTACTTGCAGTGGAATATAAGCGGCATCATCATAGCGTCATAAATTTGCACCTTCGCGCAGTGGATGTCTTCGCGGCGAGACGAAAGTCGCGATCGTAAACAAACCACAAACCATTAGCAAACCACATCACCACATGGTGGACTGACAGGTTTCGTATCGTTGTTATTGATTGATTTTGGCTACTTAGGCGTCGCGTGAATGGTTTCTGTGAATGGCTTGCTGCTTTCATTCATAACTCCGGTTTCCACGGGCTGGGATTTACCAACTTGAACGTACTCAGTCAGTCGTCATTGGGCTGTGGAAGGTGTGCGGAATTGATGAATAATTGAGGATAAACACCTGGCGTAGAACTCGAATCGAAAATGGTAGCACCATAATCTTCCCTTGTGATTGTGCTTTTTGACAGTTTCAGGACCGTTTGGTTTGGAAATTTTGGAGAATTCTTCTATCGCATTGAGTTTGATTTTAAAGATTGATTCTTAGAAGGTGCCGACAAAAAGATGCATGACTCTCACGATCGTGAAAATCATCTGTTCGTTTCGCTGACAGTTCGGTCCAGGTTTCTACATTTTCGTAGCTCTAAAATGAACTCGAGTTATGTTTCTTTCATACAACGTGTTCACGCTTCATTTCTATAACGCCTAGCTTAGCTAGACTATCAGCACGAAACGAAAATGAAAAAGAAGCACGCTTAGAACGAAAGGCTGGCTGTGGATTTGTTCGTCGTTGCTTTGCTCATTGCTTTCCATGAAGTTCGAGTTGAAACGAAATCTCATTATGGCTTTCAATCCCACCCACCGGCACTCTATCATCGCTCTTTCAATGTGTTTAATATGCGTTGTGTCCCGATTTCATTCCTTTTTTTTAAAGATAAATGTGTGGATGGAAGATAAATTAAACATATAACGTGTAATCTGCAAGTGTTTTCACGTGAGAAATCCTTCAAATATATGTTTTCATTTTCCGTCATACGTTATGAAAGACGAAACTATCAAAGTCGAGTAATCTTTCACTCGTCTGCTTCACCAAAGCTTGAAAGAAAGATCAGTGAAGTGACGGGAGAAATAGAGGCAAACGTTTAAAAAAAAAAAACTACAAGGAACAGCCCTATGGTAACGTAGGACTGCGTGGTCTAATATAATAAATCTTATTTGTTTTGGGCAGGAATAGGAATTTGAGCGGGGTTCTCTCTGTTTATACTCTTTAGCGCTTGACATAGATGGCCCACAGCGACTCACGAAGAGCTACTGATTCCGATCAATAGCGGTGCGGCTTCTTCTTCCTTCTATGGATGCTCATGTGGGCTGCATCTCGCTGCTTGCTGGCAGCCTTTCGTTGTGTACTGTAGAACACCACCGCTGACCACGCGGTGAATTCAACTTTGAAATCTGTGTTAAGGAAATTGCTTTTCGTAGACAATCGGTGATAATTTTAATATCATAGCAACAGTTGCACATTCGTTCAATTTTCAATAGTGAAATTTTGAAAAATTATAAAGTCTCAAATTTAACAGATTTTTAGAAATATTTCTGATCGATTGATAATAAAATTATTGAAATTGGTCCTGGGGCAGCTGAGTTATTAACGTTCAAAATCTTTCATAATTTTGTTACATGTTCCATTTTCGATTTTCACAAAGTGTACCCGCATATAGAAATCACAGTCCTACGTCAAAAAGTTTGGTAGACACCGACGGAGGTTCTAGAATGTTGCGAATGATGATGTGTTTTCTTGCACCTACTTATTTAAAGTTTGTACGAAATGATTTTCTGACACTGCCATGATCTCTGAGTAATGAAGAGTTCAACTTATGTGCTACTTTTCTAATCTATTCAAAATCAATAAACAGTTTTTGTTTTTCCATAATTACCATGGGATTTTCCTTAATCTCCATTGGAACTCTTCTCGTACTTTGGAATTATCCTCGGAAATCGCTTGAAACTCCCCTTAGAAGTTCCTCGGAATCCTCAATAGAAATCCTTTAATACTATCCTGAAATTGCAATTCATTTGAAATATTATCAAAATTTCTTTTAAAACTTCCCTAACAAATCCTAGTATCTGAAGCCCAGGATTGAAAACATTCAACCTGAAATTTTCCTGAGTCTATTTCTGTTGAAATTGCCTCGGAGCTCCCTTTAAATTATGTTGGAATTTGGTAATCCCTATGATGTTCTTTTCACAACTTGAAGACAAACCAACGAAGCGGCATGTCGTGTCCCAAATAGCATAGTTGTATGATCCATTGGGACTAGTGTCACCGGTGATCATCAAAGTGTAGATGATCATGCAGTGCCTGTGGACTACCAACCTTTTATGGGATGACCCTATGAAATTACTCCAGCGGTGGACAGAGTTCCAGACATCATTGAGCCACCTCAACAATGTCAAGATTCCAAGATGCGTCGTGGTTCCTGATACAGTGAAGACTCATGGTTTTGCCGATGACTCTAAATATGCGTATGGCGTACCTTCAAGGACTTTGAACGTACCTCAAAGCTTCCCGGAAGACCCGTGTCCCGCTAGATAGACATACGATTTCAGCAATGACCAAGTCGATCGACCAGATATCTACGGAAATGTGACGTACCAAATGCGTACTTTACGAATCAGCAATTCATTTTTAACGTACCTCTTATTTTCACTTAAATGCTTACACTAAACTTTTTAAATCGGTTTATATATGAATTCTGGGCACGGAATTGGATTTCTCGAAATTTTTTAGACCGATTTCATATAAAAAACAATATACTTAAGTGCATTCTAGCCAATTTGAGCACTAAAAACTGTTTTTTTTATATGCATCCCTTAAAAATATACTAATTTTGAACAAAACCGTTAATTCCATGAATAATTATGGAGACGCACGGTGCTGCTTGGAAAACTCCATCATGATAAATGCCTTGATAACTTTCTGATTGGTCATGACCAACGTACCTAACTGGAATTCACTTTCTGTTTGAACTTACCAGAGATTTAAATAAAAATTAATATTATTTTAAAAATTCAATTTTTTTTTCGATGACGTTACGGTACGTCACATTTCCGTAGAAATCAAGTTGATCGACTTGGTCTTTTGCTGAAATCGTATGTCTATCCAGCGGGACACGGGTTTTCCAGGAAGCTTTGAGGTACGTTCAAAATCCTTGAAGGTACGCTATGGTACGCTATTGGTACATTCCAAAACACCTATCAACTTTGAAATTCGTTAAGTTTGCCCCGCTGGATCAATCTATCCGTGTATGGCCCATGTGTGTCTCATCTTCTGAGCAGCAAATCCAAGGTAGCTCATCTTCCTGAGTTGACCATCCCTCGAATAGAGTTGTGCGCCGTTCTACTGCTAGCTTAGATAAGGTGATCCCGACGTTGAAACTGGTGATCCTCGAAATCAGATTATGGTCCGATACTCAAATAGCCTTGGCTTGGATGAAGAAACCTTTGGATCGGCTGCAAGTCTTGATTCGCAACCGTGTGACCAAAATCAACAAACTGACCGAAAATTGTCGTTAGAGTTACGTCAACACGGATCAAAATCCGGCGAACATTGTATCCCGAGGAATGAAACCAACCCTGTTAAGCAAATGTCAGCTGTGATGGAACGGTTCACCAAAGGAAGTCACCTATGGGACGGAGCTGACAGAAAAGATTACCGACGACCTGATTCCTGAGCTAAAAACTGTAGTCATTGCAAACCAGATCGCGAAGTATCCCGATACCAGCTTTGAACGGTTTGATTCGCTCGTTCTTCGTGTGTGAACTCCTAAGGACAAGCGAGATTCTTGTGGACGATTCATCCGTGTTCTTCAACAAAGCGAACTACATGAGGAGATCTAGTGTGTCCAACGGGATTCGAAATTCCAAAGCGTCGGGCTGCATTGCAACCGTTCATAGACGAAGGACGGTTTCCTACGAGTCGGCGGACGTCTACAGAATTCGAAATTGTCCTTTGACGCCAAGCATCAACTGAGGCTTCTACCAAACCAGCTATTCCGTGATCAAGAAATTTTACCAAGAACGACTTCACGAAGGCCAGTCCGGAGTATTGGCAGCTATCCGTCAGAAAATTTGGCTCATCAACGCTCGTTCAACCATCCGCAAGGTGATCCATAACTGCGTGAGACGTTTCCGTATGAAGCCAAGGATGATCCAACCACTGATGGGGAATCTTCCTGAATCCCGAGTGAACATCGCCGCACCGTTCGAACTGACTGGCGTCGACTACGCTTGGCCAGTTTTCGTGAAGAAAGGTAAACGTAAGACAAAAGTCGTGAAGGCATACACCGCTTTAGTTGTGTGCTTAGTATGGAAGGCGATTCATAACATCGGAGGCATTCCTGGCCGCACTAGACCGGTTTGTCAATCGACGGGGTCTTTAGAGCAGTTTTATTAGAGTTGGAAATGCTATACTTATACCAACCAGAAGCTTTAGTGCGGTCATTTATTAGCTAGAGATAGTTCTGAAGAGGGTAGATTGATAGTACTGCTGAAAATTGAATAGAAGTTGAAATTGAGCGAAGGGCCATTAAGAGCATCTACACCGCGGGGGGTGCTAAACGGGGTTTAATACCCATTTTAGCAACCCATGGGTTATAACGACTCCCACCGCGGGGTGCTAAATGAGCTTCCCGATGGGTAAATCGAATACGGGTCCCGATGGGGATTCCGTAGACGGATCTCGATTGGGATTCCGTAGACGGATCCCGATTAGGATTCCGTAGATGGATCCCAAATGGGATTCCGTAGACGGATTCCGAATGAGATTTCGTAGACAGATCTCGAAGGGGATTCCGTAGACGGATCCCGAAACGGATCCCGAAGGGGATTCCGTAGACGGATCCCGAAGGGGATTCCGTAGACGGATCCCTCAGGGGATTCCGTAGACGGATCCCTCAGGGGATTCCGTAGACGGATCCCTCAGGGGATTCCGTAGACGGATCCCTCAGGGGATTCCGTAGACGGATCCCTCAGGGGATTCCGTAGACGGATCCCTCAGGGGATTCCGTAGACGGATCCCTCAGGGGATTCCGTAGACGGATCCCTCAGGGGATTCCGTAGACGGATCCCTCAGGGGATTCCGTAGACGGATCCCTCAGGGGATTCCGTAGACGGATCCCTCAGGGGATTCCGTAGACGGATCCCTCAGGGGATTCCGTAGACGGATCCCTCAGGGGATTCCGTAGACGGATCCCTCAGGGGATTCCGTAGACGGATCCCTCAGGGGATTCCGTAGACGGATCCCTCAGAGGATTCCGTAGACGGATCCCTCAGGGGATTCCGTAGACGGATCCCTCAGGGGATTCCGTAGACGGATCCCTCAGGGGATTCCGTAGACGGATCCCTCAGGGGATTCCGTAGACGGATCCCTCAGGGGATTCCGTAGACGGATCCCTCAGGGGATTCCGTAGACGGATCCCTCAGGGGATTCCGTAGACGGATCCCTCAGGGGATTCCGTAGACGGATCCCTCAGGGGATTCCGTAGACGGATCCCTCAGGGGATTCCGTAGACGGATCCCTCAGGGGATTCCGTAGACGGATCCCTCAGGGGATTCCGTAGACGGATCCCTCAGGGGATTCCGTAGACGGATCCCTCAGGGGATTCCGTAGACGGATCCCTCAGGGGATTCCGTAGACGGATCCCTCAGGGGATTCCGTAGACGGATCCCTCAGGGGATTCCGTAGACGGATCCCTCAGGGGATTCCGTAGACGGATCCCTCAGGGGATTCCGTAGACGGATCCCTCAGGGGATTCCGTAGACGGATCCCTCAGGGGATTCCGTAGACGGATCCCTCAGGGGATTCCGTAGACGGATCCCTCAGGGGATTCCGTAGACGGATCCCTCAGGGGATTCCGTAGACGGATCCCTCAGGGGATTCCGTAGACGGATCCCTCAGGGGATTCCGTAGACGGATCCCTCAGGGGATTCCGTAGACGGATCCCTCAGGGGATTCCGTAGACGGATCCCTCAGGGGATTCCGTAGACGGATCCCTCAGGGGATTCCGTAGACGGATCCCTCAGGGGATTCCGTAGACGGATCCCTCAGGGGATTCCGTAGACGGATCCCTCAGGGGATTCCGTAGACGGATCCCTCAGGGGATTCCGTAGACGGATCCCTCAGGGGATTCCGTAGACGGATCCCTCAGGGGATTCCGTAGACGGATCCCTCAGGGGATTCCGTAGACGGATCCCTCAGGGGATTCCGTAGACGGATCCCTCAGGGGATTCCGTAGACGGATCCCTCAGGGGATTCCGTAGACGGATCCCTCAGGGGATTCCGTAGACGGATCCCTCAGGGGATTCCGTAGACGGATCCCTCAGGGGATTCCGTAGACGGATCCCTCAGGGGATTCCGTAGACGGATCCCTCAGGGGATTCCGTAGACGGATCCCTCAGGGGATTCCGTAGACGGATCCCTCAGGGGATTCCGTAGACGGATCCCTCAGGGGATTCCGTAGACGGATCCCTCAGGGGATTCCGTAGACGGATCCCTCAGGGGATTCCGTAGACGGATCCCTCAGGGGATTCCGTAGACGGATCCCTCAGGGGATTCCGTAGACGGATCCCTCAGGGGATTCCGTAGACGGATCCCTCAGGGGATTCCGTAGACGGATCCCTCAGGGGATTCCGTAGACGGATCCCTCAGGGGATTCCGTAGACGGATCCCTCAGGGGATTCCGTAGACGGATCCCTCAGGGGATTCCGTAGACGGATCCCTCCGGGGATTCCGTAGACGGATCCCTCAGGGGATTCCGTAGACGGATCCCTCCGGGGATTCCGTAGACGGATCCCTCCGGGGATTCCGTAGACGGATCCCTCCGGGGATTCCGTAGACGGATCCCTCAGGGGATTCCGTAGACGGATCCCTCAGGGGATTCCGTAGACGGATCCCTCAGGGGATTCCGTAGACGGATCCCTCAGGGGATTCCGTAGACGGATCCCTCAGGGGATTCCGTAGACGGATCCCTCAGGGGATTCCGTAGACGGATCCCTCCGGGGATTCCGTAGACGGATCCCTCCGGGGATTCCGTAGACGGATCCCTCCGGGGATTCCGTAGACGGATCCCTCCGGGGATTCCGTAGACGGATCCCTCCGGGGATTCCGTAGACGGATCCCTCCGGGGATTCCGTAGACGGATCCCTCCGGGGATTCCGTAGACGGATCCCTCCGGGGATTCCGTAGACGGATCCCTCCGGGGATTCCGTAGACGGATCCCTCCGGGGATTCCGTAGACGGATCCCTCCGGGGATTCCGTAGACGGATCCCTCCGGGGATTCCGTAGACGGATCCCTCCGGGGATTCCGTAGACGGATCCCTCCGGGGATTCCGTAGACGGATCCCTCCGGGGATTCCGTAGACGGATCCCTCCGGGGATTCCGTAGACGGATCCCTCCGGGGATTCCGTAGACGGATCCCTCCGGGGATTCCGTAGACGGATCCCTCCGGGGATTCCGTAGACGGATCCCTCCGGGGATTCCGTAGACGGATCCCTCCGGGGATTCCGTAGACGGATCCCTCCGGGGATTCCGTAGACGGATCCCTCCGGGGATTCCGTAGACGGATCCCTCCGGGGATTCCGTAGACGGATCCCTCCGGGGATTCCGTAGACGGATCCCTCCGGGGATTCCGTAGACGGATCCCTCCGGGGATTCCGTAGACGGATCCCTCCGGGGATTCCGTAGACGGATCCCTCCGGGGATTCCGTAGACGGATCCCTCCGGGGATTCCGTAGACGGATCCCTCAGGGGATTCCGTAGACGGATCCCTCAGGGGAGTCCGTAGACGGATCCCTCAGGGGATTCCGTAGACGGATCCCTCAGGGGATTCCGTAGACGGATCCCTCAGGGGATTCCGTAGACGGATCCCTCAGGGGAGTCCGTAGACGGATCCCTCAGGGGATTCCGTAGACGGATCCCTCAGGGGATTCCGTAGACGGATCCCTCAGGGGATTCCGTAGACGGATCCCTCAGGGGATTCCGTAGACGGATCCCTCAGGGGATTCCGTAGACGGATCCCTCAGGGGATTCCGTAGACGGATCCCTCAGGGGATTCCGTAGACGGATCCCTCAGGGGATTCCGTAGACGGATCCCTCAGGGGATTCCGTAGACGGATCCCTCAGGGGATTCCGTAGACGGATCCCTCAGGGGATTCCGTAGACGGATCCCTCAGGGGATTCCGTAGACGGATCCCTCAGGGGATTCCGTAGACGGATCCCTATTAACCGTACTATAGGAATCAATAAAAATTCTTGCATAAAATCCTAATGTTGCAAACGGTTCGAAAGGAAACGGCTTTCATTTTGGTATGTTTTTGAATTTTTGACAGCCACATTGAAATAAGCCGCCATTTTGGATTTTTTCCAATACATTATATTTTCCTCAGCTTATCTCCTACAAATAAAAAAAAACTGAGCACGCTATTTGAAAGATGAGTTTTTTTCCTAATAGATAATTCTCCCAAAAACTACCTACGTGGTTTTTGAATAGGGTCTTCAGTCGCCATCGTAAAAATACCCATATTGTAAAGTATCTGATCCTTTTAGAAACTGAAAATTGGATTCCAAAATCGCTGTAGAGGTGAAGATAAGCTATCAAAATCAAGATCCGTTGAAAAGATCCAGATCAGTATGGAGACTGAATCCATGCTTCGTTACTTTATAAGAACCGCTTTGTCTGCTTGGTAATTAACAATAACTTGTCTTTCCCTTGTTATCCGATTGAAAACATTGAAGATTGGTAACGAGCTGTAAAAATGATCACAAATTACATATTAGGATTTCGATCTTACAACTCGCGTTTGCACACACCTTCTGCTTCACTTGATTCTGTCCTTCCAGCATTTGACTGTTATGTAGAACAGAAATGACTTCTGAGACAAATGTTGGAAACTGGATTGCATTTTCAGCCATGCATTACACACTGAAAATAAAAATCGAAAATTTTCGTTAAACATTTAAAAAAGCTTAAAAAACCTGTTGAAATTTTCAGAAAACGTAAAATAAACGTACGTTTAATAATCTTAAAATTTCAGTTTTTGATAACGAAGTTTTTAACAGCGTTTATTTTTGTGTGTGAAATTTTGAGTTTTTTTAGTGTGTATTTTTCCTGAAAATGCAATACAGTTTCCTACTACTTTGTCTCAGACGTCATTTCGATTAGATTAACCGTTTTCGTGCTATGGTTTGTTGAAAAATATCGAAAACGCCATTTAAAAAAATTAGGCGCATTCAAAAATGGCTGAATTGTAGCACAAACTTGGATCAATTACGCGAAGTTTCATCTGAGAGTTTCAATTCTGAGAAGTAAAATCTAAAGTAGGGGAAATGGCTCTAATGTTGGCCTATGGATTTAAGATTGGGCCCATCGCTATGAAGTTGCTATTTATCAATTTTATCAAGATGAATGCGTCATTGGGATGGTACTAATGGATATTTTTGGTCGCTATTGAAAATTTAGTAAATTGCTGAATTTATGTATGGACCCAAATTAGGGGTATTTAGGCCTTTTTTATTTTTTTTTTTCGCAATTGGGCCTCGATCTGCTCAAATCCCAAATTTAGAGAACACTTTGGTTTGCACCGGGAAAACCCGGGAATTTCAAAATGAAACCTCTCCCTGGTGAAATGAGCTTACAGGAATTTAAGGCGGCGCTTTACAAAATCTGTTCCTACATCGTCTTCTTCTAGGCTATTTACGCTTCTGACGCGAGGATTTAGGCAGCTCTCAACCTATTAGTAGAGAGCTTTCTATGACAACCAATACATGCAATTGTATAATGTGTGGCAAACAGTATGATACTCTCGAGAAAAACTTCCAACTCGAAAGATTTCCTCGACCGGACCGGGAATCGAACCCGCCGCCTCCAGGTAATTTCGTGCCTTTATCGACTAGGCTACCTGATGCCATTCTGAGCTCCCAACCACTGGCGTGCACAGGGTGGGGCAAGGTGGGGCAATTGCCCCTCCTTTTATAAATAAAATTTTTATTCCCACATTTACAAAATTATGATATAAAATAACTTGATTCCTTGATAACTTGAATTGAAGGTAAAATAACTTCATTTCATAATATAAGGGCACTAAAAACCTTTTACTGCGTCAATTCCTTTGAGATGGAGCCTGAAAATTGTTTCACAAAGGTGCATGAAGGAACAAACTTCAATGAATTTTTTTGGTTAAAAAATTGCACCACAGTGGTGCATACAAAACATTTTAGTGTAATTCTTTTTTTTTTTTCAAGGTGGTTCATGCAGGGCTAAAAGAAGAGGGTAAATTTAAGATTGATAAAATTCACCTTCGTGGTGTTTAAACGAAGAAAAAGCTTTTTATTGAATATTTCTGGTGTAAATATATCATCAAGGTGGTGCATGGAGGAACTAATCAAAATGAATAACTCTGGTGGAAAAATTGAATCACGCTAAAAATTTAGAGGTACAAATTTAACTAAAAATTTCTGGTGGAAAGTTCGCAGCACTGTGGTGAATGTAGAAGCAAGGTTAATTCATTTTACTGGTGCATAATTTGCATCGTTCTGATGAATGCAAGCTTCATTGAAAATTTATGGTGGAAAATTTGAAGAGGCATAGCCTGAAAATTGCACCACAAAGGTGCATGGTGAAACAAACTTCACTGACAATTTTGGTGGACCATTCTGGTGAATGGGGGATCATGTTTTACTGAAAATTTCCTGTTCATTTCATTTATTTAAATGAAATGAACAGAAGATTCATGGTGGAAAACTTGCACTGGTAAATGAAGGCACAAGCTTTATTAAAAATGTAGCTATATTGAAAATTTCTGGTGGAAAATCTGCACCGTTCTGGTGAACGGATGGGCAAGCTTTTCGGAAAAAATTGGGTCTTAAATTTGCATCCTTCTGCTGAATAGAGATACAAACTTTAATAATAATTTCTGGTGTAAAATTTGCACCATTCTGATGATTGAAGGGAAGATGATTTACTGAATATTCTCAAAATATGAAAATAGGAGCAAGCTTTATTTGGTGGAAAACTTGCAAACATTCTAATGATAGGAGAAGCAAGCTAAAGGGTGATACGGTCAATATTTGGTCAATATCAACTTGACGTATTTCTTTCAATTTTGCATTTAAAAAACCTGAACACCCCTCATTTTGAAGGTGTGTGTGTGTAGAATGTTGCTCCTATTTTGATTTTGGAATTCACTCTTCAGTTGTCAAAATGCCGTCCAAGCAAGAAGAGCAGCGTATCAAAATTTTGCTCGCGCATCGCGAAAATCCGAGCTACTCGCACGCAAAGTTGGCAAAATCGCTAAAAGTTGCCAAATCAACCGTTACAAATGTAATTAAAGTGTTTGGGGAACGTTTGTCGACAGCCAGGAAGTCTGGATCGGGGGGAAATCGAAAACCGGAAGCCGCTGAGACGACAAAGAGAGTTGCCGGTAGTTTCAAGCGAAACCCTAACCTCTCTCTCCGAGATGCCGCAAATAAGCTGGGTGTATCGTCTACAACCGTGCATCGAGCCAAAAAACGAGCCGGACTATCGACTTACAAGAAGGTAGTGACTCCAAATCACGATGATAAAAAAAATACGACGGCCAAAGCGCGATCCCGGAGGCTGTACACGACGATGCTGACGAAGTTTGACTGCGTGGTAATGGACGACGAAACCTACGTCAAAGCCGACTACAAGCAGCTTCCGGGACAGGAGTTTTATACGGCAAAAGGAAGGGGAAAGGTAGCAGATGTTTTCAAGCACATGAAACTGTCAAAGTTCGCAAAGAAATATCTGGTTTGGCAAGCCATCTGTACCTGTGGCTTGAAAAGCAGCATTTTCATAGCTTCCGGGACTGTCAACCAAGAAATTTACGTGAAAGAGTGTTTGAATAAACGTCTGCTGCCTTTCCTGAAGAAACACGATTGTTCCGTACTGTTTTGGCCGGATTTGGCATCTTGCCATTACGGTAAAAAGGCCATGGAGTGGTACGCCGCCAACAACGTGCAGGTGGTTCCCAAGGACAAGAACCCTCCCAACACGCCAGAGCTCCGCCCAATTGAGAAATACTGGGCTATTGTCAAGCGGAACCTAAAGAAGACCAAAAAACTGCTAAGGGCGAGCAGCAGTTCAAGGCAAACTGGCTTTCTGCGGCGAAGAAGGTGGACAAGGTGGCTGTACAAAATCTGATGGCAGGGGTCAAGCGTAAGGCCCGGCAATTCGGATTTGGAAAAGCGGAAGCCTAACTGAATATTTTTCCTGAATTTTATACTAATTGAACTTGAAAAAGAAATTTAATTTGATTTTTTAAATAAACGATTTCGACGTATCACCGAAATTTTGACCGTATCACCCTTTATATTGAAAATGTCTGGTGGAAAATGGAAAAAGGAAATCTGCACTAATCAGAAGATTGGAGAAGCAATTTTTATTGAACATTAACGGTGGAAAATTTGCATCGTTCTGGTCAGTTGAAATTTTATGAGGGCAAGTTTGTATTGAAAATTTCTGGTGTAAGATTTGCAACAATCTGCTGCATGGAGTGGCAAGCTGAATTGAAAATTCCTGATGTAAAAATTGCACAGTTCTGATCAATGCAGGGGCAAGCTTTATTGAACATTTCTGGTAGAAAAACTACAACGTTCTGGTGAACTTAAACTTGACTTCCGAGAAGAACCTCAAGGGAATTGAATTCTGAGGACAGTTCTAAAAGAAAAGATTTCTGGGGATGATTTCATGAAAATTCTGCGAATAATTTTTAGTGAATCCTGCAGATAGTTCTAAGATAATTTCAAAAAGAATACCAAGAGAATCAAATTTTGAATGAAATTCCAACGGGATGTAGGGGAAAATTTCAAGAAAATTCCGAGGATAATTTCAAGCTCATTTTGGGAAAAATTTCTTGAGAATACAGAGGAAATTTTTCTGAAACTTCAGTTCCAAGGTGTTCTGAGGAAAAAAAAAGTTCTAAAATATTCCGAAAAGAACCTCAAGGATATTGAATTCCTAGGACAGTTCCAAAAATTTTCTGGGAAGAATTCAAAGAAAATTCTGCGGATAATTTCTAGTGCATCTTGCAGATAGTTTAAGATTATTTCGAGAAGAACTCTGAGGAAAATAAATTTTGAGTGAAATTCCAAAGGGCATTTAACCAAAATTTCAAGCGAATTTCAAGGAAACGGGAAAGCATTTCCGAAGGAATTTCAATTATAAGGTGTTCTGAGAAAAAATCATGAGGAGTTCTAAATATAATAGCAGTGGACTTCTGAGAAGAATTTCAAAAGAGCTATTGGGAGAGTTCTTCAAAATCCGAGAAGAACCTCAGGGATATTGAATTCTGAGGACAGTTCCAAAGGATTTCTGGAAAGTATTCCAAGAAAATTTAGCGGGTAATGCCTAGTGAATCCTGTAGATAGTTCTAATATAATTCCGAAAAGAATACCGGCAGAATTAAATTTTGGGTGAAATTCCAAAGAGATTTTGAATAAAATGGCAAAGGAGTACCAATAATGTCTAGCTCATTCCGGGAATAATTTCTGGATAATACTGAGGAAATTCTTCTGAAACTCTAAGGGAATTTCAGTTCCAAGGTAGGCTGAGTAAAAGTCATGAAGAGTTCTAAAAATAATTCCAGAGGACTTCTGAGAAGAATTTTAAAAGAGTTCGTAGAGTTCTAAAAACTTCGAAAAGAACCTCAAGGAATTCTGTAAATTCGCAACTGTACAAAGTTTAAAGACAGCTTTTGGATTCCCTATTTGAAAAGAATGTATTAGTTGGCCATTGAACCCTGGTCGATTGTTGTCTCACTAAAAATTCGTGCAAGCATCTTCTCTGAAAATTTCAAGTCATTTGTTACCGAGGTTACAGCTTTACAGCTGTTTATGTGCGTTGCAATAAATTCGGGTTTGTCCTTTATATCATCTCTAAAATATGTTGAATATTCGGCATCATTTTCTGTCACCCAAACTGGCGGTACTTAGGGACAGGGTTGACATGCTCAATCCTTCGCACATGTCGTCATTCCGTTAACAATCCTGTACTCGCTTGTCAAAATAGTTTTGTGCGCTTTCGTTCCGATCATTACATATTTTTAAACCTTTTTAATGATCCTATTAGCCTTGGCATTTAGGTCAATATTTGAAAATTTAAAACTTCAAATTTCGCTGAAAATGGCCAAGTTTAACGTACTCGCGACGGTAATAGTAAAGTGTAACTACAACAGCATATAGGGCTTAAAAAACCTTGACCTTGACCTTGTCAAAAATAAACTGTAACGATGCCTTCAAAATATACAAAAACGTACTGCACAAAATTTCAGAAAGGTAACTGAATAAAAGATGATACCAGTACCTTGAAGAATATATTTTCTTTTATATTTTTAACCTGTAAAGAAGAGCATGACGCAAAATATTATAACAACATTTTTCTATCAAAATATTAATCGAACTGTAACTTCAACTTCCAAGAAATCTTAGAAACTTTAAAAACTATTTTAAATTATATTCTGGATTTTCAAAGCCAATTATACACAAAAACATTATGCTGCCGATCTTTTCGGGCGATCCAAGCTGTCCGATTCTTACAGGGTTCAGAAATTGGAAGAAAACGACCGAGTTGCTGGACAAACACAATGGCAGTGATACCCATGTTGGTAGTATGGAAGCGTGAAAGAATTTCAAAACCAGGAAGGCTATCGACGAAGCACTGGATCACCAAAAATCATTTATGATTGCTGCTAGAGAGGCAAAGCAGCTACAGAATCGCTTTATAATGGAACGTTTCATCGATATTGTGCGCATACTTTGCAAAGGTGGCCAACCACTTCGTGGACATTCGGAAGGAGCGGAAAGTGTGTCACTCAGTTGGTGGCTAACAACGATCCTGTGCTGGAAAAACACTTGGTGGAAGGTGCCTCAAATAGCCAGTACACAAGTACCGTATTCAAAATGACGAACCGATCTTCATCGATATCGTCGATGGGATTAAATTTCCAATTTCCATTGGCTGTCTGAAGCTAGTTTGCATTGAAGAAGATGAACCACCTCCGGAGCAAAAAATAAATAAAATTAGCTAGATTGAACAGTAGGGAAATAGTGGGAGGTGGACACTATACACCACGCACTTTGGAGTACTCCCCAACCCCAGATTAAATGCACCATAGAAAAAAAAATTGCCCCTCCTTAACAAGATTCCTGTGCACGCTAGTGTTCCCAACATGCAGTGCTTTATTACAGATGATATATGCTTTTGTATCAAAATGTTTTTAACAAAGCCTTACATTTGAAATGATCGTCACTGACTTTCGAACCTTTACCAGTTCATCCCTGACCGAACAATAAACATCAGCATCAATCTCAATCTAATGATAAAGAAATGCACCGCTCATTTCGCTCTCGTTTTTTCGCATGCTTCCTCCGCGCCAAATCTCTCCAATTGGCCCATCTCAATTCGCTTCGATTCGAAACCGCGTCCCCCGCGCCGCGTGCCGATCATCTGGAACAGCGACGTCGCGTTGCATTTCGTGTTCCTACGTAACATACCTACACATACCGTTGCGCTCGAAATCTAATGCGACAAGCCATAAATATACCAGCGCAGCGTCGTCTTCGTCGTCGTCGTCGTCGTCGTCGTCGTCTAGGTTCTTGCCGGTGCATTTGTCACCAACTCTCTTTCACACAGCTCAGCTGTTTTGGTTGGAACTTTCGTGACGCCCCCTTCTCCCCCCATCTTTTCCCCAATTTCGTCCTGGTCGTCAACAGCTTTGAAATATGTTCACGTTCCACGCCAATCCAGCCAACGTCGAGGAACTACTTTGCGCGGAAGAGCACACTAGTTTTTTTTTACGACGTGCCACGGGGGGCAACCCCGCTGGTCGGGGGGGTGGGTGCCGTTGCATATCCAATTGGCATGCCTACATTGCACTGGGTGAGCCGGGTCGGTAGCTATAGCATGCTTTTGAGTAGCGCGAAAAAGTGTCTACGTGACCAGTCTCAAGTAGGCAGTTTTTGCAATCTCCTTCGCAAATAGTATGATGTGGACAGTGACTTTGCAACCTGAAGGGGGGGGGGGTGAATGGGACGAAAAGATGATCGCCCAGCATTCTGCACAGGCCAACCAAAACCTCCAGCATAAATAATGGAAATTAGGATGCATGACAGAAATCTGACTCTGAGCAGGGATTTTTCTCCTCAGGGTGGCGAACCGCATTAATTCGGTGGTTGGTGGTCGCTATTGGCCAATATTAGCCACCGCCGGCCCGGCCAATTTGCTCATCATTCAATTAAGTTCTGCTTCTTCTTCTTTTGGGGGTAACATGTCAGGGCAAGCATGTTGTTAACTGGTTTGTTGGACGAGTTTCTTTAAAATTTATTAAGGTTTGAAAAACGATCGAACACGACACGGCAGGCTCCTTATCGGCCCGAAGGCGTTTAACGATGACACTGGTGTGTGTAGGATCGTTGTGTTGGGAGGGGGCACGTGGCTTCGAAATATGTTTATGCCAGTGGCGTCGCGTCCACATGTGCAACCTTTGCACGACACAGGTGTAAATAAAAAAGTTGGAAGGGTTGTATACTAGATACGACCGCAGGGTTGGCGTTGGATAACGTCTGTTATGTGTTGTACTTAATTGTGTATATGTATTATATTTTAGGAATATTCCTTAATAACTCTTTTGCGAAAGTTTAGTGGCCCTGAAAAGGGCCGTTTTGTTGGGCTGATGTTGTTGACAATGATGGAACGGGCGACCTTGTTGGACGCTTATATAGTAGAACAGAAAATATCAGAGGTGTCAGATACTCGCATACGTACGTTAAACTCTTTCTTGATAATGTTGTGGCCCTGAAAAGGGCCATTTTTCCAACGCGCTCGGCGTAGTTGTCCTTGCGGAGCAGATGGTGAATACGACCGACTGAGAACTGCAGCAGCTGGCCACAGTGTTGGCAAAATCAGCAATCAATTGATATTTTTCCGCTCTCATGTGCTCGCAATATCACGCGTGATATTGGAACAAAATATCATGCTTGATATTGATTTTACAAGCTCCTTTGATATTGCGAGACTATTTACAACGTGCGAAAATCAAGCTGAGAGTTGACTCGACTCAAAAATGATTCCGTTGCACATCGTTTTCTTAGAAAGAGAAAGTATAGTTTGCTATCTCTTTTTACTTTTCACCGATGGCAGACACGAAGTGACTTCTGCCAGCCGTTGTGGAAGTTTCGGTTACATTCGGGTGTAAAGCAAACATAATAAAACTCAATCACACCACAGTTTGTTGAGATTTGCAGCTGGTGAGTTTTGTTAGCTTGATATTCCGAGCTGCGATATCACAGCTTGCAAAATCAACCGCAGTTGTTTGCTTATTGATTTTTGCCTACGAAAATCAAGCGTGATCTTGGGCGTTGGTGAAATTTGATTTTTTGATATTTTCCCAACACTGGCTGGGCATTCCATGACGGCGGCCAGTATACCGGAGCACTGGCACCAACGCACTCGGCGTAGTTGCCCTTTCGCCCCCAGGCTCTGCTGCCGCTGCTCTGCTGCCGCTGCTCTGCTGCCGTTGCTCTGCTTCCGCTGCTCTGGTACTGCTGCTCTGCTGCTCTGCTGCTGGGTCGACGATCGGATAAACAATGATGGAACGGGCGACCTTGTTGGACAATGGTTTACTTTTAACCATTTTTCAATAGTTTACAGAATGAAATCAATAGTTTTGAAACATTCAGCAAATTGCTAGAAATATTTCCAATCGATTGATGTCATTATCTCGTAAATTTATCGAGAGACGGTTGAGTTATTATCGTTCAAAATCTTTTAATTTTTCGTAACGCATCCAAAATGACTGTTTTCAATTTTGTACCCCCGTATGTTGCCGAAAGACGTTATCCAACGTCAAAAAAAAAATGCGTTCACATTTTTATAGATTTTATGGTCATATTATAGCTGTTCTTATTTACTCCAGACCACAAGTGACCATGAATACACTATTTTATAGTGTGGCTCAATTGAATCTTCGACCTTGGTTTGCTTCAAAAAGGATTAAATTCAGTTCGGATGGTCTGCCTAATCCCTACTGCATTGATTGTCAATGCATGTCGTTATCACTACCTTGACAAAACTCGTTAAATAGTGCACCTAAAAGCGAGCTCTTTTTGGGTGGCGGGTGGCAAGTTTGTGAATGTTTAAAGCCTGATGTAAGCCAAGCAGACCTTCTATCACCTCTTGAAACATACCACAAATTTTCCACAATACATGGCGGTTTGCACCACTAGTTAGTTGTAATTGAAACTTTTAGCAGTCACGCGTCAAACGGGAGCAACACGGAAACAGCAGTCTGGTACACTTTGGACGTATATCATACTTGCAGGCCGGTTTTAATGTGTGAGTTTAAATTAGAAGAACATTTGTGATGTATGGGTGCCTAATGGGGTGTTTACATCTGTGCGGATTTACTCGCGCTGGTGTACTCGCCAACTAGCACGAATTTCAGTTGCTCCTGAAACTGCATGCTGGTGGACGCTGATGCCCTATTTACATTATGCTGGCGAGCTTTTTTGCTAGCAGCTAGCTCATTAGCGCTAGTGAAATAGCATAAGTGTAAACACCCCATAAATCGTGCATTTATCGCTGTGCACTTGGGTATCTGATTGCAGACAAAGAGAGTAATGGAGAAAGAGAGCGCAAAAGCTCGCTCTCACTCTCTTGTCAGTTGTAAATCTCCTTTTGGTTTGTTTTTTTCCGTCGATCTTGTTTTCCGTGCTGAGCACCAATGCTACCGACGTGCCAGGAAGGCAGCTCCCACACCTGGACCCTACCTATCGACCCATCAACTCATGAACCGGGGACCAACGGCTTTACTTCCCATCCGAAGGAAGGCGTGATCAGAGATGTTATGCCTCATAGTTGTAAATCTCTCAATTACCGATGGTTGCGCCGGTGCGCCTGTCAAACTTTTGAGAATTCTGATAGTGTTGTTAATAGCGAATTCGTTTATTATCGAATACCGTATGCGAAACCGAACTTTTTGTCAGTGCGATCCTCAACCTGAGCTGGGTTTTAAAAACAAACCATCAAACTGACGTTTGTCAGAAAACAAGCAGACCCAATCTTGATACCCGATCCAGGTTGGAACTGAATAATAAACGAATTCGCTATTGGCGTTGACGGCGACTCTGTAGCTCTTTACTCCAATGTTAAAATCCATAAGCAAACGTCAGACTGTGCGTGAAACATGGCGGACTTTGTACTATCCTTTCGCTCCACGGAAAATTCTCATAAGAAACTGTCAATCTTTGCTAAAAGTGACGATTTTTCGGCGGTGCCGTCAACGCCAATAAGTTTTGCAATTAACCATGTTGCCACCGCCGCTGGGCACAACACCAGTGGGCTCACTGATGGGCCTGTTAAGAAGTGAGAACAAGAGGCGAACGTCAAGGGCTGCCTAGACAGCTGTCAAACCGCAAGGATCGATGATGAGGAAAAGAGAAGAAAAAGAAGTCGAAGTGTCAACAGAAAAGTAAATCAGTGAAAGTTTATTTACTACGATTTAATTACATTTGCTATTGCTACTAAGTGAACTTATAAAATTACTATTTTAGATTTGTAAGTAACACTATTTGAACAGATGTAATATGGAATAACTGTATTCTTTAGTTTAGGCTCAGGTCAGCGAAATTAATTGAATTTGTCAGGTCAAAGACGTAAACAAAAGAACACAATAGAATGTAAGTTGAATTCTATTTTATACTACTCTATTAACTACTTAAACAAACAAAAATTATAGTTTTGAGCTGTGCGATAAACGGCCTGCTTCAAAAAAGGTGTTTCTTTTGATCTGAACAAAATCTCAAAAATTCATCAAGAGATGTCCGACGCTGACGCTGGACGTAACTCCGAACTCACCGGGTATGATTGCGCACTTTGCGAGCAACCAAATCATGTAGATAGCCGTATGGTCTACTGTGAGAAATGCACGAGGTGGTTCCACTTCAAGTGTGTGGGAGTGACCGAGGAGGTTTTCAATGTCTCATGGACTTGCAATGACTGCAAACGTGTCGATAATATTCCAGGCGGTGTCGACAACGTCATACAAGGGTCGGATTCGACGGAAAATAACCCTGTCATCCCAGCTAATCCATTGATGGTTAGGAACGAACAAACGGAAAGCAATCAGGAAGAGTATGACGCTGAACAAATGCAGCGGAACTTCGAGCGGCAATTGAACCGGGAGGAAGAAAAGAAGAAGATGCAGATTATATTGGAGCGGAAAATGTTAGAACGGAGGAAAGCGACGGAAGGAGTTTAACAAAAAGCGGAATGAATTGTACGAGGAATTTCAGTACGATCCTTCGAACCAGGAGGAGGGTGCTGTTGGCGGACATCAGGGTCATACGAATGCGGATTTGACGAAAATGGAGAGAGAGAAGCAAAATGCTATCAATCGGGGTGCTTATCCAAAATACTCCACACCAAAAACCGCACCGCAGCCTGGTGACGTCAACCACAATGAATCGCTTCTCGAAAAGGTCTCGAAGAAGAACACGCCGCTCAGGAACCCTCTACTGCCAACTACCAAAAAGCCAGCCCTACCACCTTTACCGGTGTCTCAGATTCCAAATCTAGCTGCACTAACACCTAATCCGTTGCCAATCCCAAATCCACGACCACCGCTATATCCTGTTCCGATTCCAGTGTCAGTTCCGGCAACACCGGTACCAATACCAGCTCCATTTCCAGCTCCATATACTGCACCTTATCCTATGCTAAAACCAAATGAGCCAGTATCACACGGTCTGAACGGTAGCATCGAGAATCATTCAATGCAGTATGCAGAACCGGAGGTAACGAGAGCTCAGATTGCCGCAAGGAAGGGCCCGTTTGCAAAGTTGCCGGTGTTCACCGGGCAGCCGGAAGAGTGGCCCTTATTCATCAGCAGCTTCAACAACGGGAACAATGGGTGCAACTACTCGAACCTCGAAAACCTCGGAAGACTCCAGGAGAGCATCAAGGGTCAAGCGTTGGAGGTGGTGAGAAGCAGGCTGCTTCTTCCAAAATCGGTCCCCAGAGTGATCGACACACTTCGACTTCTTTATGGAAGGATTTCCGGAAACTAGCATGGGGAGACAAAATCGAAATTGTTGAGAAGTGGAAGTTGTGTTAGCTGTGTCTCAACGAGCACGGACAAATGCGCTGCCGGTTCAAAGGACACTGCAATGTCGGTGATTACAAGGATCGTCACCACAACCTATCCCCCGTATTCAACCGAGCCGCTATCAACGAATTGCCACGTACAGCACTCTATTATTTTTCGAGTGGTTCCGATTAAGCTCTACAATGGAAAGCGTACCATGGATGTTATTGCCTTCTTGGACGAGGGAATGAAAGGAATATGAAGACCCTGATGGAGAACAGCGTAGCGGATCACATGAAGCTGAGCGGTGCCTGGAACCCAATACTCGTCAAGTGGACTGCGGGTATGAGTCGGTTAGAACGAGATTCAAGGTCGGTCGATGTGTCGATTTCCGCCCAAGGGTTTAAGGAGAAGTTCCTGCTACGCAACGTTCATACGGTTCAACAGCTGCAACTGCCGGAGCAGAAGATACGATACGATTGTCTGGGCGGCCCCCCAACGTTCTCATCGGCCTCAAACATCTGCATGTGTACGCACCACTTGAGTCCCGTATCGGCAATCCTGGTGAACCTATTGGAGTTCGGACGAAACTTAGCTGGACTATATACGGCCATCAGGGTAACGACGAGTCATCAGTGGGTTTTGCTGGTCATCACGTATCCGGTGTACTAGCAGACCAGGACCTGCAAGAACTTCTTCGAACGCATTTCACTTTGGAGGAGTCCGGTACGTCTGTTACGGTGCTTCCAGAATCTGCTGAAGATCGTCGGGCGTTGACTACCAACGTAAAGGATACGCCCACGTTGCTTCATCACAGGAACTAATGGCAGCCGAACCAGGTAAGGTCTGGTATCTCCCTCTAAATGTTGTACTGAACCCAAAAAAGTCGGAAAAAGTCCGGTTGGTCTGGGACGCAGCGGCATCTGTTCAAGGGACGTCGCTCAACTCCGAATTGTTGAAGGGTCCCAATCTTCTCTCCAGTCTCCCATCAGTACTGTGTCCCTTCCGTGAACGCCCTGTCGCTTTCGGGGGTGATGTTGCGGAGATGTACCACCAGTTCAAAATACGAATGGAGGATAAATCAGCACAGATGTTTTTCTATATCGGCCGAAAGCATCAGGCCGTCCAGTGATTTACATCATGGATGTTGCCACTTTCGGCTCTGGATGTCAGTGGGACGAGACTATCGACGACAAATCGGCAAAGAAGTGGTTCGATTGTACCGCGCTGTTGCCACCAGTGCAGGCAATGGAAATTCCTCGTTGTTATTTCCTCGGGGTGAAACGGTCTGACTATGAGAATCTTGAGCTACACGTTTTTGCGGACGCAAGTGAAGATGCTTACGGGTGCGTTGCGTACTTGCGGATTCTGGTGAATGGTCAACCAAGAGTCGCACTGGTATCGGCGAAGTCCAAGGTGGCTCCCCTACAGTACGTGTCGATCCCTAGGATGGAGCTTCTCGCTGCGATACTTGGTGCAAGACTGTCCGCTGCTGTGAAGGCCAATCATTCGGTGCAGGTGAAACGTCTGGTGATACACATCGATTCCGCAACGGTACTCTCCTAGAGTTACTCAGACCACAGGAAGTACAAACAGTTCGTGACCTATCGCATCGGCAAAATATTAAGCCTCACGAATCCAACCGAATGGCGCTGGGTTCCTTCGAAGAACAACATAGCAGACGTGTTAACGAAGTGGGGATACAATGGACCGCCGTTGGAAACTGACGGAAAATTGGTGTACCGTCCCGAAGAAGAGTGGCCCCAACGAAAACTGCCAGCACCAAATGTGGATGGAAATGTCTTCTAGTAGACACCACCCGTCTTTCGCGTTGAAGTAATTTGGTGCGCTGCGTTGCATACGTGTTCCGATTCATTTCGAATTGCCGTGTTCAAATAGTGTTACTTACAAATCCGAAATAGTAGTTATAAGTTCACTTAGTAGCAATAGCAAATGTAATTAAATCGTAGTAAATTAACTCTCACTGATTTGCTTTTCTGTTGACAGTTCGACTCCTTTTTCTTCTCTTTTCCTCATCATCGATCCTTGCGGTTTGACAGCTGTCTAGGCAGCCCTTGACGTTCGCCTCTTGTTCTCACTTCTTAACAGGCCCATCAGTGAGCCCACTGGTGTTGTGCCCTGCGGCGGTGGCAACAAACCACTTCATTCGAGCAGTTAAAATGACGTTTACTACCACTCGAAGTTTGAAATAGACAGTCAGCAATCCTGCCGGTGATTTGTGGACGCTGTGCCGTATCAGATGAAAGTCCATTATTCTGGGACTCAGATATGACGCTGAAAAGTTGCTTCTAGAAGTGCGAGCGCTGCTTAGATTGACGAGAATACGAAAATTGCCCTATGTAATTTTTTTATCTAGTTCGTATATTTGTAAGGCTCAATCGCGTTAGCTTTACGGAGCCGATAATTCATTGTTCTTTGTTTGTAACAAAATTCACTTAATTCTATGTCTAGTAGGAGTTCCTATGTAACATAAAATGCATTTAAATAAATGCAACAATATTCAAAGACTAACTACGACAAGTCATCGTTTGCTGGCTGTTGCCGCGGGTATTGTGGGTTTCCCAGGTACCCGGCTCAAGCTTCAGATGGCTGGCTTTTCTTCTCCTTCTACCCCTGAATAGATAATGCGAGCAACGACGTCTATGTGATGTTTTGCTGTACCTTCTGTTGTGGACATTAGTACATCCTTTTTAAACTTGTTGCGGATGCCTTGTATTGCCTCAAAAGTTATCCTTTTAAGAGTACTGATCTTCACAACAAAAGGGCACCATTACGAAGAATAAGATTTGATCAAATTATTTGCAGATTTTTTTTCAGTGTGTATTTTTGTCTGACAAGGAAATGCAGGAAAATTTGTCTTAGACGTCATTAACATTAGGTAAGCCGTTTTCGTGCTAGGATTTATAGAAAATTAGGCTTGAGTTAAAATAACTGAATTCCAGCACAAAGTTCATGGAGTTCTGAATGGCAAAATCTGAAATTCGCTTATTTTTTCGCTATTTGGGCAGAAATTACTCCCAGGAGAACTTAAAGGAAACTTCAGTGTGCTTCAAAAAACTTCAAGTCTGTTCACGGTACTTCGGAGAAGTTTGCCGGACTTCGTAGAAGCTCAAGAAACTACAGAATAGTTTTTAAAAACTCTGCAGAATTCCAGGGGAGTTGAAGGAAATATAAGCGTTGCTCGGACATTTTTTAGAGACATTCAGGATATTTCAAAAAAGTTGGCCGAAATTAACGGAAGTTTACTTACTAAGCTTCAGCGAAGCACATGGTAACTCTGGGCATATTTTCCTCGGCTCGAAAAAAAAAGATAATGTTTGAAGAACTTTCAGAACAGTTTAGCAAACTTCAGAGTAGTTTCGCAAACATTATAGAAACTCAAGGAACTTTGAGATGGTCTAGTGAATTAACCGGAAATTCAGAGTACTTAATCTCTTTGGAAAAATTATGTTCAACTCAGAGATGTTTAGTGAACGTTAGAAGAGCTCACTGCGTTATCCGCAGAGAAGTCCTGAAAAGAAGTTTGTGCAAACGTCAGATGAGTTCAGGTAACATTAGAGTAACCTAGGGAACCACAAAAAGCCTAAGAAATCTTAATGACAATTTCAGAGAAGTTCAAAGAAATTTTAGAAAAGCCCAGGAGAACTTTGAAGAAATTCATGGTACACCAGAGAACTTTTGAAACATAGGATACTTATAAGAGGAGGATATCAGGAAAGCTAATAGAATTTAAAAATAGGCTTAGGGAGCCACAGATAAATCTAGGGGCACTTTCTTAAGACTCACAGAACTTCAGAGAAATCCAGAGTCCAAGTCCAAGAAATCCTGAGAGAAGCTCGGAAATGTGTTATGCTTTTTTCAGACTAGGCAGCTTTTAGATTGATGAACACTAGTTAAGACGATGTCCTGCTGAGGAAACTAAAAAAAAAAACAAACCTCGGAAATCTTCGAAGGAATTAAAAAAATATATATAGGTATCAAAGTTACAAAATTTTCAAAGGAACGGATCAGAGATTGAACACTCACAACCTACTGCTCGCTTAACAGATATTTGTTGCACTGAACCACTGACCTTGTCCTCCAAAACTTGCAGCAAAAGTTCGGTGGACTTTCTGAAAAACTCTGGTGAACTATCTCGAAAAATACGGCGAACTTTCTCCAAAAGTCTGGCGGACTTTCTCCAACTTTTTTCCGAGCTTTTGGTGGACTATTTCCAAAAACCAGGTGAAATTTTGTTAAAAAACCGGTGAGACTTTCTTCAAAAGTCTGGTGAACTTTATCCAAAGGTCCGGTAGACTTTCTTTAAAAGTCCGGTGGACTATCTGCAAAAGTTCGGCCGACGTTCTCCAAAAGCCCGGCGGACTTTTTCCACAAGCCCCGCGAGCTTTCTCCAAAAGCCCGGTGAACTTTCTGCAAATGTTCGATGCGGAAAAATTCCGGTGAGCTTTCTCCAAAATTCCAGTGAGCTTTTTCCAAAAGCCCAGTGGATTTTTTCCAAAAACCCGATGGACTTTCTGCAAAAGTCAGAAGGACTGTCTACAAAAGAACGATAGACTTTTTCAAAAGTCCGGTAGACTTTGTTCAAAATTCTGGAAGATTTACTCCAAAACTCCGGTGAACTTTCCCCAAAAGTCCGGTGGCCTTTCTCCAAAAGTTCGGTAGACTTTCTTTAAAAGTCCGGTGGACTACCTGCAAAAGTTATGAGGAAATTCTCCAGATTCCGGTGAACTTTCTCCAAGAGTCCGGTAGACTTAAATAACAGTCCGGTCGACTTGCAGCAAAAGTTCAGTGAAGTTTCTCCAAAAGTCTGGTGAACTTTTTCTAAAAGCCTGGTGGAATTTTTCCAAAAGCCCCGTTGATTTCTGCAAAAATTCGGTGAGGTTTCTCCAAAAGTTCGATAGACATTCTCCAATAGTCCGGTGGTATTTCTCCAAAAGTTGGAGAGGTCCGGTGCCTCTTCGGTAGACTGTCTCCAAAAGTGCGAAAAACTTTCTTTCAAGCCTGGTGAACTTTCTCCAAAGTCCGGTGAACTTTCTGCAAAATTTCAGTACTCCGAAATTCCGGGGAGCTTTCTCCAAAAGTCCGGTGTACTTTCTGCAAAACTCCCGTGGACTTCTGCAAAAGTTTGGTGTTTTTTTTTTATTTCAAAAGCACGGTGGACTTTCTCGAAAAGTCCGATGGGATTTCTCCAAAAGGCCAAGCCGGTGAACTTTCTGCAAAAATCCGGTGGATTTTGTCCAAAAGAGTGGTGGACTTACTCCTTTTGGAATTTCTCCAAAAGTTCGTTGGAATGTCTCCAAAAGTCCAGTGGACTTTTACCAAAAGGCCAGAGGACTTTCTTCAGAAGTTCGGTTAATTACTTCGGTGGAATTTGTTCCAAAATGCCAATGGGTTTTCTCCAAAAGTTGACATTCTCCAAAAGTCAGGTGGATTTTTTGCAAGTTCTGAACTGTTTTAAAATTTAGGAGAACTTCCTACAAGCGTCTGGTGATATTCCTCCAGTGGCTCGATAAACTAGATAGTCCAATGAACTTCTTCCAGAAGACCGCTGAATTCCTTCCCGCAGTCCGGTGAACTTCCTTCAGAAGTACGGTAGACTTTCTCCATAAATTCAGTGAACTTCATGCGGAAATTCGATATATTATTCAAGAATTCTGGAAGACTTCCTTCAAGCGACCCGTTGATTTCCTCCAGAAGTGTGGTAGACTTATTCCAGAAGTTCAGTAAGCTTGCTGCAGAAGTTCGGAGGGCTTCCACCAGAAATCCGATGAACTTCCTCCAGAAGTCGGTATCGGTATGAATCGGTGCAAAGGGCTCTGATGAAGGGAAAAGTGATAAATGTTGTTGACTTTGAAAACGGACCCATAAAAAGCTTCCCAAACGAATTTCCTCGCATTGATCTAGAAGCACTTCCACAGTTGTTAATTGAGAGCTTTCGATCCCTGTACGATTTTTGCATTAGTATAATTGTGTGGCAAGTACAATCATACTCTTCTATACCCAGGGAAGTTGAGAAATTTTTCAACCCGTAAAATTTCTAGAACGGACCGGGAATCGCACCCAGCCACCTCCAGCATGGTCTTGCTTTTTAGCTGCGCATTTACCGACTGAACTAATGGAGGCCAGTTAGGTCCAGCAAAGATCTACGGATTTAAATTGAGGATGAATTCAATGTACTACGTTAGCAAGAGTATTTGAGAACTTCGAATATAGAAGTTTAGTCCCGGAGAACTTTGTATCCAGATGCCCACGCTGGATTCAGAGAACTTCAGAAAACGGCTATTCCCTGGACGAATCGGTTGTATTTCAGAGGCTGGTCTGAAGGACTTTGAGGGTCAGTGAAATTTGCAGTTAGTCAGAAGAATCTTGAAGAACAATCCTGTGGGAGTTCAGCATTGGATTTGGTAGACGTCCAGGATAAGACTGACAAAGCTAGGTCAGGTGCTTTTTGAAACAGTTTTGGCAGGTAATATTTTACATTACTTTAGGGATAGGTTTCGGATGACTGCACGGATTTTGGTTACTAGGTTCTGGGATAGGAAATTTTATGCACAAATACTTTTAAACTTGGAATACAGGTTTGCTGCCTGAAAAATCTTGGACCTATTCTGGGCTTTCTGGAACATATCCCTTAAACTTCAGGAGCTGGCTCAACGGTCTTCGAGGATAGGAACATTAAGAGCGACAAGTCTGGTTGACTTGTGGGAGTGGTAAAGCAAGATTCAAAGACAATTGAAGAGCTCTTTGTGGGTTAGTCCCCAGATGTTTTTGACTCTGGGACTGAGCTGGATCTCTAAGATTAGACTAGATTAGGTTATGATATGTAGTATTTTAGGAGACATTTGTAAAACTTCTTGAAAACGTCTACGAACGGTTAGGAGGACTTACTAAATTACAAAGATTTTCTATGAGTCTACAAGGGTAATTTGAGAGAATTTTTAGATCTAGAGGTCTGCAAAGGGAAATCTAGAGCACTTCTATGGCTTATTCAGAGGTCTCAAAAGACAGAGCCAAATTATACCCCGAAGACGTTCAACGGTTCAACGGTCTTCGAGAATATGTCCTGAGGAGTTCAATCAATACTTGTAGCCAAGAGGTCTTCGAAAACAAGTCCAAAGGACCCCCGGTTAAGTTTGTAAGTCTAAGGTCAAATAATCGTAGAATGCTGTTTAGGAGGCTTCCAAGACATTTGCAAAGGTCTTCAAAGTTAAATCAAGGGAATTTTTTGGGCTAGTCCAAAGACTTACCGATACCATCGATGGACATGATTGTACTTGCGCTGTACTACTTTATGCTAGAATAGTCAAGGAGTGTTACCATGTCGGTCATAGGTTTAAGCCAAATCCAAATCATTTCAAGGTAATGTTCAATGTTCAATTCAGAGGACGTTCAAAAATCTTTGAGAATAATTTTAAAGGACTTTTAATAGTTCGAAGGATCAATTTGGAAGATTTCAATCATTCAGTCCAATGGTCTTCAAAGATAACTTCAGAGAGATTTTAGATCAAGTCCAGAGGTCTTCGGAAGAATTGTATGAGGACTTCTAAGACAAATGCAGAGGTCTCCAAAAGTGAATCCAGGGAACATTTTTGGAAGTGTTCAAATGGAAATCCAGAGCACCTACGGGTCAACTCCAAAAGTCTTCAAAGGTAATTTCAGAAGATTTTAAGAGTTCTGAGAGGTCTGCAAAAGCAAATCCAGAAAAAATCTCACAGCTTTTTATATAATTCGTTTATTTGTCTAGGCTCATTCGCTTTAGCTTCACGGATCCGAAGTTCAGTTTAACAGATGTTTAGCAAAGTTTTGTTAAAACTAATATTAGTGGAACATGAACCGATTAGTCGCGCCTTTTCTGAGGTTAGGGATAACCATTTGGTAAACAGGTGGAAGTGGGGCTAAGGACAAGAAATAGGACCATTTCTTCAACCAACGGCGTGACTTTCTCCAAAGGTTCTGGGGTTTCCTCCTGGTGTTTCAACATTGGAATGGATTTTCCCCAAAAGTCCCGTGGGAATTCTTAAAGTCAAATAATTTCAACAAGAACTCCAATGGTCTTCAAGGATGAGGCCTAAGCGGTTCAATCTATGACTTCAAAGGCATAAACTGAGGGCAATTGGGTCAAGTTTAGAGATGTTCAAAGCCTTCGAAGAGGATTGTCTTGGGGTATTTCGATGGTCAAAGGCAAAATCATCGAACTTCTAGCTCTTGGCGAGCCTTGACTTTCTATAAATCATCGGAAGAAGTCATTGTCTACAAAAGCTGTTACGCCGTAATTCCAGCTATATTTAGAAATCGGAAAGTCCCAGGAAATCTCTAGGATCTCTAAAGCCTTCAAAGACAATTCGTCCAAATCAGTCCAAGGGGAAGTCAAATGGGCTTCATGAACAACGGGTCATAAGGTATATAATTAATTGAAAGTTTAGAGGCCTTTGAAGACAGAGGACTTTGGTCAAGTCTTGAGTACTACAATGAGTATGATCCGAGGATTTGAAAGCTAGTTTGCAAGCAAACAAAACCGTCAAGAAGAAGGGCAGTGATCTTAAAAAATCAGTTCAGAAGATCTATTAGTTTTTTAATCGCGTTAGTCTTACGGAGCCGATATATCATTGTTTAATGTTTAACAAAACATGTTTGGTGTTTAAGTATAACTTAATGCTACGCCTAGTAAGGGTGGACCTATTACTAGCGGTTGAAATTTTTGAGGGAGGATGCGAAACATCACAAATTTTTAAATATAAGTTTTAGTACAGTTTAAGAGCTAATTCTGAGAATTTCCAAGACAACTGAAGTGGTTATCCTAGGTTTGGTAGGAAACATCTAGGATCACCACAGAGGCCTTCAATCAAAAATCCAAATCACTCTCAGGGAAAGTCTTACGGTCTTCAACCATCAGTCTTGAGGGATTAAATCAAAGATAAGTCCGGAAGATTCGGGGACAACTTTATGAGCTAGATCAGAGGATTTTCACACCAAATTACAGAAGCCAAGTCCAGACGCAAGTTCGGGAAGCTTTGAAAGTCTGTCTAGAGTCTTCTTATCTAGGTCTATGCAACTGCAATGGAAAGTCCAATGGTTTTCAACGATCAGTACTCAGTCTACAGTACTCGGACATTCAATCAATGGTAAGTCTATAGGAGCAAATCCATACTATCAACAACATTTTCAAACTTGCTCTCCCCCTACACGCCTATACTGGAGAAACTTCAGGCGACACTCACCAGCAAAAACCGACATTCGATGTTTTATATTATAAAAATAAATGCACCCCCCATTCTCTCCTTCAAGTCCCTCCCCGTTCCCATTTCACTTCCGAAAGAATGTTCCCCCATCCCAAAAAGAAAACCCATAAAAGAAACTTTCCAAATTCTTCTGGAGGTTTTGCCTACTGCTCCGCACCCCTCCCCCCCCCTCTTACAATTCGATTTCAATCGCACACACAGCTCCATAGCAGACACACAGTCCATTTGTCCAACGCTCCCAGCTGGGTAAGGGGTAGAGGATGACACACACATGTTTCCGTTTCGGAAACACCCATATTGTTGGGTGTTTGAAATTTTACTTAAGCCAGAAGACGCCATCTTAGAAAACCTGGGGCAGCCATCTTGGATTTCTGATTTTTGGCCTCTACGTGTCATTTTCATTCCAAAAATACCCATATTGTAGCTAGGGAATTTTACAGTTTTTCACAAACCGGAAATCACAATCTTAGAGATTCTCTGCTTGACCGTCAAGCAGTACAGTCAACAATCAATACGAAACTAACGATTTTAAATTGGCTCACTACTTGACTAGCTTATTGGTCCCAAGCAAATCGATTAACGTATCCCATTCTAGTATAAATTCCAGTACTACACTATGTTTGTTTTGATTCGTTATGAAAGTTTGACAGATAAAATGAGGGGTTCGTGGATTTTCTTATTTTTCGAGGGGTGCATCGATTAGCTTGGGACCGAAGAGAGTACCAGAGCTGAGCCAAAAAGTTAAGCACGTTTCTTCGGAATCTTCTGGTCTTAGAGTTACCTGTATGGTACAGTTCGGTTTTTGCTCGCTCTGTTGTTCGATAAGGCAGCTGGCGTGGAGTTTCAAAATTCTGGAAGATTTACTCCAAAAGTCCGGTGGCCTTTCTCCAAAAGTTCGGTAGACTTTCTTTAAAAGTCCGGTGGACTACCTGCAAAAGTTCTGAGGAAATTCTCCAGATTCCGGTGAACTTCCTCCAAGATTCCGGTGAACTTCCTCCAAGATTCCGGTAGACTTAAATAACAGTCCGGTCGACTTGCAGCAAAAGTTCGGCGAAGACTCTCCAAAAGCCTGGTGGACTTTTTCCAAAAGCCCCGTTGATTTCTGCAAAAATTCGGTGAGGTTTCTCCAAAAGTTCGACATTCTCTAATAGTCCGGTGGTATTTCTCCAAAAGTTGGAGAGGTCCGGTTCCTTTCTGCAAAACCTCGGTAGACTGTCTCCAAAAGTGCGAAAAACTTTCTTTCAAGTGAACTTTCTCCAAAAGTCCGGTGAACTTTCTGCAAAATTTCAGTACTCCGAAATTCCGGGGAGCTTTTTCCAAAAGTCCGGTGTACTTTCTGCAAAATTCCCGTGGACTTTCTGCAAAAGTTTGGTGTTTTTTTTATTTCAAAAGCGCGGTGGATTTTCTCGAAAAGTCCTATGGGATTTCTGCAAAAACTCCTTTTGGAATTTCTCCAAAAGTTCGTTAAAAGTCCAGTGGACTTTTACCAAAAGGCCGGTGGACTTTCTTCAGAAGTTCGGTTAATTGCTTCGGTGGAATTTGTTCCAAAATGCCAATGGGTTTTTTTTTCCAAAAGTTGACATTCTCCAAAAGTTAGGTGGATTTTTTGCAAGTTCTGAACTGTTTTAAAATTGAGGAGAACTTCCTACAAGCGTCCGGTGATAGTTCTCCAGAAACTCGATAAACTAGATAGTCCAATGAACTTCTTCCAGAAGACCGCTGAATTCCTTCCCGCAGTCCGGTGAACTTCTTTCAGAAGTACGGTAGACTTTCTCCAGAAATCCAGTGAACTTCATGCGGAAATTCGATACATTATTCAAGAATTCTGGAAGACTTCCTTCGAACGACCCGTTGATTTCCTCCAGAAGTGTGGTAGACTTATTCCAGAAGTTCAGTAAGCTTGCTGCAGAAGTTCGGAGGGCTTCCACCAGATATCCGATGAACTTCCTCTAGAAGTCGGTATCGGTATGAATCGGTGCAAGGGCTCCGATGAAGGGAAAAGTGCTAAATGTTGTTGACTTTGAAAACGGAGCCAGAAAAAGCTTCTCAAACGAATTTCCTCGCATTGATCTAGAAGCACTTCCACAGTTATTAATTGAGAGCTTTCGATGCCTGTACGATTTTTGCATTAGCATAATTGTGTGGCAAGTACAATCATACTCTTCTATGCCCAGGGAAGTTGAGAAATTTTCCAACCCGTAAAATTTCTAGACCGCACCGGGAATCGCACCCAACCACCTCCAGCATGGTCTTGCTTTTTAGCTGCGCATTTACCGACTGACCTAATGGAGGCCAGTTAGGTCTAGCAAAGATCTACGGATTTAAATTGAGGATGGATTCAATGTACTACGTTAGCAAGAGTATTGGAGAACTTCGACTATAGAAGTTTAGTCCCGGAGCACTTTGTATCCAGAATCAGCAGATGCCCACGCTGGATTCAGAGAACTTCAGAAAACGATTCAGAAGGCCCTTCAGGCTATTCCCTGGACCAATCGGTTGTATTTCAGAGGCTGGTCTGAAGGACTTTAAGGGTCAGTGAAATTTGCAGTTAGCCAGAAGAATCTTGAAGGACAATCCGGTGGGAGTTCAGCATTGGATTTGGTAGACGTCCACGATAAGACTAACAAAGCTAGGTCAGGTGCTTTTTGAAACAGTTTTGGCAGGTAATATTTTACATTACTTTAGGGATAGGTTTCGGATGACTGCCCGGATTTTGGTTACTAGGTTCTGGGATAGGAAATTTTATGCACAAAGACTTTTAAACTTGATATACAGGTTTGCTGCCTGAAAGATCTTGGACCTATTCTGAGCTGTCTGGAACATATCCCTTAAACTTCAGGAGCTGGCTCAACGGTCTTCGAGGATAGGAACATTAAGAGCGACAAGTCTGGTTGACTTGTGGGAGTGGTTAAGCAAGATTCAAAGACAATTGAAGAGCTCTTCGTGGGTTAGTCCCCAGATGTTTTTGGCTCTGGGACTGAGCTGGATCTCTAAGATTAGACTAGATTAGGTTATGATATGTAGTATTTTAGGAGACATTTGTAAAACTTCTTGAAAACGTCTACGAACTGTTAGGAGGACTTACTAAATTACAAAGATTTTCTATGAGTCTACAAGGGTAATTTGAGAGAATTTATAGATCTAGAGGTCTGCAAAGGGAAATCTAGAGCACTTCTATGGCTTATTCAGAGGTCTCAAAAGACAGAGCCAAATTATACCCCGAAGACGTTCATCGGTTCAACGGTCTTCGAGAATCTGTCCGGAGGAGTTCAATTAATACTTGTAGCTCAGAGGTCTTCGAAAACAAGTCCAAAGGACCCCCGGGTAAGTTTGTAAGTCTAAGGTCAAATAATCGTAGAATGCTGTCTAGGAGGCTTCCAAGACATTTGCAAAGGTCTTCAAAGGTAAATCAAGGGAATTTTTTGGGCTAGTCCAAAGACTTCCCGATACCATCGATGCACATGATTGTACTTGCGCTGTACTACTTTATGCTAGTACCCCGATTTAGGTAGAATAGTCAAGGAGTGTTACCATGTCGGTCATAGGTTTAAGCCAAATCCAAATCATTTCAAGGTAATGTTCAATGTTCAATTCAGAGGACGTTCAAAAATCTTTGAGAATAATTTCAAAAGACTTTTAATAGTTCCAAGGATCAATTTGGAAGATTTCAATCAATGTTTAGTCCAAAGGTCTTCAAAGATAACTTCAGAGAGATGTTAGATCAAGTCCAGAGGTCTTCGGAAGAATTTTATGCGGACTTCTAAGACAAATGCAGAGGTCTCCAAAAGTGAATCCAGGGAACATTTTTGGAAATGTTCAAATGGAAATCCAGAGCACCTCCGGGTCAACTTCAAAAGTCTTCAAAGGTAATTTCAGAAGATTTTAAGAGTTCTGAGAGGTCTGCAAAGGTAAATCCAGAAAAAAATCTCACAGCTTTTTATATAATTCGTTTATTTGTCTAGGCTCATTCGCGTTAGCTTCATGGACCCGAAGTTCAGTTTAACAGATGTTTAGCAAAGTTTTGTTAAAACTAATATTAGTTGAACATGCACCGATTAGTCGCGCCTTTTCTGAGGTTAGGGGTAACCATTTGGTAAACAGGTGGAAGTGGGGCTAAGGACAAGAAATAGGACCATTTTTTCAACCAACGGCGTGACTTTCTCCAAAGGTTCTGGGGTTTCCTCCTGGTGGGATTTGTTTCAACATTGTAATGGATTTTCCCCAAAAGTCCCGTGGGAATTCTTATAGTCAAATAATTTCAAGAAGAAGTCCAATGGTCTTCAAGGATGAGGCCTAAGCGGTTCAATCTATGACTTCAAAGGCATATACTGAGGGCAATTGGGTCAAGTTTAGAGATGTTCAAAGCCTTCGAAGAGGATTGTCTTGGGGTATTTCGATGGTCAAAGGCAAAATCATCGAACTTCCAGCTCTTGGCGAGCCTTGACTTTCTATAAATCATCGGAAGAAGTCATCGTCTACAAAAGCTGTTACGCCGTAATTCCAGCTATATCTAGAAATCGGAAAGTCCCAGGAAATCTCCAAATTGAATTCCAAATTCAATTCCAATTCGTTCAATCCAATTCGTCCAAATCAGTCCAAGGGGAAGTCAAATGGGCTGAAAGTTTAGAGGCCTTTGAAGATAGAGGACTTTGGTCAAGTCTTGTGTACTACAATGAGTATGATCCGAGGATTTGAAAGCTAGTTTGCAAGCAAACAAAACCGTCAAGGAGAAGGGCAGTGATCGTCAAAAATCAGTTCAGAAGATCTATTAGCTCAAGTCTTAAGATATTCCTGCTTGTAATCAAAAGTTTTTTTTTTTCAAATCATTTATCGCGTTAGCCTTACGGAGCCGATATATCATTGTTTAATGTTTAACATAACATGTTTGGTGTTTAAGTATAACTTAATGCTACGCCTAGTAAGGGTGGACCTATTACTAGCGGTTGAAAATTTGGAGGGAGGATGCGAAAATTCACAAATTTTTAAATATTAGTTTTAGAACAGTTTAAGAGCTAATTCTGAGAACTTCCAAGACAACTGAAGAGGTTATCCTGGGTTTGGTAGGAAACATCTAGGATCACCACAGAGGCCTTCAATGAAAAGTCCAAATCACTCTCAGGGAAAGTCTAACGGTCTTCAATCACCAGTCTTGAGAGATTCAATCAAAGATAAGTCCGGAAGATTCGGGGACAACTTTATGAGCTAGTTCAGAGGATTTCCAAACCAAATTACAGAAGTCAAGTCCAGACGCAAGTTCGGGAAGCTTTGAAAGTCCGTCCAGAGTCTTCTTATTTAAGTCTATGCAACTGCAATGGAAAGTCCAATGGTCTTCAACGATCGGAAACACCCATATTGTTGGGTATTTGAAATTTTACTTAAGCCAGTAGACGCCATCTTAGAAAACTTGGAGCAGTCATCTTGGATTTCTGATATATGGCCTCTACGTGTCATTTTCATTCCAAAAATATCCCTATTGTAGGCAGGGCTGGTAGCGAATCACTTTTTAGTGACTTAGTCACTTTTTTCAAACCAGTCACTAAAAAGTTTCTTTTTTAAGGCCAAGTCACTTAAGTCACTTTTTCTTGTAATCAGTCACTATTTTCAACTTTTTTAGCGTGAATTTATTTCCAGATTGACCATTCTTTGCTTGGCGTTTAAAAATAAAATAAAACTTATTATATCCAAACTCGCTCGCAGCTCCCTGTTTTCCTCTTAAGCTCCTCAAACGAAAATGAAGTCTTCCGAACTGACTCAGAATTAGGAACACATTTGAGAAGTTCAGCAAACGTGGAGACGAACCAGCATCCGGCTGAAAATCCCCTGAATAAAGATAAAAAAGAAGCAGCACAGCGATCTTCACAGAAATTCAGTGATCATCAGAGTAGTCTATGGAAGCTCAGAACAGGCTCTGGGAACCTTCGAAAAAATGTTTTGGAAGATATTCTTAGTGCAAGTAGCCTGAGGAAGCTTTATAAAAGTTCCGTGTTCTTCAGAGATTTCCAGCGCAAAAACCAAAAAATCTCAGAGAAGCTTTCCGGACCTCAGTGAAATCCAACCAGAGTTACATTTTCCTCGTGCGTGCAAAAATGTGCTGCCGAGACTCTCAACAAACCGTCTCCCGTCGCAACGAAAACAGCATGTGACGAGCGAGAAAGAGACACACGAGAATAAGATACGAGCGAGAAACAAATGCGACACCAACAAATCCTGGCGTGCGCGAGGCTCGCGCTGGTCTCATGTGCCTCATCTCATGTGCTACGATTAATGCTAGAACTTCAGAGCTCGAAGTTCTGGAAGGTATACTACCCATAATCGCATATCAGTCCCATCTTTGCTTGATTTCCTATCCATATGGGACTGATATGCGATTATGGGCAGTATAGGTAAGCGAAATACTGGCTGTTGAAACTTGGTTGTTTTGACCGAAATTTCATTTGCATTTGCACAAACCATTCCTATTTTAGAGGAAAGGTAGCATATATTTGCAGTGTTAAATTCTTGAAATCCTCTAATAGCAAAAGCCATTAATTTGCCGGTCAATTAGAATATTCTTTGTTTATTTTTTCCGATTCAACACTTAACTGCACTTGCATGACTAACATCTTTTGACACGTTATTTTCAAAATATAGAATGGACAAAATTTTTACAATTAGTGTATCGGTATTGTTTAGTACGGGGATTTGACCGTTGCAAGACGTTCACACATTTTCAACGTAATTTAACCATTCATCGGCAACACAACTGGTATACATTGCTAGATGGGATGTTACGTATTTCGAATAGATTATATCGGAATGCTACGAATGCAGTTTTAATAATTCAATGGGTGGAAGAATTTTTTGCAGAACATTTTTTTCTTGGCGTATACCTTTACGCTTTCACTTTACTTTGTTATCATTACTTTAAAAATGTTCAGATTTTTAGTATTGTGCCTCATGTGATCGAGCATTCAGATAAACTCTATAACAGAAGCGGTGACCCACTGGGTGATGGCGCGGTCTATGCTAAATAGCTGCAGCAAAATAGTGACATGAGTGGGCATCGTTGGCTTTAACTCAGATGAGCGTGTAGACCAGTGCAGTGATATATGTACCATTCCAATTATTAATATCACCAAGTCTACCGACCTTCTGTTCTGTTCCTTCAAATCGGTTTCTGGTTGGCAAGGTACGATCTAGGTGGCTTCTTCTGACCATTGCTCTGCGGGTTTCGATGGCATCGTTTTCGCGTCGATGTCCGTAATCGCTAAGAAGAAATAACCTTTTCGGTTAGATAATGGGCGACCTTGCCTTTGTACCCTCCCCTTGGCTAGTTTTTTAACCTGGACGTTGGTGGCGGGCCTAACCTTATGCTTCATAATGGAGCGTTGGAGATGGTTGGTTTAGGTCCGACATCGTTGGCTCATGCCGTGACAGAATAGCGTCATGAGCCATTGCATAACAGAACCAAAGTTCTAGCCTGAAGTGATAGTATCACACTTGTTACTCCTTTATTTGAAAACCGCGTTGTAGTACGCTTACGTATAGGCACTTACGTTGGGTGCGATACTGGCGGGTTTTGCCGCACTCTTATTTTATTTATTTTTACGCAGATAGATTTATTTGGGTTTGCAAGGGAATTATACTATTGAAATATTTCAGAAAGTGCCCAACAGTGCTCCTTCTACTTGCGTGACAGGCTTTCATTGTTGTTTTCATTGAGGTATTACTCAGAGAACAATGTTAAACACCATTTTTGTACATGGTATTGCAACTAATCTTATATGTGCTTCATTTTGATTTGGGATAAGTGTTTGAACTATGGCTCGGGATTTCCACTGTGGCGTGCTTCTATTGTGACAAATATCCATACGTATTTTTGTGGTGCGACATAGTGGAAGCGTGTGAGCATAGTTGAAGCATATACCCTATGTAATTTAAAAATCAGCTAGGAAACTAACTTCAAAGTGAAGCATTTTAGTCACTTGAAGGTGTCACCTGGGACGAACTAATATATATTAAATATAGGTCAAAGTCAAAACAACTTGAAACACGTTAAATTTTAGATTACATTCACAAGTGCAGGTACTTAATAAAGCATGGTAGGTAGATTATAGATTTCAATTATTTATTAAATTAGACTAGAGATATCATTATCATCAAACGAACTTAAATAAGAAAATTTAGACAGCCTAGTAGCATTAAGTGGATTAACAGAAGAGTTAGGATGCGGAGGGTCCGCTTAGGGAGGCAACTAGCCTTTAAAGCAACTGGCAACTAGCCTCTAAATCAACTGGCAACTAGCCTTTTCAAGTATTGTCTGTTTATTTTGATTATTGCTTTAAAATATCAATTTGGTATATATGTGAAAGGATGAATCAGTGGGAGATGGATTTTCGGTTTCTTTACATTTTGCATCACTATGTGTCATTTCCTTAAAACCCCCTAATAACCGGCCTCTTCAATCCCTTCCTTTTCCCATGGCGTTCAAGTGGTCCGCATAGACTATTCAGCCATTACCCTTCCTTTATCCTCGGTTTTGGATTGACTTGCGCTCCTATTGCCCCACCAAACGCTGCAAAATGAAAATGATAATGAGCGACCTTGCCTTTGTATACCAACAGTGTCAGAAAGATGCGCCTGAGTATCGGCACCAATTCCACAAAGTGACCACCAAGCGCCACCATCTCGATACAACAAACCAGAAAGTGGTACATCCATTGCTACAACCTGCAACAGATCAACCAAATCAACCAATCAAATCACCATGTTGCCACCATGATGCCAGAGTGTATGGTTTAAATTTGGAAAATACCGTGTTGAAAGTTGATCTATCCATTTGAAAAATTATGATATTCAAAAACTTAAGCACATTCTTAAGTCATCCTTTTTTTAGCAACTCGCTAATTCAGATCAGAAGAACATCAGCAAATGCTGATCTTTTAAAACTTCCTGGCTGTCTAGGGAGCATATCTGAAAGAATATCCTGTTACTTATGCAAGGTTTCCTGAACATCTACAAAATGTCCTTAAGTTTTAGAAAATTTACTCAAATTTCAAAGAACCTTGAAATTAAACGAAATTAAGATCTCTGACAAACTAAGTTCCCTAAACTGAAACGAAGATCCCTGAAGTCTTCTATCTTTACGAAATTCCCTGAACTTTTTCAAAAGGCCCTGTACTTCTATAAAGTTATACGCAGTTCCTCGAATTATTACGCAGTCCACAAAACTTCATCAAAGCTTGCTTCACGTCTACGTTTCTCGTCGATTTTGCGCAAAGTTCGACGCACGAAATTTCCTGAATTTGTCCGGAATTCTCTGAACTATTTCAAGTCCATGAGGTTTCGTCCAAGCTCTGAAGTTATAAAAAAGGTCCCTGAATAATAAAGAGGTTCCCTGCCATTAAACAATAAACTTTTACGAAGATACCTAAACTTGTATAAAGTTCCCACTTCTACGAAGTTTTCTGAACTTTTCCATGATTTCAGAACTTCAAATAATTTCACTAAATTTAGCTCATGATTCATCTGACATATGTTGGTCTTAATGCATAAAACAAAATATTATAATAATACCAAAGAAACATTCAAAATCAGGCCAGTGTTCTAGTGAAAATAGTTAACGGAACATTAGAGTCAAACGAAGCATAAGTGTTACTAATTACATTAGCGACAGTATGAATAGCCTCATTCAGCCCATACTGTCAATTACGAGCTGCGGGGTGTATGAAGTGTCGTTGTCTTATAACTTTTTGAGGTACGTAGAAGAAGAGTTACCGAAGCAGTTCGATGAAACTCTACGGAGTTCACTGAAGTTCAGTGAGCTTCTACAATGTTAGCTGAACTTTAAAGAAAAATCTGTACTTCAAGAAAGTTTCCTGAACTTTTAAAAAGTTCCCTGAAGTAACACGAAGTTTCTTGAAGTACTAAAAAATTCCTTGCAACTCGGATAGCAGTTTGTACCCTGGTGTAGTGGCTGTAGGTGCATTGTCAGATAGCACCAGCAAATCAACAGAGGAAGTGGTAGAGGTGCTGCATGAAGAGGTGGTGATAATGGACGTGCCCTCAGGAGGCCAATAAAGCGTGCAAAAACGAACATCAGTATCCTCGGCAGAAAGGGTTTGTGGATCTGTCGAGATTCGATGCGTTGCAAGCACGACAAAAATATAGGAAATCGATTTAGATCTCTATTTTAATATTTGTTTAGTCCTTCGGCTCCGCAGAGCTTTTAAAGTAATTGAGCCTACTAAATAAACATTTTGGAAAACATGGTTTTCGATTCATATACCGTTGAGTGTTGGATTCATCCCAAAATTTACAATCCAGTTTTCTTATTTCTCATCATATTTTCAGGTTGACTACTACATGGGACGAACACACCATGCTTTTTGTCTAAATATATTTGAACAGTTCTCAAATTTAAGTAGATGTTAGAATTAACTAGTGATGTCGGCTACAGCTTGAAAGGCTGAAAATACTGATGGATGAAGTCATACGAATCAATTTCAACAACGAAGTTTTTTTAAAGGGCCCTCCGAACTATTGGTTCTCTGTCAGTTGCAAAATACCTATCAATTTGATCCACCAAGATCAATCAGATCCAAATCAGGTTGATCAATATCCCAAAGTTTGAACTAATTTGGTGGCGAACTGATATGGGAATTACTATAAGAAAAGTGTATTTTTTGTCCTCATCGTTCTAGCCCTGCACCATAATGATTTACGGAAAAGTTGTCCATCAGAGCTCCCCTCCCCCCCTCTGACGTGAAAATTTCCCAGCTAAAACTTTGTTGAATTTCAAGAAAATTTGTTATTAATTAATTTCCAAGTTGATAACTTGCTGGTAGGATTAATCGGCTGTTTTCAGGGCAACACTGCATCTTGCCCTTATGACACAATAGCCTCGATTTTTTGTCTGCTGAGTAGTAAATGTACCATGTCAGAAGAACATCATCTTCCTTATCAATTAATAATTAATTATCCTAAAGTTCAATTTTTCAATTCCCACATAAACTTCAAAGGGCCAAGTGCAGTATGAGTTCGCATCCTAATGAGAACAAATTTTGTGAGAATGATCAGGTGCTGATTTAAAATCGTTTGAACTTGGTGGAGCGAAATCAATATTTTGAACCATAAAAATTCCATGCGCATTGATCGGTAACAATAACCCCGCCGGTAATTGGTTCGTAATCGTTTGACTCATCTTGCACTTGAAATACTTCTATAAAACCACAATCTCTCAACCCTCAAAAACTGAATACCCACTGATTGAAATCAATCAGTTGTACCAGCAACACGAGAATGTGACAGGACAACAACAGTTCTCTGCTGTTTTTTTTTTTTTTATCACCAACCAGCCACTTTTAGCATGCACGTAGGACGTAGGTACGTTGCCGATCTCCCTGGAGCTCGCCGAGCTTAGCTCATGAGACATAGCACATGTGACACGAATGAGGCACGTAGGAACAAAAAAGAAACGCGAAATAATACGTTTCGAAATGTACCAGGCACCTACGATCTTATAGAAAGCGTGTCTCTATCACGCGGAATGGATGCACGTGTACATTAACTCTGAATCCAACACACTTGAAGATGTTCAGAAAAGTTCAATGAACTTCACGAAACATTAGAGTCATTCCTTCACACATCACTGACTGATTCTAAAAATCTTTTCCTTTCGCGTCAGATCAACGACGACTTGTCGTTGCACTCAATCCATCAATCTTGCACCTCCCATTGCACCAATAGTGAACAGCAGAAGCGTCATTTATCACTCGTTTCTTGTCGATGGCATCCACCACCACCACTCACGTAAAGAGATAAAATTGCAGCGTACATACAAAGCTCTCGAGAATGCGGTAGCGACGCACAATCTGCCATTTCATTTAATCAAATAAACCATATTTACGAACCGCACTAATCATTCAATCAACCAAACCATTTAGCGAATCCTGTCAATCCGGAAAACAACCGCCACCACGAACCGTCCGCGGTTCGTGGTTTAGCTGTTTGTTTATCTGACGTTTCATGGCGCCTCTGAATTGGGGCTTAGTGCTTGTTTGTCAATCAGCTTCGCTCGAATTGAACGACTTTTGATAAGAGTGGAAATGGATCGGCACGGTTTGAATGTTGGTGTTGCCCGGTTGCAAACAGATGGTTTATGGGTTGCCCTCTGATGGTGTGGGTCATCTCAGTTTATTATTTAGATCGAACGACGTTTGTTTCGATGCACTGATATGACATTGACGAGTAACGGTGACATCGGCCATTTTAAATGCTGCTCGTGCTAACGAAAAAAATAAATAAATTAAAAGCAACGGCTTAACGCTAACGGTCCAGCTCTTTGTTCTTGTGCTAATGAAGAGAGGCTTTACCTTTGTCAAATGTGTTTTTGCGTCAAATTAAAAAAAAATCATTGTAAATCAGGCTTGTTTTTGTTGTTGGCCCGGAATAACGGGGGGACTTTTTTAAAGCGTATTGCAACTAAAGGCCTTCAACTAAAGTTCGGTCGTTTGCGAATCTGCGTTACTGGCCACACTGATCATATCAGCAGTGCTACCAAATGCGTTCTTGTGGGATTTTGGTTTAAAATAAGTGTAATGCTTGATTGGAACACGCGCTATTTCAAAACAACCCAAATTTCGGTAGAATCCTCCCTGATCGGTCAAAACTGAACCTATCCAAAACTGGGTAAACTATGTTGGGATTGACAAGTTGACATGACAATTCATGTCGATGTTGTCCATTCGTTGATTTGTTACTCCCAACAGTTAAGTTCAGTTTTGACCGATTTCGTCTGGTGTGACAATCTACCAGACTTCCATAACAAAGGGCGACTGAACAATGAAATGCCCTGCGATCGTACGATGTTCCTGAAGGTTTATCAGGAACGGAAACTCAAAGGGCTTTGACAGCTGTCTTTAGGCATGATATATTAACCTTTTGATAAAAGGCAAAGGATTGATCCGCGGTACAAGCAGGTGTCCAAAGCCTGGATGCAGCTCATTATCATCATTATCGTCGGCATAGGTTCCCACCAGGGACCACCTGCGGGGGCTTATTGACGACCCAGTCTTGGGTGCCATTTCATCATCTAATCACTTAAAGTGCAAGTCAAACCATCGAAGCGATAAATATCGGATTCCCCTTATCAGAGTATGACACTTGCGGCTGACGATGCCAAACCACTCCAAACCGGATTCGAGGGTACTTTCACAATTATTTATCAGACCGTCGCACTTACCGCTGATAAACCCTATTAACTTCCGCCCTTTCCGTAAGTGGTAGGAACTTTCCTAGACCTGGTCAACCGTCCCCTTCGTTGTTGTTGTTGTTGTTGTTGGTGATGTTTTTCAAGATAAGGTTATTTTAAAAACGTTAGCAATTAGCCCGGTAGACAGGATTTAATTCTGTGGATTCGAATGTTGCCATCTGGGGGCTCTGTAGGTTTACAGGTGGCCACATCCGTCAAAACAAAACCATACATCAACGTCCGGTCCTAGGTTTAATCTACCTAATCCCCTTGGATTCGCCCTTAACTTAAAACGGCAGCTGCAGATGTTTGGGAATGGCGTGTGGCATTGATCAGCGATTTCGGTGCATTAGTGAGTAGAGGCGGAAAAAAGTAACTCGGGTCCGGGAGTTTTTTTTTTTGTTTATAGTCGATAGGCTTCCGAAAAGATTTGCTGAAGTTTTGAGAATTTTTTGAAAACTTTGGAATTCTACTTAAAGGGTGATACGGTCAAAATTTGGTCAATATCAACTTGACGTATTTCTTTCAATTTTGCATTTAAAAAACCTGAACACCCCTCATTTTGAAGGTGTGTGTGTGTAGAATGTTGCTCCTATTTTGATTTTGGAATTCACTTCTCAGTTGTCAAAATGCCGTCCAAGCAAGAAGAGCAGCGTATCAAAATTTTGCTCGCGCATCGCGAAAATCCGAGCTACTCGCACGCAAAGTTGGCAAAATCGCTAAAAGTTGCCAAATCAACCGTTACAAATGTAATTAAAGTGTTTGGGGAACGTTTGTCGACAGCCAGGAAGTCTGGATCGGGGGGAAATCGAAAACCGGAAGCCGCTGAGACGACAAAGAGAGTTGCCGGTAGTTTCAAGCGAAACCCTAACCTCTCTCTCCGAGATGCCGCAAATAAGCTGGGTGTATCGTCTACAACCGTGCATCGAGCCAAAAAACGAGCCGGACTATCGACTTACAAGAAGGTAGTGACTCCAAATCGCGATGATAAACAAAATACGACGGCCAAAGCGCGATCCCGGAGGCTGTACACGACGATGCTGAAGAAGTTTGACTGCGTGGTAATGGACGACGAAACCTACGTCAAAGCCGACTACAAGCAGCTTCCGGGACAGGAGTTTTATACGGCAAAAGGAAGGGGAAAGGTAGCAGATGTTTTCAAGCACATGAAACTGTCAAAGTTCGCAAAGAAATATCTGGTTTGGCAAGCCATCTGTACCTGTGGCTTGAAAAGCAGCATTTTCATAGCTTCCGGGACTGTCCACCAAGAAATTTTCCTTAAAAGATTGTTTGAATAAACGTCTGCTGCCTTTCCTGAAGAAACACGGTTGTTCCGTACTGTTTTGGCCGGATTTGGCATCTTGCCATTACGGTAAAAAGGCCATGGAGTGGTACGCCGCCAACAACGTGCAGGTGGTTCCCAAGGACAAGAACCCTCCCAACACGCCAGAGCTCCACCCAATTGAGAAATACTGGGCTATTGTCAAGCGGAACCTAAAGAAGACCAAAAAAACTGCTAAGGGCGAGCAGCAGTTCAAGGCAAACTGGCTTTCTGCGGCGAAGAAGGTGGACAAAGTGGCTGTACAAAATCTGATGGCAGGGGTCAAGCGTAAGGCCCGGCAATTCGGATTTGGAAAAGCGGAAGCCTAACTGAATATTTTTCCTGAATTTTATACTAATTGAACTTGAAAAAGAAATTCAATTTGATTTTTTAAATAAACGATTTCACCGATTTACACGCGTTTCCCCTTGCCAAATTTTGACCGTATCACCCTTTAGAAGGTCACAAAGTGTCGACATCAGGATGGCACTAGAGTTCCGATAGACGCCTGTTTCTCGCAAATGATGATGATGATGGTCCCACCTCTTACCCCTACAAAGGTTTGAGCTGGACGATTTATTTTTAAAATAATTGAGTATGACATCTTCAACAGATTAGCAAGCAAAACGAACTGGTTGCAGATATAAATTCCCTCAACAATTTCCAGTTGCTTCACAGCGATCTAAATGTGAAAAAGCTTAGGCGTTCACCTCTGAGAGCTCATAGTGTATCAAGAGTCGTTAAAGTTCTGAGTGAACTAACGATGCTCTTAGCTGTTGACCACAGCAGCTGTGTTTTTCGGTGCGGATCACGCGATAGTTTGTTTATTCTATAGCAGCTATTGTTGCGGTGCTTGCTCATTGTCTGCAGATAATTTGCTTTTGTAATTGCCAGTAACCAACCGGAGATGTCCGTTGAAATAAAGCTGACGATCACATTCAGCTTCGCAAAAGGAAGTGCGAAACCCACCATGGGGTGAAATTGCCAATTTCCTGAAAGCGCTTTTTGTGGATCCCGTTCAGATCGGGAGGGAGACGTCACTGTTCATAAAGTTCAAGTCAGAGGAATCGATGCTTCGTTGTTTGCTGCACAACCGTGAGCAATCAATTTGCCATTATGACGATGGAAAGGCAATCGAGGTACGCATGTCGCCCAAAGCCGACAACGTTAAATACGTTCGAATTTATGATCTTCCACTAAAAGTCCCCAAGATCTGCAGAAATGCCGCGAGAACAACAATCGGTCGACATCAGCTATGGTAGATTATGCACGAGTACGGATTTCCGGATGAACTGACGCGATTGGTCAAAGGACACTCTCGAGTCCCTTTGAATCTCGAAGGGGGTTACGACAAGGTGATGGACTTTCGTGTCTGCTATTTAACATCGCGTTAGAAGGTGTGATCAGAAGAGCTGGGATAGACACGAGTGGCACGATCTCCAGGAAGTCCATCCAGCTTCTTGGCATCACCGATGACATCGACATCATGGCACGGGAACTTTGAGACGATGGCGGAAACGTACATCAGACTGAAGGCTGATGCTAGGCGGATTGGACTTGCCATCAACGCATCGAAGACGAAATACATGAGAGAAAAAGGTTCTAGGGAAGATAATGTTAGCCTCTCACCCCGAGTTCAGATTGACGGTGACGAAATCGAGGTGGTCGATGAGTAGAGGACATGAATTGGTATGTGGTAAGTACCAGAAGTCCCGCGATTGTGATTGGTGTAGTGATTGGAGGTGCATCGTCAGTTGGCAACAACAATAAAGACACAGAGGAAACGGCTGAAAGAAGAGGTGGTAGAGATAGATGTGACGTCCCCGGATGCCCGGGAAGGAACAGTGGAGAGGAAGCAAGTGACGTTCGGAAACAGCAGCCACCTGTTCATGCATTGAAACGACGCGTACTACCTCTACATATTCAGAATAGTATACTATACCGAGGCGGAGCGAATGAAGGACTAAGAGGAGGCCAAGCGGCAAATGCTGTGGAAGGGAAAATGAAATCGTCAAGCGACGTCGAAGCTGTCAACCATCACTTTCAATTGAAAGCCATTCTGTCTTCTCTTGGAGCAGATTCCCTTCAACATCAACAGAACCACTTTCGATCAGTTTTCATGCTGTTTTGATTTGGCTTGACTCGTGCTCATTTCGTCTTCCATTGTCAAATGAACTTACTTTCGCATTGAAGCGAAGCTGTTCGATCTAAATTCGCGCAGTTTTTCAGACTTTTGTTGATTGTTCACTCGGTTCATTTAAGCGCATGCGCATAGATCTGTACACGTGGATCTCAAATTCATCATTGTCGGGTGGTTTGTTTATCCATCAATATTGGTATTTTGGGAATCGGAGGGGCCGGAAATCGATAGCCGGTGACATTTTGAAATCCAAGATGTTGGCTTCCAATTTCAGATAAAAAGTGGGAAATGCTGATGCCGACTCATCAATATGGATATTTTTGGAATCGGGATGATGTCTAGACAATAAAAATCGAGATTCGACGCCATTTTGAAATCCAAGATGGTGGCTTCCGATTTCAGAAAAAAATGGGAAATACTGTGAAATACCCATAAATATGTGTATTTTTAAAAGCGGGGTGACTAGATATTAGAAATAGATATGCGATGCCATTTTGAAATCCAAGATGGCGGCTTCCGGTTCAAGGAAATGTGGGAAATACTGTCAAATACCCATCAATATAGACATTTTTGGAATCGGGACGACGTCTAGAGAATGAAAATCGATATTCGACACCATTTTTAAATCCAAGATGGCGGCTTCCAGTTTAATAAAAATCGGAAAATTCTATCAAAAATCAATACATACGGTTATTTTTAGAATCAGGGTAACGTCTAGAAACCAGAAACCGATGTTTGACGCCATTTTGAAATTTAAGATGGTGGTTTTGGTTCAGAAAAAGTGGTTAATACTGTCAAATACCGATCAATATGGGTATTTTTTTTAATCAGGGTGACATCTAAAGGCCAGAAATCGATGCCCAACACTTTTTTTTCAAATTCAAAATAGCGTCAAATATCGGTCTTTAGCATTTACGCGTCGTCCCCATTCCGAAAATACCCAGATCTTAGGGTATTTCACACTTTTCCTGAATTCCGATGGCCGCCATATTGGATTGAAAAATGTCGTCGGGTCCACGCGTTGTCCCCCTTCACATTGACACTTTTTCTGAAACCCGATAACCGCCATCTTGGATTCAGAAATGGCGTTGAATATCGATTGTCGGCATCTACGCGTCGTCCCCAGTCCAAAAATACTGATATCAGTGCTGTTAATTTTCCTATCATTCGATTGAAGATAAAGCAATAGAACCATTCAATCAATTCTGTGAAAACGAATTCTCACAAATTCATAAATCTCTATTTTTAATTTAGTTTTTTTCTCGAATCAATTGCCTGTATGATTTGTGCTTTATTGATAGCAGACTTAAGCAGTGCCGACGCGTAACTACTTTGAAGTACCTGTTCAACATGTTCAATAAAAAAGTTCTATTTCTAAAAACTTCAGATAAGGCCTTCGAACTTCATGCAAGTTCTACAAAATTCGGGAAAGTCTTACAAGTTTCAGGAAAATCCTGTGCACTACTGTGATGACCTACGACGGTCAAAAAATCTCTCCGAACCTTCAGAGAAGTTCTACAAATTTCAGAGAAGTCTTACGAACTTCAGGGAATAACTACGAATTTTACAGAATATTCTACAGATTTAATGTAACTTCTACGACATTTAGGCATTGCTTAAAACTTAAGGATAATCCTATGACACTTATGGATTTTTCCGAGCTTCAGAGAAGTCTTCAATACTCTTGGGAAGTCCTCTGAACTTAACATAGTTCTCCAAGCTCAAAAAAGTTCCTAGAACTTCCGAGAAGTCGATTGAACTACAGGTAGTCCTACGAAATTAATAGGGGCTCTCCAAACTTCAGGGAATTTCCAAGAAATTAAGAAAAGACCCACAAACTTTTAGAAAACTCTTCGATATTTAAAGCATTATGAACTTCAGGGAAGCTCTTCAAAATGTAGGGTCCTCATATATTCAGTTAAGTCCGTCAAACTTCAGGGTAGTTCTCAGATCTTTGAGAAAGTTCTTCGAACTTGAAGGAAGTGTTACGAACTTCTGAGAATTTCTACGAACTTCATGGTACTTCTACAATATTTAAGAAATTCCTATGAATTTCAAAAAACTCCGAACTTCAGGGAAACCCTAAGATCTAAAAAAAAGTCCTTCGAACTTCGGGGAAGTCCCATGAAATTCAGGCAATACAAACTTCAATGAACCCTTCAGGAAATACCTTAACGCTTCAGGGAAGTTCTACTAACTTTAGGGAGTTTCTATGAACTTCAGCAGTCAGTCTTTTTAATAATAAGAGTTATTAAACCAGCGTTGTTTATGAAATCTTTTAATCATATGATTTTGAAATCATGTTGTAATCAAAATTCCGCTAAATAAGATCCTTAATCGTTGACAATTTGCGGAAAATTTAAACAAACTGGAAATCCGTAAAATTGTTTGAAGCAAAGGTTTGTTTAAAGAGTCCTCATTCATATCACACTTCGCAATTTCACCTTGAGATAAACTAGCCCGTTGGCTGAGAATCTCAATAATAAAGTTAAAAAAAATCGCAGTTTCAAAAACGGAAATCTCAAGATTTAGGGGCTTATAGATCTCTAAATTTCAGACATTAGGTAGGGCTCCGCGCTAGTCTGTCGTATCTCAGCTTTTCTTCGTCCTAGACCCCTATAATCGCTCATTTTACGGGTTATCGCAAATGTTTCAGTTTCAATCGTAATTAATCTTGTAAGCCAAGATGTTTTTGCAGAAACATGAGTGAAAACGCTTTGCTATTATAGTTTTAGCACATAGAACGGAAATAGGTGCCATGATACGACGAAGTAGTGCGGCTCCCTACTAGCTTCTTTACAGCAAACAATCAGATAAAGATTTCACGGGCATTCACAAGAACCTTAATACCTATTTTGGTTTGTGAAATTCCGCATTGCGCGAATGGTAGTTCAAGGATTCATTTTATTTATTTTTATTAAAAACCAGGAAATTTTTTAATCATTGACCAGGAAAACCAGGAAAAAGCCAGGAATTTCAAAATGGAAATTCACTTGCCACCCTGTCATCGTCACTGTCAATTGAGTCACTCACTATCATTTGATATACGACAGTGGAGTACGGAAGAAAGCAAGAAAAATGATCCCGAACAGACATGTCGACCCGATGTTGGATAAATGTAAGGCACATTAAATATAGATGTCGACCCAATGTCGTGTTGTTGTCGGGTCAATTTTGGGTTCATGTCGGGTCAATATCTGGTTGGGGTTTGGTCGAAGTCAGGTTGGTGTCGGGTTGGCTTAGCTTTTTCGCCGGAATGTCGACCAGAGCTCCGTTTATGTGCAGGCTACACTAAATTAAATGATATCAAGCGTTTCTCAAGCCGTGGTTCAAAGGATTGGATATGAACCGTGACTTTATACGTGTCATGTCGAGGCTCATGTCCAATCACTGCTAGTTAGACTCACATTTCTTTCGAATCGGGCTGTGCGTGCTTTGGTCATGCACCCTACAATGTTTTGCTAGATCCGAGTTATCCGCATCCCTCAGGGCCCGAGGAAAACAACCTTTGCGGCCCGTTGGAGACACCTTGGCGAGCCGAGATTTCGATTATTTTAATTTGATTTATGTGTTTTTAAAACGGATCGATCTGAGGATTTAGTAGTTATTGTCATCTTCTGTTCTCTCAAGTTGTTAGCTGCCCATCGGTGTACTCCCAAGTTCGTCTTTTTATCCAGTATGTCGCTTAAGTCTAGATCAAGAGCACATTGCTCGAAAAAACCTTGTTTTCTCAATCCCTACCCTGCCATCCGTTTGTTACAATTTGTTACCCCTAACCTCGAGATAGCCGCGAGTAATTGGCCCCCGCTTTACTAACGTTAGTTTTGAGTAATTTTGTAACCTAAACAATGAATATCGGCTCCGCAAAGCTACGGCAAATGAGCCTGGAAAAATAAACGCATTAGAAAAAAAAAAGTGTTTCTCAAATGAGAATGATACATGCCTTCGTCAAATGACTAAGCAACTGATATCAACCAATTCGAAGGAGGTTCCCTTTGATGGAGGATAGCTGCTTTTCTCTTTTTCATCAAAAATGTTCAATTGATTTTGAGAATTTACAGCACTGACTGATATTGTAGGGTATTAGCGAAGACAACAAATCTCTCAATTTCCTGTAGCTCCGGACACTATCAGCAGTCCAGACTTCCGGGTATTCCGTTACTTCGAGAGCATTTGTCTCTCCTAGACATTTTTTGGAACAGCACAATGTTCCGTAACCGCTGGATCTAAAAACTGTCAAAACTTCCACTTAAAACTATAGATCTCCCGGATTAATCCAAACCCGAAAGGACTCTCAGAACTTCGTGAACTTTTGGAACAAGAATTCACGGTATTCTGATTTCTGAAATCAATTCAAATTTAATCAGCCTAACAAAATGACGCCCGGGATATTAGGGGACCTAAACCAAGTCTAATAAACTTCAGAAGTGTTCCACAGAATAGTTCAATAGTCAGGGATCATTCGAGATGCTTAGGACACTTAAGGAAAGGTCAATGAACTTAAAATCAACAATTGGAGAACCTCGGAGACTGGAGACTGTAAAGAAATTCATCGAACTGCGAAATTTAAAATTCTTGTTTCCACCAACTGATGCTGAGCAGTTCCACACCAAATGATGAATCGGAAAAACTGGACCTTCTCCGATTTGCTTAAAACTTTGTATAATTGTGTGTTATGGGCAATCATCCCCATTTTTACAAAAATTCGGCCATTTTAGATCTTTTGAATTTTATCAAAATGGCATCGTTGTAGAGAAAATAAACGAAATTCTGGGAAAAATACACACGGTAATTTATTTTTGAGTAATTTTGAGCCATTCTAAATCGTTACAATTTATTTAAAAATGTCAAAAGCGTGGTTTTGAAATAGATTACAAGATTTAATGGTCGATTTTTTGCAAAAATTTGAATGATTCCCCATAACACATAATTATGCAAAGTTTCAAGCAAATCCGAGAAGGTCGAGTCATAAATTTTTTGTGTCCTTTTTACATCCTTAATTTCTTCGGCAAAGGACTTTCGTCTGTTTCAAAGTTAGCACTAGCTAGCAAGTTTTTGCTTTCCCGGCATACGTAACGAAAATAATTTTTCTCCAAGAACATTTTGGTAGCGGAATGTGTGGATGCGCCACAAAATCAAAACAAACCAACTGAAGCGCCATCTACAAGTGGCTACGGTAAGTAGCCCTTATCCGTCAAGATAAGAAGGGGCTGGATAAATCATACCATTATTTTTTGTAAGATTACCTCAAGATCCAATTGAACCCTCCTAATGACATTCATAGGATAAGATTATTGCACAATCCGTCGGACCTAGCCAAGTTTTCAAGAAACAAAAACATCAAAGCAGTGCTGCTCGCCGCTTCGCTTTGAAGGTTGCTCACGGAGAAAAGTAATCGCGGAATCGATACAACAACAACAACAACAACAGCAACGACAACATGTGGCATGCATTTCTTGTCTTTATAATTTGGCACCAGACCGGTATGGAGCTGCAAGTTGCAATTCATCATGAGTCAACATAATTTTGCACTTTGCTCTTGAATCCGATCATGTCTATGCGAGCAAGGTTCCGCCGAAGCAGGGTGTCTTTTATCGAATAGGAAAATCCTTACGGCGGAAGGCAGAGACAGCCAGGCCTTAGTGTTTACAAAATGCTCGCGTCTAATTGGAACGTTTGCTATCAACTGTTTTCCAAAATAAAATCTTAGGCTGTGTTTAAAATAATATATTTTGATTAACATTTCTTGAAAATCGGCCGATCAACAATAGAGGCATTTCGAACATATTAATTTATTTTCGAAGTGTCAAATTTAAGTGGTAATTCACCAAATGGAACACAGCCTTCGAAACTTATGAGCACACCCTGACTTTTGCTAGTCTCCTTGCCTGGTTCAGCGATAGTTTATGACTAATATTGATATCTTCACTTTTTTATTAAATTCGGTTTCACACTTATTCCGGCTACTACCAGTTATTGCAGATTGCGAAATCGATCGTTTTGCTGGTGCCGAGGACGAGCGCGCAAGTGCCCCTACCTGACGAGTAGGAACTGAATTTGTTTCTAGTGAATGGCGCTCTATAACTGGCTTTGTATTTTAAGTTGAAGGAGGTCTTAGGATTAAAAAACTTGCACTGTAATGGTGATTTGCTCAAAATGGGTCAACACGGAGAACAGAGAGGAGACTGATTCTGGCCTAGAAGTAGGTTCTGTTACGGTACGAATATATACGTGTTTCCCCGAATAAATTATTGAAAGTGACAATTTACGCGAGTGTATAAACTATAGGACACATTGTTTTTGCACTGGGTGTGCTGGATTTGACAGAAGAGGAGAGTTGAGTCAGAAATAGAGAAGAGGATGAATGCAGAACATAAACAGAAAAAAACAGTTTGTCACGTATTTATCGCAATTGGACCCGGTAGAGTAGGAAAGAGTAGAGAAAGTTGGTGTCATATTGTTTGTTTATCCCATGTACTGAGAAATAGTGAGAATATACGGTCGAGTCTTCGACAACATTTGTTAAAACCATCTCACTTACTTTTAAAGGTAGTGCCGAAGTCCTGCGTAACATAAATACTTCTCTTTCAGGTTTGGATTCATGTTAGATACATTAGTCGGAAATTTCCGAATTGAATCTTATTGAATATTTAACAACTCGGTTGGAGATTTCCAATGCAGTTAATTATATTAACATAAAAGTGCAGGTCAAAGCCTGGACTGAAGATGCTTAGGATATTTTACACAGCAAAAAAAGTTGTTGAATATTATACAGAAACAGATGCACATACACGCTAACTAGAAAGTACCCATTAATGAGTAGAAAAAATACCCATTTTTCAGAAAAGTGGCTTAACTCATTAATGAGTAAAATGTTTACCCATTAATGAGTATCTGTTACCCACTAAAGTGTAAAAGTTACTCATTAATAGATAACAGATACTCATTAATGAGTAACAAATTTACTAATTTATAGAGTTAAGCCACTTTTCTTCAAAATGGGTCTTTTTTTTTAACTATTAATGGGAACTTTCAAGTTAGCGTGTAGGTCCTTCCATTGGTTGTGTAATGTTGTACGTTGTACGGTGTACACAGAATTCTCGAACCAATTTATACCCATGGTTGTAATATCTAACTTCTTCTTTTCAGTTTCAAATTACGAACTGCAATACAAGCGTTGTATATCCAATTAAATATTGCCATACACCTTATCTATATTCTATTATAGCGTCACTATGACGTAGCCCCCTTGTTTTCCACAGCTGCAATCTAATTAGGTGGCGCTTGGAGCTAGCAGCGGACATGGACATACAAATGGCACTCCGTAAACGTAAACCACATGGTTTGAACTGGTTTTGGGCACCATGCATGCCATGCAATTCATCATCATTATCATAATCGACGTGGTAGCGAAAATCTGATAATGGTTTAATTTTGTGCCACATTGACATTGCGTTATCAGCACGGGTTAGTTGCGGTTTGGACACGATAAATCGATGCAAAAATAAATATCAACTATTTTTTTCAGGCTCGAAGCTGTAATTTTTGGCCTAGTTATTCATTTGATATAGTTAATCAAATGAATTAAAACCTTATCCAAATTTGCACGAAAGTTTCTTCTAACATCTTCCGGACATGTTTTTCAACTTTCCCAGGAAAATTCTTCCTTCTCTACCAGACATTTCTCCTAACTTTCGGCACAAATTTCAATAAGTTGCTAAAAAATTCTTCAAATCTTCAGCACAACTGGGCTTTCTCTGTAAGTGGAAAACGTTTCCTGTTTCTGACTCCTCCAGAAACTTAAAATCCGACTTCCCTATAGCTCCTTGTGACTTCCTTGAGAGTATTTCCAGCGTTTCTCCGGAAATTATTCCCGACGACTTTTCTAGGAAGTCGCTTCCAAGTTCCTCTAGAAATTTCTTGGATTGTTCAACGTCCAACTTTCCGTTCCAACATTATTTTTTGACTTACCTCAACTTACCTACTGGCTTCCTCTGGAAGCGAAATTTATTCCCTCTTCCCCGGAATTCTTCTGAAAATTTCTTCCAGCTGTGCCAGAAGTCCCAGTGACTGCTTTTGCTCATGTCTTCTGACTTCTAGAAATGCTACCCAACTTTTCTTGGAAGCCTCTTCCAACTTCCCTCGGAAATTACTCACAGCTTGCCCCGGAAGCTTCTGACGGTGTCGCTTGAAAGTTTCTCCTCCCGGAATCTTTTCTGACTTCGCAGATTCTTGCAACTGCTCATCTTTCCCAAGAAATTTATTTCTACTTTCTCGGGATGTTTCTTCCAAATTTACACTCCGAAGTTTCTTGTGACTTCCTCCGGAAGACTATTCCGTCTTCAACTCAAAGCTTCTTCCTACTTCCCGAAAAGTCCGTCTCTTCTAGTTCCTTCTAGTCTTAGAAATGACTTCCAATTTCAACGAGAAGTTTTTTTTTGATTTCTCCTAGAAATTGCTTTAGACTTTTCGCGACAGTTTCTTCCAACGTTCCCCGGAAGTTTCGACCAGCTTCCTCCGAATGTGTCTACTGGCTCATCTGGATAGGTTCTTCCAATTTCCCCAAGTAAATCAAATATGTAAATTTGATGGGCTGTGTGGTCGTTGCCATCATGTCTTCCAAACTGGCATCATTCTCGTTTCGATGATACATATTTGGATATTTTAAGTTTTTCCTCAAATTAGAAGTCACCATATTGCACTACATCGATTTCCAGGCATTACTTGTCGTTTCTGTTCAGAAAATACCGATATTTTGAAGTTTCTGAAGCTTGTTGGATATCCACAAGTGGCCATCCGGGATTCTTAGTTGATATCGATCGACACCTTAAATTAGATTAAACTTTCCCTATATGTAATCATATAGAACTCCTGAAGAACTTTGCCAAAGACAACAACTTATTAGACGTTTAACATTTCCGGGTTATAGTATGTTAAGGCAGTTTATGTGCACACTAGCGCTAAATAATTCCGAACATAGCTGGCAATCAACTAGGTTTTTTTCTTATGAACAAACTTCTGGAATATTTTGATAACTTTAGAGATAATCAGCAAGCTTGAAGACAATTCTGAGAACTTAAGAGAAGATCAGCAAATTTCACGAAAATTCTAAGAGCTACAGAGAAAATCAGCGAACTTCTGGAAAATTTAGAGAACTTACGAGAAGATCTAAAAACTTAAGGAGTATTCTGATAACTTCAGAGAAAATCAAAAATTGCGGGACAATTTAGATAACTTTAGAAACATCAGTTTCAAATTTCAGATCAGATTTCACGAAAATTCTAAGAACTTCAGATAAGACGAGCAAACTTCTTGAAAATTGTGATAGCTTCATAGAAAGTTAGTGAACTTCAATTTTCTGAGAACCTTACAGAAGACCTGTAATTTTCAGAGAAAATCAGCATACTTCAAAAAAAATCTGAGAACTTCAGAGCAAATCAACGAGCTTCTAGAAAATTCAAAGAACTTAAGAAAAGATCAAGAATTTTCTGATAATTTCAGAGATTACCAGCGATCTTCATGACAAATCTGAGAATTTCAGAGAAGATAAACGAATTTCACGAAAATCCTGAGAACTTCTGAGCAGAGAAACAAACTTCAGGAAAATTTCAGAAGAAAAATGAAAACATATAAAAAATTTCTGAGAAATTCATTCATAGAAATCTTCAGAGAAAACATCAAACTTCAGGAAAATTTTGAGAACATTACAGAAGCTTTCACAGAAATTCTAAAAACTTCAAAGAAAATCATCAAATCATCAGGAAATTCTGAGAAACTTCAGTGACAATCAACGAATTTCAGGTAAATTTTGAGAACATCGGGGCAATTCTGAGAACTTGAGAGAAGATCAGCAAATTTCAGGAACATAACGAAAATCAGCGAGCTTCAAGAAAAGTCTGAAATCTTCAGAGAAGATCAGTTTCAGGTTTCAGATCAGATGTCACGAAATTTTTTAGAACTTCAGAGAAGATCAACAAACTTCATATAATTCTGAGAACTTCAGATAAAATAAGTGATCTCAGGAAAATTCTGGAAACTTTAAACAAGATCAGTATTTTTTATGAAAATTCTAAAAACTAAAACTTTCTGAGAATTTTAGAATAGACCAAGAATTTTCAGAGAAAATCAACAGACTTCAGGTAAATTCAGAGAACTTCAGGACAATTCTGAGAACTTGAGAGAAGATCAGCTAATTTAACGAAAAATGTCAGAAGTTCAGAGAAGATCAACAAACTTCTTGAAAATTCTGAGAACTTTAGAGAAAAGCAACAAACTTCAGGCAAATTCTGATAGCTTTATAGAAAGTTAGTGAACTTTAATTTTCCAAAAACCTTACAGAAGAACTGGAATTTTCAGAGGAAATCAGCAAACTTCAGACAAATTCTGAGAACTTCTGAGAGAAAATCAACGAGCTTCAAGAAAATTCAGAGAATTTTAAGAAAAGATCATGAATATTCTGATAACTTCAGAGATTACCAGCAAGCTTCATGACAATTCTGAGAACATTAGAGTAGATCAACAAACTTCAGAAAAATTTCAGAGGAAAATATGCAAACCTCACCAATTTTCTGAGAAATTCATTCATAGAAAACTTCAAACATCAAAATCAGCTTGCACGAAAATTCTAAGAACTTGAGAGAAGGTAAGTAAATTTCAAGAACATAACTAAAATCAGCGAACTTCAGGAAAATTATGAGATCTTCCGAGAAGATCAATTTCAGAATTCAGAACCAGATGTCATGAAAATTTTAAGAACTTCAGAGAAGATCAACAAACTAAAAACTTCAGATAAAATCAGTGAACTCAGGAAAATTCTGAAAACGTTAAAGAAGATCAGTAATTCTGAAAACGTTAAAGAAGATCAGTAAATTTTACGAAAATTCTAAGAACTTCAGAGAAGAACAACAAATTTCAGAAATTTTCTGAGAACTTTAGAATAGACCAAGAATCTTCAGAGAAAATCAACAAACTTCTTGAAAATTCTGAGAACTTTACAGAAAACCAACAAACTTCAAGCAAACTTTAGTGAAAAAAAACTTCTGATAACTTTAGTGAAGATCAGAAATCTTATGCAATATTTTGTGAACTTCAGAAAAAATCAGTGAACTTCAGGACAATTTTGAGAATTAGAGAGAAGATCAGCAAATTTCACGAAAATCTAGGAACTTCAGAGAAGATCAACAAACTTCAGAGAAAATCAGCGAACTTCAGAAACTTTCTGAGGTCTTAAGAGAAGATCAGGAATCTTCAGAGAAAATCAGCAGACCTTAGAAAAAGTCTAAGATCATTATAGAAAAGCAACATAAATCAGGAACATTCTGAGAACTTCAGAGAAGATCAGCAAACTTCAGAAATAATCTGATACGTTCAGAGAAAATCAGTGAACTTAAGAAAAAATCGGAGAAGAGCTAAGAAGCTAAGCAAATTTCAATGAAATTTTATGGACTTCAGAAAAATCATCTGATAACTTTAGTGAAGATCAGAAATCTTATGCAAAATTTTGAGAACTTCAGGAGTATTTTGAGAATTACAGAGAAGATCAGCAAATTTCACAAAAATTCTAAGGACTTCAGAGAAGATCAACAAACTTCTTGCAAAATCTGAGAGCTTTAGAGAAGATCAACAAACTCATGGAAAATTCTGATAACATTACAGAAAATCAGCAAACTTCAGGTAAATTTTGAGGACTTAACAGAATATCAGAAAACTCATGGAATATTCTGATAACTTCGGAGAAAATCAGTGAATTTCAGGTCAATTCTGAAAACATTGGAGAAGATCAGATTCAGATTTGATTTCACGAATATTCAGAGAAGACAAGCAAACTTCAAGCAAATTCTCAGAACTTCAGAGAAAATCAGTAATCTTCAGAATCAGCGAACTTCGGAAATTTTCTTAGAACTTTAGAGAAGACCATGAATCTTCAGAGAAAATCTGTAAACTTTAGGAAAATTCTGATACTTTACAGAAGAACAGATACCTTCAAGAAAATTTTGATAACTTCCAGCGAACTTCAGGACAGGTCTGAGAATTTTAGAGATGATCAGCAAATTTGACGAAAATTTTAAGATCTTCAGAGAAAATTAGCAAACTTCATTCTTAAGACTTTAGGCATCTTCAGAGAAAATCAACAAACTTCAGAAAAAGTCTAAGATCATTAAAGAAAATCAACTTTAGTGAAGATCAGAAATCTTATACAATATTCTGAGAACTTCAGAAAAAATCAGTGAACTTCAGGAGAATTTTGAGAATTAGAGAGAAGATCAGCAAATTTCACGAAAATCTAGGAACTTCAGAGAAGATCAAACAAACTTCAGAGAAAATCAGCGAACTTCAGAAACTTTCTGAGGTCTTAAGAGAAGATCAGGAATCTTCAGAGAAAATCAGTAAACTTCAGAAAAAGTCTAAGATCATTATAGAAAATCAACATAAATCAGGAACATTCTGAGAACTTTAGAGAAGATCAGCAAACTTCAGAAATATTCTGATACGTTCAGAGAAAATCAGTGAACTTAAGAAAAAATCGGAGAAGAGCTAAGAAGCTAAGCAAATTTCAATGAAATTTTATGAACTTCAGAAAAGTAACAAACTTCAGGCAAACTTTAGTGAAAAATCATCTGATAACTTAAGTGAAGATCAGAAATCTTATGCAAAATTGTGAGAACTTCAGGATTATTTTGAGAATTACAGAGAAGATCAGCAAATTTCATGATAATTCTAAATACTTAACAGAAGATCATAAAATTTCAGCATAAATCTGAGAACTGTCTGTCTGTCTGTCTGTCTGTCTGTCTGTCTGTCTGTCTGTCTGTCTGTCTGTCTGTCTGTCTGTCTGTCTGTCTGTCTGTCTGTCTGTCTGTCTGTCTGTCTGTCTGTCTGTCTGTCTGTCTGTCTGTCTGTCTGTCTGTCTGTCTGTCTGTCTGTCTGTCTGTCTGTCTGTCTGTCTGTCTGTCTGTCTGTCTGTCTGTCTGTCTGTCTGTCTGTCTGTCTGTCTGTCTGTCTGTCTGTCTGTCTGTCTGTCTGTCTGTCTGTCTGTCTGTCTGTCTGTCTGTCTGTCTGTCTGTCTGTCTGTCTGTCTGTCTGTCTGTCTGTCTGTCTGTCTGTCTGTCTGTCTGTCTGTCTGTCTGTCTGTCTGTCTGTCTGTCTGTCTGTCTGTCTGTCTGTCTGTCTGTCTGTCTGTCTGTCTGTCTGTCTGTCTGTCTGTCTGTCTGTCTGTCTGTCTGTCTGTCTGTCTGTCTGTCTGTCTGTCTGTCTGTCTGTCTGTCTGTCTGTCTGTCTGTCTGTCTGTCTGTCTGTCTGTCTGTCTGTCTGTCTGTCTGTCTGTCTGTCTGTCTGTCTGTCTGTCTGTCTGTCTGTCTGTCTGTCTGTCTGTCTGTCTGTCTGTCTGTCTGTCTGTCTGTCTGTCTGTCTGTCTGTCTGTCTGTCTGTCTGTCTGTCTGTCTGTCTGTCTGTCTGTCTGTCTGTCTGTCTGTCTGTCTGTCTGTCTGTCTGTCTGTCTGTCTGTCTGTCTGTCTGTCTGTCTGTCTGTCTGTCTGTCTGTCTGTCTGTCTGTCTGTCTGTCTGTCTGTCTGTCTGTCTGTCTGTCTGTCTGTCTGTCTGTCTGTCTGTCTGTCTGTCTGTCTGTCTGTCTGTCTGTCTGTCTGTCTGTCTGTCTGTCTGTCTGTCTGTCTGTCTGTCTGTCTGTCTGTCTGTCTGTCTGTCTGTCTGTCTGTCTGTCTGTCTGTCTGTCTGTCTGTCTGTCTGTCTGTCTGTCTGTCTGTCTGTCTGTCTGTCTGTCTGTCTGTCTGTCTGTCTGTCTGTCTGTCTGTCTGTCTGTCTGTCTGTCTGTCTGTCTGTCTGTCTGTCTGTCTGTCTGTCTGTCTGTCTGTCTGTCTGTCTGTCTGTCTGTCTGTCTGTCTGTCTGTCTGTCTGTCTGTCTGTCTGTCTGTCTGTCTGTCTGTCTGTCTGTCTGTCTGTCTGTCTGTCTGTCTGTCTGTCTGTCTGTCTGTCTGTCTGTCTGTCTGTCTGTCTGTCTGTCTGTCTGTCTGTCTGTCTGTCTGTCTGTCTGTCTGTCTGTCTGTCTGTCTGTCTGTCTGTCTGTCTGTCTGTCTGTCTGTCTGTCTGTCTGACCCTTATAGACTCGGAAACTACTGAACCGATCGGCGTGAAAATTTGTATGCAGAGGTTTTTGGGGCCGGGAAAGAATTTGTTGATGGTTCGAGACCCCTCCCCCTGTGTAAAGGAGGGCTTCCATACAAATGAAACTGAAATTTCTGCATAACTCGAGAACTAATCAAGCAAATGGAACCTAATTTGGCATGTGGAGGTCATAGGGGGTAGCCCCTTAGATAAGAGGGGGGGCTACGTTCAATATAGCATGTTTTTTTTTAATTGGCGCATAAACTCAAGCAAGGCCAGGCACACTCAGCTAGTTTAATATAATAGACAAAAGGTGTCTGTTTGTTTACATGGGACCGTTATGCGAATAATGGCAGTGTACTTCTATGAAGTTTTATGAAGTTCTTCGAATTGCTACGTAGTTCGCTAAACTTCTTCAAAATTCGCTGAACTACTATGAAGTTTTCTTATCTTTTAATAATTTCGTTGAATTGCTGCGCAGCTATCTGACAAAATTATCAAAGCAATTCTCTGAAATAGGTCCAACAAAGTTCCCACTTCTACGAAGTGTTCCCGAATTTTTTCAAAGCTCCCTTGATTTTCTACCAAGTGTTCTGAGGTTCTACAAAGTTTCCTGCCTTCAGCTCAGTAGTGCATTCACAAAAATCTTAATAATTTGACTTGTGAAATTGCAAAGTTTAATGCGAAAAAGGACGGTACAAAGAATCACCATAAAGAAAAATCCCTGAACTTCTACAATGTTGATGTGCTATAAAAATCTCTGCACTTCTACGAAGTTCCTTGAGCTTTTACCTAGTTACTCCTATAGAATCCTATAATACATACGAAATATAAAATCCTATAATACATCACGAAATTGTCATCAGTGGTACCAGATATACCGATTTATCGGTATTTGTGCCGATTTTCGAAATTGATACCGATACACAGATAAGGTTTCTCAGAATACCGACTTTTGAGATTTTATACCGATTTCAACAATCAAAAATATTTTTGCCTGTTCACGCTCAAATGTCCTTTTTCTCAGAAATTTGAGAGATTTTAATCTTTTTGAATATGTTGAATTTCAAAATGCTAAAAAAATTATTCATCCTTTAAAATTTCTTATGCTTGATTCTCTTTCAAATAGTGATTCAATTTCCTAGCCGTTTTTGGCTACCTCGAGAAACAGCTTATGGTTCATCCCGGTAATTCCTGGTAATCGGGAAATACTTTTATCTTTTATGTTACCGAAAAAGTCCATCAGAATTTTCATTTTTTAACTTCCTGGAGTTTATGTAATCTTCTTTGAAAGTTTCTTCCAGCTTTCCCCAAGAATTTATCTTCCACCTAACCCCGTCAGTTATTCCCCGAATCCTCCCGGAAAGTTATTTTGACTTCCCTCGATAGGTGCTTTCGTCTTTTACCGCCAGTTTTTTTCCAGCTTGTCCCAGAATATTGTGCTATCTTTCCCTAGAAGATTCTATCGATTTCCACCGGAAATTTATTTGGACATCTTCCATAAATCTCTTTCATCCGGAATTTTATTCACAACTTCTCTAAGAAGATTCTTTCGACTGTCCCGAAAATCCTCTGGCTTCCACCGGAAGAAGCTTCCTACTTTCTTCAGAAGTTTCTTCCAAACTACCTCAGGAAGTTTCTTCCACCTTCTCCAGAAAGTATCTATCGAATTCTCCCAGAAGTTTCTTTCGTTTTCGTCTGGAAGTTTCTCCATAAGCTTCTTCCGGTGCTTGTTTCCGACGTCTGTTGGAAAGTTTTAATGAGATTCTTCTGGCTTCCCCTGGAATAATTTTCCGATTTTCGAAACCTTTCTGGCCTCCACTGGATATGTCATCCGATTTTTTTGAGAACTTCTTCAAATGATCTCTAGAAGTTTTACAATATTTTTCTAGGAAATTCCCCGGATGTTTTTCCGACTTTCTCCAAACTTCCACCAGAACAGCTTCTTTCCTCTGGAAGATTTTTCAGCTTCCTTCAGAAGCTAGTTAAATCATTCACCAGAAATGTCTTCCGAATTTCCTGGAAAGGTCATTATTAGTCCAAAAATTTTAAGATAGTAGATACCGATATAGATATAGATTTTTTAAATCATTTCATACCGATAAGTTTGAAAACAATCTGGCAACGCTGATTGTGACACATTTTGATGCGATTCGCGAAACGAAGCATATTGAGACGATCCAACTGTGACAGTGTGTGGGATGGGATGATGGATTGCTTGCCAGTTTGCCAGACGTGCGTCTTCTTACTGGAGTTATCTTCCCAAATCGACCACGTTTTTACCACGGCGGCGGCACCGTCACCACTGCAGTGCCCTAAAAATCCAGTTGCCAACATTCGGGTGCCGAATAAGCCGTTATCTAACTTCGCATCCAGCCGAATCATGCCTCCAAAAATGGCAGCGAACAACCCCCCTGCGTACACGTAGAACGTGTGTGAGGTGAACTTTCGATAAGGGAAATTAAATATTTTACAACCATGTGCACCCGCATCGCTTTCTTGGCACAAATTCTTCCGCTGGTGATAACACAATTTCAAGAATTGTTGCTATAAAATTGTGGCACAAGGCCTCACGTTTTAAAACCGTGATCCAATTGCGGTCATTGATCGCGTTTTTGCGCTCACGGTGCGAAAATATGCCTCTCGTACTTTGTTGAGAGAATTCGCTATTCTCCATCCTGTCTAACAGTCTCACTTACATAGAGATGAATGTTTCTCGCCAATAAGTTGGCAATTTTTTTAAAATCTTGAAGAAACATTGCATTCACACAGTAGTGGCCCCTGAAACGTGATCGACTTCCACGTAAGCAGGTCTGATAATTCTTCCGTATACGAAGCCCAAGTGGAAAATTCCGGCTCCCTTATCAATTAAAACAATGATGGATTGGTCTGCCGAACCGAAAACCATTTGAAATCCAATTTGGTTGCTACCGCTGGTTCAATTTCGGGTCCGCCATCTGTTACTTTAAATAGACATTAAATTAGTACTAAGAGTGGCCAATACAGTCAGTCGATAAGAGCTTGGAAGCCGAGTTGCAAATCCCATAATCGGTCTGATGCAATCTGAACCGTCGGTTGCGAGTTTCTTCATCGCCGATCGGCGAAAGTCAAGTGGCACTCGAACATTGCGCTGAGTAATTGTTACTAAATTGCTGACTACGGTATATCTACCCTGCTTACACTTCTCGCACTCAATCATTTCTCTCACACTAATTTCCCAGTCACTGGTTTCCTAAATTTTCTCACTTTTCAGTCTCCCACTACCTCAGTATAAATAATATCAAAACATGATAGAAATTATTGACCTTGGGCAAATCAGCCTGGTAAATGTTAAAACGATCTTTAATCAAAGTAGATCAGCTGAAACTAATATTCAAAAGTTGACTTTGGTCGAAGACAACATATCAAGAAGACTGGCCAATCTCGGTTTCTGATAAATACGCTCACAATCACGCCATCTATTGCTCAACAAGTGTAAACGCTTTGAACGAATTGGATAGCGAAAATGCCATCCACAAACATCGAAGCATGCGTATTTTCTGATTTTCCCAAACTACCTCGGCTCAAGCGCAGCTGCTGTTTTCATTCCTTGAACTCTGACCAGAGTTGCCTGTTGGAAGGTAGTGTGAAACTTGAAAAATAATCAGAAGACTTGAAATTTTATTTATTTTTTAACTTCCGATTTTTTTGTGTCACGATGATTCTAATCATTTGTCGATTACCTTGGAATCCTTCACAGAGTTTATTTTAATTATTTAATGAATTTCCTCTAAGAAGTCCATGTGGACTGCAGAGTTGCAAAAATTCGAAAGAACATATTGAATATGAACACAAAATTACTTAAGTGCATATTATGCGCAGTCCGCTATTTTCTTCTTTTTATCTCTGTGCTCGCAGAGAGTTGACATCGAGTTCATTGTCTTGCTTGTTTTGTTTTGCTTTTCATGGTGTTATTATCAATGCACATGAATCTACAAAGTTCATTCATGGTTGTCATATTGGTGCTCCTTTTTGTTGTATTCATCCACACGATTTTCAGTTCATGCCCATAATCATTGAATGTTTGCACCATAAAAAACATTGTTCATTGGATCGCAGTGAAAAGTCACAAATACCAGTCGCATCATCCAGTTATAACCTCAATTCAAAAATGGCTTCAGGCAGCGGAAAAGTTTAAAAACGGTCGTTAATAGACATCGCGGCGTCCTTCGTTGTCCGAGATGGTGATAAAGCTGGATGCAACATAGATCCACACGGTGATTGCACCTACACACAGGCTAAATATGATCCGGGAAATTATGTGCCGGCGGTTAAGAAGCCACGAGTTGTGTCGAAGCGTCCCATACCTATAGACCAACAACTTTTGATCGAAGCTGCAGTGAAACTGGTGACGGAGCATCGGCTGCCGTTATCTTGGCCGATTTGCCAAGCAGTTGGATGCACATTGAACCGTGAAACCATTTAAGGATCACTTGCGTGTTATGGTCCAGCGTGTCAAACAAATATTGAAGGAAGAGATGAAGAACAAGCTGATTAGCTTGAAAGTTGACTCCGCATCCCGCCACATTCTGGGTGTGAATGTTCAATATGCTCTTGGGGAGAAAGTAGTCATTCGTACCCTTGCACAGTGGTCCAAACGGCGAAAAACGTGATCGTGTGAGATTACGCAAAATCCTTTGACTTTAGGTATATAGTGTCTTCAGAGAAGTTTTAAGGCATAATTGGCGCCATCTTTTGACGGTAGCCATTTTGTGATCAATCCTTCTAAAAGTGGGATCCAACATTCATTTTTTTTAAAGTTGAGATAGAAGTTTTGTATATTCAGCAAAGTTGTAGATTATGTCAATACAAACAACTTTGCTGAGAACATGAACCTTCTATCTTTTTGCTCAATTGATCTGTGGACGTGCCTCTTAAATCATATTTTTTACCATAACTTTTTCTATGTAATTTTTACAGGTTTGCAGTATTGTAAGGACTTCTTTGTATTGTTAAAATACATGTTATTGTACAACATTGTTTCTCGCTACTTCCTATATACTTGGAGATATTTGGGATTTTTCAATAAAATTGGCCTATTTTTGAACTCAAATATTTCATAAGGTGGCAAATGGTGGCAGATCAAACAACTTACATTTGAAAGTAAAAAAAATGCTGCAAAATCAGTTGTCTACATCGGACTACATCCGGAAAAGTTACAGCTGTTTTAAGAAGGGATCAAAATCAAATGTCTCATATTAAATATTTGATCTCATTCAAAAGGCGACAATCGAAATTTTTTTTTTAACTCTTTATTTGTTTCAAATTCAAAATAAATTACATTTCATTTTATCCTAGGTGCTCCAGTTACTACAGTAACTTACCAGCCTTAATTGTTATGATATATATCTAAGTATTTTTACATTGTTCCTGTCTTGGCAATTCAGTATTTTAAACAGGTTTTTTAAACCTGCATGTCAGTATAACAATTGATATCTTAAAACTAAAAACTAAAACTAAATCTTATTTAAGTATAAAGAGAATTAATCGTTGAAATTGAGGATTGCAACGATTTTTGCTTGAAATTATTAATTATATTGTTCGACATTTGTTCTAAAGTCTCAACATTCGAAATTCTATGTACTTCGGTAGTACTGTACCAGGGAGGCAACTTCAAAATCATCTTCAGAACTTTGTTCTGAATCCTTTGAAGTGCTTTTTTCCTGGTAGTGCAACAACTAGACCATATTGGCACAGCGTAAAGCATGGCCGGTCTAAAAACTTGTTTAAATATTAGAAGTTTATTCGTCAGGCAAAGTTTGGATTTTCTGTTTATAAGAGGATACAAACATTTTATATATTTGTTACAGTTGGCTTGAATGCCCTCAATGTGATCTTTAAAAGTCAATTTTTGGTCAAGTATTAATCCAAGATATTTCACTTGGTTTGACCAGGAAATTGGAACTCCGTTCATAGTGACTAAAGGGTGATACGGTCAAAATTTGGTCAATATCAACTTGACGTATTTCTTTCAATTTTGCATTTAAAAAACCTGAACACCCCTCATTTTGAAGGTGTGTGTGTGTGTGTAGAATGTTGCTCCTATTTTGATTTTGGAATTCACTCTTCAGTTGTCAAAATGCCGTCCAAGCAAGAAGAGCAGCGTATCAAAATTTTGCTCGCGCATCGCGAAAATCCGAGCTACTCGCACGCAAAGTTGGCAAAATCGCTAAAAGTTGCCAAATCAACCGTTACAAATGTAATTAAAGTGTTTGGGGAACGTTTGTCGACAGCCAGGAAGTCTGGATCGGGGGGAAATCGAAAACCGGAAGCCGCTGAGACGACAAAGAGAGTTGCCGGTAGTTTCAAGCGAAACCGTAACCTCTCTCTCCGAGATGCCGCAAATAAGCTGGGTGTATAGTCTACAACCGTGCATCGAGCCAAAAAACGAGCCGGACTATCGACTTACAAGAAGGTAGTGACTCCAAATCGCGATGAGAAACAAAATACGACGGCCAAAGCGCGATCCCGGAGGCTGTACACGACGATGCTGACGAAGTTTGACTGCGTGGTAATGGACGACGAAACCTACGTCAAAGCCGACTACAAGCAGCTTCCGGGACAGGAGTTTTATACGGCAAAAGGAAGGGGAAAGGTAGCAGATGTTTTCAAGCACATGAAACTGTCAAAGTTCGCAAAGAAATATCTGGTTTGGCAAGCCATCTGTACCTGTGGCTTGAAAAGCAGCATTTTCATAGCTTCCGGGACTGTCAACCAAGAAATTTACGTGAAAGAGTGTTTGAATAAACGTCTGCTGCCTTTCCTGAAGAAACACGGTTGTTCCGTACTGTTTTGGCCGGATTTGGCATCTTGCCATTACGGTAAAAAGGCCATGGAGTGGTACGCCGCCAACAACGTGCAGGTGGTTCCCAAGGACAAGAACCCTCCCAACACGCCAGAGCTCCGCCCAATTGAGAAATACTGGGCTATTGTCAAGCGGAACCTAAAGAAGACCAAAAAAACTGCTAAGGGCGAGCAGCAGTTCAAGGCAAACTGGCTTTCTGCGGCGAAGAAGGTGGACAAGGTGGCTGTACAAAATCTGATGGCAGGGGTCAAGCGTAAGGCCCGGCAATTCGGATTTGGAAAAGCGGAAGCCTAACTGAATATTTTTCCTGAATTTTATACTAATTGAACTTGAAAAAGAAATTTAATTTGATTTTTTAAATAAACGATTTCACCGATTTACACGCGTTTTCCCTTGACCAAATTTTGACCGTATCACCCTTTACGCTCGGTGTTTATCCTCAATTATTCATCAATTCCGCACACCTTCCACAGCCCAATGACGACTGACTACTACTAGGTTTCAAAAACGAAGCTCTAGGCTTATGTGGAAATATTATAAGTTGAGTTTTGGAAGCGTTGGGAGAAATCTTCCATTTTTGTAAATAAGAAGAGAAAATATCTAAACTTTTCTGCAGTCTGCTGCAAATAACACGAAGACTTATTCCTTTAGCGGAAATGCCTGTGTCATCAGCGAACAAAGATTTGTGGCAACCCTGAGGCAAATCAGGGAGGTCCAAAGCGAAAATGTTATACAATATAGGCCCAAGAATGCTACCCTGAGGAACTCCTGCACTAACAGGTAGTCGATTGGATTTGGAATTTTGATAATTTACCTGCAGAGTTCTGTCAGTTAAATAATTTTGAACTAATTTCATAATGTAAAGTGGAAAATTAAACTTTTTCAATTTAGCAATCAAACCTTCATGCCAAACACTGTCGAATGCTTTTTCTATGTCTAGAAGAGCAACTCCAGTTGAATGGCCTTCAGATTTGTTTGAACGAATTAAATTGGTAACTCTCAAGAGTTGATGAGTAGTTGAATGCCCATGGCGAAATCCAAACTGCTCATCTGCAAAAATTGAGTTCGTATTGATGTGAAGCATCATTCTATTCAAAATTATCTTCTCAAAAAGTTTACTTATTGAAGAAAGCAAACTTATTGGGCGGTAGCTAGAAGCTTCAGCTGGATTTTTATCCGGCTTCAAAATTGGAACAACTTTCCATTTATCAGGAAAGTATGCCAAATGGAAACATCTGTTAAATAATTTTACCAAGAAAGACAAGGAACTCTCTGGGAGTTTTTTGATGAGGATATAGAAAATTCCATCATCACCTGGAGCTTTCATATTTTGAAACTTTTTAGTTATAGACCTTACTTCGTCCAAATCAGTCCCCCAGGAATCATCAAAAATATTTTCCCGGGAGAAAATATTCAGAAAATCCCGAGCAACCTGATTCTCAATAGGACTAGTAAGACCCAAACTGAAATTATGGGAACTCTCGAATTGCTTAGCAAGTTTCTGAGCTTTTTCCAAATTTGTGATCAAAATTTTACCACCTTCTTTAAGCGCTGGAATAGGCTTTTGAGGTTTTTTCAAAATTTTTGTGAGTTTCCAAAAGGGTTTGGAACTTGGGTCTAATTTAGAAACATTATTTTCAAAAGTTTTGTTCCTCAGGGCAGAGAATCGTTTTTTGATTTGTTTTTGCAAATCCCGCCAGATAACCTTCATGGCAGGATCGCGTGTTCTTTGATATTGTCTCCTGCGGACACTTTTAAGACGGATCAAGAGCTGAAGATCGTCGTCTATTACAATTGAATCGAATTCAACCTCGCATTTTGGAACTGAGGCAGCTCTTGCTTCAACTATAGAAGTAGTCAGAGATTCAAGAGCACAATTAATTTCATCTTTGGTTTGCAAAGGAATGTTTGGATCGAAGTTATATTCCATAAATGTTTGATATTGCTCCCAATCAGCTCTATGGTAATTGAAAATAGAGCTGTTGGGATTACAAATTATTTCTTAGGAAATTTCAAAAGTTACTGGAAGGTGATCAGAACCGAAGTCAGCATGGGTTACCAATTGGCTACAAAGTTGACATTAATCAGTTAAGACCAAATCAATAGTTGAGGGATTTCTTGCAGAAGAAAAGCATGTTGGGCTGTTTGGATATTGAATAGTGTAATAACCTGCAGAACAATCATCAAACAGAATATTACCATTGGAATTGCTTTGAGCATTATACCATGAGCGGTGTTTTGCATTAAAATCACCAATAATGAAGAATTTAGACCTATGACGGGTAAGTTTCTGAAGGTCACCCTTGAGAAAATTCTGTTGCTGGCCTACGCATTGGAATGGCAAATGGGCAGCTATAAACGTAAGTTGTCCAAATTTTGTTTCAACAGAAACTCCCAAAGTTTCAAAAACTTTGGTTTCAAATGAAGAAAGAATTTTATGTTTGATTCGTCTATGAACAATGATGGCAACACCACCACAATGTCCATCAAGACGATCATTTCTATAAATTAAATAATTTGAGTGCTTCTTAACCTTATGGTCAGGTTTAAGGAACGTTTCAGTTATAACGGCAATATGCACGTTATGAACTCTCAAAAAGTTAAATAGCTCGTCTTCATTATCTTTAAGAGATCGAGCATTCCAATTTACAATATTTAATGCTTTAAAATCCATTACTAAATTTTAAAGTCATGACAATATTATTTGCAAATTTTACTCCAGTTTGAATAGCATCAAACATGGAGTTAGATTTAAGCATATCAGAAATCATGTCAATTAATGAATTCTGTAAAAATTCCATTTTAGGAGCAGTAATGCTTCCTAAGTCAAAATTGTCAAACTTTCCGTTAGAACTTTGGTTAGTATTTTGATTTCTACCCGGTGCATTAGCAGCATAGGTAGCTCCATTAACTCGTTGAACATTGTTAGCAGCGAGGGGAGTAGGTACAGATAAAACATTTGAAGCAGGGGTGATATTTGTACCTACGGGTACGAATGTAGAATTTGTTCCTCGCTAACCGTTGTTAACAGCAGAGGAATTTGTGGAGCGTTTCCTACCTGACGGTTAGAACGAGATTGTAGGATCGCGTTGCAAGTCTTACATTCCCAAAAATTGGTTTTGTGGTTTTCACCACAATTTGAACATTTAAATTTTTTAGGATCTTCCTTCACAGGACAGTCGTCCTTTGCGTGAGAGGAATCACCACAATTCATGCATTTAGCTGGCATGTAGCAATTTTTAGTTCCGTGACCCCATCCCTGGCACTTACGGCACTGAGTGAAGTTTTGGAAATTTCCTCCAGTCTTCCTGAAGTGTTCCCACTTCACTCGGACATGGAGCATAAGGCTAGCTTTTTCTAAGGCCTTAAGGCTGTTTAGTTCACTGGACTTGAAGTGAACTAAATAAAAATCATTAGAAATCTCGTTGCGCGAATCGCCAGGACGGGATTTCATTTTCATTTTGATTACTTGGAGTGGCACAACTCGTAAGTAAAAAATTTGTGCTTCTTCTCAGTAAGATATTTGAGAAGACATTTAAATCCGTCCAAGGTTTCAGCCAATACACGGCATTCACCCCGACGTCCAATTTGTAGTGAAAACTTAACTTTCACGAAGTTCAAAAGTTCCATGCGAAGAGCATGGAAATCGGAAGTGGTTATCACAATGGGGGAATCTTTTCCTTCTTGGCATTAAGCCGGGAAAGTTTACTAGAATTTTTCTTGGATGATGGATCATTCTCATCATCCTTGAGCAAATCAAATTGATTACTCAAATTAATTTCATTAGAAGGGGGATCAAGAGTTTGCCCCTTTCTTTTGCGTTTAGGCGCCATGGCGGCAGTAACTTTTTATCCAAATCGACTTCCAAGCAGATTACTATAAGAATCTGAATGATCGAAGAGGAATTTTCCAAATCGATATCCAAGAAGGATTACCTCGGGTAAGGTCCAAACAAGGATCGAAGAGGAATAAGAGTTGAACAAGGTAAATAATTTTTACAGGTTGAGCACTGAAAAGTGCTATTTAAATTTCTTGTAGCTTTAGGTAGTAGTAACACTTCCTTAAGCAAAAAGCAAATAGATCCGCACGGCAAGAGAGCACGATGCGGACTGAGACACATGATCTTCATTAACTTTTTGCAAGGCGCCTGCTTATTAGTTGACTTATACATTTTATGAATAAAAAACAATAGAAATTTACCATAAGGTATAAGGAGATTTCTATCCGTGTATATGGATAGCCCCTTTTATACTCAACGTTACCTCCAGCATGTTTTATCCTCTCCAACTCATTGGTATTTTTCGGATTGTAATCGATCGAAAGCACATTTATGCACACGATCGCCCGCGAATCCCTAGCACACTCAGTACAACCTATCGTTCTTTATCAAGTCGTTCAGCATAGCCTCGTCAATGTCCAGAAAGCCACGTTACGGAGCCATCTTCACATCGTCCCGAATCCGGTAGCGCGTGTGCGAGTCCTCCATAAAGATGTGCCAACCTTGCATACAGCTCGATCCCATCTTGTTGTAGTCGTTCTGGCAGAAGAATTACTTTTTCGAGGTTTCAATATGGTGCCTTGGTGCGGGGTTGATCGAAAAACGAACACTCGGATATAATTCACACATATTTTTCCCCTTTCGATATGGAGAGGAAATTTTCCAGCATCGACATTCAACCGATCAGTTTGATTCGGTGCTGATCGGTCAGATCGAAGCCCGATTACTTTCGTTGTCTCCACCGTTCCTTCACATAGGATTTGTGTGCTGCAGCTGATTGAAGAAATTCGTGAGAAAATCTAGATAAAAATATACGGATTAGCTTATCAGATGAGAATGAACAAATTCGGTACGATTATAGAAAAAAAATACTGTTTCACTTCCTTAACGAGATTCAAGGTTGACGATTTCCATCGCGGGAGCGAATCTTGAAGCGAATTTGTACTTAGTAAATAAATAGCTGTCAAAATCTTCCTTACATAAGCATTGTTGCCAGATATACCAGATCAATTTGTATTTGACCACTCATTCACTTCAAATACATAAAGGCACAAATCAGGGTACAAATATAAACGTTCAGCACAGTACCGCCAGAATGCGGCACACTGTAAATAGCGTTAATATAATAACAGCTGTGCCGAGTGACTTACCCCTTGCTATCACAATTACTTTACCAACTACGTTTGTGCGCATTGATCAATTTGACATCCAGTGGTGGTTTGTTTACCTTTGCTTGTTAGTCGATTCAAGTGGATTTAAGGTTTTAAATAAAAATAATTAAAAGATATGATATCCGACAATGTTCGTTTGAAAAATATTCGTCTCCAAAAAATCTAAAAAAAAAACAAAGTTATATTTTTTTTTTAATTTCTAAGTCCATGTAAACAAACCACTGCCAGATGTAAAAAAAAGTGAGGTTAACCCGACGGTGCAGCTCCCTGTACGAATTCTCAACAGTTAACTCTTGAAATTCATTTTAAAAAAAATTTCAAATGTTTAATCAATATTGTAATGCCTCTCACTCTTAAAGGCTTATGTTCAATCCGCCGGGATTTACTGAGGCTTAAAATCTCTGATTACGCCTTCCTTTGGAATGACTTTATGACTTTACCAATGTATTTTAAAACTCCCCGTAATTAAACTGAAGATAATTTAATTGCCCTGCAGTTCCCTGATATGTCTTGAAGTAAACTCTTAAAAGCCCACCGAACTTCACCTAAAAATTCTATTTCTTCCTGAACTTCACCGAAATATCTCATGCTTCCTTGGGAATCAATTAAACTTTCTGCAATATTCCTTAAATGAATGGAACTGCCCTAAAAATCTCTGATCGTCCTTGAAGCACTCGGAACTTCCCCGAATAGAATGAAACTTCCTAAAAATTTCCAAACTTTTCAAAAGCTGACTGATCTTCGCTCAGGTTCCTGCTGTTTTTTGAAGTTTTTGAAACTACCATGCAAATCACGGAATTTCCTTAAAATTTGCTCACAATTTCCTGATGTTAATGTTGCTTTCCAGAATTATAATGAAACTCCCGGAACTTTTTTGAAGTTCCTGCGATTTATTTGAAATTTATTGAACTGCCTTCATCGGTTCTTAACGATCTTGGAGCATTTCTAAATTTCTCTAAATTCTCCTGAAGTTCATGGTACTGCCCTGAAATAAATGGAACAGTCCTAAAAATCCTTTAAACTTTCCTAATGGGCTTCTTTGAAGTTCCAAAATTTTCAATGAACTTTTCTTAAGTTCTCTGGAGATCTTTGGGCTATTTTGAAATCCTCGGAACTTTTAAGGATTGTCAAAAATGTCCTGAAGCTGATGGAACTGTTCTAAATTTATCAGAACTTACGCTTGCGCTTAAAACTTCCTCAAAAGTCTGAACGTTCCTACAGGAACTTCCCAGAAAGTATTAATTTTAAGACTCAATTATTAGGTGGTCCTCATAATTACCTTGGAAGCAATCCTTAGATTTCGCTTGAAGTTCTCCCCGAAATGGCATTTGATGTCCTAAGAAATAATATGGAATTCCACTGCAAACTCCACAGAAATTCTGTGTTTAGTTCGGAAAAAAAATTAAGGGAATTTTCAATTTTTTATGTAGAATTTCTATCAATAGGATCTCTGTATATTCGCGCCAAAATTCATAAGAAATGTTCATTGTCTTAATAAATGCACTTAATTAAAAATCTCAAAAAATGAAGGCAAGTTTCAAAGTCCATTCTTTCTTCATTTTAAATCAACCTAATAGCCCATTTATGATTCTGTAAATCAGTTAATTTACATTAATTGATTGTGATATATTTGCACCCCAAAATGGTGAGGACCACAGGGGAAAGAGCGTCCAACATAGCTCTGGTCTTCACAAGCTCCTACCTTACGCTTCCACGTGTCGGATGATGATAGCCAGTATATGCCCATTTATGTGCTGGTAGCGGGGTGTGGGCAATGTCATCACGATTAACCCATATCGTGATGATAGCAAGGCTGAAGAGGTGCAAATCGTCGAGCGTCTGTCCACCAGGAGGTGCGGCTCGAACAGCGTCTGTCTGGGATCCAGTGGCTGAAACAAGAAATGTTGAATCGTGTCAACTAAACCTAAGATGGCAGCCCCATCAACACGATGTAGGTATCGCGACCCTGGTACGGTAGCATACTGAATTATAAAAATACTCAGAAAAATGGAGTAAGAAGCAGAAAAAACGAACGGAATTTTCAGCAACTGACCCAACGGCAACGAAATAAGGACAATGAATGGAAACTTGGTTCTTGGAATGTCAGAACGTTAAATGAACCCCAGGACGAGTGGGCCAGGCCGCTGCTGCTCGTGATATGGCCATCAGTAGCACCCACTTTGCACGTAAGGATATCCGAAAGCACACCTGGAGACACCCTAATGGCGAAACTTGCTCCCAGATCGACCACGTGTTGGTGGATGGTCGGCATTTCTCGGATGTCGTAGATGTCAGGACCTTCAGGGGTCCTAATATCGACTCGGATCACTACCTCGTTGTCGCGAAAATTCCAGCGCGTCTATCGACCGTTACGAGTTCGAGAAACCGGAGATTGATGCGTTTCAACATCCAGCGTTTGACAGTAGATGGTGTTGCTGCAGAGTACCACCAGAAGCTGAATGAGCGGATAGCGGAAATCAACGTGAACGAGAATCTCAACAATCTGTGGGAAGTTGTCCACGGAGTGGTGAGCACAACAGCACGAGAGGTGATAGGTACAGCTCAGAGGTGCCCCCGGAACGGGTAGTTTGACGAGGAGTGCCAGCGAGTGACAGAGGAGAAGAACGTCGCCAGAAGCCGGATGTTGGTGTCTGGTACCCGTCAAAACAGAGAGCGGTACAGGGTAGCAAGGTCAGCCGAGAAACGAACCCATAGCAGGAAAAAAAAATAGTACGAGGAACGCGTTATTGCTGAGGCGCAAGAAAGTATGGAGCAGAATGATATGACCGTGAAGGTAATCTGCTGACAGATAAAACGATGGTGGCTGCCAGGTGGAAGGAGTACGTCGAGACGTTGCTGAACGGAGAGAACGAGAGAGCATCTACAAACAGAACACGCATCGACGACGATGGTCAAGCTGTGGAACCACCAACGCTAGAAGAGGTGAAAAAGGCGATACGAGAGCTGAAAAACAGTAAGGCTGCGGGGAAGGACGAGCTCCCGGCCGAACTTCTCAAACACGGAAGTGAGCAGCTGCACCAGATGATCCACCGTATACTACTCAAGATATGCGAGGAGGAAGAATTGCCCGCTAGTTGGTTGGATGGTCTCGTTTGTCTCCTCTACAAAAAGGGATAAAGACTGGAGTGCACCAATTACAGAGGAATCACGCTTCTGAATCAGGCGTACAAAATATTATCACGTGTTCTGTTCAACAGATTGAGACCGCTTGAGGAATCCTTCGTCGGCGAATACCAGGCTGGTTTTCGTGAGGGTCGATCAACGACGGATCAAATGTTTACCCTGCGTCAAACCCTTGAGAAGTTCCGGGAATACAATTTGCAGACTCATCATCTGTTCATAGATTTCAAGGCAGCGTACGATTCAGTAAAGAGAAATGAGCTATGGCAGATAATGCAAGAAAACGGTTTTCCGACGAAACTAATTAGGCTGATTCGTGCAACGCTGGATGGTTCGAAATCATGTGTACGGGTTGCAGTTGAGATTTCGGCCTCGTTCGTGACCTTAAATGGGTTGAAGCAGGGAGATGCTCTTTCGAACTTGCTATTCAACATCGCCCTCGAAGGAGCGTTTAGGAGAGCTGGCGTGCAGAGAAACGGTACCATCATCACAAAGTCGCACATGCTCCTTGGTTTTGCGGACTACATTGACATCATCGGAATCGACCGTAGAGCAGTGGAAGAGGCGTTCGCGCCTTTTAAGAGGAAGACAGCGAGGATTGGTCTCACGATAAATTCTACCAAAACGAAGTACATGGTCGCCGGTAGAAAGCGTGGGAGCAATAGTGGTGTTGGTAGTGAAGTGGTGCTAGATGGCAAAAAATTTGAAGTTGTGGACGAATTTGTTTATCTTGGTACTTTAGTGACGTGCGAAAATGATGTTACCCGCGAGGTGAAAAGGCGTATTGCAGCCGCGAACAGGGCTTTCTACGGGTTGCGTAGTCAGCTGAAGTCCCGCAGCTTGCGTACGAAAACGAAATTCGCGCTATACAAGACGTTGATTCTGCCGGTAGCCTTTTATGGCCACGAATCGTGGGCATTGAAAGAGGCCGATCGGAGAGCTTTCGGTGTCTTCGAGCGTAAAGTGCTGCGAACAATACTCGGCGGTAAACTGAAAAATGGCATCTGGCGGCGTCGCATGAATCACGAGTTGTACCAAGTATATAACGGCATGGATATTGTGAAGCTTATAAAACAAGGCAGGCTACAGTGGGCTGGGCATGTAGCACGAATGCCGGAAGAGCGTCAAGTGAAGTTAATATTCAGCAAGGAACCCGAAAGAGGACGTCGGCTTCGGGGTAGGCCACGCACGCGTTGGCTTTGTGCAGTTGAGGAGGACATTAGGTCCTTGAACGTCCAAGGCGACTGGAAGCGATTGGCTCAGGACCGAGACCAATAGAGACAGTTACTTCGTTCGGCGCAGATTTGCATTCAACGGGTCGTCGCCCATCAGGTACTAGGTAAATCAGTTAATTTAAATAATCAGGGAAAATATATCTTTGATGTCTAATAGTCCGGAAAGTTGAAAAACCCCGCTCTTTTCGAAATTTCCCAGAAGCTCAAGAGCTCAAGATTGGAACTTCACAAAAATTATGATTTTTTGTAGTTAATTGAAAATATCGAATATGCCATTTTGGTCAAATTCCGGCTGAAACTTGGTGCATTTCCTCTAGTGAACAATTATTTCATGGAATTCAGAATTCAGAGAGGGAAAAACCAAATTGATTCTTCAGTTGGCGTGGAATTGATCCACTTTGGAGTTTGTCATTTCTTGACCGTGTTGGCGTTTTTACGTTTAATTTGGGCGTTTTTAACATTTTTAGCGTCTTCAAGTTCAACCTTCATTTAACAGTCCCTTTTGTAATTTTGAGCCATTTTGGCGATTTGAGGTCATTGCCTTTTCTAATACCATGTTGAGAAGCGTAATTTTGGCAGAGTTGGTTGGAAATGCTATCCAACATGTAGTTTTAGTGTGATAGATAATTTATAAGCTTTAGAATTGCATTATAACACACCATCGACTGGAAATGCTTTCGGCAGCGTGGGGCTTTAGGTAGTGAAGAAACGTCGCTAGAACTATTCCACAGCCGCAGACAGTAATGAGCAAAGGCGGGCGCACACTTTTTGCCTATTGATTTTAAGACATACTTCAAATCTCCGGCTTTTTTAACCCAATTTGTCCATTTTCGGCGATATTTAACTATTATGGTTAGAGTTAAACATAAATGACTCAAGACATCGCCCGTTTCTAACGTACCTCTGTGTTTAATGTCCACTAGACTGATGCAAAATTTGAAATTTTTGCTCCACAGTGCTCGACCGGCTCCAAATTGGGCCCTGATTAGCCTTCCAAAACTTGAACCCATTTAGTGAGAAACTGACTTGGTACAAACCATTTGAAGTTTATATGGAAATTACTATGGGAAAACAAAACTTTTTGTTCATTGTCTTCTAGCCATTTTACATATTGTACTGTTAACAAATTTTATTGCTATTCTTATGGGAATTTTTAACAGCTACAACTTTGCAGAACATCGTTTTTCAGCCAAACGTCAAATTAAATAGTTATTAATTGTTTAAGAGATGGCAAGATTAAACAACTGTTTTGTGGGCAACACTGTATTCTGCAGTGTGACATAGTAGCCATGATTTTTGTTCTCTATTCTACGCGCCATAAACACCAATGTTGCCTGCTGAACAGTTGATTGAGCATAATCATAAGACATCAGTGACTTGAATCATTAATCATTTGTGTTCCTTACATTTGATAGAAAAGTGGTCTTGAACAAAGTTGTAGCTGAGAAAATTTTCAGCAAGCTCAGGTATCATTTTCTAAAGTAGAGTGAACTGGTGAATTTTGAGATAGATATGAACCGAAATTATGGTTTTTCCATAGTAATTCCCATATAAACTTCAAATGGTTTGTGCCAAGTCAGTTTCTCACTAAATGAGTTCAAATTTTGGAAGGCTAATCAGGGCCCAATTTGGAACCGTTTGAGCACTGTGGAGCGAAAATTTCAAATTTTGCATCAGTCTAATGTCCACCCCCTGTGTCCGCTAAACTGCACTTATGCGCCAATCCTGTTTGTGTCGTTCTCTGATAGCAAAAAAACATTTATTTGACGTACTTCACCGAACCACACGCACGTGCTTGCTTCCCATATAACTGATAACACATACCAAGCCCATGACGTTATTCAACTTCCAGCTCGGGGCCGATCGCATCTCGGTTCAGAAGTTTTAATTAAAAGGAAGAGTAAATCGATTTTTGCTCTGCCTCCAGCCTCCCAATTTAGACCTGGCAGGTGGGCTTTCAACGTTTACGCATCCACACTGAGTTGATGGGCAGAGTAAATGAATTCAGATCTAAAGATGAAGTGGCTTGATGGGTGTCAAGCGAAGTTTAATAATGAAACGAAACTGTGGGGTGTGTGTCCGGACAAAACTGATAACCCCGGCCCAGCAGCGCCAAATCGCGAAACACTTCCGATACGGGGAAGCTAAACGTTTGGATCAAGACATCGTAATCTATTTAGGTTTCTTAGAATGTTGGCCCATAGAGCCAAAGGTCGCTTTCGAACGAACACTTCGACAGAAATATTAGAATGATAACGGGACGCCGCAATGTTTAAACCGGGCAGTTCACTTAGCAGATTAGTAAAACGGGCCCCTTTTTACGATGTATATGATGGATACTAAAGTAGGCGAGCTCAACCACAGGTGTCGCATGGCACCCAAATCCAAGATTCTGAGAAAGCCGTGCGTAAACATTTGTCACACGACAGTGCTGTAACTGGCCTGATAAGTGATGAAATCGAACGTGGTGTGACTGACGTATCTACAATTATGAATTATGGAGCTGCATTATTGGGGATGCGGGATTTATACTCGGCATATTTTTCTATGCTTGTAGTTCGCGTGGTGTTGTACAAGTATCCAATTTAGGTTTTGGCGATGGATCCAAAATAGAACAATAGGCCGAGAATAGATCCGTATATGTCTTGATGAAAGCTGCTTTTTCTCAAATTTAACCTGGGTTCTTTTATTGCCCAGCAGGTCTTATCTAAAATCGAACGAATTGTAACCCTTTACTTCAATAGCTGGTGTCTGATTAGATAGACACGTGTTTAACGATTGGCTTTTATCTGTGCCGCAATCGTATTTACTGGCTGCAAATCTAAACCGTGCAATTTATCACCATCGTAATCATCATCTTCATCATCATCATTCAGAAAGCCTAAAGATCGTTTTTTGTGTTTTTTGTGCACTTCCAGAATTCCCACACTGAACCAAAACATCCTCCTCTAAGTGAGTGAAAAGTAATTTGCTTTCTCCCCTTAACGAATCGCTGTCCGATTATGGTTGTCTACTTTTTGATTTGAGTTGATGCAAATTTGAGAATTTGTACGCATTTTTGTCATGGTGTGGTTACACATTTATTTACACATATATTTCACAGATTGTAAGCTTCTAAAGGCACAACAGCTTCTTTACCGCAGGACTGGTAGCGAGTCACTTTTTAGTGACTTGGTCACGTTTTTCAAGGCAGTCACTAAAAAGCCTTTTTTTTATTAGTTTGTTTATTTACTAGGCTCAGTCGACTTTGACACATTTCGGAGCCAAAAAATCCGTAATTTTTTAATTAACATTTTAAACAGCTCACACTAAAAAAATCTGAATTTTATTGGTGATGTAAACATCCATGCATGCAAATATTCATGCATGTAAACTTCCTTTTCACGTAAACTAGCAGCTTGCAAGAAGTGTTGCAAACAAAGGTGGAAAGTTTCATACAATATATGGAATATTGCATGACATGTCTCATAAATTTACACGATTTATAATGTAAATTTGTATGATTTATGACGCTCCATTTATGTGCATCATAGTAACGGAAATTAACACTACTTTTTTTTAGCTGTGAGCAGTAAATCGAAGTTAGTATTGGGTACCAATTATTGGTGGCGGGCTCGAGGTTAAGGGGTAACAATTTCGATTGGAAGGAGTTAGGTAGGAAATAGGATGCTGAAACTTCTTTCAGATACTACTCTCGGACGGTTGACCAAATCCTGGCTGACAGCCGGGCAAGTCGCACAGAAACAGGAGGATAATACGACGGGGACACAATGGCTGGAAATTGTTTGGAAAGGAGGGGATGGTCACATCAAACTCTAACATCAGACAAACAAAGGAATTCGTAGATCGCCTGCATGTAGGGAAGATCATGGGCGAGATCATGGGTTCCCAATACATCTCTTACTTCACGGAAGGCATGTCTACCTCGGGCCATTAGGGTATCCAATAGACGTGCTCTGGAGGCGTCATTACCCGGGCAATGCCAAACTGCGAGATGGATGTAATCACAGCCGGTTTTGCACCTACATATATTGCTGTCAACAAGGTTTATTCTGTAGAGATGTGCGTCTAGCGAGTAGTGGTTGGACATAAGTCTTGACATCACGCGAATAAATCCCCGACTTACATCCCGACCTTTGATCCATGCTCTCGAAGAAACATTTGGAGTGATGGAATGTAACCACCGCCCAAGAGAATTAGTTGTCCAATCGTTTTGCCAACTTAGAAGAGAACTCTGACGCACTAAATCGTAAAATTCATCGTGTGAAATTCGCCTGTCATAAAATTCGCCTTCCTGCGCGCCCACCTTTGTCTTCTCATTGCCTGGGATTGAGCAATGTGAGGGGACCCATACAAAGGTAATCATATATCAAGAGCCACATGTGAAAAGGGCCTACAAACTTTTTGTAAACAAACCTTTCTAGGCCCTTTTCTCGCCAACCGAGGGTCGCCTACGCTAACCAGGAATATCATCGGGAACGGGAAAGTGTCCCCTACCCGGTGATGTTAAAGGTTTGCGTTGGTGTCATATGGGTGGCAAGAAAAGGGCATAAGAAGGTTTGTTTACAAAAAGATTGTATGCCCTTTTCACATGTTGTTCTGGATATGATCTTTCGACCAGCACACTCATCTGCTCCCTTACCTTTGAAAGGAAATAAGATGAGTGCCTACTTGGTTTCATCGACCGAATAGCCTCAATCGAACTGAGACTATCCGAGAAGATGAAGTAATGGTTTGTGGACATGTCGGAAATCATCCCTAATGCGAAGCTGATAGCAATCAATAGCCAGCTCAGCAACATAAACGCAACAAGATTCCTGAAGCTTCCGGAAGGCTGTTTAGTATTCATTGAAGACACCGAAGCCAGTGGATCAGCCAATGCGTGATCCATCAGTGAAAAATCTTCTAATTCAATTGACTTGCTAGTACTTTTCAGCACAAATACTGTTTCATGGAGAGATCATAGTCAATGTGGGAACTGTAGTTAGTAAAGCATACACGAGGAACCACTGGTCAGACACTGGCGAGGACACTGAAAATGTCGCTTTTCCCTCCGGTTGCCGTAAAAAACTCCTGCCCAGGCAGTTGTGTGAAGTCTGTGTTGACGTTGGTTTCGTCGTCCATTACCACGCAAACGAACGTAACATCGTCGTGTGCAGCTTCTGGATTTCCATTTCTCCCCGATCCAGAGGCTGTCGACAAACGTTCCCCGAACACTTTGATTACGTTGGTGACAGTTGATTTGGCCACTTTTAACGATTTTCGCGATGCGCGTGCAAAACTTTGATGCGTCGAGCCTCTTGCTTGGACGCCATTTTGATAACTGAAGAGCAAATGTCAAAGTCAAAATAAAAAAATCATTCTACAAAATGACTTGATCAAGTACGATACCTGGTTGTATTCAATTTACCATTGCATGAAGGGTCAAATAACGGAGGGTGGACCCGTAAGCAGAGACACTTACGCATGATCTACGGGAGCAAGAAGAATCTCCTTCCAATGATAAGAATGTTCCAACCCGATACACAACAAGTCATCATACGAGGGGATGTCCTAATTAGTGGGGAGAAGAGCCCACCTTCAATTCACGAAATGTTAATAACAGGGAGTTGGCAGTTCCACTCTCCCCATCCAAATCGCTTCAATCGTACCAATCCCATCCCTACCCAATGAATTTATATGTTTATATGAAAATATGTAGAATATAAAAATATAATATAATTGCTGCCAACGGCGACAACCATGACGAAAAACAGCGAACTTGGAACATACCACTCGTCTAGGATATAACACCTTTGCTTGGCTCTTCTACTGGATCTTCATAAGACTGATGCAAAATTTGAAATTTTCGCTCCACAGTGTTCAAACGGTTTCAAATCGGGTCCTGATTAGCCTCCGAATGTTAAAACTCATTTGATAAGAAACTGACTTGGCACAAACCATTTGAAGTTTATATGGAAATTACTATGGGAAAACAAAACTTTTTGTTCATTGTCTTCTAGCCTTTTTACATATTTAACTGGTACCAAATTCTATTGCTTTTCTTATGGGAATTTTTATCAGCTACAACTTTGCAGAAAATCGGTTTTCAGCCAAACGTCAAATTAAATAGTTATTAATTGTTTAAGAGATTGATAATCTTATGGCAAGATTAAGCAACTGTATTGTGTATTCTGCAGTGTGACATAGTAGCCATGATTTTTGTCCTCTATTCTACGCGCCATAAACACCAGTGTTGCCTGCTGAACAGTTGATTGAGCATAATCATAAGGCATCAGTGACTTGAATCATTAATAATTTTTGTTCCTTACATTTGATCGAAATGTGGTCTTCAACAAAGTTGTAGCCTCTTAGAAATTTTTTAACAAGCTCAGCTATCATTTTCCAAAGTAGAGTGAACTGGGGAATTTTGAGATAGATATGAACCGAAATTATGGTTTCTCCATAGTAATTCCCATATAAACTTCAAATGGTTTGTGCCAAGTCAGTTTCTCACTAAATGAGTTCAAATTTTGGGAGGCTAATCAGGGCCCAATTTGGAACCGTTTGAGCACTGTGGAGCGAAAATTTCAAATTTTGCATCAGTCTAATCGTCATGTTCACCATCTATCACTGTTTGCAAAAATATCTAATTGCAATTACCTGTGTTGTGATACTTCCTTCAACGAAAAGAAATTTTCTTGCATTGTCATAGTCATCTGGTCTAAAGTAGCTGGTCCACCGAGCACTCGCAATGAGCGGTCCGTACAGATTAGTATGAGATGGTGTTATATGCAAAGTGCTAAAAGAGGATGAAAGAAATAAGAAAGAGATAAGTTTCAAGAAGGGTTAGTTTCATCGGATTCCCCATCTAACCACACTCAAGCAAAGTAAGTATATACAAGCTATTTTGCGACTATATGGTTACTTGGGTACTCATATGGCCGTCAGAATGGTTCATCGGTTGCGAAGTGAAGTATTTCTGAAAGAGATGCGTTATATTTCTCAATGTTTTGATTTTATCCTAACGTTACCTCCATATTATAACACGGACAAACAGACACAACTGATTGAACATTTATCATTGTAATCACTACCACCATTTGTTGGCGATACACTCAACAAATGGCTGGTGTGTAAACGTCAAACGCAAGGGAATTGATTATGCGCGCCACAAGTGGCGGTACTACCAACTAAGAAACATTTAAATTTACCGTTAAAAGCGATTTCGATGCACATTTTGAGAGTGTTACGTCTGCTTATATGCTATCATATCTTCACTATCGCAACTTCGATGCATCCGCGAAAGTACTTGCATTTTTCTCAGGCACGTTTGATCTAACTGCAACCACTCTCTCATACTCGAAATTGATCTAACTGCAACCACTCTCTCATACCGCACAAAGTAGGAGAGCGAATAGGGACAAACACACAGAAACAGAAATAAAACGAATTTTGTACAAATGTAAATAAACCGTAAAGCTTGGTTTAGACTAGGCAAGTCAAATGATCAACTCAGTTGAATTCAATTGGCTTGAAAAGTTGAGCATGGTTCAACTTTTTTCAATTCAAGTGAGTTGATCAAGTCAGTTGAATGGCATGGTTTACACGTTCAATTCGCGTTCAAGTCAGTTGAATTCAACTGACTTGCTCAATTAACTTGCCCTGTCGAAACTCACCTTAAGAGCCACTCAATATATCGTCGTTCATATTATAAATAAATCTGCACGCAAACCAAAAATCTATTACAATGAATGTTAGTTCCGTTTCCTATCATCCTCTGTTCATGAACATCGCAGCGAATGTTAGAAGTTGGCCTTACAGGCGATGTAATGGTTTTTTGTCTTTTTCATTTCGTGTTCTATCTACGCTTTCGACTATACCAGTAAGCACATTGTAGAACATTGTAGAACGACGCACACACTTGCCTCGAATCTCTCCAGCAGAAAAAGCATACGAAGTCGAGTATGCGAGAAAATGAGCGCTTCATGTTTGCTTTTAGGCTACCCATATTCAGAAGCATGGAGAGAGCAGTGGAGAAAGCACAGGTCTGATAATCGCAACGTTCGTGGTTCGAGTCCAGTCCGGCAATCTGATTCCTATTTTTTTTCGACATAACTAATTTACCTCACTAATACACTCTACATTTTTCGGTCTCCAATTTTCTTGCATTGGACCGCAGCTAGGTATATCGCATCCTCGGTTCATGCGGTCTCCACTAACATCCTCTGATGATGAATCCCACATAATTGTAAGCGAATCTTACATCCCCCGGTTGGGTGTAGAAATCATCGATAGAAGTCATTGTTTACAAAAGCTGTTAGGCCCTAATTCCAGCTCTATCTAGAAATCTCTCTAGCTTTAATTTTTTGAATGTGTTTGACATCACTCCGCGTTCGTGTTAGTTTTCGTTGCCCGTCCTCTTGTTGAGTTTGAATGGTGGGAAGTACATTCCACTACCAGATTAGGGAGACGTATAGCGGCAGGTGACGGGACTGGCCGATGATGAGAAGTTCTCTCTCGTAGAGTTTTAGGGTATGCGTGAGCTCTACCCTTTCTCTGAGTGACTTTCTTGAATGTGAATTCATGGGGATTAAGCTGGTTTTAGATTAGGCAAGCCAAATGATCAACTCAGTTGAATTCAATTGGCTTGAAAAGTTGAGCCTGGTTCAACTTTTTTCAATTCAAGTGAGTTGATCAAGTCAGTTGAATGGCATGGTTTACACGTTCAATTCGCGTTCAAGTCAGTTGAATTCAACTGACTTGATCAATTGACTTGCCCTGTCTAAACCCACCTTAATAGGGAATTCCCGTTGGGTCGTTTAGTTGGAAGCTGTCTGGAACGATGCGTAAATCCTTTCTAGGAATCAATGGAATCGCCCTTAGGAGAGTCTCATCCGGGCAATTTAACTTGTGGAGTGGCGCTTAAGCCACGCGTATTTAAGCTGGATCGTCCGGGCTAGCTTCAAGCTCTAGGATCAGTTTCATGTATTCTCCTCTTTTAGGGATGATTTGGACCCTCTGGATGGCCATTTCGTGGATCCAAGGGTCAATTTCCCAATCACAACTCTGAATTCATATTGATAAGATGTCAATGAATAGTTTGAAAAAACCGTGGAGCTATAGGATCAGTTTCATGAATTTACCACTTTAACGGATGTTCCGGATTTTGCGGTGAACCATCGCGTGGTCTTCAGGGTCTATATTCCGTTTACAACTTCGAATTCATTCTGATATTGGTTTCGAAAAATACGCGAAGCTTTAGGATCAGCTTCATGTATTAACCACTTTTACGGATGTTCCGGATCTTCTAGTGGACCATCCCGTAGTCCCCAATGTCCATATTCAGGTCACAACCCCAAATCCATTCTGATAAAGTATTTTTGAGTGGTTACAAAAAAACGTGGAGCACGAGGATCAGTTTAATGAAGTGGCCACTTTCACGGACGTTCCGAATCTTTTAGAGGACTATCCCGTAGTCCACAGCATCCATATTCCGATCACAAATGCGAATTTATTCTGATAAAACGTTAATAAGTGGTTTTGAAAAAAAAAACATGGTGCTCTAGTATCAGTTTCATTAATTGACTACTTTTACGGATGTTCCGGATCTTCCAGTGAACCATCCCGTAGTCACCAGCGTCCAAATTCCGATCAAAATTTTGAAAAAACCACGGAGCTACAGGATCAGTTTCATGAATTTACCACTTTTTCGGATGTTCAAGATCTTCTAATAGACCATCCCGTAGTCCTAACCGTCCATATTCCGATCACAACTCCAAATTTTCATGAATTGACCACTTTTACAGTTTCATGAATTGACTACTTTTACAAATATTCCGGATCTTCCGATGAACCATGCCGTGGTTCGCAGGGTTCATTTTCCGGTCACAACTCCGAATTAATTGTGATAATACGTCTATGAGTGGTTTAGAAAAATCTACGTAGCTCTAGGATCAGTTTTATTATTTGACCATGTTCCGGGTCTTCCGGAGGACCAGACTTCTGACTTTCCGGATGCAAAATTGTCCCAAAAGGAGGTCATCTATCTTTTCAATAATTTTTCAGAAAACATCAGGAAGTTATCTCTCCAAATTACCCTACAGTAAATGTTTGTCCCCAAATAGCTCTTATCCTACACCAAACCGAGGGAGGGAAGATTCGCTTACAATTATGTGGGATTCACCAGTGATAATTTTAATTTCAGTTTATGATGTTGGTTCGTTTGCAACTATTTTTCAAAAAAATTAAGTTTTTTCGATCGAAAGTGTTCCAAAAGTGCTTTTGAACGTGTTTCGCGGTTGGGTGTGATGAAATTCGTGCATTCCCGGTTGATTTTCAGTGGAAATTCCGTATCAGAAAATTGCCCATCGATTCCTTTTTTTGCCGCTCGACGACGACGGGTGGGCTTTCGCGAGAGTGACGTTTATTGGATCCGTTTCTTTGAACAGCTGTGTCTTTTTGTAACCAGTGGTTGTAAGTGTGCCTACGAATTGCATTGCCTCCTGGGTGGCCGGTTCATCGTATTCGGATGTCACGCTTTCATCGTATAGATCTATCGAGAGTCTTTCAGAGACGATAGTTTTTGTTTAACTGCAGAAGGATATAAATCGTCCTCTAATCGATGGGAACTCTTCGAAATCGCCGTGAAGTCATGGATTCTTTTGCAACATATCGGGTGAGATCTTTCCTTTATTGTTATCTTAACATTCATTCCATTATTATATGACACATTATATGCTGGGTGTTCGCGCACGAGAAGAACGTTTTGTGTGATTTTCTTTAATTTATTCTTTTTAGTGCTGATTAGATTGATCCCCGTTTTCCGCCTCATATTATTCGTCAAAGTCCCATCCATTAACCCCGAGTCGACACTGGTTATGGGACGGTCCAACCAAGGCACCCGATTGAAGCGATTTGGATGGGGAGAGTGGAATTGCCAACTTCTTGTCGTTAACAGATCGTGAATTGAAGGCGGGCTCTTCTTCCCCACTCATTAGGACATCCCCTAGTGCGATGGCTTGTACATTACCGGGTTTTATAGTTGGAAGGAGATTTTCTTTGATCCCGCGGACTAAGCGTAAGTGCCTCTGCTTACAGTTTCGCCCTCCGTTTTTGGCCCTTCATACAATGGTAAATTGAATACAATCAGGTGTTGTACTTGATCAAGTCGTACGAGGTGGACAGTCCACTGTCTAATGGTTGTGCCTGCAACAATGAGTGGTTTCCTTTACATACATACATACATACATACATACATATACTACGTGTATTCGTTATTGCCGGTTCCTTTTGTGCGGTCCCTATTAACCGTACTATAGCAATCTTGACTGTATATGCATTTAGATTAACTTCCGAAGTCCCTCCAGGGTTTCCCGCCATTTTTTATGAATTGGGTGGGGCAGAAAGTATATTTTGTGCAGAATATATAAAAAAGGAGGGACTTCGGATTATAATCTAAATGCATATATAGAGGCACCAGACATCATTCGCTGCCAGACTGCTGAGCAGTACAGTCGACGTTTTTACTCTCGCTCTCTCCGTTCGTTCGATTGCGTTGTTCCGTTTTTTCTCGCGTTGAATAGTGACGCTTACGCTAACCCAGCCATGGGTAAAAAATCGCACGGTGGCGCGAGTGCCGGCAATCCCGGGGAATGGTCTAGGCTTGAAGACAACAGTGACAGTGCGACAGCCACGAAGAAGCTGCTCGACAACAATCGGTTCTCCGTTCTGAAGGACGGTGCAGAACCGGTGACGGAAACAACAAGACCGCCGAAGAAGGGCAGAATGCCGCCCTTCTAAGTGAAGGGCTTCCCTCCCGGATTGCTTCTTCATCACGCAGGGCGTCCGGTACACCATCCAGCTGTGCACGGAAGGATACAAACTGATGGTTCTGGCATTGAAATATTACAAGGCGGTAAAGACCATACTGGACCAATCACAGGTGACATGACATCGAGGTTGTTAGGTTGTTCAAGGTGGTCCTGTGCGGACTATACGACATGGACACAGGCGTCCTCTTGGAAGAGCTGGTGGCTAATTGACTGAAACCGGTCCAAATTCACAAGATGGCCCGCCACAACAAGGCCGTCAAGTACCGTGACCAACTATACCTGGTTCACCTTGAGAAGAACTCAACAACTTTTATGGACCTCCAGGACATCCGCGTCCTATTCAACATATTGGTGAAGTGGGAGCGGTACAAGCCGGTCAGTCATGGAGTCACCCAATGCTCGAACTGCCTGCTGTTCGGGCATGGAACGAAGAATTGCAATATGGTCAGCCGCTGCATCAAGTGTGGCAAATAACACAAAACCGACGCCTGCGACAGACTCGATGAAGCCAATCCCATTTGCGCCAACTGCGGTGCGGATCACAAAGCTACAAGCAAGGCCTGCCCGAAGCGCACCGAGTACTTCGAGATCCGGAAGAAAGCATCGACGAGGAACCAGCCTGGCCGCAAGAAAGTGCCGGAAATTAATGACCAGAACTTCCCACCGATACCTCGACGACCGATTACAGTGCTGCCACCGCTGACTCGAGTGACAAACATTCTCAGACGGAACAAGTCTGTTTCGAAAACATCTGCCATGGCCTTGTTGGACGTTGAAAAGCGTTTGACAATGACTGCCAAGATGGCCTGATGTTCAAATTGCAGCAGTACGGTCTTCCAATCTTCCTAGTGAAGATAATAAACAACTATCTATCGGATAGGACGTTCCGAGTCTCTCTGAATGCCATCACATCGGATGCTTTCAACATCGGTGCCGGGGTTCCACAAGGAAGCATCCTTGGCCCCATTCTATTCAACCTGTTCACCTCCGATATGCCGGCTCTCCCTGATGGTGGATCGTTGTCTCTGTTCGCAGATGACACATCCATCGTCTACAATGGTAGGGTCATCGGAGCTCTGACTGCCAAACTTCAGCGAGGCCTGGACGTCATGTCTGAATATTTCAACAGCTGGAAGATCCGTATCAACGCGGCAAAGACCCAGGTCATCATCTTTCCTCCCTCTTAATCTCCCAGATTTCAGTTCCGTTGGAGAATAACAAGATCTGCCTGAACGGCACAGTGGTGAAATGGTCCGAAGAGGTCGTGTACCTCGGGTTAACACTTTTCAGGGAGCACGTTGACAAAACCAAAACCAAGTACAACATCTTGATAAGATCGTTGTATCCACTTATCAACAGGAGGTCTACCCTGTCTCTGAAAAATAAGCTTGCTGTCTACAAACAAATCATCATTCCCGTATTTGAATACGGGATGCCAATCTGGGAGAGTTGCGCCAAATGCCATCACCTCAAACTCCAAAGGATCCAAAACAAGATCCTTAGGATGATCCTTAACAGTCCCCACGGACTAGAATTTCTGAGGTCCACCGCCTGGCTGGTCTTAAGACTCTGGAGTTTCGGAGAGCTGACTTCATCGCAAGGTTCAGAGATTGTAGGCGATCCGATCAACAGATCGTCTGGCACGTTAGGTTAAGTTAGGTTAAGTAGGTAGAATAACAAATTAAAACATTCAAACAACATACTTCACAAGAAGAAAATTGAAAAAAACATTACACAGTAAAAAACAACATGTACAACACAAAATCAAAAAGTTCACCAAAGATGAAGAGCCCTTCTGGCTTACCTCTTGCCCTGTATTAGCAATTGTAAACCACATAACAAATCAAAATAAAGAAGAATTTTACTACTACTTTTGCTGTGTCAGGTACCCTATTTTGTAGTATGTGCGAGGGAAATCACAAATAGAATGTCTCCAAAATACATGGCATGTTGAGAGATTGAGCTCGTGAGAGCGAATTTTCTCTCTCAAATTTGATTTTTTTGGCTCACTGGTAGTAAAGCGGGTAAAACTGTATGGATTTTTTTTTATTTAATTGTAGCTTGTTCAACAATAATTTTCGGGAAAGAAGTGAACGTCAAAGTCCATGAATGAATTCTTTAGGCTGTCGTTTATTTATTGACCTGAATATGCATTGAAAGCGACTCATTCTCACTTCTCTCAATTTCTATGTAGGGATTTTTATTACTTTCTACGAGATATAAATGAAAGTTATCCTAAACCAAAACAAATGTCAAGTATTTGTTATTATTTCATGATACGATCGCCCCATATCGAATGTTGTTGATGACCCCCATCGCAGCATCTACTCGTGTTCATCGAATCAAGGTGTGAAAAATATTGACGCTCTATTGACGAGATTGCAATCGAAAAAGAAACCGCAACTCTAATTATTCGCTATTTTGCATTCGTTTCGTCACACTTTTCCATTTCCGTCGTCGTCCCACTCGTCGTCTCATTCTACTTCACCGCAGGAAGGTGTGAAATATCGACTGAGAGCGACAAAACATATTTGTCACAAGACCTTGCCCCATTGTTACGTATTTTTACAACACTGGTTCAGTGTCCCCCCGTCGTGCGCTTGGAAACAGCGATCTAAAAAATTTCCTCTCTTTCTTCCACCTCTCCCCCGTAGGTCTACGTGGCTCTATTCAAACCCCTCCGGGTGTCGCGTCATCAGTTCAAGAAGGTGCTCAACTGCATGAAGCTGGTCCGGTCGCTCAAGTACCAGGAGATCTACGCCCAGGAGAAGGTCACCAAGGTGGACAGCCTTTCGTTGGTCCTGTCGGGGAAGTAAGTATCCGCGAACAATCTAGTTAATAGTAGGTACTACGCGGAATCGCAACCACCCAACAAGGTCAGAGTTGTTGTGGTGGATTTGATGCGTCGCCGACGTCGCAATTTTATGACGGCAGTCACACGGTATCAACTTTACGGCCATTTAGTAAATCGTTCAACAAACGAAAACAATCTACCTCTCTTGTTCAATTGAGCGAAAGTATTATTCCGACGGTGACTTCAGCTGTCACTCTCAAGCCACAAGACGAGAGAGAATGTGACGCACGTGATTGACTGTCTCAACTTTTCGCAATTTCATCCGCCGAACAAAAAATACTTTCCCCGAATCACGGTTATCACGGTTATTCCCAACTGCTCTGTGGGGTACAAGTACAAAGGCCATGCATTCGCGTAAATTGATTGCCAAAAAAATAAGGGGAGAGAACTTGATTGCGCCCCATATAAAAAAAAAATACGGCTCTAGTGCCGTAAATTTCCTAATCTACATACATATGGAACTTTCCGCTCTCGTATCTGCCGGTTCGCTTCTCGCTAATTTTGCCTCTCTCTCGCGATTCGTTATCATAAACGACTCGCATACACTCATTTCAACGGCAGCACGGACAACGACGATCACCACCACGACGGCGAAGAAGGTGGACGCGAAACTTTGGCTAATGCCGTCGTCATAATTTAGGGACCGATTAAAGCGGTAGGAGGTGTGCGATTCCAGATGGGAGGAAAATGCCGATACCCACCTTCCTTATCACATGCGTTCGCTTATGACTGTCGTTGGCCTAGGTCAGTGATTTTACTTTCACGAACCGCGAACGAATGACGATTTCAGTGACGTACGGGACGGTTGATGCGTGTGATTTGTATGTGAGTGTGTGCTTTCTGGTTTGAAGTAGTGGGTACTAAAGAGCAGCGTTGTCAGTATTCCAGATTTATCTGGATTTGCCAGATTGTTTGTCATCTTGCCAGATGCACAGGCAGAGTATGTTAATTTTTTTGCTTTTTTTTTTAAATATGGTGCCAAGCTGCTTTTCCATATCCAAGTTTGAAGCTTACTTACCTTACCAATCAGGCTAAGGCCTTATTGTCCTCTGCTGTCCGAGTAAGTCGTCTCCACTCTACTCGATTCATGGCCACACTTCACCAGCTTCGTAGCCTGTGAAGGATCCGCAGGTCACCTTCTACTTAGTCGATCCACCGCCTCTTCTTCTTGTTCCTGTTAGGTCGCTTGCCAGAACCATTTTCACTGGGTCGTCATGCGACATTCTTAGGGCGTACCCAACTCACCGTAGTCACCCAATTTTTGCAATGTGGACGTTGGATGGTCCTCCCAGCAGCTGGTGCAATTCGTGGTTCATTCTCCACGTTCCGTCATCCATCTGCACTCCACCGTAGATGCTACGGAACACCTTCCGTTCGAAAACACCAAGGGCGCGTTGGTCCTCCACGAGCATAGTCCAGGTCTCGTGGCCGTAGAGGACCACCGGTCTAATCAGCGTCTTGTAGATAGTCAACTTTGTGCGGCGGTGAATTTTATTCGACCGGAGCGTCCTCCGGAGTCCAAAGTAGGCACGATTCCCTGCCATAATGCGTCTTTTAATTTCTCTGCTGGTCACCAGTGAGCCCGAATGTGTGTGAACTCGTCGACCACCTCGATTTCGTGACCGTCAATCTGGTGGGAGGCTAACATTGTCTTCCCTAGAACCTCTTCCGGCATAGAATTTGGGAGAGTACCTTGTAGGCGGCGCTCAGCAGTGTGATCGCGCGGTAGTTGCAGCAATCTAACTTGTCGCTCTTCTTGTAGATTGGGCATACGACACCTTCCATGCACTCTTCCGGTAATATCTCCTCCTCGCAAATCTTGGCAATTTCCCAGTGCAGCGCTCAAGCCAGTGCTTCACCACCGTATATTAATAGCTCACTTGGTAGTTGATCTACACCAGTTGCTTTGTTGTTCTTCAGGCGACCCATCTCCCAATTTCTTGAAAATCAGGGGCCGGTAGCCTGTCGTCTTCTGCGCGTGCTCCAAGGTCTGTTGCCGTGCCACTTTCATTTTCTGCTCCATCACCGTTGAGTTGCTCGTCATATTACTGCTTCCACCTCTCAATCATCTCACAGTCGTTCGTGAGAAGAGTACCGTCTAAGTCCTTGCAGATATCGTAGCCTTTGCGCGAACTATTTAGCTTCACGTAGAACTTCCGTGTGTCGTTTACGCGGTACAGATTTTCCATCGCCTCGCGATCTCGGTCTTCCTGCTGACGCTTCTTCCTTTGGTAAACCGAGTTTTGTCTGTTCCGCGCTTGTCTGTATCGCTCGACATTCAATCTCGTGTGGTGTTGCAGCATTCTCGCCCGTGCTGCATTCTTCTCCTCTACTAACAGTTTGCATTCGCCGTCTAACCAGTCATTTCTTCGGTCCGGGGTCGCAGTACCTAGCGTCGCTGCAGTAGTACCAACGTAGTACTTCCTATGGCGGAACGGATGTCCCTCCAGCCATCTTCAAGATTAGCTGCGCCAAGCTGGTCTTCCGTGGGTAGTGCAACTTCCAGCTGCTGCGCGTAGTCCTGGGCAACTCCGGCGTCCCGTAAATGCTCAATGTTGGGACGCGGCGTTCGACTTCGACGGGTTTTATGCACCGTCGAGAGTTTTGAGCGCATGCATACTGCAACTAGGTATTTAGTGGTCCGAATCTGTGTTCGCACTGCGGTACGTGAGGACGTTGATAATGTCGGAGAAGAATTTCCCGTCGATTAGAACGTGATCTATTTGGTTTTGGCGGAGGTTGCTCATCGATTCTTCCGGTTCGCCTCCTAGCCTCGTGCTATAAGGTACCAGGTGGTAAACAGGGTAGTTGATCGATAGCTCGATGACGTCGTTTCGTTATTGTTTGCAATGGGAAATTCTCATAGCATGCGTTGACGATGAGATGTTGTCGAGTTGTTGATTAGCAACCATCGTGGTAACTTACCGATTACCTGTCGATCTGCCAAATTTGGAAAGACGCCTGCATTGAATTGTATCATATAATAATATTCCGCCCACTATATCACAAAAAATTGCGAGAAGCTGAGTGGAATGGAGATAAGTTAAGCATTGGGTACAGGACCAAGTGTCCCCTGGGTGGTGCCAGAAGATGAGCGCAATAAACTCATCAAGTTGGCATAAGGCACGGAATGCGACTATTTATTGCATGGCTGGGTAGTCAAAGTCCTCCATTCGTTAGTTATTTCAGGTTGGTTAGAACAGGTTTAGGTTTAGGGATTGGTTCTACGCCTAGTGGTTAGTGGTTTCTTATTGTGGTCTGTTTGTTGTTGTTGTTGTTGTTGTTGTTGTTGTTGTTGTTGTTGTTGTTGTTGTTGTTGTTGTTGTTGTTGTTGTTGTTGTTGTTGTTGTTGTTGTTGTTGTTGTTGTTGTTGTTGTTGTTGTTGTTGTTGTTGTTGTTGTTGTTGTTGTTGTTGTTGTTGTTGTTGTTGTTGTTGTTGTTGTTGTTGTTGTTGTTGTTGTTGTTGTTGTTGTTGTTGTTGTTGTTGTTGTTGTTGTTGTTGTTGTTGTTGTTGTTGTTGTTGTTGTTGTTGTTGTTGTTGTTGTTGTTGTTGTTGTTGTTGTTGTTGTTGTTGTTGTTGTTGTTGTTGTTGTTGTTGTTGTTGTTGTTGTTGTTGTTGTTGTTGTTGTTGTTGTTGTTGTTGTTGTTGTTGTTGTTGTTGTTGTTGTTGTTGTTGTTGTTGTTGTTGTTGTTGTTGTTGTTGTTGTTGTTGTTGTTGTTGTTGTTGTTGTTGTTGTTGTTGTTGTTGTTGTTGTTGTTGTTGTTGTTGTTGTTGTTGTTGTTGTTGTTGTTGTTGTTGTTGTTGTTGTTGTTGTTGTTGTTGTTGTTGTTGTTGTTGTTGTTGTTGTTGTTGTTGTTGTTGTTGTTGTTGTTGTTGTTGTTGTTGTTGTTGTTGTTGTTGTTGTTGTTGTTGTTGTTGTTGTTGTTGTTGTTGTTGTTGTTGTTGTTGTTGTTGTTGTTGTTGTTGTTGTTGTTGTTGTTGTTGTTGTTGTTGTTGTTGTTGTTGTTGTTGTTGTTGTTGTTGTTGTTGTTGTTGTTGTTGTTGTTGTTGTTGTTGTTGTTGTTGTTGTTGTTGTTGTCCTTTTTCATCTCTCGTTGTTGCTGTGTTTGTCTCTTGTGACAATAATTCTCTATTGCCCTGCCCTAGAATGGGGGGTTTGACGATAGTTTGTCGTCGTTTGCAAACGGTTTTGCTTACTGAGCAGAAGAACGTGGGTTCAATCGCAAGCTCCTTCGCGTTGTACGATCGTTAGGACATCAATTCAGCTTATCGTTTACCAAAACGAACCCTGCTGCAAACCCAACCCTCTTACCCAACATCCCTGTGATTCCTCGTGGAAGTGCAGAGGACTCCTCGGCTTCCATCAAAGCGAGTGTCACGTCAACACATTCTTACCCATTCCTTTCTTGACCTGCGTTCAGGCGCAGCTGGCGCTGGTATTTCCTAATTCGAGATCACAAGTTTTTACACATTGAGGATGATTGCTAGTCCCAAGCATTATCTATTCGTTCTCTGTGTAATTACAGCTGGTCTGGCAATAACAGAGTTTATTTGGTTTTCTGTGTATCTCCAGGAGGGTTTGTGGATATCCTTGCGGGGGCAAAAGGTACTTCGGACTACCATACCCCGAGAGGCTGCAAAGTTCACGCATCGTTAAACGTTGTCGTTCGATACGGCATGCAGGCTGTTTGGCCCGATTGCCGGTCTATACATTGCCGCCCGACTTCGAAGTTGCGTGGTTGAAGTTCGTCATAGATTAACCTATGGCAACCCGGGAAGGGATTTGCAGTTCCATGTTTCGATTCAATCGTAGTCCTTGTTTCGTCGAGTAGGTCTATGCCGATTGTTCCGATCCGTATTTACTTCTTCGGTATTTGCACCTTATGTTTTTTTTTTTTTCAGGGCGGCTTATTGGGCCTGCCCCAACCATCTGTCTTGCCGGGGGACCATCGTGCACAGCTCTGTTTCGAGTCCCACGCTGGCACTAGGACGGTGATCAGCCGCTCCTAATATGGAGAACAGACGCCGTTTTGAGTCGCACCTCCATGGTAAACAGACGCTCGGGTTTGGTGAAGCATTTCCTCTATCACTTTGCTATTGCCGGACTGGCAACATTGCCCAGGCTACGCCACCCAGCTGTGTCCATGTTTCAGCTGGTAGTCTTTTGTTATCATATGATTCGGGGAGGCGTGAAGTAGGAACTTGTGAGGACCAGAGCTAGGTATTCCGCTCCTTCCAGGTTGTCAACTCACCATTTTGTAGCCCTCACGCTTGTGATCCTGATCACTAATAGAACATCCAATCCGACCGCATTCCTCCTTCCGTTCGATGTTCAGAGTTTCGTTGTAACGTTTAATCACACGACTCACCGTTGACTGCCCGATTCCGAGTTGTTTTCCAATGTCCCGATGAGAGCGTTGAGGATTTTCCAGGTGCTTGCGCAAAATCAACTTGCTTCCAATTTTCGAAAAACTGACAGCGATAAATATACAGTGTAAACAATACACTCTAAATTACTTCTACTCAAATTTTCAAGAGAAGGTAATTTTCTACAGCGTTTTTTTCCGTGATGCAATTTGATGTGGGACACCTTTTATAATGATTAAATTTACTCTCTGCATTTTTCCCGAGCCAGAAACATTGGTTCCAAATTGAGGTTTAGGCTATTGCCCTTGATACCGTATAGAGTGTGTTTCCAAAATTATAAAAAAAAAAAAAACAATTTTCTTGTACATAGGGGAATTTACGTATTCTCGGCAACCTAAGCAGCGACCTTCTTTCTATAGCCCTTTTCTCTAAGGAACGCACACATATGCAGTATTGGTTTGTTTACAATCTTTTGCTGCCAGCTGCTCTAACAATTTCAGTCGAAAGAATTGTCAAAAACTGTTTGAAACTCTTTTACAAAGCTCCAATCTTCTCTAGTGAGAGCGAGTATTGTCGGCAACCAGTTTTTCTTCGGAAACCGTTCCATTTGAACTGCATGTAAATTTACTGTTCTATTATCGGCAACTCGAAATCAGCTACAATTTATAGTGCGTGCGTTTCATTTCAAGAAAACCTTGCTAGATTGCTTTTTCTCAGTGGTAAAAATATAGTCAAATTGAAGCTGAAAGCATAAAGAATCGTTTGCATGCATTCAGCGAAGCGTTTGCGTAAGAAAATCTAGTGAAAATAGTGTTTCAATTTGGGTTGCCGAAAATAGTCTGGCATGCCGAAGCCGTCATTTCCCCTATTTCGCCTTTTTACTCTCAAACAATTACTTATGTAATTATGTATTTCTGAAATAGCAATTACAAATTCAATATTGCCTTCTTATTGTATATGATGTAGTCTGATTATATAAGGGAAATGGCTCTTATGTTGGTCAATGGATCTAAGATAGGGCCCATCGCTAAAAATCTGCTATTTATCAATTTTATCTAGATGAACGCGTCATTGGGACGGTACTAATGGATATTTTTGGTCGCTATTGAAAATTTAGTCGATTGCTGAATTTATGAATGGGCCCAAATTAGGGACATTTAGGCCGACATTACAACCATTTCCCCTACTTCAAGAAAACATCAATGTTACCTCGTTTTACGGTACGTTCCAAAACTCATATGATTTTTTCTTCAAAACCATTTAGAATAGTTATCGAAGGACCTTTAATCAATATCCTCTTGATTTTCGCTCACAATCTTCCAAAGGGTCGCGTAAACCACTAATTAGTCACTAGTGACAGAGAGTTACCTCAGCTCACTCACCCACAGCGTCGAATAGACCTGAGTAACGGCAGTCTTTTCTACATTGGCGCTCGTTATTTTTATCACTCACTCGATAAATTAAACGGATTAAAAACCAATCAGAAACGCTTCAGAAAGTTGCATCAGATTTGTGTCGGCAGGAGGCTCGTCACATAGCTGACTCATGATGTACCGTTATCGGCTTCTCCTATCGATCAAATCAGCACCATTTTCGGATTGATTTGCCTTCCGATCTATGATTCACCTTATTCCGCAAGCCAATTGCGCTGAAGAAGCTAATTTACGTTGACACTTGCCCCACAAGAGCACCGATTATTGCGCAATTCTTGTGCATTCATTCGGCAGCACAACGCGTAATGTGCTAACCACGTTTGTCCGTTCATACTTTCAACTGGGAGGAAAGTTACATTCCCCGGTTTCCTGTGCACCGGTAGACGCAGATGTTTGTACGTAAGCACGTTTCGGAAGAAGGAAAAAAAAACGGTGGTATCTAAGAATAACCTTCAGGTTATTATTTTCGGAACGATGATGACAGAAATGTCTCTCGTCAAACCAAAAGCGCTGTTCAATGACTTTGCTTTGAGCTTCAACCGATTTATTGCGAATTTATCACACCGGAAAACCTCGGAAGTAAAAATTCATTACTGATTTCCCCTTTACTATTTCCAGGTTGGTGGTTTCCCAGAATCAAAAGGCGCTGCACATAGTCTTTCCGCACCAGTTCCTGGATTCACCCGAGTGGTTCGGAGTGTCTACGGATGACTACTTCCAGGTACAGTAATCGGTGATCATTTTCTGAAAACCAATTGTAACCCCATTTTACTTTTTTTTTTTTAGGTGTCAATTATGGCCATGGAAGAGTCCCGGGTCCTGATCTGGCACCGGGACAAGCTGAAACTGTCAATTATGGCGGAACCGTTCCTGCAGGCGGTGTTCGATCACATCCTCGGCCGGGACGTCGTCAAGAAGCTGATGCAGGTGACGCAGGTTGGTGGGGGGATGATGGGGTGCCGTGTTAAAGTTGAAGATGAATGCGAACCCGAGCAAAGTTAGAGATCAAATTGAAATCAGAATTTGCTGTTATGATGTAACTTACTTTGAATACTCCATTTGATCTCATTTTGGTTGACTTAACGGTTAACACATCAAAAATGAGAGCAAAATTTTACACTGTTGAAGCAAACGGAGAACTAATCCTGCTTTCAATGAAATCAATTTGATTACTGATTTTGCATTCATAATGTTTGACTGAATACGGGCCTGGTGTAAATGGTTAGCATCCAAGCTTCTCACGCTGAAATACTTGAGCTCAAATGTCACCTCGGGTTGGTTGCGAATGACCTAAAATGTGTTAAACAAAACAATTAAACAATAATCGTTAGTTCAACGACAGATAAGCTTAACTTAAATCTTAAACAAGACGTTAACAGCAGAACTTCAAGTTAAGTTGCTTTCATTTAAAATGTCTTGACTGCATAATGAAAGCACAATATGATATCAGACTAATGTCGTGACAATTGAAATCAAAATGAGTATTCATTATGATAGGAACTGCAATCTTTAATATCGATTTGCTTTCATTTTGTTAACCGACTTTGCTCGGGAATGCTGTTGACATTCTCAAATTCATGGTAGATACACAGGTGTCCTCCTATTTTTTTGGCGGTCATTGCTCTAGGAGAGATTGCTCTTACTTCACGAGTGCACCGATGAATTCAGAAGGGCCTAAACCTAAAATGAAGTGCCGCTTATCCATTTTTGTTCGTGGTTGGTGGGCTAGATTTTCTTCCTATAATAGAAGAACTAGTACAGAAATTGTTAGAATTGTTTTCACAAAAATCGGTTGTAATGTCAGAAAGCTATAGCTCACAATGTCAAACCGTATTGGGAATATAGAATGCGAGGAAATTTGCACTCGATGCATTTTACTATCAAGCGCGCTCTAGTCTAGCAAATGAAGGAAGAGGCTGAGTATCCTCTTTTATAGGCACAGCCTTGATCTTACTTGGTTGGTGATCAACATAAAATTAAAAAAAGTTGTAAGTTAATTAGATTGAGTGGAAGCAATAAAAATTCCGTGTGATTGTGCCGTGAAAAGTAGTTCTGTATTGTTCAAGTGAATTTGGTTTGGTACGTAGATGACCAATTGACCGAGTGCTGATGATTTGCTGCTGAAAAATAGGGTCCTTACAAGGCCGAACTACTTTTCACGGCACAATCACACGGATTTTTATTGCTTCCACTCAACCTAATTAACTTACAACTTACTCGAATTCTCCCGGAACTCCAACCCGATGGCAAAACCGAATTTCTTAGCTTGGATCCTTCTTCCTGGCATAATGCATTCCAACGTCATAGACCTCCGAGAGCTTCTAGGACCGGAATCATCACCTTCAGCAGTTCCTCTTCTAGATTGAGCAGAAAGGTGAATCGTTTCCGTCGGATTGAACAGCAATGTTCGGACGACATCAGAGCAGTAGGACTTGTAACGGGCACCCAGAGCACAGATGATCGATCCGAAGTGCTGATATTTCTTGTCACACTGAACTTCAAGCTGTAATTGCCACCCGACTGGATAATCGCCGTGTACACATGTCCAACTAATTGGTATCCACACCGGAGACTTATCTGCATCGATAATCACCATGATGTGATCCTTGAGGTACTTGTTGAATACGTCTACCGTCACCAGGCAGGTCTTCTTGATGGTGATAACCTCGGAGTCCTCCTTGGAGCACATGATGTACCCGATTGGGACGCTGATGTTCACCGTGTTGAAGCTCTTGTCCTTGACAAAGGCTCGCCACGATTTACAGAATTCACCCGGGAAGTTATCCTTGAAGAAGACGCCCAACGTTTTGCCATCCTTGGATCCCTTGATCGCCTCCAGCAGCTTTTAAAAATTAGCCTTGTCTTTGTCGTTCTTATCCCGAACCAACAGCCTCACCGACGGAATGCCCTCCTCATCGTCCTTCTCGATCTGCTTCAAGTCAGGAAAAAGCTTGACTTTTCGTACAGCACTATAATCGTATCATTCAGCTCGTATCCCAGCAGCCAGGTCTGCAGCAAGGTGGATTTGCTGTAGATGGTTTCCTCGTCTACGCTGACCGCCATCAGAATGCTATCCACCTTCTGCAGCGAATCATCATGGAAAAACTCTGGCTCCTTCCAGTTGGCGTAGGGCCGTTTTATTCGTCGGTAAAAGGAATCCTTATCGAGCACGATATTCCACATTTTTGGGGCCGTTGCGATTGCAAACCAAAATATTAAAGCTGTCCGAAATACCGGGTTGCCCAAGGGGTAGGTCACTCCGGACACCAATCTTGGGTCTTATTTTCTGTCAGTGTGCCACAAGTATGCTGATTGTGCCGGTCATAGAGCAAGCTGCGATTGTTGGTTTGGTTGGTTTGAAATCGCAAGGATAAATCGCTTTGAGGATGACTTGGGAAGAGACGGGTGTGCAAAATGTAGGATAATAAAAGTTCTGTGTTTTAGGGTTTTATAATGCCTCAAATGCAGACCAGAAAAAATGGTCTCCGTGCCAAGCGCAGTGCGTGAAGAATCAGAATGCCATCGAGTTTTCCGGAAGCAGCAGCAGCGAAAATAGAGAAGCACTACGTCGACGACTACTTCGACAGCGTCGATACAATCGAAGAGGCCATCACTAGAGCGACGGAGGTGAGATATGTTCACTCGATGGGAGATTTTCAGCTTAGGAACTGGGTGTCGAAACGCGTGATTGGTTGGTAGCCGATCAACGCGAGGATTTGCAAGTTGAGGATTAAGGGCCGTATCTTCAACTACAGCATTATCAACGTGCACGTTTTATGCGCAGCTGGAGCAGGTGTACGACGGCTGTTCGCAATGGGACGTCAAAATCGTCATCGGCGACAGCCCGGCAATCGAGCCAAATATCCTGCATGCCGTATCGAACGACAACGGCCAACGTGTGCGAACATAGATTCGGACCACTACCTAGTTGCAGTATGCATGCCCTCAAAACTCTCGACGGTGCATAACACCCATCGAAGTCTAACGCCGCGACCCAACATTGAGCAATTACGGGACGCTGGAGTTGCCCAGGATTACGCACAGCAGCTGGAAGTTGCATTACCCACGGAAGAGCAGCTTGGGGCAGCAACTCTTGAGGATGGCTGGAGGAATATCCGGCAGTGGCACTAGGTGCTGTGATCCCGTACCGAAGAAACGACTGGTTTGACGGCGAATGCAAACTGTTAGTAGAGGAGAAGAATACAGCACGGGCGAGAATGCTGCAGCGCCGCACGAGATTCAATGTGGAGCGATACAGGCAAAACTCAGTTTTTCGAAGAAAGAAGCGGCAGCAGGAAGACCGAGATCGCGAGGCGATGGAAAATCTGTACCGCGTAAACGACACACGGAAGTTCTACGAGAAACTTAATACTTTGCGCAAAGGCTACGTGCCGCAAGCCGATATGTGCAAGGACTTGGACGGTAACCTACTCACGAACGAGTGTGAGGTGATTGAGAGGTGGAAGCAGTACTATGAGGGGTACCTCAACGGTGATGCAGCAGAAAACAAAGGTGACACGGTAACAGACCTTGAAGCACGCGCAGAAGACGACAGGCTACCGGCCCCTGATCTTCAAGAAGTTGAGGAGGAGATCGGTCGGCTGAAGAACAACAAAGCAACTGGTGTAGATCAACTACCAAGTAAGTTATTGATAAACGGTTGTGAAGCACTGGCTAGAGCGCTGCACTGAGTAACTGCAAGATTTGGGAGGAGGAGATATTCCCGGAGGAGTGGATGGAAGGTGTCGTATGCCTAATGTACAAGAAGGACGACAAGTTGGATTGCTACCGCGCGATCACACTTCTGAGCGCCGCATGCAAGGTACGATCCCAAATTCTATGCCGTCGTCTGTCACAATTTGCAAGAGAGTTCGTGGGGAAATACCAGGCGAGATTCATGGGTGCCTGTGCTACCAAGGACAGGTTCTGCAGAAATGCCGCGAAAACAACGTGCCCAGCTATGGCAGATTATGCACGAGTACGGATTTCCGGATAAACTGACGCGATTGGTCAAAGCGACGATGGATCGAGTGATGTGCGTTGTTCGAGTATCGGGGCACTCTCGAGTCCCTTTGAGTCCCGAAGGGGGTTATGGCAAGGTGATGGACTTTCGTGTCTACTGTTCAACATCGCGTTAGAAGGTGTGACCAGAAGAACTGGGATAGACAGGAAGTCCATCCAGTTTCTTGGCTTCGCCGATGACATCGACATGATGGCACGGAACTTTGAGACGATGGCGGAAACGTACATCAGACTGAAGGCTGAAGCTAGGCGGATTGGACTTGCCATCAACGCATCGAAGACGAAATACATGAGAGAAAAAGGTTCTAGGGAAGATAATGTTAGCCTCTCACCCCGAGTTCAGATTGACGGTGACGAAATCGAGGTGGTCGATGAGTTCGTATATTTGGGCTCACTGGTGACCGCCGAAAATGATACCAACAGAGAAATTCAAAGACATTATGGCAGGGAATCGTGCCTACTTTGGATTCCGAAGGACGCTCCGGTCGAATAAAATTCCCCGTCGCACAAACTTGACTTTCTACAAGACGCTGATTAGACCGGTGGTCCACTACGGCCACAAGACCTGGACTAAAGGGTGATACGGTCAAAATTTGGTCAATATCAACTTGACGTATTTCTTTCAATTTTGCATTTAAAAAACCTGAACACCCCTCATTTTGAAGGTGTGTGTGTGTAGAATGTTGCTCCTATTTTGATTTTGGAATTCACTCTTCAGTTGTCAAAATGCCGTCCAAGCAAGAAGAGCAGCGTATCAAAATTTTGCTCGCGCATCGCGAAAATCCGAGCTACTCGCACGCAAAGTTGGCAAAATCGCTAAAAGTTGCCAAATCAACCGTTACAAATGTAATTAAAGTGTTTGGAGAACGTTTGTCGACAGCCAGGAAGTCTGGATCGGGGGAAAATCGAAAACCGGAAGCCGCTGAGACGACAAAGAGAGTTGCCGGTAGTTTCAAGCGAAACCCTAACCTCTCTCTCCGAGATGCCGCAAATAAGCTGGGTGTATCGTCTACAACCGTGCATCGAGCCAAAAAACGAGCCGGACTATCGACTTACAAGAAGGTAGTGACTCCAAATCGCGATGATAAACAAAATACGACGGCCAAAGCGCGATCCCGGAGGCTGTACACGACGATGCTGACGAAGTTTGACTGCGTGGTAATGGACGACGAAACCTACGTCAAAGCCGACTACAAGCAGCTTCCGGGACAGGAGTTTTATACGGCAAAAGGAAGGGGAAAGGTAGCAGATGTTTTCAAGCACATGAAACTGTCAAAGTTCGCAAAGAAATATCTGGTTTGGCAAGCCATCTGTACCTGTGGCTTGAAAAGCAGCATTTTCATAGCTTGCGGGACTGTCAACCAAGAAATTTACGTGAAAGAGTGTTTGAATAAACGTCTGCTGCCTTTCCTGAAGAAACACGGTTGTTCCGTACTGTTTTGGCCGGATTTGGCATCTTGCCATTACGGTAAAAAGGCCATGGAGTGGTACGCCGCCAACAACGTGCAGGTGGTTCCCAAGGACAAGAACCCTCCCAACACGCCAGAGCTCCGCCCAATTGAGAAATACTGGGCTATTGTCAAGCGGAACCTAAAGAAGACCAAAAAAACTGCTAAGGGCGAGCAGCAGTTCAAGGCAAACTGGCTTTCTGCGGCGAAGAAGGTGGACAAGGTGGCTGTACAAAATCTGATGGCAGGGGTCAAGCGTAAGGCCCGGCAATTCGGATTTGGAAAAGCGGAAGCCTAACTGAATATTTTTCCTGAATTTTATACTAATTGAACTTGAAAAAGAAATTTAATTTGATTTTTTAAATAAACGATTTCGCCGATTTACACGCGTTTTCCCTTGACCAAATTTTGACCGTATCACCCTTTATGCTGGTGGTGTTTTCGAAAGGAAGGTGTTCCATAGCATATACGGTGGAGTGCAGATGGATGACGGAAAGTGGAGGAGGTGAATGCACCACGAATTGCACCAGCTGCTGGGAGAACCATCCATCGTCCACATTGCATAAATTGGGCGACTACGGTTGGCTGGGCACGTCTTAAGAATGCCGCACGACGACTCAGTGAAAATGGTTCTCAACTGGAACAAGAAGAAGAGGCGCGCAGCGCGCTAGATGAATTGACCAAGTAGAAGGCGACCTGCGGACCCTTCGCAGACTATGAGGCCGGCGAAGTGTGGCCATGGATCGAGTAGAGTACAGACGACTTCTTCGGACAGCAGAGGACAACAGGGCCTTAGCCTGATTGATAAGGTAAGGTATGTAAGTAACTGGATGTCGCACTCCGGAGCGTTTTCTATGAACTGGGAGAAGTCTGGCAAAACAAGTCGGTACATTTCAATCAGGATAAGGAAAGCGGAACTGCTAGAATGTTAACGTCCTACGAAGAGAATTCTCGATGAACATTTCAAAAGGTCCTATCTGCCTTGATCGATTCTCTTCATCGACTTTCTTTTTGGATAACCACTGCTATGCAAATAGAATTTGCGCTATTTTTACCATATACCTAGTTTGATAAAAGAGGTTCTCATCTAGCGTCCTCAACGTTATATACAACAGGGCAAGTTTTTGCAGCTGAGTTATTAACGAAAGAGAATGTCGATGAAGAGAATCGATCAATGCAGATAGGACAATTTGAAATGTTTATCTAGAATTTTTCTGAGCTGCGTGATGGGAATCATTGCCCATACCTAACAATTATGCCAGGTTTAATGCAAATCGGAGAAGGTCGAGTTTTCCTTTCGATTCGTTATTTGACGTGTATTAGCAATTAGCAAAAAAAAAAAAACTCTATCATGGCGCCTCTCGGCGGGACTTTGTATGGGTCAATTTGTTATGTTATGAGCAGAGTTGCGACCTATCACAATCACCATCATCAAACAGCTGATGGTAGTAACGCTTTGTACATTCCTATGTGCTCGTCGAAGCTCTCTCCATGACCATCCATCAAGTTGACGAAAGAAGTAAAAAGCAACTGGTGAATCTCGTCTTCTGTTGTGATCCATCACCGATCTGGTCATTCCTGACAATCACGACACTCATCTGTGCTCGTTTTAAAGCAGTTGCTGCTTTGCTTGCTTATGTGAGTGTGTTGGTTAGAGAGCCCAGCAGCTTCCGTTTAATGTTGCCTGCTTTGTTTGTAACTCACACACTCGTGCCTGCCGAGACGAACTTGAAATGCGAAGGCATTGTTTTCATTTTCTTCTGTCGTTTCGCTTTTTCTCATGATCGTACTGCAGAAGTCTTCACTGTTTTCGTTGTGCTGTTCATTATCAGCAGCGATTGTAACGTTTTGCTTGTGAGCAGCGACCATTACTGGTGATTGTTGTTTGCCATGGCTCTAACTCTCACTGCGTGACAAAACGATCTGTAAGCGATAGTCGGTTGATGCGAAGACGAGTGTCACGTGAATGTCATGATATTTTTCATCACTGGTTATGAGATCGAAAAAAAAATATCGCTGTGCTCAGAAAACGAAGCTCTTGCAGATGATGCACAATAACTGATATAGGGGAAATGAATGTAATGTCGGCCTAAATGTCCCTTATTTGGGCCCATATATAAATTCAGCAATCGACTAAATTTTCAATAGCGACCAAAATTATCCATTAGTGCCGTACTAATGACGTGTTCATCTAGATAACATTGATAAATAACAGATTTTTAGCGATGGGCCCAATCTTAGATCCACAGGCCAACATTAGAGCCATTTGCCCTTTTTTCAAAATTATAAACAAAATGAAAAACTTGTTAAAGTGACCTGGGGTAAAATTGACCCCAAGATACAGACAAAGGGTTATAGTAGATAGATCACACCTTTTCTAGTGAATTCAAGTTTGAAAACTAGATATGCAAATTCAGCGAATATTAACCTTATTTTTTTCAATTGTCATCCCCTTTCGAACAGGTCAGCGAAACGATGGCCCAGAGCAATGGGTACATCTCGTCCGGCTACGGCGAAGATGCCGAGGACAAACCGATGCTGGTGATGAAGAACAGCAAATCCAGCGACAACGGAGGCCACGGCCTAACGGCGCTCATCAACCGGCAGCTGCAGGGTAAGTCCCGGCGCCACTCCATCCGCAATCGGCGCTTTTTGGCTGACTTGTCCTCAAATACTCCATACTTAGGCTACGGGTGCTTTGTTCGAGTTTCGCGTTTAGTTGGATTGGATTAGCTACCTAACATAGTTCGATCAATCGCTGCCGATTGGCTTTCTTTAGTTCTTTAGGTTCTGGAAAAACATTTTCTCAATTTAGCGTTTATCGGAAAGCATAAAAAAACTGAAAGCAGCCAGATTAGAGAATCTTGTGTTTAGCGTTTAATGAATTTTATTGAATGTTTTTTAAATTCTAGATCACCTAAAAAAAATTAGCGATTTTTAAAGTTAAATTAGAATTCACTATCAAACATCACTCATCATTCGCTTAACCCATTTAGTGCTGAAAGTTTCGTTTTACCCCGTATAATCTAGCTCTGAATTAAAACTGAGCTTACTTACCTGTCTCTCGCCTGATTTATTGAAAACTTAATTTTAGTTCAACCTACATTTGTTTAATCGTTCTTTTTTCTACTTTCCTCTCGCATTTTTTTCCACGAAACTTCTTCCCCTTCTGCATCGTCACATCACGCACGCTTTTTACTTTGGTTTACAATCAATCACCCGAAAACCGACAAACAAACAAACAAACAAACTCACCTTAAAACAACGTCAGAGGAGAGCGTCCCCCTGCTGCTGAATCCGGCCAACCCGACGCCGCTGATGTCCCTGCACATGCGCCTACTGCATTCGGTCGAGAACAAATTCATCAAAAAGATCTACGACGTGTGACGACCGGACCGGATGCCGCCATGGCAACTGGCGACCGCCAACGAACGAAAACCGGATCGGCGCAGAATATGAGAAAAAAACAATCAACGAATGTTACACACATTTTGTCTAGTCCTTTAAATTTTGGTGTTTTAGTTTCGTGTCTTTTGCGTTCTTATCCTTTTTTTTAATTTTTGTAAAACCTCAAACATCGAACCAGCGGCAACCGAAGCGGCAATGAAGCAGCAACGATTTTTTACACAAATCTACTTGTTTTTTTTTATTTGCTGCCTGTTTTTGAATCCGCTATTTTTCGGTAAGTTTTGCCTACTTTTACACACCACTTTTCCCGGTTTAACACAGTTTAAGACTGCAACTCTTTCTCACTAACTTTTTTCACTTGCTTTTGATTTTTCTACAAAAAAAACATGTTTTAAACGTTAACCAAATAAAATGCCAATTCGCGTCCAAACCGAGCGGGGATCGGTTCCTCAACGCCAGCGATAGCAAATAACCTCCGGAACTAACTGTTACTCATACCATCTTTCTCTCTTTCTCTCGTTTCATTGTCTTCCTTCTCTTCCCAAAACGAAAAAAAAAAACTCAATAACCAAAACATTCCCCGATTTTTCTGTGTGTCACCATCAATCCAAACCACCAAATGCAATTTTGTCCTTGCGAAAAATCCTAGCCCTGCCTAGGATATCCAAATATTACTACTGTGGTAAGTTTCCGTAAGGTCTGCCAATTGCGTGATCTTTGCATATTTTGGCTTGATTCTTGATTTTCGGTTTTACTTCAAATTTAAAGTACACACAAAATTCATCCTTATTCGAATTTGTCCAAATTTCTGTGCACATTTTCGGTTTTTGCAATCATCGATTTATCGATTTTTTTTCCGTTTTCATTCATTCAAGTAATTGGTGTTTAAATGTTATGAAAATCTAAATCACGCCATGTCTTTATTTGGGTTGCGTTTCTAGTTCTGCTTGTTAAGATGAATTAGTGAATACATCATTTTCGGCAGATAAAATACTCTAATTATTAATTGAAGTGTTGTTAAATTACATGTGTATAAAATGAATGCATCCTATAGGTTTAGCGTAATGTGTAACTTTTCCTCCCTTCGCAGCTTATTTTCAAATAACTATGAATGTAATTTATTGACGGAATGTATCACAGCCAGGGGTGAGAGGTGGCTGTCAAATACGAACAATCGTCGCCTACCTCGTAAAACGGGTTCTTCTTCTTCTGCTTCTTCTTCTTCTTCTTCAATCCTTTATTTAACGTCGGTCTCTGTTCCGCAATCTAGTGCCAATCACCGACGGACATCGATAGCCATCCATTGACGGCAATCGAATGTGCAGGAAGGCAGCTTCCACACACATGGGCCGGGACCAACGGCTTTACACACTTAGAAATTTTCGAGGACTTCGGTAATTTTTACAGAAATCTGAACAGCTGAACTGTTCGGTAAAATTGATGCAATTTAATTCAATTGCTTTTTTTTCCTTGATTTGTTTTCCGTCGATCTTGTTTTCCGTGCTGAGCACCAATGCTACCGACGTGCCAGGAAGGCAGCTCCCACACCTGGACCCTACCTATCGACCCATCAACTCATGAACCGGGGACCAACGGCTTTACTTCCCATCCAAAGGAAGGCATGATCAGAGATGTTATGCCTCAGAACATCCCGGCGGCGCCGACTGGGATTGAACCCAGGCCTGCTGGGGTGAGAGTTAATCACGCTTACCACTACACCACCGGCGCCGCTAATTCAACTGCTTTTCAGTTACTTTGAAACTAAATCTACACTAAAATGACAAGATTTGATCGTTTAGACAAGGTTGAACATGTTTTGAAATTATTTGTGTAATTCAATGGACTTTAAAATGAAGGTCAAAGTTTTACCGAACGTTCAGCTGTTCTGATTTCGGTAAAATTTACCGAACACGAAAACAAAATCTTAGTGTGTACTTGCCTTCCGAAGGAAGACGTGACCATGGTGGGTATATACATGGTGATACAGCTTTTTCACTTTATAGACGAGGAGGTCGCGGGGGGAAAAGTGCGGTTTTAGAGCAAATTGTAAACAAACTCGATCGCTGTCTCATACAATAATCCAACATGGCTGAATCATGAATTTAACACCTATATGTAGTCACCTTAGACGCCATATTGAATGATGAACTTTCCGAGCACTTGTAAGTTGCGGCTTACCTACCAGCCTATAGCTGGCCTCGAGCAAGAGTACTTCCCCCAAAGACGTTCGGATTTGGGTGAAACAAAACAACAAAAAGAAAATGTAATTTTAAACGTCTATTCGCTACTTATCTTCTCATCCTCGCTGCTGCCGCTGCTGTTCGCGGTGGGGCCCTTCGACGACAGTATGGCGGCGGTTCTGCTACAAAGCACGGATAGTGCTGCGGTGACACCTACTTCAGTGGTCTTTGACATTTAGCGGGGAGGGGGGTTGATCCGTGCTCGTCTGTTGGACCCCCCCCCCCCACAACGTTGGTGACGAATCACCGGATTGCCTACACGCCATAGGCAACCCCGGTAGACACCGTAGTGTTTCTGCCCAGATGTACTCACCTCTAGTACCGCCTGCTTCGTCCTCCCGCGTCAACCGATTAACTGTGGTGGCGAGACTGGCTCTATTTACTGAGCCACCGCAGTCAGGACGACGAGTGTCTACCGGTTCCTTTGTGGATAGCCGGGGAAGCGATTAGCTCAATAGGATAAGCTTCCCACAATGGCGATCCGACACTCTGTTGCACTCATAACTTTCACGGCCACGGAGACGACTTTCACTCGCGGTGTACAAACAAATCATGCGGACTGGCACTCGCGTCGCGGCTGGATAAATTTTTCTCGGAACTAACGGAAAAAAACGTCTCCGAAAAAAAAACCCGCATAGACTCCACCATGGCTCGAATTGTTCTCGTCTTCGCAACGTCACTGTTGGGACCAGTCTTGTAAGCGGTCACGGTAGTCGACACATTTTCTGTGATAATTGACTGCCTTTGTCTCCGACACTTGCAAAACAAGCTATCATAGTACAGTACCAAACTAAAATGTCGTATGACAGGCTCTGTCATACGACACTGTCGCCGAAGACCGTCACGAATGTATGTATTTTAGTTTTTCTTATAATAAGAGCTGCTGATGGTGTGCTTGTGTGAATTCTGAAAATAGCAAGCAATGATGTCCTAGTAATAATATTTCTGAACACAAATGGTTTGATTTACACCAATTTGAGGAATTACAACGAAATCACACATGTCATATGATAACTATTTTGATAATTTTCTTTTAGCTCGAATGTTATTCTACCGCTCGTGTTGTGTGAGAGAGACGACGGTAGAGCATGAGTGTTCGAATACAAACAGACTGTCGCGCACGACAACGAAGCGAGTGTAGTAAAAAACGTCAACTGTTTCAACCCCTGGTTGGGACCCAGCGTTGCCAGATGGTTTCCAAGCTTATCGGTATCAAATGTTTAAAAAATCGGTATTTATCGGTATTCACTATTTTTATTAATTTTATATTTTTGCCTTTTTGTAGGCGAAAATTAAAACTTTTGGACTAAGAACGAAGTAGTACGTCGGAAGAAATTTCCGGGAATATTTGAATAAGTCTCTTATTGATATCGAAAAAACTTCCGGAGAAAGAATAAAGAAGATCTTGTGGTGGAAGTTTGCAGAAAATTCTAAGAAATGTCGGAAAAATATCCGATGAGGATCATCCAAGACAAATATAGAGAAACTTCTAGTGAAAACTTTAGAAACTTTCGGAAAAAAAAACCAGAAACACACGCAGAGAAAACCAGAAAAGATTTGGAAATTGGAAGGCAATTCCAGGAGAAGTCATAAGAAGCTCGGAAAAACCTTCCAACAGAAGTAGGAAAAAATGACTTATGAAGATGAAAGAAACTTCTGAGAGAACTTCCTGTAGAAGATGGAAGAAACTTTTTGGAGGCGCTGGGAGAAACTTTGTACGGTAGATTGGAAGAAACTTCTGGAAAAGGCAAAAGCCAGAGAGCGCAAGATACTTCAAGGGGAAGCGAGGAAAAAATCTGGAAGAAATAGATTTCTGGGCGATGGCGATGTTAGCAACATTCCCTGAAGTTCCTTAAATGCTCAAATGATCCAGCAGTATTTCGGATATTTATAAAACATCCCTGAAACCCCACAATTTCTCTGATACTTTCAGAACATTCCTGAAATGCACTTCGGAATATCCCTTTATTCCTTGGAACTCCTTGAAAGTTCTTGCAATTTTCCAGAAGTTAATGGGGCTGTTTTGAAGTTTACAAAGTTTTCATGAACCTCTCGGATCTTTGCTGAAGTTTTTGAAAATTCCCTGAGTTCCTCGGAACTCCTTTAAAGGTTAAGACATTTTCATTAATTGATGTGTCCTGATGTTCTCAGAGCATTCCTTAAGTTATCTCAATTCTCCTGAAACAAATAGAAGTGTTCTGAAAACCATTTAATTTCCATGGAGTTTTTCTGGACTTGTGAAGTTTCTAAAATATTTCAGATGTTTCCTTTAGTTCACTGGAGTTCTCTGGACTTTCCTGAAATTCCCGGGTTCTCGAATTTTAACAGCTGTTACTGAAACTGCCTTTAATTTATCGGAACTTACCACTCTTACATATCTTTAAACTTACCCAAAAGTCCGAACAATCGAACCCTTGGAACTATGATAAAGCTCTGGAAGCATTTCTGAAGTTCCTGGGAAGTTGAAAAAACTGACGGAATAAGACGAAGTAGAAGGCGACCTGCGGACTCTTCGAGACTACGAGGCCATGCTCGATCCATGGAAAGTAGAGACGACTTCTTCGGACAGCAGAGGACAACAAGGCGTTAGCCTGATTGGTAAGGTAGAGGAGAAGGCGAAAGAACTTTTCAAGGGCAGCCAGAAGAAGCTTCCAAGGGAAGTCGAAATAGATTTCCGGAAGGAATTGTAAAATAATTTACAGGGTAAGGTGGACGAAAATTCCTAGGGAAAGTTGGAAGAAACTTTGAAGAGAATACAAGAGAAATTTCAGGAAGTTGAAAAATTAACATTTTGATGGATTTATTTGTTCACTAAACAAAAGTATTTCCCGATTTACAGGAAATACCGGGATACGCCATCAGCTATTTCTCGACCCCTTGGTAGCCAAAAAAGGTGAGGAAAAAGAAGCATTAGTCGAAAGAGTACCAAGCATAAGAAATTTTTAAAGAAGAATTTTTTTAAAGCTGGCTCAAAAATTTAATGTTCAAAAAGATAAAAGCCTCTCACAATAGATTCAGCGCGGGTGTGCAGTAATCATTTTGATTATTTATAAAAAAAAATCGGTATAAAAACTTAAAAATCGGTATTCTGAGAAACCTTAACTGTACATCGGTATCAAGTTTGAAAATCGGTATATCTGGCAACGCTGCTTTGGACCAACTCTATTTTTTTTATCATTTTTCGGCTGGGCTCACAGATGGCAGTCAAGCTGCCATCAACGTCGATGCCGTGACAGCACCAACCAGCGTTGCCAGATATACCGATTTATCGGTATTTATACCGATTTTCAAACTTGATACCGAAAAACAGATAAGGTTTCTCATAATACCGAATTTTGAGTTTTAATACCGATTTATACCGATTTTTTCATTAATAACCATAACCATAACTGCCTGCCCGCACTGAATTGTCAGAGGAAACTATTGTGAGAGACTTTCATCTCTTTGAAAATTAAAATTTTTGAGCCTGCTCTAAAAAAATGTCATCTTCAAAAATGTCTAATTCTTGATACTCTTTCGACTAATGCGTCCATTTTATCGCCGTTTTTTGGTTACCAAGCAGTCGAAAAACAGCTGATGGCTCATCCAGGTGGTTTCTGCAAATCGGGAAATACTTTTATTCAGTGGAAAAATAGGTCTATTAAAACTTTCCAAAGAAATTTCCGTCCACCTTACCTTATAAATTATTTTCCGATTCCTTCCGGAAAGCTATTTCGGCTTCCCTTGGAAGGTTCTTCCGTCTTCTTTCGTCAGTTTTTTCAACTTCCCCGGAACTTCAGGAATGCTTCCAGAGGTTTATTGCGATTCCATTAGTTTCAGGAAAATTTCAGGAACTTTTCAGAAGTTCTGAAACTTCAGAATAGTTCGGACTTTGAATAGGTTCCGATAAATTAAAGACAGTTTCATTATTTTCTGTTCAAATTCGAGAACCAGGGAAACTCAGGAAGCCCAGCTCCAATGAACTTAAGGAAACTGAAATATTTTGGAAACTTCACAAGTCCAAAGAACTTCAAAGAAATTTAATGGTTTTCAGGATAGTTCCATTTGTTTCAGGAGAATTGAGTTAAATGAAATCCGATAAACTCAGGGAATTTCCGAAAACTGTAGTAAAGTTCCAAGAGGTCCATAAAAATTTTGGAAACGTAAGGGATGTTATATGAACATTAGAAAATTGTGAGAACATTTTAAGGGAAGTTCTGAGTTTTTTTATCGGCAGTTTCGAGAACTTAAAAAAATAATAAAAATGTAAGGGTTCAGAGAACTTTAATTTAAAAAATTCATTAATTAAAAAAAAATATAAAACACTAAATATCCAGGGACTATTAAAGAAGATAATAATCGGGGTAGTTTAATAATAATCAGGGAAGTCTCGAGTACTCTAAGGATGATAAGAGAACTTAAAAACAGCCGCATTAACTTTAGGAAAATTGCAAAATCTTTCAAGGAGTTCCGAGCAATTATGGGTTATTCCGAAGAGCGTAGGATTTTTCCGACTTATTGGAAGGTTTTTCCGAGTTTCTTCTGAAAATGGCTACTACGGGATTGGCTTCCGATTTCCAAACTTTTCTTGGATTTTTCCGAAAGTTTCTAAAATTTTTTGAAGTTTCTCAATATTTATGTTGGAAGATCTCCATTTTCCGACATTTCTAAGAATTTCCTTCAAACTTCCTCCACAAGATCTTCTTTATTCTTCCTTTGGAAATTTTGTCGGTACCATTAAGAGACAAATTCAAATATTTCCAAGAAATTTCTTCTGACTTACATCGAAAGTACATCTTTCGATTTTAGTTCAAAAGTTTGAAAAAATATAAAATAATTAAAATAGTGAATACCGATAAAAATCCATTTTTTTTATTATTTTATACCGATAACTATGAAAACAATCTGGCAACTATGGCACCAACAGAAACGTCATTAAGAAACAGAGAGTATAAAAAAGAGAAGAACTGCGAACACGCGTAATTTTGTAATCGTCTTATTTTATCGTAAAATACAATTTTAATTTGTTTAACTTTACGTGTCTCGTTTTTAATACTGCCATTCCGAAAACGGCCACCTCGGAAACTCACGACTCGGGAAAGTTGTTTTTTTTTTCTCGCAGTGAAAATCGTCGGGAAAAGTGTCGCACGCACGGAAGAGACGACGGCTCAACATGGAAGATGATCATAACCACAATCTGGGCCCGGGAAACCAGCCAGCACCAGGAATCAGCGGACAACGGGTTCAGCAACCACCTGGAGTGAACACCCAGCGCACCGGATCGCAGCAGAATCATCACCCACAGCCATATCCACCGCATCCAGCTTCAAATCCGCAACCGGCACCAACCGAAGCAATTTTCGCCCACCTTTTCCAACAGCAGCAGACTTTCGCACAGCAGCTCATGCAGCCACAGCAGGAGTTCATGCAGCAGCAAACACAACACACGAAACACCTATCACCTACACACGCGTTTCCGTGTTGCTCCTAAAAGTTTCTTTAATTTGCCTAGTTGTTCCGTCCGGTCGCGACTTAATCTACTGAAATCGGGTAGCACACGTTTCGGTGAATCCGACGAACCTAAAATTAGGTCAGAAATCGTGAAAATTTGAAGATAATTGTTGAATCTCTTCCCGGTCGCGTCTCGGTCGGCGCGAGGAAGTTTTTCACCTTCCAGCCGCCATCTTTAAACTCAACATACGTAGCAAGATAGCCACCGCCGGGGCATTTTGCTGTACGACGTTGGGAAACTGCGGCCACCGTCGGGCTGGTTCATCCAGAAGTGCGCGAAGCAAAGCTACCATCGTCGGGGCACCTTGCTGTTTCGTAGTTAGGGAATTGCGGCCACCGCCGGGGCCCCTAACTGACTGCTGCTTGTTGAATCATGCCTCCGCCGGGGCTCCCAGCTTAGTGACTGTTTCCTCTGTGAACATTGCCTTATTTTCGGCGAAAAACTCTTTTGTGACTTGCTGCTCCAATGCAGCACTAATATGTGAACTCCGTTGAAGTCGTCGTTTGGTAGTGCTAATATCATCATGAGTGACGAAGATATCTGTGGTAGCTGTGGCCGTAAAAATCCACCCACGAGCAAGAAGAGAAAAGGAAAGGCGAAGCAAGGAAGCAAGAAAACGGAGAACATCAGTTGGATAAGCTGTGACAGTTGCTTGAAATGGTTTCACACAACTTGCGTCCTAATCTGCGATCTAGTTTCACCTGAACTCAAAAGCTTCTGGTATTTCTGTGAGACTTGCAGCATGCGAAGAAACCTAATCCCTAAGCAACAACAGCAGCAACAGGATTCGACACCAGCACCGGACAATGACGCTCACGAACGTCTGGTGATGCTAATCGAAGAACTGTCAGCAAAAATGCTCAAGCTGCGTGAGGAGGGGGAAGTTTCACGGTCCTGGTGTAAGAAGCAAGTTGAACGTCTTCAGAATCGTGTGCTCGAGGTCGACAGAACATACGACCGGCAGTCGACACAAACCAAGTTTCTCGAAACCATCGAACAGAAGATCGAAGCGATTAAATCAGGAGCCAAGCTTGCTGTCGTATCCTCGCAAAATGTCAACAGTTACAGAGTCGCTGTTAACAAAGTTCCCTACCGAGTCGATGAGAACCTCGGAGCCATTGTGAGGAGAATTTTCGACTTCCTAGGTGTGCCTCACATCATGGCGAATGTTGTCAGGTATTTCCGTCTACCAGTTAGATCTTCAAAATGGTCGGATCGTTCGCTCACACCCACAATTGTCATCGTGTTCGACGGAAACGAAGCCAGGAATTCGACGCTGCGCGTGTACTACAAGAAGCACAGGGATGCAAAATTGTGTATGCTGGATGATGATCTTCCGCTAGACTATCGGTTCACTCTGAACGAAGTCCTGTCTCTCACAACTTTCCGAATACGGAACCTTGCTCTGAGACTTAAACACAAAAAAGTCATCAGCTCTGTGTTTATTCGAAATGACACAGTTTCCGTTCGTCTCATTGATCAATCCGAATACACGCTAATCAACGATATCAATCAACTCATGGAACTCACTGGCTCGACAACAGAGGGTAAAAATTCATCGCTGTTCTTCGACGCACAGTCCTCAGTTTCTTCCTTCGATTAACACCCTAACTGCACTACCATTTCGACGACTTTAATTCCACCAGATGACTACCTACCCAAAACAACTTCGTATAGGACATCTCAACGTTCGCAGTCTCGAACGACATATTGATGGTGTCAAGTTTATGCTCGACCGTGACCAATACCATTTCTTCTGCGTAACTAAGACTAAACTGGGACAATCCTCACCGGCTGGACCTATTCGGATTCCCGCCTACAACTTTATTAAGCATTCGCTTTCGTCCGGACGTGGTAGGAGTACCAAGACGTGTGGAGGGGCAGGAATTTATGTTAAGAAGGGTATCAAGGCGGTGCCGATTTTGAAATCAACTTTCGACCAACGGCTTGAATTTCTGGCCATCCAAGCTAGGTTTGGCGATACCAACACGTGCATCGTCGTGGTATACAACCCCTCTGGTTGCAACACACTTTTTGCCCAACAATATGAACACCATTTTGACAGGATCTTCCTGGTTGGTGACTACAATATCAACGTCGCCGTGAGTCAACCCACTGGGAACCTACTTGCTTTGAGACACCACCTTCAATCTTACGGTGCTACCCACGTCGGCCACCCGGATCACTGAACACAGCTCTACTACCATTGATCTAATGGTAACCGATCACCCACTGTTCATCAAAAAATCCAAAGCTGTAAACGCGAACTCCATTTCCGATCACGAAGCTGTGTATCTGATCGCTGACGTGCGCATACCTGAAGCTCCACCTTGTCGTATGAAAGTACGGAATCTCGGTAGGATAGATCCCCTACGGCTGCAAGCTGATTTCCAGGCAAAGGACCTACAGCACATCTACCAAGAAGAAGACATCGACATCAAAACACAACTTCTCACTAGCGAACTTTATTCGCTTTTGAACCAGCATGCTCCGGAGCGGATAATTAGTGTTCGTGACAAACGCACGCCATGGATAACGAACGAAATCCAAGCTGCAATCACTTTACGGGACCTAGCCTATTCTCTCTATGTGCGAAATCCGAATCGTGTCAGAGGAGATGCTCAATGGCGAGACTACATCTCCAAAAAAAAGTAGGGCCGGCACCCTAATTGGTGCTGCTAAGAAAAGGTATGCTGATTCGCAGTTTGGCATGGATCTTCCTGCTAAGCAGCTGTGGTGCAACCTGAGGAGAGAGGGCATACATAACAATGCAAAGAAGAATGCGGCCATCGAGGAATTTGATGCTGACCGACTAAATCAGTTCTTTGCTGAGGGTCATCACATGTTACAGCATAGGGCTGTACCTTCGCAAGCGAACGCAGAATCCGATCGACCACCCGCAAATGTGGCCGACGGCCAATTCCAGTTCAGGCGCACTAACGTCAACGAAGTCTCCAGGAAAATTTACGAGATTGGGACCAACGCGAAAGGGACGGATGAAATCCCCATCTCATTCATCAAGCTGCTCTGCCCGTTTATCCTCCCCCTCCTGACTCACCTGTTCAATGCGATTATCGATGCTCAAGCTTTCCCCTCCGTCTGGAAAAAGGCCATCGTTACCCCGATACCGAAATCATCGAACCCTAACACCAGTCAGGATACAGGAAAAACCACAGTACCACGACTGCTCTAGTCAAGGTTGCTCACGATATCCTCAACAACTTTGACGATAACAGGTACACAGTAATGGTTCTTGTCGACTTTTCGTTGGCATTCAACTGTATCAGACATGGTCTACTTGAAACGAAGCTGAGGAGGGAATTCGGGTTTTCAAACTCCGCGTGTAATTTGATTTCATCTTTCCTGGTGCAGCGAAGCCAGGTTGTAGACCTGGGTGGTACTCCCTCGAATCCCCGGAATCTCACCGACGGTACGCCACAAGGATCCTGTCTGAGCGCCCTGCTGTTTAGGCTATACATCAGCAGCTTGCCTGGTGTGCTAAAATGCGAGTATCACCTCTATGCGGACGACCTCCAAATCTACATATCAGGCCCCGCAAGCGAAATCAACAGGCTCGTCGAAGCAATCAACCAGGATCTTCTCGTTATCGAACGTTGGGCCACTGAGAATCGTCTGTTTCCCAACCCAAAGAAGACGCAAGCTATAGTCTTTTGTACAGATGGGGCCATAATCCCTCAAAATGACATCCGCTTCTGTGATGAAACCATTACTTTGTCGAACAAAGTTACCAACCTTGGTCTCATTATGGACTCTAGCCTAAAATGGACCGACCAGATAAACGAAGTCACCAAAAAGATCTACAATACTCTTCGTACGTTCAGGTGCTTCCGTGGAGTGCTTTCCAGACAGATTCGTATGAAGCTTGTCCAAGCTGTGGTGATGCCGTTCTTCGCATACTGCGACGTCGTGTACTACCCAGGACTGTCCATCGCGCTCAAGGCTCAGTTGCATCGATGCTTCAAGTCGTCGGTGAGGTTCGAGGGCGTGACACGACCAGAGAAGTGCGACAACCCATACTCGGATGCGATCTGCCGGAAAACTACCACCGTCTTATCTGCTGCTTCATGTACGGGGCCTACCATGGAAGCCTCCCAGAGTACATCACGCAGTACACACCTAAAGGCCGGAACGATCGAGCTAGATCCTTTGTCCTACCGCATCACACCACAAGTTCCCGAAAAAGTGTTCTAATATTCGGAGCGTCCGCCTGGAACGCACTACCACTAGCTACAAGGCAGCAACGGACTCTCACGTCGTTTAAAGCGGCGCTCCACAGAGCTGATTAATTCTCTAGGCTAATACTAATAGTAGCTGTCAAATGTTTAGACTTAGACTTTAATTTCATTCTTAACTCCCCACTAAACTGATTCAAAATGGTTGCTTCCTTGATCTGATTTATGGTTCTGTAACTGACAGGTTTTCGTTATGCTATCAATAAATTACAAATTACATAATTACAAACACTTTTTCACCAAGCATTGCAGTCGTTTCGCGTTCAGGTGCCTCCGCACCCTGAAATCATCCTGGATTTGCTGGCGAACAACATCAAGGAGTTTCGCTACGAACCAGAGGCAAGCGTCACGTTCGCAGCTTGGTAGGCCAGGTACGACGACCTGTTTGAAAAATATGCTGCTCGCCTCGACGATGAGGCCAAGGTCCGCTTGCTCATGCGGAAACTGGGTGCTGCGGAATATGAGCGTTGCGTAAGTTTCATCACGTCACACTCGAACAGCTTTCAGAGGACTGTCAACGATTGTTGTGTCTGAAGCATGATACGGCAATGATCGAATCGCCAACGTCAGCAGCAGTGCAGTTCGTAAAACGTAAGCAGTTCAACAAGTATCACGGATCACCTGGAACCGGAACGAAACAAGCCAGGAACGTACCAGCATCACCCTGCTGGAACTGTGGAGCAATGCACTTTAACCGGGACTGCACGTATAAGCAACAGAAGTGCAACGATTGCGGTCTCGTCGGCCATCGTGAGGGGTATTGCTCGAGCGTTCGGAAAAGCCTCAAATCATCGGCTTTCAAGTGGAAAGGCTGACTGAGAGCTGTCTCAACGAAAACAGAAGTCTTCTGGTAAATACCGTTAAAAAAAGCGTCGTTTCGTTCAAGCACAAGTCAACGGAGTGGATGTACGTCAGTTGGACGTGACATCAGCGTTGTGTAGAAGCGGATCTGGGAGAAAGTTGGCAAGCCACCGATAATGCCACCTACGGAAAGAGTCGCAACAGCGTCAGGAGATCCATTAAAGCTACTTTTCAAGTATCAATCATCGGTGAGCAACGCCAAGCACAATTCTACGTGGCGGAGAAGTCCCTTCAGCTGCTAGGGGTTGTGGTCTGTGCCTATCAGTGCCTACTGCAACCGTGTCACCAGTTCTACTACCACTGTGGGCACCCTCAAGGCGGCATTTCCGGCAGTCTTCCGAAGTGAACTTGGATTGTATACGAAAACAAAACTCAAGCTAGAGCTCAAGCAATTGGGCGGGCCGCAAGGCTAACGGCTCCATACGGATTTGTGGGGATTATTCTACCGACCTCAATGATGCCCTGCAGCCGCACCGGTACTCTCTCCCGTTACCGATAGACATTTTCGCCACGTTAGCCAACTGCACCGTGTTCAGCCAGGTAGACCTTTCTGACGCCTTCCTCCAGGTGGAAGTCGACGAAGATAGCCGGGATCTTCTTGCCATCAACACCCACGGAGGATTGTACCGCTACAACCGTCTACCACCAGAAGTCAAGACAACACCAGGAGCATTCCAGCAGCTGATAGACACGATGTTGGCTGGTCTCCCATGCACTTCTGGTTACCTTGATGACGTGGTTGTTGGTGGAAAAGACGCTCAGGAGCATTGGACCAATCTTAGTGCAGTGTTGGAGCGGATTCAAGAATTTGCCAGAGAAGTGTACGTTCGCTCAGCCACAAATCAACCCTGCTCGACCGCAACGGGCTACGACCAGATCCAGCGAAGATTCAAGCTATCACCGACATGGCTCCTCCCACTGATGTCTCCGGCGTACGCTATTTCCTCGGGGTGGTTAATTATTATGGTAAATTCGTCGTTAGAATGAGAACTCTTCGCTTCCCGTAGGACGAACTACTCAAGGCTGGTACCGAATTCCGTTGGACAACACAATGCCAACAGGCGTTCATGAGGTTCAAGGAGATTCTTGCTTCAGATTTGCTCCTCACCCATTACAACCCGAATCTCGACATCGTCGTATCGGTAAACGCTTCTTCTGTCGGTATTGGTGCCACAATCAGCCATAAATTCCCGGATGGTACCATGAAGGTCGTTCAGCATGCGTCGCGAGCACTCACACCGGCCGAGCGGAACTATAGCCAACCCGATCGCGAAGGCCTAGCCATCATATTTGCGGTAACGAAATTTCACAGAATGTTGTTCGGTCGGCGCTTCCATCTGCAAACGGATCACGCACCTCATTTGAGGATTTTTGGTCCGAAGAAAGGCATTCCGGTCTACACGTCGAACCGATTACAGCGCTGGGCGCTAACGCTGCTATTGTACGACTTCACTATAGAGCACGTTCCAACAGCGAAGTTCGGTAACGCGGATGTGCTTTCTCGACTCATCAGTCAGCACGTGAGACCGGATGAGGATTAAGTTATCGCCTCGGTTGCTCTTGAGGACGATATCAGGTCAGTTACCACCGATACGATTAATATCCTTCCTTTGAGTTTCAGGATCGTACAAAAAGTCACTCACTCCGATCTTATCACAAAAAAACTATACCGTTTTCTGCACGATGGCTGGCTGGCATCTAAGCAGATTTTCGACCCAGCGTTGAAGCGTTTTTGCGACCGTAAGGAGTCACTCACCACTGTCCAAGGATGTATCCTATTCGTCGAACGTCTGGTCATTCCTTCGTCCTACCGCAACCGCTGCCTCGACCAGCTTCACCGAGGTCATCCTGGCATTCAACGAATGAAAGCCATTGCCAGATCGTATGTCTTCTGGCCATTCTTGGACAGCGAAATTGCCGACTACGTCAAGTCATGCCGGCATTGCGCCACCGCTGCAAAGTCTTCACCAAAGTGTGCCCCGGTCGATACTTTTAAATGGTCCGTCAAGAAAATCCAAGTTTGAAAAGGAACGATACACGCAGCACTCAACACTTTCCTGAAGCACTCCTAATCATTCAACACCGGATGGCAAATCGCCAGCGGAAATCATGTTCGGTCGTCCAATCAGAACGTGTTTGGAATAGCTTCGTCTGCCGCTTGACCACTCAACGCTTCACAACCAACCGACGGAGACAAGAACAGAACGAAGTTATCAACGTCGTCACGTCGTTACCCAGTTGTTGCGAAAGTCTACTTGAATAACAACTGGCACTGGGCACCTGGAGTTGTATTGGAGAAAATCGTTACAGTTATGTACAATGTTTTGGTCAACAATCGGAAGCTCGTGCGGTCACATAACAACCCGCTCAAGGACCGTGCTGCAGCTGATCGACATGCCAAAGCTGTCGCACAAGATACCAAGAAGCTTCCCATCAACATCCTGCTTGATGCGTGGGATCTGCCCAAGTCTCACTCGCAGATTTTGTCGCCAGGACCGTTGCCGATCGGACCTTTAGGTAATCTACCACCCTTGCCGTCCTCGACGTCTGACAGCGAGATGCACGTCCCGGTATTGTCACCGGTGATTCCGTCGTCCTTATCAGCGTCCTCATTGAGCTCTCGGCGTCTACGGCAGACTCAGTCACTTCGGACTTCGAGTCTGCCATAGAGCTAGAACCAGGCACCTCGCCGCTCTTCGCGCGTTCGAAGAGCGCCTCAGTGATTCCAGCCGTACCTCCTGTATTAGAGAGGAGATGTTGGGACTTTGGACCAACTCTATTTTTTTATCACTTTTCGGCTTGGCTCACAGATGGCAGTCAAGCTGCCATCAACGTCGATGCCGTGACAGTACCAACAAGAAACGTCATTGAAAAACAGAGAGTAAAAAAAGAGAAGAACCGCGAACACGTGTAATTTTGTAATCGTATTATTCTATCGTAAAAACAGTTTTAATTTGTTTAACTTTACGTGTCGCGTTTTTAATACTGTCATTCCGAAAACGGCCACCTCGGAAACTTGCGACCGTAGAAGTCACAATCCTCGGCAATAACACAAAAACCCCAATTGTCCTCCTGCAACCGCGCTCGACTGTTATGTTGATTATGTTTTCGCCTTCTTTTGCAGCGGGAGGAGAAACAGGGCCTAATTTTATATGAAACGCGAGCCAGCATGAAACGATAATTTTATCCTTAGCTAATTAAACTAACAACATACAAATCTTAATAAAATGACGTGCAAAATATACAAATTAAAATTATTCACGAAGGCAGAGTGGTGAGTATGATGCCGGCCGTGAAATGACAACAAAAACAAAACATAACAAACACGGCACACGCTCGTGTGAAACACGGCTAAATTACACTCGGCGGCAAAACTACACAAAATGGGATTAATTGTAACACGCCGGTTACACACTTGAATATGTTCGGGCTTATTGCGGGCACTTACGAAGAGCACCGGTCATGTTGACGAAAATTTCCATCAGTTCAACCGCTGGAAACAGATCGGGGTTGTTGTTTTGCGATGTTGGTTGTCTCTAGAATCCAGGAGGGGTGGAGATCTTTGTCCAGCAGAATCACCGGAAGCTTCTAGAGCGGAGTTGGGGGGCGATTTCCACCCGCGAATTCGCGTTTCTTTGCTGAGGACCACGAAAAGGCGGAAAATCCTCCTTCGTGAATGTCCTTCTTGTTGATTGTTGGTTGCCGCCTGCTTTTGGATGCGTTTAAAGTCCTCGCGTTTGGAGTTCTGTCTGTCGGAACCCTGATGAGCACCGCCACAGTTGGCACATTTTAATGTCACGGCTCCATCCGCAGGGCAGTCGGATGTGACGTGGTCTTGAGCGTGGCTTGATGTTACAGTTGCGGGTACCGTGCCGAAAATTGAAGCACCGCTGGCACTGCGTTACGTCACGATGGCCGCCACGGTATGGCTCCCAGCGTACGATGATGGAATAGATTGAGTGGATAGCATGCAGCGCAATAAGCGCCACCGTCCCTTTCTGGAAGTGCACCAGGAAAAGACATTCCAGGTACGTCTTCACGTTTTTGAATCTCCTCGTGATCAGAAAGACAGCGATTGGGAAAATTGTACCGGTCCTTGATTTCGTCTTCGATCGCCTTGGAATCCTTCAGGCAATTGACGGCCATTTCATACTCCGCTTTCGTACCTTGATGCCGATCCTGCTGAGTTTGTACTCGCCAATGAGCGTGTTGAGTGACACTTTCTTCACCACCAGTGGAGGAAGCTTCACTTTTGCCGCACTCTGGCCGGCAGAATTCTCGTTATCGACGGCGTCGCCGACTGGCGTTCGTCACGGTGACATCGTCGCGTCTGGTGTAGTATCCCCAACATCGGTGGGAAGAGCAGTGTACCTATTCGAGATAGGTACACTCGAGCTACCCTCACCACTATTCGTCTTGTTCTACACGTTCTCTCGGAGTCTGATCCGGGAGCGCTGCCTTCCCATCACACGATAAAACCGGCACTACTGACGACGCGAATAAACGCATGGTAAACCTGCGAACGTTTGGAACAAACTAAAAACTTATCGAACAACTCGACTGAGCGAGCAAAAACCGAACTGATCTGGTTGGCATAGAATGCTGTCTATTAATAATTGTGAAATTGCATGGTGCATGGAAAAACTCTCGTTACAAAAGCGTAAACAGCCTAAAAGAAGAAGATAGAATATCAGCACAATTGTACTCAACTCAAGGGGTTGGTCACTCCGCACAGTGTGCCAAAAACATGCTTGGGCACACCTGGGCACAGTCGGTTACTGGCAACACTGAACTTTTTCTGCGCCTGCGCACAGTGTTCATGTGACAAAATTTGTTATTGATGTTGTCACAATATAATCAGATTATTTTCAAAACACCACCGTGAATCTGCACCAAGTCTCGCCATGGATTCTCCTAAATCGAATGGTCAGCTCACATCCTGACGCCTGTCCGAAGAATTAGGTACATCATTTCGCGGCGGACTGCGTACAATCATTCCGACCACCCAGCATAAAGAAATCTGGGCAATCGCTCCGTTATCAAAATCGTTACACCGGTAACGGCACATTTCCTCCCAGACAAAGAACCAACTGACAGCGGTATCGTGACCGGACCGAGGTTTCCGACCACGGCTACACGAACTAGCGATGCAGCTCCCACGGCTGCGGCTGCTGGACATTCTTTTGACGAATTTTAGAGGAGACGGACCAGCAGCAGCCGTGGGAGCTGCAACGCTAATTCGTGTAGCCGTGGCTCTAGCAATACACTATTTAGATTATGTCTTGACGGACGTTAGACTGTGCCTTAAATTTAGCTTTGATATTGTTTCAATGGTTTCTCCCTTCAATAAGTGGATGTTATGAAGATCGATCTTCTTTTGCCGGCGCCGGTGGTGTAGTGGTAAGCGTGACTGCTTTCTAACACCCCAATGGGTCTGGGTTCAATCCCAGCCGAGATCGGTGGGATTTTTCTTAGGCATAAAAATCTCTGATCACGTCTTCCTTCGGAAGGGAAGTAAAGCCGTTGGTCCCGGCCCATGTGTGTTGTGAATGGGTGCGATATCCTACGCAGGTGTGGAAGCTGCCTTCCTGCACATTCGGTTGCCGTCAATGGATGGCAATCGATGTCCGTCGGTGATTGGCACTAGGTTGCGGAACAGAGACCGAAGATCGATCTTCCGCCGTGTAGTCTCGAATCGAATTGGAAAGGACATTACATGGGGGTGTATGTGTGGTCTTGGATGGTGCTGACAATGCCGATGATGATCGTTGATGGTGGGGTGAGAGCTGACGAACGAGTTACGTCGAAATGGGCGTCACACCACCGGACGCTGCTGCCACGACGGAGGTTATCGCGGCCGCTGCCGACATTGGGTTGATAGGTGCCATGTTTTCGATGTTCTCGTTGCTCCACGCACTGTTCATCGGCGACGCTCAGGAACTCGACCAATCCGAAGGAGGAACGTACCGATTTCAGTGGGAACATTCACACTTGCGACGGGTGGCAGTCTTTGGTGGTGAATGCAGTCAGAAGCAGATCCTCGGACATACAGGGTGGGGTATTGAAGAAATTTAAAATCTTGCTCGGGAAAGGAAGCGATTGTTCTTGGAGGCGCTGTAGTCCTTTAAGCTGATCGAATTGTCCGGAAGGGTGTAGGAGTTGGTGGACTCTGACAAGTAGTTCTGCATGGAAAATACAATCTGAATTTTGCTACCATCATTTCCGATTGAAATGTTGTCCAAGTGCTGGATGCTGCGTCCGACTGGTTCGACTGCGATGGTGTTTCCCATCTGGACCATGGCGGTACCGTTTTTGCTCTTCGGGTACTTTATCCGACATTTCCGTACAGGCAGAACAGATTGAGCAGCTTATCGGTGTTGGCTGTGTTGTTATCGAGTCCGTAGACCATCATCACTGCGCCCTGTTGCTGTGCCGGTTGAATGTCGGCTGGTCCATTTCGGGTAAGCAGTGCGTCCTTCATGAGTCCCACGTGTGTTCCGGCCGGTGTCCAGAAGGGTTGGTTTACGACCATGGTTGACTAAAGATTGGCGGTCGTTGTACGGGGTTGGCTTTCCGCCGAAGATGATAAGATCGTGTAGCAACGGGGCTCGTCCGTTGCAGGCATCCTTGGAGACGGCTGCTTCCAATGTGTAGTCCCAAATGGAGTCCGTGTCATTTTTGTAAACATTGAAAAACAAAACAAAAACAAGAGCTGTTAAAATACCGGGTTGCCAAAAAAGCATTATTCACAAGCAAACAAAAGTCAGTTCAATGACTTCTCAGCACTGTCAGCACAGCTGCGGCACACTGAGGCCACTGAGTGACCACCCCTTGACTCAACGAAAATTGACATCGCAGCATTATTACAAAACATTGGTATGGTCCGTTTTGTGGGATAGGGTGGGCTATTTGGTCCTGTTTTTCAATGAACTGCGGAGGTTAGACTAGCTCGCTCGACTTAGCCTCCGTAGTTGGGATGGTGGGTGTCTGTGTCGGACCTCGTAATCTACTCTTTGTTGAAAGAATTTTTCGGAGATCCCATATACGGAATTCCATTAAAAGGCCATTCGATTCTGCAATCAATCCAGCGGGTGTCAAGATTCTAAGCTTCTCCTGGACTGACTTTGTCTTTTGTCCTCTAGCAACTGCTGCCCTTCTACCATAAATATACCTTTGCATGATAACTGTCCTAGAAAACTGTCTGAACTCATACATATAATGCATCCTGTGCATGATCAACCACACTCTTATCAAAAAGACAATTTAAGATACTCACTTTGCACCACTTTTATCCTTCGCCCCCCCTTAAAGCAGCAGCGGACCCGAACGCGTGGCGCCTCGGCCGGATCGACGAAGCGGACCACGAGACGGCCGTCTAATATTAGGCCTGGCGGTGTGCCCCCTACTACCAAGTGGATCCACTCCGGAGCATCATTCCGCTGGACGTGGATTGGACGCGGCTGGAGGAGCAGAACGGCGGCAACTGAAAAGAGTCGATTTCGTTCCGACAGGGCGGACACACCGGAACCAGGTTTAGGTCTGAGAATAAAACAATAGGATATAGTTTGTAATGTTGCTGCAAAGTTGCGTTTATTTTTCACACTTAGATAGTAGAGTAAAGTTCGAAAAAGCTGTGCTTTTAAATTGAGAATAGGATGTAGTTTCGGAATATTGGTGCACCGACGAGCGCAACTTACTCACAGTGAATGTCAGCTTAGTTTCAGCGTTCTGTGTTGTACGGAGGTTTAATGATGTGCAAAACAAATAACTTGGTCCTACTTGAATGTGAAAGCCTTACTAAATAGTGATTTTGAGTTTAACATAAAATCTGCTCCGATCTATTTATTGCTTTTCGTCTGCACCTAGATGGGAAGATACACCTAGTAATTTAACAAATTTCAATCTAACCAGAAATGAAGCTGTTGTTTCTCAATCAAAGGACATTTAGAACGAAACAAAAACATGTAAATAACTGAATTGCAAAAAATCAATTAGAGCAACAAATTGAAACCAAAAAATAAAAACAGAACCCCTATAGGATATTGTTGAAGCAGTAAAACAAAAATAAAAACTCTTGATGTTTGAGGTTATTGTGTACAATACAAACACACAACAAAATAGCATTTTAGATTTAGCGAACGACGAACAGGATGAGGATGAGTTTTATTTTCCTAGAAAAGTTGAACCTGACTACAATGAAAGCGAAACTCTACATCATATATCGATATGGGATTGTGTTTGATGTGAACCATTTTAGTCGTCGAATGAACAAAAACACACACTCACACACCCACACACTCTTAGTACGTACTACTAAACGCAGTAAACTAAAGAATAATGTTAGGACAAAGTGTAGTGTGATAGTAAGGCAAACAATGAACTTGTTGATAACATTAGATAGGTGACCTAAAAAGAAAACTCTAAACCAACAGAAAAGAAACGATTAAATAAAATAACAAGATCACAACACAAAATTAACTAATAGGATAAAGTTAACTTCCATCAGATAAGAGAAAGAGAGAGTGTCTAACTGAGACGTGATCGATAGAGGAAGCAAGCCACGTCGAAAGTCAAACCGTTTGCGGCGTGCGAGAGATGGGCAAGGTTGATTTGATTGAGATTTGACTTTCCAGTTTTTTGGACCGTTGTTGCTGTGTAATGTATAGATAAGTTAATTTAAACTTTGATGTAGAGGAGATAACTTTAAACCGAGCAAGATGCGAAAACCGATAAAAATTTAAATTTAAAACAAACGTGACATAGATGTTAACAGTGGGAATGGAAGCGAAGTTTGGAAGTGAGAAGAAAGATTGAATAGATCGTTCTGATTTAGATTTAAAAAAAGAAGAAGAAGCAAAGAAATGAGATTGGAATAAAACAGAGTTATTTTAATGAATTTAATTCTAGGGTTGCAGTTTTTTTTCTATCCAGAAATTTGTCCCTCCCAATTGGCTTAATCATCCCTATTCTGTGTTTCGTTCAAAACGAAATTCTCATACACAAATTTTTATTTGTATGGGAATTTCGTTTCGAACGAAATACAGAATAGGGGTGAATATTTAGAAGAGAAAGAAAACGAGCAAATCCTTATAATTGCTTCGAAATATTGAACATTGTTGCTCTATGTTTCATCCTGTTCTTGTCATTTGCAATCAAACCAAGGGGCTAGTCACTCTGCTACATTGTGTTAAACACATCAAATACATTCTTCGACACCCCTGTAACGATGCGTAACATAGCGTTATTGGTAACACCATGAGATCCAAGATGGTGGCTTTTGGTTGAAGGATATAGGTAAACTGGAAAATACACTTTGACTATATCAGGCATAACATTTGATAACGGCACAAAAGCATTTCTCGATGAACATTTCAAATGGTCCTATCTACTTTGATCGATTCTCTTCATCGACTTTCTCTATTCATAACCACTGCTATGCAAACAGATTTCGCGCTAATTCTCCAGATTGCGTCTAGCCAAAATATCCCGAACTGGAACATTAGGTTGTCTAACTCGAGTCCGAAGGAAATCGTACATCTCAGATCTGACTCCACGATGCTCAGCACAAGACCAAATAATATGATCGGCGTCCTGGTAACCTTGTCCACATTCACAGAGATTGCTGTCCCCCAGCCGAACACGGAACAAGTGAGCGTTTAACGAGTAGGGGAAACGCTCCTATAGTTGCGGTACGTTAGAAGCGTTAGGTTCCTATAGTTGTGCATGGAGACTCAATACACAACTATAGGAACCTAACGCTTCTAATGTACCGCAACTATAGGAGCGTTTACCCTAGTGATTGGAAATGAGGCGAGACATCATACGAATGAAGTCTCGACCCACATCCAACCCCTTGAACCAAGGACTCTTCGACACCTTAGGGATGATCGAATATAGCCATCGTCCTAAACTCCCTTCACTCCACTTATTCTGCCAGTTGACGAGTGACTGTTGACGATAAATGAAGAAAAATTCGTCGTAGGCGATTTGTCGATCGTAAATATCGCCTTCCATAGCGCCCACCTTTGCAAGCGAGTCCGCCTTCTCATTGCCCGGAATCGAGCAATGAGATGGGACCCATGCAAAGGTGATGACAAAAGATCTTAAAGATAAAGCACTTAAAAGCTCTCGTATTTTCATGAGAAAATACGAGGAGTACTTTACCGGCCTCATAGAGCGAATAGCCTCGACAGAACTGAGACTATCCGTAAAAATAAAATAGTGATCTGGTGGAAGTGAGGCGAGCGTTTCTAGCGTATAGTATATTGCCGCAAGCTCAGCAACATCTACGGAACAAGGAGCTTGAAGCATTCGAGAGGCGCTATGAAATTCGTTAAAAATACCAAAACCAACGGACGACTCTATTAGTGATCCATCTGTGAAGAACGATCTTGCGGAATCAACTTGGCCAAACTTTGCAGTGTATAATGACGGAACAATCATGGAACGATGATGTTCTGGGATCCCACGAATCTCCCGCGTCATAGATAAATCAAAACTAACTGAATTGCCGAAGTCGGAGAAGCATACACGATGAGGATTATGCTGTGTTATGTACACGTAGTACAATGTCATAAAACGAGTTTGAGGGTTGAGCTCAAGAAGCTTCTCAAAGTTTTCGATTACCAGTGGGTTCATAATTTCACAACGGGTGAGGAGCCTGAGGGATAATTCCGAAACCGATCAGAGAGTGGCAACATGCCCGCTAACACTTCGAGACTCATCGTATGAGTCGAGTGCATGCATCCTAACGCGATACGAAGACAGCGATACTGGATCCGTTCCAGTTTGATGATGTGCGTTTTAGCCGCCGACTGGAAGCAAAAACTACCGTACTCTAAAACCGATAAAATCGTTGTCCGGTACAACGTCAGAAGATCTTGTGGATGGGCTCCCCACCACGTTCCGGTAATTGTTCGAAGAAAATTGATCCTTTGTTGGCATTTTCGTCTCAGATACTCAATGTGGGATCTCCAGGTGCATTTGGAATCGAACCAGACCCCAAGATATTTGAAAGACTGTAACCCTCGTCCAGGGTGACAATTATAAACCACCCTTTTGCCGTGTTTGCCATGAGCGTGTATCTTGTCTGTTATAATTTGTTTTTGTTTTGGTCACACGCTCGGCAACATACTCACCACTGCCTGATATGTAAATATTTTAATTTGTTATTTTCTTTGTAGATTTTATTCGGTTTTTTATGTTGTTAGTTTAGTTAGATTAGAAAAAAATATCGTTTATTAATGTATCGCGTCTCAAATAAAATTAGGTCCGGTTTCTCCTCCCGCTGCAAAAGAAGGCGAATAACATAAACAGCATAAAAAGTCGAGCGCGGTTGCAGGAGGACGATGGCGTTTTTTGTTTTGTGACGTTGTGAAAACAGGAGAACAGTTCGAGCCACGGTGGAGTCTACGCGGGTTTTTCGTTCGGAGACGTTTTTTTTCTTAGTCCCGAGAAAACGGACTTTACCTGGGAAAAGTTTGCCCAGCCGCGACGCGAGTGCCAGTACGCATCTTCCCAGTGCACCGCGAGTGGAAGCCGGCCCCGTGGCTGCGAAAATTAGTGTTGTTGAGTGCAACAGAGTGTCGGATCGCCATTGTGGGAAGCTAACCACAAAGGATCCGGTAGACACTCGCCGTCCTGACTGCGGGGGCTCAGCCAATAGAGCCAGTCTCGCCACCGCAGTTAATCGTCAAGCAGGACGAAGCAGGCGATACCAGAGGTGAGTTCGCCTGGGCAGAAACACTGCGGTGTCTGCCGGGGTTGCCTACGGCGAGTAGGCAATCCGGTGATTCGTCACCAACGTCGCTGGGGGGGGTTCCAACAGACGAGCCCAGCTCATCCCCCCGCTAAGTGTCAAGGACAGCTGCTAAGCAGCCGAATAAGCAAACCGCTCAGCACAGTCCGTGCTTTGTAGCAGCAGAACCGCCGCCATACCGTCGTCGAAGGGCCCCACCGAAGAGCAGCAGCAGCAACAGCGAGGAGGAGAGGGCAGAGATAAGTAGCGAATAGACGTCTAAAATTGCATTTCTTTTTGTTGTTTTGTCCCACCCAAATCCGAACGTCTTTGGGGGAAGTACCCTTGCTCGAGGCCGCCCCGCCGGGGTAAAATCGGGCCAGCTATAGGCTGGCAAGTAAGCCGCAACTTACAAGACATGGAATGAGTGATCGGCTTACCCAAAAGTTGAAGCTTCGGTTGTGCTGGGCTATGCTTCCTAGAAAAAACGACCAACTCAGTTTTCTCCGTGGAGAATTCGATACCTAGCTGGATAGCCCAAGTAGACAAATTGTCTAAGGTATCCTGTAAGGGTCCTTGCAGGTTGACCCCTGTGGGCCCTGTCATAGACACTACGCCATCATCTGCAAGTTGTCTCAACGTGCAGTTGTCACTTAGACAATTGTCAATTTCTCTGACATAGAAATTGTACCAAAGGGGGCTTAAACATGAGCCCTGGGGGAGACCCATGTAACTAAATCGAGAAGCTGTAGAGTTTCCATGAGAAAAGCTCATATGTTTCTCTGACAGCAAATTGTACAAAAAGTTATTGATTAATGGGGAAAGGCCACAAGCGTGGAGTTTGTCTGAAAGGACTTCAACCGATACTGAATCAAAAGCCCCCTTAATATCCAAGAACACAGAAGCCATTTGCTCTTTTTTAGCAAAAGCCAACTGAATTTCTGTGGAAAGCAACGCGAGACAGTCGTTCGTTCCCTTGCCCCTACGGAAACCAAATTGAGTATCTGAGAGTAGGTGGTTCGTCTCAACCCATTTGTCGAGGCGAAAAAGGATCATTTTCTCCAACAATTTTCGAATGCACGATAACATCGCGATGTGCGGGTTTTCCAGGCTTTTTAATGGCTATAACTCTCACTTGCCTCCAATCATCCGGAACAATATTGAGCTCCGGGAACTGACAAAACAAGTTCAACATGCGCCTCTTAGCGACGTCTGGGAGGTTCTTCAACAAGTTGAACTTGATTCTATCAGCCCCCGGAGCCGAATTGCCACACGAAAGGAGCGCGGGTGAGAGTTCCAGCATTGAAAAAGGCTGGCTGATCTCGTCTACCGAATTCGTCGTTTCGCGAGGAATCATCTGTGCCGGCACGGAATCAGGACATACTTTTCGCGCAAACTTGAGAATCCAACGATCTGAGTACTCCTCGCTCTCGTTGTTCGAAGACCGGTTACGCATCCTTCGCGCCGCGTTCCAAAGCGTATTCATCGACGTTTCGCGCGATAAACCGTCCACGAATTGCCGCCAGTATCCGCGTTTCTTGGCTTTGATGAGGTTCTTGAGTTCGCGTTCAAGAGAAGAGTACACTTCGAAATTCACGGGTGTTCCACGTTTCCGGAAAAGCTTAAACGCGTCTGACTTTTTACGATAAACCTCAGTGCATTGCTGGTCCCACCAAGGGGAAGGAGGTTTCCTGCGGAAAGACGTTCCAGGAACCGGCCGAGTTTGAGCTTGAAGCGCGCTGTTCAAGATCAGATTGGAGAGGAAGTTATATTCCTCCAACGGTGGAAGCCCTTCTACCGACGACACGGCTTCCTCTATCGCGGTCTTGAACGTTGTCCAATCGATATTACGGGTGAGGTCGTACGCGACGTTAACGGATTCCGACGGATTGAACCCACTGGCAATCGAAATTTTGATCGGCAAGTGATCACTACCGTGGGGATCCTGGATCACATTCCACGTGCAATCCAACGATAATGAGTTAGAGCAAAGTGTGAGGTCTAATTTACTTCCATTCGACGATGGTCCAGCCAAACGTGTTACTTCTCCATTGTTAAGAATTGTCATATTGAAGTTATCACAGAGGTCATATATCATAGTAGAACGGTTGTCATCATACAGTTCCCCCCAGCCTGTACCGTGGGAATTGAAATCTCCCATGATCAATCGTGGAGCAGGAAGTACCGAACATATATCTGAAAGTTGTTTTCGATTAACAACGGCTCTAGGAGGAATATAAACAGAAGCAATACAAAGGCTCTTACCTTTAATAATAGCCTGACATGCGACAACTTCAAAACCTGGAAATTGTGGAAGATTCACTCTATAGAAGGAATGGCACTTTTTGATCCCCAAAAGTACCCCTCCTCCACGCGAATCCTCACGATCCAGTCGATGTTAAAATCATAAAAAGGGAGATCAATTTCTGAAGAGAGCCAAGTTTCACAAAGAGCAAATGCATCACAATCATTATTGTGAACTAAAAACTTAAAAGAATCTAATTTAGGAATGAGACTTCGACAATTCCACTGTAGAACAGTGATCAAATCCCCGACCTCGTTTGGAAAATTACCCATCGAAGGAAATGATTGCTGCAAGGAGGGGCCACTTCAATGTCAATTGCTTCAAGAGGGTCTTCACAGTAGGAAGCATTGCCAGAACAATACTTTTGAGAGGATCAGAAATATTCAGTTACTTGAGGATATCGTCCACAATTTTATCAAATGAGAACAACCCAGATGAAGAAGGGGCTTCTGTTCTTAAAAATGGAGCATCAGGGATTTTGGATGTCCCCGGGAGTGATGGAAAATCCTGGGTATAGTCAGTTCTTCTGAATCCAGGAGGAGTAGAAGTCTCCTTTTTTCCACCACTCCTTGATTTGTGCAAGCTGGTTTGAGGTTCCTGATCAGCGACTATCCGTGAACGGATGCGTCTTCGTTTCCGTGAAGAAACTTCCAGAAAACTGAAAGGAATTCCCTCCTCAGCCAAGTCAGAGTCAGACTCGTCATCTGACAAAAGAGCGAAGCGATTTCCGTCGTTGGTCGATGGCTTGGCTGTCTTAAGCATTTCTGCAAAAGACCGCCTGGAACGTTCCTTAAGAGAGCGTTCTAGTTTCACCTCGCGTTGTTTGTACGCCGGGCACGACGAGAGACCATGAGGCGGAGATCCTTTGCAGTACACGCATTTTAGTACAGTAGCTGCACAGGCGCCATCCTCATGCTTCTCCCCGCATTTGGAACAGCGTGCCTTGCTGCCACAGTGGGAGGTCGTATGTCCCAACTGCTTACAGTTTTGGCAGTTCATGACCCGGGGAACGAACAAACGCACAGGTAGTCGAAGTTTTCCCAGCTTGATGTAGTGAGGAAGGACTGAACCAGAAAAGGTTACACGAAACGAGTCTGTGGGGGTAAAACTCTTTTTACCCTCGCTGACAGATACTGAGCCCAGGTTTTGGACATCCAGTATCTTCACCGGGGGAAGCAAGGGGTTCTTGAAACGGCCAATCGCCTGCTTCTCCAAGATCTCGGGGGTCAGACTCACTTCGGTAACCACACCTTCAATCTCCACATCACGAGCTGGGATGTAAACTCTATACTCGAGCGTAAAGAGCTGGGAGACAGCAATCTCATGGTTAAGGTTAGAGACGGAAACACGAAGTTTATTGTGCCTAACCTTCGTGATTTCGGTCACGGCCGAGAATCGCTTCGTCAAATAATTTGAAATTTGTACCACATTCAAAGGTTTGTTTTTGGGCTAAAAGTAGACTTGGAAGGTTTTGTCAGCCTGCCCATTAACAGACTGAGATGACAAACCAGGGATCACATCATCAGTATTTTTAGATGATTGGTCATCCATGTCGTCTTCCGTTTATCTAGATTTGTAAACAAACTTTCTAAGGCCCTTTACACGCGATCCAAAGTACGCCATACATGTAAACCACACAAACACAAGCAATAAAGATCATTTAAAGTTTAAAGTCAAAGGAGAACATAACGCCAGAAGAGACGTGGTCTGGAAAGAAGCCGCACCTCAATTCTTTCCAGACCACGTCTCTCCTGGCGTTATGTTCTCCTTTGACTTTAAACTTTAAACGATCTTTATTGCTTGTGTTCGGATCAAAGAAAAACAAAACCGTTTTTTTTGTAAATCAACCGTAAATAAAGTTGATCAAACTGCAAGAATTCGTTTAATATAGTGTTTGTGGTTTTAGTTGAAGTACTCACAATTTTAGTTATTGTTCCTTCTGCAAACAACCTTTCTTCTACCTAGACCGCTCTGAAATGTTCTTTCCGCCTATTACAAAATTCAGTGTTTTAATTTAATTAATTTGTTACAGTGTTTATCTCGTTTTACCTATCTGTGAGTCGTCTGCTTGCCGTTCCGTGTTTTGTAACCTCCACTGACCTAAATTTGTCCACAAACTTTCTACAAAATGCCCAAAGCACAGAATACTAAAAAAACTCACTTTTAAGCACTTTCTAATCGATACTGTATTGTTTGTGATTTTCTACCTTCCGTTCTTTGACAGATTATCTTTTATTCATCTATCTATCCTCCTCTCTTCAATCCGTCACTTCATCTGTCATACTACTTACTACCTCATCGTCCAAATTCACTGCAGCGATGGAGGAGGGCAACGGCCAGTGTTGCCAGAACATTCCCCGGCCCGTAACTCTGTCCGGGAAGCCACATCCGGCTCAGGGTTACCCTCTGCTATCTCCATCACGGCCAGTTTCGCTGTCGCTCGTTTGTACCTTCCGGCATTGGTACGCACCCATGCTTGACGGACCCTGCCGTCGCCGGATACGATGATCTCTTCCACCATTCCGCGGATCCAGCACTTCCGGTTGGCACCCTCCACGACGTAAACTAAATCTCCTGCTCGCAACGGTCTTGCCTCACCGAACCACTTCGTTCTTTGGTTCAACGACGGCACATACTCCTTAATCCACCGCTCCCACATCACGCTGGCCAACTGCTGCGAACGCTGAAACGCATCCCGAAGGGCCACTGCCGGATGGGGAGGTGGACGGATACTACCAGGCTGGTTCGCTGACGCTCCCCGCAAGAAATGATTCGGGGTGAGCGCTTCTGCTTCGTCGGACTGCTGCGACACGTAGGTGAGCGGACGGGAGTTGATAATGTCCTCCGCTTCAACGATGGCTGTCTGCAGTATCTCGTCCGTTAGTCGCCTTCCATCATCAAGCGCTGTCAGCGCTTCCTTCACTGAGCGGACTAAGCGCTCCCAGACGCCTCCCATGTGAGGTGCGGCGGGGGGATTGAACGTCCACTTCGTTCTCGCGTTCGTTAGCTGGTCTGCACAGTCATCTCTAATGCCCTGTACAGCCTCCACCACTTCCTTACTAGCTCCACGTAGGTTTGTCCCGTTGTCCGAGAAGAATTCGATCGGCCAGCCCCGGCGACCAATAAACCGATATATCGCCATCAAACACGACTGGGTGGTCAGCCCATGTGCCACTTCCAAATGAACCGCACGTGTTACCATACAGGTAAACAGCGCAATCCACCTCTTCTCTGATCTACGTCCTACGGTCACATCGAACGGTCCCATATAATCGACCCCGACGTAGCTGAAAGCACGAAGATTCGGTGTGACCCGCTGTACTGGCAGCGGAGCCATCCTAGGAACTTCAGGACGACAACGATTCACCTTGCACCATACGCAGGACGCTGATACCTTCCTGACTACTGCATCTATGTGCGGGATGTACATACATCTGCCGCAATTCGTTCTTCACTGCTTGACGGTACCCGTGGGCACTCTTCTCATGGTAGTGCTGAACTATCAGCCTCGTGATCCGATGGTCATCCGGCAGAATCACCGGAAATCGCAGATCGAATGGCAGAAATTCCGCTCGCTCCACTCTACCCTCCATCCGGATCAGTCCATTCTCGTCGATCAGCGGAGTCAGCTTGTATAGCGGACTAGACTTTTCGATAGTCATCCACTGGCTCACCGGACGATCCTTGTTTCTCGTTAACACTTTCAGTTCGTCGATGAAGCTCTCCGACTGCGCCACTTTCAGCAGACACTGCTCCGCTTTCTCGTACTCCTTTTGCTGCAACGGAACTCTGACCGATGCAATGGTTCTCGACTTCCGTGCTTTATTTTGTCCGCTTGTCGCTCTTAGCGTCTCAATCGGCAGCTTTTCAATCCTTCGCTTACAGTTCGACACGAAACGGAACACGCACGCCATCGTTCGGACCAACACTGTCCACTTCGAGAAACGGTTTACGTCCACAAAAACCGCAGGCACCTTCACGTCATGTAACAGGAGGTGAATCCGGAGCTCCTCCATCGTGTTCGCTGGTGGCATTTCCTTTTCTGGCCACTCCTGCTCACTCTTGTACAAAAACGCTGGTCCTCGCGCCCATGTGCTGTCAGTATGCATTTCGGGTTCCTTGCCCCACTTCGTTAGTTGGTCTGCCACGTTTAGTCTTGACGGCACCCAACGCCAGTCCGTCAACTTCGTTAGGCTGAGTATCTCGCCGATCCGAAACCCGACGAACTGTTTATACCTTCGCTGGTCAGATCGAATCCATGAGAGCACTACGTTTGCGTCGATCCAATACACCACCCGGTCAATTGTAAAGCTATGACTCTCGAACACCATTCGTGATAGACGTGCTCCTAAAACGGCCGCTAGAAGCTCCAGTCGCGGTATTGAGATCTGTTTTAACGGTGCCACTTTGGCACGACTCATGACCAGCGCACACTGCACTTTACCTCGTACAGTTGTCCGAAAATACGCCACGCTTCCGTACGCCGCCTCGCCTGCATCAGCGAATACATGCAGCTGTATGTCCGTAACTTCATCTGATCTGGCATTTCCGAAATAACTCCGCGGTAGCTGGAACGATCCGATGTTCTTCATCATTTGTATCCATCGCCGCCATTTTTCGAAGGAAATCTGATTGATTTTCGTATCCCAATCACAGCCGGTCCGTCAGAGATCTTGGATCAGCATTTTTCCAAGTATAGTAACCGGAGTGAGGAATCCCACTGGGTCGAATTGCGCCATCACGTAACTGAGGATAATCCGCTTCGTAGGATACTCTTCGCCACCGATAACCATAAAGGATTCCGCTTTCGACATAGTTGCGAAACAGAATACGTCTTCCATCGGCTTCCAAACTATGCCCAGCACATGCTCATACTCGGCGTCTTTATCCCGGGAAAAATGAACTGCTCCATTTGCACTGCGATCTTCGAGTTCCTCTAGGAATGCCTCCGAGTTAGACACCCAGTTTCGTATATGGAATCCACCCTGCGAGTGGATGTACTTCACCTCCTTGGCCCTTCGTATCGCTTCTTCGACGGTATCTACGCTGTCATAGTAATCGTCCACATAATGTTTCTTAATGATCGCTGCCGCTGCTTCTGGATACTGCTCTGCGAACTGTCCCGCGTTCAGATTTTTTACATATTGGGCGGAGCAAGGCGAACACGTGGCGCCGAACGTTGCCACGTCCATCACGTATCCTTGAGGTGCTCCACTTTCATCCGTCCCGAACAGAAATCGTAGTGCTTGCTTGTCTTCACACCGAATATTCATCTGGTGGTACATTTCCTGAATGTCGCCTCCGAATGCAATTCGACCTTCCCGGAAACAGCAAACAACTTTCGGAAGGGGAACCAACATGTCCGGACCTTTCACCAATTCCGAGTTCAACGACACTCCTCCAACTGATGCAGCCGCATCCCACACCATGCGCACTTTACCAGGTTTCTTCGGATTTAGCACCACATTCAACGGAAGATACCACACCACCGAGCTTGGAGTATCTGCTAGTTCTTCTGCAGTTATCTTGTGTGCATGGCCCTTGGTCTGATAGTCCTCAATCTGCTGACATACCTTCTGTTTCAACGCAGGATCTTTCCCAAGCTTTCGCTCAAGCGCTCGCATCCTTCGAACGGCCATCGGGTAGCTGTCCGGAAATCGCCGTTCATCTTCACGCCACAATAGGCCCGTTTCGAAACGATTACCTACCCTTTTTGTCGTCGCTTGAAGGATCTCGCGAGCCCTTTTCTCCTCAATTGGTTCTGGGGGTGCGTATGATGCTGCTGCAGTTTCATCCAGCACGTACTGATTTCGGATCATGTCATGCAGTTCCTGGTTACTCACTGGTGTGACACAATGCAGATTCAGGTAAGTATGGACACGCGGCTTCCGTTTCTCCGATCCGTAAATCGTCCATCCGATTTTCGACCGCACAGCGATTGGTTCGTTAGGTTCCCCGACCCGTGACTCCAACGGCGCGAACAGATGGAGATTGTCCAATCCGATTAGAATCGTTGGAAGTCCAGACGGAAAATCTCTCACCGGCACTCCAACAAGATGCGGATAACGGTTCACCACCTCAGCGTATCGTACATTCTGTTGTGGCAACTGCAACTCGGACACCGTTCGTGTGTTGAACAACGAAAACTTCTCCTTGGAGCCCTTCGCCGACATCATCATCTCTACACTACGCGATTCGTTCTCAAAACGGTTGATGTTTCCGGTCCACGTGACTATCAGTGGTTCAAGCGTTCCTTCTGCCTTCAGCCGTTTGGCCACCCCATCGTCCACCAACGTAGCAGACGACCCTTCGTCCAGAAATGCAACAGTGTCGTACTGTCGCTTACCGACATATAGCGTCACCGACATCATCCGGAAAATCACCGTGCAGTCTGATTTGGCTTTCTGCAATTGAACAGATTCTTCCACCCGATGCAATAGAGGATGGTGATTGCCTTGGCAGTTCCGCGCCATACACCGGATTTTCAAAAAACAACGATTTCCACCGTGCTTGTTAAGACAGATTCCACACAGTTTCTGCTTGTCCACTTCCCTTAGTCGTTGCGCAATGTTCATCTGCTTGAACTCTTCGCAGCTCTTGATCATGTGATCCGTCCGTTTACAAATCCAGCAAGGACGGCTGACCACCTCTCTGCGTAGTTCTTCGCTCTGCTTCTGCTCAGAGTCGTGCACATGCACAAACTCCTTCTTTCTAGGATTCTCTCGCCCATGCGACGCTCGCTCGTTCACCGACAGCGTAGAAAACTCCGTCACCTCGGACACGTCGGATACTATTTCAGTCATGAAATCCGTGAACATCCTCAGCGGACTATCTTCCTTTCCTTGCTTGTACCGCACCCAATCCAGTTTGTAACTCGGTGGTAACTTGTCAACCAACTTCTGTACCAGCATCGGGTTATTAAGATGATCGTTGAGTCGCGCAGCCTCAAGATGGTCGCACAACTGCTTCACCGTAATCCCAAATTTAACGAACATCTCCAGTCGATCAGCTCTCGGCGCTGGAGCGTTCCTCACTTTCGTCAGCAGCGACTTCAGCAGCTTCTCCGGCCTTCCGAATAGATTCCGTAGGTCACAAATCACGTTCGGAACGGAATTCGGCAGAACGAGCCGACTCCTCACTGCTTCGAGCGCGTCACCTTGCAAACAGTCCTGCAGTCGCTTCAAGTTCTCCAGGTTTGAGAACCCACATGCTTCCGTCGTATATTCGAAGCTGCTAATAAACAGCGGCCAAACTTCCGGTTCTCCACGAAATTTTGGAAGGTGCGAAATCGCTTTTCTAGCGGCCAGCTGATCCCTCGAGATTCGACCGCCGGTTCGCCCCGACCCGTCACCAGCTCCGTTACCACGCACACTGCCAGGTCGCTTGCTGCTCGCACGATCTTCCGACGAGTCGCTGCTTCCACAATCTTCTGAATAGTCGCTGCTCGCACGGTCTTCCGACGAGTCGCGGATTTGGCCCTCATCACTTGATTCGGCCAGGGCAACGGCCAGTGTTGCCAGAACAGCTTGTGTTTGTGTGGTTTACATGTGTGGTAGCGGAGTGAATCTGCTAGCCCCTCGTTATGGTAACTGTGGATGGTAGCGACAGGAGGTAAGGAAGACAGAGAGTGAATGGCTATCAAAGAGAGAGTACACGTCGGTCTGAAGATTATTAATAAAGCTGAAGTTTGATAAGTCTAATTATCGTAATTTATTCTAATACGGGTCCGAAGTACTACAACATGTATGAATTTTCAAGTGACACAGATGCGTCTTTTCAACTTTAGTACAGGTTATGTTCTCCAATGACCGCGTTGGACATCGATTGACCCGATAGGCAGCTGTCGAAACTGCTTCCGCCCAAAACTGCTTACCAAGCTTTGCATCGTTGAGCATGCACCGTGCTTTCTCCACCAACGTGCGGTTCATGCGTTCTGCCGACATGACACTTAATTTTGACTTATGCCCGACAATCGTAAACGGCCGGCATCTCAAGATTTTTCGAACTCAAGTGATGGCACACATTCCGAAAGTGAAGCGGAAGAAGTTCGATGCCAAGGCCAGAAAAGCGATCTTCGTCGGCTATTGTGAGAACACCAAAGGCTACCGTTTGTACGATCCTGGCAGCGGTGAGTTTCAAATAAGTCGAGATGTTGTAGTCCTAGCAGAAGGTGAATCAAGTCCAAGCCTAACGAGTGATCAAAATGGCAGTGGAGTTCATGGAGCTGAATTTCCAACAGTTGTTGGTACTAATCAGCGCTGCTGATGGAAACAATGAAGAGCAGCAATACGAAGTCGTTGTAGTTTCTTCTGATGGTGAAGATGAAGACATCGAGGAGGTTTCGGATGCAGCTGAAAACGCGCTCCTAAGACCAGCTGATTCGCATCAAGGGTTAAGGCGCAGCGATTGGGAGTGCAGTTATACAGGCAAGTACAATGATTATATTAGCCTTGGAGCATATTCTGGAGATACCATTTCCCCCCAGTTACCTCCTGATTTAACGAACGGTGAATGTGCGATGGACGATCCAACGACTTACGAAGAAGTTCTGCAACGGCCTGACAGAGATTATTGGGTTCAAGCGATGAACGATGAGCTGAGGTCACTGAGCGAGAACAGCACGTGGGTGCTTGCGGATCTGCCAGAGGGGCGGAAAGCGATTCGGAACAAATGGGTGTTCAAAGCGAAGCGTGGACCTGATGGAACCATTCAGCGGTACAAAGCTCGTCTCGTCGTGAAAGGATGCTCGCAGAGGCCAGGACTAGATTACGACGAGGTGTTCTCTCCCGTAGTACGGTATGCGACGATTCTTCACCTCATGGCGTTGGCGGTGAAATATGATCTAGACATCGATCAGATGGACGCAGTTACAGCTTTTTGCAAGGAGAGCTGAACGCTGAGGAGATCTACATGCTGCAGCCGCAGGGGATAGACCATCGGAATGGAAAGGTATGCCGCTTGAAGAAAGCTCTTTACGGCTGCGCAGCTAGATGGCGTGCTTCAGAAGTTCGGACTGATTCGTTCCTCAGTAGATTGTTGCCTGTACTGGATGATGTGTGGAGACAAGCTGATGTTTGTCACTATTTACGTAGACGATGTTCTGATCTTCACCAACTATCAGAATCTGAAGCGAAAGGTGAAGACGTATTTGAGCGAACGATTCAAGATGAAAGATCTCGGAGAAGCCAAGTACTGTTTGGGCATCCGGATTACGAGGAATCAAGCAGAAGGAAAGCTCTGGCTCAGCGTTTTGGAATGACCGAATCGTATCCTGTAGCAACGACAGCTGATCCCAGTTTAAGACTGGACAAATCCATGGGACCGAGAAACCAGAACGAAGCCGAAGAGATGAAGAAGGAAGAAAGTTCCTTTCAAATAAGCTGTTGGATGTCTGTCTTTCGTAGCCCAGATGACTCGTCCGGACATCGCTTTTGCGGTGAATGCAGCTAGTCAGTTCAGCGCCAATCCTGGACGTCAGCATTGGGGGGCCGTCAAGAAGATAATTCGGTACTTGAAAGAAACATCGACGGAGAAGTTGGAGTATTCTATTTATCATCTGAACTAGTCGGATTTAGCGATGCCGATTGGGGAGGAGATCCAGATAACCGAAGGTCAATGACTGGTTACGAGTTCACGCTACAAGGTGGAGCCATATCGTGGAACTTGAAAAAGCAGCCCACTCAACCGTTGCTATTTCATCCTGTGAAGCAGAGTATATGGCCCTGTCTCGAACAATTCAGGAATCAATGTGGTGGAACAACTTGCGGTCGCAGATATTCGAGCAGCAGCCAGTAATTATCAATTGTGACAACCTTTCTGCAATCTGCATCACGAATAATGGCTCATACAACCCTCGCACGAAGCATGTTAGCATTCGTTACGTCTTTGTGCACGATAGCCTACAACAATCCCCCCTATTCTGCGAGTCACGTGACTCTCTCTCACCGGTGAGGTGACAATAGTCACCTCGTGTGAGGTGACTCTCCATTTGATTTACATGGAGTGAGTGGAGAGCCTCACACGAGGTGACAATTGTCACCTCACCGGTGACAGAGAGTCACGTGACTCGCAGAATAAGGGGGAATGAGCAACGCAGCTGATGTACATTCCGTCCATGGAGCAACCAGCTTATGGTTTCACAAAGCCATTAGCCGTTCAGAAACAACAACAGTTTTGCAAACTATTAGGTGTCTCGGATTACGGAGGAATATTGAATAACGCAGTAGTCTGTGATAATCTGTCACTGTTGTAAAGAGAAAATATAAAATAAAATTCATTCCACTGTATAATGTTGATATAACGTTAACCAATAAATACGTGTTTCAATCGTACTCTACAATTCAAACTATTGCTCTTCTATCATTGTACGTGATACAAAAACACCCATTCAAATATACTTTCATTTGTTTGAGATAATCATAGGTCAAAAATTATTCAATGTACAGTTTGAAGAGATAGGTACGTGATTGTTACTTCGGAAATTTTAACTGCCTAACATGATGGTGCTTATTTTCTAAAGGTGGGGCATGGCAAAGGTTAGGTCAAGGGTTAGGTACTCTATTCTGAAATCTGTGAAAGGGAATCTAGTATCATGTAGAACAAAACGTTCAATGTAACACTCATTGATTATGTCATTAAGAAAAATCGTCCAATGCAACATGTCCGATGTACGACTTGGCTAGTCAAAACGTCCTATGTGTTTTTTTTTCTTTCTATATTGTAGCATGACATTCAAAGTAAAATTGAGATTTTACAGTTTCTACAGAATTTTCAACGTTATTATTCACTGACCAGAGTAAAAATAGTATTGCAAAATATATTGTTTCTCAACAGTTAAAATAATAATCTGTCGAACTTCAACTTCGATTTTTCTCAAAATGGCGGATATGTTACATTGGTCTATTTGAAAAGTGACGCGAGAAATATGGCACGACAAATTAACATAGGAATCTGCCAGATTTTTCGCAAACACAAACTAAAAACTCTTTCTACGGCGACTCACAGTGATCTTGGTTAAAGAAACGTTTCAGGGAAAAGTTCTTCAAAACCATCAGTCCTGAAACAAGCAAATATCAATTAAAATCAAGTTTATTACTTAAATTTACCTCATAAGCGTTCAAATAAAATACTATTGTGTCATCAAGCTCCAGCTAGCCATGTAGACTATGGCCACGTTATCTTCTGTCTCTTGCTAGGCGCTGAGCTCATCGTGCTTCCACTACAGTTACTCTTACTGGGACTAATTTCGAGCGCTCGCTTAATTATGACCGGAGTGGGACTGCTTGCATTTGCACTACCGATGCTGCTGCTGCTAATGCTACTAATAAGTTTAATACGTTTCATCCCATGACTAACGTTATCGACCGGACTTTCCGAGTATACGATCCGGTTTCGTACGTTGGAGCCCGATTTCCGACTGGTGACGGATTTCGGGGAATCATCTGTCATCTCCACATCTTGCTGCAGGTGGGAGGAATTTTGTTCGGTTGTACTGGAGGATGACCCCCTCCGGGGCTGAGGAAGAAGGTATTTCATGTACAGGTTTATCAGTTCATCCCGGGTCGATTCCTCCAAGCGGGGAATCATAATGTGCCGCTGAAATTGAGAGCAGTCTTTGAGGAAACTGAATTGAACTATAGCAACGGTGAAAATAAATACGGATCGAATAAACCGTGATTTCACAAGTCTGACTGTTGTTTGTTATGATACAAGAAACAGCTTTACACAGCAAAAAAAAGTGTGTTCTGATCAGACGAAATTCAAGCCGATGTTATCAAACTTTGATGTATACTGCAAAAAAAAAATACTAAATTACATCGGTGTTCGCAAAAACTGTGTAAATCGTACAACGTAATATTACACAACTGACGGAAAGACCTGGGTGCAATAGTTTCCATGTAATATGCAACAACTTTTTTGCTGTGTTAAAAGCTATAACATTACCGATACTTTTACAAATCTTATTTATGCAAAAATCAACTCACCTGCCGAAAAATATCCAACAGCTGCTGTTTACTTAGTATATGGGGATGTAATATGTCCATTTTCACGATATAAAACTAGGCAATGTTTGCAAAAATTCAAAATAATTTCAAAGCCGCTTTAATTTCACTTTTGTTTTGTTTACTTCTAAACATTCTGATGCTTGGAACCTTACAAGCGTTTAGTCTAAGTTCACGTCGTCGAGCTCAACCGGCTTCTACAATACCGTCCGTCAGTAGAATCACACAGCGCACGCTCATCGAAAGTAGCTCAGAGACAATGTCATGTTGACTCACTCTCTTTTTTTCTCCATACAAATTATACTCAGTTTCGTAAAAAGCGACGTAACTATCTCATAGCACTGAAGCTGTGTTCCATTGAAGCATTACTGAAGCATTACTAAGGAGAATTTTAACTTGAATTTGACACTTCGAAAATAAACAATAATGTTGGAAAATATCTCAGTTGTCCAATTTTTCGAAAAGGTTTTTGTAAAATTTGATTCCTTTTCTGCTAGAAATATGTCTGGTAGAATAGCCGGTTTATTTGAAAATTTGTCATCTGTTTAATTTAAGTGAAGATTCAGAAAATGGAAAACAGCCTGAGTAACTCTACTTTTAACAAAACTGAGTAAAATTCCTTACGTAACTCAAAATTGAATAAACCATTTGTAATGTAACTACGGCAAAAAATTAAGAAAAGTAAGTTCAATTCACTCGGAAAAATTGAGAATATCTGCCTTACTAAATTTGTTATATTTATTTAGCTTATTTAGTGTTAGGAGTATCATCTAAACCATATGTGGAATAGTTATTTAATTTCGTTTATCGTTCGTTTATGGTATTTTTTATTAGGGTATCCCTAATAAACTAATACCATAAACGAACAATAACCCATTCAGTCGAACTTTTCATCCCAAACACGTCGTTAAGCAAATTTCGAACAATAGTTAAGTTGAAGTTCCATGTCTGTTTGTCGGTCGCTAATCTCACATTAGGGTAGAAAAAACGCCAACTTTGGGTAGTTTAAGTTTTTTGTGTGTACAAACGTCACAACGTACATTCGCTTTGGTGCTGAACGTGCCGAGGAAAACAAAAATCGCGAGTTTTACAGATTTTTGTGAAGCAAGCTCTTTTCCATCGTTCACTATTTAAAATAAACTGATTTAGTCAGTCCGATATTTCCTTAGGCTAATCCTTAGATCTAGTTGATTAGGATGTTTAAAAAGTGAGTTGTCATTCAAAACAACTCCGGTGATTTCGCTTTAACAATTCCGATTTTAATGCACAGATTTGACGAAAAGGAGAGCATCTCCGGTGTTCAGCAGCTGAAATCGTCGGTCCAGAAGGGCATCCGGAACAAGCTTATCGAGCAATATCCGCACGTCGAAGGCCACATCGACCTTGTGCTGCCCAAGAAGGACCAGTTTCGCATTGTGAAATGGTAAGTTCGACACTAAGTCTTCCTCCCGCATTTCAAGCTCTCACCAGACAAACTGCCCACCCACTCCATTTCAGCCATGACCACATTGAAATCCTGGTGAACAGCGTCGGCGAGCAGTTGTTTTTCCGGCACCGGGAGGGTTCCTGGATGCCCACGTTGCGACTGTACCACAAGTATCCACTCTTCCTGCCGATGGAGCAGGTGGACAAGGGTGCCATTCGGTTTGTGCTGAGCGGAGCCAACATCATGTGCCCTGGGTTGACCTCGCCCGGTGCCTGCATGACCAAGGTCGACAAGGGTACGGTGGTGGCCATTATGGCCGAGGGGAAGAACCATGCACTGGCTATCGGTCAGACGACGCTGTCCACGGATGATATGTGAGAAAAAATCTAATCAGTTTATGATTAAAACATGCGGTAATTTCCGAATCTTCTTTCAGAGCTAAGGTCAACAAGGGGGTTGGCGTGGAGAACTGCCACTATCTAAATGACGGTCTCTGGCAGATGAAACCGGTCAAGTAAATGCCCACACTAGTCCACTCAGGGAGCTGTGTTCTCTTACTAAGCAAAAGAAAATGGAAACTTTCAAAAAGTTCAATTCTACCAACTTACTAAATGGTCTGTCTATCTATAAAATTTAATAAAGCTTCGATGTGAATATCCAACACTCAGATCGCATCTTTGGTTCTGTATTAGTTCGTATTTAATTAGAAGGTACATTTATTCGTCGTCATTGTCATTTTACGTAGAATCCTCGCTTAATGAAGAATGAAAATTACATCGGTTAATAGCTATCTAAAGTAATGCGTTGAAATAGATTTGAACTTTTGATAAATGTACCAAAGTAAATTTGATATTCTTGGTTTAGCGAACTGCGTATGTTTTCCCCAGTGTACCTTAGCTGGTTTCCACCGGTTGGTACAACGGTACTGTTACATCTATGGTTATACCGTAAGTGCTCGAAGAGTGGTACGAATTTTTGGAAGGCCTTATAACAACATCGGAACACTTCTAATGCTATTGGATCCAGTCCAAATCAACGCCTTTTTTCAAGGGATACAAGAAGCGAAATTTCTCGAAACACAAATAAGCTGCAACCAGTGAAAAATTGCGGGTTTGCGACAATGTAATTGTGCACCGTAGACCAGATATGATGCCAGATTGGGAGAAGGCTACTCTTCTTAGGAAGTTACCACACAAATCGTGTGAAGTGGAAACACAAGATGCCGGAATATATCGTAGAAGTACTATGCATGTAAAACCACTAGCGTGCACAGGAATCTTGTTAACCAGGGGCAATTTTTTTCCTATGGTGCATTTAATCTGGGGATGGGGAGTACTTCAAAGTGCGTGGTGGATAGTGCTGTCCATCCACCACTGTTTCTGTACTGTTCAATTTAGCTAATTTTATTACTTTTTTGCTCCGGTTGTGGTTTATCTTCTGCAATGCAAACTGCTTTCAGACACCAATGGAATTGGCATTTTAATCCCATCGACAATGTCGATGATGGTCGGTTCGTCAAATGGTTGCAATAATAACCGAAATGATATTGTTGGTTGCAACTAAAACTGGTCTGCTCCAAAAATGCAAAAAGTGTGATAAAAGTGCACGTCTACGTCAAATCGTTTTGTTGTCTTCGGTGCACTTATTTCTTACTTAATAAGGAATAAGTGCACCGAAGACAGCCAAACGATTTGACGTAAACGTGCACTTTTATCACACTTTTTAATAAGTGAAAACGCGCTTATTTGTCTAGTTTAGTGGGAAATGCGTAATACATTTGCTGCAATGTTGTTGCCTTGGTGTTTGGATTCATCTTAAGTTACATCAGGTGATGGTGATAGCACCGACAAACCGACATAAATGACCAATCAGAATCGCATTCTCATTTCGCATGCACACTGCGTCGACAAGTACAAGGTTCAATCAGCATAGCAGTGAGCAAACAGTATATTGCTCTTGATCAATCCAATCTTGATCAGTGGTGTTGAGTACTTGGCACTAATGAAGTCTGCAAGTAGCAGACGACATACGCGTGCCTATCAAAGATATGCAATTATAACGGAATTAAAAGGAAATAAACCAACACACTCAAAGTTCTTCAAAAAAGTATATTGCTGTTTTTGTCCTTGCACTTGGCTTGTACTCCAGCAGTGCTGCCAGCCATTGTGTCAAAACATACTGCCATCAACTGCTCCCAAGAAATCTGCATCGCTGTCAGGACCTCAGAAATGGTATTGAAGATGGTCGTCGCGTCTGTTTTCAACACCCGTCTCACACCCACGAATGTTTCCGTCGGTCGATCATTATCAATATACCTGATGACAATCGCCAACTGCTCGTGGTGGCCACAATCGCTCGTCTCATCTGCAATGATTGCCACTGGTTTTCCTCGCAAGGTTTTCGCAATGTTCCGCAACATTACATTGTGCAACGACGTAATCATGTCATTTTGAATACGGTTACTTGTGTACTGAAAATTTTTGGCACCTTCCTGTAGGGCTCCATACCAAATAAACACACCTTATATATTAACAACCTTGCCTTTAAATATAACATACCTGATGATTGAGAGAACCTTGGTTAAAAAAGAGCGGGAAGATGACAGCTGGAGAGTTTTGGAAGAAAAACGGTAAAAAAGGGTAGAGAAAGGAGGACTCGGATGGAACAGGACGCGCATTCGATAGTCGGAGCTAATTAATCCCAATAGAACTCAATACCGGTACCGGACGGAACCTAGGACGGAACTGAAGGAACATCCTTAAGGAAGTGTGCGGATCTAGGCAGAGCCTCTACACCTGGCAACGAGGATCAATGGTGAGTAAAACAAATTTTCGAAAATAAAAAGAAAAAGAAGCGCGTGCCAGGCACACTTTTTTTTTAAATGCTTGCGTAAGCCGAGCGCTTGTTCTGAAAAAAAAAATACTTGATTTTTTTTTCGTATAGGCGTGTGTGATAGAGATTGGCAAGACGAGCGGACGGCAAAGTTGTGCACTGACAGTGTTGTTTTTTTTTTAATGTTGCTGTATGGAGATGCAGATTTCTGGATGCCGTTTTCAACTGCGGTTGTTGTTATTAGCTAGAGGTGTTCTTGGAATGATTGAAATCTAAAAGTGATGTTCCGAAAGCAAACGGTGAAAAAAAAAGAGATTCTAGTGCGTTAGGGCCTAGAATGAAAACCGTGGCTAGGGGGCCCGGTATGAAGTAAAGTTCTAGTGCGAGAGGGCCTAGAAAGATGAACTGTGGCTAGGGGGCCCAGTGTTAAGTTGAAAAGATTCTAGTGCGTAAGGGCCTAGAATGACGGCCGTGGCTAGGGGGCTCGGTATTAAGGAAAGTTTCTAGTGTGAGAGGGCATAGAAAGATGGACCGTTGTTGGGGACCCGGTGTTAAGTTGACATGATTCTAGCATAGAGGTAACTCTAAGACCACTGGGTCCCGAAGAAAATCATTATTATTTTTGGCTCACTCAGTACCAGAACAACGGTCCCAAGCAGTCCCAAGCTATTTCACTCACCCCTGCATGTTCTGCATGATTCCACACACCCCTGATGTTATCTGTCAAACTTTCATAGCGAATCAAAACAAACATAGTGTAGTAATAGAATTTCAACTAGAATAGGGTACGTTAACCGTTTGCTTGGGACCAATAGGCTACTAAAGTGGTGAGCCAATTTAAAATCGTTAGTTTCGTATTGATTGTTGATTCTAGTGCGTTAAGGCCTAAAATGAGGGGGCCCTGTACGAAGGCAATATTTTATATGAGTGAGCTTAATCTGAAATTGAGATGTTTTTTTAAGGGTGGAAGCCTGGTGTAGTTGGTAATTTTCGTCTACTCACTACGCTCAAGGTCAAAAGATTCAATTCTTTCACCCAACAAGTAACATGCTTTAAAAAAAAAAAAAATAAATAAATAAGCATATAAAAGAAACGCATATGAATTATATGTTGCTTGTGGTTTCAGATGGATGAAAGCCGCCCGATTCCAATGTTCCGTTGCGAACAGATCGAAAGCGGAAAGCTAGCCAAGGAGTGGCAAGAATGGAAAGGATCGTTAGAATACTACTTCGAGTCATATCAAATCAGCGAGCTAAGATGTTGCATTTTGGCGGACCGCAACTCCAGAAAGTATTTAAAAGTCTGGAGCGTATCGAAGATTTCCCATTGGTGATGCTACAGAAAACCTGGTATGATTTAGCAATCGACCGCCTGGATCAATATTTCAAGCCTCGTAAACAGGGCGTCCTTGAGAGACATAAGCTACGGAGTATGCCGCAATCTCCGAACGAGCGCTTCGCTCATTACGTTCTTCGGCTACGTCAACAACTGATGGAGTGTGGACTTGAAAAATATTCCCTGGAGATCAGAAGCAGCATTGAGGAGATGATGCTTGTTGACGTCATTGTTGAAGGATGTACATCGCAAGAACTACGACGCAAAATTCTCGAAAAAGATCAATCACTTCCTGATATTGAAGCTCTGGGAGTGTCCCTTGAGAGCGTCCGTATTCAAGAGAAGGAAATGAACGTTGTCGAAGCTAGGGATCGCAGCCAAGTAGAGGTTTGCAAGGTTTTGAAAACGGAAAGGACAAGATCCGAACGGAAGCAGGATCGAGTCGTCAGTGGTTTCTTCTCCAAGCCGAATAGAATCGGCAATACCGAGATGAGAGTACTGTGCTACCCGTGCGGCTTTCACGGACACACGTCGAAAGCTCCGTTATGCCCTGCCAAGGGTAGAGCTTGTCGCAGATGCCAAGGTATTGGACATTTTGAAAAAGTTTGCCGAAAGCGCCCGGGTACTCATCAGACTTCAACACCAGCTAAGAAAGTACAGGCGGTTCAGAATATCGATGAAACTGAACACGACCGTAGGTCTGATACGGATGATCAAGCAAACAAGGTTTATTACACTTTCCACACTGGCAACCAATCGAATGTGTTTGAATGCGGCATTGGAGGAGTTATAGTGGAGGTATTCGTTGATTCAGGATCAGACGTGAATCTGATCACCACGGAAACCTGGGATGAACTGAAACGGAAGCAAGTACGGATTAACAGATGCGAAAATGGAAGCAAGAAGATCCTCAAAGCGTATGGGAGTGATAAACCTTTGGAAATCCTTGGTACGTTTGAAGCGATCGTGAAGGTTGGTGTACGCTCGGTCAATGCGGAATTCTTTGTTACAAAGAACGGTCAGCGGAACTTGCTAGGAGATGATACATCTAAGCAACTCGGGATTTTGAAAGTTGGTGTGGAAGTCGACCATATTGCCGACGACGGAATAGTCGGAATGGGACCTTTCTCGAAGATCTCGGGCATTCAGGTTCACATTCAGATGAACTCAGAAATGGAGCCGATTTTTCAACCTTTGCGAAGAATTCCCATTCCTCTGGAAAATGCCGTTAACGAGAAATTGGATGAATTACTGGCAAGGGATATTATTGAGGTCAATAAAGGACCGGCTTCGTGGGTCTCTCCCTTGGTAGTCGCTAACAAAGCGAATGGAGCAATCCGGTTTTGTGTGGACTTGAGACGTGTCAACCAAGCGTTAATTCATCACTCATCGCGGTCTGTACAGATTTAAACGATTCCCGTTTGGTCTTGTTTCGGCGCGAGAGATTTTCCAGAGAACCATGGATGAAATCTTGGCTGACTGTGAAGGAGCATACTGGTATCTCGACGATGTGGGCGTCGAAGGCAATACTTTGGAGGAACACGATCTGCGGCTGAATAAGGTATGAGGTATACTAATGATTGAATTAATAAATATACTTGAACTTGTGTTACGTATGTTTCTAAAAAAAAAATCCTTGTTCTAGGTTCTTGAAAGATTCAAGGAAAGAGGAATTATCTTGAACTGGGATAAATGTAAGCTGCGGGTTACAGAATTTGATTTCCTCGGATACAAAATCGATATCCATGGTATAAAACCTTCGGCTATGAAGAGGGATGCCGTGAAGACTTTTCGTCGTCCATCTAATGAAAGTGAGGTAAGAAGCTTTCTCGGTCTAGCTAATTATATGGGAAAGTTCATTCCCAATTTAGCTGACATTGATGAACCATTAAGGAAATTGACACAAAAAGGGACCAAATTTCATTGGGATGAGGCGGAAGAGCAGTCCTTCAACCGAATAAAAAGCAGCATGGCTAATGCTAAGTGTCTAGGATTTTATAACACACAAGAAGAAACGTCGGTAGTTGCCGATGCTAGTCCTTTCGCACTAGGCGCGGTACTCATTCAAACGGACAACAGGGGTCAATCTCGTGTAATCTGTTACGCATCGAAATCGCTCACAGATACTGAAAGACGGTATTGTCACACTGAGAAAGAAGCATTGGCATTAGTTTGGAGTGTTGAGCGATTTCAAAACTATCTAATCGGTAGAGAATTCAATCTGGTGATCGACTGTAAGGCATTGACTTTTCTATTCACACCATTATAGCGTCCATGTGCTCGCATTGAGCGATGGGTTTTGCGATTACAAGGTTTTCAGTATAAAGTAGTCCATACGTCAGGCCCGTCGAACATTGCTGATGTTTTGTCTAGATTATCGGTATCCGTACCCAAACCCTTTGATGAAGCAGAAGAACTGATGGTCAGGGAAATAATCTCTTCTGCAGCATCTGCAGTTGCCTTGAAGTGGCATGAAATTCAGGAAGCTAGTAAAGCAGATGAAGTGATTAGTCAAATTGATCAAGCTCTGGAATTAGGTGTAGCAGATGAACTACCGCTGCCGTATAGAATGATATTTTCCGAGCTATGTTTTGTGGACGGAGTACTGTTACGAGTTGATCGGATTGTGGTGCCTCAAAATCTCCAGCAAAGGGTGTTGCAACTCGCTCATGAGGGTCATCCGGGAGTTCGGATCATGAAAGGGCATTTGCGCGCCAATGTCTGGTGGCCGAAGATGGATTTACATGTTGAAAGATATGTGAAAACCTGTCGTGGATGCTCCTTAGTATCGACGCCAAATCCTCCGGAACCAATGATAAGAAAAGAATTTCCTGCTCGTCCATGGGAACAAATAGCAATTGACTTTTTGAGACCTCTACCTGAGGGTGAACATCTACTGGTATGCGTCGATTATTACAGTAGATACCTAGAGGTCGTCGAAATGCAAGATATTTCTAGTGCTTCAACCATCAGAGAACTGTTGATTATATTTTCACGCTATGGAGTTCCCGAATCTCTTCGAGCAGACAACGGTCCACAGCTATCGTCTGAGGAATTCAAAAGATTTTGTGAGGAATACGGCATTCATTTGGAAAGTACGATACCCTACTGGCCACAGATGAATGGCGAAGTAGAGCGACAAAATCGCTCTATTATGAAGCGGCTAAGGATAGCGCAGGAACTTGGTCAGAATTGGCGCAAGGAGCTGCGTCAATATTTGTTAATGTATCATTCGGCTATACATTCAACCACTGGTAGAGCACCATCAGAACTAATGTTCGGGCGCCGTACGCGCACAAAACTGCCTAATGTTCCTTCATCGGTTCCTTCTGTAGCTAGCTCTGATGAAGCAGTGAGGGATCGCGACATGATGGAAAAGGAAAAAGGGAAAGAGCTATGCCGATAACCGGCGGAGAGCAAGACCCAGTGGCGTAGAGGTCGGAGATACAGTTTTAGCCAAGCGTATGAGGAAGGAAAACAAATTGAGTGCGGAATTTTCCCCGGAAGAGTTCGTTGTTATTAAGAAGAAAGGAATGGACGTAACCATCCGTTCATCTTCATCTGGGAAAGTATATAACAGGAGTGCTGCGCATTTGAAGATTCTACCAAGAGATAAACAGATCGTTGATGCATTGGAACTGAGTGATGAAGAACAAGTACTGGCACCGGAACTATATCTGAATCATGATCCGGTGAATGTGAAAGATTTGGTAACAGATTTGAGCAATGAGAAAAATGTAAATGAGGGATTAAGAACTAGAGTTGAGTCAAGTCGTCTAAAGGACTACATTACATATTGATGTATCAATATCAATTTAAAGAATGGTAGGAGTGTAGGGCTCCATACCAAATAAACACACCTTATATATTAACAACCTTGCCTTTAAATATAACATACCTGATGATTGAGAGAACCTTGGTTAAAAAAGAGCGGGAAGATGACAGCTGGAGAGTTTTGGAAGAAGAACGGTAAAAAGGGTAGAGAAAGGAGAACTCGGATGGAACAGGACGCGCATTCGATAGTCGGAGCTAACTAATCCCAATAGAACTCAATACCGGTACCGGACGGAACCTAGGACGGAACTGAAGGAACATCCTTAAGGAAGTGTGCGGATCTAGGCAGAGCCTCTACACTTCCGTGTTTTCCGGCACAGGATCGTAATTAGCCACCAACTGGGAGGCATACTTTCCCAGAATGTTCACGAAGTGGTCGGCCACCTTTGCAAAGTATGCGCACAATATCGATGAAACGTTCCATTATATAGCAATTTTGTAGCCGCTTTGCCTTATACCCCATACAGCCTACATTGTCTTGCAATGAGATCTCATGCATCTAGTTTTGACTGGAAATCCTATATGTGAGTGCTCATTGCAAGACAGTCTATATTACATGATATAAGCCATAGTCTGTACGGGGTCTGTATGCTGTTGTACTTACACTTTACTATTACCGTTGCGAGTCCGTTGAACTTGGTCATTTTCAGCAAAAATTGTAATTCTATTTTTTCAAATTTTGACCTTAATGTCAAAGCTAACAGGATCATTAAAAAGGTTTAAAAAATATGTAACGATTGAAACAAAGGCGCACAATTGTGACAAGCGAGTACAGGATTATTAACGGAATGACGACTTGTGCGAAGGATCCAGCATGTCAACCCTGCCGCAAAGTACCGCCAGTCGGGGTGACAGATAACAGATGATGCCGAACATTCAACATGTTTTAAAGATGATATAAAGGACAATCCTGAACTTACGCACAGAAACAGCTGTAACTTTTTAACCACGGTAAGAAATGACTTGAAATTTTGCAAGAAGATTCTTATGTAGCATGAGAACAAACCCATAGCTAATTTACATACATATCCCACAGGCAGCAAATTATAATTACGCTTAAAGAAGCACACCTTCTGTGTCTCTACTTCAGTCTCTCTACTCGTTACCACTTTTTACCTCGCACAGCGAAACCCGTACCGGCCGCAGTGCTTTATGTTTATTAGGCGAAAAAACCCAATTTTGTAAAACTGCAAAGGATGCATTTATTGATGTCGCCCCAGCTGTCTCATAGGAAAACTGTATTCGATAACCCCTATAAATAAGAAACGCTGAAATATACGAAGAGGATTATTCGTTCTGAGCTCGACCCAACCGGAGGTTCTCCGATCTTGGCCAATCGACTACTCTGAACAAAGTAATAAGTATTTCTTACTCCTACGGGTTAAGACCTGTAGGTTGGCAAAGAAAGCCCAGGCATGAAGTCTACACGATTCTTTTGAAACTACAACGAAGCGTAGTTTACTTATACCCTGGACAGACTATGGCTTATATCATGTAATATAGACTGTCTTACAATGAGCACTCATACATAGGATTTCCAGAGAAAACTAGATGTATGAGTGCTCATTGCAAGACAGCCTATATTACATGATATAAGCCATAGTCTGTACGGGGTATTAGACAAATTCTTAGTAAACAACAATAGATCAAGGCTCAATGGCAAACTAATACCCACTTTTCAATTAGGGAATCTAAAAGCTGACTTTAAACTTTGAACAGCTGTGAAAAAGTCCATCCTCAGAATTCCTTGAGGTTCTTTTCGAAATTTTTAGAACTCTATGAGGTTCTCTTTATTAGTTTTTGTTTGTCTTGTTTGTCTTGTCCCCCCGTCTCGATGAGTCTCATCGTCGCCCACTGGTCACCCACCATAGCCGGTCGAACTCCGGACGAAGCTAGAACAGCACTACCGTTCATACTGGCGACAACGCTCTGATGAGACAACGAAACCCTACCCCAAGCTCCTCCCCTGATCCTATCCTTCGAAAATGTACCCTTCTAACCTCGAGTAAGCCGCGAGTAATCGGCCCAACTCCTACTAGACATAGAATCAAGTGAATTTTGTTACACACAGTGAACAATGAATTATCGGCTCCGTAAAGCTAACGCGATTGAGCCTTCCAAATAAACGAACTAGATATAAAAAAAACTCTATGAGGTCTTTTGAAATACTTCTCAATCTGAAATTATTTTTGGAACTTTTACTTACAACACCTTGGACCTAAAATTCCCTAAGAGTTTCAGAAGAATTTCCTCAGTATTATCCAGAAATTATTCCCGGAATGACGAATAAATTATCGGTACTCCTTTGAAATTTTCCTAAAAATCCCTTTTAATTTTTTCGGTATTCTTTTTGGAATTATCTTGGAACTATCTGCAGGATTCACTAGAAATTATACACAGAATTTTTTGGAATACTCCCCAGAAATCCTTTGGAACTGTCCTCAGAATTCAATATCCTTGAGGTTCTTCTCGGATTTTTTTAGAACTCTCCGAAGAGCTCTTTTGAAATTCTTCTCAGGGGTCCACTGAAATTATACTTAGAACTCTTCATGATTTTTCCTCAGAACACATTGGAACTGAAATTCTTTTAGAGTTTCAGAAATTTTTCCCGGAATGAGCTAGAAAATATCCTCGGAATTCGCTTGGAATTTTGCTTAAAATCCTTTTGGAATTTCACTCAAACATTGATTTTTTTCGGTATTTTTTTCAAAATTATCTTGAAACTATCTGCAGGATGCTCTAGACATTATCCACATAATTTTCTTTGAATTCTCCCCAGAAATATTTTGGAACTGTCCTAAAAATTCAATATTCTTTTCGGAATATTTTTGAACTTTTTTTTTCAGAACACCTTGGAACTGAAATTCTTCTAATGTTTCAGAAGAATTTCCTCTGTGTTCTCCAGAAATTCTTTCCAGAATGAGCTTGAAATTAACCTCGGAATTTCCTTGAAATTTTCCTCAACATCCGTTTGGATAATGAGAGAGAGAAGGATTAGTATTTTCCATTTAATTCCACTACTTTATTTGCTTATCCTTGACAGATACGCGTATTTCGTCTACAATGTGCAGACTTCTTCAGTGTCTTGTACTAATACTCGACTGAAGAAAAACATCGCATTTACCGAATATATATTAACACAGGTACATTTTCACTTAGAAACTAGGTAAACTTAAATTTAATTTTCTATAGGAACAGGTACTCCGCTGCTTACTCGTTGATGTGTCCTAGGTAGTAACTTGAAAAGCCATGTGTGTCCGTTTCCTTGATCCCTGTTGAGTAAAGTTGAATTACGTTGTTTGTTGATCTCGAGGCTTTCTGCAACATCCAATTTCCATGGTGTAGATACGGTTCGTAAAATCGTTATGTCCTCCGTCGATAGTTGGTGGTCCTCTGTGAAGATGTGTTCTGCAACCTTTGATTTGAAATCATATGTTAGGCCTTTTTCTTCTTACTTTTTGGCCTTATTAACCTCCGCTATATGTTCTTTAAATCTAGTTGCTAAAGTTCTCTTGGTTTGTCCTACATATACTTTGTTACAATGATTACAGCTTATTTTATATACGCCTGCTTTACCTAAAACATTAACTGGGTCTTTAGTGGATCCTAACAATGATTTCAACTGGTTATGTCTACTGGTGAAAACTAAATCTAATCCGAATTGTTTTAACTGTGGTCTTAGTTATCAACGAGTAAGCAGCGGAGTACCTGTTCCTATAGAAAATTAAATTTAAGTTTACCTAGTTTCTAAGTCAAAATGTACCTGTGTTAATATATATTCGGTAAATGCGATGTTTTTCTTCAGTCGAGTATTAGTACAAGACACTGAAGAAGTCTGCACATTGTAGACGAAATACGCGTATCTGTCAAGGATAAGCAAATAAAGTAGTGGAATTAAATGGAAAATACTAATCCTTCTCTCTCTCATTATACAGGTATTCCACTAAGACGCCCACATTCATCAGGATCCGTTTGGAATTTCATTCAAAATTTTATTCTCTCGGTATTCTTTTCAAAATTATCATGGAACTATGGGCATCCTCAGAAATCATTTCTTTTGAAACTGTCCTCAGAATTCAATACCATTGAGGTTCTTCTCGGAAATGTTCAATAAAGCTAGGCCCTCCATTCACCAGAACTGTGCAATTTTTACATAAGGAATTTCCATGCAGCAGATTGTTGCAAATCTTACACCAGAAATGTTCAATACAAACTTGCCCTCAGGTAATTTTAAACCAGAAAATTACAATTTACCTTTGTACACATAACCTTGATCAACAATAAACAGTGATCATCACGATCTGACCATGACACACTTTAGTTGACAACACAACCTATTGTTTTAAACATCCAGTTCTAATAAAAGTAAAGTAAAAACTTTATCCCACAAACGTTTGTGTAAAGTTTGGTGGAAGATAAACCATTTTTGATAAGGTTAAATTATGGATCGTTTTGATGTGTCGCAAGTTGATTGTGTCCACCGGAACCGGTATCCGGAACATGCGGGTTAGGTCACGTGAAGCAAGAAATCATCAGTTGTCCTCAGCAAGGTATTGATTTCATAATTTTAATGCATCTAGGATCCATTTCCTAAAAGATTTGAGAAATTTTAAAATAATAAAATCGAGACGTAAGTTTAAGTGAATTCAAAATTCGTACACACAAAAAATAATCACTACTAAAATTAAAAAAATCATTGGTAGAATTAAGAGTTTTCGTTGGTTCTTTTTGGTAGAAAGTCTGAAGCATTCAAAATAAAAATGTGTAATTTGTCAAATCAAAAGTTTAGCTCTTCGTTAATTTTAAAAGTTGATGCTTTTGAATCAAATTGTAAAACTGTCAAAAGGAAAACCAATGCTTTCAAAATGAAGTGCAAACTGTTTCAGTTCGAAAAGAGTTGTTTTTATTATAACATTATATTTTTTATATTAAAGTTCAAATAATATCATATTAATGATTTTCAAGATTAAGAAAAGTAGCCTAACTAATGTTTGTATCATATTTAAAACATAAATATTCATTTATTTTATAAAAAAGCATAGTGTATGTTACTAGCGAAGTTACCCTATTAGGAGTCAAAGGAAGGCTAATCCTACTGTTCACCGTCCTGAGTCTTGTGAGTGGCATGGGTTGAGTCAGATTCTTGTCCGTCTTGTAATGGTCGAAGTATTGCGTCGAACCTAAGCTCCACGGTCATTTCGAAGCATTCCTCGTGTTTCCATCCTTTAAGACAACGACATACAATACAATACAGTGATCACTTGACGCCGCAATCCCAGTACTACTCAATGGAAACGACATTCTTTAAGACATCTTTCAGCTGGAGGTTCACCAACACCAAAACAGTGAGCTGGTGGATAATTCCCTGTACATCATTGTCTTGTACGTTCATATGTTCTACACCCACGTACGTTTGGTGGTCACTTTCGGGAATGATGGGTTAAGTGCCATGTAACGGGGTTTGTTGTAAGCATAGTCTTTTTCGGTCGAGACGCTTCACTCTGTTACGGGATTTATTGGCCGGAACCATCCGATGTAAGCTCTTGTTTGTCAAGTATGAGCGTACCTACAATGTAAACATAGATTAAATCGATCCTAAGAAAAATAATTTTCCAACTCACCTACATGCCCTGTTCCAGCGGTTGAATCACAATCGATCACCGGAGGCAGCTTCCGAACACCGAATTAACCGAATTAACCCATTAAAAAAATGAAATTCCGTGGAACGTTTTTTTTCGTCTCGTCAATTTTACTTTGGTGGCAAATAATGTAGGGTTCAGTGCTGCCAAAAACTTTACACTGAAAAAAGTTTTCATATAGTTTCCATTGGGAACGCACATGATATTTTTCCAATAACAAAATTAATGATTTTTATTTGAAATTCAAATAACGTTCATACGATCACATGAATTGTATATGACAAATCACATAAACTTCATTGGACACATAAGGTTCATGTGATTTTGTGATGCGATTCCCAATTATGAGATCACATGAAAGTTAAGTGAAATTCTAATGGATATTTTCCATTGGAAATGTGATTTATTTTTTGAGTATACTATGAAGAAGTATTTTTGACAGTTGAACAACTTTTATTTTAAAAAATGCACTTTTAAAATAACAAGTCAGAAGTGAAAGAAAAACTTTCAAACCAAAGATATAGCTTTCATTTTGAAAATTTTCACTGTTAAAACTACGAAATTTGGGAAACTTTTATTTTGAATTTGCATTATTTTTATAGCAACAATTTTTGTTTTTTTGTGTGTAGAAATCTATTTAAACAACTTTTATTATAGCCACCTAAACGGTTTATTCCACCCTTGTTGTGTTTTCCACGTAGTAAGTGGAAACCTAGATAAAATTTAATAGAGGTATATTTTTACTGAAATCATAAAATAATACTTACCTTTGATTTGTCGCGTAACCTAAAAAGGACCTAAAATACTGTAACCGTTTGTTACAAAACATATCAGATTTTTAATTTGTGCATAGTTGTTAAATGTACCGTCACGTCTCTTAAAGTTATTTGGTGTTGGATTAGTAGGGTTAGTAGTCGTTGTATAAAATTGTTAATTTGTTAGTAGGATTAATTGTTTTAAATTTGAAAATTGTATAAAACCGTACAACTACAAACGAAGTGACAGACGGAGCGGCTCGAAAACTTTGGCGACTAATCTGCTATTTCAGTTTTTCAGTGTACCACATGGCAACACTACTAGATTGTACCACATGGCAACACTACTACTGGATTGTACTAGCATTTTCACCAAATGTATTAGAATGTTTTGGTTCTATCTCTTTCACTCTACTCAAAACTGAAATGCATAAAAAAATGACAAAATGATACACTCTTTGCACACTGTCAAAGAATCACTGTACACAAAATCAACTTTGTTCAAATCAAAACAAAAAAACTAACCCATCTGGTGGATGATGGCACAAGCTTCCAAGAAAATTCTATTACACTGAACCACATTATTTTAATGGATTTCTTCGCCAGTTAGTCGTCTGTCACTTCGTTTGTGGTACAACAGTACAGTGGGTATGAGTATTCTATCAGTGGGTACAGTAACATTCGGGCGAAATTATGATTTCAAAATGGGTGGAAAATAACGTCTCACGAGAAGAGCAAATGACGAGTGCACGGATGGATTTGAGTTCACTCACTCGACAAAAAGTGACACAACAGCGGGGCCCTGTTTACTAAAAATGAACACATATGTGTTCATTTCTAGTAAACAGGGCCCCGCTGTTGTGTCACTTTTTGTCGAGTGAGTGAACTCAAATCCATCCGTGCACTCGTCAATGGGATGGGAAAAGCGCAAAGGAAAACCGCCTTCCTCAATCAGTATCTGGCGTTCGTGTGCTTCGGATCGTTAAAACCAAGTGTCCTTAAAGAAAATAAAGTGATGAGTGGTGAATCGCGGGAATATCTATCTGTTGAATCAGGTAATACGGCTTGGCTAATTAATTACCGATAGCTAACATTAATCGAATGACCATAGACCAGTACGACAATTAATAAAAATAAACCCCGTTGCCCTCACAGGACCTTTTTTGTGGTACCATTCGGTACAGCGCCATTTTGTGAACCAACCGACTAAGTCGGTCAGGAAGCACACGAGTCGGATTATTGGTCCTTAGTGGCTATTAATCCTAACAGTAAAGGACATCATTTCGCTTTCAATGCTAAGCAAGGTCAAAATTGCCGCATTCCTCGGGCCAAGACGGCTCTAATCTCAAAAGAGGACCCCTCCTAGCAGAGTCACTCCGGCTTTGCCTGGAATCTGGGGATTCTTGTCAACGAGGGTAGACGCCAGGAGACCGCAGATCGCCATCAAGTCAAGTCGATCTGTTGACCGATCCACTAGCAAGTAAATTCAAACATCACCATCCTGTCAGGCTTGATTCGCCCGACGTCAAGCTCGTCGTACGTAGGATCATCGACGAGCGCTCGCACATCGGCAGAGTAGTCTTCGGCGGAGCAGAATCAACGGCAACAGTTGAGTACCGGTACGTCAAACCCCCATAGAAAAAACCCACTGTACACCCATAAAATTCAATAGAACTACTATTAGAAATCCAATCCACACATCAAAATACACCCTTTGATTACTGTGTCACTTAAACTTTTCATATCTCTTAGTCAGGTGACAGTACTGCACATGAGGATCGCGAAGCCCTTTCAGATTACCCAGTAGTAAGCCGACCTTGAGAAACAGCTTGAGCGTTTTTACCGGGATACAGACAGTAGAGTTACAATACTTACCTTTGATTGTACTTACTATTAGAATGAACTAGAATCGTCCTTCCATGGCAAACGTTGACCTGAGATAGCATTTAAAAGAGCACTGAAAATGTAAGATAATTTGTATAAAATTAACCTTTGTATAACCGCTAACATAAATAATAAATTACAGCCTTGAAGCTACTGAGTGCGCAACTAGAAGAACGGTGGTAGTTCCGACTCAATGCGCATCGAAAGACCAGTGGGGAGCATAGGAGTGTGACCCACCCTAGTAACCAATATATTGGCACTGTGACCAAGCTTGACGTCATTCTGCATCGATTCCTTGTGGCCAATCGCGTTGAAATCGGTTCTATATACCAGAAACTCAAAATTCAGACTAAGATTTCAGAGTATAAAGACATATCGATTTGATTACGAAAACCATATCCAAATAGAGTTTGAAATCTGAGTCAATATGAGCCGTTAGCATCTTATTCGTCACAAAATGTTAACACCCAGAAGAAGGTTAATTGGGTTGTTAGTGGATTACCATATGAGCAAAATGAACAAGTCTTGTTTGTTTTAAGTCGACTTCAGATTCAGAACCTACCATTTATACGGGATCGAATCATCACTCAAATGTGTCTAATCGTGAACTGTCTTTACATTCTCAAGCTAGAACCAATGTCTAAGCTTAAAAGTTAGGGGCATTTCCCCAGCTGGCCTAAGCTCAGCTTTATTCTAAGGCGGAACTGTGCTCGTCCGCACCTAGACAACATAGCATAAAGTACTGGTCTGAATCCCACGATTCTCTTCTTATTCGAAGCCTTTTTTTTTACAGAAATTGGTTACTTAAACTTTGCACAATAATTATTCTCCAAAATTGCCTATAGACTTCACTCCTTAGAACTCTGAATCTATACATTTTGCAATATGTTTCGGGTCCTTAAACCCCCTTCAATCAAATTATGAACTTAGTTTGCGTATTATAGAAGAAATGGCTCTAATGTTGGCCTAGTTTTCATAAAAATCCCCTGATCTTAAATTCTTATGTTTACTGTAGACCACGATTTAGACTTGTAGAATGCTTTAAAACCTCTATAAAACTTTCAGTGTTTGTTGGGATGGCATTGATCATAAGTAAATCAAGTAAAAGTGGTTGATGACGAAGTTAAATAAATTATAAAAATTGGTTAGCATTGGTCTCAGTTCTACAAATAAAAGTGCCTACGAGTATATTAACTTTCAAACCTAATGCGCAAAACGATGTTATAAATAATAGATGAATCAATGTGACATGGTATAGAATCCAAAAATTACCTATACCGAATAGAAGGCAATCAAACGCGTAGAAAAACCGAAACAATGCGTATATATCGTACACTGGATGACTCATCCAACCACCTGTAGATCCATCAACCAAAGCGAACACATTTCGAAAAAGAAATCAATTTACGGTTTGCCATAGTCCTGTACGATAAAAACCCACCCAACCATTTGCATATTCCTACCTATGCCAATAAACGAAATACGCTAGCTCCCTCACAGTAACAAACCTGCCCAACCAGCCCAGGTCCACCACCATCATCTCCCCAACGTAAACTCATTTTCCTTTTTCTATCGAGCTTCTATTCTTTCGGAAAGGAATCTGATCAACCAAAACACAAACACTTCCGCATCAGCCCCGAGCGCACGTGGCCAACCACCCACCGCCCCCTCCCCCCCTCATGCAAGGATTTGTTTTCGTTCCATCCCTTTCCACCGCACGGAAGCCGGTTAGCGCGCCTCAGCGTCGAACAGCAGCATGTGTTCTCACTCCCGAAGAAGACCGTCGTCCGTCAGCGGAGTGGAAAACCCATTGAGGATATCGATCGATCCTCGGAGCATGCGCCGTCCGGGTCGCCACACGGAACGCTGCGGAGCCGAGGCGAATGCAGGAAAAAATGGCGTCAAAGTAAGTGAATCTCGGTGGTGCAGCAAGACTGTACGGTGGTGAAAATTTGAAAAATTCTAGTGTTTAAAGGAAGTGTCTCCGAGTGAAAAGTGCTCGAACGGCTTGGTTAAGGTCCGGGGAATGTGAGTATGGTGTTGGTTTGCGGGAAAAAGTGTAAGGATTTGGGAAAATTCGGGGAATCTGTTCGGTTGGACCCACCTTGGCTTCAGGAGAGGGTTTTGGGATGACAAACATCTGCAATGATAAAATTTCAAGGGTTTACTTAAATTGGACATTTCAAGGCTCGGTTCATCGCTTGAGGGGTGTAACGAATTTGGGATAATTGATTGCTCTAGCGTTGTGGTCCATTACTTGCCGATCCATATGGTTTTTAGGAACAGGAACAAATTTAAAGTTGGACTCACCCTTTTTTTTGTTTTTGCTGTCCCTATGCTCATACTCACACACAGGAGGAAAATCGATAGAGGATAGATTAGGCTTTTTATTTATCGCTGTAACCCGAGACAACCGCAAAACATTGAGTGTGCAGTGTGTTGCAGTTGCAGCGAAAAAGGGGGTTATCTCCTGTGAAGGCAACCGCCCGGAAGAAGAAGAATTTCAACCCGAATTCCAGTGTTAGTCACGAACATGAAGACAGCTTAGTACTGTTGTTGTTGTTGTTGTTGTTGATATTGTACCGAGTTCAGCCAGCCAAACAACAACCATGGAAGAACTACTGATGACTATCGTAAAGGAGGCGACCGGTAGCAAACAGCAAAATCTGAAACAAGCCGCACAAATTGCACACGGTGAGTACAGTTGGATGAGTCATTGATTTTTGTGGGCTTCAACGCTATGGGTTTTCTTTTCTGGCAGACAAACTCCTACGTCAGCATGGCATCCATCGGGATCCCTCGTACGAGCTGCGAACGGTGTGCTTCACCGCACTCCAGATGGCGCTGGAGACAAAGCGACCCAAGTTTGTCACCTACGGACTGAACGGCTTGCACGTAAGTTTCTGATCATGTCTGGAAATTCCGGAACCTTACATTAACATCTCCCCACTCTTGTAGCGCATCATCCGCGACGAGCGGTTCTTCTTCGGTCTTGAACCGGAGGACGATTCCCTGTGGTTGCCGGCTCAACTGCTCCGATCGACTTCCGGAATTTCTACCGTCGGAAACGAGGACACCGTTGTCAACGTACTCCGGTTGTTCCTGTCGATGGCCTGCTCTCCGACCTGCACCCTCAACGGACGGCTTCTGATCGAGGTCCTCTCCAAGTGTGGCGAATGCTGGGAAAACGGTTCCCGAGCCGTAAAAGCAGCTTCCCTAGCTGCCGGTAGCCAATGTCTCCGCGCGTTCTGCACCTTTCTCAAGGACGAAGCCGAAGAGATCCTACGCACCGGTCCGGCAGCGATCATCAACATAGGCATGGCTGCGGCCGTCTACAATGAGGTTATCCCCGTTATGCAATGGCTGTGCAGTCGGTTGATCGAACCGACCACCGGAAGCCCCAAGCGGACTGACTCCGCCGGGTCTCTCTACCTAATGGAATGCATCCTAACTCTGGTAACCTCCCTGCCACCGGATGTCCACGCAAATCCACACTTTACAGCGTTCCTATGGCAGAAGTTCTGTCCAACGCTAGCCGCTACCCTCGGCTCCCCCGGAAGAGTCAACATTGACAAAAAGTTCACTTACAAGTAAGCATCGCTTGGAATATCCTCCACCAATAGCCCTGACATTTTTCTCGATCCCACAGAGACGCAATACATCTGATTGAATCGGAGCACCGTGGATTCTTCACCCGTCCGGGGCTGGATGGCCCCCAAGCCCGTTGCATCTACCTGACCAGCATCCAGCTGTTGCGAATCGCCGGAGCTCAGGGTACCCTTAGGCCCATGCTGGAAGCCTTGTTCCATCGGATGCTGCTACTGCCGATACCGGCAAATCGCGCCGAACCCCTGCGCTGCGTTCGGGAGATCCTCAAGAGCCCCGAACGGCTCATCGATCTGTCCGTGATCCTGTACCCGGACAAAAACCAAGGACAAAGCTGCAGCGACGATATGGCACTGTTTCGACTGTGAGTATTCTGGTTCATGAATGATTCGTTAGGAAATCATGACCTTTTAAATTTCCAGAATAATCGACGCCATGGAGGAATGCGCAACCACGTCCCAGCACGGCAGCAACTCCGTGGACAGTTCGATGAACTCCAGTGTAGAGTGCATCGTAGCTTTGCTCGACAGTCTCCAGACCCTATGCTCCGGAACGTTCGACGAGTCGATCATGAGCGACCGGATCGCCGATGTCATCAACAATCGGTACCACCAATTGCGCGAATCTGACTACACCGGTCCGTTGACATATCAATCGATGGCACGGCTGCCGGCACCGTATCGGGATGCCGTGGCTGAACTCCGTCAGAATGGGTTCGAAACCTCGTCGGAGTCAGAGGTGGATGCCGAGCATCCTATCGATCCCGAAGCGGGATCACTCGGATCCGGAGACACCGAGGGCCCAGAAGACGAAGCCCACTCCTCCAGTGACGATGTATCATCCAGGGCCGACGGAAACTGGCCCTGGGCTCATCTGGAGGAACCTCCACACGTGCGGTCCGACGTGGACTGTGATCGCCATCACGCCAGGGAATTTGCAAAGGTGCTCACCGGTGATCTGGTTCCAAACCTGCTGAAACTGAAAGCTTCCGTCGAAGTGGATGAAGCAATCCAGGAGTTTGCCTCCAACATCTGCCAACAGAACAGTGTAAACTACTCAGATTACGATTACAATCTGACCGCGTTGAACGCGGATGGCATCTATCTGGCCACCTACTCTGCTCTCCTGCTAGCACTGCAACTTATGAAAGCCGGTCACTACGACGAAGGCCATGAACCGATCCTGATACCCCTGTCCGAGCAGCAGTTCGTGACCTCCGTCCAGAATGCCGGAGTCCTGGTCTACCTGAGTTCCGCATGGCTTCGCGAACTGTATCAAAGCATCCTAGCTTCCAATCCTCTCGGAACGCTCAAGTCCATCGAGAACACGGATGGATCACACTGCGCTCTGGTGGACATGCTGTACGACGCTGGAGGCGTCGGACCATCACAAATGCTTTCGGATTGGCAACGACTTCAATCGGTCGTGCGAATTCAAAGCGAGCCAAACGTCAAGCAGCTGGCAGCTAAGAAGCTCGCTCGTCGTCTACTGACGTGCTGTTGGGATTCAATGGTCACCGTGCTGACCGCCGGCCTGGGTGAGGTCGATGATTCTCGCACCGCTCGGTTGATGAAGTTATCGAAGAAGACGCTCCGCGTTAAGAAGAAAGCTCGTACCTCTGGTGAAGCGCTGTACGCGCTAAGCTTGGAAGGCCTCCACGCAGCGGCAACTTTGAGTAATTCCCTGAATCTGCAGCATTTGGCCGGGAAAATTCTGAACCTGATCGCGACTAACGTATGCCAGAATTCCGGTCCAAAAATTCCCGCCAGTCAGGCCCTGTCGATGGACGTAGTGTTGTCCGGAGGATTGGAGCTAGGATCACATTCGGCCGACTGCTGGCTGCCGGTGTTCTCCGTCTGTCGCCATGTGACTCAACTGGAACATGATCTGTTCAGTTCGCAGAACGCTCAGATGGGGAATGCTTCGCAGGTGGCGAACAGTGGAAAGGAAAACGATTCGCCGAGCAAGAGTGGAGGGCAATCGGACAAGTTGAACCTGTCGTCGTATCCAATCGACGAGGATGAGACCTGGTGAGTTGGATTCAGTTAGTGTGTGAAATTTTGATTTTAACAAATTCTTCCATTGCAGCGTGGACGTCTACAGTTTCCTGCAGGCTCCGCTTCCAAACTCGAACGCCAATGTGGCGACCATCCTGAAAGCGTACTCCGGGAATGATACGGTGAATCTGTCGCAAGCGGATACGGCCAAAATGCTGTGCGCGTTGTCTCATCAGGCGGATACGCTCTTCTCGGATGCTGCCGAACGGCTTGCTCTTCCGGCGCTGCTGCACTTCTTGAAGAGCTTGTGTCGGGCGTCGCGTGAGCAGCTGTACCGTGGCTCGTCGTCCAAGAAAGGTAAAAAGTCCTGGTGGCTCGGTCGCCCGTGGAAGGTCAAGAACGATTCGCTACCGCTGTCCCTGCTGTTGCATCGCGTCGGAGACGTTACGCTTAAGGTATTCCGGGGACCAAGGCCACTGTTGCACATCCTGAAGGTTTGGGCCATCACCGGACCGCACTTGATGGATGTAAGTTTGATGTTTTGGGGAAGTTGAGCGCAGGTAATGATGGTTTTTCGTTTTAGGCTGCCTGTCATAAGGATCGAGCCATTTCCAAGCGTGCTATCGAGTACATCCACGACATCATCACGGCCTTACTGGTGGAGCAATCCGAGTTGCCGCACTTCCACTTCAACGAGGCGCTTCTCAAGCCCTTCGAGAATCTGCTGAGCATGGATTCCTGCGACGTGGACGTGCAGGATCAGATAGTCGGTTGTCTGTACGAGATCGTCGAAGCTCACCGCACGGAGATCCGATCAGGTTGGCGACCGCTGTTTGGAACGCTACGAACCGCCCGTAACCGTCCGGTACATCTGTCCAACATCATCGACATCTTCCACGTGTTCCTCGAGACGGATAACACCCTGGTGTTTGCCAACGCTGGACTGGACTGTATTCTGTGTCTGCTGTCGTACTTGGAGATTTCCGGCAGTGGAGGAAGTGTTGCCGGTTCGACTGGTGGAGGTGGTGGCAACGGGCCAGACGGCAGCACAAACGACGACAATAACATTAGATCCAGTGATTTTTTATATGATGCGTTGAAATTCCTCGAACGTTGCTCATCGATCCTTAGCTTTATGTACAATATGCCTCAATGTCCGAATCTGCACTCGACCTACAAGATCAAAGGTATCACCTACACTCACATCATCGATGCCAACATTCCGAACTCGATGGAGAACTTCACCTACTTCGGGCAGGACTACCTGCAGAGCAGCAACGAGCAGTACATGATCAGCTACCGTTCGCTGCATATCGATAAGGAGACGATCACCAAGATCGATGAACTGGACAAGCCGAGCGGAGTGCTGAAGGTGTGGTTCCTGCTGCTGGACGGTCTGACCAACTCGCTGATCGTTTGCCCGATCGCTCACCAATCGCCAATTCTGCAGTCCATCTTCAAACTGTTCAAATCGCTGCTCATCAATCCGGGCATCGAGTTCGGGTTCTACTGCATTAACCATCTGTTGATTCCGATGATTCAGGATTGGTTGCGGTACGTCAACAAGGCACAGAAGAACTGGACTTTGATCGAGAAGAACTTCAAGCACTGCTGTTGCATGACCACCGACCTGGTGGTGGAGTTTATCGAGAAGTCCCAAGGCACGGTCAGTGGTCTGGAGGACCGCATTGTGATTGGAAGCGAGCAGACGTATAACCATCATCAGCAGAGTGTCAAAAGTAAGAGCAAGTTTACGAGTATCGTTCGACCGGTGGATAACATGAAATTCAGTAAGCTGAGAAAGATGACTTCGGCGGACGATCAGCAGCAGCAGCAGAACCAACAGCAGCAACAGCAACAGCAGCAGCAGTATGCGGGCTATTATGGAAGTAAGAAGGAAGAGGATGTATCCAGTGCTACGAAGATTCCGACGGCAGCGATCTTAGCACTGAAGCAGCTGCTGCTGGTGTTGATCGAGTGTTCGGCACAGTCGCAAGAGACGATCGCCAGGGTTGGGGTGAGTTGTATGAAGCACATAATCTTCTCGACGGGACACATCTTCAACGAGGATCAGTGGATGGTAATCACGTCGGCAATCCACCGGGCCAGTACGGTAACGATGGCTCCGCTGAGACAGTTGATCTTCGCTTTCAATGAGAACTCCAACAGTTTCTATGGGGATTGCGCGAATGTGAAGGTTGCGGCAAGACGGGACAGTACGCTGGATGAGCTTCAAAGGGTGCATTCGTTGGCGCAGCAGGTGTTCTTGATGGATAATCAGCGAGATGTGTTGAACTCGAAGGTCAACAACAATCTCGGAGGTGGACTGAATGGAGTTAACGGAGCGGGAACGGCTACGGATGATCGATCGTACTCGTTCTTACTGTATCCATTGAACTGCAATACGAGCATGACCCAGTCTTGTTCGGTGAATGGGGGAGGAATCAGTGCGTCGTTGCAGAGCAATGGACTCAACTTGGATAGCTACATCATTAGGATTCCGTATAGGAACTTGGTCGTGGGATTGCTGGCGAGTCAGATGTTGCTGCAGCTCATTGCGAACATCCTGTTGAACGGGTTGACGAACGTGCCGAACGAGCTGAACTCGTGCATCTACAATGGAGGTGAGACAACCGGTACCAGTACCAGTACCAAGGCACTGTTTCAGCTGGGCTACCGAAGCAAGGAGGTTCTGCTGAGAACGTTGAAGCAGTTCCTGATCTGTTCGATGGACTTTGACATGCGACCGGGGCTGAAGTTCTTGATCCAGAAGGTGTCTAACATTGAGAGTGCGGCAAACCTATACAAACAGATGACCTCTTCGTGGATCATCAACTTCATGACCCTGGTGGACGTGTACATCAACAACATTAGTGCGTACAATTTGAACGAGGATGACATCAAGTACATCTTGGATTCGTGCAGTCACATGACGGCCGCTAGTCAGCAGTGGAAGAAGAACGAGAACTTTGTCCACTACCTGTTGGCTCTGCGGGATCTATGGGATCTGATTGCGGAGCACTTCATCGATAATATGGAGAGTAACGGCAACGATGGATCGATCGTAACGCACATTGTAGAGAACAAGTTGGAGAAATACGAACGCTTCGACGACAAGCTGGACAGTTCGGGTGGCGAAGATGAACATTCGAGCTCGCCGGAAGGGATCAGCTGTGGAGACCTAGCGAACGACATTGACAATCAAGCGGTGGATCCGGAGTCTCCGTCCAAGAGCGATGAGGAGAGCGTCTCCGTATCGACGATCGTTGGCAACCACGGTGGCAGGATGAATCCGTTCAACATCTCCGCTAATCAGCAGCAACATTTGCAACATCAACAGCAACTACAGCATCAACAGCAACAGCAGCAATCGATATCGCCGGAGATCGAGCAACAGCGAACCAACAGCATACAGAAGGATCTGATTTGCAAGCGATCGGCACTGAAGCAGCTCATCGTAGCGTCGATGGAATTGCTGAAGCTGCTCCCCGAGGAGCAGGCCGAGCTTCTGAAGCTTCTGCTCACGCCCAAGATCCGGGAAGCGTTCCGGGTGATCCAGGAACAGGGAACCGGCTTGACGATGGAGTAGTACGCCGCTTTCCGGGAGGTGTTTTTCCCGCTGCGCGGGTTCTCTTCTACGTAAATCTTTTGACACATTAACATATATGCAAAACGTACATTTCGATGGAAGACAAGATATAATCGACTAGACTGAAATCGTTTAACAAAAAATATATATCGCAAATTTACAGACAATGCAAACTCCTGAATTGAAGTTGAATGGCAGATCAAGAAAAAAAACACATATTTTGATGATATATAGCTTTACATGATTTATACATTTACGCATGGAACAAAACAAAATCATATATACCTATATATATACATATTGAAGTCCCCTTAAGAACCCTATAACTGTTGATATACGCTAAGGAATTTACTAAAAAAAACCGCGAAAAAAACGCTATAAACTACAACACTTGAGCTACACGCCCTCCACGCAGCCTGCTGTGAAAAATCTCTCTAAATACGCAAACACACTTCTGAACACTACACAAACACTTGCTCAAAAAACTCCAACACATACACACACACACACACGACACCAAACAGCTTAAAGCTACCGCACTGCGCGCGTGTTCTAATCTTTTCAAACTGACTACTAACATATAACACAGCAAAACAAACAACCCGATATAACCGAAACCTCACCTACTCATATTGTAACAACTACTAACGAACATGGCTTTCATACTCACACCAATACCAGCGTGCTTTCAGTTTTTGCGTTTTCCGGTTCTTTGATTCGTTTATCGACATATACGCTTCTTGTTCACGAACGCACGGTGAAACGCACACTACTGTATAATCTTCGCACCGAAAACAAAACAAAAAACACACACAAACACACACTTACATACTTTTGCGATTGGTGCCGCAAGCGTTTCACTGATGATGGAGTTGCCCTTAACCTAGACGCTTCTGTGACATTTTTTATAAACTCTCCTAAATCTCTTTCTCTTGATAAGTGGAAAACGAAGAAACCGAACAAATCCAATGAATCAAATTACGGAACGGAACAAAACAAACAAGACAAAAACAACAACAAAGTGGCAGTGGTTGTCATTTTTATAGTAATTATTATTGTTATTATCAACATCAGTGGCATAAGTGTATTCGAGTTCTTTCACAAACACAGACACACAAACACACACATACACAAACAATAAAAAAAGTATTTTGATCTGCTTAAGTTGGACAGAAACGGCGAAAGGTAAACAAACCAAGTATTTTTGTGATCGGATCAGTATTTTCCCCTTCAATACCTATTTCTTAACTCCCTATTTTAATCAAACAATTGTAAGCTTGGGTTATCCTCGGTTCAACGACACTGATTGATGTCAAAACGACAAAAAAAAGAAACCCTCCATATTCCCAGTTACATCCATCTGATTGTCGAGAAAGAAAATAATAAAAAAAAAAAACACAACAAACAGCAAATGATGTTATGAATCAATAAGAAAACAAAACAGTATAAACAACATTTCCACAGCTAAACATAAAAGTGGAATCACACAAGTATTTACCCGAAACTGCAAAAGAAAGGAAACCCAAACATGAGAAAAAAAATTGAAACACAACTACTAATTCCAACACCGACATGGAACCTGTCGTGAACAACAATAAACAATTGAAGTAAATATTATATATTTGTGCAACAGATCAGCTGGTGCGTCGAATTATATGGATTATTTGAAAGAAAGCCTTGTTTTATTTTTGTAACTGGTCCCGAAGAAACGAGCTCAACTTTTTGGCTCAGCTCTGGTATTCTCTTCGGTTCCAAGCTAATCGATGCACCCCTCGAAACATAGGGAAATCCACGAACCCCTCATTTTAGCTGTCAAACTTTCATAGCGAATCAAAACAAACATTGTGTAGTACTAGAATTTCGACTAGAATGGGGTACGTTAATTGATTTGCTTGGGACCAATAGGCTAGTCAAGTAGTGAGCCAATTAAAAATCGTTCAATGCGTATTGATTGTTCGTTAAACTGTCGAGTTATAGTGGATCAAGAGTGATCGATTGAGATCGATTTGACCATGGTAGGAATGTTTGTGTGGCTAGCTTTTGGTCACAGACGAAAAGATGAAAGAACCCAATTTTAAAACCTTTAGTTTGTAACCCTCGTCAAGGGTGACAATTATTAACCACCATTTTAACGTGTTTTCCATGAGCGTGTATCTTGTCTGTCATGATTTGTTTTTATTTTGGTTGCACGCTCATGTAACATACTCACCACTGTTGCTGAAATATATATATATATATATATATATATTTTTAATCGTAGTGTGGGTCTTTAATTTTATTCAAATAGTTATGTTAGGTGTTTTAGAATGTATGGAAACAACCATCGTTTTAGATTGTTTTGCGTTTCTAATAAAGTTAGGACCCGTTTCTCCTCCCGCTGCAAAAGAAGGCGAAAACATAAAAAGCATAACAGTCGAGCACGGTTGCAGGAGAACGATGGCGATTTTTGTTATTGTCCGTGACTGTTAGAAGAGAAAGTTTCGAACCACGAAAGGAGTACGACGCGTTTTGCCCCATCCATTCATTTTCCGGTAAAAACTTGTTGTGCCGTTTACGTGGCGCGCGTCAGTTGGACGTATCATCCCTAGCATTGTCGGGTGTGATAGTGGAGTTCCCCCGAAAAGTTGCAAACACACGGCACAGTAGAGTGTAGGATCGCCATTGCGGGAAGCTAATCATTAAGGATCTCGTCGCTTCCCCGGCTAAACGACAAGGATCCAGAATACGCTCGCCGTTCTAGTAACGAAGAGTAAGCCGAACGAAACAGGCTCCCCTTCGTTGCTAATAGCCAACGAGTGCGAGGCAGATGGAACCGAAGGAGCGTTCCCCTGGATAGTCTATCAGAACCGTTTGCGTGGATTTGAACGGTTCGTCGATTCGTCACCACCGTCGCCGGGGGGTTTCGAAAAAGGAGCCTCGCTCATCCCCCCGTCAAAAGCTAAGGACCACTGCTAGACAGCCAAACAGTGAAGAAGAGGATATGTTGGTACAGTCCGTGTCGACGTGAACGTAAAACCGGAACGGAAACCAACCGCCGCCACTATCGTCGAAGGGTCCCACCCTGTGACACCGAGGACAGCGAGGAGAGAAAGGGAAATATCAGATTTGACAATATAAGTAGTTAAATTCAATTTTCTTTCTTTATCTTTTCCCTGTTGGAGGCGAAACAGCCTCAGGCTGAAAGCCTCCTAAATAAAGATAAATCAATCAATCAATCTTTTCCCTATCATTTTCACCTAAATTCGAACGTCTTTAGGAGGAGTACCCTGCTCTTTGCCACCCTTACAAGTTACACGACAGGGTAACAAAGGTGTAACACCTCAGTTGGCTATCAGCACAAAGAACAGACGTTGAGGCTCGAACTAAATTTCTGTAAAAACTTGTGTAAAGAATCCTATTCGATTTAAGCAACATCAACGCCGACGTCCCCACTTAAAAACCCTCTTTGACAGCATGATGGCGCTGGCGTTGCACAACTTACAATGACTGCGCCCGGTTGTTCCCAAGTTTGATTTTGGCACACTGTGTAGAGTAACCAACCCCTTGGGTTCAACCTCGGGTTAAACGAGCATGTCAGCATAACTACCGCAAAGGTCTTTGCGGCCCTGGGATTTATCCGTTGCAATACAAGTGGCTTCACCGACATATATGCTCTCAAGGCACTATACTGTTCAATTGTTCGCAGCATCATGGAATATGCTGTTAGTGTATGGTCGCCATATCAGGCACAGCAGATCATCAGAATGGAAAGGGTTCAACGTAGCTTTATACGGTATGCTCTTCCACAACTTCCGTGGAATGATCCAATAAATCTTCCTGACTATACAAGCCGTTGTAACCGTTTAGTTTCAATTTCCTAGGTTTTAATTTGTGCATGTTGGTTTAGGATACTGTAGTGTTTTTTAGTGTCAGTGTTGGGTTAGTAGGATTAGTAGGATTGTTGGTAAAATTGCTGTAATTGAAAAAATGTGAAAATTTGTGTTAGTAGGTAGTTTGAAATTGATATTAGTTTATAAACTTAATTGGGTGTGACAGGATCGAAAGGGTGTTATGATCAACTGTGGTAGAAAAACGCAATAGGCGAAGGAGAGGATATGGATGGGTGGTGATACGCTACAAGGAAGGAAAATAGAGGAAATAAGGAACGAATTGAAAACTGGATGGGAAAAGGAGGGCTTTTGATAGCTGGGATGGTCAACCATTGCCCAGAAGTAAACCGGCGTTTGTGCCTAGAAGACGTGAGTGGAGTACAAAAGTGAACCGAAGTGCAGTGAATGACCTTTTAATGTTCCTGATGTTCATTCAGGACCTTTTCGATTTATTCCACGGATATCCTCACGATCGGCACTTTTCGACCAAGTCAGTCTCAACTGTCTTGGTCTAAATGTCAAGGACCTTCAACTCTCCGGCTTAATAATTGCCAGAAAGGAGAGCATCCTCGGACTCGGAAGTCCTAATTGTTAAGGAGGAAGACCCTTCTCGGCTCGACCAAGGTGGCCTTGTCACGGTCAGCTGATATTTGCCAACGAAGGGAGACGCCGTTGACACTGAAAAGGCTTTTTCGGTAGCAGCACAGGGATTGCTATATTCCCTGTTTGCAAACCGCCATCGCAACGCGCAAACCCAAGCCTCAAATCTGCCATTGTAGTGACCACAGCTCCAGTCACCAGGCGCCATCTTCCAGACCAGTTGAAGGCACCGATCCGCCATTGTCGACGGAGTGATCAAGCCACGGACCGCCATCGCGGTCAAACAACAGCAGCCCAATACAATCACCACCAGCGAGCGCTCACCATCGTCCAGCAAACACCACCGGTACGTACCAAGGAAGCAGAAACCCATAGAACACACCCCATAATAGCCCAATAAAACCATCCGCACCATAATTCCATTTGAATAAACTTCTAGACTTTTCCACCCACACTTTAGCTTCCAATTAATTTCACCATCACTTAATAAATCCCACAGTTTCTGCACAGTTTGTTCCGCGTACCCCTCCGAATTACCCAGTAGCATGTCGGCCCTGTGACACAGATCAGGGGTCTCATGCTACTGAGCTAGATATCCGGGAGTCTTTGTTGAGCCACTAGGGTGAGTCTCATCTAGTCTCACCGTTGCAGACTTATAGCCATGGAAACTCTAGCTCACAGGCGCACTGAACTTCAGAGGTTATTTGTATTCGATCTTGTCAAGGGTAACCTGGATTGCCCTTCACTGCTGCAGAATATTAACTTTTATTCAGCTTCGTGAACGCGACTTATTTTTAGTCAGGCGGCATAGAACCACGTATAACAACCCTATTGATAATTGTGTTAGCGCGATTTTAATTTGGTTAAGATTCAGTCTGTGGAGTTTTTATAAATTCAAGACAATGAACAACTAAATATTTAAAAAAAAAATGACAACTGTGGTGAGTTCTACTCTAAAACTCACTGATCGGTAATAGTACGTTCACACTACAGAGTTATAACATGTTATAGCGCTATCTTGATGGTGATTTCTGTGTTGCAATTATTTGACAACCGTTATAACATGTTATAACTCTTGAGTCTGTACGGCGTTTAAAACGCTGTCCAGACTGGAGAGTTATAACATGTTATAACGGTTGTCAACTAATTGCAACACAGAAACCACCATCAAGATAGCGCTATAACATGTTATAACTCTGTAGTCTGAACTAAAGAGCCTGAATTTATAAAGAGACGACATCTTATCCATTTGACAGGTCTTCTGCTCGATTGGAATGACTTTTCATATGACTTTGACAGACAATCGATTGTTCCAATTTTGACATGTCGCCTCTTTATAAATTTAGGCTCTTTAGTCTGAACGTACTATAACACGTGGATTTTCGAACATGAAAAATAACTTCCGAAATGTCACTTGGATCACCACATGGCGAATGAGAACGTCCCAAATTTTAGTATAGTTTACTCACAAGTGCAGGAACTCAGTGATGAGTAAATTTGTCTAATGTTTTTCTGTGGAAAACATCATAAACCTGCTGGAAAATGAGGAAAATTGACGAAAATTTTACTCAGTCTAGGAGTAGTACCAATAGACTGAGTGAATTAAATCTTTACTTCTCTCATATTCGGGAATTTTTCCCTGCACACTTAGAAAATAATCCCGAACTTGGTTTAATTTTCTACCGGACCTCTTCGGTTACCAACGAGAAACCGAATAAATGGATTAAAAACCATCGTTTATCGAAGAAGACCCGAATTTCGGTAAAAGAGTATAAATTTGACAGATAGATATGAAGACTAAACCGAAAAGTACGGTAAAGTATCGATATTTACGAATTCGCTACGTGAAAACCGAGAAACTCGGTAAACTGAACCGAATATTCACTAAAACCGAAGACTACAAATCAAGAAGACTGGCAACTGTTCCCTTCTCCCATACAAATGTCAAACGTCACTGATAACAGCGCCTCTGGCAATCCAAGGTGGAAGTTTGAAGCACAAGTGTTAGTGAGACTGTTCATAAACAGTGACTGTGTGTGACCTAATGTCACCGAAACGAATAATCATAACACTCTCGGTACTCGTTGTTCTTTTTGTTTTGCTCTACACAATTTTACGGCAATTTGTATCCTAATCCCAGCAAACCGATGGTTTTCCAACTCCAAACCGAAAAACTTGTCATGGTAGATTGAAACTCTGAACGATACATAGTGAAAGTAACTTTTACTTGTGAACGAGGAACCGAAATATTGTATATTTTGCCTGTTGGAAGCAATCAATTGTAAGAAATTGGCAGCTTCCACCACCATTGAGTGAACTACCGTCATTCGGAAGCTGCTGAAAATTCAAGGATTCAAAATAAAAATATAAAAAATTCGGTACCTACATCACGATCCAACGGAAGGCGTAGCAGGATCTAATGTTGGAGAAAATGAAAATGAAAGATTGAAGAACTACAATCCCAAACGGTACGCATTGATAAAGAATATATTTCCATTTTAGATGTTGTCAGAACATGAAACCACCGGATAGTGATAATCTGTATACTTACACAATTCTTGGAATCGATCGACCCCTTCCAGAGAATGATAACAACAGTGTCAGATTGGCCAGTGACATTCAAATGGTCAGCGAGTACCGTGCCAAGTTGCCGAGCGTCACAACAACTTCTGAGATAGCAAATTAATGATCGAGGAAGGTCCCACCATCATTTTGACTGGCATCATTGCCATAGTTTTAATTTTCAAAACAAATTTACTTACGCATCTGTTCAATTTCAGCTGGAATTTTACTCGTTGTCAGCATAAAGCAACATATGTGTGTGAATGCACTTGTGAATTAACACACACCATCATACACTGGTTCCACTTTTGCTCAGAAGAGGCGTTGCCGTTACTGTCTCCTGATTTTTGGCAGATTTGCCAGTCTTCTTGGTTGGTAGTCTTCGCTAAAACGCTTAAACGTCAAACGTTCAACTTGCGCTCAACTTCGCGACGGAAATTTTAACCGAAAACTCGGTTCTCTAAGCTGATTCTAAAACTAGTCAGCCATTTTTTCTCGCGTGTGCCCATCGGACGTGTGCAAAACTTTAGTAAAAATGGAAAAAGTTCTTGAGCAGCTGTAACAGGAGGATGCACGTTTGATTGAAATCTTTTGTGAGTATTTGAAACTAACTGTATGATTTTATTTGCAGGCATCTTTTGCTATTGGCGTTGACGGTGACTCTGTAGCTCTTTACTCCTTTGAGAAAATCCGTAAGCAAACGTCAGACTGTGCGTGAAACATGGCGGACTTTGTACTATCCTTTCACTCCACCGAAATTTCCCATAAGAAACTGTCTATATTAGCTGGAAGAGCAAATTTTTCGACGGTGCCGTCAACGCCAATAGTTTGTCTCTACTGCCGTGAAAATGAACAAGGTTATGTCTCTGGCTTGCAAAGGCATTTAAAAACCATTTGAATAAGAATGACTTCGAAGTCAGTGATATTTTTTTTGACTGTACTTTTCCATGCAGTAACTCGCGTTACGGGAGTTTTTATTCTCCAAAACAAATTAAATAAACATATTTCATACATTTCTTTGAAAAAACTGGTTTTATTTTTATGAAAATTTGAAGCAACGCATCCTTAATTAAAATTTAAAGTGGGATTTGAAGTGAAAACCGAGTGCTGCCCAAGAAAACCGAATTCCGTAATTACAACAGGTGGGTCGGTTTGTTTGACAGCGTTCGGTAATTCTTGAGTAAACCGATTTTCGGTTATTTCTGCTTAAATTTATTTTTCGTCAACCGAGATTTTCGGTAACTTTGACAGATTGTGGGTAACAATAAGAACTAACGACAACTCGGTTATTCCTCTTTGAACCGAACAGACTACCGAGCGTTCAGCAGATAAAAACTCTGTTGAAATCAAATCGAGTTCGGTAATATTTTCTAAGTGTGTGGGCAACCCTGGAAAAACTTGGAAAAATATGAGGCAAATTTACTCATCGCTGAGTTCCTGCACTTAGGTTGTGAACCATTTGCCGAGTTAAATTTAACTCGTGGTTAAAAGTGACATATCGAAAGTTATTTCTTATGTTCGAAATCCCTGTGTTAACGATCGATCGGTTTTCAAGCAGAACTCAGCCACGGTTGTCAAAATTTAACTTCTTGTCTGTCAGAAATAACCACGCTCGGATAGCAGGGTTAATCGATAACTTTCCACCTGTCACATTTTAACCAGAACTTTAACAAATCCGCCAAATGGTTCAGAGCCTTAATATTTTTTTTCCTTTATTAACGAGACTTTCAACCTTAGGCTGGTTCATCTCTAAACCTCCAGAGGGGAGGCTCTCAGAAAAGGTAGGGATGGATGTTCCAGATGGGAGCTCCTGAAATCATATTTTTACAGAGTATTTTTAAACAGAGTTTTTTGTTTTGTTCCTGTCTCGTTTCAGTTAAGGGGTTTCTGATTCCGGTTGGTCCGTTTACGTTGCGTTAGGTCTGGTGTATAAAGGGTTTGTGTTCGTTCGGGTCGTGGTGATATTTTCGTTCCTTAGCTTTCCTTGTTCGTTACGGTTGGTCATGATAGGGATTTTAAGTGTTATATCTGGTTGAAGAGTCCGGCTTCCCGTAAAAAGGCGAGTAGGGCCGCTATTCTTGTTGGCTCATTACCTAGAGCATCGCGGATATTCTCAGGAATGTCGTAGCATGTTCTAGTTCCTTCATACTTTGGACAGTTTGCGGCGTGAGGCATAGATCGCATGTCCTTCTAAAAGGCCCATCTCCCTTGTAGTTGTGGGAGATGTTTGTATGGCCAGTTCGGAGACGGGATATCACGACCTGCTCTCGGTGCAGTGATGGATCGCCCCATCTAGTAATATTCTCTTTTAATTTTCTAATAGCTGGTGTTCTAGCTGCTATCCAGTCGCGGCTCCAGGAATCCTCGATAATTTTGGTTACCCATTTTTTTAGATCTGGTCCTGGTACCTCTCGCGTATATTTGGCCATGTGCCGACCAGAGGCTGCTAGATGGTCCGCCTCTACATTCCCCCGAACACCACAGTGCCCTGGGATCCAAACGAATGTTGTGTTATTTGGTGCATGTTCCTGGATCGCCTGGATCCAGGGGTGTCTACTCGTTTCGGACTCAAGGGCAGCAACCACGCTGGCGGAGTCGGTGAAGATGGCTATCGGTCGTTCATCGGAGGTGGTGGCAGCGATGAAAGCCGCGGCGGCTTCGGCGGAGAATATCGAACACTGGTCTGGCAGTCGATGACATTCGCTGAGATTGGGACCACAGATCCCGATCCCCACCTTCCCCTGAGCGACCGAGCCATCGGTGTATCTAATTGAGTATCCTTCGTATTTTCGTTTTTGAAGGTCTAGGACCGTTTGTGCCACTGCTAAAGGGTTGGAACCTGCTTTAAACGTATTTTTGATTGTAGGGTCGGTTCGAATTTTTGGCAGGCTCCAACCCCTGGCTCCACACCAGTGGACCCTGGACACCGGTGGGAGTACTTGGTTGGATGATTCTCTGAGGAGTTGGTTAGCTTCAACGAGGAGGAAACCTTCCTTCCTGCTACCGGACGTGTTTTCACAGTGGCTGATGGCTCGATGGCAGATTGTTTTGGTTATGTACCTGTTGAAGGGGAGCACTCCGCCCTCGATACAGGCAGCTATTCCAGGAGTACCTGGGAGGAGGCTCGATGATAATCGTAAGGCTCGCTGGTAGACAGGTGCAAGTTTTTCCACCAGCAGAGGCATTGCGAGGTAGGTTGCTTCAATCCCGTATGTTAGGCGTGAGTTTATGATAGCTTTTGCAACGTTCAGACGAGTCTGCCGGTTGGCATTTGGGTGGCGCCCAGCCAGAGTTTTCAGCAGGTTGATTCGCTGTTTACAACTGCTTTTAACCTCGTTGAAGTGCGGGCCGAATGTGAGGTAACGGTCGAAGCAGACTCCGAGGATTCGAATGGTTTTATGAAATGGGACCGGTTTCCCGTTGATGAGAATCTTGGTGCTCAAGACCTTGTGATTGGTCGAGCATACGTGTGTATACCCGCTTTTGCTTGCGGAGAGCTGAAATCCAGCTGACGAAGCCCAGGTTGATACGTAGGCGGCGGCTTGTATAAGTTTTCTTCGTAATGCTCTGACTGTTGCTCGGACCACCATGAGAACGATATCATCAGCATATACATATATTAGGACTCCTTTCGGCAACCGCGAGAAGACACCGTTCATCCTTATGAGAAATAGTGTAACCGCAATCACCGATCCCTGGGGTACCCCGGTTTCCTCGTTGAAGGTCTTGGAGTGGCAATTTCCAAGGGTAACTTGGAAGGTACGGTGTGACAGAAAGTTTTGTATAAATTTCAGAATATGGCCCTTAAGTCCCCATTTCTTGAGCTGTTCTAACACTCCCGGCATCCAAGCACGGTTGTATGCCTTAGATATATCCAGGGTGGCCAGTTCGACGTGGTGATTTTTGGCGAATGCATCCTGAAGTGCTTCACTTAGGGTCCCAAAGTAGGTGTTGGTCCCATGTCCCGGTCTGAAGGCATGTTGTCGGCGAACCTTCCAGTTTCCAGAAAATCCATGAGCCTTCGGTTCACCATCCTCTCCATCAGTTTAGATGCGCAACAGGTCAGCGAGATTGGTCGAAATTTATCGACTCCGTGTCCTGAGGTGTTTGGTTTTGGGATCGGAATGGTGACCCGAGCAAAGTCGGTTAACAAAATGAAAGCAAATCGATATTAAAGATTGCAGTTCCTATCATAATGAATACTCATTTTGATTACAATTGTCACGACATTAGTCTGATATCATATTGTGCTTTCATTATGCAGTCAAGACATTCTAAATGAAAGCAACTTAACTTGAAGTTCTGCTGTTAACGTCTTGTTTAAAATTTAAGCTAAGCTTATCTGTCGTTGAACTAATTGTTTTGTTTAATACATTTTAGGTCATTCGTAACCAACTCGAGGTGACATTTGAGCTCAAGTCTTTCAGCGTGAGAAGCTTGGATGCTAACCATTTACACCAGGCCCGTATTCAGTCAAACATTATGAATGCAAAATCAGTAATCAAATTGATTTCATTGAAAGCAGGATTAGTTTTCCGTTTGATTCAACAGTGTAAAATTTTGCTCTCATTTTTGATGTGTTAACCGTTAAGTCAACCAAAATGAGATCAAATGGAGTATTCAAAATAAGTTACATCATAACAGCAAATTCTGATTTCAATTTGATCTCTAACTTTGCTCGGGGAGGCTGTGCCTCCATTTTTCTGGAAAAGAGTCCTGCAGCCATTCTTGATTGAGCAGTTCCAGGAATTTTACCTGCCCGGCCATGGGAAGGTTTCGAATAAGAGGGTATCCAACTTCGTCAGGTCCAGCGGACCCTCCTCTGGCCTTCGATAAGGCAAGAGAGAACTCGCGCATACTAAATGGCTGGTTGATTGCTGAGTCGTCTTCTTCTGGTATATGCATGTTAACAATTGAGTCAATGGACGGGTTGTTGATCTGGTGGAAATTCTCATCATAACCTTCAATTGATGATAGGGCGGCAAAGTGATTGCCTAATATGTCGACGATTTTATCTGGATCTCGTGTGGTTGTCCCTTCGTGTTCGATGATTATTCCCCGTGCCTTCCTCTTTCCGCTGAGGGCATTCACCTTACCCCACAGGTCGACGGTCGTTTGGCTAGGGTTTATTTCGTCGAGAAAGTCTTCCCAGCTGTTTTTTTTGCTTCCCTGATGGTGTCTCTACATTCGTTTCTCTTTGCTCTGTAGTGCTTCAGAGCGGTCTCCTTATCTGGGTGGTCGGCAGGTAAGCGCTTGGCAGCCCGGAGGGCTTTCCTTCTGGCTTTTATAACGGCTTTGGTGGTGGCTGACCACCAATGGAGGGCTTTCCTACCTGGTGTAGGGCTAGATCTAGGGATGACTCCGGTAGCTGCTTCGTATATTGTTTCGGTGAGCTCAGCGATGCTGGTGGGGCTCGTTCTCCGGCAGGTTTCCTTGATGGCTTCCTGATATTTAGCCCAGTCAGCCTGATGGTAGAGCCATCGTGGTCTCCGAGATATCTCGGGAGGTCTTTCGTTTAGCTGGATCCCTATTGGGTGGTGATCGCTGCCCATTGGGTCATCACTGGCGAACCAAAGGATTCTATTGACAATACTGGCGCTGGCGAAGGATATATCAACGGTCGATTCCCTCCGACCACTGGTGTAGGTGGTGGATCCATCGTTTAGAAGGATAAGGTTCCTGGATTCAGCAAGGTCCATTATCTCAATTCCTCTTCGGTTCGACTGGTGCCTACCCCATGCTTGGTGATGACCGTTGACATCTCCGAGTAGAAGGGTAGGTTCCTCGAGGGTCTCGAGGAAGCTTTCAAGGCGGTTTCGGAGGTCAGCTATCTTTTGGCATGGCAGGTATACGAAGGCGATTGTTATAGCGATTGGGCAGCTGATTTTAACTGCGACGATCGGGAGGTCTACCGGTGTTGAGATTTTGGAGAAGGGGAGTGAGGTCCTGATTCCTATGGCAACTGAGTGGAAGATGTTATCACCTTTTTGCAGTACCCAGCGGTACTGTCCTGATAAGGATCGATTCATGCTTATTATGCTGGCATTGTGGACCTCCTGGATCGCCAGGATTGTTGGAGAATGGTCTCTGACTAGCGTCTCAAGGTCGCTGATGTTATTAAAGAACTGGATGGCGAGCAAATGTGCGGGAGTTGGGAGCCTAGAGAGTCCGATGGGCAAACCGTTCTGTTTTGGGTGTTGATGGTTAGTTCTGGGAGATATCTTGGTTTTGTATTGAAGGGCGGACCCCCGCAGAGCTCCACCGGAGGAAGCTGTCGGTAGGGACCCCGCCGCCGGCAGAGATGCTGGAGCCGCTGGGAAATGGGACGGGCCCAATGATGGGCCAGGGGATGATGGAGTGAGATGACCTAGACTGGCCCTCCACTGGTCATACCTTCTCGCGTCCGTTAGTGCATCCGGAGGGATGCGTTTTTTGTAAGCAAGCCGGAGGGATCTTCTCAAGGGAAGGATGTCGGTGTGGCGTTGTCCTGCGGAGTTTGCCAACGAGCACTTGGGAGAATCCACCAGTTCCGGTTGACCCATAGCTTCCGTATCGGTGGGGCCCCGATTACCCGAGGCCTTATCCGTTACGAGCGTCCTAGCAGCGGGTTTTAAATTTGACGAGCTTTGTTTCCATTGATCCGGCGGGGGGAGTGTGATGGCATCGCTTGACCCCTGGAGCAGGTTCTTGCATCCCTCGGTGTCCTGGAGAGCCTTCATATGATTTATGAGTAGACTACACACTTAGAAAAAAATCATCGACATTCTCAACAGCTGAACGGTCGGTAATGTTTTCGGTAATCGAGAACATTACCGAAAATCTGTAAACTGGATCAGCAAAATTAGCTGTCAAATTTACCGAACGATCGGTAACGTTTACCGATGTGCATTGCTTGATTTGTAGTCGACTTTACCGGAGAACTGTAATTTTGAGGACGATATGCAAATCGAAAATTACCGAGAGATCTGTATTTTTTTTAAAAGGTCACCAACTCAACTGTAATTTGCTTTAATATTGTTTCAAAGTGGCGGTCACTGCAACCCATGCAAAAATTTGGCTGCAGTCGTGATCAATAAGTTAGTGTTGCAAATTGCACCACCAATGAACAAAACCGTTGGCGACGATCTGAAAACTTAAGTTTTTGTCGGAAAGATTCGGCGCTACACTGAAAACAAGGAAGCATTGGAAGAAGATTCCAAACGCTGTTTTCAGATCTTCGCCAATGGGAATGGAACTTGGACCGACAGAAAAAAAAACAAGCAACAACATCGGCCATCTGTAATCGGTATTTATTTAGATAACGAAGATTAATTACTTACGGAAAATATCTACGATTCGCTCATCTTGGCGTTGCATAACAGCCTCCATAATTTCACCTTTTTTTTATTTTTCACAAGCACGAACGCTTTTAATGTCGATCGAAAATAACAATATAATGGATTTGACGTTTACCTAGACCGTTACCGAACTCAGTAATGGAACGCTTTGTTTACCGAAACTTCAGTAAAATATTTCACCGAAGTCAGTGATGAAGCTGATTTACAGACCTCCCGGTAAAAATGTTTACCGTTTTCGATAAATTAAAATAAAATTACCGGAATTCGGTCATTTCATTTACAGTTTTCAGCAATAAAGCGAGAAAATACCGAAACATCTGTAATTTTTAGTATTACCGATCTAAGATGGTAATTTTTTTTACCGAACTCAGGGTCTCTGTTTAAGTGTGTAAACTCAAATTTGGGTTGTTATGATTCGCCGTGCAAAAATTAAATTTAACTCGGCAAATGATTCACAGCCTAAAACTGACTAATCGGTAACACGTTGATTTTCGAACATGAAAAATAACTTTCGAAATGTCACTTGGATCAGCACACGGTGAATGAGAACGTCCCAAATTTTAGTATAGTTTACTCATAATCGCATAAAGTGCAGTAACTCAGTGATGAGTAAATTTGCACACAAGTTAAATTTAACTCGGCAAATGGTTCACAGCCTAAAGTTGTAAAAATACACCTGAATGCCGTTGCGGAATGTCTACTTTCATCGACACATCCTTAGACTGTACCGACTATCCTGGAAAGTCTTTTCACCCACTATAAAATAAGGCAAACTAGCCGGAAAGAAAGCCGTTATCCATCAACGAACGGGCTGGACCGGACGGACGTATGGCCGCTTGCTCACTCGTTTGAAATGGATCCATCTTTTACCTCGGCTATAATCACCAACTACCGGCTGGTCGTCAGTCGGTCGGTCGTTCGGTTTGTTAAAGGCGCAAACAAGATAAACGTACCATAAGGAAGCTAACGAGGTGCAAAATTATCACCGGGAGGTAAATGGGTAAAAGGTTTATGTACGGTGGCGAACTCAATACGGATCATTTTGCCACTGAATGGTAACGAGAGGATACATACACACGATGCGATTGAAACTAGGTCAAGAGGAGTATCTAATCGAATGATTACTTTGGAACTGATGTCCACATGTTGAACGTGCAAAAGACACTCACTTTTTCTCACGTGAGTGAACTCAAATCTATCCGTACACTCGTCTAATGAGGATAGCAGTGCTTTCATGTCCTCGTTGGGTGAGGTAATCCGATATGATCTCCATAGCAAACAATCATTGATGGAAGTTTGGAAGAAGGTTTCTCGTACCTTAAACGCCTCGTTCACAATACAAATGCCAACGAGTGCTCTTGTCGAACAAATGTTGCGTCTTCAAACAGAGACATTAAATGACAGTCAGTGTAGTCCTCATACAGCTCACTTCTGCGCCCCTCCTACACGTGATTCTCTATTTGACAAGCTGGTAACAGGCACTTGTGCATGACAAACAGGTAAACAGCTTGCACCTCTCGAGGCGGTATAAGTGGCAAAAATGTAATCCCTTGGTTGGTAAGTGATGTTAATTAGACACTGTGGCTGTTTTTTTTTGTAGAAATACAAACACTTAATTTTTGAAGCCATTACTTTAAAAGCCTTTGATATTAAATTTAAGATATGTCCTTAAGGTGAAGCTTTACATATTTCTCTTTGTGCATGCATGGCTTCGTAATCTGGAAGTGGACTCTTTGCTGCGGAGAAGCAAACAGTCGATTTAACGACATTTACCCATTAGGTATGACGACATGCACCACTTTCCGAAATTTAAATAGCTTAGCAACTTAAATAATCGATCGCTTTGCTTAAGAACAGACAAAACGCTACCCCCTTAAACTTCACTCCAAAACGCCAAAAACCGGCTTTATCCCTCCAAGTGAGGTGTGAAATCTTGATCCTCGTTTGCCGAACAATAAGTAAATGTAACATCATCCAGCGGCGGGGGCTGCGGGGCAACATTAAACATGCACCCTCCGACACCAATTGGACCGATATATCCCACCAACTCAAAACGGAAAACTTTGTTGCACAGAAGTCAATTGTTTCCGCTTCGCCGGCAACGCGGAGGACACTACTTTGGAGGGTGCACGTAACCGATATTAAATTTTAATCCCCCGAAATTTACGACCTTCAGGCGAAAACACGTGACAATACTAGCTATTTCTAGTCGCTAGCTCTACTTGATGTGTTTGGAGTTTTTCCCAATCTACTTTTCCACTTTCACTGTGTAATAGGAACATGGCGCCGCGGCGCTGCCCGACAGAGAGAGAGAGGAGAAGAGGGTGGATGAAACGATTTAAATCAACGAACCAGGTTCAGTTTAACAATGCAGTTACCCCGGCGTCACCTCACCGCCTTCACTATCGCCAACCACAACGCAGAGGAAAAGTTCGTTCCCGCCTAGATGCCATACGGTTTCCTCCTGATGAAAAGCCATTTCAGAGCGAATCGTTTCAGCCGAGTATTGCGAGGTGTAGGACCTAAGACTATGCAAATTTGCTTTGTAAAACAGTCAGGAGAGTAGGATTTTCAACGCACGAAGAACTCCACTTCGAGTTAGCATTTGCTATTGCGATGGATGGATGATGACAAAATAGCTGGGGGTGTTGTGGAACTTGAGATTGATAAACGGTGTTCCTGCATGTAAAGGTATGATATTTTTTTATGAGCATACACATATAGGCACATGACTGATATTTAGTTAAGATTATGTGGTGTTGCGTTGGGCGGTGCGAGGGAAAACAATTTGATAACAGTTTATTGAATTTGTGGCTTAGGAGATTGTATCGGAAGAGAGTTCTGTAAGGGGTTCATTTAGTTAGGCTATAATCCAAAAACAGTCCGATGAAAGAAGTTTGGAAACACCAAGTCCAGAGCAACATTAAGTTTATATCGCAGAGCGTTCAAAAATAGCAAAAAAAAAAATAGTATAATCTTTGACAGTGGTTTGTTTTCACTTCTATAGAGACCAACTGGTGCAAGTTTGATCAAAGTAGTCAATCGCGTTCAGAAATAACGTCAAATGGAACTCGAAAGAAGACAAAATATTTTGCACAAACACCTGGAAAATCCAAAGTGGTCCGGTTCCAAACTGGTTAAAGTGATGAAAATTCCGAAAACAACAGTTTGTCGAGTGCTCAAAACCTACAAGGAAACCCTGAGTGTGGAAAGGAATCAGTGGACCTATGAAAACACTGGAACCATAAATCGTCAGCTGCGCAGCAAGGTGTTGAGGTGCGTTAAAGCCAACCCCGGTCTTTCGATCCGAGATGTGACCAGAAGGTACAACGCCATCTTTCAAACAGTGCGGAACATCCTTGCCAGGGAAAAATACTAGTCGTACATAGCCAGTAAACATCCGAACCGGCACATGAAGCAGAATTCCGTGGCCAAAAGCGTGCAAGGACTTGTACGACCGTGTTTTGACGAAACACAAGGGATGCACTTTGATCGATGACGTAACATACGACAAACTTGATTTTAAGCAGCTTCCCAGTCAAAAGTTTTACATCGCGACTGGACGTGGGGGATGTGTTTGTCGACAAGTTCGCGAAGATGGTCATTATTTGGCAAGCGATTTGCAGTTGTTGGCCTGAAAACGGAACATTCGGAACCCAAGTTTACATCGAAGAATGCCTGAAAAAGCGTGTATTGCCTTTCATCCGCAAACATAGGGGCAAAGTCATATTTTGGCCCGGACTCTGGAGTGGTATGCTGCCAACAAGATCGGTTTTGTCATCAAGCTAATGAATCCTTTGAATTGCACGGAATTTCGACCAATCGAAAAAGACTGGGCAATTTCAAAGCAGTGACTTCGACGTAGCGGCGCCGGCGGGGCACTCAAGGACATCCAGCAAATGCAGGCAAAATGGAATAAATGCGCTGATTCCGTGTCCGTTTTCAGTGTGCGGGCGCTGATGGGCTTCATCAAGAGAAAGGTTCGAGATTTCATTCAAACTGGAGGGACGCAGGGATGCAGCTCCCATACCTGGACCGGGAACGAACGGCTTTACTTCCTTTGGTAAGAGATTTTATGCCTTAGAAAATCCCGACGGCACCGACTGGGATTAAACCCAGGCCCTTTGGAGTGAGAGGCACTCACGCTTACCACTACACCACCGGCACCGCTAAAATTGGTTTAATTCAGGGGTTGATAAGCATTTTCAAATATGTATGAATGAATGTCTTCACGGACGAAGATGGTTCAAAATTCTCCATAAAACAATCGGCGTAGTTTATGGACAGACCAAAAGCCAGATTCATATACGTGATTAGAGGAAACATTCATCTACCTGATGTGATGTTAGGCTTATCTACATTCCACAACACCCATTTTTGAGAACTTTTAAACCCATAATCCATACAAATATATTAAATTTTGTATGGACTGTGGATATTTGTCAATGTCCCAACTGCCAACTTCCCTTTTTTGTGAATTCACCAACCTCCCTTCCCCCTAAAAATATGAAAGGTTTCCATTCTGGGTGGCTGCTTGTTTTTACTTTGACCTGGGCTCTGGTCCAATTCCTATCGACTAGCTTGATGTTCTTGTTCAGACTCTTATCTCAGCTCCACTGCCATGACTGTTACCTCTGCTGCGATATCTTGCCTTGTTCTAATCCAGCATTTGGTTTCGTTTTCGCTTCTCCTTTGTGTATCGTAGTAAATAGTAGTAAAATTACTTTTATTTTCCATTGTTTATGATTCTACATTGCTCGTACATTCCAATTGATTAGCCTAAAGGCCTCTTCACCTTTGTTTAACCCTTATGTGCGTGACGATTTTTCCACCCGTAAAAGGGTGACGGGGTTCCCGGGTACCCAAGCTTATTGCGAAGCTCAGACAATAAGATAGAACCAAACAATGTTCTGCAAAGTTGTAGGTTTAGATAAGAACTAAAATATGGCCTACATACATTTTGGAATGAACCGCTTATTGTCCTCAGAATAGATTCCGGAAGCCCCGGGTGTGGTCAAACTCTGATTTTAACAAAAACTAGTTATGTTGTATATCAAAATGTTCAGAATTTTATGAACATGTCATTAGAGATCATGTAAACTGACAAGAGTTTCAAAGGCCATCCGATGGCCCTGGAACAGATTCCGGAAGCCCCGGGGAAGTGCCCAGTCTCTTATTGCATCAGAAATTAGTAGTGTGACATATCAAAATTTTCAGAATTTTATAGAATATTCTTTAGAGTCCATACCAGCTAAGCAGATTGACAATGGCCACGCGATGACCCCGAAACAGGTTCCAGAAGCCCCCGGGGAAGTGGTCAATTTCTAATTGCAACATAAACTTATAATGCGTAATTTCAAAATGTTCAGAATGCCATGGACATGTCATTAGAAACCATGTCAACTAACAAAAGTGACAAAGGCTATCTCATGGCCCTGGAACAGGTTCCGAAACCCCCAAGGGAGAGGTCAATCCCTGATTTTAACATATACTAGTCATTCAGTATATCAAAATTTTCATAATTTCATGGACATGTCATAAGAGACCATGCCATCTGACAAGAGTGACAAAAACCATCCGATGGCCCTGGAACAGATTTTAGAAGTCCCGGGAAGAGGCCAGTCTCTTATTGTAAAAGAAAACAGTCGTGCGACATATCAAAATTTGCATAATTTCATAGACAATTCATTAATGACCATATTAACTAAGCAGAATACAATGGCATCGCAATGACCCAGAACAGGTTCCAGAAGCCCCCGGGGAAGTTGTTAATTTCTGATTGGAACATAAACTAATCATGCGACTTTTCAAAATTTTCATAATGTCATGAACATACTTTCAGAAAAGTTTGATTTTTTTATGAGTTTTAAAAAAAATGTTTAAACATATTTAAGGCCACCTAGCTATATATAGTTTAAGGTTCCAAATTGGCTGAAAAGTTACCTGATTTTAAAATCTTGTTGTGATCACAATTGTGCTTGCATAAGATCCTTTAGTTTGTAAGAAGGCTAAATCATATCACACTTCGCAATTTCTAAAACACAATCCTCAAGATTTAAGAGGTTCATAAAACTGTTTATTTCAGAAATTACTTGCTTCTTCGGAACAAAAAACAAACAGTGATTTCAGCTACGAGCATTCACAAAAACCTTAATATTTCGGGTTGTGAAATTTTGATGTGTAATGCAAAAATGGCGGTACAAGAAATCTCCATGACATTTATTATTTACAAAAATCTATTATTTTTTTAAGACACGATTTTAAAACCAGGAATATTTAAATGGAAATTCACTTGCGACATATTGTAAATTTATTGTTATTAAAATATTCACGCGAAAAATTCTACACATTTTTACTGACGAATTTCTATGAGAAATTCCACATTCTTTTCATGTGCCTACACATAAACAGAATTCACTTAGGACTACAAATGAAATGTATGCGTCAAATGAATATTCTGCCCAGAAAACTAAGTTGTATGGAAAAGTACCCATTTCTCCAAAAAGTGCATATATCTACTTTATTAGTTAAAGTTTCAACGCATAAATGAGTAACTGGTACCCACAATTTTGTATTCCTGGGTAACAATCACTCATTTGTGGGTTAATGGGCTGGTTTTCAACGCATAAATGCATAAATCGTTTTTAGCGTATAGTTTCATTTTAACACCAGCAAAAAAACTACTCATCCATGCGTTTTTTCTGCCCAAAATTAAGTTTAATTGACTCATTGGGTCAAATCGCTCGCTCCTTTTTGACAACAATAAAGAGTGCGCGTGAGAGGCTCTACTCAAAATGAAGTAAAAAGTACTCAAATTTTGGATAGTTTTTTTCTCCGTGTATGTCTCTCAAAAATCCTGTCCTAACCTTGTTTTTGAAAGTTTTTCTATTCACAACGATCACTTAGTTTCTGCTCTATTTTACTCTATGTTCAAAGCCAAGCAATATTTTACGTTAGTGTACTTTTCACGTAAACATAAACTGGCATCACTGTAAGCACTCAACCAAGTGTCAATTTTGTAAACAACATCAACACCACCACTCGGTTGATTCAAAATCTCATGTAAGTTATAAAAATAATTAAATGGATTATCAAAACATGATAAACGAATCAGCTGTAGATTCAATAATGGAGGACATTCATAGCCTTTCGGAAAATTTGTTTGATAGTGAAGAAGACGATGTGAGTTCCTTCGATGATGACGTATTAGGTAAGCTTACTTGATACTTGATGGGCTACGAATCGCCAGGTTGATTCAACACCGAACGAAGTACTCTTCTCCATTGGACTCGGTCCTGAGCCAATCGCTTCCAGTCGCCATGAACGTTTAGCGACCTGATGTCCTCCTCAACTGCAAATAGCCAACGTGTCCGAGGTCTACCCCGGAGTCGACGACATCTACCGGGTTCTCTGCTGAATATAATATTTGCTTGTCGTTCTTCCGGCATCCGCACTACATGCCCAGCCCACCGTAGTCTGCCGTGTTTTATAAGCTTCACTATATCCGTACCGTTATACACTTGGTACAACTCGTGATTCATGCGACGCCGCCAGATGCCATTCTCCTGTTTACCGCCGAGTATTGTTCGCAGCACCTTACGCTCAAAGACACCAAATGCTCTCCGGTCAGACTCTTTTAATGTCCACGATTCGTGGCCGTAGAGGGCTACCGGAAGTATCAGCGTCTTATACAGAGCGAATTTCGTTTTCGTTTGCAGGCTACGGGACTTCAGCTGGCTACGTAATCCGTAAAAGGCCCTGTTTGCAGCTGCAATACGTCTCTTCACCTCGCGGGTAACATCATTATCGCATGTCACTAGTGTTCTAAGATACACAAATTCTTCCACTACCTCAAATTGTTCACCATCTAACAACACTACACTACCAACACCACTATTGCTCCCACGCTGTCTACCGGCTACCATGTACTTCGTTTTGGTAGAACTTATCGTGAGCCCAATCCTCGCCGTCTCCCTCTTAAAAGGCACAAACGCCTCTTCCACTGCTCTACGGTCAATTCCGATGATATCGATGTCGTCCGCAAAGGCAAGGAGCATGTACGATCGTGTGATGATGGTACCGTTCCTCTGCACACCAGCTCTCCTAATCGCTCCTTCAAGAGCAATGTTGAACAGTAAGTTTGAAAGTGCATCACCCTGCTTCAATCCATCTAAGGTAACGAACGAGGTCGAAATCTCATCTGCAACCCTTACACTTGATTTCGATCCATCTAGCGTTGCGCGAATCAGTCTAATTAGTTTCGCCGGAAAACCATGTTCTAGCATAATCTGCCAAAGCTCATTTCTCTTCACTGAATCGTATGCTGCTTTGAAATCAATAAACAGATGGTGAGTCTGCAAGTTGTACTCCCGGAATTTATCAAGGATTTGACGCAGGGTAAACATTTGATCCGTCGTTGATCGGCCCTCACGAAAACCAGCCTGGTATTCACCGACGAAGGACTCCTCAAGCGGTCTCAATCTGTTAAACAGAACGCGTGACAGTATTTTGTACGCCGAATTCAGTTATTCCTCGATAATTGGCGCACTCGAGTCTGTGCCCTTTTTTGAATAATGGGCAAATGAGGCCATCCAACCAGCTAACAGGCAGTTCTTCGTCCTCCCATATCTTCGTTAGAATACGGTGGATTGCTTGATGCAGCTGCTCACTTCCGTGTTTGAAAAGTTCGGCCGGGAGCTCGTCCTTCCCAGCAGCCTTATTGTTTTTCAGCTCACGTATTGCCTTTTTAACCTCGTCTAGCGTTGGAGGCTCCACAGCTTGATCGTCGTCTGCGATGTTTACTCTGTTCCTCGATACTCCCTCACTCTCTCCATTCAACAATGTCTCAAAATGTTCTTTCCACCTGGCAGCCACCATTGTTTTATCTGTCAGCAAATTCCCCTCAAGGTCATTGCACATGGCGGGAGATGGCGCTGTTTTACTCCGCACACCATTGACAGTCGCGTAGAACCTTCGCATATCGTTCTGTTCCATACTTTCTTGCGCCTCAGCAATCACGCGTTCTTCGTATTGCCTTTTCTTTCTGCGGCGGGTTCGTTTCTCAGCCGGGTACCAGACACTAACATCCGGCTTCTGGCAACGTTCTTCTCATCCGTCAACCTCTGGCACTCCTCATCAAACCAGCCATTACGTGGTCGTCTTTGAGCTGTACCTATCACTTCTTGTGCTGTTGTGTTCACCGCTCCGTGGATTGTGTTCCACAGATTGTTGAGGTCCTCGTTCACGTTGATTTCGCTAATCCGCTCATCAAGCTTCTGGCGGTACTCTGCAGCAACATCTTCTACTGACAAGCGATGGATATTGAAACGCATCGATCTCCGGTTCGTTGAATTCGTAACGGTCGATAGACGCGCCCGAATTTTGCAGACAACAAGATAATGATCTGAGTCAATGTTAGGCCCCCTAAAAGTCCTTACATCAATGACATCTGAGAAGTGCCGGCCATCCACCAACATGTGATCGATCTGGGTGCAAGTTTCGCCATTTGGGTGTCTCCAGGTGTGCTTTCGGATATTCTTGCGTGCAAAGTAGGTGCTACTGATGGCCATACCTCTAGCAGCGGCGAAGTTTATCAGTTTCAGGCCGTTATCATTGGTTACTGTATGTAGGCTCTCTGTACCAATGATTGGACGAAAGAAATCTTCCCTCCCGACCTGCGCATTTGCATCTCCGATTACAATCTTCACGTCGTGTTTTGGGCACTCATCATAAGTGTTATCGAGACTGTTATAAAACGCGTCCTTCACGTCATCGGATTTATCGTTGGTTGGCGCATAGATGTTGATCAGGCTGTAGTTGAAGAATTTGCCCTAAATCCTTAATACACAGATGCGGTCGCTTACCGGTCTCCACCGCATAACACGCTTCATCTGCTTCCCGATCACTATGAACCCTACTCCATGTTCTGCCCTATCGCCACCGCTGTGATAGATATGATACTTGAAGGAAGTGTTGGCGATGGGATCCACCGCTCGGAATTCACGTTCTCCGGATCTAGGCCACCGTACTTCCTGAATAGCAGCTACGCTCACATTCACTTTTTGCAGTTCACGAGCCAAAAGGCCCGCTCGTCCAGGTTCATTTAAGGTTCTGACATTCCAAGTACCGAGTTTCCATTCATTGTCCTTATTTCGTTGCCGGGTCGGTTGCCGAAAATTCCGTTCGTTGTTTTCTCTTTCTTCGTTTTTCTGAGTAATGTTGGGGGTTTCAGTATGCTACCTTACCGGGGTCGCGATATCTACATCATGTTGGTGGGGCTGCCACCTTAGGTGTAGCTGACGTGATACAGCATTTCTTATTCAGCCGCTCGCTCCGAGACAGACGCTGTTTGAGCCGCACCTCCATGGTGAACAGACGCTCGAGGGTCGCACCTCCTCACTTTGCTATCACCACGATCCGGATCCATGTTTTTATCGTGGTGGCTACGCTACCAGCATCTTTTGCTGGCGGTCTTTGTCATCGGCTGACCCGTGGAAGCGTGAGGTAGGAACTTGTGAGGACCAGAGCTGTTGGGACAACACTCCTTCCAGTTTGTCGACTCACTATTTGTAGCCCAGCAGCACAGGTTTATAGCGTCCGATGAAGACTCCGATCATGAAATTGAATTGTTTGAGAACTACGACTCAGACGACAGTGTTGAAATGGCTCCTGAGATGGTAGGGAAAGATTCCACCCGCTAGTCGACTGATCCTCCTTCAAAATCTCAAACTCGAAGCCGAAATATTTTGCGAAAACGTGGAGGTCCCGCGCAGTTTACAAAGTCTCTGTCCGCGAAAGATATATTCAAAACGGAACATTCGACCAGGAAACTTGTTTGCAATAAATGCTGATTCTTAGCACGGATTGTAAATGATTTCACTTGGTTGGTTGTCACCATAATGAATTTTTATATATTTTTATTGTTTTGATCATCACTAAGTAAACATAATAAAGATTCAGCCATGAATACTTTCAACACTATCAAATGTTTTTGCTGCCTCAAGATGACCATTGTATCCCCTGGACATCAGCCATGGCCTCCAACGTATTATTGACAGAATTTTGAATGTTTTGATACGTATCACGTATATTTATTGTTGCAATCAGAGACTATTCACTTCCCTGGGGGGTTTTTACGAGATGAACTAGCTTAATATAGCTAAAAATCTCGCTATCAAAGGCAAAAAAAAACTTCCCTGGGGCTACCGGAACCTGTTTCAAGGACATAGAGTGGCAAATGTTACTCAAGTAAAATAGCATGGTCTCTAATGAATTATTCCTGGATTTCTAGCAATTTTGATATGCCGAATTACTAGTTTTTTGTTGAAATTAGTGGTTGGTCACATGCTTCATGGCTTCCGGAACCTGTTTCAGGGACATTGGGTGGTCATTGTCACTCTTGTCAATTGGCATGGTCTATAATGACATGTTCAAAAAATGCTGAAAATTTGAGTATGCCGCATGACTAGTTTCTGCTGAAACTAGAGAATGGCCTTTTCCTCAGGGGCGTCCTGAACCTGTTCCAAGGATATTGGGTGGCCATTGTCATTTTTCGCAATTGGCATGCTCTCTAATGAATTGTCCATGAATTTCTGAAAATTTTGATGTGCCGCACGTCTGGTTTTGTTGAAATCAGAGATCGGCCACTTCTACTGGGGCTTCCGGAATCTGTTCCAGGTACATAGGGTGGCCATTGTCACTCTTGTAATTTGATATAGTCTCTAATGACATGTCCATCAAATTCTGAAAATTTTGATATGTCGCATGGCTAGTTTTTGTTTAAATTAGAGGATGGCCACTTCCTCCGGGGCTTGCGGAACCTGTTCCAGGGACATTGGGTGACCATTGTCACTCTAGTCAATTAGCATGGTGTCTAATGGCATGTTCATCAATTTCTGAAAATCTTGATGGACTGCACGTATGGTTCTGTTGAAATCAAAGATTGGTCACTTCCTCTGAGGTTTCCGGAACCTGTTCCAGGGTTAATTTGATATTCTAATTTAGGAATTTATGTTTTTCAACACGTACCTTTGGGGTGTGTTTTGCTGGAATTTAAAAAGTAAGAGGTTGTATCCAAGACACGACCGTAGATTTGACGTAGGATTACGTGCTCGGTATCAATATTCGGGGACTGTGTTAGGGAAACCACTTTTACCCATCATGGAAACGCCTCATGCACAAAACGCACTGAATTTTTAGTTTATTCAATAGATAATAAAAAAAAGCTAAAATTAATAGGAGTAATTTCTTGCTTAAATTCAAGGTCATGTGATATTCGGTCATTGCGTTTGACTGCTGGGTACATTATCAAAGAGCTTTGGGGGTGATCTGGCTGGCAGCAAGATGAGCGAACGAATGAAAATTAACTCTTAAGCAACAATAATTTATGGTGGTCCTGAAAAGAACCGTTTTGTCGTGATGGTTGAGTAATGGTGAGCTATTATGGTGTTCAACACGGATGAGTCTGGCCCACAGCAACTCACAAAGAGCTACTGAATCCGATCAGTAGCGGTGCGGCTTCTTCCTCCTTCTTCGGTGAATCGGGGGCTCTTGAGGGCAGCCTTGATAGCTAGCTGCTTGTGGACAGGCTTTCATTGTGTACTGGAGAAAAATGTTCAACGCCACGCGCCGAAAGCACTGCTGCTGCTGCAGCTGCTGCTGCTGATGCGGACGGACCGGACACCAACACACACGGTGATTAAATAAGCACCATTTGGCGAGACCGGATGGCATTCGATTTTGAAATCTGCGTTAGGGAAAGCGTTTTTGCAGGCAATTGGACATTTGTGTAATTTTCAACAATGACCTATTAAAAATTGGTAAACTGTTCATTTGAGCGAATTCCATGAAAATTTTCCAATCGATTTGCTAGTTTAGAATTAAAATCCATCAGCTATTGACAGAGTTATAAGTGGTCAAAACTTGACTATTTTTCGTAACGCGATTGATTTTGGTTTTTTTAAATTGCACCCCCAATATGTTGCCAAAAGACTTAATCCTACGTCAAAAAATTTGATATCCTACCTAACTACTAAGACCTTAACCTAATTCACAAGATCGCGTATAATCTGGTGGCTAGATCTCGTACAGGCGTCTCTGATTCTTTCAAGGCTGAGCGTAATCCGCTCCCCAAGTGTCTGAACACCAGTCAGGTGGTGGATCTCAGAATTTCAAGTTCGTGGGGGACTGTTAGGGATCATCTTAAGGATCTTGTTGTGGATTTTGAAATGATGGCACTTAGCACAGCTCTCCCAGATTTGCGTTCCGCACTCATTGGCAGGGAGGATAATTTGCTTGTGGACGGCAAGCTTATTTTTAAGGGAAAGCGTGGACATTCTGTTGATAAGTGGATAGAGCAACCCTTGGTGGATGTTTTGTCCTCATGGGAATGGAACAGCAACTTGCTATCAAGGGTGAGACCAAGGTAGACAACCCAAGTAACATTTTAAGTTTTATGAAATACTACAAAGCAACTATAAAACAACATTCATAAAACTCTGGTCAAGGCTATTTTGTCATTAATGCATCCACCAAAACCTCATTATGACTAGAATATGTCTAGTTGGCCCACCCTGGAGAAGGGTATATTCTCGAAGCTCTTCAAGATTGATTTACTGCAAAAAGTTGTATGACGTTAATGCGTTCGTCCATTTGGAAGCTACAACCAAAGCTATTTAGCAATAATAAAAACCCTTTCGGAGCCATTTCCCCTAGCTACTTGCTAAATTAGTGAAAAAGTTGTTTTGCTTTCAAGAAATCCTTAACAAATGCATAAGGTATTAAAATGGCTTTTATGAAGAAAACTTGCAGGCTCCTTTTGGTTTGTTTTTTCCGTCGATCTTGTTTTCCGTGCTGAGCACCAATGCTACCGACGTGCCAGGAAGGCAGCTCCCACACCTGGACCCTACCTATCGACCCATCAACTCATGAACCGGGGACCAACGGCTTTACTTCCCATCCGAAGGAAGGCGTGATCAGAGATGTTATGCCTCAGAACATCCCGATGGCGCCGACTGGGATTGAACCCAGGCCTGCTGGGGTGAGAGGTAATCACGCTTACCAACTTGCAGGCTGAATTGTATTTATCTAAAGCCATTTTGCTTGATCTTAACCCGTTCAGATTTATGGCAGCATTTATGGAGGCAATGTTGCCTGCAAAAAGTTAAACGTCCAAGTTTGTTTATCTTTCGATATTTAGTTGCGCTGTGGGATCCAGTGTTCTTCCAGGCGGTTTTCTCCCGATGGATTTGGAGCAGTTACTCAGATAGTTTGTTTTGCAACATTTTGGATTTCGAACAGCTGGAAGCGCAATTGTTCCCGAAAAAGATCCCCTTCTTCCGGATGGTTACAGAAGTGCACCATCCAACGATGCAGGGATGTACGCTTGAATGAAATTTGCGAAGAGTTGATTCTTTCGCCGAATAAAATTGCTGCTATGGATCGGAAACCAGCTATTCTCCGGCAACTAACAGTTTCACTGGTTTGCTGCCGGTTGTTATTTCGATTGTCATCTATACGCAAGATCTGGATTACTAATGAACAATTGCTAATGACGTTTATGCTTGAATTACAGAGCAGTTTTAAGGAGGGATTGAGAACTGCTTTAAATTTATTTTTAAAACCAGACAGTTTTTGACTTTCTTGCCAGACTATAAAAGGTTTTTAAAACAGTAAAAAGCTGAATTACTAAGAAGGAATGTTTAAAACTTTGAAATGCTGTATTTATACTAAATGGATTATTCATTGTCGTTATAAAGCCATCATAAATCAGAGTGGATGCCAAATGGTTACTGAATTGTTACTTGGGAACTTCACTCGACCGATCAATGGAAGTATTATCAAGGTGGACTTTCAAGTCACCAGGCGAGGTGAATTGGAGAGTGGAAATAGTATGATCTGTATTTTAGCTGCATTGTTACAAATCTTCCAGCTTTAGAAATAGTCGGATAGAACAACCAGGCATGATTGGAAGGGGAGGAACCTCGGAAGGGGAGGAACATCTGACGTGAAGATGTTGAAGAGGATAGGACTAAGGAGGCTACCCCGGGGAACCCCAGCTTCAACGTTGAACATATTAGAAGGATTATTGTGAATGATCTGCCCGGCAAGTAGTTTTTGATGATCTTAACAAGGAAGATCGGGAAGTTGTATCGATGCAGCTTGAACACGAGGCCATCATGTCAGACATTGTCGAACGCCTTTTGAACGTCCAATGGCAGATGTTTTGGAAACAGACGCTTGATGAGTAACCCGTGCGAGTTGGTGGATGGTAGAGTGGCCTTTCTCAAACACGAATCGCTCTTCAAGAAAGACGTTATTAGCATTTGAAAATACCAACAGACGGTTGAGTATCAACTTCTCAAATAGCTTCGAGATTGATTACAAGATGCTGATGGGGCGGTAACTTCCAGCATACAGGAAGTATCCAAGCACCAAACACCTATTGAGGACCGCTGCAAGGTGCTCGAAGAAGTCAACACTCAAGTTTCCATCGAAACCAGCGACCTTCAAGTTCTTGGCTGCTATCATCTCATTAGTGGATATTCTACTTTCGTCAAAGACAACTACGGCCGTGGCAGCGACTCTGGACATTCCATCCGATACTGCAGGCTCGTGGGGACTCACCATGGCTTGGCCAAGGTTATGTGAATTCACAAAGTGTTGACCAAGAGCATTGGCCTTTTCAACTGGGGTAAGAGTAAGGATGGATCAGAATTATGATTACAGCTTATTTTTTTAAATCTTTGCATTTTATAGAATGGTTTAGCACAATCTGTGTGGACACCGGTCGACGTTGTTGGTCGTTTCTGGTTGAATGTCATAGTCGATACTGGTTTCAACGCAGCGTTGGAAGTGCCTCCAGTCGGCGCGGTGACCACTTCGACCACCACCGGATAGTGGTCCGAGCTGAGTTCTTGGTAAACCACAGGTTGCGAGATGTTGTTGGCCAAGTTGCTGATGTAGATGTCGATGGTAGCGTGAGAACCGGACATACCCAACCGGGTGGGAGTGTCCGAACTCAAGATTTTGTACTGCGCTTCCTGCAGGTCATTGTTCAGGATGGTGCCATTTTGATTGCGCCGACTGTAGCCCCAAGCTTTAAGTTTGGCGTTCAGGTCACCAGTGATGATGAAGTTTTACTTGACAATATCTCGTCCCAGGTCTGCTGCCGACCCGTCCGTGATGTTGACTTGTTTGGGGCAGTAAGCCGCAACGATGGTGATGGGGCCCGACAGGAGTAGAAACTTCCACCTCTACGGATTCAATTATCTACAGCTGGAAGCTCGGCATCAGCCGATAGTAGATGTTCCACCTTACAGCGAAGGCCACAGCTGGTTCGATCCAGCCTCAAAAACCGGAAATCGGGAAGGAAGACGTTAATATCGGGCTTCAGGTGCGTTTTGATGGCTTCACGGTCCATACTTATTGATGAGGGATACGGCAGCGATTGCTGCATATGACTGAGGTCTTGAGTTTTCCGGAGTGTTAAGCACCCCAGCTGTTGTCGGAGCCGATGCAGCAGCAGCAAAACGGTTGTTGAGTGGAAGTGGCGGAAGCACTGGAATTAGGCACCGTTGGGGGATGGCAGGAAAGTTCTACCCATTGTTCTCCGGTACCCTTTTGCGACCTAGTTGGTTCTGCGTGGAGGCTTTTTGGCGGATGTTGATGAATTTCGCTCGCTTCGGACATGTCTTGCTGGTTGCCCGATGTGCTGCACCACAATTGGCACATTTAGGATCTGCGTCCTCCATTAGCTCGCAGGCATCGGGCGCGCGCTGCTTGCCACAATTGTTGCAACGGTAGGCCACATGGCAGTTTTTCGTTCCCTGCTCGAACAGCATGTAGTTTGCGCATTATGTGACATCACGGTGGACTGGCTTTTACCGTTCTCAAATCACCACGATGTAGAAAAGGGCCCGAATGCTCTGAAGGTCCTTCAAGCATGTTGAATTCCTTTCCAGGTGGACCAGATACAGCTGGTCACAGTACTTCCGTGAAGCGTCAAGGTGATTCATCTTGAAGTTGTTGATTGGCTTGAGTCCATGTTGCTTCAATTCATCTGACAGTGTGACTGTTTCTATGTCGGGAAGGCCACGAAAGACCACCTTAAGCGGCTTGGTCGCCTCAATAACGTCGGAGAAATACTCCACGTTAGTCTGCTTCAGCAACGCCTCGACAGCCTTGTGTGGTTCATCGCTGGGACCATCAGCTTGATGCCGTCAGTGCACAGGTGCATGTTAGACTTGAGATCTTTACCGAGGTTAAAGTCGATTTTCTCCCGCAAGCCTTCCGGGAATCCTATTACGTAGAATGGTGGAACTTTTCCACCTTCGGTTCATCGTCGCTTTCCAGGATGGCGTAACCATTGTTTGTCAACAGCTTCTTCGATGCCATTTGAGCACTGGCGGTGTCCGATCGGGATCGTTTCCCGGCCGGAATAGCAGTCGCGTCAACACGTGGCGGTTTTCCCATCCAGCGCGAACACTATCGCAACGAACTAGGAGAAATGCTGGCTTCGGCAATACCTTAATCTATTATCGTCAAGGGGGTACACAAAGTTAAAGAGCACTCAAATTTGGCCAATGGATGCTTTGAAACACAATATATCCATATGCCAAAATTGAGCTCTCAAGGATGTTCTAAACCCTGACGATAATAGAATAAAGTATTGCCGAAGCCGTCATTTACCCTAGCAAACAACTCAAGAGAGCTAGTAAAAACCGAACTGTACTGCTTGACAGCAGAGAGCACGATGCGGACTGACAGACATGCTTATGTTTTTCAATGCTGCAACGTGACACCGGCCACAATTGTGAATGAAGAACACACCATACTAAATCTGTACGCAGAACGTGGCTTCACACTGTTGAAATGTTCGAGTACAAGATCTTCAAGAGCACTCTCCCATTCAAGGTTGCTGCCTTTTGGTTGCTATATGTATCACAATGTGTTTCGGAATTATGAAACCATTAGATGTTGTTATGATATATTGCACTTGTAAGTAGTGAGAAATGGTTGTAATGTATGTGTTTGACCCATACAACCTGTGAATTTCACATTTACAGTGTTACAAGCAGCAATTTTACGATCGGTGAATATTCACTCTTCATGAAGAAATCTTAAAATTATGACTCTTTGAAAGCGGAATTGATAGATTTCAAGTGTCAAACACATACTTTGCAATCGCTTCTTGTAATTTGCAAGTGCAGAATATCATCATAACATCTAATGATTTGACAATTCCAAAAAAAAATTGTATAGCAAACGAATGGCAGCAAGCCTGATCCCATTCTTCGGTTTTCGGCGCCAAGGCACTGATAAAACAACAAATTCAGATTATCATCTTTAATAGCATGCTGTGATCGCCGGTTGCGTTGGTTTTTTCCCCCCTGAAATGCCAATTAACATTTCAATGATTGATTTTTTGATTCATCCAATAGTATGTAAGGTTCATCATGAATTTTTTACAGTGCACCGATCCCGTCACACACTGACCGGCAAATGAAATCACCTTTCCACGTTGACCCAAACCGGCAAAAAAACCGGTATTTTAATGCAGCCATCGTGATAACTTGCATTCATTTTATTTCTTTCGTAAATATTCCCACCTTTGCTTTCAGATTCGCTAATTTCAAATTCAGCTCGGGAGAACCACTTTTTTGCTGCCACGGACAAACGTGAATCATACCTTCTATGTGTGCAGCAGTACTTCACCCCTCGTAAGACGAACTCTGTACTCTGACGAGTTACACTCAATCTCAGCTGCGGTGGCTTTGGCGTTTGTTTTATTTTTTTCTTTTCGTGTCTAATACCTACACACAAGAGCTCTAAAAGAAAGAATCATGTAGCAAAATCCAAACAACGCTCGTTCATTCAGTAATCGTCGTTGCAGTAGGATGTATGACGACGACGACGACGACGACCGGCAAGCCAGCTCGCAGTGACTTTCGGGTTGAAAGTGCAGATCCAATCAGTGATATAATTAGGGTTTCGTTTGAAGACGCGTTCAAATTTAGAACCCACCGCGATCGGTTCCGGACATGGTGACAGTGAAAATGGTAAAATGATCAAAAATAAACAGCTACGAAGAACGTGCGATCGATGTGAGCTGATAACGAACTACCGAGATCGAGAGAGAGTGAGAGAAGCGAAGGAAGGGAGTGATTCAGCCGCAGCGATACGAGAGAATGATTATTGTGACGTATCTAACACATGCTCGAATTCCCGAAACTGATAACGGGCGTGTTTTGTGAGGGAATCCTTTTATCAGTAGAGCTAAACTGGTGATAATGGAATTGATTTTTTGTTGTTGTTGTTCTCGTCGCAGTGGTTGTTAGTGCGTTAAAGTGATGCAACAAATCCGATAGCAGGACCGAGAACCGTGAGAGTTTTGGCTTCCGGTCGGTCGGTGGTGTGACAAAGCGCACATTGGAAGTTCAAAGCGTGTGCAAGCAAATACCGGCCTAATTGGATTCTTGGGACGCGCCGAGCTGACGACTGCGAGTTCAAATACATAGCGGACCAGCAGAAGAAGTGCGTGTAAGGTATTGTTTACGTTTTTTTCATGTATGTTGTTTGGATCACATCTACGTTACTCAATGTGCTGTACGGATATGCTTCGTAGCAGACCGGTTGCATTGATATTCCAGACAGACGATGGCCAAACATTTTTATGGCTTCGTTTTTAGGGAACTAGGGAAGGCAAAATCAGAGACGAAATAAATGAGTACGATTATGGGGATATAAATTGTATTTGTGTTTGCAGGCAACCGATGTGGAGTCTTAACTTAATGACGATGGGAGGTGTGATGGAAATTAATTTTATTATTTCACTGTAATCTAGGTACTCAATATGGGTATCTTATCTTATATGTGCTTGATCATTCTATGTTGGGCTGTACTTGAACTGTTCAATTAAACAATGTACTGCAGTGTAATGCAGTAGGTAGCGGGTTATTTCAGCCTGGCCGCTTTTTATGACTTTATCCAACACAACGATTTGTTACACTGCTGTCATGGTAAACATTAAGGGTGTGCGATATATCGTGTAATTTCGTTTATTTAGCGTATACACGCAAAAAAAATTTCTCTTGCATCCAATGTAAGGTCGGATTTATTACATTCTCTGCATATGTTTCATACAACAAATGTAATGGCAGTTCTTGTAATAGACTGCAGTGTACGAGCAAGTTTTTCCAGAATGCATAATTTTGTATAAAACCTTCACGAGATGATTTTCTAGACGCAATGCATTTAGGGAAACAAATTTGCATAAAAGTAGAAGTTAAACAAGTTAAAATATTTTTTTTCCAAAATTAGTTAGAAGGGTCTGTGCCTAGGGGCACGAACGGAAGCTTAACGTAGGACCGCTAGTGGACGGAACAAATAAGTTTATCATTTAGTTCTTACCTCTTTCCGTTTTTTAATTGGTGGCCCTGAAAAGGGCCGGTTGTTTTTCAAATGGTGGCCACACCAGTGCAAGTCGATGCTGACCGGATGACGGCGGCCTAGTCATGCTGCCTATTGCGGGAAGCCTTTCCTAGGTAGGTAGGTACGAGCACCTAACCAAATCCCAATTTTTCTCTTTCTTATTTTATTATCTCCGTTAATTTTGAACGGACTTGTGATGTTCTGATTTCTGATTGCTCGTTAAAAGGGATGTAAGTTTTTCATTCTTATTGTTTAAATAATAATATAACATAGTGACAGGTACTATGATTATTTTCTTTCTAAATTTGTGTCGAATCGGTAAACACCAAACAAACAATTTTGCAGACTAGCTTATACAGGCAAAAATTAACTGTATAAGCCAATTTTTGGCTGTATAAGCTAATCTGCAGCTAAAATTGTTAGTTGGGCAAGCCGTTTTAACAACCCACAAACTGGTTGATAACAGTTTGTGAGTCGAACTGTAAACTGGATATTCTGACATTTGACAAGCGTAATATCAGAAATCGGTTGTTGTCAGGGGGTAAGTCACTCTGCCAGCATGTGTCTGTGCTTATTGTATTTCCAGTGTGTTTTTGGGTGTCGGAAGGTGTTTCATCATGTTGACCGAGCTGTCAAAACTTCAACCGAAAAAATATATTTACTGGCAACCATATCCTCAATCAAAACAACATAACGCTATTAATGGCAGATCCTCCTGCGACTCCTTTGCTGTTGTTTGTGTGCAGATTAATCCATGAAACGAGCATTGGCCCTCTCACTTGAGGAGGAAGACGAAATGGGCGCCTAACCTGGCGCCTAATGATTTGCTCACTCTCAAGGGGGCCTTCAGCAGGCTGAAATGCACAACTGGCTTATGAACAGTATCCCGGAAATACCGAAAAATATTTATGGAAACGAAAGGAATAGGCTCTTTTCCGTCACGTCTTCATTGTCTTCTAATTTGTGAATACGGCAAGGCGGAAGCGAATTTCAGAAGCGACAAATATTTCTTCCATTTAGATTCTCAAGGACTTTATTACGAAGGAAGTCACCAAGAAACGGATCAAGCTGCAGCTTTCAACAAATTCGATTTGATTGATAACAGCGTAGCACCCATTTTCAGATATCAACGAGCAAACCTTCCCCGGATTAATCAAGTTGATCGAGCCGAAGATCGTTCACTACAACAAGCTGACGAAGGACCACCAGATACTGCAGACAATGATCGATTTGGACATTCGAAACGATGAACCGCATCTACGAGATTCTGACCGATCTGTACATCGATAAGTTCAAGTTCAAAGGGGTCAATGTGAAGACGAAACTGCCGCAGTTGACTGACCTGCTGGAGAATTATATATATTACGAGTTGGTCAATTTCTACAGTGTCGGGAAAGCGGTTGATGATGAGTAAATGGACTGGTATTTTAAATAAATCTATATTTCGGGGACACATTCCGGTTGAAGTCAAGTCGATCGATCACCTTAATTTTGTCTGTGCCTTAATAGGCTAAATATTCATTCTTTTCTAAAAATAATACACCAAGTCCCCTGGTCATAGTAACTATCTTCCACGCTGATCCCGCCCACCGCCAAACACAATTCGGACATCTCCTTCTTCTCAAACCACATGGTAATACCTGAGAAAAGTTACCTTCGCTTCCTGCTGCTGCCGTTCTACGTCACGCAACTTCCAAGGAAGCAACAAATCCTTATGCTGAAACTGCGTCCTGTTGGTGGGAATTGGCAGCACCGATTCCCCGTCGCCATGTTCAATCGGAACCACCTTCTCCGGCTCTCCATCCCACGGTGATTTATTGTTGTGCTTATGCTGCCGTATATAGCTTGATTGTCTTTCTTAAATCAGTGCCCGTCCTCCTTGGCGAAGTACTCGACGCATTTCCCCAATCGCTTGCCTACGAAGCCTACGATGATCTGAGGATTCAACCCCAGGTATTTACCATTACCGCATCCAATGTTCAGCAGGATAGACCCGGGACTAAGCGATTCCAAGAACCCTGCAATTCGTGGCCACGGTGAGTGCCTCCAGTTCTAATTGGGCAGCGTTCTCTTTGATACGATCAGCTCTGTCATTCGCTTCTTGTTGATACGTATCACACAGAGAACTAAACTGGGAACGTCAAGGGGCGTCATTCAACTTTCTGAACGTAAACGATACTCTTTATTCACGTTTCCTAATTGTTGGGCTGCCATTCAACCTTACCGTATCCATCTTTCTCGGCGTTATTCCATGAGTCCATCCGTATCGACTTTCGCCGGACATTGCGCTTAACCTTCGGGGCAAATCCACATTCAAGTGTTGTCCCGTGGTGTCCCGAAAATCCATTACTATATCACTTCCGAGGGTATCGAGATTTGCCGATAATATTCGTACTCAGTCGTACCAATCTGGGATCGTATCGTTGTAACTGTAAACAACAACAACAATAACAAAACAACAAAATAACAATCGAATGTAAACATTATTTGCAGTGGTGCCAGAATTGATTAAAAAATTGCTTATCATACGTCGGAAGTGTGTCGAAGTGTGTTTCTGTGGGTGTTAGCACAATGTGGCAGAGTGACTTACCCCCTGGTTGTTGTGTAAGTTCTGTCACCTGTTTTCTATAGGTTTTCTTAAAACTAACTTAATAATAACTTAAAATTACTATTTACACATTTTTATTTACATAATTTACATATTGAGGAGGAGGTCTTAAACTATGTTAATCATCGATCGAGTTTACACTTGCTGCAATTACGGCCTCCACACGCTTCCGGAATGCAGGGCAGGTTCTAATAATGTAGTCTGGATCCATTTCCCTCCAGGTACGGGTCAATGTTTGTCTGAGGCTTGCTGTACTCGGGTGGCATTTAGAACAGGCCTTGGCCTTCATGACGCGCCATATTGAGTAATCCAGTGGATTAAGATCGGGGCTGGATAGTGGCCACATATCCTTCGCCCAGAACGGAAGATGTTCCTGCAACCACTTCTGAGTGCGGTTCGAGGTGTGGAACGGAGCCCCATCTTGTTGAAACACAACATTTGGCTTCGCACCGTACTGTTCTTTGATCCACGGAAGAACATACTTACTGAAAATCCCGATGTAGACCTCCGTGTTGACCTTGTCGCCTTCTGGAATGAACACCGAGTCAATTTTTTTGCCATAGGAAGCCACCAATCCAAACACCATAACGCTAGCAGGATGCTTGGTCAGACACACGTTCTTGTGCTCGTCGGCCACGTCTTTTACCGGAAGAGAACTAATATACCGGTCGGTTCTGGAATTTGATACGAATTTGAACATGCTCTCGTCGGTGAACAGGATTACCGGATTTTTTCGCTTAAGGAAGTTCAAGATCTTCTTGCATCGTTCGACTCGTAGCTCCCGGATGCGGTTGGTAATCATGTGAGTTTTTTCCGTGCCCTCGACTTCTACCGCAATCTTCCTTTACGATCTTCCGTGCCGTAAAGTCACTGATCCCGTGTTCCTTTGCCATTTTTCTTATTGAACGCACTGGATCCACCCGAATCTTCCTTTTGATAGCAGCGATAACCCTCGGAACTTGACCTGTGGCCACCTTCGCGGATAGTTGTCCTTTCTTTTCCATTTTTTTTTGCCATTTAAATGATCTTTATTTCTTGTGATTGTGTGGTTTACATGTATGAATTTTTTAAGTGACACAGATGCGTCTTTTCAACTTTAGTACATTTGAGATTTTAATTATTATTTACAGTTCCTAGTCCTATCAGGTCTATTTTAACGTATGACCACCTTGGTGGGTTGGTTTGATTTGAATTGGAAAAAGGAGACTACTTATAACTACTATTTACAACTACAACTAACCTACAACTATTATGTACACCTAATCTACTATATACAAATTGCTTATCAAAGCATGTTCTGATAAATTACATTTTTGTGCAAATTTAGTCTTAATTTCGTTAATTTTGAAATCTATTTTGGCAATGCCTGCCTCTTCATGTAAATTTGTTATTCTAGTGTCGAAAGGACGATCAAGAACCATCCTCAGCACTCTATTCTGAGCGACCTGAATTTTGTTCCTGTGAGTCTGTGCACATGATTCCCACACCGGAGCTGCGTAGAGGATCGCAGGTGCTATGATTTGTTTGTAGACGGCCAGTTTGTTCACCCTTGAGAGGCGGGATCTGCGGCAAATCAGCGGATACAGACTCCTAACCAAGGCGGAACACTTGACTACGGTTTTCTCCACATGCGAGCGGAATAGGAGCTTTTCGTCAAACAACATCCCGAGATAGGTTACTTCGGCGGACCACTCAACCCTTGTGCCATCCATGATTACAGTACAAGAGGGAGCCGGTTTTAGTTTGGGTGATTGTCGATGGAGGAACATGATTGTTTGTGTTTTGGAAGCATTGATTTTGATTTTCCACGTGGTGGCATAATCAGCAAAGGCGTTAAGGCATCGTTGAAGTTTGTTCGTTATTTCACGAGGCATCCTTCCTTTGACGGCTATTGCGGTATCATCTGCGAACAGGAAAACCACGCAACCGTCTCCAAGGGGAGGAATGTCGGAAGTGTAAATGCTGTAAAGCAAGGGGCCCAGCAGACTGCCTTGCGGGACTCCTGCTGGGATGGAAAACGTGTCTGAAAGACAACCATTCAACGATACCTTAAACGACCTTTGCTGGAGGTAGCTACGGGTGATTTTAACAAGATGCAAAGGAAAGTTGAAGTTACAAAGCTTGTATACAAGCCCATTGTGCCAGACATTATCAAACGCTTTCTCAACGTCTAACAATGCCATGGCTGTAGACTTGGATACAGCCTTGTTACATCGGATGTTATTCATCACCCGTACTAGCTGATGATTTGTGGAGTGCCCCTTCCTGAACCCGAACTGTTCCGGTAGGCGAATGTTGTGTTCCTCGACAAACTTGAGCAAACGATTGAGAATAAGTTTCTCGAACAATTTGCTCAGCGCTGAAAGGAGGCTGATTGGTCTGTAGCTTGAAGCTAGCGTTGGGTCCTTCCCGGGTTTGCGGATAGGTATGATTTTCGCTGTTTTCCAGATACTTGGAAAGTAGTGCAGTTCCAAGCATCTGTTGAAGACAGCAGCCAGCAGAGAGTGAACCTTCATGCTGAGATTTTTCAATACTAGGTTGAATATTCCGTCAAACCCGGGGGCCTTCATGTTTTTGGTGCATTTCAGCGTTGAGCAAATCTGTTCCACTGTGATTCTATCCTCCGGAGGGATGGCACAAGGGGAGGAATCAAGGTTGAGTACGCATTGCTCAACCTGAACTTCGAGCGGACTTTGGATGTTGAAGCCAAGCAAGTGCGATTTGGCAATATGCTCACCAATCGCATTTGCTTTCTCCTGAGGGGTGATTATGAGCCGATCGTCATCATTTTCATCTTTGAGTGGAGGAATGGGTTTGGGGTGCGTCTTTAGGACCTTAGCTACCTTCCAGAATGGTCTGGAGCGGTCGTCCAGATTCTGGACAAGCCGCCCGAAACTTTCGTTCTGGAGTGAGACCATTCTGGAAGCAATCTCCTTGTTTAGATCGGCCATTTCACGTCTCCTCGCTAGATCTCCGGTTCTCTGGAACTGGCGTCTACGCACATTTCTCAAGCGAATCAGTAATTGGGTGTGGGAATCAATGGCAATAAACTTACCCCTCACAGGAACTCGTCGGACGCACGCCTCGTCAGCCACGGTTATGGCTTGGTGGAGTCCCTCCAACGCTCGGTCGATGTCCTCCACGGTGTCAAGCGACGGGTTGTCGATGATGTGCCTGTCTACCACGCGTCCAAACTGGGCCCAGTTTACGCGCTGGTAGTCCTTGCGCAGGCTTGAAGCAGGAGCCACGTTGCAGCCCAGTTCAGCCACCACCGGTTGGTGGTCGGAGCTGAGTTCGTTCAATGCTACCGGCTTGGACAAGCCGATATTTGTCAGGAACAGGTCTAGCGTCGATGGGTTGCCAGCCGGTGAGATAAATGTTGGCTCATCCGAGAACCAAACGGAGTACAGCCCATGCTGTGAGTGGTCGAACAGCAGACGACCGTTCTGGTTCTGCTGGTAGTTCCGCCAGGCCTCATGGCGAGCGTTTAGATCTCCTCCTACTACGAAGCGGGAACCGTTACGGGTGATGGTGGACAGGTCCTTCTTGAATTTAGCCGCTAGTCCACTGTTGGCGGCACACTGTCGAGGGCAGTAGACGGCGATGAACTGGACGTATCCAGTCGACGACTCCACCTCCACACCAAGGGCCTCGATGATAGAGGTGCGGATATGAGACAGAGTGTGGTATTTTATTCCTTTCTTGACGACGACCGCAACACCACCCCCCCTGGAGCTGGTGCGATCAAGCCGAATAATGTTGTGGTCAGGCAACCAGAAGCTGTCGCCGGACTTTAGATGGGTCTCTGATAGGAGGCCCACGTCGATACTATGCTTGCGGAGGAAGTCAGCAAGCTCGAACTTTTTGGCTCGTACAGAGCAAGCGTTCCACGTGACTATAGTTAACGGTTTAGACGCCATACCGAATGATAAACTTACCGAGCACTTGGATCTGTTCGGGTTTGTTGCGGCACTGACGAAGAGCGCTGGTCATGTCGACGAAAATCTTCATCAGCTCATCCGCAGAGAAGAGATCGGGATTGGCGTTTTGTGCTTCTGGTTGTCTCCAGAATCCAGGGGGGATGGAGAGCTTTGTCCAGCTGAGGCACCAGACGTTTCTTGACGGGGGCCGGATTGCACCCGTGGATTTGCTTGACCGTGTTGCGTACCACGAAGAGGCGGGAAGTCCTCCACCCTGAATGCCGGAGTGTTTTCCTTCTTCCGTCCTGGTTGGCTTCTTGTGGACGCTTGCTTTCGGATCCGCTTGAAATCCTCGCGTTTGGGACACTGTTTGTCGGACCCTTGATGAGCTCCACCACAGTTGGCGCATTTGCATGTTTCCAACTCGTCGACAACGCACTCGGAGCAAACATGATTTTGGGCGCATTTGCCACAGCGCGGATTGATGTAGCAGTTTCGGGTGCCATGCCCGAAATTCAGGCAACGCTGACACTGGGTGACGTCGTGACGGCCGCCACGGTATGGCTCCCATTGAACAATGATGAAGTTGATGGAGCGGATGGCCTTCAACGCATTGAGCGTCACCGTTCCCTTCTGGAAATGAACTAGGAAAAGGCAATCCGGGTACGTTTTCACGTTTTCGTCTCTCCTCGTCATCCGGAAGACTGCGATTGGGGCTAGCTTGTAACGGTCCTTAAGTTCTTCTTCGATCGACTTGGGGTTGAAGTTCGGTAAGCCCCTGATGACTACCTTGAAGGGCTTCTCACCGGGGATGTCATGTGTGAAGTATTCCGCCCTGGAATCCTTCAGGTACTTCACGGTTGCTTCGTACTCCGCTTTGGTACGCAGCATCACCTTGGTGCCGATCCTGCTCAGCTTGAATTCAGCTGCAACGCCCAGCGATGTGAGATCGCTAATGAGCGTGTTGAGTGGCACTTTCATCACCACCAGTGGAGGAAGCTTGACTTTTGCCGTACTCGGGACGGCAGAATTTTCATGCTCGACGGTACCGCCGAATTCACCGATGTCGCTGACGTTCGTCATGGTGTCACGGCCACTCGCACCATCGGACTGGCCCTGATTCTTCTTCCTTTTCTTCGTCCGCTTCACTTCCGCTGGTAGGGCATTCCCAACATCGGTGGGAAGAGTAGCGTACCTATTTGTGATAGGTACGCACGAGCTACCTTCACCACTATTCTCCACTTTCTCACGGAGCTTCCTCCGGGAGCGCTGCCTTCCCATCACATGATGCAACCGGCACTACGACACGAACAAACGCGCAACTTGAACAACTCGACTGAGCGAGCCAAAACCGGACTAAACTGCTTGACTACTACACTATTCGAGCCTCAGTTGGAACCATAAATGTACATCAACTGGACTGAATGAGTGAAGTGCAAACGATCCATGTGATGTCCTTTCTTTTCTCGGTCCAAAACCCTTTTGACGGTCCACCGGGACACTCCAACGGCGATTGAAATGTCTTTTTGCGACATTTGCGCGTGGGACAAATCACGAATACGCTGCCACTTCGTCATGGTGCAACTGTCAAACTAAGTAAATCATTTTCTTTTATACACAGCCTACTACGGTATGAGGTTACGTGCATGCAAAGAAAACCAAGGCATTGTATGCACAGGTGAAACGGGAACCTTATTTGTACGATGGTGCAAACATTATCACGCATACGGTAATATGAGTACAATAACAAAATAAAAATAAAATAGGATAAGGAATATTTGGGAATTAAATTAGGTTTCTGATGATTGCATGCTCAGATTGGGAGACTTTCGAACGGAAGGACTGGATGACATTCTGACATCTAGTTTCGAGGAATATCAGCAATATCATGCACATCAATAGTTCTGGTCCAGGGAGGTAGGTTCAAAATCATTTTCAGAATCTTGTTTTGGATTCTCTGAAGTCTGAGCTTGTGCGATCGAGCACAAGATTCCCAAACAGGGAGCCCATACTCAATTATTGGGCGAATGTTTGTCTTGAAGACAGCAAGCTTGTTCCTCAGGCTCAGTTTGGATTTTCTGTTGATGGGTGGATACAATTGTCTGATCAGGACATTGCACCTGGTTGATATATTTTCCACATGAGACCTGAAGATAAGCTTGCTCTCTATGGTGAGACCAAGATAGATTACCTCCTTGGACCATTCAGTAGTGGAGCCTCCTAAGCGAACTTTCACATCATCAGGTGAAACTAGTCTAGGGGATTTAGAATGAGCAAATAAGATGGCCAGGGTCTTCACCGCATTGAACAGTGGTCCAGAATGCAGATTTAGGTGGAATGATATGTTTTGAGCCTGAAATTGAAACTTTAGACTAAAAGTCTCTCCTACAAAGTTGTTCCTTATAGTTAGACCCTCATTTTTATGACAATGAATTCTAGGGTGGTTCTTATTATCATTAAAATCAAAAATCTAACTTTTTTGTTTGAATAAATTAAGGTATACATTGTCCGACGAAGTTATAGCTGAGCTGATTTCAAGCAACTTTGGTGAAAACAACTTTTTTGTATCTCTTAAATTCGCCGATTTAGAGCTATTTTCTTGAATTGAGTTAGGGTGGCGCTAAAAAAAAAACAGTTATTTTGCTCTAGTTTAAAATTTCTCATAAAATTCATTCTCTAAAAACTTTTAAAACTCTTTAAGACGAATGTTTTGTAGGAAAATTTGTTGTCTGTATCTCTTCTAATAAAAAAGATACACCCAAATATAGTAAAAAACTCTTGATCGGCGAAAGGTATTGACAAGCTTTCTGCTGCAAAAATTTGCGCCTTCTAAATATCTAAAAGTCATTTGAAAACACCTTTGCTGAGAAATTTGAAATAAGAAAACTAGAGCAAAATAACTGTTTTTTTTAGCGCCACCCTAACTCAATTCAAGAAAATAGCTCTAAATCTGCCAGTTTAAGAGATACAAAAAAGTTGTTTTCACCAAAGTTGCTTGAAATTAGCTCAGCTATAACTTTGTCGAAGTATGTATACCTTAATTTATTCAAACAGAAAAGTTAGATTTTTGATTTTATTGATAATAAGAACCACCCTAGAATTCCTTGTCATAAAAATGAGGGTCTAACTATAAGGAACAACTTTGTAGGAGAGACTTTTAGTCTAAAGTTTCAATTTCAGGCTCAAAACATATCATTCCACCTAAATCTGCATTCTGGACCACCGTGCATTGATATAAATTTTCCAGTTGTTAAAATAGTCATCCAGGCCTCGCTGAAGTTGACTGGTGAGTGCTCTGATCACGCGACCCTTGTAGATTAGAGCAGTGTCATCTGCAAACAGAGACAACTTTTCACCACCAGGAAAGGTGGGCATGTCGGATGTGAAGATGTTAAAAAGAATAGGGCCAAGGATGCTGCCAGCAATAACATTGAATGTGTCAGAGGTGGTGTTGTACAGCGAGACCTGAAATGATCTGGCCGACAAATAATTTTTAATGATTTTCACTATGATAATCGGAAAATTGTACCGTGGCAGCTTGCACACCAGGCCATCATGCCAGGTATAATCGAACGCCTTCTCGACGTCCAACAATGCCATGGCTGATGTTTTGGACACAGCTCTATTCCGCCTGATGATGTCCGTAACACGAAGCAGCTGGTGGACAGTGGAGTGACCTTTACGGAAACCGAACTGTTCCGCAAGGAAAATATTGTTGAAGTCTGTGAAGTCCAACAGTCGAGATAACCAAGGGCATTTGACTTTTCAGCCGGTGTTAGTAGGTGTATACTAAAGAGCCTAAATTTATAAAGAGGTGACATGTCAAAATTGGAACAATCGATTGTCTGTCAAAGTCATAGGAAAAGTCATTCCAATCGAGCAGAAGACCTGTCAAATGGATAAGATGTCGTCTCTTTACAAATTCAGGCTCTTTAGTGTATACCATCAGCGTTGAAAGGAGGGATGGGTTTAGGCTTATTTTTTAGCAGCTTGGAAAGTTTCCAACAAGGTTTTTAAAACTCTCCAAGGCATGACATGCTTGGCAGAGTTCCGGTTCCGTAAGTCTTCAAGCCGGGTCTTGATTATTTTGGTTAGGTTGTTGGCTGTTGTTTTCTTGTCACGGAGGCCAGTCCTCTGATACTTCGTAGTCTGATTAGTTGGTTAGTAATTGGGTCAAACTCGAAGGACTTACGGTAAACCGGAACTTCCCCAAAGTTCTCCGCCTCAGCCAGATGAATGGCCTCCTGAGCCTCTTCAACGGCAGCATCGATGTCGTCAGTGCTCTCCATGCGCCGATCGGACCTGATGTGTTGGTTAACACTCCGCTCAAACGCCAACCAGTCCACACGATGCAAATCTCGCCGGGTTCGTTGCTGAACATGCACACCAGCGCCAACACTGAACAGAACCGGATAGTGATCGGAGCTTAAGGTGATTCCTTGAAGAGTCCACAAATGGCCGCCACGTAGACTATACATGCACTTCCACTTCGAATTTTCAATTACACAAATCTCGGAAATCGGTACCCCATTTCACCTGAAATTGCTACTTCATGTGTGCTGCAGTGCAGCAAACGTATAGTAGCAAATTGAATGTTGCACGTGTCGTAGATGCTGATATTTGTGCACTTAAAGTTTCGAAGTGGTTCCGAGAATAAGGATGTCACAGCAATTCACCTTAAATCCTCTTGGACGATTGGTTGGCTGATGTTGGTGTTGAAGATGTCGAGCATCGAAAAGCAACCAGCTTTACTGTGGAATGTGGGGCTGCCGGGAGCCAAGATGTTGTAGGAGCCATGTAGGAAATCTTCGTTGAGCATTGTTCCGTTCCTGTTGTGGCGGGTATTTCCCCACACTTCGTGCGTTGGGTTCTGCCCTGACCGGTGATTTGCGACCTCTGTGCACCTGAACTCCAATTCTTACCTCCACGCGGTGCCCGGTGGGGTTGCTGGCGGTGATATGTGCCGTCAGTAATGCGAACAAGAACGGGGGATCATCGTTGTCACCAAAGCACTATTGTCAATACATCGGTAGTGCCCGTGATGACGATGACAGAGCAAAAAGGTTATAGCCAACTCTAAGTAGCCTGTGATTATCGCTACCTGGGGATGCTAACCGGCTGGGTCTGGTTACGACTTGGCCGTCCTGAATGAACTATCTCCACCTCCTCAAGGTGATTTGTTTAAAAGGACGTTAATAAATGGAAGCACACTTCGTGCCTAGCGTTGAAGTCACCAGCGATGATGAATCTGACATGCCTCCGTGTCAGCTTGATAATTGATAATTGCACGCTTGATGGCGATGGCAACTCCACCTCCTCTAGCGCTTGTACGATCCAGACGAAGCAATCGGTGGTTCGGGAAATAGATCAATACCTCCGGTTTCAGGTGCGTTTCCGTAAGAAAAAATATATCGATGTCGTGAACCCGGAAGAACTCACCAAGCTCGTAGCTTTTGCTCTTGAGGGAGCAAGCATTCCAATTTAGGAAGTTTAGGTTACTGACTTCAGTGTCCATATTTGCTGAGAAAGTTGGTCACCACCGCAGTAGCAACACGGATCTGGTCTTCTTTAGAGCGGCAAGCCCGAAGGTGCACGAAAAGATTCATCGTGAGCTCGAGGATCTCTTTCTATGAGTAGAGGGAACTGTCATCGGTTCAATGGTCAGAGTTGTTAGCCCAAGCACCGGACAAACCTGGAGGCGGTTGCGATTAGGCAGAAGCGGCAGCTGTCAGTCGATCTTGGACCGAGTGAGCAGGTGCTATTGGTCGGTTGTTCAGCGAAAGAGGTTTGCGACAGCGTGGTACAATGTGACAATTCTTCGTACCGTGCCCACCTTTGAGGGGGTAAGAGGCGGGACCATCATCATCATCATCATCAGCACAGTGTACGAAAACCACATAAGGGAACACCTGGACACACTCATTTGCACTATTTGGCACCCATGGTACATAATTTTTATGATCTCTAAAACAACTGGCATCACTGCACTAGAAACACTGGAATAAGAGACCAGCGGAGACAAAAAACATGAATTTGGCAACAAGATAAACATCAAAGCAATCCTGGCATTACTTGCATTTGTAACAGCTTGCGAGTGACTTCGCCAATGCACCGACGAGCGAGTTCATGAGTGATTGTTAAACGATTTTAATACTCCTCCCTAATTGAAGCAAACCATTTGTAAACATTGCAGATTGGAACCGCTTTTGACAGTTCGATTGGAATCATAACAGTGTCTCCGCTGGTCTCTTATTCCAGTGTTTCTTGTGTTTCTACACTGCACTATTTCTGCGCCTGCACAGTGATGTTGTGTCAAAATTGGATTGTTGATACAAACATTTTTGGTATCCGCAACAGATAATTTCGCCGGAGCCTCCAACTGACCCTTACTGCCATGGTCTGCAACCGTTGCACTATGGGCAAAAATGGGTCCAATATTACCCAAAATTCAATATCTCAACAGCACGCTGAATTTCGGCCATGAAAAACAACTTTTCCGAAGGGAAATCGTCCGGAGAATCGATTGCACGTGGTCCCATAGACCGGAGAGCCTTGTAGGTATGTGTTTTGGACCATTTTACCCCATTTTCCCCTACTTTTTGGAGGAAATGATTTTCACAGCTCTATTTTTCGTAAAACATAAGCACTTTATGCATGGTTTTAGAATACTATGTCTTTAAACAACAGTTCATGAGATTTTAGGGAAATACGGGGTACACTTTAAAGGAGAGTAAGGGGTAAAAGTGAAAATACAATCAATGTTTTTTAATACAAAATCCATTTTTTTAATATCATAATATTTTTTTTTGAAAAATAATTTTAATTAATTTAATTTAATTCATTTGGTATTTTGAGTTTCATCAAAACAGTTCAAAAATTATAAATTTTTGAAAAAAATCGACAAAAAAATTTTTTTTACCGTCTTTATATATAAATAGTCACCCTAATGACAAAATAAAAAAAAATACGGGTCTATTATGTTGCGATAAGGAACAAAACTACCAATTTTTACAAAATTCTGAGAACCACTATAGCGTTTTGCTGTATACAGACAAAAAAAGTGAAAACTCTTTTAAAACAGATAGCAGTAAATTAAAACTTATTTAACCCCAATTAACCTTAAAATTTCGAAAAAAAAATCTTATTATTGCAGGCAACCTTTGGAGTCATTCAAACAATCGCATCGTTCAACATTTTTATGAATTAAAATAAATTTAGTGAGGGTTCACTTTTACCCCTTACACCCATATAAAGTGTACCCCGTATTCCCCTAATATCTCATGAACTGTTGTTTAAATACATAGTATTCTAAAACCATGCATAAAGTGCTGATGTTTTACGAAAAATAGAGCTGTGAAAAAACATTTCCTCCAAAAAGTAGGGGAAAATAGGGTAAAATGGTCCAAAACACATACCTACAAGGCTCTCCGGTCTATGGGACCACGTGCAATCGATTCTCCGGACGATTTCCCTTCGGAAAAGTTGTTTTTCATGGCCGAAATTCAGCGTGCTGTTGAGATATTGAATTTTGGGTAATTTTGGACCCATTTTTGCCCATAGTGCGTTGGTTTGTTTCCCAAGCACGCTTTCGTCGCTGTTGTTGCTACTGCCGCTTCTGACGGTTACTTTTGCTCGGCAAATTGTATGGACTGGCGGTGTAATCAACGCAACTCCTGCTACTGGACGGATCGTGCTGAAGTGTCCCTTCCGGTCGTCAGCATCCATGTGGGCATGCCTCATCGTCATCTTTACCATCGACATCATCCACCATCGAAAGGCTGTGCGGCGACGTGGACAGTCCCGTCTGGCTGGAGCAGATATTCGTATCTACGTAGTACTTCTCCGGATTGGTTTCGTACGGTTCGCAGGGGATGATTTTGGTAAAATTGAACTGTGACGAATCAACGTCAGGTTCTGATGCTTATCCTCATCCTCCAGGTTGTTGAACGATGAATCCCGATCCCAGCTTACTCAGCTGTATTAGACCTTCATCGAGCAGGGAAGTGTGTGATTCGAAATGGTGTACAGTACGTCGATCACGTTGCCATCATCGTAAAGAATCGCTTCTCCGCGATACTTCCCCTTCGAATAGATCATACCGTCCATACTGGCGACAACGCTCTGATGAGACAACGAAACCCCACCTCCAAGCTCCTTCCCTCATCATTTTCTTCGAAAATGTATCCCTCAAATCTCTGATAAGCCGCGAGTATTCGACCCAACTCCTACTAGACATAGAAATAAACAGTGCAGATACTACTCAACTTAGCTGAAAACAAAGATAACCTTAACAGATAGACCAACTACTTGCATGAATTTGAATTTTGACATAAAAACATTCTCTTGATCAAGGCAACCTCTGAGTATCGTTGTCAACATTTGCTTTTCTTCATTCGTGGCTGGATGTTCATTATCGGTTCCGTTGTTGTCAATATTATTATTCGTCTTCATCTTGGTGGGGATGATTTTGAGGATCAAACGCAAAATTATTAGTTTCATTTTACACAAATATAGCGCTGAAGGATGTTTCGTGTTAATTTTTACACACAAACCGATGGAACATTATTGCCTCATGCTGAACTGATGATAAAATCCCGGTTTTAGGTTCTGGAGTCAACAATATTCAAAATAATCATTTTGCCCAAAATGAATTTGATTATTTTGCTTTTGAGGATCATTTTTGATTTTGTAAATTTTGAGTTGGATAATCAAGCACTGAAAATGGAGAATATCAACAAACGCATAATGGTTGATGTTTAATGAACTCATCTGTTCGTTTCGCTCCTACGTAACAGCGAAGATTTTCAAAACAAACGCAATTCATCTACTTTGGGTTGAAGTACTACACCTTGCGTGTGATGGTAAATGATAAAAACAGACACTGGAAATAAGTGATTTTGTTAAAAACAATGAACAATTAACTATCGACTCCGTAAAGCTAACGTGACTGAGCCTTCCAAATAAACGAACTAGATAAAAAAAAGAGATTTCCTGGACTTTTCCTGGAGTCGTCGTGAGCTTTTTTATTTGAAGTTTTCTGGATTTTTTCTTAAGAAGTCATGAACATCCACCGAACCGTAATCCTTTCTAGGAACCCTGGAAGTTTACAGCTGTGCTTTTCGGACCAATAAATAGTGTAACAACCATCACGACCAGTGCAGCATTCCTTGTATTTCCATGGCTATCCAAACGCTAATTGACGATCGTCACACCATCACTTTTCTGGAACCAGTTCCCTAGCCGACTTCCACGTCCACAACATCCTGTGCCGTTGGCACTGTTTGCTCTTCCGAAACTGCTGGTCGGTCCCGTGCAGCCAGTCCAAGTAACCGAACGTTCCGAAGCATTCCGTAAACCTGCGTTAATCACCGTTATTTAGACCAACGACCTAGGCATTATTCAAACCAAATACTCACTTGGCATGATGGTAGTCATGATACTCCGAGCTGGGAAAGAAGGGCAGATGGTACCCGCAGTGATCCCGCACCGTGTTGATGATGACCAGCGGGAACCAGAGGGCAGCCGTTGCCAGGTGGCTCTTCATCAGGTGAATGCCCAGAATTGGTGGAATCATATTGCTGAGGATGTGCTCCACCGGGTGACAGTACATGGCAGCCCAGGCAAATGGGGCCGTCCATTCGTGGTGCTTTTTGTGGATGTGCTTGTACAGCGGTTTCAGGTGTAAAAATCGGTGGATGTAGTAGAATCCGACTTCGGCGAAGACCAGACACACGCAGAGATCACGGAAGACTTCGAAGGTGCTCGGCAGGATTCGAACGTTCGGGAGGTTGGACTTTCCTGCCGTGTGAAAGCCGATGTAGCTCAGAGGAACTCCGATGACGGTTTGGTTGAAGAGGATCGTTTTGATCACCTTCTTGAGCCCGGACCATTCGAGGGGTTCATTCATGCCGGGTTGGGTTTTGAACTTTCGAAACCATCGGGGCCGGTTGGTGACGTCCATCAGGACGAACAGTGATCCAAAGGCCCAGAAGAATCCATTGACCCATGTGGTTAACGCCCATACGTACAGGAACTCCGGTTCGTCACCTGCGAATGCGAGAATATAAAGCCGTTGATTTCGATGACCGCGTTGTTTACCGCGAGCTTACCGATCGTATCCAGCAATGAGTTCCATTTGTCCTGCAGGAATGATCCGGATTCGTTGCGCAAACCTTCAAATGGATCCATCATTGCTGGTGAGATGTGTTCGACTTGATACGCTTTCCGACTGAGACTGAACCCCGGCGGTGTCGATATCCGATGACATGCATGATTTTTTTTTTCGATACATGGATAAACTATGTCATCCCTCACGATTTGAAGCCGAGGCACGAAACAGATAAGATTAGATAAGGCGTAGTTTTCTAATATCTTCGATACATATCTGGTGCGAGCCGGTGCAACGCGTTGTGGGTTGAGCGAGTTTGAACTTTATAATCGATCAACATCCAAGGCCATACCAGCTTTCACCCAATTAGATAAGCATGTTATGATCTTTGGAACATGCTCAAACAATCATACAGACAAGCTCAACATTGTGGCTACAATCCAAGCATGTCAATAAATGTAATGAAACGACCATGCGTCTTTCGTCATAGCAACCGCATTTGTTTTCATTCATTACTGTCAAAGGTCTACCATGCATCGGTTTCAAAACCCGGCATCAGTCGTTCCCTCCTTTCAATTCAACAAATCAAGAGCAAATTTTCATTATGTCGTAAGTAACATTCGCACCGATCCGAGAAAAATAAAGTTTTGTTTTGATGACCGAAAAGTTATTCCTATTTCCAATTAAACACATATAATCTCATAGTGATAGCAATGTTTAACATATTTGGCCGGGTTTTAATCATACAAAGGCAAATCGCTAGCTTTCATGCTAAGAAATACTGGTTTTTGAGTCAAAAGTTATTATACGTCGTTTGGTGGCCCCTATTGTTACTTAAGTCAAAGTGTATTTACCAGGATATTCGGGAGAATTATCAATTACGTCTCCTTACGTGCAGCCCATTCATCATTTTAGGACCACCGAAATCATCTTAGCAACAAACAGTTCGATTTATTCACTTTAATAATGAGAAAGCGAAACGACGAAAGTACACTTTTCACGGGTTTATCAGTGCTGTTACTTAAGGCAAACAGCATCTCCATAGAAATCGGGTGACTTAAGTAACATCGAAAACTATTTTGATCGGAAGGTGATTACGTCAAAAAGCAATTCGACTGGTAAATAAATTTAAAAATGGGATGTGATCCTATATTCGGACAGTATATAGTGTAATAGCAGGAGCATCGATTCACACTGATAGCTCGACTTTGTTTACCTTTGTTACATTCGACGTAATGAAAATTTGCTCTTGAAATGCGCGCCTACGGCGCACAGTGGTCCAGAACTGTGAAAATCAATAATAATTACCTATTTAGTGCGAACTAGTGTGTTATAAAATTAATCAAATTTGTGTGTATTGATGTTTTGAACAACTTTGTAGGACATTTCAAACCAGTAGAAGTTTATAGAAAACTATTACCTATAAAGTAAAAACTTGTATTGAGCGGTTTTCCTCGAGAAACGACTCTTATTTCAGTGAGATGAAGAAATAGACGCCTAAAGCCTTCAGCAAAGTTTCTTGTTTTGATATTTTCTAAAACTTTTTCCCCAAGACATCACTTATCTAAAATGCAAGACTCACGAGATAATGACTTTTGACCGTTCTGGACCACTGTGCGACGTGCCATCGTCGTCGGTGGAAATCAAAACTCTAGAGAAGGGCTGTCCATATACTATGAGGACAGTTTTGAGGAGGGGGGGCGGTTAATTTTAAAAACATATATAGATGGTTGTCCACGCAGGGGTAGGGTGGGGTATAAAATCTCCTAAATCCTGTCTACGTGGAATATGGACAGCCCCAAAGAAAATTCGTAGCAATCCGGTTGAAAACAGTTTTTTTTCTGATCGGCAGCTTACCTCCTACCCCCGATTGTCCATGATGCAACGCATATAATTACACAAACCAATAGTACGCGTGCGCTCATTATCGACGAAAGAAATGCTGTCTGTCACCAACGATGCCAGATTTACAGATTTCTGTTCACGAAAAAAAGGAGACTACCTCTTTTAGTTTTATCAAGTTATAGAGATTTTCACGTTCGGTTGTATTGGTGCGATATGTGAGAGTACACTGAGGTAAAAAAAATCTTAGAATTTCATAAAAACTTTTGAAACATAATTCATAAGGCAAAACAATGAAATTCATAAATTTCGATTAACCATTCAAAAGGTCCTATTTGCTTTGATCGTTTCTCTTAATCGAATTTCTCTTTTGATAACCACGCCAACGCAAACACATTTCGTGCTATTTTTGCTAATCAACAGGGAATGCTTTTGAAGTTAAGAATCAATCAATGCAGATCTTCTTCTTCTTATTCGCATTTCAAGCTTATTGCATATCGCATATTAGCTTATTGCGTGCTCTCAACTTAGTGTTCTAGATGCACTTCCACAGTTATTAATTGAGAGCTTTCGATGCCTGTACCATTTTTGCATTCGTATAATTGTGCGGCAAGTACAATCATACTCTATGCCCAGGGAAGTCGAGAAATTTTCCAACCCGAAAAATTCCTAGACCGAACCGGGAATCGAACCCAGCCACCTCCAGCATGGTCTTGCTTTGTAGCTGCGCCTTTACCGGCTGAGCTAAGGGAGGCCCCAAATGTAGATAGTACCCTTTAAAATGTTTACCTAGAAATCAGCTTATGAATATTTAAAATGTATTATAAAATAGAGCAAACTGGACTTGAACCTTAAGCGTTCAGGTTATTGAATCCGTGATTTGTGCTCACGTCTGTGAAATCAATAAGCTAAAGTCGTATAAGAACCCCCTCATGTTGTACGATAATAAGTCGTGCTTAAGGAATTCCAACATTGTTCAGGGTCATAAGTCATGCGTAATGGAATTCTTAAGTTTATTTGACTCAGTGTATGTTAGTGAAAATCCGAGGAAAATGCATAACAAACTTACTTTGACAGATCCAATTTTATACATAGGGGAAATGGATGTAACGTCGGCCTAAATGCCCCTAATTTGGTCCCATACATAAATTCAGCAATCGACTAAATTTTCAATAGCGACACAAATATCCATTAGTACCGTCCCAATGACGCGCTTATCTAGATAAAATTGATAAATAGCAGATTTTTGGCGATGGACCTTTTTTTAGATCCATAGGCCATCATTAGAGCCATTTCCCTTATTTTAGGTTAGTCAGAGGAAAAAAATAAACAACTGTACACTGCGATGCACTCGCTAGTGTGCGTGCGTTAAACGTCACTAATCTCTATATCTCTCTCGTGATGCTTGGATTGATGTTGGATTTTGGGCTACAAAATGGTGAGTTGACAATCTGGAAGGAGTGGAATAGCTAGCTCTGGTCCTCACAAGTTCCTACTTCACGCCTCCCCGAGTCATATGATAACAAAATACTTCCACCTGAAACATGTACACAGCTGGGTGGCGTTGCCTGGGCAATGTTGCCAGTCCGGCAATAGCAAAGTGAAGAGGTGCGACGCGAACACTGGCGCTATAACCATAGTACGGTGATAGAGCAAATGCTTCACTAAACCCGAGCGTCTGTTCACCATGGAGATGCGGCTCAAAACGGCGTCTGTTCTCCATGTTAGGAGCGACTGATCACCGTCCTAGTGCCAGCGTGGGACTCTAAACAGATCTGTGCACGATGGTCCCCCGGTGAGACGGGAGGTTGGGACAGGCCCAACAAGCCACCCTGGAAAAAAAACATAAAGTTGCAAATACTGAAGAAGGAAATACGGATCGGAATAATCGGCACGCAACTTCGAAGTCGTAGCACTGCAGGAACTTTGCTGGACGAGACAAAAGGTATAGAAAAGCGGGCAACGAGTGGCTACTTTCTACCAGAGCTGTGGCACCACCAACGAGCTGGGAACCGGCTTTGTAGTGCTGGGAAAGATGCGCCAACGCGTGATTGGTTGGCAGCCGATCAACGCGAGGATGTGCAAGTTGAGGATTAAGGGTCGTTTCTTCAACTACAGCATCATCAACGTGCACTGCCCACACGAAGGGAGACCCGACGACGAGGAAGAAGCGTTCTATGCGCAGCTGGAGCAGGTGTACGACGGCTGTTCGCAACGGGACGTCAAAATCGTCATCGGCGACATGAACGCTCAGGTAAGACGGGAGACAATGTATAGACCGGCAATCGGGCCAAACAACCTACATGCCGTATCGAACGACAACGGCCAACGATGCGTGAACTTTGCAGCCTCTCGGGGTATGGTAGTTCGAAGTACCTTTTTCCCCCGCAAGGATATCCACAAAGCCACCTGGAGATCACCTGACCAACACACAGAAAACCAAATCGATCACGTTCTAATCGACGGGAAATTCTTCTCCGACATTATCAACGTCCGCACGTACCGCAGTGCGAACATAGATTCGGACCCAAGGGGTGGTCACTCTACACACTTGTTTTGCGCTTGTTTTTGTTTTTGTTTTGTTTTTCAATGTTTTCAAAACGACACGGACTCTAGTTGGGACTACACACTGGATGCATCCGTCTCCAAGGATGCCTGCAACGGACGATCCTTGCATTTTGGGCGGAAGGCCGACCCCGCACAACGAACGTAAATCATTTGTCAACCAACCTTTCTGGGAGCCGGCGGAGGAAACGGATTTGCACCGAATTTTTCACCGCCCGAGTATCATCCGTCGGAAAACTGGAAACCAATACCGGCCGGAACACACGTCGGACTGATGAAGGATGCACCGCTGACCTGAAACGGACCAGCAATTTTTACAAGCAGAACTACTTGTCAGAGTCCACCAACCCGTACATCCTGCCGGACAATTCGATCAGCTTCAAGGTCTACAACGCCTTCAAGAACAATCGCTTCCCAGGCCAGGAAAAATCGCATTCTCCACTTCTTCAATACCCCACCCGTATGCCGTCCGAGGATCTGCTGCTGACTGCATTCACCACCAAGGATTGCCACCCGTCGCAAGTGCGAATGTTCCCGCTGAAATCGGAAATTTCCTCCTCTGGATTGATTGAGCTCTCGAGCGTAGCCCTGGCGGTGAACGCCATCATGAAGTGCAACCACAGCGCGATCGATTGGATTTTAAATTGGACTACTTGACTAGCCTATTGGTCCCAAGCAAATCGATTAACGTATCCTATTCCAGCCGAAATTCTAGTACTACACTAAGTTTGTTTTGATTCGCTATGAAAGTTTGACAGATAAAATGAGGGGTTCGTGCATTTTCCTATGTTTCGAGGGGTGCATCGATTAGCTTGGGACCGAAGATAGTACCAGAGCTGAGCCAAAAAGTTGAGCACGTTTCTTCGGGACCTTCTGATCTTAGAGTTACCTCTGTGATTTAAACACGAACCTTAAGGTGTTTTCTTGTAGAATCCATTTTTGCAACAGACCTCATCTTCAAATTTCAGACATTGCTTGCAACAAGTAGTAGTTTCAGCTACGTGCATTCACAAAAACCTTATTATTTTGACATGTGAAATTGTGAAGTGTAACACGAAAAAGGACGCTACAGGGAATCACCTTAACTTAACTTCACCAAAAATGATTAACAATGGCTCATAATCCCTGCTAAACTTTAACTTAAATGGTTAGGAAACTTTACATGAACTTTTGACTGATAAAGTTTTATGGTTTATTGGAACTGGACCTTACAAATAATGGGTTGTTAAGAACACCATTCAAAATTCTTGTTTTTCCCATACATTTTCGAAAAGGGATCTATAGGGTTAACTACCCCATTTCCAGCCTATTAAGCACAACCTGCACTTTCTATTTCTCAATATTGCGTAGTTTAGCACCAACCGGAATATTATTATAACTGATGGCTTCACAAATGAACCTTACTAACTACCATAACCATTACCATTATAGTTCTCAAACCATAAATGAAAAGGTTCTAATATAATTCCATTTACTAAAATGTGTGGGGAAAACAAGAATTTGGAAGGGTAATGGTTCTTAATAAGCCATTATTTGTGAGGTCTAAATGCCCCTAATTTGGGCCCATACATAAATTAAGTAATCGACTAAATTTTCAATAGCGACGAAAAATATCCATTAGTACCGTCCCAATGACGCGTACATCTAGATAAATTGATAAATAGCAGATTTTTAGCGATGGGCCCAGCGCTCATGTAAAGTTCCATAGCAATTTCAGTCAAAGTTTAGCAGGGATTATAAGCCACTTTAAATCATTTTTGGTAAGGTTTAGTGGTTTAGGGTCAACCATAAATTTGTCACCTGCAGAAAATCAGCTCAATAATTGGTTGGAAGACAGCCGAGATATTGCGGTGGGTGGTTGGCACCACCCACCGTGCTATTTGGAGGATTCCTGTATAGTTATAGGCCCCGCTATACCCGTCGTTCGTATGCTATCTATGGGTGAACCGGACGAATTTGATCCTATAAAGGAAATGGGTGAACCTAATGCAAACACAAAGCACGTGTGAACGGCAGTACCTAAATGGAGAAAACAGTCTCGAACAGAGCTGGTAAATATCACGGCCGTCATGTGACGATGAGAAAACAGGTCCTCTCACTATCACGAGACGAAGCGACCGATCATTAGCATTCTTGTCATTTTTCAATGATCAAGCACTCATGAGAATAATTCTTATGCATTTCTAACTGATTTAGATGAATTTAAGCAAACAACCGTATGTAATCGGTAAAGTGAATATATTATTAAGATTTCCTCGGTACAGGAAACTTTAATAGCATTAAATGACCTAGTAATTACGATGATCACAACACTGTCACGTTCTGTCATGACAAAAAATTCGATGAGATTTTGAAGAAAATCTCTATCATCGTTTTCTCATCCAATGATAGTGACAGAATTATCTCTGTAAATATCGCGTGAGATCTTTCACTGAAAATGACTTTTGCCAGCCCTGTCGTCGTCGTTGTCCGACGGGTTTCCACTTTCAATCTCTCTGCCTTTCATGTGGGGGGAAAAACAGACACATGAGCGATAAAGAGTACATAGGTAGGTAGAATAGGGTAGAATGAAAGCAAATGCACGGCCGATGTGAATAACTCAGAGAGAAAGAGAGAGTCACTTCTACTCAGCGCTGAGTCACTAATACCTGCAGATTTTAGAAATTGCTCATACAACTGAGGAGAAGTGACTCTATCTCTGAGTTGTTCTCATTGGTCGTGTCGACAGATAAGAATACCACTGCACTTGACGCTGTCGAACAGTGGTACCTACTCCGTCTATGCTCGGTTTCTTGTGTAGGGTTGTCGGTTAATCGTTCTATTAGCTCGAATATTCGAATATCAAAATAGGGGAATTTACGCATTCTCGGCAACCTAAGCAGCGACCTTCTTTCTATAGCCTTTTTCTCTAAGGAACGCACACATATGCAGTATTGGTTTGTTTACAATCTTTTGCTGCCAGCTGCTCTAACAATTTCAGTCGAAAGAATTGTCAAAAACTGTTTGAAACGCTTTTACAAAGCTCCAATCTTCTCTAGTGAGAGCGAGTATTGTCGGCAACCAGTTTTTCTTCGGCAACCGTTCCATTTGAACTGCATGTAAATCTGCTGTTCTATTATCGGCAACTCGAAATCAGCTACAATTTGTAGTGCGTGTGTTTCATTTCAAGAAAACCCTGCTAGATTGCTTTTTCTCAGTGGTAAAAATATAGTCAAATTGAAGCTGAAAGCATAAAGAATCGTTTGCATGCATTCAGCGAAGTGTTTTCGTAAGAAAATCCAGTGAAAATAGTGTTTCAATTTGGGTTGCCGAAAATAGTCTGGTATGCCGAAGCCGTCATTTCCCCTACATAAATATTCGACGAATAATTAAAAATACACGATAATTCGTCATTTGAACGAAAAATTCGAAAATATGTACAATCAAAATGCTGAGTTCGAACAAAATGCGTAAATTTATTATTTTGTATTTTAATCCGAGCTCGAATCACAAAACAATGCATTAATGAGTAGAATTTCATCCATTTTTAAGAAAAGTGCCTTAAATTATTTATTAAACAAAAAAAAAACATGAATGAGTACATGCGACCCACAAAAAAGTAACGAATGCGTAACAGCCTTGGTAACAGATGCTTATTAATGCGTAATGAGCGAGTTAAGGGGCTGTACATGAACTACGTAGACAACTTAGGGGGGGGGGGAAGAGTTGGCAATTATCCACGGCCCATACACATTTTTAAAATTTTGTATGGACAATTGTCTCTACGCAGGGGGGTGGGGGGAGGCTCAAGAATAAAAAAAAACTGTCTACGTAGTTAATGAACTGCCCCTAATGAGTTTATGAGTTAAGCCTCTTTTCTTCAAATTGGGTGAAATTCTACTCATCATAGGATAATTTAAAGTTAGCGTGTGCTGTGCATTTGTCAAACAAAACGTCAACATTGTGAGTTTGATCCGTTAGTCCCATTGAATGGTCGAGTGAAGTAGTCTACTTGCCGGCGCCGGTGGTGTAGTGGTAAGCGTGACTGCTTTCTAACACCCCAATGGGTCTGGGTTAAATCCCAGCCGAGGTCGGTGGGATTTTTCTGAGGCATAAAAATCTCTGGTCACGTCTTCCTTTCGGAAGGTAAGTAAAGCCGTTGGTCCCGGCCCATGTGTGTTGAATGGGTGCGATATCCTACGCAGGTGTGGAAGCTGCCTTCCTGCACATTCGATTGCCGTCAATGGATGGCGCTCGATGTCCGTCGGTGATTGGCACTAGATTGCGGAACAGAGACCGACGTTAAATAAAGGAAAGAAGAAGAAGAAGTAGTCTACCTTGGTCTCACCCTCGATAACAAATTGTTATTCAGATCCCATGTGGACAAGACATCCACCAAGTGTAACATCTTGATCAGGTCGCTCTACCCTCTGATAAACAGGAAGTCCACCCTGTCCCTCAATAAAAACTCCTCTCATGTGATGGAAGTCGAGGGGGGCGACACATCTAAATCTCAATTCTAGATGCTCGAAAAATCTCACACCAACGAATCAATCTTCTAAAAATCTTCTTTCATTTCTCGCATCTACTTGCATCGCGCATCATCTTTTTGCAGGAAATCTCCAAAATCGTGATAAATCTTCTTTCTATCTACTCAGCTAGCCACAGCAAAACACAATATTTCCTGCATCGTAGATAGAGTCGTCCCCCTCGATGGAAGTAGGGGAAAATATCAGTCAATGTCAATGTTGGGTAAGAGAAATATTACCGGATTTGGACGCGGCGATGAAACGAGAAGACCTTCCGGTTGTTAGGCAAATGCGATCTCGGTTGGATTCATTATCGGGACCGATTAGCCATCGTTGAACCACCGGTGAATTTGAACGACACATTGCAACTCTTTCATTGCTGATGCAGTTTTCGTTAGATGACATCGACGATGCGCTGGGAAGAACGAGAAAGTGTGACAAGAAGACAGTGAACAGTGACGGTGTGAATAACAACAATAACAACAACAAAAGCAACAGTACCAACAACAACACCGGTGAAATTCCGAAGCGAACGTCGCAATCAGCATCGTCGATGGGACTGCGGGGATTCGATGAAGAAGGGAACTCAGTCCTGCAATCCAGCCCCAGCAGACACTCCACCATCAATCAAGTAAATAGCTCGCAGAATCAATCACGGACAGGACAGTCCGGCGGAGTTCCGTTGTCATCATTGCCGATCAGGAGGAATTCCCCGCCAGGATATAGTACCGGAATCATTAGCGTATCAGCAACGCCGAGGAAGAGGCTGGAACCTGCTCAGCCAAGGCAACCTCAGAGCGAACGAGAGACACAATGTACAGAAGGAAACTGGTGGACGCGTTGAGACCAACGACAGCTGTCCTCCACCACCGTACGATCATCCTAGAGCGGACGTGGGTAAAGCCAATGCCAAGGAGGAATGGAACCGATTACGGGACGAGCTGCTAAAGCAGCTATTACGACCACAGCCAGAGGAGCGTAGGACGCAAAAGGCTATCAACAATTGGCCATTCCGCTATAAAGGCGAGAAGGATGGTGCGTCACTGAACACTTTCCTTCAACGGGTGGAAATTTTTTCCGCTTCGGAGGAAACATCAGAGGAGTTTCTGCTGAGTTAAGCATCTCTTGTTGGACAACGGACTCACCTGGTACAGCAACGTTTATCCGACTGGAACACTGGTTAACTGGGAAAACTTTAAAACGTTGATCAGGTGGGAGTTCCTGCCATCCAGCTATGCCTACATCTTGAGGGCAGAGGCTTATCATCGACTGCAAGGCAGATATGTCAACACTTTTCCAACACGTCGACCCTCCGATGAGTGAACAAGAAAAGCTGTTCATTATCAAGAAAAACATGAACTCCACCTACGCACCGATTGCCGTATCACACCAAACGACCAACATGCACCTGCTGGTAAGGGCCTGCAAAGAACTCGATGAACTCAGGAAACTGCAAGCAAATCAACGACGCATCTCCTTGCCCAACGGAGCATTGGTTGGACCATCACTGGCCACATCTTCGTTGACACAGCGCTCAACAAAACTACACCAGCCACTGCAGCGTTTCGGGAAGGTCAATGCTTTAGATGCAGAGCATCTGCAGCAATACGCGGAAATGCAGCACAACAGCAAGCTCCCGAATCAGAGCAACCTACGCACGAGGAAGAAAAGCTGGTGCAGAAGATGGACGCAATTTTGCAGAAGGTAAATGCCCTGAAGCTGAGGTTTGATCGTCGTGAAGCACTGGCAAGTCAAGCAAACAATCAGCAAGCTCATCACTCACAGGTGATCAACCAGCACGTCGCTCAGCACTAGCAGAATATGGAAGCTAACTCGCGGGCGGTAGTATTGATCTGTAGGAACTGTGACGCGGAAGGACATCGGTTCATGGATTGCACGAAATCGCAAGCGGTACTGTTTTTTTATCGTTGTGGACAGAAAGGCTTCTCACTACGGAGTTGCCGCACGTGTCAGCAACGGCGGGGAACCAATAAACGAGGGAGTGGAATCCTCGCTCTTGACTGATCGTCCCTCGAACGAACCTGAGCTGTAACAAATCAATTCCCTGATAATAAATCCTGAAAATGACAATCGTGAGGTGCAAAATTTTGCCGGAGTGACCGTAGCGAGGAATTCAATGAGTGGGATGGTGTTGGCCCATCCTCGTCAAGGAAACTACCGAGGAACGAAGATTTTCCGCACATTCTGCGACGCCATCTTCCCACGTCGTCGCAGAGCAGAAAGCTTCCCACGCCGCAAAAAAAAAATGCATCCGAATATCAGTCTCCGAAAAACACCAAATTCATTAGTCAGTCGAACGAGAACGAGCACGATCCGGGTGAGACGGAGGCCAAATAAGGCGGTAAGCTAATTCTACGATTAATTAAAAATGTGATATCACTGTTGCATTGTCTCGCCGAGCGGCATCAGCTCCCACACGCCGCGAATTGAGAGAGCCATAAGAGCCAAGCAAGAGCCTTCGACACAGGAGTAAGTTACGCGCTGCATTCCTCAGGGCCACAGTGAGTCTAATGAAGCACCGCTTCAGGGCTTTTGTTTTTACAGCCTCAAATTAACCGGTGGATCACAGACGGCGTTGATTAGTCAATCGTCAGGAACGAACGATCAAACCGTGAGGTGGCGGTCCGGTTGGAGTTTTGTAGTCGCATGGCCATTCCAAAATCAGGCCACTGTCCGGCTTCCTCGAAGCAGTGACGGTTCGATAGCGTGGCTCGATCGTCTCCGGGGCAATCGCAAATGGTGGAAGCATCCAATCGAATGCTCGGGTGTAGAGGCTAAGCAGCAAACGACGTCCGCGGCCGCGCCACGGAAGACGAATGTACGAGAAGATAGTGAGTAAATGAGAGAAAAGGGTGGAAAGAGAGAGGAAAGAAGAAGCTAGTGAGATTTAGCGAAGACAACAAATCAAGAAGACTGGCAACTCTTTCATTTTCTCATACGGACGCAATGAGACAAGTACAATCGCGTCATCTGCCGCTCAAAGGTAAATGCTTCGAACGAATTGGATAGCAAAGATTAAATCCTGTTTGTTTGTGTATTTGCTCATTTTTCTATGCGTTGCTTCCACCTTCACTCAAGCGCAGCGCCATTGTATCTGTCGCTTGGATTCTGGCAAAGTTGCCAGTCTGCTTGATTTGTTGTCTTCGGATTTAGGCAAGCTTGCTGAAACTCCTCAAACTCACTGGGGGTTTTGAAACACTCTTGTCCTGCGAGTTTAGCCAGCCCTCACCACGAGTGAGTGGCGGCAGGAATATGGAAGAAGTTAACCAGAACTCCTCGAGAGAGAGAGAGAGGATGATTTGACTTGAGGTGCACTTTTCGAGACTCCGGATGACATTATTGTTCGACGCAAGAAGCTCAGAATTCACCCAGAGTGATAGAAAACATGAACATTAATGGAAGCAAACCTTACTCTCATTTTATCCCCCTTCGCTCACAAGCTCTGAAGCTCAGTGGCAGTGTTGGGAAAATATCAAAAAATCAAATCTCACCAACGACCAAGATCACGCTTGATTTTCGTAGACAAAAATCAACAAGCAAACAACTGCGGTTGATTTTGCAAGCTGTGATATCGCAGCTCGGAATATCAAGCTAACAAAACTCACCAACTTCAAATCTCACCAAACTGTGGTGAGATTGAGTTGATTGATTTTTGCTTTACACCCGAATGCAACCGAAACATCCATAACGGCCACCCCCCGAGCATCTAGACAGCTCCAGTGTAATGCTAATGTACCCCGTAAATTCTGGTACTCTGGTTCTGTCAAATCGAATAATGGTGGAGTAAATTTACAATTGGTCTTATTTTTTTATCAACTTTTTTTTCCCGGTTTTAAGTTTTTTGTTTTTTTTTAACTTTTTATAAAAACATTGATATTTTTTCTAATAGTCTTCCAATCGACTCAGCATGACGGGATCGGAAAATGTCTGTCTATTTATGTGTGTGAGAGAGCGCGTAAGACAATTTTCTTATATGTATTTCTCGGCAACCACTCTACCGAATTGAACGCAACAACAACCAAATGAAAGCTACCATGATTCTATAGAATGTTAATTAATAGACTTTCAATCGATTAACTGGAAATCCGGGAACTAAGTGATGTTTGTCGGCAACCACATAACCGAAATAAACGAAACCCTTTAATCGGGTTACTGCCCAGTGCCCACATAGGAAATAACCATAAAAAGTGCTTAAAAACCTGTGCAGGTTCCGAACTATGTGTCATATGGTTAAACCATTTGGGTTATGGTTCGTGTATGGAACATTTTTATTAGGGTGGTGCTTTCGAGGTAGTTTTTAAAAAGAATATCAGAATTTACAGAAATAAGAAGTGCCAGATCCACTGGTGGATTAATAAAGTAATACGTCTCACTCAAAATTTATTCTTGGTTTTCTTTCGAAGTCCACATGAAGTGAAACAAAAACATGTTTTCTGATGTGAAAAAAGTTGTGCCACCAACTTTGGCTGACCCCATTGTTTACGTACGGTGGAGACATCTACAATTTGCAAGTGGGTACGTGAAACTAAGGTTTTCTGTCTAGATGCACGGGGGGTGATAACGGCTTGCAGCAGTCCCTTCGCGTCTGCCATCGGTGAAGATTAAAAAGAGATAGCAAACTATGCTTTCTCTTTCTAAGAAAACGATGAGCAATGGAATCATTTTTGTGTCGAGTCAACTCTCAGCTTGATTTTTTCACGTTGTTAATAGTCTCGCAATATCAAAGGAGCTTATAAAATCAATATCAAGCATGATATTTTGTTCCAATATCACGCGTGATATTGCGAGCGCATGAGAGCGGAAAAATATCAATTGATTTCTGATTTTGCCAACACTGCTCAGTGGAATGATTTGGCAGTAGGCATTCTACTCCTCAGAAAAATGCTACGCTCGGCTCATTTTAAACTCACGAGCGAGGCTCTATCAAGCCTAGATTTAGGAGACGCAGATGCTTCAAGTAAGGGTCCAGGAGTTAAGGAAGGAAAATGGCAGGAGAATAAAGATTGTGCGATGAAATCTATGGTATTGATGAGGTGATCATTGTCCGTTGGCCGGTTCGACCAAAGCTTTCATACCTGCTGAGGTCGTTTGCAACATCGTGATTTGGCAACCTAGTTAAAGAAGTTTTGTGCGTACCTGTGCTCAAGTAGGTAGGTTATCAAATATTTAAATTCAAACAAAAACAATCCCATAAAAGGGTATCCTGTAAATTAGCGGTAAACGCAATCATCACATTAGAATAACTAATTAACTAGAACAAAGGTGAAGAGCTAAAGGCTAACCAATGGAAATATTTAAACCAAATGTAGAACATAAAAAAAAACAAGTTAATAACCGTGAATTTTACATGTAAGACATACCACACAAATTGTATAAGACTGCCAAATCGATCGACATACAAATCATCAAAATCCATTGATTATTGGCCAAGTTATTCGCATTTAAAGTCTGACCAATTTTCGTTGCATTTCCCTGGATGGCACCCTTCCCGAAAGACGTAGTCCTACGTCAAACACGTAGAACTGTAAAACGAGATTATCAAATTGATCACTTTTAGGGATGTTCCGGATCTTCCGGAGGACTGACATGTGGACATGGCAGGTTGAAATGCACATTGTAAATTACTTACGCAGTAGTGACCTATTTTGAAAAAAATCGCTATGCTTTAGGATGAGTTTCACAATTTGACCAACTTTTACGGATGTTTCGGATCTTCTGCAGTTCTAATCTATGGCCCCATATGGTCAAATAATGGTCGGCAGTACCATATTGGGCTAGTCATAGTTCAACGGTCAACTTTAGTGTTCAATTTTTAGAGTCATTTCATCTCAGATTAGTCATTTTCCATTCATCCAGATTTATTCCGGATTGTAGCCGGTTCCGTATGGCCGTAATGACCAAATGGCATCCAGATCACTGGAATGGCAAAATGGAGCATGTATCTTGCTCATGCAGCAAGATTGAGATTCTAAAGAAAAATGATTCCCTGTTTAAAATGTAATTATGAGTCCTTTTTCCCAATTGCAACAGAAATTTTCGAGGATCCCACTTTTCACCCAACAAGTTCAACATCCCTAATCGCCAATCATTCTCTCACCACTACCATCACACATAGGAACGTACATACAGCAGCACCGGAATTACTTCGGTCGGGCGCCGCCGAAACATGCAAAGCGGAAAACTCACCGTCGTCGTTGTCGTCGTCGTCGTCGTCGCGACGCTATTGCTGCTGCTGGCCCCCTTTTCGTCGTCGGGTGGAAAAACTTCGAACAAACATTCGCTTCGCTCCCGGTTCGGCATCGCGCATACTTTCAGTCGTGAGTTTTCACTAGGATCGAACGCGTCGCGTAGCTCTCTCGTGCTGCAGCAGGCAGACCGTCGTTTTACCTGCACACCACTGTTTCGGGGTGGGCATTTGCCATAGTTTGGAGTGTCAGATTTTTCCTCACATATCTACATTTTGAATGAGCAGTGAGTTCTACCGTCTGCCATCTGTATAGTGGAAAACGGACGGGATGGGTGAATCCTCCGGGAATCGACGTCGGGTTCCGGTCGTGTTCACAGTGTAGAGGGGTGGTCAGTAGTAGAAGCAGCCTCCCCCCGCCTGCTCCGACGGAAAATCTTGCCATATCGTGAGCTGAGGAGAGAAGAATTTCAACCCCCGTCGTGAAAATTGGGCCAAGCCGCAATTCATCTGCACAGGTGGAAAGGCTCTGCCGCTCTGTCCGGTTGATCCGTGAAGAGCCTCGCGTAAATGGATTTTCTTTGACGAGTGATAGTGTGAATGAGTGAGTGCTGAAAAGCGACCATCCAGCTTGGCCTTCCCCAACCGCATGGAAAAAACGGTACAGATAGTGATCCGAAGGATTTTTGTTCGCTTGCGGATGACACGCGTCCTTTTTTCGCTCCCATACACGCACGTATGTCATTGGTAAGAGCGGAGATACGTCTGAAAGAAGATTGAAGATTGTGATTGAAAAGTGGTGTTCAAAGGAAAGACCTTCCGTTCCCTCCCACACATCCTTGCATCGACAGAAGGAAGGTGAAATATTAATGAATGGAGAAAAATGCTGTGTGTGAGAGAGGCTACCACCTACTTCCGGTTCCGCGGGGTGGCTCTGGTGACCTAGTTTCGTCGGTGCTTCGGTCGTTTGGAGAAAGTTGATTTGAATGCGGCTTAGAGAAAATAAAAATTGAGTGGAGGTTAACGGCGGAGTGAAGGAATATTCATTTTTTTTTTTGTGGAAATGAGTGAACGGGAGGAAAAGGCTGTTGGTCCCGTGGCAGCATAAGAAAAAAATCAAAAAGGAATTTCGTACGCAAAGTGTGAGGTGTTCAAATCCTGTTTCGTGCTAATTTTGATTCTATATTTTCACTCGGAAAAGCACATTAGCGAACAAGAGACCTGTGGTTCGGGACAAACGGTTTAAGTTTGTTTAAACAGTTGAAGAAGGTACGTTAGGATAAATAAGAAATACAATCTCGAATCAATTTTCCCAATAAAGAATTATTCCAAAGATACCAAAAATTGAGCGTTTTGCTCTTACCAACTTTGAATACGATAAAATCAGGCTACTGGCAAGGCCTCTACCAACAACAGAGTTTGATAGTATGTAACATGTACCGGGATCAACTAATTTGTTATGCTATTTTCAGTCCTTTGACACGTATGATATGCTACCTATGCGATAATGACGTCCTGTCACAGAGCTGGATAAGATAAGGATCTTAACTGGGAGCTAAAGCCTAAACTTGATTGGAATTTTCCATAGATCTCCCTCAGGTTTCGTATGTTTTCAATATAAAGGAGGCAAAAATTTCGATTTAAATATTTTTGACGTAGGACTACGTCTGTGATTTCTACATGGGGGTACACTTTGTGAAAACCGAAAATGGAACATGTAACGAAATTATGAAAGATTTTGAACGTTAATAACTCAGTTGCCTCTGGACCAATTTCAATAATTTTATCAGCAATCGATCAGAAATATTTCTATTACTATTGAAAAGGTGGTAAATGTCAAGCATTGTCCAAAAGCGTCGAAATAACTAACAAATCCACCAACTAGTTACATGCATATGCTGCTTCTCCAACACAGTCATCAGATAATCGTTTCCAGACGAAACATGTCGATGTAGCATTGCTGCTTCCCCAACACTGTCATCAGAGAGTCGTTAGTAGACGGATCAAGTCAAAGTGGCATTCGCCTTAGATCTTCGGGCGTGTGCAAATAGGGAGGATGCAATTGCGTAACATTTTGCACACTCATCGCCATATTCAGAACCACACGCCCCCAACAACCACACAAAATGCTCTCCAGAGTTGTAATCTGGAAACCAAACTTGGAAGCAGGGGCGCAAGTGATTTTGATCGATTCTCTTCATCGACTGTTAATAACTGTTTCGTTAATAACTGGACGGCAAACACATTCATTGATTGTTGTTCTGAAGAGCATAGCAGAAATAGTGCGAAATAGGTTAGTTAAACCATGGTCATCAAAAGAGGAAATCGATGAAGATAATTGACTTTCACCCCTCTGCTTAGGCTCCTTAATTCAGTCGTCGTCATAGCAATGAAAACTAGCATCGCACCGCTTTTGGTACTTCGGTAACACTTGCTGGTTGCGATTCTTCTGTTCGACATTTTTGAATGACCACCAAAAAACATGAAATTATGTACTCTATTTTCTAGGGATGCCTAAAAGTTCAATTATTCGATTAACGAATAATCGTGAAGATTTTTCCATCTATTCGATTAAATATTTATCGAATTGTCAATCATTCGAGCTCGTAACCGACACCCCTTCTTATTTCTACTCGTTTGATGTAGCGCAGTAGAGAAAATAATTAAAAGTACTATTTTTTTTCTGAATCTGCTAAAGGTTAAGATTGACCAACTTGTTGAGAGAAGGAGTTTAACGAGAAAAACTAAAAAGGGGAGGAGCTTAAGCTGGGTGGACACTGATATTCTACGGCCTTCCAACCTATCGCAGACACCAGTTCAACCCCTGTCCAGCAGCAGACGGGCGAGTGCCCAATCATTGTCCGGTTCGATTTGCTGATCCAGCTGCCTACACGTCGTCATCATTTTCCAAAGGCTTTAAGCCTGTACTTCCATCGGCCCTTTTCGGCCCAACTAAAATTCATATCAAAAGCTTCTTTTCATGGCAATCATAGTCATACTAAAGAGTACAAACAGAGAGAACCTTGTTACAAGCTGTGATACGGTTGCTATGATATCATGCTAACAAAACTCCCCGGCTACAATTCTCACCAAACTGTGTTGAGTTTGAGCTTCAAGATTTTTGCTGTACATCCGAACACGAAACGAAACTTCCATCACTGCTGGCAGCAGTAACTTCGTGTCTACCATCTGTGAAGCGTAAAGAAAGATAGCAAACTATGCTTTCTCTTTCTAAGAAAACGATGTGCAAAGGAATCATTTTTGTGGTAAGTCAACTCGTGGCTGCAATTTGACATGTTCTGAATGGTCTCGCAATATCAAAGGAGCTTGTAAAACAATATCATGCTTGATATTTTATTCCAATATCATGCGTGATATTGGGAGCCTTTGAGAGCGAAACAAAATCACACAGATTCTCGTGATTGAGTCGGTTGAAAGCTTTTGCGTAGTCAATGAATACCAAATAAAGGGACTGTTGGAATTCATTGACCCAGGTTGATGTGGAGCAGGTCAATGAGGTCCACAAAAGATCTTTTGGCACGGAATCCTGCCTGCTGTCGCCGGAGAGTCACGTCGATCTTCTGTTGTATCCGATTCAGGATAACTTTGCACAGAACTTTGAGAACAATGGCGTGGAACTGCTCTCTTTATAAAAATGTCCACAGCTTGAACATTTTTCCTAGACCCGACATCTTAGATATCTAATTAAACATTTTGATATTTTGGAAAACCGGAACAATCGGCATAGACCGAGGCAACGAAAACGGTCTAACGATTGGAAACTCGGAACATGGAACTGCGAGTCTCTCAATTTCTTGGGAAGTACCCGCATTCTTTCCTATTTATTGAGGGTCCGCAAGTTCGACATTGTAGCGCTGCAAGAGGTTTGCTGGAAGGGATCGTCGTCGGTACATACGTATAGGGATGGTTATACCATCTACCAGAGCTGCGGCAATACACATGAGTTAGGTACAGCTTTCATCGTGATTGGCAAAATTCAGAAGCGCGTGATTGATAGCAGAATGTGCAAGTTGAGGATCAAAGCCCGTTTCTTCAATGTCAGCATAAACTTAGCAAGTGGCGATGACGATAAAGACGCTTTTTACGCGCAGTTGGAACGGGAATACGACAGCTGCCCAAGCCATTACGTCAAAATCGTTATCGGAGATTATAACGCTCAGGTCGGCCAGGAGGAGGAATTCAGACCGGTTATAGGAAAGTTCAGTGCTCACCCAGCTAACCGAAGATGCCATTGGCACAGACAAACAGACGTAGCTCTTTGAAAAAGTTAGTAACTCAAATCATAGGACCTTAGTAACGACATCGCTCGGGCTTCTCGCGGAAAACAAGCTTGATCGTTAACTCGCAAACAATATTGCATAAAAGTTCTATAGAATGTATAGAAACGTCAAAGTGATCCGATGCCAGCGCTGCGACCAGTAGTTCGCGGAACTTACCTTACCTTGCCTTACCTTACCAATCAGGCTAAGGCCTTGTTGTCCTCTGCTGTCCGAAGAAGTCGTCTCCACTCTACTCGATCCATGGTCACAGTTCGCCAGCCTCGTAGTCTGCGAAGGGTCCGCAGGTCACCTTCTACTTGGTCGATCCACCTTGCCCGCTGCGCGCCTCTTCTTCTTGTTCCTGTTGGGTCGCTTTCTAGAACCATTTTCACTGGGTCGTCGTGCGGCATTCTTACGACGTGCCCAGCCCACCGTAGTCGCCCAATTTTTGCAATGTGGACGATGGATGGTTCTTCCTGCAGCTGGTGCAATTCGTGGTTCATTCGCCTCCTCCGTTCGAAAACACCAAGGGCGCGTTGGTCCTCCACGAGCATAGTCCAGGTCTCGTAGCCGTAAAGGACCACCGGTCTAATCAGCGTCTTGTAGACAGTCAACTTCGTGCGGCGGCGAATTTTATTCGACCGGATCGTCCTCCGGAGTCCAAAGTAGGCACGATTCGCTGTCATAATGCGTCTTTGAATTTCTCTGCTGGTATCATTTTCGGCGGTCACCAGTGAGCCCAAATACACGAACTCATCGACCACCGTCAATCTGAACTCGGGATGGGAGGCTAACATTGTCTTCCCTAGAACCTCATCCTTTCATGTATTTTGTCTTTGATGCGTTGATGGCAAGTCCAATCCGTCTAGCTTCAGCCTTCAGTCTGATGTACGTTTCCGCCAATGTTTCAAAGTTCCTTGCCATAATGTCAATGTCATCGGCGAAGCCAAGGAGCTGGATGGACTTCCTGAATATCGTGCCACTCGTGTCTATCCCAGCTCTTCTGATCACACCTTCTAACGCGATGTTGAATAGCAGACACGAAAGTCCATCACCTTGCCGTAACTCCCTTCGAGATTCAAAGGGACTCGAGAGTGTCTCCGATACTCGAACAACGCACCTCACTCGATCCATCGTCGCCTTGACCAATCGCGGAACTTATAATACTCAAATCAACCGTTACATGCGATAACGAAGATACACAATGAAGAATTACGTCTGTTTATCTGTGCCATTTGGGCAGTTTTGGACGAGAAGAACGCAGCGCGGGCGAGGATGCTGCACCAAGGAACCCGTCAAAATGTGGAGCGATACAAACAGAAGCGCAGACAGCAAAACCATCTTTTCCGGGATAAGAAGCACCGTCTGGAAGAGCTGGAGTGCGAAGAAATGCAGCAGCTGTATCGTTCTCACGAAACGCGCAAGTTCTACGACAAACTCAACGTATCCCGCAAAGGCTTTGTGCCACGAGCCGAAATGTGTCGGGATAAGGAAGGGGGTATCTTGACGGACGAACGTGAGGTGATTGAAAGGTGGAAGCAGCACTACGATGAAAATCTGAATGGCGCAGAGGCAGGCGACCAAGGCAGCAGGAGGAATGGCTTCGTCGGTACAGCGGATGACGGGGACATGCCAGCTTCCACGATAGATGAAGTTAAGGATGCTATCCAACAGCTTAAGAACAACAAAGCAGCTAGTAAAGATGGTATCGGAGTGAAACTTATTAAAATGGGCCCGGATAAGCTGTCCACTTGTCAGCACCGACTGATAGTCAGGATCTAGGATACAGAACAACTACCGGAGGAGTGGAAGGAGGCATTCATTTTCCCAATATTTAAAAAAGGCGTCAAGCTAGAATGTGAAAACTATCGAGCGATCACTATTCTCAACGCGGCCTACAAAGTGTTTTCCCAAATGATCTTTCGCCGTCTATCGCATTTGTGCGAAGTTATCAAGCCGGTTTTGTGGACGGGCAATCGACAACGGACCAAATCTTTACGTTGCGGCAGATCCTTCAAAAGTGTCGTGAATATCAAGTCCGTACGCACCACCTATTCATCGATTTCAAGGCTGCCTATGATACTATTGACCGTGAAGAGCTATGGAAGATTATGGACGAGAACAGGTTACCCGGGAAGCTGACCAGACTGATCAGGGCTACGATGGATGGTGTACAGTGCTGCGTGAAGATATCGGGTGCGTTATCGGACTCGTTTGAAACTCGCAAAGGACTTCGACAAGGCGATGGTCTTTCCTGCCTCCTGTTCAACATTGCGCTAGAAGGTGTTATTAAACGTGCGGTCTTCGACATGCGGGGCACGATCTTCAATTGTCGGAAGAACGTTTCGGGCCGTGGCGGAGCAATACACCAGGCTGAAACGTGAAGCAGAGAAGGTTGGATTAAAGGTGAATACGTCGAAGACAAAGTATCTGTTAGCTGGAGGAACCGAGCACGATAGGGCTCGCATAAGCAGAAGCGTGACAATCGACGGAGATGAGTTCGAGGTGGTGGATGAATTTGTGTACCTCGGATCATTGGTGACGTCGGATAGCGACTGCAATAGAGAAATTCGTAGATGCATAATTGACGGAAGTCGTGCTTACTAAGGACTCAACAAGACCCTGAGGTCGGGTAAACTTCACCCCGTACTAAATGTACCATGTACAAGACGCTGATAAGACCGGTAGTTCTCTACGGGCACGAGACGTGGACGATGCTCGAGGAGGACCTGCAAACACTGGGTGTTTTCGAGCGACGAGTGCTTAGGATCATCTTTGGCGGGGTATGTGAGAACGGTGTATGGAGAAGAAGGATGTCGCGAAAACTGGACGGGTAAACAATGTGTATGGGTTCATTCTGGTAGTATATGCGCAGGAGATGAGCTACGTTTACAGCGCTAACTGCAACAGACGCGTTGTCGGCCGATGGAGCCGTGGTGGAAGGTGATAAGCTGCATACAATACCACTGGAATTCGAACAGACATCAGGAAGAGGCAAGCCAGCATTAACGTGGTACTTGCCTGCTAGAGCAGGTTTGGAAGACCCTCTTTCTACATCCAACAACGGGTCTGGACGACTGTGAAGAGCGCAGGCAGCGGTATGCAGAACCGTGCCGGAGAGATCGAGGGCTTCCAAAGTGCTTTCCACGACGCGTCCCGGGAATCCAGTGTTTGAAGCATCCTCAGCGTGTTCAGAATGAAGTCCAATGTGACAGGTACAGTCCGCAGTGGCAGGACAAATAGTCCAACTGTGGGGCGAAACATCTTCAGGCAGGGAACACACATTATTACATTGATACTTGCCTTGATGAGCAAGCTGGAAGACCTCTTCTTGTACTCCAGACACAGGGCCAGGACGACTTGGATTTACTAGGTGGATTAGAGGCTTCCGTGTTGCTTTCTAACGTGCAACCCGGAGATTCACTTTCGACTGCTAGATCAGGATGACTGTAACTGCATACAACACGAACCGACGCGGCAGAGTTCAGTGGCATGGGGACCAGCGTCATAGTTTCTGAAATGGGTTCAGGTGCAACCAGAGCGACCACATTGGCTGGCGTAGAAGCACTGGTAATGGAAACATCATCAGGAGAGACGTGGCTGAGTGAATTTTGCGAGTACTTGCCTAGTATTGAAGTCTGGAAGACCCCTTTCGCATCCCGGATGCGAAGAAGGAGTAGGATATTAAGGAGTATCTGTATCTGACCCATCCGATGACTCTGGAGATGCAGGCGCCTGCGCGTTTTTTGAACGATTGTCTACGAACTGCCTGAACAGGATTCGTTCCGGCCACGAGCCATGATTAAGGGCGGCTTTAATATTACATAACTTTAAACTATACTTTTGTTATTTTACAGACGCTAAAATTGGCTTAATGCATGAGACATACGGGCCGTCCGACTATCCAGCCCGGCCTCAAATCAGTTATGAGGAAAGACAACGCGGCCAAGAATGATCCCAATAACGCAATTGGGTGGCTGTCGCAAATGCGACTCGCAATTTGGACTCGCTGGTCGCCATTGCAGGTGCTTGATAAACGCCATTGCCTGATAAACGTGCAGTTTTTGAAGGATGAAATTTTGATTATCAGCTAGCGAAAATCAACACATAGCTGATTTTTCGATATAAAGTTAACTATCCAATTTTCGGCCTATTAAGCACAACCCGCACTTAGTCTTTCTTAATCTAGCGTAGTTTAGCACCAAACAAAAAAAAACGATTTTTGGACTACCATAACGTTGAAATGGTCACCCTAATGACAAAATAAAAAAAAAAACATTTTGCGATCAGGAGCAAACCTACAATTTTTTACCAAATTCTGAGAACTACTTTATCGTTTTGCAATGGAATGGCTCAATAATAGTAAATTTAGAGACTAAACCATTGTTTAATTATTTTATAAATTGAAACATTATGAGATCATAACGATATCTGACGGAACCGAAGAGGGAATTTTACTGTACCAATCTTAGTAACTTATTATTTTGACACCTTTAATCCCCTTTTGAATCATTTTCAGCTGAATTTGTTTGGATCCATAACAGTTTTGTATCATCAATAGTCCGTATACGCCTTTGTAAACAGCTAAGTAAACTTCAATACAGTTTTTCTCTAAAAAACCCAATATGAAATATTTTAAAACCTTCACAGGTTCAATACTAACTTCCTGTGAAGAAAAAAGTAAGAGGTTGTATTCAAGACATGACCGTAGATTTGACGTAGGATTACGAAAGGTAGTTTTGATGTCACGGCAAAAGTAAAGTAAATATTAATTTGATTCCTTAAATCATTAACACTCGAAAAGGTTGATAGGTTGATATCAGCATAAACTGAACGTACTATAAGGTGCAAAAATCGATCAAACTTACTTGTTAAGCTTTGACGTTGCCTTGCTCTGATCCCTGAACAGATTCTTATTTAAAATATGCATTCAATTTTCTTGATTTATTTTTTTATCAATCAAATCATTCTCATGTATTCCATTTTTCTCTTCCCCACAGCTCCCGATCCGGAATCGAAAACAAACTGCAAAGGTGCGATTTATCTGGAGTGCACGATTGTGTGGCAGAATCTAAGCCCAAAGTGTATTCCTGTGCCCCAATTGCCACCTTTAACCCGTGTTGAAAGAAGAAAAATAAAAGAACAGCAAAAGAAGAAAGGTGTATCCCTGCGGATGAACGCAAAACGGAAAGCAATCAACGGGCATCCCCTCTTCTGTTCTGCGTGATACTCTGTCGTTTTGAAAAGAACCCGAATACCTAGTTATCCTAAGCAGAAGAAAATTCGGGTGAAATCAGTTGAGGAGAAAGCAATCGCCGCGCTGCCCGAGTGAAACGCGATGGCCTATTTACCGGCAGGAAGCAGCACCGAGCAGCAGCGGAACCGGCAGGCCGACGTCAACGACGACGGCACCGGGAAATTTGGCTGCCGGCTGAGCTGAGCTGAACCCGTAACCTTGCGCGGCCCCAGTGTGCGAAGAAAAGGAAAATTTGTTTGAAAAATCTTTGAATATCCTACCTATCTATCCTACCTATATAATAGGAGAGTGTTTTGGCTGTGCGTGTGTGTGTGTTTGTGAAAAAAAGTGTGCGGGGAAGTGTTCTGGTGAAACAACTAACGCAAGCAGTCAGTGGCAGGCAACAGTTTCAACTGATAACAAGAGGAAAGGAAGCAAAGCGTAAAAAAAGTAAGTTGCTTTTAGAGTGTATTCCCGCATTTTTTTCTGGGAGTGGATGGGATCTAGGTGGGATACAAGGGGGGGGGGGGATTCAGGTGAAATTGAGGAAATCCACACCAAATGACGAATCGATCTGTCTTGACATTCTCCGATTTGCATGAAACTTTGCATAATTGTTATGGGCAATCACACGACGTACACACTTAGATTTTTTTGCCAAGATCGGCTCGGCATTTTATTTGACTGAATCTCAGTTAAAAACATGCTGAGATTCAGCAAAATTTCTGTTTGTTCCACATTTTTATTGGTACATTTTATAACTTTTTTAAGGAACATTTTACCTTTCTTATTGATCATTTCTTGTTTCATGAAGAATATTTTTTAATTTACCGGAGAAATTTTACTTATTTGTCGTACCTGCACATTTCTTTATTGAGCACTTCAACCAATAACTGAAACAAATTTACCGTGTACATTTATTCTAAAAAGACTTATTTTATCTTACAACTGATCTCAAACGCCATTGCGATTGGAAGTGACGTTTTCGTGCTGCGATTAAATGTAAAATATCGAATAAGCCATTTAAAAAAAATTGTAACATTCAAAATGAGCGAATTTCAACACAAATGTGAATGATTCCATAACAAAAAACGCAACCTAAAACACATCGGCATGATCAAAGTTAATCACGCTTGCCCAACCGTCACCAGGCACTCCAGAGTTTTATGTTTCTTGGATAGCATCATCGTCCTGGAATGCATTGGGTATGTTCTTCTTCAAATTGCACATAGGCAGTGCAATTGGGTTCTTTAAGTGTATTGAGGAAAATGCATATTCGTAATCTGCATTAAAAATGGAACCACAACCCAAAATTTCATCAATTTTGGTACACTCCAATCCAAATCCAATTTTTCAATTCCCGGTTTTTCCTGGTCATTAAATAATAAACCCAACTCAAACATCACCTCTGACTTAAACAAAAAAGACGTTTAAATATAACCGTTTAGAGATAGTCATGTAATTTGCAGAACAAAATATGCGATGAGTTTTACATTAACATGTTAATGATCTAGATTTCCAAAATCTCATGAAATCATGAATTCGTATAACCTGAGCAGGACAAACGCAGTATTAAAAGTTTATCAAATCTTCCTGGAATTTAAATCTTGAAGTTCTATAAGCCAAATAACTTTTTGTGGAATACAAAGATGTGTTACAAAAACATTTTCCATTCTCCAAATTGTCCTGGCGATATTTTACAAGTTAATCGTCGATTTCGATTAACTCCACTCAGAATTGTTGAGCATTTTGTACTTCACGGACAATCATCACATCATTTAAAATTATGAATTGTGTCAAAAACAATTGTTGGAATATCCAAATCATCTAAGATATCTGATCTTGAAATTCAGCAGACTCATCAAAGTAGAGTTAACCATTCCCGGCCTATTAAGCACAACCCACACTTAGACTTTCTTAATCTACGCTCTAAAAAAGTATCACATATTTAATGGATGAGATCCATGTGAATTTCACATAGCTTTCCTGTGATCACATAGCAGCAAATCCCACCACAAAATCACATAAATATTATGAGGCCGATGAATTTCATATGAAAAATCATACAAAATTAATGTAATCGCATAAATGTGTATTTGATTATGGATGAAAATCATGTGCATTTCCAATGGAAGTTACATGAAAACTATATTTGGTGTAGCGTAGTTTAGCACCAAACGGAATGTTATTATTACAGATGGCTTCCAAATGTATTTACCTTTCCATTTGTACCGTTAGTTCTGATCAGGGGTCGCGGAATATTCGTTTATTGTTGAAAATGCAAAACTGCTTCTCAACTTGGTTTATGAATTTTCTTGGGCCTATTAGCCATTGAAACTTCATTGGGATTCTCTTTGACTTATCGAACGGAAAGAAAAGTGAATTCGCGTGTGCCTTTTGTACCCTTGAAGTGCGTCTTTTGCTTTCGAGATCTTATTTTGCGTTCTTCGACACTTCATCTTGTAGCCATTGAATAGAAGCATCGTACCAAACGTGTGTTTGACACGTTCACGCCGAAATCATAGATATATTTGATGTTTTGTGCTCGGTAGGCCGGGAATGGGCGATTAGGTCGAAGTAGATTTTTCCCCTATACGATGATTCGACTTAATGATAGAATGAGCAAACCTTCGTGAAACCCCATAATGGTTTTCCAAAATGCCTGGAGTTCAGATCTTTATTTTTTTTTACTATAGTCAAACCAGAATAAATTCTAAAAATTTACTCTGTAAGCTATCGTGGTAGGAATAACGGCAAAACCGCTGTTTACCCGGTGCACGAACAGATTACGAGTGAGAGAAAATGTGCAATAATTTTGAGGATTTGATACTTTACCACAGTGAAAGACATAATATGAAAGTTGTTAACAGATGTGTAAACAAGGCATATAATGGTGTATGTGATATAAAATTGATTGATTAAAAGTAACATTGCAAGTTCGTCATTGCCAAATTAAGGCCTAAAAGACTATGATAAAACCGAAATTGTTTCTTGGGATGAGTATATATGATCTTTCCCGGTGCAATTTGGATTTTCCTGCATTATTCCCGGTTTTTCCCGGCAAATTCGAATTCCCAGTTTTTTCCCGGATTTACCGGTTTTCCCGGTTGGATGGACACCCTGTACACTGGAACTATTTCAAATAAGTACGATTACATTTGCAAAAATCACCTTATTAGCGCCCCTCGATGTCACTTTGTATGGGAGCGAGCTGTCAGTTTGTTAGTTTAGTGTAAAACAGTGAAGCTATTATTTTGCTTTAAATCTTGATTTAAAAATCGGCATGAATGGGTGTGGGTTCGAAAAAAATGTCGCTGTGCTCAGAAAACGAAGCTCTTTCAGATGATGTATGAAAAACGATACTTTTTTCAAAATTAAGGAACCCACTTTGAAGAAGAATATAGGCGAATCCAGTAGAAACTAACCGATCGTTGCAGCCTCTGGTGATGAATAAGGGAACCATCAAAAGAGTGATGAGGGCTGAAATTTTCGCCATGAAGCATAGGAAGAGGAAAATGTTTTTTACCTTTCCTGATTAATTTATCCACCGCATGTGTTTGAAATCATCATCCACGTGGAATATTTTGTTTTCTGTATCGGGTTTGCAGTGATCCGGCTGGTGCTTCCATATATTTTGATGAGAAAAATTAAGGTTTATAAAACTGTTTCAGCGGTTATGATCTTCCGGATTTTTAATGTGTGGTTTTTTCAGCTGCAAATCAATTCAAATCTGTAGATAATCGAAAAATAAGACCACTCCCACTGGAAATTTGCAAGATGTGCAAGATGTGCCTACGGCTGAATATCTCCTAAACAAAGAAAAAAAAACTTTATCATTTGAACTGGCACCACTGTTTTCATCCATTGAATTTGATAAGTTTTGCTTTTGGAAGCAACCTTAAAAAACGCACATGCCAAACATACTCGCGAAGATGGCAAGTCAACAACAAATTGATTAAGAGCAAGAAAGCGATAATTCTCCATTTCCACCCGAAATAATTTGCATTCTAGAACAAGAGTATTACGAAATTGTTGCTGTATTCAATAAAAGTGTATTATTCAGATAAGTTCTATTAGGCCGGAACAAATATCAAGTTTTTCTTTTGTCACCCCCCCCCCCCCTTTCAAAATTCTGGAATATCGCCAAGGGGGGAATAAAATAAAACTTTCAGTGTATATTTATTTTTCGCAAATTCATTTGGGTATGGATACTCGCTTTGCTAGATTTTATTATGTTGGTGTTGTTGTTGTTGTTGTATCACCTTGTTCTTTTAAAGAATTTTCACATAAATTGGTACTTGACCAGTACGACATGACAGGTCCTTGAAATCGGATCAGCCGGTTTCAGTTGTTGAAAACGGATTTTATCGAACATCATTCCTAATCTTGTTTGGCAACTCACTAGGTAAGTCGCCTTCAATCTGATCGATCCCTCTTGTTCGTTGCGCACATCTTCGTCTTGTCCCAGTTACTACAAAGAACCATTTTCAGTGGGTCGTTATCCGACATTATTACGATGTGCCCAGCACACCGTAGTCGCCAGATTTTTGCATTCGATCTACATTTCTAACCTAACAAACCTTCTGCAATGATACTTAATGATTCACTTCTTTTCTACAGTTATTCAACAATTTCCGAGCTAAATACCATCTTTTCAAAATTGGTTTAAAATTTTTAGAAGTGAGACCAAATCAGAAACGATTCAGGAAATTCCTAACTGAGGTGACACTTTTCAAAGCAGATTCAAAACTGAGTCTGAACTTTTTTTAAGTGAGTTCAAACTTTCAAATAAGTCATCCATATTTTTCTAACTGTTATGTTATTCAATCCTTATTAAAGTTGTCAAAACTTTCCTGAAGTGATATGTTGAATATTCCAAATCCAATCTTTAAAGAATTGGTTTCACATTTTCTGAAGTGAGGCAACATTAGCTGATTAATCCTTTTCCTAAATGAATCCAAGGTTTCCTGCATTGATTCAACTTTTTCCGAACTGAAACCAAACTAGTCAGAACGGGTTTGATATTTTCCTAAGTGAGCTCCAGATTTTTGTTAACTGCTTTGGCATTTGGCAAGGACACAATCTTGATTAGTGAAAGTGTAGAAAGTTTTCCGAAGTGAACCGACAATTTTTCCAAGTTTCCAAATGGTGTCCAACCTTTTCTGAAGTGGTTCAAAACCTTCCTTAGGGAGTCCAAACTTTTCTGTTGAGTGATTGAATTACATTAAATGGTAGTCTGAGCTTTCCTGAAGTGATTTACCTAACTTTTAAAGTAGATTCTGCTCCCTTAGATCCCTTCCTCATTCTTGTGAGATTCACATCCTTTGAAAATTAGGCTGAGATTTTAAAGAATGGACCTTCGTGTGGTCAAACCTGATGGTAGATTTTTTTTAAAGCTAGCACAATTGTTGAGAAAACTGGGCTTACATCCACAAAAGTACGTATTTTTTATAGAAATTTGGGTTTCTTGATCAGCCAAGTTGGATTTTGGCTCCGTCCTTTAAAAAACCGGCTTGGATGTTATGGAATAGACCTTTGTGAGTTCATACGTGATGGTAGATTTTTTTGAAGTCAGGTTGGATTTCGGTTCAATCTTTTGAAATTTGTGCTTGGATTTTATAGAATGGAACTCGCTGAATACCGGAAGGATGAACCTGGTTAATATTCACAAAAGAAGGTATTTTCATAGAAAATTAATTTTTCTGTTTTTCCGAACTGAATGTTGGCTTCTATCTTTGAAAAATAGGCTTGTATTTTAATAGAAGTTGCTGAATCCATATGTGAGGGTCGAATTTCTCATTTTTTGAGAATACCGAGTTTAAATTCACAAAAGTACGTAATTTCATAAAAACTTTGATTTTCTGCTCTGCCAAGTTGAATTTCGGCTCCGATCTCTGAAAATAGACTTGAATTTTATAGAATGGACTTTGCTGAATCCATACGTGATGGTAAATTTTTTGAAGCATGCACAGTTTTTTAGAAAACTGGGTTTGAATTCTCAAAAGTACGTATTTTATAGAAATTTGGGTTTCTTGTTCAGCCAAGATGAATTTCGGCTCCTTCCTTTGAAAAATAAGAGTGGATTTTACCGAATTGCTGAATCCATCCGTATTTTCATAGAAATTTGGTTTTTCGGTTCTGCCAAATTGCATTTTGGCTCATATCTATGAAAAATAGGCTTGTCTTTTTTAGAATGGACCTTGCCGAATCCATACGTGAAGGTTGAACCGGGTTTGTAATTCGTAAAGGTTTTTTTTTTGGTTTTCCTTTTCTGCTAAGTTGGATTTTGATACTGTCCATTGAAAGTTATGCTTAGATTTTATAGAATTGACCTTGCTGAATTCATATGTGATGATTATTTTTTTAAGCACACACAAAGCCAGGTTTAAATTGACAAAACTACGTATTTGTGTTAAAATTTGTTTTTTATGTGCAGCCAAGATGGATTTTGGCTCCTTTTTTGAATATTACGCTTGGTTTTTGTTGAATAGACCTTCCTGAATCCATACGTCTAGTTAGATTTGAAGCACGCACAATTGTTGAGAAAACTGAGTTATATTTGCATAGGGAGGAAGTATCGAAAACAGAACGTTTTTTTTTTTTTTCATAAGAACTGTTACGTTTGTGGTATTCCACTTGATGGTTCATCCGGAATTTATCAATACCCAAAAATCAATTGCTTTGATCCTATTCAGCTACATTATTACCAATGTTCTTCCTTGAAAGGATACAAAAACTTATGCGTGAAATGTCTTGTTGATAACTCGAGTGTTATACATAATAAAGTCAACATTTGTGGCATTAGTGTCAAAAATCACGGCTTCAAAGAAGTATAAAGCTAAAGCGAAGGCTAAGAAAAGATGTTAGCGTTTGAAATATACGGTTTAGATATAATGTAAAACGAATTTAAATGTTTTACTTTTTTTTTTGGTTTATTTTTTATCCCCCCCCTCTCCCTCGACTGGTGTGAGCATCGAGTGACAAAAGACAAACTTGTGATTTGTTCCGACCTTACAAAAAATTTTCAAACTTATCAAATGGATTGCTGAATGTTACTTCTACTACAAGCCTTGTAATGTTGTTCAAGATCACTTGGACACATGTGATTTGGGTCTCGATCTGGGTAGTAATATGATATATGTTCTATGGTCATATTCTGAATAACATATAACAAGGCTTGCAGTATGAACAAGGCAATATAATATTTAAATCCATATTCAGCAAACATAGGATAAATTATTTAAAATTTAAAGTGATATATTTTTAATATCAGTATGCTTGACATTTCGAGTTCAGCACAACACATCAACAACGACGTGCAATCCAGCATTTTACGAGCGCTTATGGCCGCTACAATCTGGCTGAGTTTCTGGTAGGGAACATAAGATTTGAAGTTTGGCTTGTGTCGTTTGACGTGTAAACGTTTAAATTTGAACGTTTACACGTCAAACGACACAACCCAAACGTCAAATCATATGTTCCCTACCAAAAACTCAGTCAGATTGTGGCGGCCATAAGCGCTCGTAAAATGCTGTATACAATCTAAAATTAAGTGATTTGCTGTTGATTTCATCGTGCTTCGATATGATCTCTTCCAAGGGATTTGCACATCGATTTGCAATATTTGGCAAGTAGTACAAATTCAACCGCAAATCACTTTACATAAACATGATGTTTTTTTACAGTGCAGTATCTGAAAGAATAAATTTCCTTTATCGAATGGCATTGTTAGTTTGCGTAGGTGTGTTTTGATTCTCGAGAAATCAGAGTTTAAAGCTATTGTTTATGTTTGGTTGTTCCGCCGAGAGAGGGTCTAGTATAAGAGAGGAGCAGACTGACTGATTTTGAGCCAAATGAACTGCCAGAGCCAATCGAGCAGCGCCTATCTTGATTGCATTGGCAGTGTTGCTTGAAAGCACCTAGGCATAGGTTGCCAAGGCAGTTTGTTTTCAATCCGCTCCTCTCTTCCTTCTGCATAACTGTGTAACCGTTGGTTCCAATGTTTACTTGTTGGCACATCCACAAATCCAAAACTTCCCGCTTGAAAAAAAAAAATACAAATTAACACCCTGGAACAGTGGCTCTCATTTGTAGGCTTAGGCCGTTCGCAATGCTGTTGTATTTTATAAGGACTGTTTCAATTTGAAACTAGAACAGAAACGCACCTCTCGCAATGCTGAGTTGCTGTTTCATTATTCGAGCACTATTTTGCACCAGATTTGCAACTGCTCGACTATTCTGTTTTATTTCTGAGCGAGTTTGAAACACGATTGGAACTCTGTTTCAAATTTCTTTGGATGTGTTAGAGATGTTTCGAGAGCTTCACAAATAAAAACGGAGTAAGGCCGTTCGCAATGCTGAGTTTCAAAATTGTTTTAAACGACTTGACAATTCTATAATTTGAAACTGTCAAAAATAAAACTGCAACACGATCAGCGCAACGCACAGTTCTAAAAGATGTTTGTAATCATCAAGTTCCATAAACTTTACTGTTCTCTATGAAGTTCATAGAGTTTTTTTGTGAAGCTCTTCGAAACATCTTTAAATACATACAGAAATTTGAAACAGAGTTCCATTCGTGTTTCAAACTCGCTCAGAAATAAAACAGAATAGTCGAGCAGTTGCAAATCTGGTGCAAAATGGTGCTCGAATTATGAAACTGCAACTCAGCATTGCGAGAGGTGCGTTTCTGTTCTAGTTTCAAATTGAAACAGTCCTTATAAAATACAACAGCATTGCGAACGGCCTTAGGGGCATTTTCAGTGAAGTGAAAGGATAGTACGAAGTCCGCCATGTTTCACGCACAGTCTGACGTTATCTTATGGATTTTACTAGAGTCGGTGTATAATGAGTCACGCCAAGAGAAAAACAGAGGCAGCAGAGGACTGCTACATCAACTTCAAATGACTTCTAGCGAGCAAAAAAAAATAGCGGCAGTTGAACGACGACCCTTATATCCTTCAATCCCTTGGCTTGCAGGTAACAACTGAATACACTCAATGACGTTTATATTAGGTCTGGTGTTAGAAGCAAAAATATTGTAAACATTGCTGATTACTTAAGTGACGACGTCACTGTAGCACAACATATAGTTTTTATATATATATATATATATATATATATATATATATATATATATATATATATCATTATTAAGGAGACTTTCAGCCCTTTCAGCATCGCGTTAGAAGGTGTGATCAGAAGAGCTGGGATAGACACGAGTGGCACGATATTCAGGAAGTCCATCCAGCTCCTTGGTTTCGCCGATGACATTGACATTATGGCACGGAACTTTGAGATGATGGCGGAAACGTACATCAGACTGAAGGCTGAAGCTAGACGGATTGGACTTGCCATCAACGCATCAAAGACAAAACACATGAAAGGAAGAGGTTCTAGGGAAGACAATGTTAGCCTCCCACCCCGAGTTCAGATTGACGGTGACGAAATCGAGGTGGTCGATGAGTTCGTGTATTTGGGCTCACTGGTGACCGCCGAAAATGATACCAGCAGAGAAATTCAAAGAAGCATTATGGCAGGGAATCGTGCCTACTTTGGACTCCGGAGGACGCTCCGGTCGAATAAAATTCGCCGCCGCACGAAGTTGACTGTCTACAAGACGCTGATTAGACCGGTGGTCCTTTACGGCCACGAGACCTGGACTATGCTCGTGGAGGACCAACGCGCCCTTGGTGTTTTCGAACGGAAGGTGTTGCGTACCATCTACGGTGGAGTGCAGATGGATGACGGAACGTGGAGGAGGCGAATGAACCACGAATTGCACCAGCTGCTGGGAGAACCATCCATCGTCCACATTGCAAAAATTGGGCGACTACGGTGGGCTGGGCACGTCGTAAGAATGCCGCACGACGACCCAGTGAAAATGGTTCTAGAAAGCGACCCAACAGGAACAAGAAGAAGAGGCGCGCAGCGGGCAAGGTGGATCGACCAAGTAGAAGGTGACCTGCGGACCCTTCGCAGACTACGAGGCTGGCGAACTGTGGCCATGGATCGAGTAGAGTGGAGACGACTTCTTCGGACAGCAGAGGACAACAAGGCCTTAGCCTGATTGGTAAGTTCAGCCCTGGACTGGATGAAAGATATAGTATTACGTCACTACCAACAGCTGTTTCGTGTAAAAAGATAAACATTGCAATGAAATATGAACACCATTAAATATTTGCAAAAATTCATGCAAATCGAAGTAGGTTGAGAATTTTTGATTTGCTATTTGGCCTGGAACTGCTCACTTTGAACATGTTTGGGGTTGGAAGTAAATGGAGTGCGATCATTTTAGGACCGTATTAATTTCATTACTTACCAGCTGGATTGAGCCGAGGGAGAGGAAATGAAGTCCAAATAAGTCTATTTGCCGGGCGAAGGCATCCTGATCATTTTATTAGCTTGTAGTACGGGCGCGTATTTGTCAGTTGGGCTTTGAGTTAGGGAAGGAAAATGTATACAGTGGAGTTTCGGTTCAATCACGTTTCGTTTCTTTCGCACTCCGTTTACACCCAAGTGTGGCTGTCAAATACGAACAAACGTCGCCTACCTCGCACAACTGGTTCCAAACGTAAACAAGCCATAAGAAACCTACAGCGTTTGTGTACGTTTGGAACCAGTTTCATACAAGATGATCAGTAGGCTGATTTGACAGCACGTCCCCCCCAGTTTACACCACGAAAAATGTTTAAGAATTGAATAATTCATTTTAAAACCTATATTTATCATTGATTTATTGTAAAACAAAAGTATATTATCAATACATTGTAAAACATCGTTTGCAAATGCTTACGTCGTGCTGTCTTGGCAAATTGAAAGTTGATTACTCGTTTAATTTTCATATGTGCCGACCACCATAAATTCACGAGCGTCCATAGTTGAAATCTCGAAGCTTTTTGCGAATTTATTTGGAATTTTCGTTGCTCTCTGGGCTCCCCAGAAATTCTTTAAACTTTCCAGAAGTTTTCTGGGCTTCTCTGAAGTCTTCAGAACTTCTTAAAATTTCTCTGATTTTTTCCTGAGGTTAATGGAAGGGTCTTAAAAAGAAAGTGTTGCTCAGAGAAAGCTAGAAAAACTCCAAAGGTTAGCACTTCTCTCAATAACAGGTGCAATGAGAAGTACACCATCGAAGGCATTGGATGCTTTGCTTTATATGCTACCATTTCATCAGTTTTTACAATTAGAAGCCGAAAAGTGTGCTCTAAGGATTACAAGTCAAGGGAAACTCTTTGAAGGACATCTTTGAATTCTAAAAACTGTGTTAGTATCAACTCTCTAGTAAGTTACAACGAAGACTGGAAGGAGAAAAGACACAATTTCAATCGTCTTTTTCAAGTAGGGGAATTTACGCATTCTCGGCAACCTAAGCAGCGACCTTCTTTCTATAGCCTTTTTCTCTATGGAACGCACACATATGCAGTATTGGTTTGTTTACAATCTTTTGCTGCCAGCTGCTCTAACAATTTCAGTCGAAAGAATTGTCAAAAACTGTTTTGAAACGCTTTTACAAAGCTCCAATCTTCTCTAGTGAGAGCGAGTATTGTCGGCAACCAGTTTTTCTTCGGCAACCGTTCCATTTGAACTGTATGTAAATCTGCTGTTCTATTATCGGCAACTCGAAATCAGCTACAATTTATAGTGCGTGTGTTTCATTTCAAGAAAACCCTGCTAGATTGCTTTTTCTCAGTGGTAAAAGTATACTTCAAATTGAAGCTGAAAGCATAAAGAATCGCTTGCATGCATTCAGCGAAGTGTTTTCTTAAGAAAATCCAGTGAAAATAGTGTTTCAATTTGGGTTGCCGAAAATGGTCTGTCATGCCGAAGCCGTCATTTCCCCTATTTGATCCTGGGAGTAATTGATGGTAATTTGGTTCTTCGTCCAGGGTCGATTGCATTTTATACAGATGGTTCAAGATTAAACTATTAAGTGGAAGCAGGAGCAACTGGTCCAGGGATAGACATATCGGTTTCAATGGCCAGACGGCCAACTTTGTTTCAAGGTGAAATCCAAGCAATTTTAGAGTGTTCTATTATATGTTTGCGAAGAAACTATGAGAGTTTAAATATATTCATAATGTCCGACAGTCAAGCAGCTCTAAATGCTTTAAAGTTGACAACAAGTAAATCAAAACTTGACTGGGAGTGTGTTCAATCACTTCCAAAATTGTCTTGCCATAATCAAGTGAACTTATATTGGGTTCCTGGTACTTGCGGTATTGGCGGAAATGAAAGAGCTGATGCACTAGCAAGACTCGGATCTCGGATCTTCTATCTGTGTGTTATCGGCTGCATCTTTTAGAATGGAAAAGTGGAGGAAAACTGGAAGAACACTTGTATTGCTAGGCGGTCGAAGCGATTCATTAATCCAAACATTTCTGTGATTCACAAAATTCTGGAACTTTCTAAGAAGATCTTATAAGCTGATTGGAAAAAAATACAAGATGATGTTGCTTCTGTGGTATAGAAAAGGAAAACTCGGAACGTTTTATATGCCACTGTCCGACAATTTTCAATAAAAGGCGTAAGGTTATTCGACAAGGGGCTGATAGAACCCTTTGACATTTGGTGAACAACTCCCAGTACGGCTGTGCACTTTATTCAAAGTGTAATGTTGTGCTGGGATAATGCTATTAGTCAAACGATGGGGATCATTCCTAATAATAGTGATACGGCATCTTGATATAGCTAAAGAAAAAAAAACTAGAAGGTAAGCCCTATGTGGTAGTACGCAATGGTGAAGTATGACTTCGTGGTCTTATATAATAAATGTTATTTATTATCTACAGCAGCTTGTGTTTTGTGTAGGAATAGTAATTTGAGCGAGGTTCTCTCTGTTTATACTCTTTAGTATGACTATGATTGCCCTGAAAAGAACCTTTTGATACACGGTGAATGAGAACGACTCAAATTTGAGTTTAGTTCACTCATAATGGCCAAAAGTGCAGGAACTCAGCGATGAGTAAAATTTGTCCCATGGTTTCCTGTGGAAAACCTAAAAAATCTGGGTGGGTTTTAGTAAAAATCGGAGGAAAATACATTACAAATAGCTGTCAAACTCATTTTGACCGATCCGTACATTTTTTAGGTTATTCAGAGGAAAATAATAAACATCTTCACACGGCGTTAAACGTCACTAATCTCTATTGTGCACAGATAAGAATGCATCAAGGGAATAGTCACTTCGCACAGTGTGCCAAAAACACAGTTGGGCACACCTGGGCACACTAATTTCATTGTTGTTGACAAATTGCAATTTTTCAATTCGGATAACCGCAACAGCGAATTTTCTGCCAATGCCCGCGATAGATTCCCCAAAACCGAGTTGGATTTCCCAGCAGCGCACATCCTTGCCTGTCCGAAGCAGTACACCATCAGTAGCTTGTAAATTCTCATGTAATATGTACATATGATGTATGTATGATAATTGTCTACCACTCATTGTAGCACGGAAACTAACCCGAGTAGCACACTTTCATCACAATAAGTTATAGCAACTTGTTTATGACCGAAATAAGTCGTATATAAGATTCTACAATTGATTTGTGACAAGTGTGCTACTAGGGAAGTCCGATAGCAGTGGGCGCTCCTCACTGTTTGATTTGATCAAGCTTAATAACTTCTGATTGTCTTCAACATGTCACTGTACACGGATAGAAATCTCCTTATACCTTTTGGCAAATTTCTATTGCTGATTATTCATAAAATGTATAAGTCAACTAATAAGCAGACGCCTTGCAAAAAGTTAATGAAGATCATGTGTCAAATGAAATGTATAAGTGGTCATATATACCTTTTATGCATTCTTATAGGATCTATGTGGTTTGTCTTATGGAACGTATAAGGTTCATGTTTTTGGTAAAAATGTATAAGTGAAACACATGAATAAAATAATTGATTTTCGTTTCGTGTATGAAGGGCCGAAAACGGTTTTGGTGCATCGATAGGTAAATTCACCTATACGCCTCCACGGGATGATAGAGAATCTCCTTCCAGCCACATGATCATACAATTGGTCAAAAAACGAGCCGTCCAACATAAGGATACCCCAATGAGTGTGCAGAAGAGCCCGCCCTTTTTCCACGAGATGTTAACAATAGGGAGTTGACAATTTGCTATGGTATTATTTTATGAAAGTATATACGATGACTTACCTTTGATGATGAAGTAACGTACCTAACTGATAACCATCTTCCTTCTTGTCTTTTCTTGGCCGTCTTGTAGGTGGTTGGCCTAAGTTCTACTATCCCCTGATGGGACTACCATCTTAGGTGTAGCTTCAGGGTAAGAGTATTTCTAATTCAGCCGCTGGAGGCTTATTTACGGAGATAAATCGATTTAAAGATTTTCATATCCACCAGCCTGAAAATAATGGGTTGGGACATTATTTTTGGGGAATTTTTTTTCTGACACCTAAATACGCTCCATATCTCGATTAGAGGCTTATTTACGGAGATAAATCATTTTAAAGATTTTCATATCCGCCAGCCTGAAAATAATGGGTTGGGACATTATTTTCGGGGAAATTTTCTTTCTGACACCTAAATACGCTCCAAATCTCGATTAGAGGCTTATTTACGGAGATAAATCATTTTAAAGATTTTCATATCCGCCAGCCTGAAAAAAATGAGTTGGGACAATATTTTCGGGGAAATTTTTTTATGACACCTAAATACCCTCCAAATCTCAATTAGAGGCTTATTTAAGTAGATAAATCGATTTAAAGATTTTCATATCGGCCAGCCTGAAAATAATGGGTTGGGACATTATTTTCGGGGAAATTTTTTTTTTCTGACACCTAAATACGCTCCATATCTCGATTAGGACTTATTTACGGAGATAAATCGATTTAAAGATTTTCATAGCCGCCAGCCTGAGTTGGGACATTATGTTCGGGGAAATTTTTTTCTGACACCTTAATACCCTCCAAATCTCGATTAGAGGCTTATTTACGGAGATAAATCGATTTAAAGATTTTCATATCCACCAGCATGAAAATAATGGGTTGGGACATTATTTTCGGGGAAATTTTTTTTCTGACACCTAAATACGCTCCAAATCTCGATTATTTACCTTACCTTATTACCTTATTACCTTTGTTACTAGCGTAACATAGGTATTAGAATCGATTTTCACACGTCTTGCCGTCTGCGCCCGATAGCCATCCACACAAGCTATCTCACCTGAATAAAATATTCTCAATCGATAGAACTCGGCTCGATCTGGCTCGACAGTTTGAATACGACATTGTAGAATCAAATTGAATATGAAAAATCGACCCAGCAAGATGAAATTTGCTGATGTCTGTATGTGCGTCTGTGGACGCGTTTCATCTAGGCAAGCTTTTTTCTAGATGGTTCGTCCGATCAATATGGTTGATATCTCGTTTGATAGGTTCCATTGCGCCATTGATCGCTATTGAATTTTTTCTCGATCTGACTTCCGGTTTCGGAGATATATAGGGGCAGAATGATTTTAGTTGACGATTTTTTTAAAAATCAACGGTACACTTTATCAACATGTCAACACCTTTTTGACAGTTCAGTGGTACTGTTTACAAGCACTTAGTCGTATTTTCGAATTTTAACTTGCAAATTGTCGAGGAACAGCGTGGTGAAAGGATGTTGCTCATGGACAGTGCAGAAGTGTGGTTTACATCTCACTGCAGTCTGAAAAATTATCGAGAAACTCTACCCAAGAAAAAATCGACTAAGTCCACGACGGTGCAAAACCCAATTAGCTTTTGCACCACCGGGGTTAACCTCAATCGAATGACAGTTCAGTGGTACTGTTTACTGTTTTTCAGACTGCAGTGAGATGTAAACCACACTTCTGCGATGTCCACGAGCAACAACCTTTCCCCACGCATTTCCTCGACAATTTTCAATTTAAAATTAGGACATTTTAAAATATTTTTTTTTTAAATGCTAAGTGCTTGTACCACTGAACTGTCAAATAGGTTCAGCCGATTAACAATAAGTTCATTTTTGACGTCACGCTGCAGAACCTAATTAGGTACCGAATTTTAACATGAAAATTGTCGATGAAAGGAAGTTACTCGTGGACATTGCAGAAGTGTGGTTTTCATCTCACTGCATTCTGAAAAAATATCGAGAAAATCTACCCAAGAAAAAATCAAAAAAGTCCACTTAAACAGTACCACTGAACTGTCATCCGATTGAGGTTAACCCCGACGGAGCAAAACCTTGTAGAGCATTTTTCGAGACATTTCTGATTCAACTCACGGATGAAGTTTGACAGGAGGCGGTTACCTAACGGCTGTGAGAAACAATATCAAAATAATCAAATTCTGTCAGGCAAACCAGTTCCCGTCATTTCGTAAAAATGGATTGCTTGATGGCTTACAATTCGTGATAGAGCGAAAGAGTACACGCATGTTCCAATATTCGTGAACAAAAAATCATGATCACCTGAACTGCTAGTTCAAATCTGGGTACTTCGGACTCACTCAATGTGCTTGACACTTGGGAGCCAGTGGGAACTGCCAAACGGGAGCCAAACATTCAGACGCAACAATAGCACATTCTTAATTATAAACTCAAAGGCAAAAACTAGCAGGCTTAGTGATGAAAGTATGAAATCCAGCATAGTTTTTATGACTCATCGGAGCTTTCAATTACAGTAAAAACATACTTTGGCGAAACACGTATGTAAACAAACTTTGGTAGAGTCATGGGGGCTCGAGCACTCCTTGCTAAGAGCTTTTGGCGGGAATCAACTGAGAAAGAGCAAAACAATTTTAAGCTTGAGAAAATTTTCAAGCAGTTTTCGATTGGCTTGCAAAATAAAATCGACCAACTTCGCAGTACCCAGGGTCATATTAATTCATGACTTATGGGCTGTTTACACTTATGCTAGTTCACTAGCTCACCAGCTCAACCAACTAGCACGAATTTCAGTTGCTCCTGAAATCTCATGTTGGTAGACACTGATGCCCTGTTTACATTATGCTAACTACTTTTTTATACAGTGAGGTAACTCTAAAGGCCCACGCACATTAGATCCAGATCGGACGCGTTGCGGCAAAGTGACAGCTAAATCTATTGTCTAACTGTCAAATTTACGTCAACGCAACGCAAACGGATCTAATGTTGGTGGCTCTCAAGACCAGAAGGTCCCGAAGAAACGTGCTCAACTTTTTGGCTCAGCTCTGGTACTTTCTTCGGTAATCGATGCACCCCTCGAAACATAGGAAAATCCACGATCCCCTCATTTTATCTGTCAAACTTTTATAGCGAATCAAAACAAACATAGTGTAGTACTAGAATTTAGACTAGAATGGGGTACGTCAATCGATTTGCTTGGGACCAATAGGCTAGTCAAGTAGTGAGCCAATTTAAAATCGTTAGTTTCCACCGGCTGGTGCTAGTACACTAGCACTAGCAAATCCGTACAGATGTAAACACCACATTAGTTCCCGTAAACATGGTTACGTAGATCGAATTTCGAACTTAATCTCAAACCCGTGCACTAAGTTCACGCCTTTTCAGCGCGACCAGCAAATTCGTAACGCTATAAATACACAAAATAAAGTCATGATTTCGTGATACTATGAACTAGAGAGGGTCTAGTATAAGCAACAATCAATACGAAACTAACGATTTTAAATTGGCTCACCACTTTAGTAGCCTATTGGTCCCAAGCAAACGATTAACGTACCCTTTTCTAGTTGAAATTCTATTACTACACTCTGTTTGTTTTGATTCGCTATGAAAGTTTGACAGATAACATCAGGGGTGTGTGGATTCATGCAGAACATGCAGGGGTGAGTGAAATAGCTTGGGACTGCTTGGGACCGTTGTTCTGGTACTGAGTGAGCCAAAAATAATAATGATTTTCTTCGAGACCCAGTGGTCTTAGAGTTACCTCTATGGTATAAGAGAGGAGTAGATTCAAAACAAACTGCTTTGGCAACCTATGCGTTGGTGATTGCTTGCAACACTGCGAATGCAATCAAGATAGGCGCTGCTCGATTGGCTCTGGCTTTGACAGTTCGTTTGGCTCAAAACCTAAGAGGAAGAGGAGACAACTGGCTTATTTTTGTCTGTGACGTGTGTTATTCTTCTATCGCGGAAACGACCGTGCAAAAACTATTTCATTATGGGCAACACAATCGACTGTCAAAATACAAAAAAATAGATTCCCTGTTGTAAACATTCTCGCGTATCTATACGTTCACACGACCAATCAGACGACAGAAAATTGGTTCAAAAAAGCCCCCTATTGTCTCCTCTTCCTCTTAGCTCAAAACCAGCCAGTCCACTCCTCTATTATACAAGACCCTCTCTACTATGAACCCAAAATCGTGATTGCGACAGTGAGCATGCATAAGGGCGTAAACGCGAAGATCGATTCTCTTCGTCGATTGTCTCTTTTGTTAATAACTCGCTAGAATTAACGTTTCTCGGTGCCTTTGCTATTGCCTTTGATAGCCAATACAACCTGTTACAACTTTGCATTGAACAAATTCTAGAAAATTGTTTCGCTTAGCAGTAGCCATGCTTGGCATACACAGTTGTACACACCAACTGCTCATTTGTTAATAACTTTTCACTCAGATCTTGAAATTTGTTTTTCTTTAAAGTAATTGATAGATTAGGATCATAGCTTACTAACGATATGCAAAAAGTAGATAAATCTTATCATTTTAATTAACACCAATGCATTTTTACACTCAAAGTCCGAGATGTGCAGCGAGCATTTCTCACTTCATTTTTACAGCCCAAAAACAAATACAGTTTAATACTAGAATTAAAATCTACTTTGTTTTATATATCTATAAAAAGCTTAAACTCTATTCTATCTACTGCTTCAAAAAGAACTATGTTTCGTCAACTCTGTGCAAAGTTATTAGTAAATGAGCAGTTCGTGACCAAAACTGTGTATGCCAAGCATGGCAGTAGCAATGCGTAGAGAAAATCGATGAAGAGAATCGATCATCTCGTATACGCCCTTAAGCATGCTCCCTGTCGATTCCGTTCCTGTAACCGTGAACTTGGCTCACGATCAGAGCTGCAGCTGTCATTTTCAGTTTGTTTATTTCCAGCAATACAGGCACATCACCATTATCGTTTGGAAGATATGAGCAATACGCCTTTTTAATAGAAAATAGAAACTAATCGATTGATTCAACCTCTGGTGGTGAATACAAGAACGTCAAAAAGAGTGTTCTGAGCAGAAATTTTTGCCGTGAGACATTGGAAGCGGAACACTTTTTCATTTTTCCTAATAAATTGATTCATCGGAGATGCTCGAAAACTTGATCTATAGTTGAAAAATTTAATTCTGTATCATTTTTGCAAGGATTCTGCTAGTGTTCAGGAATATTTTTGTTGAGAAAATGCAAAATTCCAATAGTGCTTTAGTGGTTATGTTCTTCCGGATTTCTTGTGTGTGGATAGTTTAGGTGAAAATCAGTTCAGATCTGTGGAAAATCGTAAAATAAGACAATTACCGATGGAAACTGGCAAGATGTTCAATGAAAAATGCTTTCATTTGCGTTGTGAAAAATCCTTCTTTTGATGTAAACAAGCGGTTTGGTTGACGTTTCCTCTCGAACTCGCGTTGGTCGTGCATTAAAAAGGCCTATTCCGGCCAAGGTAGCAGATGTCAGTGCGAATTCGCCAATCTCCCTTGTACGGCGCGAGATCGTCCGGTTTAAGAGCTGTGACCGATATCGGTGATGGCAGAACAGGCGGCGAAAATTCTTGTGCAGCATAAGAACCGCACCTTTCTGATTGACGCATTTGGTGGTCAATTTCATCATTAGCTTTGCTTTGTGTGATCCATGGTTCGAGAACTGCGGTAAAATCACCGCGCATTTGCAAGCATAATGCGGGTCTTTTCTGCTCGCGGAAGATTTGCCAGATTCGTCTTCTGAGCTGAGAATCGGTGAGCTGGGCGTTTCTATGGGGAATTTGACGTCGTGGTGTTCTGTTCCATTTAACTTTTGCTTATCAGCTATCTCTTGTAAATCATCGCAGCTTCACGCCGTTTTCGAGAACAGGTTCACGATATCAAGCACAACTCATGAACTTTAATCACGTTAACCAGATCCAGATCATGATTTTCAGAACAGGGTTCACGTTTCTATGACTATTGTTGTCTTTGCTGATGCCCGGTACACAGTAACGCAGGCGTTACGTTTATTTTGCGGAACAATGTTCACGATTTCATGATTTTCAATCATGGTGTACTTTCGTAGACGAAAAATTGGCTTGTTCCGAAATTCGTTGACGAATTTCGGAACGGATTTTTTTTCCGTTTACCGGACAGTCTGAAATGTTTCACGCACAGAAAGACGATTACTTATGGATTTTTCCATATGAATAACCGTCAATAACAATATAACTTGATAATTTGACAGCTTGCAAACTGTCTACAAGGTTCTTGCAATTCGCGTTTCGGCGAAAAATTGCAATAGTAAAATCATTTGTCCGCTCGGTTACTAGCTTTCGCTCTGCCAGAGGCCTTAGACATTGAAAGGCATTGAATTTTCCCTGCAACTTCTCTATTTTTTTACTAGGAAGTTCTCGGGAGTACGACACATCTTAATCATAGAGGTAACTCTAAGACTAGAAGGTCCCAAAGAAATGTGCTCATCTTTTTGGCTCAGCTCTGGTACTATCATCGGTCCCAAGCTAATTTATGCACCCCTCGAAACATAGGAAAATCCACGAACCCCTCATTTTATCTGTCAAACTTGCATAGCGAATCAAAACAAATATATTATAGTACTAGAATTTTGACTAGAATGGGGTACGTTAATCGATTTGCTTGGGACCAATAGGCTAGTCAAGTATCGAGCCAATTTCAAATCGATAGTTTCGTATTGATTGTTGTCTTAATGCCCTCTGATATTGTCTCCGAAATTCATTAGATCCCAGACTTCAAAGTTCTCCTGTCACGCCTCTGAGCAATTTTCCCACCCAACCGGGAGTTGTTGTCCTAAAAAGTGTGCAACCTTCAGGTCGAATCAATATACACTTCGCCCATCCAATCGGAAAGAGCATCCAAATACAAAAATGGCCATCGGCCAGATGTTCCGCCCGCGGATGGAGTTTCTAGCCCAGGCAAATGATTTAAATTTGTTGTAAAAATAAATACAAAATAAATATTTGCTTTCACACCCGGGAACCCATGTGGAGGAGAGAGACTGTTCGAGACATCAGGCCTCGTTCATGTGTCCAATTCACGCTCAAGAGGGCACTGAAGCGAGTGATTGGCAGCGACAGGGTGGAAAATTCGATTTTGATGTACACATTTTGAAAACATTGCCGAAGCATGGAAAATGTCATTGCAAGCGATGTAAACACTCAATGTTAATCCCCGACTGAGTGAAAAACGATGACCGAACCTAAAATGTGCTTCCTTTTTTTTGTGTCAGTTGAAACAGAGATTAAAATTCATTCATTTCACTAACCGAATCCAGCCGAAAAGCGTGAGGTTGTTCACCGTTTGCGAATGTGATTAAAAGTAGAATTACAACGGACCAAAAAATAACGACGTTGAGTTGGGGAGCGCAACGCACCGAAATCGAAAATGAACAAACTTTTACTCTGAAAAGGGTCTTCCTGTCACGTCACGTGGGGGTTTTTCAATTTGCTTCCATTTTTTGGTTTGCTGCTATTTCAGTACATACCGGGAAAGGTGGAGTTTTTGTAAAAGTTTTTTCTGTGACGTACATTCCTTCATTAATTTGAACTGGTTGAAAGGTTTCACAACATTCATGTAGGTTCCTGTGAAATTAATGAGCTGCAATGATTTTTTTTAACACGATGACATTTATGGTTTTTTTTGCCGGCATCGTTAGGCAACTCAAATGTAATTTCGCATTGGAAGCCCTAGATGCGTTAAATTGTAAATAGACCAGCCTTACCCTGAAGTTGTCTACCCGGTAGAGACCGGCGCCGGTGGTGTAGTGGTAAGCGTGACTGCTTTCTAACACCCCAATGGGTCTGGGTTCAATCCCAGCCGAGGTCGGTGGGATTTTTCTGAGGCATAAAAATCTCTGTTTACGTCTTCCTTCGAAAGGGAAGTAGAGCCGTTGGTCCCGGCCCTTTGAATGGGTGCAATATCCTACGTCATTTGTTGGTATGTAAAGGGATCGATTGCCTAGTGGTAACCGTTTTTGCTTGTGAGTTCTATTACGGGCTCCTTTACATTATCAAGTTGATACGGTCACATCCTCGCATCATTTGCTTACCATACTACCACCCGGTGGAAACTAACGATTTAAAATTGGCTCACTACTTGACTAGCCTATTGGTCATAAGCAAATCGATTAACGTACCCCATTTTAGTCGACATTCTAGTACTACACTATGTTTGTTTTGATTCGCTATGAAAGTTTGACAGATAAAATGAGGGGTTCGCGGATTTTCCTATGTTTCGAGGGGTGCATCGATTAGCTTGGGACCGAAGAGAGTACCAGAGCTGAGCCAAAAAGTTGAGCACGTTTCTTCGGGACCTACTAGTCTTAGAGTTACCTCTATGATACTATCCCCTCTCCAACGGGAGAGTTTGGTATAGTATAGAGAGATTATCAAACCGATTTGTACCTTCCTAAAAGTTGTCCTTGCTCACTTTCTACTCTCTCTATATACAATTTTCACACTGCCATACTCTAACGGAACTATCAACTCTGTACATTCATCTCCTCATCTATCGTATAAAAAAAAATACCACTTTAGTCTGTTATTTGAAATTAGCATCTTCAACTATGTTACCATACTTGTTTTAGATTTCAGGATAGGTCAAGCTAACTTGTGGACTGTATTATTGTTTATTCGTGAATTGAAGACATGTTTACGTTGTACCACACTGAACGCTGGTAACTTTCTATCAAACAAACATGGCTGGTAGCTGTCAAAAATAGTGATTTTAGTGACCATGTTGAAGAAATAAGTTACACTTAACAGTGACTTATTATATTTGTAAAAAAGTGACTAAAGTAACCGAAGAGAAGAAAAGTAGTCGTTCTGATGGAGTACCAAGTAAAGCCCTTGGAATTTTTTGGAGAATTGCTAAGGATTACAATTAAATCTGAGATCAGGAGATCTGAAACGAAATTCGAAAAAGAATTCCAGAAGAGTTTGCCAAACAAATTATGAGGAGAGATTTAAGGAATTTGTGAGGAGAAATGCAAATTAATTCTTAAGGGGTTCTTCAATGTGAGCAGAAGTCCAAGGGAAGGAGTGAATATAAAAGGGAATTCTGAAATGAATTCAATGAAAATTCTTGGAATTTTTCCAGAGGGTTTCTTACTGAGGAAAATTTCAAGGTAATTCCGAGGAAAAATCAACGAAAATTGAATTTGGAAAGTAGTTCCAACGAAAATTTAAGGAATATTTCAATAGTATTGCGAGAAGTATTCCTAGTGTATTCTGGTGATATTAATTCTAGAGTAATTCCATGAGAATTTCTGGAGAATTCAAAGCGAATGCTGAGGGGAACTCCAAGTGAACATTCATGAGAAATCTCTGTTGAATATGGAATGAACTATTCTGAAGTCTTCAGAACGACTTGGAAGTTCCTAAAATGTTGCTGAAGTAAATTAAACTGCCTTGAAGTTGTTTTGTAGTTTGAGAAACTAATGCTCACAATATTGCCCTGTGCTGCATAACAGTCTCATTAGCATTTTTGGTAAAAATGAGCTATACATTGAAATCGATTGTCAAATACCATCACTTTACATTGTACACGATAAGTTGCCTACTTTGTTCAGAAAATGTCACGAAAAATACCAAAACTTTGTTGTCCTGGAAATAACCCTTCAACAGCGTTTTTCTCAGCTTGCTGTTTGAACAAATGGGACAACTATGCTGAAAAAGGCAAAATACCACTCATCAAATTTGAAAACTTCCCTGAACTTTTTCGGACTTCCTGAAAATTCTTCAATTTTCAAACGATCATGGATCTTCTCTAAAGGTTTTACGATTCGCTGAAGTTCTCAAAAGTTCTTTAAAATTTATGTATTTTCTCTGTTAAATTTTTATGTTAACGGAACTGCTCTGAAGTTCTCTGTTCTTTCCGGAAGTTCTCGAAACATCTCTAAAGTTTTATCAGTTGTTGTGATGCCCTGAATTTAATTGAACTGCCCTAAAAATGTCTCCTGAACTTATGTGCCTCAATAATATTCTTAATATCTCTAAAATCTGGGAACTTCCTGGAATATCCTGCTAATTTTCTGAAACTAATGGAACTGAACTCCCCCTAAAATCCCCCTATTTTTGGAGTTAACTAAACTTCCTGGAAATTATCCAGCATTTTTCGAATGTTCATGAAAGTTCCTAAAGTTTCTTAGGATCTCGGCACTTCTGTGAAGTTTTCGAAGTTTTTCTGAAATTTCTGGAACTTGTTTAGCTCCCGCAATAATAACAATATAGTTCTATGACAGTTGAAGTTCTCAAGATTTTTCTAAAGTTCAAGAAACTGCCATTAAATTATCGACACTGATTCATATTTTTTCAATAGTCTAGGCTTTCCTGATGTTGTTAAAACTGACCGACAACTTTTTGAATTTCCTTCAAGTTCTCTAGACTGCCCTGAATTTCTCAGTATTTTTTATGAGGACTCGCAATTTTACTGAAATTAATTGAATTGCCTTGAAGTTTCCACAATTGATAATATGACTAATCACTATCATCACTAAACTCATCTGGACATCCCTGAAGTTTTCTATCCTACCTGAAGTTCTCTCGGAATATCCCATAATTCCATGGAACTCCTTGTAAGTCGCTGCAAATTTCCTTAAGTTAATGGGATTGCCCTGAAGTTATCTGATCGTCCTCGCAGTACTCGGAACATCGCTGAATTTCATGAAACTATCTAAATCGTGTGTTAAATTCTCAGAAGTCCTCTGGAATTTCTTGAAAATATCGGTCCTTGCTAAAAGGTCTCGCATTTTGTTTCAATTAATGGAACTTCGTTGAGCTTCTTTAAGGTTTCTGCAATTTTCTTGGAATTATTTGAACTTCCCACGGGGCAACAATTAAGCATTTCGTCGTTGCTCACATCAATGTAATGAATATAGGGGATAGGATGACTGCAACAGACTCTCGACTCTTTCTAGCATTCAGCACTGCAATGCAAGTGTGAAAGGGTAAGCTGTTTTGTTCTGTCGTACCTCCGTCAGTTTTACCACTGTCAGTATGCCCAAAAGTGTTAGGTTGTCAAAAAATGTCAAAATCATGTGAACTACAACGCATCTATATGTGGTTGATAGAGATAGTGCGCTCCTAGAATTGCCCTTTGATTTTCTGATCTGTCTGTTCCTGAAGCTCTCAGTTCTATTGAAGAACTCAGTCCTGCTCTGAAATAAATGGAATTTTCGAAAACACCTTCAAACTTCCCTGATATTCTCTGGACTTCTGTAAAGGTCGTGAAATGTTTCTGAAGTTTTCATAAATTCTCTGAAGGTCTCTGATCTTTCCTGAAATTCTCGGACATCTTAAGGTTTCTCGATTTATTTTTGCAGCACATCATGCAACTGTCCCGAAATTTTATAAACTTACGCTTATAGTTCTTTAAAATGCCCCGAAAGTCTGGACTAAAGTTTAGGGAACCACCCTTAAGATCTCAGAAATTCCCCAAAGATCTCTAGATCTAACTTTTTTGAGGTACTTAGAACGCATCAAGTTCTATATATTTCTTAATTTCTCTGGACACCAATGAAGTTCTCTGAAATTCTAGAAACTTCTAAAAAGTTCCTGCAGTTTTTTGGAAGCTAATAGAACCGCTTTGATGTTCTTAAAGCTTCCAGTAAGTTGCCCATATTTTCAGAACTTCTATACATTTCCTACAATTGATACGAAGTTAGTGAGACGTCACTGAAGATCTCTAATCGGCCATACAATTAATTACAAACTTGAAATAAATCATGAACTTATACATGGAACACGAAACTTTAAGCCATGGAATATTTTGAGATCTTAGACTTACTTAAATGAAGTAAGCGTTAATCAGTTACTGCTACCTTACGCTACAACAAATCTAACTTGCAAACCACTGACAAACATACATAACACTGGCAATTTGTTCATCGTACACGCACTACCACAGACAAACAGACGCAACTCTTTGAATCAAATTATCTGCAAAACATAGTACCGCTAAACATAGGACTTCAGTAATGACATCTCGCGGAAAACAAGCTTGCTCGCTGCTTCGCAAACAATGTTGCGTACTTGAAAAACCGAACATATAGAAACGTCAAAGTGATCCGATGCCAGCGCTGCGGCGAGTGGTTCGCGGAAACGATAACATTCAAACCAATCGTTGAATGCGCAAACGATGATCTAGAATGAAGAGTTACGTCTGTTTGTCTGTAGTACTACCCACCACAGTATACTCAACAGATGGCGGTAGTGTTTTAGCGACGATGTTTAATATTAAAAAATAAAGAAAAAAGAAAAGGGCAATCGCTTAATCCCCCTTCTGATGAAATTCAATTGAGTAATCAATTTGATATGCTTAATGCCAAGAAGGAAAAGGTCCCCCCTATTGTGATAACCACTTGCGATTCCCATGCTCTCCGCACGGAATTTTTAAACTTTATGTTTTCACTTCATATTGGCCGTCGGGGTGAATGTCGTATATTGGCGAAGACCTCGAACGAATTCAAAAAAAAATCAAACGTCTCTTCAAGGTTCAAGGTTGTCTTTTCAAGGTTGTCATGCAAGTTCTGCCCAGTGGTGACGCCCTGGATCAGGTCAATTATGAATTCACAAAGTTTCTTGGAGCTGATCCAGTCCAAATAATCAAAATGAAAATGAAATCCCGTCCTGGCGATTTGCGCAACGGGATTTGTAATGATTTTTATTTAGTTCACTGGAAGTCAAGTAAAATGAATAACCTCACGGTCTTAGAAAAAAACTAGTCTTATGCTCCATGTCCGAGTGAAAAAACTTCAGGACGACTGGAGGAAATTTACAAAATCTCACTCAGTACCGAAAGAGCCAGAGATGGGGTCACAGAACAAAGATTTCCTACATGCCAGCTAAATGCATGAATTGTGGTGATTCCTCTCTCGCAAAGGACGCCTGTCCTATCAAGGAAGTCCTAAGACATTTAAATGTTACGTATTGATAACGTATATTCATGCAGGATCAGTTGGCCTTCTCGACTGCTATAGTACAGCAACGCTATCTCAAATAAACCACGTAGTCAACGATAACAACCGTAGCTTGGACCTCTGTTTCGTGAGCTTAGGTGTCCTGAACCGCTCCATTTATCTCCACGGCACCTTCTCTAATAGTAAAACAAGTACATCATCATCACCCTCTCTTGGTTGTCACTGTTGATGACAATTACAATCGTGTCGTTGACAACATTTCCACAACCATGTCATACGATCACCGTAGTATCGTCAACGTGCTGTCTAGTATAGATTCGGAGAGCATCCTCTTTCCTGATAACGTTGAAACCACTGCGCAAATATTTTCACATGTCTTGGCTTATGTCATTGAAGCGAACCCTACACGTAGCAATATATTGATGCGAACGGGAATTATTGATAATAATATTGATGATGTGAATACATAATTATTGTAAATACTGATGTATTGACGTCAATATAGAATGTATTGACAATACGATTATTTTCTATAAAAGAAAACGTGTAGGGTCCACTTGACAGACACGTTTCGAACCTCAACCTCCCCGCATTAAGAATATTAACTAAGTATCGGATGCTTTCGCTGAAACGTCACTACGTTAGACTCAATTATGAGTTCAAGCGATTTAGTCGTCGATGCTATTCGCGATATCAATGAGGGATTCAGAGGAAACTTAAGTCGTATCCGAAGTCATTCTGGAATTACGTAAATGAGAAGTGCACGGAATCCGGTCTACCTTCTTCAATGGTCTGGAATGGAGCAGTTGATTCCACTCCTCAGCTGTTTTCTGAGAAGTTCGCCAGTGTTTTCTCGAATGAGAGATAAACCGACGAACACGTTACCCTAGCAGCTACTAATGTTCCACTCTACGGTCAAACACTGGGTGCAATGGATGTCAACGTCAAGATGTTGTCCACTGCCGCATCACAACTCAAGTCGTCCGTCAATTCAGGACCCGATGGCGTTCCGTCCTTATTCGCCAGCTTGCTGATGCCCGATTGGCCATCTCGAGTGGTACATTCCCATCTTGTTGGAAATTCACACATATGTTTCCTGTCCACAAAAAGGGCAGCAAACGGGATGTGGACAATTATCGTGGAATTACGTCGATGAGTGCAGTTTCGAAATTATTCGAGTTAGCCTCTGCTCTCTCATAGTAAGCAGTACATAAGTGGTGATCAAGTCGGCTTCACTTCCGGTCGTTCTACTTCCACAGATCTGCTGTGTTTGACATAGTATCTTATGGAACGCATATCTCACTGATCGACAACTGATGGTTGCCATTGATGACAATCGGTCCGATATCTATCTAGCTACGTCAGGAATACCTCAAGGAAGTCACCTGGAATCTTAGTTAGAGCCAGAATCAGCACTGCTTCACCTTTTTGAAGTAGCGCCGGGAATATTCCGTCCACACCTGCAGATATAAAGGGCTGAAAAGATCTCACCCCATTTGCTACACTGGCCTCAGTGAAGATTTCATCAGCTATATCTGGTGTGGTGTCTCCTGTTCTCTGAGACTCCGAAGAGATCTCCGTAGAACATCTTTCATCAAACAAAATCAGAGTTAGCCGATTCCTCACACAAGACTGTTCCTGGAAAATGTGTTTCCAACATTAGATCTAAAGTTTCAGAAGGAGATTTGGTGAAACCTCCATCAAAACATTTAAGATTACCAAGTTCTGTCGTATGATCTTTCGAAAGATTTTTTTCTAACCTTGCCACTTCCGGAATACTGTTTATGCTTTCATAGATTCGAATCCAAGACCACCTCTTAGATATCCTTATTTCGTTATTCTATTCAGATAGAGATTTCTTGTACTGTGTCCAATCAGAACTGATTTTCGCCTTATTGAACATCTTACGAGAAGTTTTGCGAAGGCGTTCCAAATTCGAATTCCACCACGGTACATCCCTGCTTGAGGAGAACCGCTTGATAGGACAACTACTGTTGAAAGAACTGATAATCCTTTCGTTTACCTTTTGGGAAAATGCTTCCAACTGTTGAATCGATTCAATTTTAATATCATTTGTAAATATGTCAGAATTCAAGCACTGTGCATAATGATCCCAGTTTGTTTTCCTAAGATCCCTAAATTCAAAAGGTGACAAATCACCTCCCCCCATCCAAACATAATATGTTTATGATCAGACAAAGAGATTTCATCGGACACATGCCAATTCTGAAGCACTAGAAGAGCGTTAGCGTTAGCGTTAGTGTTAGCGTTGTTATGATATACTTCGTAGATTGGATACTAGCGACACTCACGTCTCTTCTGAAATTCTCAGTTAGACTACTTTCAGGAATAATGCTGGGGAGTAAACAATTGGTTCCAATCTAAACAACACACTTAGAAATAACTACTTTTACACGAGGCGTAATCCATATTGGACGTAAATCATAGAACGTAAACAAACATTTCATTCAAAGTGTTTTTTATGTTACTTCATACGCGAAGTTAACGATTTTCAGAGTTGGTTGGAAATGCTAACATGAAGCTTTAGTGTGATGATTTATTAGCTAGAGAATGATCTTTAGAAGAGGGTAGGTGGATAGTTCCGTTAGAGTACGGCAGTATGAAAATTGAATAGAAGTTGAAAATGAGCGAAGGGCCATTAATGCGACAGTTTTTTAAGATCGACGCACATTTTTGCCTAACCCGTACGATGTACGCGGGGACTTGAAGTATGTCTCCAAGTCCACAGGCTGTGATCGTTGATTGTGACGCTCTGAAAGCGGAATTGACAGGTTTTATAAGTCAAACACACACTTTATACCCTCTTCATGTTACTTGCAAATACAACATATCATTATATCATCCAATGATTTCACAATTCCGAAAAACATTTTTTTATAGCAAGTGAGTGGAAGCAACCCTGATTTCCAACATGCCCGCAGACCATTACTCCATCTTCTCGGATAGTCTCAGTTCGATTGAGTCTATTCGGTCGATGAAACAAGGTCATCTTATTTCCTTTCAAAGGTAAGGGAGTAGATGAGTTTGCTGGTCGAAAGATCATATATAATTACCTTTGTATGGGTCCCAGCAATGTTAGGCTCAATCCCAGGCAATGAGAAGGTGGACTCTCTCGGTGGACTCTCTCGCACAACAAGGTGAGATTTATGATAGAAGAATTCCACATGATGAATTTTTCCCATTAGTACGTCAGAGTTCTCTTTTAACTTGGCAAAACGATTGGACAAGTAATTCTCTTGGGCGGTGGTTGCATTCTAAATGTTGCTACGAGAGCGTGGTTCAATGTTCAAAGGTACCCAATACTAAACTAGAACTACTGCTGTTTAAAATGTAAATTCAATAATTACTGATTTTTGGCTCCGCAAAGTGTCACACACGACTGAGCCTAATAAATAAACGAACTAGTTAAAAAAATTGCTTGAAACTGATTCGTGCCGTGCACAACCACCTAGGCATTCGATTTCTAGTCAAAAAAGCTAACTTTTAATGTAGAAATATCCCATCATATCCAGCGGCATTTTGAGATATTGACTCGGACATTGAATTAAATGCCTTCTTTGAAAAAAAAAATCCCATTGTGTAGTGGTGGGTGGCTATATTTTGAGAAACGCTGGTCTAGTGTGTCTAGTGTGAAGACATCTGCAACCCATCTTCTTGTACAATTTTGCATTTCCTCTTTTCTGATGTCGTTTGGAGAACGAATCACCAAAACTTCATTGATTGCCTCAAGTGTCCACAGCAAACACCCAACCTGTGCACCATTTATTGCCTGATGAATAAATAAATTGTCATACAAAAACACATACCTTTTCCTTCATAACGATGCACCCAGCTGTGCAGGCCAGCCTTCAATTCGATACGATTGTGTAAATCTACCCTCAGCAGCTAGCGCGCAAGCAAACCCACCCAACTCCACTCAATCCCTCTGTGTTTCAGAGAAATGGAAAAATGCCCCCTCCCCCTCCAACAGTAGCAGCCTTTCGTAATTAAACGCCAACAACGTCTTCAATTGCCAGAATACCCCTGTGTTCGTCCCTGATGCTTCCCCGAGATGAAATGATATTGGCTTCCATCATAAAATATGGAGGACTGGCATTGTGTGCGCGGTTCGCCCTGAATACATCCATAGGTACGAACGGGAATCACCACATCAATAATAAAGGGCAACTCGAGACGTAACCGAAAATGCCGTCAGTCCCCTAACAGTTTCCGAAACCAATCGACAGACGAACAACAAGAAGAAGCAGTAGAATGCAGGGCAGGTTTTTCTTCGGGTTTTCCCCCTAACAAAGAAAGCGGTTGCTATCATCACCAGCGCATAGACATTTCGGGCCAGGATCGCCATCATCGTCGTCATCAACATCAACATCAACGCCAACGTGAGTCTGAAATCTGGAATCTGGCGAACGGACGGAGCACGTGCACAAGTCAGTTCAGCAAGCTGACGCTGACGGTTCTGGTATGGGCAAGGTGACTTGAAAGATAGCAGGTGTTCTAAGATAAGTAAAATTAGCCATTTTGGAAATGATAGTGACAGGAAAATTGTTTGTTGATACTAATGCGGCTGAGTAAATTTTTCAACTTTTTACTACACTGCCGTTGAGTCTGCTGATTTGAGTAATCATTAACTCAATCTACCAATAAGTGAGCTAGGTTTTTTTTTTAATTTGAGTAAACTGAACTCAAATATGAGTTAGATTCAACGGCTGTGTTGGTGTTCTGTTGTTCCAAACGAAGCTCTTGTAAAATGCATCGCTTGCAAAGAGAAATCCACTCCACGAATCTAAGTGCTCCCCTACCCAAACCGGTCCTACTTACCCTATTTGTGGTTAGTTTTTCCCTGTTTTTCCTCCCCACTCCAACGACCCAAAGTGTGCCGATATTGCCGCCGGCGCCGAGTCGGTCGATGGTGCACTGCACACTTTTTCCCCAATTGTGTCGCCCCTTCTTTTGTATGCTAAGTGCACAACAAACAACACGGTGAGACGGGTGCCGGTGTACAGTACCTTCAACAGCCTTTAGGTACGGAGAAGAGAAAGAGCGGCCAAGTTTTTTTTTTCTCCATGACTCTCTCGTTGAGTGTAAATGAAAATGTGCGTTCTCTTGTGTGTGTGTGCGTTTTCAAATCTATTACCATAGACAAATAAGCCTTTGAATGGACTGAAAATACTCGGATGATGCCTGTTCCACCTCCATGTGCACTTGTCATCACCGTAATACCTAGATCCTTACGACATTCCCTGCTTTTGATCAATACAGAAAAAAAATGCTTGCTCATTCCTTTGCTGTCGAATTTCACCCATCTCTCCCTCCGTGACAACTTTCCTCCGCTTGCGGAGGGTTCGGTTTCAGTGATAGCTGATGAGATGATAAGACGCAAAGGAGAACGGCCGTCAGCCTTTGGTTGTTTTCCCTCCGCCACTAAATGACTATAACTTTTTGAACTAAAGTTATGCACGATTTTGTAAACGGCGTCGTCGCAGCAGCAGCAGCAGCATCAGTGTGATAGCATGCTGGCTGATGCACTGCTACCTAAGCGGGGATAAAGAATGCCATTGCAGGTCCCCTTTGCCATGGTAACCGAGAGGGTTCAACAACCGAGTTATGGCCGACTTGGATTCCATCGGATTAGGATCGGTAGAGGGAGTTGTTGAATCTTTTCCTTATCTTATGTTGGGTAATTTATTTGCTCTCATCACATTCAGTGACATTCTGAAGTTGCCGTTTGAAAACATTGATAGTGGTAGCTGCAGAGTGTTCCGTCACATTAACAAACATAACCTAAATTTTCACCGAATTTTTCGGCTGCTTTAAATTGAGTATTAATTTCAGAGATCGAAGTGTGCTCTGCTTCTGTGCGGATGCGAAAAATTTCCAACTGTCAAATTTTCGGTTATATTTTTACTGGAATTGATAACGTTTTAGCTCGAAATAATGTGCCACTCGATAACACTGTTTCCTGAAACGAACTTTAGTACAAAGCAAGTGCAAGTGGTCGGATGAAATGCATTCTGAAGTGTTTTTTATCAGCATCCTTTTCGTCAGAACTGTTACTACGCTTCTGATTGTAGGTGGATTTAGCAAGAGTTTTTTTGAAGATCCGATGGAATGTTGTTAAATGGTGAGCTAGAATTAGGAGATGCAACAGTTTTTCAAGTCTTTGCTTCACAGACAAGCCATCGTTCATTTGGTGAGTTCATTCCTATTTATTTATTCACCTATTTTGGTACCTTTATCAGTTTTCTACAACTTGGTCTTATATACCATTTCGAAGAGGAGCTTTCGTGTTGTAAAGGCCGACTAAAAGTAAATTGGTAGGCCCCTAGCGCGCCGCTAGCACACGTCTAGTGTTGGGAATCAAAAATCTTTGACAGTGGTTTGTTTACACTTCTATAGAGAACAGCTGGTGCAAGTTTGATCAAAGTAGTCGATCGCGTTCAGAAATAACTTCAAATGAAACTCGAAAGAAGACAAAATATTGTGCACAAACTCCTGGAAAATCCAAAGTGAATCGGTTCCAAGCTGGCTAAAGAGCTGAATATGTCGAAAACAACAGTTTGTCGAGTGCTCAAAACCTACAAGGAAACCCTGAGTGTGGAAAGGAATCAGCGGACCTACGAAAAAACTGGAACCATGGATCGTCAGCTGCGCAGTAGGATGTTGAGGTGCGTTAAAGCCAACCCCGGTCTTTCGATTCGAGATGTGGCCAGAAGGTACAACGCCAACTTTCAAACGGTGCGGAACATCCTTGCCAGGGAAGGATACAAGTCGTACAACGCCAGTAAACATCATTCGTCACATCCTCGACGATGACATCCCAAGTTTACACCGAAGAAAGCCTGAAAAAGCGTGTATTGTCGCTGATTGTGACTATCTGAAAGCGAATTTGACAGGTTTCATGTGTCAAACACTTGCCTTTCAACTTCTTCTGGTATCTAGCAAGTACAAAATATCATTATAATATCTAATGATTTTAAAATTCAGAAAATCATTTTTTATAGCAAGTGAGTGGAAGCAAGCCTGGTCAAGATGACTTCGTGTACTAAGGATTCGAGGATCTTTCCTAGACAACAGAGTATCTAAATTCCACGGTAGTTTTCGACACGTTGTGTCTTTGAAGTTTCACACTAAGGCTTCCTTAGAGTATCACCTTAAACAACAGTACGGATCCGAAAAATCTCTGAAGATTCTTGATTTGAACACCAAGCTGACGATTTACCCTAGTGACTACCATTGTACGATGTAAGTCAAACGTTAGCTTAGAGGTCGCTTACTTGTTCTACTCTTTCGAGTACAAATCCACCAATTGAGTAATCGAATACGATTCGCGTCTTTGTGCGATGAAATGACATGACTACACATTTTGATATACTGAGGGAGAGCTTGTTTAAGTGGCACCAGTCAACAAATTGGTCCAGTAAATCTTGGAGCTGACGGCAATGTTCGACGTCCATCCATACGGGAAGCGAACGTCCTGTGTGGTTTATCAAACAACCGTTGGAAGTCGAAATCGTTGGAAGACAAATGGAAGGTAGCCCAAGAAGTTCATCTGTGTAGACGCTGCTTGTATTCGCATGTTAAATGGCCGTGCAAAACATCAAACTGCGGGGTCAACGGTTGTAAACAACGCTATCACCGATTGTTCAATCCGGGCGATCCACGAGAAGGCAAAGCAGAGGTTTAGACTCCGGTGCAATCTCCGTTTATCAGCAACATCAGCAAATTCTCTTCCGTATTGTCCCTGAGTTTCTTCACGCTAATGGTCGATCGGTTCAAACCTTCGCTTTCCTGGATGGTGGTTTCGATTTCACTTTAATGAAGCGGTCTTTGGCAGAGCATTTGGGTGTACAAGGTCCGACTTCTCGACTGTGTAGGCAGTGGACTAACAGAGTCAAGCGTGTGCAAGAAGAATCCCAGCAAATTCAGCTGAATATTTCTGTAGTTACCACAGGCAAGCAGTCTACCCTACACAAAGTGCAAATCATCGACGGACTAGAACTACCGCGACAGTCTATGCATTTTGAAGAGCTGAGGAGCAAATATCCTTACATGAGAGGTTTACCTGTTTGAAGCTACAACGACGTCGATCCAGGCCGTGAAAACGAGTCAGTAGTTACCAAAACTAGACTAGGCTGGGTTCTATATGGTCACCCTGGAAATCACGTCAGTAGTTTATCGCATTGTTATTCAAGTCCCAAGACAACGACGTCACAACACAACTAGTTTCTTCTCTATGGAGAACGTTGGAGTTTCGGTGACACAGGCGAATGAATCAGCGTACGACGAGCGAGCTCAAGAGATTCTTTAAGCAACCACAACCAGGACCGAAACCGGACTTCTGTGGAAGTTGAGAACGTTGAGTTTCCCCACAGCAGACTGAAGTGTTTAGAACGTCGTCGTCTTCATAAATCACCAACCTTGTACGACAACGTTAGGCAGCACATCGCGGACTATGTATCCAAAGGCTACGCACACAAGGTGAGATGGATCCGAAGCGGACGTGGTTTCTACCTCGGGGTGTCGTATTGAATCCCAAAAAGACCGATAAAGTTAGGGTCGTCTCCTTGAACTCCGTTCTTCTAAAAGGACCTGACCTGCTGACATCGTTGCAAGCAGTCTTATACCGTTATCGACAGAAGGAGACCGCCATCAGCGGAGACATAATGGAAATGTTCCATCAAGTACTCATCAGACTCCAAGATCGTACAGCTCAGTGGTTTCTGTGACGGGACAAGCCATCCGATACGTTTCAAGTATACGTCGCAATTTTCGGATCAACGAATTCTCCTAGTTCAATGCAATTAGTGAAGAACCTGAAAGCGGAGGAGTATGCTGCGGGGTTCCCGGAGGCATTGATTCTGTAGAAGTAGCAGTTCAGCTGGCATTGGACGTTAAGGAAGTGTACGAAAAAGTAGGATTCCTTTTTCGGCATTGGATGTCGAACTCTTCATAGGTGCTGCAGCGGATTGGGGAGAAGAACACGAAGTCGGTGTAATAATGATGCAATGTGCAATAAAGAAAGATTATCGAGATTTCAAAGTTTGAAACCCTTGAAATCATAGAGGGATCTCATTGAACCATGCTGAAATTCACTTAAAATAGATGTGGTTGTGCATATGAAAAGTCAAGCGTTTAAACACTTTGATCAGAAGTGTGAACTTTCTTGAGTGCATGAAAAAAAAAATGCATAGTATCATGATAAGCTGACAGTGCGAATAAGGGCGGCTATGTGATGTTTTGCTGTACCTGTTGTGGACATTAGTACTTCCTTCTTCGTAAATTTGTTAAGGACACCCTGTCTCGCCTCAAAAGCTATTCTTTTTAAAGTACTGATCTTCACAACATAAAGGGCACCATAACGGAGCATTAGATTTGATCAAATTATTTTCAGTTCTAGTTTTCTAATGCCGAGTTTATTCAGAAAGTCCCTTAAATTTGTATTTAAAAAGCTTAAAATTTGTCCAGAAACTCAACACAATTTGATCTGGCAGTTTTCGTAATTGGTCGTTAAGTTTGGGTCTAGCACATTTTCAGAGTTAATTCAAAACAATCATAGAGAGGGCTCTGCAATTGCCTTCTTCGTCGCATTTCAAGCTTATTTCTCATCACAACCTAGCTTATTGCGTGCTCTCAACGTAGTGTTCTAGATGCACTTCCACAGTGACTAATTGAGAGCTTTCGATGCCTGAACCATTTTTGCATTAGTATACACTGGAGATACAAATCTGCGTAAAAAAAAAACGCGTAGATTCCGGAATCCGCGTAAAAAAAACCGCGTAAATTCCGAAATCTGCGTAAAAAAAACCGCGTAAAAAAGACCGTGTAAAAAAAACCGCGTAAAAAGCGACTCTAGTGTATAACGATATACCGCGTAAATTCTGAAATCCGCGTAAAAAAACCCAAATCCGCGTAAAAAAAACCGTGTAAATTTCGAAATCCGCGTAAAAAAAACCGCGTAAAAAGCGACTCCAGTGTAATTGTGTGACAAGTGCAATATACTCTATGCCCAGGGAAGTCGAGAAATTTTCCAACCATAAAAATTCCTAGACCGGACCGGGAATTCAACCCAGTCATCTCCAGTATGGTCTTGCTTTGTAGCTGCGCGTTTACCGACTGAGCTACAAATGTCCTGGAATAAACCAAATTTGTCCTGACAACCCTTAAACCTTAAGAAAGTTCTCAGCGTCAGACTGTATCTTCTTCTTATTTTCAATTATTTGCTGCAATCGTGACGGTAATAAGCCTTCAAATTTCTCGATTTAAATAGTTTTTCAAAAAACAACCGCCTGTGACAAATCCGTCAGAATTTATCCTGAAGATCCTGGAATTCATCTTGCATATTCTTCAGGATTAGTTCATAATTTACGATGAAAGTAGTCAGCATCAAATCAGGATAAATTCGCAGAACTCTCCATGAATTTTCTCAGAATAAATACTGACAGTAGTTAAAATTTGTGTCGAATTAAAGTCCCAGAATCAGTAAGGAAATTCTACATCACTTGTCCTGATCGTCCGCTGTTTTTTGTCCTGAAAATCCGCAGAGTTAGTTCTCCCTCCCCATGGACATGGAGGTTGACGGTACTGAAGCAAAGGGTTATGTTTAATTTCTTTATATTTGCAACGATGATGATTTCCTATAGTGACACATATCACCTTCTTAATGCTTCAGTATACCTCAAACGATTAATTCTTGGTTGTTAATAGAACTTCCTTGATGCAATCGGCTGCATTATGCAGACTGAGCAATTCTGATTATAGTATCAGATTTGTTCTGTATACAGAGGAACTGGGAGGGCTTATTAGAAACTTCTCACCAATAAAGTAATGATCTTCTATTAAATTTTGCATATCATTTTACTAATATTTTATTTTATTGAAGCATATTATTTTTTTACAGTCAATTAGCTTTAGCATACGATACAAGAGATTTAATATTACTTGCTCGTTTTTGCATTAAATAATCAATATTTATTTTACTTGTAATTACCTTTGAAAGTTTTTTTTTCAAGTTTTTTTTTGTGATCTGAAAATTTTCCCAGTTAGAAGTTTCGAAGCTAACGCATGTCCACAGGCCCAATAGAAATATAGACAGAAAAATTGTATCATGAAGAATGGTTGCATGCACTTGCTATAGATGAGTGATTTTCGGAGTTTTGAATTCGTTAGATATTGTAATGGAGATTTGTGCTGTTGGATTCGTGAGGAGATTGGAGGGCGGGTTTTATGATTCGTGAACGCTCGCGATTCATAGCATCGTTGATTGTGACTGCAAGTGAATTTGACGGGTTTTGTGTGTCGGACGCTTGCTTTTTGGCCTCTTCTTGTGTCTAACATGTGCAGAGTATCATTATAACGTCTAATGGTTTTGATATTCCTGGTGGCGTGAAATATATATGTGAGAATATTTTTTTGAGATTTTAGCAGTCATGTTTTGTTTGTAGTTTATATTTTATTTATTTCATGTAATTATCGTAAATAATAGTTATTCAATAATAGATAGTTTATCCATACATTCGTACTTTGACGCGAAGCGCAGTGGATTATGAGATGCTCGATGACCCTGGAGGGATCGATTTTGCTTACTGAGCAGAAAATCATGGATATAACCCCAAGCTCTTCCACAGCACCATCATTTGTATATTTGATATTGGACATTCACCTCGGAAACTATTTGCATATCAAGCGAAAACGTAGTCCTGTATTGTCGCGAAGCGTTATGGTTCTGAGATGCTCGATGACCCTGGAGGGATCGTTTTTGCTTACTGAGCAGAAGATCATGGGTTTAATCCCAAGCTCTCCGGCATGACTCTTAAAATTCATGATCACTAAATCCAGTCTGGTTTAACAGACAAATAAAAAACTTGAAAAATCGAAAGCAAAAAGCACATAAAATTTATAAAAAAAACACAATAGTAGTAATAATTTATTAATTTATTTGGATCTATGCGATCAACTGAATTTAGCTATCAGTACTGCATTTGAAGAATATAATGCAAAAACTGAACGTGAAATAAAGTCCTGTCCGAAGAACTTCTTTAATTACGTAAAAACGAAATTAAAATCTGACAATTTTCCTTCAATAATGCATCTAGACGAAAATGTCGGTGATAGTTCGGAAAAAAAACTGTAATCTATTGCAAAATTTTTTCAAGAAATTTATACGACATTTTCTGAAGAAGATCGTGACCGCGATTATTTTGCATTTTATCCAGAATTTTCAAGGGACATTGGCCTCAATCAACTTCAAGTGCAGGACATTTTGCAGGCTTTAAAAAATGTAGATGCCTCAAAAGGTCCTGGACCTGACGGAATTCCTCCAGTATTTATTAAATGTCTAGCAATGGAACTCAGTGCTCCATTGTTTTGGCTTTTTAATATGTCCCTGGAATCCGGAACCTTCCCTAAAATTTGGAAAAGCTCATTTCTAGTACCTATCTTTAAATCTGGTCGAAAAACTGACGTACGTAATTATCGTGGTATAGCCATTATCTCTTGCATTCCTAAGCTTTTCGAGTCAATTATCAACGAAAAATTATTTCTCCAAATCAAAAATAGAATTACTGACATGCAACACGGCTTTTTCAAGGGTCGTTCGACCTCGACCAACTTACTTGAATTTATAGACTATTCATTGAATGCAATAGATAATGGAAACCACGTAGAAGCTCTCTATACAGACTTTAGCAAGGCATTTGACCGCATTGACATACCAATGTTACTCTTTAAACTGTAAAAAATTGGAATTAAGTCAGGGCTCCTGAAATGACTTGAATCATATTTAACTAACCGCCAACAAATAATTAAATTCAACGGAAAGAAATCGAGCCCAATTCAATTCACTTCAGGCGTCCCCCAAGGCTCTCATTTGGGACCTCTCCTTTTTATTCTATACGTAAACGACATATCTTACATTCTCAAAAAACTTAAATTGCTTATTTATGCCGACGACATGAAGCTCTTTTTGGAAATAAGAAATGAAGAAGACATCAATATATTCCGGAATGAAATACACATATTCTACATTCTACAATTAAAACACTATATATTGCCTATGTGAGGTCAATACTGGAATATTGCAGCATTGTATGGTCTCCATTTTCAATCACGCACGAAGAAAGATTAGAATCAGTACAAAAACAATTTCTATTATACGCTCTTCGTAAATTAGGTTGGACTTCATTTCCTCTTCCATCATATGAAGCACGCTGCATGCTTATAAATCTTGGCTTATAAACATACAAACATTAAAAGAGCGTCGTGAATATGCAATGGTTTCATTTGTAAATGATATCGTTTCGCAGCGAATTGACTCAACAGAACTTTTATCAAAATTAAATTTCCATGCACCCACTCGGCAACTCCGAAATCGAAATTTATTTGCCATAAAACATCATCGCACAAATTATGCAAAATATGGGCCATTAAACCGCATGATGGCCTCTTACAATAAACACTGCGAAACCATTGACTTTACAATGTCTCGGCATAAACTAAAGCAATATTTTTATTCCATAAGAAATAACAACTCATAAAAGAAAAGACAAGAAAGCTGACACTACTTTTTTATATAAATATATATTTAAGAAAACAAAACTGTATTAATTGTACTAGTCTACGTTGGTTGACGAAATAAATAAATAAATAAACGAAATGAATATGTTCTTTCGATAGCCGGCTATCGAGAGATTAAATAAACAACAAATAAACAATACATACTTTTGGTTGCATCGCCAACTTGAGGTGAATCCTAACCGAATACCCTACCCAACCCTCCAACTCCGTAGCAATTATGAGGGTGTCGCTAAGTCGGTGGCCTCTCGTTAAGTAAGTACTACATCAACATTTCCTTCCCTATCCCTAGTTATGGTAAAGATGGGCGTGGCCGGGAATAGCGACAGTCATGCTTCTGTTACTCTTGTTTAGATTGGAACCAATGTTTACTCCCCAGCATTATTTCTGAAAGTAGTCTAACTGAGAATTTCAGAAGAGACGTGAGTGGCGCTAGTATCCAATCTACGAAATATATCATAACAACGCTATAACAACGCTAAGGATTCGAGGATCTTTCCTAGACAACAGAGTATCTAAATTCCACGGTAGTTTTCGACACGTTGAAGGCTGCCGGATTTGTGAATGGGAATCCTTTATTCCTTTATTTAACGTCGGTCTCTGTTCCGCAATCTAGTGCCAATCACCGACGGACATCGATTGCTATCCATTGACGGCAATCGAATGTGCAGGAAGGCAGCTTCCACACCTGCGTAGGATATCGCACCCATTCAACACACATGGGCCGGGACCAACGGCTTTACTTCTCTTCCGAAGGAAGACGTGACCAGAGAATTTTATGTCTCAGAAAAATCCCACCGACCTCGGCTGGGATTGAACCCAGACCCATTGGGGTGTGAGAAAGCAGTCACGCTTACCACTACACCATCAGCGCCGACTGAATGGGAATCATTGAAGCATTTTTCCACAGACCTGGGAACGTTTTTTCTTCCATTGATCGATTGTACAGCTGTGGCAATGGATCTACTAAAGAAGCAGCACACTCTTTCAGTAGATATGGTGGCAGACCATCGACCCCAGCTCCCTTTCGACACATCGAGATTTTTCAAAGCTTTCTGTACTTTCTCTCGAGACAAATTGAGGCAGGAAACAATCTGGGTGAAAGAAGTTTGAAAAAAGATTAGCAGCTTCTTCGAGCGTGGTGGCCGTAGATGAATCGAAGCTAATGGGTTTTGCTTCAAAGACGACTGCGATCTCAGCAAATAATCATGGAGACTTGAAGCAAGAACATCATTATAGGTTGTTTCAGGGTTTCAGAGAAAATTTCCGTTTTCATCAGTTCTAATCTAATCTAATCTAATCTAACACCAACACAGCCAGTTCTTGAAAGTATAATCAATCTACATAATTTTTTCTTGTCTATTTGATACATGTTTCACATCGAAGATGCGTCACACATATCAAAACGGCCAGGCCTACTGTGCAGCATTTTTTTTTTGTATATTAATTTATTTTATAAGGCTCAACCGAATTAACTTAACAGAGCCGAGGATTCATGGTCACTATACAATACATCTTAAAGCTATAGTCAAAAGGTACAACACAATAAACACTTTATCTTCCGCTATCCAAAAAGCCTCCTCCATCAGAACTGGAGCCGCTTCCAGTAGTTTCATTGTATGGCAAATTGTTGTACGCCAACGAGGGTCAGAGCACGTCCATTGCAGCAATGGACGCAAAACGTGGTCAGCACTCACACACTCATCACGAAACGGTTGCTTTCCAAAGTCGACGACGCATCGACCGAAAGAACTGCTGATGAAGAACAATGAGGAGGACCACGTTGCTGCGAGTAAACAGACGATCGCGTAGCACACATCGAGAGTGGCCTGCTTTTGTCGACAGCCGAGTGAACACTGACTGTGCAGCATTTAAGGGGCAAGATGATTCAGAAACATCGGGCCTGTTTAAATCGAAGATTTAAATACGATGCTTCAGAATCCGATAAATGGATGAAACGAGGACATCTTGTACCGTACGTTCCGATTTTGGTAATTATGTGATTATATTATACTGGAAAATCCTGATGCTTGGGACTAGCAATCATCCTCAATGTGTAAAAACTGGTAATCTTAAGCTAGGCAATACCAGCGCCGGCCGTGCCCTAACGCAGGCCAAGAAAGGAATGGGTAGAAATGTGTTGACGTGATACTCGCTTTGATGAAAGCCAAGAAATCCTCTGCACTTCCACGAGGAATCACTGGGATGTTGGGTAAGAGGGTTGGGTTTACGCGTACAAGATTATAAAACGTTTATTAACAAACTTTTAATCCACCTATTCCTTTGCAGTTAAATTTTACCCGTTCAATTTTGGCAGCAAGCCCGAAAATTAGGTGTTGCCTCTATAGAACGGTCTTATTTTGAAATTCAATTTATGATTTAATTGACTTCGGACTTTATTGAAAGTTGTAATCACAAGGAGCAAAAACACACTATTTTCAAATTCCATTCAATCTTGGCACGTTGCCGAAATTAAACCCCGTGCCAAAAACGAAAGGTTTTGTGATTTTGTTGCTAAAATCGATCCGTGCCTAAATCAAACGACTGCTGTACAAATATATAAATTAAATAAATGGTAAGCTCTCACCAGATTCTGCAGTTGTTTGTGACCATTCAACACTGTTGACCATCATAATCACAAGTGCTAATAAGTTGGAACGAACTCACCAAATGAATCCATGAGCAATGTCAACAGAATGAAATTGCATGGCGCTACTGGTTCTTTCATGGTCCACCTTACTTGCTTGAATCAGGATGATATCCACCTGGTACTATTCAACGTTGTTGCCTTTCATTGAATACATCTTGATTCCTGGTGATTCCTTTTCTTTAGGGAGAATTTCCTGTAGTCCTGTATCTGTTATCTTTTTGTAATTTTCACATTTTGATCATCCAGATCAGGTTCAGCTAATATGAAATCGTCGCAAACGAAATAACGTCGGGGGTTCACTGGAGGAGTTTGTTTTCGTAGGTGCTGCCCTCTGAAGCTCTGAAAAAACTTCATGACACGGGTTTTGTTGAGAGTCACGGAAAGACAGCCCCAAACTTGAATAACTTTAGAAATCACTATCAGATTGGTTTTTTATGCCGAAATCATTTCTCTGAAAAAAAAATCACAGCAAAGAAAATGCACGTCAAACTTCAAACCTCCGTTTCCATCAGTTCTAGATGCGAAAAAGCGTTTGCGGGCTTTTCGGAGCCTGACCACCAAGGCTTCCAGTTGACCCTACTATGAGCACGGCGGCGACGAGGAACATTAGCATGCAAGATTTCGTATAATTTATCGTAAAATAGGAGTACGTTGGCATCCACACAGTCACCTTGAAGATAGTGTTCCCAATCTATCGATGAGAGTTCCACAATGCCGAAAGTGGAAATCCTCGAGTTCGGATTGAGAATCAACTTGGTTATGAAGATAGCAATGAGTATCAACTTGTAGAACGAATGGTACGTGATGAGCGTCGATGTTCAAGAGTAGAAGCGGTGGTTGAACAATTTTAACATCGTCCGGTGAATCTGCAAACACCAAATCTAGCATGTCATTGAGGTTTGTGATGGATTTCTTTTGCACAAGCGTAGATTACCCAATAAGTAACAAATAAGTCACAAAATACGAATAGAAACATCCCAATCCTTTTCGCCTTTCGGCAGGATTATCTCATAACCTGTGAGCAAAAATGTTCACCGGAAGCAAAGATAATTGCATCCAACGACGACGACGACAACGACGCCCGAAAAGGCTTCTCCACCCAACCTCCATCAAAAGCCACTTTTCCGACATTATTGATAGGCAAATTTGATCGAATTTGACTAGGTACATAGCTGGTGCTGCTTCTCCTCCTTTCCGTTTCACTCTAATCGATCATTGAAGACCAATAGGGACCGAGCCAACGATAAACCAATTTTCCAGTCTAGTCAATGCCGAATTGAGTTTGGCGTCTCTGGGAAGGTTTCCATGGCCTTTCGGAACGGATGTCGATGATAAGAGACGATGAAGCTGGAAGCTCCAAGGGCAATTTTACGAGCGGCTGGAGCTTTTGAATAGCTTCACCATGCATTGGCATGCTGGCACTGTTCCTAGGTCGGGAAAATGGATTTTTAACCTAATTATCCGCCTTTTGCCACGTGAGATGGAATTGCGGTGCTGTTCCGAGGATTTATCGTTGTTTTACCCGCAAAAGGACAAGTTTGATCGATTTACAGTCTGCTACATTCAGGGTGAACCACTTTGCGTGATTGTCCTTGACTGGTTGTGTGTAATCGATGCCGATAAACTTCGCAACAGAATTTCCAATCTTTCAAAACAATCGCCACCCATTAAAATGCAAATTTGCTCACAATCATAATTGGATGCAACCAATCAATTTCTACTCGCATAGAGATAAGGCTGAATCAACGAACCATGTATGCATGCTTCCGCTTGACCCCCCTCGCACACCATCGTCAGTTCCTTCCGGAACTGGTCAGGGCAGTCCACGACACGGATTTAACGATTGCAACTGACTTTCGCTCTGAACGCAATTGCTGTGCTGTGCCTCCCACCCCATCATGAACACTCAACAAGAGCTGCAATCGACCTCTATGTATAGTCATAGTGTATCCTTAACCACAGGTCGGTCGGTTTAATGCCCAGATATCGAATGCATCGAGTATGATGAATGTGTGCCGGGTCGAGTACCTACAACCGTATAGGGGGTGCAGATAAAAAGCCTACGGGCATCAGCAAGCCGCATACAATGTGGTTACGGAACAGATCCTGGTATCAGTGGCTAGCTAATGCAGTAGTAGTATTCCGAATTGGAGGAGGAGGAGGAGGCATGAGTGGTTGGTCACGAAGTTTTGTTTACTACTTCATGGGACTTGCATGCCGAAGTGGGTGGGACGCGATGGGGGCAGAGAATCAATACAACACTCAAGCATGATTGTCAGACACAATGACAAAGTTGTTCAGTAAATATGGAGTGGAATTTGTGCAGTTGAGAGGAGCAAAGTTCACTACTTTCCACTTATTGATGTTCAAGTGTTTGCTTTTGGGCGTTCCAGTAAGGTTTCGTTTTATAATTTGAAAATTATTTAACTTCAGTGATGTTGTCGTTGAATTTGAGCTAAGTGGTCGCAATTTCTTTCATTTGGCATTACGTCAAATTCGTAACGCCATGAAACGTTCGATCATTTACTTTCGTACATTTTTCTATTACCAAAGTATAACGAGTGACATATCCTAATAGTTAATAGTACAGTCAAGATTCCTATAGTACGGTTAATAGGGACCGCACTATAGGAACCGGCATTAACGAATACACGTAGCATATGGGATTGGAGCTAATTGGGACCAAACACTGATTGTCGGGCAATTTGAAGAGATAACTTCCTGATGTCTTCTGAGAAGTTGTTAAGCAGAAAGTTGGCCACCTTTTGGAACGATTCAGTTTCCGGTAGGACACAAGTCTGATCCTGTGGAAGATCCGGAACATCCGGTAAAGTGGCCAATTCACGAAACTGATCCTAGAGCTCCGCGGATTTTTCGAAACCACTCATAAACGTCTTATCAGAAAGAATTCGGAATTGTGACCGGAATATGGACCCTGGGGACTGTGGGATGGTTCACCGGAAGATCCGGAACATCCGTAAAAGTGGCCAATTCATGAAACTGATCCTAGAGCTCCGCGGTTTTTTTGAAACCACTCATAGACATCTTATCAGAATGAATTCGGAGTTGTGACCGAATAATTTACCCTGGGGACTACGGAATGATCCACTATAATATCCGGAACATCCGTAAAAGTGGTCAATTCATGAAACTGATCCTAGAGCTCCGCGGTTTTTTTGAAACCACTCATAGACATCTAATCAGAATGAATTCGGAGTTGTGACCGAAATATGGGCCCTGGGGACCACGGGATGGTTCACCGGAAGATCCGAAACAACCGTAAATGTGGCCAATTCATGAAACTGATCCTAGAGCTCCGCGGATTTTTCGAAACCACTCATAAACGTCTTATCATAAAGAATTCGGAATTGTGACCGGAATATGGGCCCTGGGGATTATGGGATGGTCCACCGGAAGATCCGGAACATCCGTAAAAGTGGCCAATTCATGAAACTGGTCCTAGAGCTCTACGGAATTTTCGGAACCACTCATAAACATCTTATCAGAATGAATTCGAAGTTATAACCGAATAATTGACCCTGGGGACTACGGAATGATCCACTATAATATCCGGAACATCCGTAAAAGTGGTCAATTCATGAAACTGATCCTAGAGCTCCGCGGTTTTGTCGAAACCACTCATAAACGTCTTATCAGAATGTATTCGGAGTTGTGACCGGAATATGGGCCCTGGGGACTATGGGATGGTTCACCGGAAGATCCGGAACATCCGTAAAAGTGGTCAATTCATGAAACTGATCCTAGAGCTCCGCGGTTTTTTCTTAACAACTCATAGACGTCTTATCAGAATGAATTCTGAGTGTTGACCAGAATATGAACCCTTGGGACCACGGAATGGTTCACTAGAAGATCCGGAACATCCGTATAAATGGTCATCCTAGAGCTCCGCGACTTTTTCGAAACCACTCATAAACGTCTTATCAGAATGTATTCGGAGTTGTGTTCGGAATATGGACTCTGGGGACCACGGAATGGTTCACTAGAAGATCCGGAACATCCGTATAAATGGTCAATTGATGAAACTGATCCTAGAGCTCCGCGACTTTTTCGAAACCACTAATAAACGTCTTATCAGAATGTATTCGGAGTTGTGTTCAGAATATGGACTCTGGGGACCACGTGATGGTTCACCGGAAGATCCGGAATATCCGTAAAAGGGGTCAATTCATGAAACTGATCCTAGAGCTTCGCGGATTTTTCAAACCAGTTATAGACGTCTTATCAGAATGAATTTGGAGTTATGACCTTAATTTGAACTCTGGGGACTACAGGATGGTCCACCGGAAGATCCGGAACATCCGTAAAAGTGGCCAATTCATGAAACTGGTCCTAGAGCTCTACGGATTTTTCGGAACCACTCAATTCGGAGTTGTGACCGAAAAATTGATCGTGGGGCTACGGAATGGTCCACTATAATATCCGGAACATCCGTAAAAGTCTTCAGTTCATGAAACAGTCCTAGAGCTCCATGGATTTTTCGAAACCACTCATAGACGTCTTATCAGAATGAATTCGGAGTTGTGACCGGAATATGGGCCCTGGGGACCACGAGATAGTTCACCGGAAGATCCGGAATATCCGTAAAAGGGGTCAATTCATGAAACTGATCCTAGAGCTTCGCGGTTTTTTTCAAAACCACTCATAAACGTCTTATCAGAATGAATTCGGAGTTGTGACCGGAATATGGACCCTGCGGACCACGAGATGGTTCACCGGAAGATCCGGAACATCAGAAAAAGTGGTCAATTCATAAAACTGATCCTAGAGCTCCGTGGATTTTTCAAACCAGTTATAGACGTCTTATCAGAATGAATTTGAAGTTATGACCTTAATTTGAGCTCTGGGGACTACAGGATGGTCCACCGGAAGATCCGGAACATCCGTAAAAGTGGCCAATTCATGAAACTGGTCCTAGAGCTCTACGGATTTTTCGGAACCACTCAATTCGGAGTTGTGACCGAAAAATTGATCGTGGGGCTACGGAATGGTCCACTATAATATCCGGAACATCCGTAAAAGTCTTCAATTCATGAAACAGATCCTAGAGCTCCATGGATTTTTCTAAACCACTCATAGACATCTTATCAGAATGAATTCGGAGTTGTGACCGGAATATGGGCCCTGGGGACCACGAGATGGTTCACCGGAACATCCGGAATATCCGTAAAAGTGGTCAATTCATGAAACTGATCCTAGAGCTTCGCGGTTTTTTTCAAAACCACTCATAAACGTCTTATCAGAATGTATTCGGAGTTGTAACCGGAATATGGGCCCTGGGGACTATGGGATGGTTCACCGGAAGATCCGGAACATCCGTAAAAGTGGTCAATTCATGAAACTGATCCTAGAGCTCCGCGACTTTTTCGAAACCACTCATAAACGTCTTATCAGAATGTATTCGGAGTTGTGTTCAGAATATGGACTCTGGGGACCACGAGATGGTTCACCGGAAGATCCGGAATATCCGTAAAAGTGGTCAATTCATGAAACTGATCCTAGAGCTCCGTGAATTTTTCAAACCAGTTATAGACGTCTTATCAGAATGTATTCGGAGTTATGACCTTAATTTGAACTTTGGGGACTACAGGATGGTCCACCGGAAGATCCGGAACATCCGTAAAAGTGGCCAATTCATGAAACTGGTCCTAGAGCTCTATGGATTTTTCGGAACCACTGAATTCGAAGTTGTGACCGAAAAATTGATCCTGGGGCTACGGAATGGTCCACTATAATATCCGGAACATCCGTAAAAGTCTTCAATTCATGAAACAGATCCTAGAGCTCCACGGATTTTTCGAAACCACTCATAAACGTCTTATCAGAATGAATTCGGAGTTGTGACCGGAATATGGACCCTGGAGACTACAGGATGGTTGAATAGAGCTCCGCGGGTTTTCAGAAACCACTCATAGACACCTTATCAGATGAATTCGGAGTTGTGTTCAGAATATGGACTCTGGAGACTACGGGATGGTCCACCGGAAGATCTATAACATCCTTAAAAGTGCTCATTTCATGAAACTGATCTTAGGGCTCCACGGTTGGTTTTTTATAAACCACTTATAGAAGTCTTATCACAATAAAATCGGAGTTTTGACCAGACATTTTACACTGGGGATCACGGGATGGTCCACTAAAATATCCAGAACATCCGTAAAAGTGGTCAATTCATTAAACTGATCCTAGAGCTCCGTGCTTTTTTAGAAACCACTCAGAGACATCTTATCAGAACTTTCGGAGACGAACCAGCCCAGGGCTGAAAGTCTCCTAACTAAAGATATATAAAAAATCTTATCAGAATGAATTCGGAGTTGAGTTCAGAATATGGACTCTGGAGACTACGGGTTGGCCCATCGGAAGATCCGGAACATCCCTAAAAGTGCTCAATTCATGAAATTGATTCTTGAGCTCCACGATTTTTCAAAAAGCACTCATAGACATCTTGTCACAATCAAATCGAAGTTTCGACCAGACAGTTTATACTGGGGACCACGGGATGGTCTATTAAAAGATCCGGAAGATCATTGAAAGTGATGAATTCATGAAACTGATCCTAGAGCTGAAAAAACATTTCCTCCAAAAAGTAGGGGAAAATGGGGTAAAATGGTCCAAAACACATACCTACAAGGCTCTCCGGTCTATGATTCCCCGGACGATTTCCCTTCGGAAAAGTCGCTTTTCATGGCCGGAATTCAGCGTGCTGTTGAGATATTGAATTTTGGGTAATTTTTTACCCATTTTTGCCCATAGTGCAGTGCTTAGATCAGTTTTCTTGACCTATCCACTTTAATGATTGTTCAGAATATTCCAGAGGACCATCCAATGGACCCTGTGGTCCATTTTCCAGTCACAACCTTGAGTTCATTCTGATGAGTTGTCTATTATTTTCCAGAGGAGCGTTTATGATCTCCAGGGTCTATTTTCCGATCATAACTCCTAATTCATAATTATAATACGTCTATGAAAGTTTACGAAAAAAAACAGAGTTCTTGGATCAGTTCCATGAATTGAGCCTTTTTACTGATGTTTCGGATCTTTCGGAGGACCACACTGGTCCCAAAGCCGTATTTAGAAAGACAAAAATGTTTGCGCCCAAACCGTCAGTTTTAGGTATATAGTGTCTTCGGGAAAGTTTCTTCATATTGTTTGGCCGATCTTTTTAAGTTGGTGAAATTAGGGTGGTCTACAAAATTGGAGATTTGAAAATACAAACTTTTTTTTTTAGATAGGCCAATGCAATGTTCTAAAAGTTGTAGAACAATCAATTCGAAGCAATTTTGCTCAATGGAGATTTTCATTGAAAGAATGGTTCTATTAAAATGGCAACGTTTCTAAACGGAGCAAACCGATTTTCAAACATTTTTTTTTTCATTATTGGTGGAAAAAACGGTGAGAGCGTTTTTTGTTTAAAATAATTAATTTAATTTAAAAAAAATCTTTGTTTTTTATCAAAAAATAGCCATAATATTTAAATAAAGGAGATATCAAATAAGTTACTTCTGCAAAAATATGCGTCATAAAAAGTTCTAAAAGTATTTAGAACAATGTTTTTACGAGAGGTTAGGGTGGTCCCTAGAAAATCGGCTTTCTTTAAATATTGTTTATACGTTGATCACCAATAAAAATATTTAAGGAAAGATTTTAAAGGGGCCACTCTAACCTACTCGTTTAAAATAACCATAAGTCATGAACCATAAGAGATAGAAATTTGATGCCGTGAGCAAAGTTGGTTCAAATTGATTGTTCTACAACTTTTTAAAAACACTGCATTAGTCTATCTCAAGTAATAAATTGAGGTTGAATTTTTAATTCACCAATTTTAAGGACCACCTTAATTTCAAATCGGCTAAAAATACGAAGAAACTTTCCCCAAGACACCATGTACCTAAAAGTGATGGTTTTGGTGTTAATATTTTTGCCTTCATAAATACGGCTTTGGGACCATTGAGCATTGGTCCCAGGGTAAATTTTCTGATCATAACTCCAAATTAATTCTGATAAGACGCCAATTAGTGCTTTCGAAAAAAGCGGACCTCAAGCTCAGTTTCAAGAACTGAATGTTATTATGGATGTTCAGGATCTTCCTGGTGAACCATCTCGTGGTCCTAAAGGTCCATTTTCCGTCTAAGCGTTCATATTCCAGTCACAACTCCAAATTCATTTTGATAAAACGTTTATGAGTGGTTTCGCAAACTCATGGAGCTCTAGGATCAGTCTCATGAATTGACAACTTTTGCGGATGTTCCGGATCTTTCGGTGGACCATCCTGTAGTCCCCAGAGTCCAAATTCTAGTCAAAACTCCGAATTAATTGTAATAAGACGTCTATGAAAGGTTTCGAAAAAAAAATGGAGCTCTAGTTTCATGAATTGACTAACCTTCTCACGAACGAGTGTGACGAGCACCTCAACGATGATGCAGCAGAAAACGAAGGTGGCACGGCAACAAACCTTGGAGCACGCGCAGAAGACGACAACACTTAGAAGACTTAGATCAACTACCAAGTGAGCTATTAAAATACGGTGGTGAAGCACTGGCTAGAGCGCTGCACTGGGTAATTGCCAGGATTTGGGAGGAGGAGATATTACCGGAGGAGTGGATGGAAGGTGTCGTATGCCCAATCTACACTGCTGAGCGCCGCCTAAAAGGTACTCTTCCAAATTCTATGCCACCGCCTGTCACCATTTGCAATAGAGTTCGTGGGGACCAGGCGGGATTCATGCCCACGCTACCACGGACCAAATTTTCGTTATTCGGCAGGTTCTGCAGAAATGCCGCGAATACAACGTGCCCACACATCATTTGTTCATCGATTTCAAATCCGCATACGACACAATCGATCGAGATCAGCTATGGCAGATTATGCACGAGTACGGACTTCCGGATAAACTGACGCGATTGGTCCAGGCGACGATGGATCGAGTGATGTGCGTTTTTCGAGTATCAGAGACACTCTTGAGTCCCTTTGAATCTCGAAGGGAGTTACGGCAAGGTGATGGACTTTCGTGTCTGCTATTCAAGAGCTGGGATAGACACGAGTGGCACGATCTTCCGGAAGTCCATCCAGCTTCTTGGCTTCGCCGATGACATCGACATCATGGCACGGAACTTTGAAACGATGGCTTAAACGTACATCAGTCTGAAGGCTGAAGCTAGGTTGATTGGACTTGCCATCAACGCATCGAAGATGAAATACATGAGAGGAAAAGGTTCTAGGGAAGACAATGTTAGCCTCCCACCCCGAGTTCAGATTGACGGTGACAAAATCGAGGTGGTCGATGACTTCGTGTATTTGGGCTGACCGCTGAAAATGATACCAGCAGAGAAATTGAAAGACGCAGGAAATCGTGTCTACTTTGAACTCCGAATACAATTTGCCGCCGCACGAAGTTGACTGTCTACAAGACGCTGGTTAGACCGGTGGTCCTCTACGGACACGAGACCTGGACTATGCTCGTGGAGGACCAACGCGCCCTTGGTGTTTTCGAACGGAAGGTGTTTATTTGTTTATTTGTATTCCTCCATCTGACAAGGTTGTCTTAATGAAGTTGGACAGGGAAAAGCCAAATTGAGTCATGGTGAACTCAAATTGGCATAAAAACCCTGTTTCTTTTCTTAAATTAAGTACATAGAAACAGAAACTTAACATTAACAATTACACAGTTCACAGCAAAAACAATGCAAAATACAATAATTACTACAGTGTAAATTAAAAACGTTAAAATGCGGTCAGTGTCATAAAAGTGTGTCAGCAACAGTGCAGCATCGTCATTGATTGTCAAGTCCTCGTGGAAGGGTCGAAAGCAACCGGAAACAAAAATGAAAACAGGTAGCACAATTCATACAGTCATCAGGGGATGGACAGTCACTCACCTGCTCATAATCAATCCATGCACATAACAGCTTTACAATCGATTACTTAGGCGGCGTTGAAAAGTAGCTGCAGAAGCTTCAAAGTCGAAAAGCTCAGATACATCATTGAAGCGAGAGGCCATGAACCGTATTGGGTCGTGTTGCCCGTATCGACTGTTGCGGGATGCCAAATGCAGGAAGTTACGCCGACGAAGGGGGCGTTCAGGTACATAAACGTTGATATCGGCAAGAATGGCAGGTGCATCCACCTCACTAGTTAATACTTTGGCGACAAAAACCGCTTGCATGTCAGACCTTCGTTTCTCCAGTGTTTCAATTCCTAACAGCATGCATCGATGTTCGTAGGGAGGTAGATTTAGATGTTCACGCCAAGGTAGATAACGAAGAGCTAGGCGCACAAATTTTCTTTGAACCGATTCTATACGGTCAACCCATATACTGCTGTACGGACACCAAACTATTACAGCAGATTCAAGGATCGAGCGAACCAAGGCGCAGTACAGTGATTTCAGACACAGAGGGTCACGGAATCCATCGGCAAGTTTAAAAATAAATCCAAGCTGCCTATTCGCTTTTGAAATCACATCAGCATAATGTGTCCGGAGGTTAAGTTCAGAGTCCAATATCACACCAAGGTCTCTAACCTGATTCAGCCGTTCTAGATCATGACCAGCAAGACGATAGTGGAAGATGATCGGATGACGTTTTCTGGAAAACGAAATAGTGTTGCATTTCGTTACACACAGTTCCAGTAAGTTCCGTTTGCTCCAATCCTCAAATGACTCCAACAAACTCTGCAGGTAGGCACAGTCCTCGATGCATGTGATTACCATGTAAATCTTAACATCATCGGCGTAGAAAACACGATTTCCAGATGGTAAAACAAACGATGCATCATTAATGAAAAGCGAAAACAATAGGGGGCCTAGGTTGCTCCCTTGTGGAACTCCGGATACAATCGGGAAGGCGGTTGAATGTGAGGAGCCTAATTTAACTTTCATAGACCGTCCTGACAGGTATGATTCGAACCAACGAACAAAGGCGACGGATACTCCAAATTTCTCGAGTTTTCGAAGCAGAATAGCATGGTTCACTCGGTCGAATGCAGCTTTGAAATCAGTGTATATAGCATCTACTTGCATGCCAGCGTCCATCGATCGAATGCATAATGAAGTGAATTGAGTGAGGTTCGTTGTCACAGATCTTTTTGGAAAAAATCCATGCTGGGCACTAGAGATGTAATTCTTGCTAGCTTCGAACAAGGCATCGTTCACGATTATCTCAAAGAGTTTGGAGCAAGCATTCAACGACGTTATCCCGCGGTAATTGGAAATATCACACTTGTCCCCCTTTTTGTGAATAGGAATCATGACCGAAGTCTTCCACGCGGATGGGAATGTCATTCGCTGTAATGAAATATTAAACAATTTCACTAGCGGCATCAATAAGACACTTGAGCAATTCTTAAGAATGCATGCAGGAATACCATCCGAACCGTATGACGCAGAATGTTTAAGTTTACGTATCGCTTTTTGTACGTGCTCCTCAGTGATTTGGAAAATTCCAAAGTCGAGCCTATCTGATGGTGTGTCATGGATGGCTGCATTTAGATGCGAGGACGAAATCGACATGTCCGAGAAGGCACTCTTGAAGTGATCAGCAAACAGCTCACACTTGTGGGCATCTGTGCTAGCAGAGCGGGCACCGAGATACATAGACGAAGGTAACCCATTTTCCTTACGCTTCGACCGAACAAATGACCAGAAACGTTTGGGATGCAGGCGTAGATTTCTCTGCGTACGGTCTATATAACGAGCATACATTTCGCGGTTAAAGCTAGTGTATTTATTGCTGGCCAGAACAAAACGACGTTTCAGGTGTTGTGATCGATTACGTTTGAATTTCCGAAGAGCAGTACGTCGACGGCGCTTCAATCTACGAAGCCGATTGTTTGTCCATGGAGGTTTCAGAGTAGGACGCTGAAGTGGCACGTGAGCTTCGATAACACGACGTATCTCAGAGTTGAACGACTCAACGATGTCATCCAGATCTCGTTCGTCATCCAAAAATTGCCAATCAATCACAGAAAATGCTTCACTCATCAAGTCATAGTTGACACGGCGGAAATCAAATTGCGGGTTCTCGTGTGGCTGATCAAATCTCACTGGTGACGGCAAAGAAACGGCAACCTCAATAGCGGGATGTGCAGTGTCGAGTTCTACAAGAGATTCAACCGCTTCAGAAATGCTGCAGTTAGGTAGTGCTGTATCGTTCACCAGTACTAAGTCAAGAGTACGAGAACTGGCATTTTTCACAGAGTTGATTTGCGTCAGACCATTGAAACAAAAGGCATCATATAGAGCACCATCCGAAGTTGAAAAACGGGATATACTGGAATCTATATGAAGTCCGCCATCCTCTGAAGCAGTCCAATGCATGTTGGGGTGATTGTAGTCACCGAACTGAAGCGCAAAATCATGAGGTTTCAAGCATGATATTACTGAACTAACAGAATCGCTATGAAGCTGAATGAGGGACAGATCATCTCTACGATCAGGTGGTAGATATAATACTCCAATACTGACTGAACACGTTTGCAATTTGATTTTTACCCACAGCTGTTCCAAAGCATCACTAACTGGAGCTGGGTCGACACAGCAGCACAATCTAGTAGACACTGCAATCAAAACTCCACCGCCGCGCAGCTTTCTACTGTTCAGTGGATTGCGATCAGTCCGAAAAACAGTGAATGATCCACCAAATAGCTGAGTTGATAGGATGCAGGTGTCGAGCCACGTCTCGGTTAGAACTATCACATCATACTCCGAATCTGCCGCAGCGAGATAGAAGGCATCGATCTTCGTTCGGAGTCCACGGACATTTTGATAGAAGATACGAAGTTGAGAAGAAGAATTTGAGGGAGGCATGCCAGTAATCTGTTGAGTCTGAGCGCAGACTGGGTGGATCACAGGACTACCACTTTCAATCTCAGGAACGAGTCGGTTGCGATGAACAAAAACAGCATCTTGCAGGACAAGGTCAGAGGGCCTCGATGCTTCTGGAGAATTACCTGCGACGTGCAGCGGCAACTGGATTGAACATGGTGAGGCTGGTGTGCTGTTATTGTCAATATTAGACCACAATCGTCGTGGAGCAGAGACGTAAGATGGTACTCTGGAAACCAAGATATTTACAGGCAGAGAAGTTGTTGTTTGCTGACTGTACTTGCCTACGGTTTGATTTTGGAAGACCCCCTCTCTCAACTCATGCGCAGAGCTGGGACGACTGTTGAACGCTGGCAGCTTAGGCTCGACTGCGATGAGAGGACTAGGGGCTTCCACAAGGCTGGCGGCAAGTGTGCGTCCCAGTGGCATGTTGAAGACAACAGGATGTGATTTGTTTTGCAATAAGCGGCTGTAAGCATCATACATTTTAGGAAGAGAATTGCTCGAATTATCATCGTACTTGCCTGAAATAGGGTTTCGGAAGACCCCATCTTCACATCCAAACGCAGGACCGGGACGGCTGGAGGTCGCTGGCAGAATTGGCTCGACTGCGATGGGTGAATTAGGGGCTTCCAAAAAGCATGCGGCAAGTGTGCGTCCCGGTGTCCGACTAGGGTAAACCACGAACGAGTTTATTGACGAATTACGACTAGAAGTGATAAGCGTTTCAGGGACAGAATTGTTCGGAAAACTAGAATACTCGCCTGCAGTTGGATTTTGGAAGACCCCTTTTCCGGACTCATACACAGGACCGGGACGGCTGAAGGTCGCTGGCTGGAGGTGCTCGACTGTGATGAGGGGATCAGGGGCTTCCAAGAAGCTAGCGGCAAGTGAGCGTCCCGGATTCCGGTAGTAGGTAATACGACGTAGTGGCTCTGGGACTTGACTCAGTGATATCACTCCGTCATAGGCATTTGATGAGGTGACTCGCTGGATTTTGGAGTTGTCTGCGGTGTATTTATTGGCAATCCAGGCGGCTTCCAAAAATTTTCGGCTTTGGGGTTGTCAACAAATTCACGAAACAGCATTCCTTTGGGCCATGTAGAGGACGACAATGCTTTCGCCTTCAAATTTGTAGAGACGCCTACTTTGAAGGAGACAAACGACATGGTTTGGATATCTTTACTCTTAGCAACCAGTCGGATAACTTCAACATCCTCAGTTGACAAACGATGCTTGGCAAGTTCGGTGATCTGCTCAGCAGAAACGTCACGGGAAATCCGAGATAGGTATAACCAAAACTTATCCTTAGAAACGGGAACAGTTAGACGGCCTAGACTTGGAGACGGCGAATCTCCAGTAGCAGTCATAAGAGGTGGCAAGTTATTGTCCTTTTTCTCGAATAACCGTCGGCTTCCTATGGTGCGTGACCTATTACCAGACCGTCTAGAGGACACCGGAGTGGTGGAAGTGGTATTGGTCAACTTTGTGAAATTGGATCGAATTTCGATTTTCAATTCCTCCAGAATTTCCAGTTTTAGTTTCCCCAGTAGCTCAGTATGACCGCTCAGTTGTTTCTCCAAACCAGCATCGTAAGCAGCCTTCACGTTTTTCTTGTGACGAACGTCTGACATTATGGCAGCACAGGATTTACACATCCAGAAGAGCTGCCTATTCCGATCGATTTCATCCTACATTTCACTTGGCAGGTGACAGCATTTTAGGTGAAACACCGCGCTACAGAACCCACGGCAGGTAATGCGTTCCTCTTGGACATCATTGGTGCAAGCGTGGCAGATTACACTCATTTTGCAGGAACAAGGCGATGCAGACCAACAACGAAATTCCAACGTAGCGCAATACAACAGTAGGGTCCAGACGACAGCAATTCGCCGAAATTTATGCAGCAGTTACACCACGAGCTCAATGAAAGATTGCAAGCTTAAAAGTTTTGCTGGCAGATGGCGCTTCGGAAAAAAAAAATTCGCGTGGGGAGTGCTTGGGAAAGTGTATGTAAACAATGAGTCACTTTCACTTTATCACCGCACCACGAAAATCACAACACACCGAACGAAATTCACGAAAACAGAAAGCAGTAGTACAAAAACTGAATCACGAACGACGAAAAAGTATTTTATAACCGATATAACACCGAAAAAAGTATAACTAATTAACGACCTAATCGCAGCAGAAAACGTAGCTAGCAGTGTTGCCAAATTGCCATTGCCATCTACGGTGGAGTGCAGATCGATGACGGAACGTGGAGGAGGCAAATGAACCACGAATTGCAACAGCTGCTGAGAGAACCATCCATCGTTCACTTTGCAAAAAATGGGCGACTACGGTGGGCTGGGCACGTCGTAAGAATGCCGCACGACGACCCAGCGAAAATGGTTCTAGAAAGCGACCCAACAGGAACAAGAAGAAGAGGCGCGCAACGGGCAAGGTGGATCGATCCAGTGGAAGGGGACCTGCGGACCCTTCGCAGACTACGAGGCTGGGGAACTGTGGCCATGGATCGAGTAGAGTGGAGACGACTTCTTCGGACAGCAGAGGACAACAAGGCCTTAGCCTGATTGGTAAGGTAAGTAAGGCATTTGTGGAGTCTACAAGGAACCACCTTAAATATATGTTAAAGTTAAGTTAAAGTTATGTTAAAGTTAAGCTAATGTTAAGTTGAAGTTAAGTAAAAGTAAAAGTTAGTTTATTACATAATTAGTTGAAGTTTAATTAATGTTCAGTTAACTTTAGCTAAATACTTGTTGAAGTTATGTTAAGGTTAAATTAGATCTATGATAAAGTTAGGTTTAAGTCAACTTAAATTTACGTTAAAGTTTAGTTAAAGGTAAGTTGAAGTTATCTAAAAGCTATTTCTATGGACGATCAGAAAAGTTTCATTTCTTAGAAGATCTTGTTCACTTGAGGTCAAGTCAAAGTTAAGTTAAGATTAAAAAATATGTGTTTATGATAAGCAAAAGTTTACTAAACTTAAGTTAAAATTAAAATACAGTTAAATTCAGTAAATAGTTAAAGCTAAATAAAAATTATGCTATAGTTTAGTTAAATATAAAATCAAGTTAAGTAGAAATAAATTCAGATTTAGGTTAAAGTTTAGTGAATGTTAGCTTACAGTTTGATCAAATTAAAGCGATAGCTATGTTAAAGTTATGTTAATTTTAAGTAATACTTAAGTAGAAGATAAAATGAACTTAAACTTAAGTTAAGTTAAAGCAAAGTTAAAGTGAAGTCAAAATAATGTAAAACTTAAGGTATAGTTATGATGACGTTAAATTAATATTAAGTTAATCGATAAGTAAGTGACGGGGTACCCGGATTCCCTTCCACCTTTTGAATGACACGGTGAAGAAAAAAAGCAAAAATCTGCAACGCACATAAGGATTAATGTCAACAATCAATTCGAAACTAACGATTTTAAATTGGCTCACTGCTTGACTAGCCTATTGGTCCCAAGCAAACGATTAACGTATCCCATTCTAGTCGAAATTCTAGTACTACACTATGTTTGTTTTGATTCGCTATGAATGTTTGACACATGAAATGAGGGGTTCATGGATTTTCTTATGTTTCGAGGGGTGCATCGATTAGCTTGGGACCGAAGATAGTACCAGAGCTGAGCCAAAAAGTTGAGCACGTATCTTCGGGACCTTCTGGTCTGTTATGTAAAATTTAAATTTGTTTTTTCCTTGATTTGTTTTCCGTCGATCTTGCTTTCCGTACTGAGTACCAATGCTACCGACGCCAAGAAGACAGCTCCCACACCTGGACCCTACCACCTATCGACCCATCAACTCGTGAACCGGGGACCAACGGCTTTACTTCCCTTCCGAAGAAGTGATCAGAGATTTTATGCCTTAGAAAATCCCGGTGGCGCCGACTGGGATTGAACCCAGGTCCTTTGAAGTGAGAGGCTATCACGCTTACCATTACACCACCAGTTATGTTAAAGTTATCTACAAGGAACACCAGGAAAACTTCAGTTCATGGAACATTTTGAAAGTGCTTGGAACATCTTTATTCTTCTTGGAAGTGCTTTTTTTAGGTAAAACTAAGTAAAAGTTAAGTTAAAGTTAAGTTCTTGAAAGATCTCGGAACTTCTTGAAAGATGTCGGAACTTCTTGACAGATCATCCAAAAAATATCGGAACTTCCAAGAAGTACCCAACAAGTTCCTAAGAACTTCCAAGAAGCTCCCAGGAACTAGTATGAGTTAGAAAGTAAGTGAGTACAAGTCATCCATTTGCAGCGTTTTTTAGGCTCGGTATGAATCAATTGATTAAATAGGATCAGAAAATATGTTGTGAGTGTCTGAGTAAGAGTCACAACGTCCATGATAACACTTTTAGTTTAACTCAGACTTTTAGCAAACTGTGAAGAACCTCTTGAGCGTTTACAATTGCGAATTGTTCGACTTCTTCTTCCAAGAAGCACCACCATTCTGCAAGCGCAGAAAGGAATTCAATTCAGCACAAAGCGAACACACATACAGTGCGAGCATTTTCCTAGAAAGAAACAGCATCCCGGAATGTGCCCTTGAGCCTTCATCTCACCGAATCGACTGGTCTCATTCTCTAGAAGCGATAAAAACTTACTGTAGAGCGGTTCCATATCATTAGAGCAACGAGTAATTTTCATCTTTTTTGATTTGCATGAAACCTTGCATACAAGTTTTTGGGGAAGAAAAACGCCGTTTTGCATACTTGGTTCGCCATTTTGAATCTAGCCTTACTTATGAGAAGGGCCTATGAAAAATGCACATGATATCTTCAAAAAATTGTATCTCGGAAACGGTTTGTCCGATTGGTTTGGTGTCTTGGGCGAAGTTTTAGACAATTGTTGGTGTTATATGGAGAAAATATGCACGGTAAAAAAAAGTTTGGTATTTGTGTTTTGAACTAAAATATAAATTTTCCCTTTAAAGTGACATGTCAATAATTTTTTTATTATCCTTATGTTATAGCTGACTAAAAATTCTATCTAGTGCACAGTAGGTTGTTCTGGAGAAAAATAGGTTACGATGAAAAAAATTGTTTTTTAAAAAAATACAATTTTCAAAAAAGCTATTAAGAAAAGTCAAAAAAGTTTGTCACCCTAATTTTATGAAAGTACATCAAATTAGCAAACAAAAAGTACTTCAGTAACATTTTTCTAAGATGCACCGTTTAGAAGATATAACTGATTTAATATTGTTTTTTTTTGATAACTTAATAAGTTTTGGCCCTTTTCGGATGTACTCCGTGTTTTTCCAGTTTCAAAAGTATTTTTTTCGGAAAGATTGGAAAATTTTGAGTTAAAATGACACTGACAGCTTAAAGATTCGAGTGAAATTCTCTGCCTTAAAAGTATTTTGAAAAACAAGTTACAAAATCCCACTATCAGGAACAATGATTTCTTCAAGTGATTTTTGGTGCGTTGTGCTGAAAATGTGCATTCAACTCTTGCATATCGCCTAACAGTTTAATCCATTTAAACTGGATGTGTTTATACTGTGCATATTTTCTCTCTATTGCCGAACATCGCCACAGACATCAAACCGATGAGACAACTCGATTTCGAGATACACCTTTTTGAGAACTGCAAATGTAAGCTCCTCAATTAGCAAGATTCAAAAGAGCGAATTAAGCTTATTTTTCAGGGATGGTGATTGTGCGCAATAAAAAATAACATTATATGTTGGATATCATCAGTTTATTTTTATTCCTGTATTTTTATAAAATTATTGTTTACACAACTTTCTTAACAATATTGAATATTTTGGCATCATTGTCAGGACAGTTTGAATAAAGCTTTGCCTTTATTGTATTTTCTGATAGAGGAAGAAATGAGTGGAATTTTAGAGTTCCTTGAATTGTTTTTGCATTATTATATTGATTATTTAGCTGCAAAGACATATTTTCGTATTCTTCTGTAGTAGAATAACAAAATGACAACTTTGTAAGTTCTTCTTCTTTTCGTTTGTTTGCCCAATTAAACAACTCTCTTGCAGTCTTTATCGGGTGTTCGCGTTCTTTGGCTAAACTTGCTCTAGTAGCCATGCGTTTTATCGTACCTCCAATAGTATCGCATGGACCTTTTCCGTGCGATGTTGCGAAGAAATGCCATTCAGCGTCAATACCATACTTTGACTTAAATTTACAAAGGCTAGAAAAGTATTTTCGGTTTTTATACTGTGAAGCAGCACCATCTGACATAAAATAATTTTTTTTTATGTTTTTATTTTGATCAATTTGTAAAAAGTTTATCATTTTATCAATAAACAAATTGACAGCGACTGAATCATGTCTTAGTTCTTCAGAAATTATAATGAAGCTAAAATGTTTAATTTGCATATTTTCAGTATAATATATTACGAAAGGATGGATTGTGGCCTGCTGCACGTTCCAATGGTGTGATTGAACTTCATCCTGCAAAACGAAGCTGTAATTTTCAGAAAAGTCACAAATAGCTAAAAATTCACCATCTTGCAAGTTTTGTTTTGTAGTTTTCAAAAAATTGGATTGTTCGGTTTTTACAAAATCATGCGGAATCAAACCTTCTAATTTTGAGCTGAAAAATGAAACAAACTCATCGGTTTGCTTTACAATAGTTTCTAAATCACATCTGTCAGTGGTAACCCATTGTTCGAATGAAAGCTTTTCAACAAAGTTTTCTTCCAGTTGTTTCAATAAACTGTCTTCTAAAACTGAGGTATCTGGGCAGTTTTTACATCTTCGTAGATGGCAATGAGTTTCTTATTTTCGCAAAGTAATCTATTCGTTAATGTTTTTAGATCATTCAAGACATTGTATTTTTTTAAGCTATGTAGAATTAAATTGACATTTTCATGCGTAGTGCAAACGCAAACATTATGTGTTCCTGTGATAGTCAATAGTTTACATTGCCTTGGCCGGAGGCTTGCAAATGATGAAAACCCTATTTTTACATTGACGTACATTTCATTAAAGTGATTAAAAGCTTCTCTCAATGTCATCATTAACAATCTTTTCTGAACAGCTAATCTCTTATTTCCTGTCTTTACGCTAACAAAATCTCTTTGGCCTGGCATTGCACGGCTTATATTGAGATGAATCAAATACATTATCTCTTTCCTTTCTTGCATCTGATGCCATATTTCTACTGGTTTTAAATTCGTCTACAATTTTTTGTACTGACCATGATTTTGGCAACAATGATAAAATTGATAGTTTTTCTTGCCTTGTGGCTGAATTTAAAAATTTAATTTTCATATTTTCTATGACTTCATCAAAGTCGTTTGCTTTTTCTGTTTTAGCGTCTAATTTAAAAAGATTTCTTCGTACACCTTCGACGATTTCAGCGCACTTTTTTTTCAGGATAGTGAACATTTTTAACCTTACCTAAATCTATAGGCGAAACACGAATAGCTGCTATTCCTCGGTTGAATATTTCGACGTCTACAGGCATCGTGAAGTCTTCATTTGATTTAATTGTGCTTAGCGTTGACTCTGATGGTATCGTGACCAAACTTTCATAGCTTTGCGAATCAGGTACATCAGGTATGGTCTGAACAGTTGGCATCCTTGAGCCGCCGGCTACGCTTTGTTCCTCGTTTTGGGTGAGGTGAGCTCTTGAATCAATATGTAGACGGCAAGACGAACAAACACGAAAATCCTTGGTGTTCAGTGTGGATACCTTGGAAAATCCAATTGATTTTAGTTTTTGGATGATACCATCCGTGAGATATCGCAGCTCTTTCGAACACTGAATGTCTTTGAATGGGCGAATACATCTTATTTTACTCATTTTGTAATCTGTAACATAGAAAATATTTTCCAATTGTTAGTTTTGTACGAAAATATCACAAAACATATAATTAAAATGTGTATTTAAAACTTACCTTTGCACCAAAACGTGTTACACTTTCCTTTACAATTATTATGTTATCAAACAACACTGGATCTCGTTCAAAAACACAGGATTATGAGCTGAAATTACTATAATCACTATGCTACTAGCAACCTTTCTGCATTTACTGTTTGGTTTTCCCTAGTAGATACTGGATGAATTCAGAACCGAGTCAGACATTATTATACAGCTCACGGGTAGAAATCATAGAATGCTGGGTAAAGACTGTTGGAAGATAGGTAGAGTTGAACGCTCAGGTATCGTCGAACCTTCAGGTACGAGTTTGGAGAGTTGGATCGAGGTAGATTTGCTGGCGTAGGTATATTGTTATTGAAGAAGATTGTAAATTGTATATACCTGGAATGAATAAAGAGTGCGACGGTTGTTGATTGAGGTATCAGTCGGCAGCCCTCTAGTTTGATGGAAGGATTTATTATTAAGGAACGGTCAACGACGGAGCTAGCCTCGTTATGGCCAGCGTGGCCATGGTGGTGGTGGTTCCAACAAAGACCATGTTTACAATCACCAACTCTACGTAGTACAGCTAACTGGTATCTGATTACCTGTATCTAATACTTGTTAGCACGTTTTCAGCACAACGCACCAAAAATCACTTGAAGAAATCATTGTTCCTGATAGTGGGATTTTGTAACTTGTTTTTCAAAATACTTTTAAGGCAGAGAATTTCACTCGAATATTTAAGCTGTCAGTGTCATTTTAACTTAAAATTTTTCAATCTTTCCGAAAAAAATACTTTTGAAACTGGAAAAACACGGAGTACATCCGAAAAGGGCCAAAACTTATTAAGTTATAAAAAAAACAATATTAAATCAGTAATATCTTCTAAACGGTGCATCTTAGAAAAATGTTACTGAAGTACTTTTTGTTTGCTAATTTGATGTACTTTCATAAAATTAGGGTGACAAACTTTTTGACTTTTCTTAATAGCTTTTTTGAAAATTGTATTTTTTTTAAAAAACAATTTTTTTCATCGTAACCTATTTTTCTCCAGAACAACCTACTGTGCACTAGATAGAATTTTTAGTCAGCTATAACATAAGGATAATAAAAAAATATTGACATGTCACTTTAAAGGGAAAATTTATATTTTAGTTCAAAACACAAATACCAAACTTTTTTTTTTACCGTGCATATTTTCTCCATATAACACCAACAATTGTATAAAACTTCGCCCAAGACACTAAACCAATCGGATAAACCGTTTCCGAGATACAATTTTTTGAAGATATCATGTGCATTTTTCATAGGCCCTTCTCATAAGTAAGGCTAGATTCAAAATGGCGAACCAAGTATGCAAAACGGCGTTTTTCTTCCCCAAAAACTTGTATGCAAGGTTTCATGCAAATCAAAAAATACAAAAAATAAAAACTGGAAAAATTTCCCACTTGTTCGTGGAACCGCTCTGTAGTCAGCAAGCAGGGTTGCCAGCAATTGACTAAAAACCGAAAATCTTCTCTGATAGAAGACCCAGACAACCAGAATGCATGTAGGCAGCTTTTTACGATTGAGCGCCATAAAATTCGAATCACCTCTTTCTGACATAGTAAGGCTAAGAGAATTATTTAAAAAAAAATGAGTGCAATAATTAATAAGAAAAATCCCCTCGTTAATTTTTTTATAAAATTCACGGCACTTCTACAAAGTTCACTTAAGAGCTTCGAAGTTAATTGAGCTTCTACAAAGTTAACTAAACTTCTACCAAATTTACTGGACTTCTAGAAAGTTTCCTAAACTATTAAGTTCCCTGAAATGCTAATAATTTTCCTGAAGATCTACGAAGCTCCTTGAAGTTCTACACCGTTCCCTGAACTATTACGAAGTTCGTCGAACTTTTACGAAGTTCCCTGCAATCAAATGATGTTCTCTTAACTTCGCTGAACTTATATAAAGATTGAATTTAATAAATCTTACCAACGCCTTCCACAAACTTGAAGGTAGCGGTGACGACATTTCGCCCATATCGATGAAGATTTTTTCTAAATAAACCTGGCATCCCTGACTCCACCAATCCTTTCATCGTTCCGTATCGCTGCGATCGTCGTCTTCGGCCAGCACCGCCACAGGGTGATGACAACTCTTTTCGACTTTTTCGACCGAGATATGGAGTTGAAGGAGGATGGTGACAAAAGCTCGCCTCCTTACCGGTCAAGTAGTTTGAAAGAATGGAACCAGCACGGAGCACAATGAATAAAAGTGTTCTCTTTTAGCAAGAAAACGTCGTCACCACCCGAAGAAGCCGGTGTAGAAAAGTTCTTTCTTTCCGCAACTCAGCACTCAGCAAAGGAAGCGCATGCTAGTCTTAACTTTTACACGAACAATAGACTCTGGGATCTGGTGGTTCATTCACGGCGCTCACTCCTACCAATAAAGAGCTGTCGGTAAGTCGGTTTGCTTGGTTTGGGGCTAGCCTAGGAGGACACAAAGGAACAACTTGTACGCTATAAATTAGGATGATAAATTTCAACTTTTTTCATATCACAGCTTTCATTTCGGGCGGTGGGTCATAAAGTTCCAGGGAGAGAGACTAGGAGGAACGTCTTACCAGGGGGGTTGTTGGAATCAGACCGTTAGGATGACGACTGCGATATGTGACAGATTGAAGATGGAAGATAATTGAATGCGTACGTTCCAATGGAGACGAACTTGATGGATGATGGGGTTTTATGGTGGTTTGTATTTCTCATACGATTGATGATGTCAATACACCCGTTTTATGCCTTCTTCGGATGTAGAATTTATGGTAATAAATCTGTTTCAGGGGTATTTTTACGACTCAATTCAAAGCACAACTCACAATTATGGGACGAAACATGCCACATTCCCGATGCAGGGTTGCTTTCACTCAATTCGCTATAATATAACTGATAATCGGCAAAATGAAATCATTAGATGATATTTTGTAATTGTAAAATGCAAGAAGAGGTCCTGTCAATTTCGCATCCAGAGAGTCACAATCAGCGATTCGTGAGCGTTCACTCAGAGTGAGCGCTCGCGAATCATAAAATCGTTGAATGTGACTCTCTGAAAGCGAAATTAAAAAGGTTTTATGTTTGAAACACATACAGTCAGGAATCCTTTGCGCCGGGGAAACGGGAGCGTGAATAAGGAATGCAATACTTTCTGAGAAACCTAGTGCTTAAAGAAATATTTGAGGACTTTTGCAAATGTCTGATCACCTGATGGTCTTTGGAATATTTTCAGATCAGCACCATGATAGAATATCTGAGAGATGTGATCTGAAATGTTGGGCAGATTAAGATCTTAAAAATCATACATGATCCTGAGAACTTTAAATCTCTCATCACTTGGCAGTCTTTGAACTAATTTCTGGGCAATCTAGTATTTGAGAGAATAGATGAGAGATGTTATTTGGATTGATGAACAGTTGTAAATCTTCAAAATGATCAACCTGATCAAGCTCAAGTCTTGAACAAACATTTTGAGGAATTTTTGGAGATCTATGGGATTTTTGGAATAATTTCGGAACAACCTGGTGTTTGAGAGAATAAATGGGAAATGTCTTCTTCTTTTCTTTATTTAACGTCGAACTCTGTTCCGTAATCTAGTACCAATCACCGACGGACATCGATTGCCATCCATTGACGACAATGGAATGTGCAGGAAGGCAGCTTACACACCTGCATAGGATATCGCACCCATTCAACACACTTGGGCCGGGACCAACGGCTTTACTTCCCTTCCGAAGGAAGAGGTAACCAGAGATTTTTATGCCTCAGAAAAATCCCACCGACCTCGGCTGGGATTGAACCCAGACCCATTGGGGTGAGAAAGCAGTCACGCTTGCCACTACACCACCACCACCAGCAACTTGGAAATGTGATTTGAATTGTTGGGCAGTTGAAGATCTTCAGAAGAATACATGATAAAGCTGAAATCTTGAACAAATAACCTGACGACTTCTGGGAGGTCTAGATATTTGTTCAAGATTTGGTCCGGATTTTTTGACGTAGGACTACGTCTTTGATTTCTATATGGGGGTACACTTTGTGAAAACCGAAAATGGAACATGTAACAAAATTATGAAAGATTTTGAACGTTAATAACTCAGCTGCCCCTGGACCAATTTCAATAATTTTATCACCAATCGATCAGATATATTCCTACGCATATATTAAATTTAAGACTATCATTTTTTTTAAATGATACACGAATTTGCAACTGTTGCTATGATAGTAAAAACTATCACCGATTGCCGCAAGCGATTTCCCTAACACAGATCTCAAAGTTGAATTCCGTCCGGTCTCACCAATCGGTGTTTATTCAATCACCGCGTGGTGAGTGGTGGTGTTCACCGGTACACAACGAAAGGCTCCCCGCAAGCTGTTAGCGATCAAGGCTGACTTCAACCGCTGATCGGATTCAGTTCCAATTATCGTGTGTAGTGATGTCCGGTCGTCGGCATCAGCAGCAGCAGCAGTGCTTTCGGCACGCAGCGTTGAACATTGTTCTCCAGTACACAACGAAAAGCAGCGAGCTGCAGCCCACATTAGCATCGATAGAAGGAAGAAGAAGCCGTACCGCTATTGATCAGAATCAGTAGCTCTTCGTGAGTTTTTGTGGGCCATCTATGTCAAGCGCGTCATACTAAATAGTATAAACAGAGAGAACCCCGCTCAAATTCCTATTCCTACATAAAACACAAGCTCCTGCTGCAGTTAACAAACAAGATTTATTATATAAGACAACGTAGTCCTACGCCAGCATTGCGTACAACCCCATAGGGGTGTCCCTTGTAGTTTTTCTGAAGAATTACTGTCCATCATGCAACGTTGGAAGATCGAAGTTCTCCATCAAAATGACTGGATATAACTAAGCCTTGAATCAGGCGTATCAAGTATTATTCTGAAGAACTCCAACTATGCAAAAATTGAAATATCAATGCTTAAATATGCTCACATTTACCAGAATTCTCATAAACTTTTCCAAGTAATCAATAATCTTCGTAATGCCCTCTGGATTTATATTTTCAAGATTTCTGTTAGGAGAAATGGCTCTAATGTTGGCCTATGGATCTAATATTGGGCCGACCGCTAAAAATCTGCTATTTATCAATTTTATCTAGATGAACGCGTCTTTGGGACAGTACTAATGGATATTTTTGGTCACTATTTTAAATTTAGTCGATTACTGAATTTAAGTATGGGCCCATATTAAAGGCAGTTAGGCCGACATTACATCCATTTCCCCTATATCAGGTTTTACTCTGAAGATCATAAATTGTCCAAATCAGTAATAACATAAACTCTCCTTTGCTCGATTTCTCCCTAACCTAGTAGCCTTCGATACTTGGACCATTCTCTCCATACAAATTTCCCAAATTTACTTGCCTATCTTGAAATCCTCCTTAACTCAATGGTCCCTTCAATATCGAATTAGGAAGAAGTTACTGTATAATTTAATAAGATTTGCATTCAGCCCTTTAGATGTTTGTTCAAGACTTCTAGCTCACCAGGTATTTTCATACAGATGTAGGAATCCAAACAACGTCTGTCAGGTATTTTTAATAATACCTAGCAATAAGAAATTATTGCAGACTAATAAGGTATTTTCCTGTAACATTGGATCCTTAGTAACATTGATCGATTCTCTTCGTCGATTTGCACTTTCTTTAATAACTTAAGCGCAGAACCGTTTCTTGATTTGTTTGACGTATTCGATGCTAGATAAAAGCTTCTTTTATCGATCTGTATGCTGAAAATACCTGGGAATATCTAAACATAGCCGTGGGGATGCAAAGATGTTACTTAGCACCTAATGTAATGTTCAGCTTGATTTACTCATAATGCCATGTTGACAAGTCCATAATCTTGGATTCCAAAATACCGACGAACAACGAGTTTTGACATTTACAAGTCGTTCCTTAATTACCCATATTTTTGTGTATTTGACAGTTTTTCAGTTTTCAAAATGGCGTCCACCATGAATTTTCGACCTCTACACGTCGTATCCGTTCCGAAAATACCCATATTGCGGGTATTTTACAGTTGTTTAGAAACCCAATGGCCACCATTATGGATTTAAAAATGATGCTGGGCATCGAATTATGACCAGCTTTGATTAAAAAATGACGTCCAACATCGAGACCTCTAAACGTCGTCCAGGCTTGCTGAAACTCTTCAAACTCACTGGAGGTTTTGAAACACTCTTGTCCTGTGAGTTTAGCCAGCCCTCACCTCGAGTTATTGGCGGCAGGAATATGGAATAAGTAAGCAAAAACTCCTCGAGTGAGACAGAGAGAGAGAGAGAGAGAGAGAGAGGGAGAGTGAACAGCGAGAGGATGATTTGACGTGCAGTGCGCATTTCGAGACTCCGGATGACTTTTTTGTTCGACGCAAGAAGCCCAGAGTTCACCCAGAGTGAGAGTAAGGCTGGGTTTAGACAGGGCAAGTCAATTGATCAAGTCAGTTTAATTCAACTGACTTGAACGCGAATTGAACGTGTAAACCATGCCATTCAACTGACTTGATTAACTCACTTGAATTGAAAAAAGTTGAACCAGGCTCAACTTTTCAAGCCAGTTGAATTCAACTGATTTGATCATTTGACTTGCCTAGTCTAAACCCAGCTTAAGAGCGTGTGATAGAAAACATGAATATGAATGGCAGCAAACCTCACTCTCATTTTATCTCCCTTCGCTCACAAGCTCTGAAGCTCAGTGGAATGATTTGGCAGTAGGCTTTCTACTCCTCAGAAAAATGCTACGCTCGGCTAATTTCAAACTCGCGAGCGAGGCTCCATCAAGACTGACGTCGTTCCCGCTCGGAAAATACCCATATTGTAGGGTATTTTATATTTCTAAAACATATGACGGCCATCTTGGCAGAGGACATTGAATGTTGACATCTACACGTCATCCTCTTTCCGAAAATACCCGGTCGCACTCAGCCGCCCCCTCCGACCGAACTCGCCTTCATCTTGCAGCAAACCCGGCCGTCGTCCGAGCGCCATCTGGCTGCTATCGGTGACCATCCGGCCACCACCTGGCCGCCAAAAAGACGCCATCCCACTGCCACCCGACCATAGTCCGACCTCCACCCGTTACCACCAAAGCCCAGCCAGGTTTGCTTGCCATCTTAATCAATAAATTGTTTAACCGTTGACCGTAGCGTTTGATAGGATCCTTTGACCGAAAACTCTCCCATGCCCGTACGCCTTGAGACCCGGAACTACCAGAGGCCGTGAGTGCCCATCACGGGAGCTGTCGTAGGCGTAGACCGGCAGCTAGGGGCTTTGGCAGGTCCTACGACGTATATCGAATTTTGACATCTACACATCGTACTAGTTCCGAAAATACTCATATTATAGGGTATTTGAGAGTGTTTTAAAACCGATGGCCATTATTCTTGGATTCCAAAATGGCGTTTAACATCCATTTTTGACCGCTACTCGTCGTCGAGCTCGTCGTCCCCGTTCGAAAAATACTCATATTATAGGGTATTTGACAGTATTCTAAAACAGATGGCCACTATCTTGGATTCCAAAATGGCGTCTTGCCTCGATATTCGGCCTCTACACTGCCCCCTGTTCCGGAAATACTCATATTGCACAGCAGCCAGTGCTGTTCATTTTCATATCATTCGATTGAAGATGAACCAATACAACCATTCAATCAATTCTGTGTAAATGAATTCTCACATGACCATAATTTGAAGAGCCCCTTTCTCATTCGAAGCGCATCGTGACGCGTCACTCACTATCATTTGATATACGACAGTGGAGTATGGAAGAAACCCAGCAAAGTGGTCCCGAACAGCCAAGTCGACCCGATGTCGCATCATCTTCTTCTTTCTTCCTCTTCGCATTTCAAGCTTATTGCATATCGCATATTAGCTTATTGCGTTCTCTCAACTTAGTGTTCTAGATGCACTTCCACAGTTATTAATTGAGAGCTTTCGATGCCAGTACCATTTTTGCATTGGTATAATTGTGTGGCAAGTCCAATCATACTTCTATGCCCAGGGAAGTCGAGAAATTTTCCAACCCGAAAAATTCCTAGACCGGACCGGGAATCGAACCCAGCGACCTCCAGCATGGTCTTGCTTTGTAGCTGCGCCTTTACCGACTGAGCTAAGGGAGGCCCCCGATGTCGCATCAATGTAAGGTAAATTGAAGGTCGATGTGGACCCTATGTCGTTTTGTCGTCGGGTCAATTTCGGATTTATGTCGGGTCAATTTCGGGTCAGGTTGGAGTCGGGTTGGCTTAGCTTTTTGCCGGAATGTCGACCAGAGCTCCGTTTATGTGTAGGTTACACTCAATTGAATGATATCGAGCGTTTCTAAAATGAGAATGATCCATGCCTTCGTCAAATGACTAAGCAACTGATATCACCAATTCGAAGGAGGTCCACTTTGATAGCGGATAGCTGCTTTTCTCTTTTTCGTCAAAAATGTTCAATTGATTTTGAGAATTTACAGCACTGACAGCAACATCCTATATGGGCAGCCTTTCGAGACATGCACACTAGCGCCATGTAGTGAGAGAGCTTTGAAGTAATATGAACATCATCCGGAAGACTGAACAACTTTGCTGAAGACAGTAACCTTTTTTGGCCACGATCTCGAGATACAGGTTATACAGGAAGTTCATGTACACAATAGCGCCGCGTAGTAAGTGAGTTCATAACTAATATGACCACAATCCGGAAGGACTTGATCACCTGAACAACTTTGCTCAAGACCGCAAATTTCTACACGGCCAGGGTCAAGAGACATTCTATGTTGGACCCAAATTCCGTAAGTAACATGAAAATGAAGCGCCTCTAGTGGCGTGGTTCCCAATTAAACCTGAATCAAATGGCTCAGGCTTGTTGGTCTACCTTATAGTCGCTATATTCATAGTCTGGCGGATAGAATCTCGGGAACCAATTGAGCTGTCAAATAGCGGAACCAATCGAGCAACTCATGACCAACAACTGAACAAAACTTCGGAAACCCTTTTCTCGTGACTCAAGGCTCACCTACGCAAACTGACACCATCTTTGGGTTGGGGGAAATTTCCCCTTTACGACGAGGAGGACGACTCTATCTACGCTGCAGGAAAGATTGTGTTGTGATGTGGCTAGCTGCTCGCACGCTGAGTAGATAGAAAGAAGATTGATGACGATTCTGAAGATTTCCTGCAAAAAGATGATGCGCGATGCATGTAGATGCGAAAAATGCAAGAAGATTTTGCGAAGATTGATTCGCTAGTGTGAGATTTTTTGAGCATCTAAAATTGAGATTTAGATGTGTCGCCCCCCTCGCTTTACGACGATGCCGGTAATTTGCGTTCGATTGGCGAGGAAAGAATAATCAACGTTTTGTTTATAAATTTGATAGTACCTTTTCAATTGTTGGTCTAAAATATATTGAATTGGTTCCGCTGGTGTTATTTTTAAATTTTAAAAATTATATTTTTCAACAACATTTTTGTAGGACTTGACATTGAGTTATAATTTTTTGAAGAAAATGATGACAAAAAAGTTCTGCCCTTTCCAATTGTTGGTCTAGATTTTTTTCAAAGAAAATAAGTATGCAAAGTTGCTTAAGTAGATGAAATCTAAACACTTACAAAATTTCACTGACATCTGAGAGGGTGCTGCCAACCATTTGTCGAGTTAGCGTGAAATTCGTCCAGTGCAAGCACTGATATAGCAACCGGTGGAAACTAACGATTTTAAATTGGCTCACTACTTGACTAGCCTATTGGTCCCAAGTACATCTATAAGCGTATCCCATTCTAGTCGAAAATCTAGTACTACACTATGTTTGTTTTGATTCGATATGAAAGTTTGACAGATAAAATGAGGGGTTCGTGGATTTTCCTATGTTTCGAGGGGGTCATCGATTAGCTTGGGACCAAAGAGAGTACCAGAGCTGAGCCAAAAAGTTGAGCACGTTATTTCGGGACCTTCTATTCTTAGAGTTACCTCTATGGAGTTACCTCTCTGGTATTACATCTAATGATTTCATAATTCCTAAGAACATTATTTATGACTAAATGAGTTCTATGCTTATACCCAACTTTTTGGCTCAGCTCTGGTACCATAGAGGTAACTCTAAGACCAGAAGGTCCCGAAGAAACGAGCTCAACTTTTTGGCTCAGCTCTGGTACTATCTTCGGTACTAAGCTAATCAATTCACCCCTCGAAACATAAGAAAAACCAATCACCCCTCATTTTATATGTCAAACATTCAAAGCGAATCAAAACAAACATTGCGTAGTACTAGAATTTCGACTAGAATGGGGTACGTTAATCGTTTGCTTGGGACCAATAGGCTAGTCAACTAGTGAGCCAATTTTAAATCGTTAGTTTCGTATTGATTGTTGCTGGTACTCTCTTCGGTCCCAAGCTAATCGATGCAGCCTTGAAACATAGGACAATCCACGAACCCCTCATTTCATCTGTCAAACTTTCATAGTGAATCAAAACAAACATAGTGTAGTACTAGAAGTTCAACTAGAATGGGGTACGCTTATAGATGTACTTGAGACCAATTGGCTAGTCAAGTAGTGAGCCAACTTAAAATCGTTAGTTTCCACCGGTTGGTAGAAGTGTCGATGACTTAACTGATGATTACTCTCGAGTACCTCCCACCGAAGGCCCTTCAACTGCCACACGCGGTAACTCCTACGCGCCTCATCACATATATAGTAGTGCCCCCCTGGGGGGGGGGGGTGCAATCTTCCGGCAATTAATTATCCATTTAATTAGTTCTTCAAACTTTCCCAAACTGAAAATCGATATCTCATCTGGAGCACGCCCGCCGCCAGCCAAAAGAACGAAACTGTAATTAAAGATGATCGATGGCGCAGCAAATGCCGTCGGATTTGTCCAGGAGATTGTTGGAAGCAATCGCCGTCGTGTCCGTGGCAGCAATCCTAAACCGGGGATTATTCTCGGCTTCAATGTATACGTACCGGCTGCCGGTTCGCCGCGGCCGGTCCCTTTTGCTTTCCGGTGCAAAAATGTGGGATCTAGATTACAAATTCAGTTACTAAATAAGCCAGCAACAGCAACAGCACTGGAACTTTGCTCAAACTGGAAATGGCAGCATCCCGTTGTGGCCCGGGGTGATTGTGTGTATACTTGGGCGAGTGTAATGTAGTAAACTGAATAACCAAGAACTCTTAGGGAAAAGTTTGTAAGAACTCCGGGACGACGCAAGCTGAAACCGGGTGCAGAAGATTGCCACGAAACTCCTCACGGTTCATTAAAAAGCTGAAGAAAGTGTGCAAGAGCTATAAACAACACCGTTCCGAGGGAGGAGGTGCTCTAGCGAACCGGCGAAACAAACGAAGTTGGGAGTTGGCGCGGGGAGTTGGCTTAAAAACAACTCTTACAATTCTTTGGGACTTCTGCGGAGAACACAATACCATCGAGCAGACAGAAGAGTTTGGTTTGGCACTTTTTACGAGCATTTTTTGGTGGTATTACGATGTTTCTGGGTTCCACAGATAATTAGATGTGTTATTCGTTTTCTATGAAACCGTAGCAAAGTTGTTCGGAAGCAATTTTCTTGGAATGTGTTGTTTTCTGCTGGGAAAAAAAACACCCACACTCTAGCTTAGATCGTTCTGAAACCGTCTCACCAAGTTTTCAAACTTTCAAAATTGTAAACTCGTTTTGCTAGGTTCTTTTGTCTTGAGAGAATCTCGGCAAATGCCACGAAATGTACTTAAATAAGTTGAATTTCCAGCCAACCTTAAGGTGCAGGTTGAAGGAAGCCCTAATCAGTGAAGTCGTTTGGGACCTAGACATGTTTCATGAGTGGGAGGCGGGATATGGAACATTGATGGATTGGCTTCTAAAGCTGTGCACAACTCCGGAGAACTCTGACATTTGGCGTAATTGCTTTTGTAAACAAGCACACCAATCACCGATTTATCGCAAAATAAATCTCAATCGCGCAGACAAACTATACCAAATGAAAAATGGTTGTATATTACGGTATTATTCAATAATAGTTAAAAATAAAAAAAAAAATAATAATGGTAAATATTTGGATACTCACAAATTTTGATGAAAAATACAACTGAACTTCATTGACTCAACAGGCACTCTACTCTAGAATGATTCTGTGATGCCATAGTAGCAAATCATCTTTATTTTGAGCATCCACGAGCATGGAAAATCCAACTGGAAAAGTTAAAGATGCACATCAGTCTCATCGGAATGACGTTTTCCTAGGCCTGATGAAAATTGTGTTTTAATGCTCATTCTCACGAATTTCCTATGCAGTCTGTCCACATTATTATCATCATGCAGTGGAGACATCTGCGTAGAGCTTTTACGGCAATTTCTTTGAATTTCCAAGTTAGTCAAGATTCTTGACACTCTCAGATGTTTCAAGAAGTTTCAAAAACTTCCAAGAAGTTCCAAGAACTTCTAAAAAATTCCAAGAACATTCAATAAATTCCAAAAGGTTTCAACAACTTCCAAGAAGTTCCATGAACTGAAGTTTCCCTGAACTTCCCTGGAAATAAATTTAACATAACTTAAGCTTAACCTTATCTCAGGTTTTACATAACTTTATCTTAACTTTAACAAATATTTAATATATCTTTAACTAAACCTTCACTAAACTTCAACTTTATTAAGACTGTTGGATCGCACCATCGGCGTCGGGCTCTGCCACATTTGTAAGTTTATAGCGGCAGCAACAAACCCTGGTGCCGTGACCAGGATGGTACTTGTGGGAAGTTTAACGTCACCGCCATTGGAAGTTGCATAATTTTCGCCATTGTTTCATCACTGCATCTAATGCAAAATGGGACATTTCACCATCGTTGTTCCAACTTACTTCAATCATCAACTACTGAGAAGATGCATGCATCATATTCAGACCATAGTAGCACAAACGAAGTAACAGACGGAGCGGCTCGAAAACTTTGGTGACTAACCTGCTATTGCAATTTTTCAGTGTACCACATGGCAACACCACTACTACTGGATTGTACCACATGGCAACACTACTACTAGATTGAACTAGCATTTTCACCAAGTACTAGAATGTTTTGGTTCTATCTCTTTCACTCTACTCAAAACTGAAATTCATAAAAAATGACAAAATGATACGCACTCTTTGCACACTGTCAAAGAATCATTGTACACAAAATCAACTTTGTTCAAATCAAAACAAAAAAAACTAACCCATCTGGTGGATGATGGCACAAGCTTCCAAGAAAATTCTATTACAGTGAACCACATTATTTAAATGGATTTCTTTGCCAGTTAGTCGTCTGTCACTTCGTTTGTGATAGTAGGGTAGAGCGCTACTTCGTCGTAATCGCCCATTTACGGTCTATCGATCAGAAAAGATCAATAATATCAATGATTTCACCGTGCACAAATCAATAATGGGGTTGTTCCGATGCGTTAGTTCATTAGCTACAACATAAGTCCTATTAGAGCGCATTGTATGAATATTTACGCTCATTGTTCTCAACACAAAAGAAGCGCTCCTAGCGAATCCCCTTTTCCTACGTTTATCCGTAGGACGAAGAAAATCTAATGGCGTTTCAACAACAATCAATACGAAACTAACGATTTTAAATTGGCTCACTACTTGACTAGCCTATTGGTCCCAAGCAAACGATTAAAGTATCCCATTCTAGTCGAAATTCTAGTACTACGCAATGTTTGTTTTGATTCGCTATGAAAGTTTGACAGATAAAATGAGGGGTTAGTGAATTTTCCTATGTTTCGAGGGGTGAATCGATTAGCTTGGGACCGAAGAGAGTACCAGAGCTGAGTCAAAAACTTGAGCACGTTTCTTCGGGACCTACTAGTCTTAGAGTTACCTCTATGGTTTCAATGCGTTAGGACGGAATTGAAACTCGTAGAACGAATTTAGAATCAAGAAGCAGTGTTAGATTTTAGACAATATCTCAACAATTTGTGACTCTTTATCAAATCCAACGGTACGTATGGAAAGGTGAATAAATTTGCAAATATTCCATTTTTTGTTTAAACTCGTTCAGAAAAGAGAGGTAAAGCGCGGGTTGTGCTTAGTAGGACGGAAATTAGATCAAAAACCCTATTGCTTTACCAGATCGTGGATATCACAGGACTGCGAACAACTCGAGTGAAGCCAAGTTTCTCTGCACGCTATTCTGAATATACCCAGTGACTGGGTAGATGGCACCCATTCTTGTATCCAGTAAAGAGTTGTCAAAATCTGGGTAAACTAGTTTTGTTCTCATGAGTAGAATCTACCCAGATTCTGGGTAAAATGTTCTAATCGAAATTTTCCCAAAGTTAAAAATGGCGCATGTATGAAAGGAAGATTGTTGCGCTGCCAGTGAAACTTTTAATGCTCAAAATATATAAATCTGATGCTAAAAATGTACAGACGTGGAACTGCTTGCATGGCGAATGCTACCAGCAGCTAAAGTTAGTAAGTATATTGTTAGTTTCTGGACTTTGAACATTCTCCTAGTTCTAGGTTATCGAGATATTCGAGGAAATATTCTGTGACGCTTTTCTCGATGCCAAATGTTTGATGTAGTTCCTATTTTATAGATCTCATTTAATATAAAATCTCAATAAATGGTAAGCATTTGTAACGGTATCGTTTTTTTTTTTTTGGTAATTCAATGACGTATTCCGTAGTTTATATTTTTTCGAAAATACGACCCCAACAATCAATAACAGGCTAGAGGAGCTAGTCGGGTGAGGTTATGTTTGATAGAGCTACTGCAGCGGTCATATAATCTATTTTATATTAAAATGGGTAAAGTTTACCCCTTTATAAAACGACAACATCTGAGTAACCGTTACCCAGTTTCTGTCGCAGGTACGTTTACCCAGATTTGGGTAAATGCATGTTTACCCATTTTTGGGTAGGTTCAGTTTTGACCGATCAGGGTGGATGTCACCCAAATTTGGGTAGTTTTGAAATAGCGTGTGGTGCTCTGGTGCTAATTTGACAGCTCCTTTTTTTCATCTATGATTAAGCTTGGTATATGCCCCGCCGCGTTGCGGAAAATAGATAGAGTTTTCTAGATAACGTTATAGGAAAGCATGATTCACGCAAATTGTGCTCGTCAATTCGAAAACAACTAAATCAGTTTTTAATTGTCCATTGTGGGAAATGAAGAATGGTTTTGAAGGCATTACATTTGTTGCCAGCTTGCCGCATTTAATGTTACATGGTTGGAGCTTAAATATGTTTTTTTAACGTATCTATAACAAGTTTAAGATTCTATCGACTGCTTCAAACAGAACTATGTTTCGTCAACTCTGTGCAAAGTTATTAGCAAATGAGCAGTTCGTGAGCAAAACTGTGTATGCCAAGCATGCTCATTAGTGATGCATTACCACGTTTATAAGCTTGTTTCCAGCAAAAAAATCACAAAAAATCTCTAAAAACTCTTGAGCTTCTGTGAATTTCTCCTACGGATCCGTATTTCTGCAAAATTCAATCAATTCTATAGATCTACGGAAAATTTCGTAGAACCGACATCACTGACTTCCATCTGTTTTGTTTTTATTCAACACAGCTGACGCGTTGACAGAACGAGGGAAAAACAACTAGTGAAAAAATTGCATGAACGAGGGATGCTCCGGTTTCTAAGCAATGCTTCGGAATGTGCATGATAGAGGGTGCTAGTGTGCATGCAAAATACGCTTGACGATATTTTTTGAATAATTTTCTTTTAAGAGTTATGTATGTTTGTCTGTGCCTCTAGTGTTGGGAATCGAAAATCTTTGACAGTGGTTTGTTTACACTTCTATAGAGAACAACTGGTGCAAGTTTGATCAAGTAGTCGATCGGGTTCAGAAATAACGTCAAATGGAAGTCCAAAGAAGAAACAATATTGTGCACAAACACCTGAAAAATCCGTAGTGGTCCGGTTCCAAGCTGGCTAAAGAGCTGAAGATGCCGAAAACAACAGTTTGTCGAATGCTCAAAAAATACATGAAAACCCTGAGTGTGGAAAGGAATCAGCGGACCTACGAAAAAACTGGAACCAGGGATCGTCAGCTGCGCAGCAAGGTGTTTAGGTGCGTTATAGCCAACCCCGGTCTTTTGATCCAAGATGTGGCTAGAAGGTACAACGCCAACTTTCAAACAGCGAAGATTCAAGTTTGTGTTTGCCGACAAGTTCGCGAAGAAGGCCATGATTTGACAAGCGATTTGCAATTGTGCACTGAAAATGGAACCATCCATCACATCCTCGACGATGACATCCCAAGTTTACATCGAAGAATGCCTGAAAAAGCGTGTATTGCTGTTCATCCGCAAGCATAGGGGCAAAGTCATCTTTTGGCCCGATTGGGCCAGCTGCCACTACTCCAAGGTGGTATGCTTCCAACAAGATTGATTTTGTCCCCAAGCTAATGAATCCTCCAAATTTCCCGGAATTTCGACCAATCGAAAAATACTGGGTAACTTCAAAGCAGCGACTTCGACGAAGCGGCGGGGCAGTCAAGGACATCCAGCAAATGCGGGCAAAACGGAAGAAATGCACTGATTCCGTGTCCGTTTTCACTGTGCGGGCGCTGATGGGCTCTATCAAGACGAAGGTTCGAGATTTCGTTCGAACTGGAGAAATGTAACCATCTAATGCTGTAACTTTGAAGTTTCAATAAAAGTACTGTAAAGCAACCATTATTAAACTGTTTAAACTTATTGAATCACGAAGTACAGGTCTTTTTGTGCATACCAATTTACTTTTAGTGAGCCTTTAATTAAACTGTGCTTTAACTTAAATATAACTTAACTTTAACTAAACATTAATTTTGCTTAAACTTAACTTTAACTTAGCTTTAGCTTAACTTTAACTAATCATTAACATAAATGTATGCTAATTTTTAGGAATTCGGCTTCAGAATCCATTTTCGGATTCCCTGTAGTGATTCAGCTTCGGACTCCTTGATGGGATGCGGCTACATTTAAACATCAACTAAACCATCACTTAACCTTATGTTAACTCCTTAGTACTGCGGAGTAAATCGATTTCATTTTGCAAGCTAATGGAAAACTGCTTGAAAATTTGTTCAAGTTTAAAATTGTTTTGTTCTTTCTCAGTTGATTCCCGCTAAAAGCTCTGAGCCAGGAGTGCTCGAGCCCCCATGACTCTATCAAAGTTTGTTTACATACATCTTTCGTCAAAGTATGTTTTACTGCAATTGAAAACTCAGCTGAGTCATAGAAACTATGCTGGTTTTTATACTTTCATCATTGAGCTTGTTGGTTTTTGTCTTTGAGAATACAATTAAGAATGTGTTATGAAAAAGTATGAATCATTTTTATGAGATTGCAATGCTTGACGAGAGGTAAGAACAGTAACTGAGTTTGTTGCTTCTGAATGTTTGGCTCCCGTTTGACAGTTCTGACTGGCTTCCAAGTGACAAGCACAATGAGTGAGTCCGCAGTACCCAGGTTAACTCTAGCTTAACTTTAACATATCTTTAACTTAAATGTAACTAAACATTATCTTAACCCTCACTAAACTTTATTAAAACTTTCACTTAACTTAGACTTTGTTCAAACTATATTATCTTTGACCAAACTAGAGATGAACTAGCCTAAGGCTAAAAATCACTTAAATAAAGAATTAAAAAAAAAATCTTTGACCAAACTTTAACTAACTAACTTAAGTTTTCTTTAAGTATAACTAAACTTTTACTGAACTTTTACATTTCTTCAACTACGCCAACTTGAAAACAGTTTGAAAAGACCTAAACAGATAAAAAATTCTGAATTTTAATAGTGACGTAAACATTCAGTCACGTAAACTTTTATTTCATTTCACGCAACCGAGCAACTTGTAAACAATGTTGTTTACAACAATGGGCTTTTGTATACCATATTTGCTACATGGCATGAAATGTCTCAGAACGTTACATGATATGTAATGTAAACTTATATGATATGTGACGCATTCTGAACAGAAATTTACGCTACTTTTTCGAACTGTGTATCTGTGAATTAAAATCTCATCCGCACAAAAATAGACAACAACAATAACAAACCGACGACAGCGAGCATTTGAAATTTCGTCAGATAGCAACCTTCTCTCGCGCTGCTACATTTGAGCTCCCGATGTCCCGATGTTTCCCGAAAGCCTCGCTCTTATTTTGGTAGAGCGTTTTAAGTTAAGCTGTCTTGCGGTATTTGTTCTTCTTTTTCTTCTTCTTCTTCGCATTTCAAGATTATTGAATATCGCATATTAGGAGCTGTCCATAAACTACGAAGACAGTTTAGGAGGGGGGAGGGGGACAATTATCTACGCAGGGGGAGGGGGTTCAAGAATCCCAAAAAACTGTCTACGTAGTTTATGAACAGCCCCTTAGCTTATTGCGTACTCTCAACTTAGTGTTCTAGATGCACTTGCCCAGTTATTAATTGAGAGCTTTCGATGCCTGTGCCATTTTTGAATTAGTATAATTGTGTGGCAAGTACTATCACACTCTATGCCCAGGGAAGTCGACAAATATTCCAACTCGAAAAAATCCTAGACCGGACCGGGAATCGAACCCAGCCACCTCCAGCATGGTTTCGTTACAATCGCTTCCCGATGCTTATTTGTTATCAATGACAGTGGAAAAAGCATGGTGGGATAGAACAGTGATAAGGGATTTGACGATTTGGAACGAATAGAAGATTAGGAATCACATAGATGAAGACAACTAACTCATTTTTTTCCTTGTTTCAAGATCATCCTAGGTAGACAAAGCCGAGTCTTGTCACTATCAACAAGGCATAAAAAGTAACAAGGACTAAGATGTGTTCCTTGGATTACTGAAAAATCCTGTTCCCCTAGTTTGAAGTAGTCAGGACTAGGAATCGGTGGTAGATCTTACATCCCGTAACGTACCACGAAAAGGTGATCTATCTACGTTACGGGGCACAACCATACTAATACGAACTGGAACTGAGTAATTATTTTATGCTGAAAGCCAACAACGAAAATTAATTTCCCTCTATCAGCACCAGATATAAAATATGTTCCTTGAAATCCCATCTTCAACAACACAACATGAGCAAATTGAAATATAAGAAGACCAGCTTTTTTCAGGTCTGCACGAAATTTAGCTCGTATAGTCTACGAATAGAGTGTAATATTAACCTTATGGCAGTTTACAATTTACGAAAAATGTGTTTTATGTGTACGAAAGCCGTTTTTACGAAACGAGCTTAACAGAATTAACAAAACAATATTTTCAATGTGCTGATTCCAGAAAAGTTCTGCCGATACTCCAGTGTCATTTAGAGGGAACTGAATTGCGTGTACATTAGATTGATGCAAAATTTGAAAATTTCGTTTTACATTGCTCAAACGGTTCCAAATCAGGTCCTGATTAGCCTCCCAAACCATTAGAAGTTTATGTGGATATTACTATGGAAGACCTAACTTTTTTTTATCATACCCAAGTAACATTGTAAGTTTTATCGAGGTTTAAAAGCATTCTACAAGTGTAAATCGTGGTCTACAGAACTCTCATACAACCAAAATTGCTAGTCTTCTAGCATTTTCCCTTTTTGTACTGTTGAAAAGTTCTAAAACTATTCTTATGAGAAAGTTTCACAACTACAACTTAATGCAATATCGTTTTTAACCAAACGTCAAATTGAATAGTTATTAATTGTTTAAGAGATTGATAATCTTATGATATGATCAAGCAGCTGTTTTGTGGGCAACATTGTATTCTGCAGTGTGACATAGTAGCCATGATTGTTGTGCTCTATTCCACACGCCAGAAACACCAATGTGTTCAGCAGGCAACTCAATTTGGAAACATTTGAGTACTGTGTAGCGAAAATTTAAAATGTTGCATCAGTCTAGTGTACATGCAGTTATACCAACCGGTGGAAACTAACGATTTTAAATTGGCTCGCTACTTGACTATCTTATTAGTCCCAAGTAAATCGATTAACGTAGCCCATTCTAGTCGAAATTCTAGTACTACACTATGTTTGTTTTGATTCGCTATGAAAGTTTGACAGATGAAATGAGAGGTTCGTGGCTTTTCCTATGTTTCGAGGGGTGCATCGATTAGCTTGGGACCGAAGAGAGTACCAGAGCTGAGCCAAAAAGTTGTGCACGTTTCTTCGGGACCTTCTGGTCTTATACAGGGTGCGTGACGAATTTTTGCAGTAAATTTCAAATAGTAGTTTCTTATGCTTGTGGATCATGATTTAGATATATTTGGCAGCACTGGATAGCTTACACTGTTGGGTGTAAGATGTAAACAAACAGTGTTGAGTAAACGTAAAGATGTCGAAACAAGAGAGCAATCGGTCAGCCGTTGTCGCTTTGTTGCGCGCCGGAGTAAGCGGAAATAATTCGGTCGGTAAATGTGTCTGAAAGAAAAGTGTATAATATAAAAAAGGCTTGGGAAAGTGATAACACGGAGCTCCTGCTCATACTGCTAATAAAACACAGAAATGGCATGCGGAAAATACTTCGGAATTTTGGGAAAAAGAAATTTTGCCCCCAAGCAGTCCCGATATCAATCCGTTGGATTATTTTGTATTGGGCTTTGTCGAACGAGATACTAATAGAACCCCTCACACCACAGTTAAGCCGCTAAAAGCTAAAATCAAGGCAGTGATGACATATATGGATCGAAACATTGTAAAACGTCTAACTACAGTCGTCGAAAGGGAAAGTGATTTTTTTGAATAAAATTAGTTACAACTTCCATCTGTTGCGAAAGAAAATAAATCACATAACATTCATTACAAGAATAACTAACTAGTGTATTTTTTCTCAAATATGTCATTTACTGCAAAAATTCGTCACGCACCCTGTACACTGTTCTTTCAGACACATTTACCGACCGAATTATTTCCGCTTACTCCGGCGCGCAACAAAGCGCAACGAATGACCGATTGCTCTCTTGTTTCGACATCTTTACGTTTACTCAACACTGTTTGTTTACATCTTACACCCAACAGTGTAAGCTATCCAGTGCTGCCAAATATATCTAAATCATGACCCACAAGCATAAGAAATTACTATTTGAAATTTACTGCAAAAATTCGTCACGCACCCTGTAGTTACCTCTATGGTTATACATTACTATAGTTTCAGTTCACCATATCTCGATCTTTCTCTAGAAATGCAAAATATTTTATACGATTTGTATCCAGATTTTCGCATTATTTTATGGCGCATACTGTAGAAGACGGCAGGGACACATAAACCTTCTCCTGTACCCTAATTTATTTGAATAATTCCCATAGATTATCAAAAATACGACCCCACAGTGACCCCGTGACGGTTCCGATATCATCCATCGTTGATGCCGTATCCCACGCCACAACACAGTCATCGTTTTCCGAATCAATGGATAATGGTAAATGCATCAGGATGTCACCCTCTATATCACTCTTCTCTACGTAGGTAGCTCTACATATGACCTCCACATTATCGACGTACCATACCAGTTCACTACTGGAAATTGTGCGAATATATGAATTCCACTGTTGGTCGTTTGGCACGTTTGCACTCGGGTCGTTTGTTAACGCATCATCATATGAGCGCGACGTTTCTCTTGTGCAAAATGCATATTAGACTGATGGCAGCAAATGCAAACGTATAGGGTAAATAAAGCCTTTGGCAACCATTGACAATTTTCGGCAGCCAATGTTTTTCTTGAAATGAGACATACGCGCTACAAAATTCTATTGATTTCGAGTTGCCGAAGAAGAACAGGTTGTCGACAATAGTCACACTCATCGGAGTAGTTTGGAGCATTGTGAAGACGATTTCAAACTGTTTTGGACAATTGTGTCGATTGGAATTGATTGAGTAGCAAGCAGCAAATAGATTCAAACAAACAAACTTGTCAAACGTTGAGAAAATTCTAATAGAAGCCCGGACGCTGCTTAGACTGACGAGAATACACCGATTCCCCTAGTCTTGGGAGTTGTTTTGAAGCAAAAAGCGGTGATCTAAATTGTAATGGATTCATTCATCGCGCGTTAGATACCGACTTCGATAGGAATTGATATCCCAAACAACGCCACCGTACTGTGAAATCTATATAGACTAACGGCAACGGCATCGTGTTTGGTTCGGTTTAATTAGGATCTGACCCGAATGCAATTCCCACTGTGAATCAATGGCTTTTAGCATTGCATTAGACAGCTGAAGTTGGGGCCATTTACTGTCACACTACAAGGCATTAATTTATTGCACCATCTACATTACGGTGGTTGTAACAAGCAGAATCCCCATACGGAATCGATGGAAGCGCATGGTGATTTTCATTTCACATTCCGGATAAACAGATGTCTTGAAGTGTTGAGCTCTGTATATTTAGGAGCTAACAAGCAACGTTCGGTGCTGGCCTCGAAATGGGAATTGCGTAAGCAAACGATGTACACTATCGAATTTCGGTGTAAACATCGTACCGGTTATTGCAACTCATCACATCATCACATTAGGCGTAACTAACATATCGACAGCTATGTTTTCTATCAATACAAAAAAAAAACGCAAATGCTACCTAAGCAACTGAAAAACACTCCATTATTCGAAACCTGTATCCGGGTGGGTAGCTACTCAGATTATTAGGTATTATTTTTTAGTTAGAGTCACTAAGCGGAAAGTTAATTACTTACATCTAAAAGCTTCTAAATCCTCATTTTTGAGACAACATTTTCAAATAAACGAAAGCTTAAATTGAATTGCATATTTCTTTCTAAATGCGGATGACAGGAATCTTCTGAATAGAGTTGACAACTAATGGATCATTATTTTCGGACCAAGATTGCTAAAGAGAGCTATATTCTAATTAGTTATCATGGTAAATAAAAGCAAAAAAAAAAAAACAAAGTTAAGCTTCATCGATTCCTGGGGAGTGAATTCTAAACTATGATGATTACCATATATTTAATGATTTATTTATTTGGAGGGAAAAGCCCACACTAGTGGGCGCAAAACCTCATCATTTCAGTACCAACAGATAACATGGAATCCTACAGATACATTTGCTTGAACTAAGCCCAAAACTTATAAAAAGATTTAAATAATAACATAATTAACTTAATTTAAATACAGAAAACAGAAACCGTCAGGAAGTTAAAAGTACATTATAAAACAGATTCTTAAGCCTAACATATTAAAATATTATATAGGAGAATTTACGTATTCTCGGCAGCCTAAGCAGCGACCTTCTTTCTATAGCCTTTTTCTCTAAGGAACGCACACATATGCAGTATTGGTTTGTTTACAATCTTTTGCTGCCAGCTGCTCTAACAATTTCAGTCGAAAGAATTGTCAAAAACTGTTTTGAAACGCTTTTACAAAGCTCCAATCTTCTCTAGTGAGAGCGAGTATTGTCGGCAACCAGTTTTTCTTCGGCAACCGTTCCATTTGAACTGCATGTAAATCTGCTGTTCTATTATCGGCAACTCGAAATCAGCTACAATTTGTAGTGCGTGTGTTTCATTTCAAGAAAACCTTGCTAGATTGCTTTTTCTCAGTGGTAAAAATATAGTCAAATTGAAGCTGAAAGCATAAAGAATCGTTTGCATGCATTCAGCGAAGTGTTTTCGTAAGAAAATCCAGTGAAAATAGTGTTTCAATTTGGGTTGCCGAAAATAGCCTGGCATGCCGAAGCCGTCATTTCCCCTAGGAGATATTAAAATCAAAGCAGTTATAACATTTGTTGAATTCGGCGCCGCCGGGATGTTCTGAGGCATAACATCTCTGATCACGCCTTCCTTCGGATGGGAAGTAAAGCCGTTGGTCCCCGGTTCATGAGTTGATGGGTCGATAGGTAGGGTCCAGGTGTGGGAGCTGCCTTCCTGGCACGTCGGTAGCATTGGTGCACAGCACGGAAAACAAGATCGACGGAAAAAAACAAACCAAAGAAAAAAAAAAAAAAAACATTTGTTGAAAATCTTGCACATGCTAGTTTACGGCTCATATTAGCGCCGTAGTTTGTGCGAGAAGCCGAGATGTTGAAAAAATAATAAGAACGAAAAGTTACGCGTAATATTGACATTCAACTGCTGCAGAAGTGAACCGCAATAAATGTCCGATCGTAGGAGATCAGCGATGAAGGTAGCCTTAGAGACGCCTCGGCGAACGCTAAGTAATTGTAGGGACGTCAAATTACAGCGACTTTCATAACTAGGTAGATTAAAAGGATCACTCCAGGGTAGCCAACGAAGAGAGAAACGTACAAATCTTCGCTGAATGGCCTCAATACCCCCGTTGCTGTAAAAAGGAGCCCATACTACGGAACAGTACTCTAATGTGGAGCGGACTAGCGAAAAATAGAGTGTTTTTAAACAGAAAATGTGCGAAACGAAAAATGAAACCAAGTTGAGAAGATGCCTTAGCGGAAACATAAGCCACATGGTCCTTGAAGGTGAGTTGTGAATCAAGTCGGACGCCTAAGTCTTTGATGGTAGATTCACGGCAGGCTTTTTTAATTGCATAACAGATAGGATGTTTTTCCTGGAAAACGTTATATGGCACATTTAGAAGCATTTAATACCATCCTGTTCTTGTCACACCAAACAGCAAAAACGTCCAACTGCTGCTGAAGAAACCATGCATCACTTCGATCTTTGACTACAAAGTATAGTTTGATACAATAAAAATATGAACGGTCCCAGATGACTGCCTTGAGGTACACCAGAAGAAACAGCGAACGGTTGAGAAAAATGATCTCCAATCTTCACTGACATATGTCGACCGGTGAGGTATTTATTTATTTATTTATTTATTTATTTATTTATTTATTTATTATAATCTTAATTCATCTGACTTTTGGTTGTCTTAATGAATAATCTAAGTTTAAAAGGATGCTTAGTCAATCTATACATTCAGGACATTCTTCTGATAAAAACAGTTAACGGTACATTAAAATCGAAGCAAGCATAAGCATCATTAAACGCATTAGCCACGGCGCGGATAGGCTCATTCATCCCATACTGTCGGTTACGAGTCGCAAGATGAACGAAGTTACGTTGTCTCATTACTCTCTCAGGTGCGTAGAAGTAGAGCTGCCGAAGTAGTTGTGGGGAGTCAATTTCACCGATAATAATCTTAGCGGCAAAGACAGCTTGAGCATTACGTCGTCTTGTTTCCAGGGTATCAATCCCAAGCAGGCGGCAGCGGTCCCCGTATGAAGGCAAGTTAGATGCATCACGCCAGGGTAGATGACGTAGCGCGTAACGAACAAACTTCCTTTGTACACTCTCAAACCTTGCAATCCAGCAGGCCTGATAAGGGCACCAAACGACAGCACTGAACTCCAAAATAGAGCGGACCAATGAACAATACAATGCCCGCAGGCACAGCGGGTCACGAAAGTCTTCGGAGATTTTGAATATAAAACCAAGCTGTCTGTTGGCTTTGTTCAGGACGTCATTGTAATGGGGCTTGAACGTCAATGCACAGTCAAGAGTAACTCCTAAGTCTCTGACTTGACTAACTCTCTCCAAAATCTGGCCGGAGATGGAATAATCAAATCTGATCGGTTTCTTCTTACGGTAGAAGGATATCACATTGCACTTATTGATGCTAAGCGTCAAGTAGTTACGGGAGCACCAGCTTTGCATATGATCCACAATCTGTTGCAAATCCTCACAATCAGCGATGCTATTGATGATCATGTACATTTTAACGTCGTCGGCGTAGAATAGTCGGCATCCAGGTGGCAGTAGACGAGAAAGCTCATTGATAAACAACGAAAACAAAAGCGGTCCCAGATTACTTCCTTGTGGAACACCGGAGATGTTCGTGAATACTTCAGATTGCGAGGCGCCAATCTTAACGCAGAGCGAGCGGTCTGTGAGATACGACGTGAACCATGAAATCATGGAGTCAGAAACGCCAAGTTTTTCAAGTTTGCCCAGTAATATGCAGTGGTCAACTCGATCAAATGCAGCCTTCAGATCAGTGTAAACGGCGTCGACTTGTCCACCAGAATCCATGGTCCGAACGCAAAGTGACACGAATTCAGTCAAGTTTGTCGTAACTGACCGCTTTGGATAGAATCCATGCTGAGCCGTGGAAATGTAGTTTTTGCAGGAACTGAAAAGTGCCTCGTTGATGATAATCTCGAACACTTTGGAACAGCAGCATAACGATGTGATCCCTCTGTAGTTCTGGACATTCCTTTTGTCACCTTTTTTGTGCACTGGGAACATGTACGAAAATTTCCATGCCTCAGGAAATTTGCACTCCTGCAAAGACAAGTTGAACAACTTTGCCAAGGGAGTGAGTAGCGATTCAGAGCACAGCTTTAGGACGGACGAGGGAATCCCATCCGGACCAACAGCATACGAGAGTTTCAACCTTTGAATAGCCAATTCAACAGTATGCTCATCGATTTGGAATGAACGAAAATCAAACGCATCTCTTGGAGTATCGCGGGTTGCTATTCCAACTTGGTTAGGTGATGCCGACATATCATTAAAAGAACTCATGAAATGTTGAGCGAAGAGACGACACTTTTCTGTTTCAGAGCTGGCGGATTGTTCACCGAGATGAACTGATAAAGGCAAACCGACTTCGTTCTTTTTTGAGTTAACAAACGACCAGAAACGCTTTGGGTTCCTGCGAAGGGATGCCTGTGTACGGAGCACATATCGGCGGTACAAGTATCGGTTGTATTTCCTATAATTATTACTGCTACGGTTGAACTCTTGCTTCGTGATGTATGAACGATTTCGGCAGTATCTTCGTAACGCTTTGGCCCTGTACCGTTTCAATCGACGCAGGTGACCATTAGACCATGCGGGCTTCGGCGCAGGTCGTGAAAGAGGAACAAATTCAGCCAATATATCGCAAATAGTTTGCCTGAAGTAATTGACGGCATCGTCAACACAGTCAGCTAATTCTATTGGTCGCCAGTCGACCCTGGAGATAGCAGCGCTAAGTTCAGCATAATCAGCTCGTCTAAAATCGAAGGTACGAGAATCGTCGGTGCGCGCCTCAAAAACGACCTGCGGCGGAAGTTGCATCATTACATCCAGAGCAGGGTGGTCAGGATCTAGTGTGGTCAGAGGTTCAACAGCCTCCGAAACAACACATGCTGGAGTTGCAGCTTCGTTCGACAGAACAAGGTCTAGGAAGCGAGCATTTCTGTTCGATATACCATTGAGCTGCGTGAGGCTATGCAGAGAGAAGCCATCGATAAGCGCCGAGCTTACAGACATCAAAGCAGTTTGAGGCTCAACTTGCATAGACCCATCGTCTGCGTTCCTCCATTGGAGAGCAGGCTGGTTGTAATCTCCAAGCAGTAGAGCAAAATCATTGAATCCCAAGTTAGCAACAATGGCACCGATGGAATCCACGTGGTCTTGTATGCTGCTGCTATCGTTACGACGATCCGGTGGTAGGTATATTACGCCCACGCTGACTACTCGGCTCGGCATAGTCACTCTAACCCACAGTTGCTCCAAACCATCGCTGACGGGTGAAGGGTCGATATAGCTGTTCCAACGGGTAGAAACCGCAATCAAAACACCACCTCCGCGGGTCTTCGCACTATTAGAGCCATTTCTATCAGTGCGATATACAGCAAAGGTGTCCCCGAATAGTTGCGCACTGTATATACGGTCGTCGAGCCAGGTCTCGGTCAGCACTATGACGTCATAATCGCACTCGCTTGCGACAAGAAAGAAGGAATCCACCTTGGTTCGTAGTCCTCGCACGTTTTGGTAGTAGAACCGCATACCATTAACTGCTTCTTCATTGCCAACTAGAGCAGACTCGATGACAGGAGAGAGTGCCAAGGTGGGAGATGGAACGTTGCAACTAGGGCCGCTGGAATTGGAAGACACTTCAGGAAGAGGAAATTCCACATTCGCATGGTACTTGCCTGAAGAAGCAGGCTGGAAGACCGTCTCTCTACATCCAACCACGGGTCCGGGACGACTATGATGAGCGCTGGCAGCGATAGGCAGGACCGGGCTGGAGAGATCGAGGTATGAGCGAAGCCAATCAAGAAGGGAACCGTGAAAGCCAAGTCGCTCTAGTTTGGCCACTGCAATCTCGTGATTGATTTTATCAAAAGCAACAGAAAGATCGGTGTAGATAGCATCCACTTGATGACCTCTTTCCATCTCGCGTATGATTGATGATGTGTATTGAACGAGATTTGTAGCGGTTGACCTCTTCGGCGTAAATCCGTTTTGTTCAGTCGCGATGTAACTAGAGCATGTGTGTTTTAAATAATCTACCACAAATAGTTCAAAAAGTTTTGAGAATGCACATAAAGCAGCGATACGACGGTAGTTGGACACTGACTGCTTATTGCTTTTTTTAAAGACAGGGAAAACAAAAGAATCCTTTCAGCAGTCGGGAAAGATCCCTGAATCCAAAGAGAGGTTGAAGATGGATGCTAAAGGTGCGGCCAGCACTCCAATACAGTTCTTAATAACCACAAAAGGGATTCCGTCAGGGCCAGTGCTGAAAGAATTTTTCAAACGAAGGCCTGCTCTACGAACATCATTAGTCGAGATAGGCGGATGCGGTCCAACAGCAGAAAGTACGAAAGTCTTTGACGAAGACACTGCTGAATTGTGACATGAACAGGTCAGCCATTCCCTCCGTATCTGACTCTTCTCGATCCGTATTGTACATTGTAGATGGTAAGCCCGATTCCTTCCGTTGATCGTTCACATAATTCCAGAAGCTCTTGGGATTTGCTTTGAGTTTAGTTTGTAGATGGCGCTGATGGGCTTGATAAAGCTGTTTCAAGTGGCCAAACCGACAGTGCCACAGCTGGAGATTCTCCGAAATGCGTCCACAAGACAAATGTGATTCACTCGCGCCGTACTTGTCCGTAAAGAAATCTAGACGATACAGTTTTCCATACCGCGAGCCACACGCGACAAACTCTGATCCACGATAGATCCACACTTTCCCGTTTTGGTACGTCACTATCATCCCGATTTGATCAACCCTCACCACGGAAAAAAGGTCACACCGCAACTCAGGCACAAATAGGACGTTGTTTACAAAACATTCAGTATATTTACCTTTAACGAGGGCCATCACCCTTACCGTCCCTAAATGCTTTGCCAAAATTGTCTCACCGTTCTTGGCAACAGCGATCTCCACTGGGGATAAGAGCGGCTCCAGCTTGTCAAACAACGCCCTATCATTCACCAGATGGTCCGAGCAGCCGGAATCAATAAACCACTGCACTCGACTGCATTCATCAAGCGAGCTTCTTCCTGTCCTGCTTGCTGCCCGAAAACGCAGCCGAATCACTTTTGGTCGCGGACGATTCGACATCTATTCCCTTTCTCCTTCCCTCTTCGTCAAGCAGGCGGCATTTGACGATTTCCATGCTTAAGTTGTCTTCCGGCATGGTCTCGAGTGCCGTTACTACCGTAGAAAACGACGGTCTCAACGTGAGAAGCAAGTGACAGATGATATCAAGTTCCTCCATTTCCGCTCCAGTCGATCGATAACCCCGGATGAGACGGTAAAAGCGCAGGAAGTATTCATGCAGCGATCCACTCTCGAAACGCAGACTCAGCATCTGACGCTTCAGGTGCATCCTACTAGCGATGCTCCGTCGCTCAAAAACACGCTTCAGCGCTTCCCAGATCTCCTTAGGCGTCTTCTTCTCCTGGACATATTCGAGCTGGGTGTCACTAATCCTCGAGATAAGCAGCGATTTGCATTATCTATTCTGCTTGCTCCGCAATGCCCTCATCTTTTGCTTGTCGTCCTTTTTCGCCTGCGTGTCATTCGGCAGCTCTTGCAGTTCTTCTACTTCCTCGGCATTCTTTTCCAGACAAGCGAACAGATCGTGCTCCTCGAGCAGCACCTGCGTGCGGAACTTCCAGGCCATGTAGCTGCCATCGAACATGTACGCACGCTCCTTTTTTCCGTCTTCCTCCATCGTAGAAACAATATTCCACTTTTACACAAGAAGTCCGAAATACTCTGGGCCCATAACCTAATAGAGTTATGGAAAGGCCGCAGAAGAGAAATCACAAGAAAATTATTCACTTTAGTTTTAGAGTTGGAATGATTGATTTTGTCACTTCAGTTGGCAGTACCACAGCACAGTAGTGCCTGTAGATAGATAGCAGTGCTGTACACCTAACATTTGAGCAGTGAATGCGCAGATATTGTGCAGTTTTGCCAGTAACTTAAACGATCATGACAATTTCCAACTATGGGTGCCAAACAGTGTCAATTAGTGTACCGAAGTGCGCCCAACTGTGTTGTTGGCACACTGTGCGGAGTAACCATGCATGTAAAGGCTGACTAAAAGTAAATTAGTACGCCCCTCGTATTGGGAATCGAAAATCTTTGACAGTGGTTTGTTTACACTTCTATAGAGAACAACTGACGCAAGTTTGATCAAAGCAGTTGATCGCGTTCAGAAATAACGTCAAATGGAACTCGAAATTAGAAAAAATATTGTGCACAAACACCTGGAAAATCCGGAGTGGTCCGGTTCCAAGCTGGCTAAACTGCTGAAGATGCCGAAAACAAGGAATCAGCGGACCTACGAAAAAACTGGAACCAGGGATCGTCAGCTGCGCAGCAAGGTGTTTAGGTACGTTAAAGCCAACCCCGGTCTTTCGATCCGAGATGTGACCAGAAGGTACAACGCCAACTTTCAAACAGTACGGAACATCCTTGCCAGGGAAGGATACAAGTCGTACAAAGCCAGTAAACATCCGAACCGGCACATGACGCAGAATTCCGTGGCCAAAAAGCGTGCAAGGCTCTTGTACGACGAATTTGACGTAGGGATGTGCCGAGAAGATTCAAGTTCGTGTTTGCCGACAAGTTCGCGAAGAAGGACATGATTTGGCAAGCGATTTGCAATTGTGGCCTGAAAACGGAACCATTCGTCACATTCTCGACGATGACATCCCATCGAAGAATGCCTAAAAAAGCGTGTATTGCCGTTCATCCGCAAGCAAGGTCATCTTTTGGCCCGATTGGGCCAGCTGTCACTTCTCCAAGGTGGTTCTGGAGTGTTATTCTGCCAACAAGATCGATTTTGTCCCCAAGCTAATGAATCCTCCGACTTGCCCGGAATTTCGACCAATCGAAAAATACTGGGTAATTTCAAAGCAGCGACTTCGACGTAGCGGTGGGGCAGTCAAGGGCATCCAACAAATGCGGCAAAATGGAAGAAATGCGCTGATTCCGTGTATGTTTCCACTGTGCGGGCGCTGATGGGCTCCATCAAGAGGAAGGTTCGAGATTTCGTTCGAACTGGAGAAATGTTACCATCTAATGCTGTAACTTTGAAGTTTTAATAAAAGAACTGTAAAGCAACCATTAATGGACTTTTAAAACTTATTGAAATACGAATTACTGGTCTTTTTGTGCGTACCAATTTACTTTTAGTCAGTCTTTAGGTACTTTGAAATTTGGGGTGACGTCTAGAGGTCGGAAAGTAATATCCGATACCATTTTGAAACCCAAGACAACGGCTTCCAATTTCAGAAGTAAAGGAAAATACTGGTAAATACCTGTCAATATGGGTATATCCGAGGGTATTTCTGGAATTGTGATGGCATCTAGAGGTCGGAAATCGATGACCGACGCCAGTTTGAAATCCAAGATCGTTGCTTCCGTTTTATGAAAAAGTTGAATGTCCTGTCAAATGAAATCGGGATGAGGTTAAAGGAGTTGAGGATGACCCTCTCAATCAGTTTCCCAGTGGTGTCCAGCAAACAGATGGGTTTGTATGCTGACGGGTCCCCAGGGGGTTTTCCTGGCTTCGGAAGCAGCACTAGCTTCTGCCGCTTCCACGCATCTGGGAAGACGCCTACGTCCAGACAAGTCTGAAAAACAGAACGGAACATGTCTGGATTTTCCGCAACGGCCGCCCTTAGAGCCACAACCGGGATCCCATCTGGGCCCGGGGCCTTGCCAACCACCAGCGACCTGGCAATACCGCCAAGTTCACTGTTCGTCACTCTAGACACTTCTCCCTGATCCGCGGCCAGGAGTCTACGTCCCTATGCGGGAACAGGAACCTAACGATCGGAGCCAGTACCGCTGGTGATCTCTCCGGGGGTGCCGTCACGCCGCGGGTCTTTGCCATGACCACTTTGTAAGCATCCCCCCATGGGTTCGTGTTGGCGCTTTGGCATAGGCTGTCAAAGCACGCGCGCTTGCGTCTGGCGATCTCTTTATTGAGGGCTGCCTTAGCCGCTCGAAGAGCGACACGGTGTTCCTCCCGAGATTCAATCGTACGAGCTCGTTGCATCCTCCTTCTCGCCTGGAGGCAAGACGCCCTGAGGATAGCAATCGACTCACTCCACCAGTACACCGGTCTATGGCCATGCCTGGGATAGGCTCTCCTAGGTATGGTTGTATCGCACACCCTTGTCAGTGCTGCTACCAGTTCTTTCCCCCCTCCTCCTCGAAGAACGACGTCCGCCAGCCTCGAGCGCAGGAAGAATTTCCTCCTGCCACTCGCCTCTCACCTGGCCCCACACTGTACCGAATCGCCTGATGGTCACTATGAGTGTAACCCTCATCGACCCTCCAGTGTAGGTTGCCCTCCAAACTCGGGCTGCAGTATATCACGTCGATGACGGATTCTGCACCATTCCTTCTGTAGGTACTGACCGAGCCGGTGTTTGATAGTACAACGTCCAGCTTGGCCATTGCCTCCAGTAGGATGCATCCTCTCTGGTTGGTGTGGTGGCTACCCCACTCTACCGCCCATGCGTTAAAGTCGCCCGCAATGACCACCGGTCTTAGGCCGACAAGTACCGCAGTGAGTCTGTCCACCATCTACGAGAATTGCTCGTTAAACCACCTGGGCGGAGCATAGCAGCTACTTAAGTATACTCCATTAAACCTGGCGATCACGAATCCCTCGCTCGAGTTGGACACGACTACCTCCTGAATGGGGAAGCTCCCCATCGTGCATATCGCCGCCATCCCCGACGCGTCCGTGACCCAATTCCCGTTGCCGGTTGGGACGCGGTACGGATCGGAGATGATTGCGACATCCGCTCCCCATTCCGCTGCCGATTGCCACAGCAGTTGCTGGGCAGCCGAACAGTGGTTCAGGTTCAACTGCGCTTCCTCGAACATGGCTGAGCATTGCTCTTTGCCTTAGCAGCATTGAATATCAATTTTCAGCATCTACGCGTCGTCTCCGATCCGGAAATACCCATATTGTAGGGTATTTTACCCTTTTTTGAAACCCGATGGGCGCCATCTTGGGCTCCAGAATGACCTCGTTCAATTCATTTTCGTTGAATATATAATAACAATTTATTACTACATATAAACCGGATGCTATCCCTATCGATAACTGATATTTCCAGATTCGTATAGAAAAATACTGGATATTGTCCCTATCCACTTTTAAATTTCTATCCAAATAATTTTAAAACGGATTCTATGCGCATAATTTCAACTCGGATATTATACGTTTTAAAATTATCCGGCTCAGGATAGGGATAATATCCAATGATAGATTGGATAGTGATGTTAATGATGTTTAAAGATAATGTTGATGCCTGATCATGAACAGTTCTTTCTAATTTTACTATTCTCGCTATTTTGACGATGCGAATAGCTTCGAAAACTACAAGGGACAGCTCTATGGGGTTTTACGCAATGGTGACGTAGGACTACGTGGTCTTATATAATAAATCTTATTTGTTAACTGCAGCAGGAGCTCTGTTTATACTCTTAAGTAAAACGCGCTTGGCATAGATGGCCCACAGCGACTCACGAAGAGCTACTGATTCCGATCAATAGCGGTGCGGCTTCTTCTATGGATGCTCATGTGGGCTGCAGCTCGTTGTGTACTGGAGAACAATGTTCAACGCCACGCGCCGAAAGCACTGCTGCTGCTGCCGACGACCGGACACCACGACACACGGTGATTGGAGCTGAATCCGATCAGTGGTTGAGGGCAGCCTTGCTAGCTGGCTGCTTACCTTTCGTCGTGTACTGGAGAACACCACCACTCACGCGCTGATTGAATAAACACCGTTTGGTGAGGCCGGATGGAATTCAAATGTGAAATCTTTTTTTTTTCGCAAGCAATCGGTGATAATTGTAATTATCATAGCAACAGTTGCACATTCGTGTAATTTTCAATAGTGACATTTTGAAAAAAAAAATGATAAAGTCTAAATTTTAGCAGATGGGTAGAAATATTTCTGATCGATCCAGAGGCAGCTGAGTTATTAACGATCAAAATCTTTCATAATTTCGTTACATTTTCCATTTTCGGTTATCACAAAGTGTAATCTCATGTAAAAATAATAGACGTAATCCATCGTCAAAATATATGAGAATAGAGGATTCAAAAGCATGACGACAATATATGATTTGATCATTTTAAGGTTATTTTTCATTTTTGGAGTTTTTCAGATATGAAACTCACCATGAAATTTGGAAATTTGTCATCCCGATTGGAAACTTTGATGAGAAATTTGTTAGTTTGTGAACTGCGACTTATGAGGAATTCACAAAACTGAATAAAAAGTTGAAAAACCATCCATATCAAACTACATGCAGTTAGTTTCCAATGCAGCTCAGCTCTAATCAGTGCAAAGACATCAAACCCTGATAAATACGCCTAATTTAAATTGCCTAATTTTACCAACCAACAATCGACTACCTGAACACGAGCTCATAATGTCGACAATGATAATTCATCGCTCATTTTAAATACACCGCAATCCTACTCCGCCTCCCTTCCAGTCCGCCTCGGTTGCCTAGCATTGGCGTAGCTAATGGGGGTGGATAGGGGGCCAGGCCCCCTCCAGAATTTTTTGAAGATTTATATAATTAAAACTGCCGGTATTAGAATCACCGAAAAAAAAAACCTTTGGAGGTGACCTGGATCATTCTGGAGGGGTCCAATCATCCTAGGCACCCCCATTAGCTACGCCAACGTGTTACCAATGCGGTATCGCGTGAAACCTGCTCTATGTTTATAAAAGAGATAATTGAATTTTCGTCTAACTTCCAAATGGTTCCGTCCTCTCCGAACTCTTCCCCGACTGACAGGAGCCGGCAGCCACACTTTCGCCAGGAAAATAATAGCAAACCGACAGACAATCACGTCTACATAAAACCCGAATGCTAATTATATTTCACAATAAAGCCACAATGATAACGACAAGCACCAGCGCGTTACTCAGCCAGATACCTGACGTAACGAGCAACAGGCAGCGATGATGAAACACCCAGCATTTCCATCATCCACTTGGAAGCCTTTTCGGGTAAAGGTTCCTCAACCCCTGATTTGTTTGTTTTCCACGAACGGAACGAATCGGCGAGGGGTGCCGAATGATGCTCATGCAATTGGAAATCGATTTCCCACAAACCCTATCTCAGCCCACCGCCCCCTGGGGAGGCAATTGCTGGAAAACTGAAAATAAAAGTTAGATAACAACAACGCACTCCTTTTGGGGTAACACTTATTCCGGGGACCCAGAAGGGAAAACGGATCCTCGATTTTGGCACCCGTCCGTCATTCATCTTCAGAGTGCGTCCGTCCAGGGGATAGGAATCGCTTGAACGAAGGAAAAATAAAAAAGGACGTCGTTCAGCTCGTCAAATCAGTACATCTTTTACTAGTTTAACAGAAAACGAATACTTCTCTAACCGAAAATACAAAAAAAATAACCCAAAACCAACGTTGGTTCTGGACAGGTTCGGTATCCTTTTGGGGATTACGCACGCCTTTTTATAGCGCCTCGCTACGAATGGTCCTGAATTCGGATAAAGGATTTCAGGGATACGAGTGGACGGGGAAAGAGGGGGGGGGGGGCTGTTCTGTGGCTTGGAGCCCAGTGCGAACGTGATTGGAATCTTCGGAAGGGGTTTTAGTTCTCGGAATTGTTTGTTTTTCATGGCATTTTATCCGCTAGATAAAGACAAAGCTTTTTGAAATCATACGCTTATAAATGTGTATCCTAAAAAGATCAATGCTTGTGGAGGTATTTGGAGTGTCTGCCTAAACTTTATATTATTGCTTCCTGAGTGGTGTGAATTTACTTTCAATTTTCAAGTAATTTCTCTGGAAAAATAATTACTTTCTTGCCTTTGTTTACATTATCTCACACTGTACCAAAACGTCATCCTCTGTTCGAATGAAACATCCAAACATTAAAATCGACACATCGAAATCGCTTCTTCCAATGATAGCTGCAACCGGATGACGGTTGTTTTGAAATCAGATGATGTTTCTCTCGAATTCAGGCGGACGTAATGCTCTCTGTAGAATGATTGTCACCCCAAATTGAAGTGCATTGATTCAGTCCCATAACGCAAATCATCCAAAACGGTGATGTAAATAACTCTATCGAACGTCATTTGCTGCTTTGAGCAGACAAACGAGGAGGAAGCATAGTCATCGCTATCAGAGGTGGGTCGAACATTGGTAAAGCGTGGAAACCGAAAATGGCCTATTTCGTGGTGGAGAAAGTTTCCTCTGCCAACGATCGATTTTTGAATCCACGATTAATCGAATTAATCTAAAGCATTTGCAAGTCATCCTATCCTTAAATTGTTGTCTTCTGAGCACGGTATGCTTTACAGTCAATTTTCAAATCAATATCATCCTTTATTTGGATGACAGTCATATGGATGCTCATCAGTTGATGACGAATTTAACCAGAAGACAATGTATGGAAATGTATGTAAAGGAAACCACTCATTGTTGCAGGAACAACAACCATTAGACAGTGGACTGTCCACCTCGTACGACTTGATCAAGTACAACACCTGATTGTATTCAATTAACCATTGTATAAAGGGCCAAAACCGGAGGGCGAACCTGTAAGCAGAGACACTTACGCTTAGTCCGCGGGATCAAAGAGAATCTCCTTCCAACAATAAAATCCTACAAGCCGGTAATGTACAAGCCATCGCACTAGGGGATGTCCCAATGAGTGGGGAAGAAGAGCCCGCCTTCAATTCACGATCTGTTAAAGACAGGAAGTTGGCAATTCCACTCTCCCCATCCAAATCGCTTCAATCGGGTTGGACCGTCCCATACCCAGGATATAATGTGTTATATAATAATGGAATGAATGTTAAGAGAACAATAAAGGAAAGATCTCACCCGATATGTTGCAAAGGAATCCATGACTTCACGGCGATTTCGAAGAGCTCCCATAGATTAGAGGACGGTTTATATCCTTCTGCAGTTATACAAAAACTATCGTCTCTGAAAGATTCTCGCTAGACCTACACGATGAAAGCGTGACATCCGAATACGATGAACCGGCCTCCCAGGAGGCAATGCAATTCGTAGGCACACTTACAACCACTGCTTACAAAAAGACACAGCCGATCAAAGAAACGGATCCAATAAACGTCACTCTCGCGAAAGCCCACCCGTCGTCGTCGAGCGGCAAAAAAAGGAATCGATGGGCAATTTTCTGTTGTTGCAGCTTTGGGAGAATGGCGGATCTGGTGGCGTTCATCAGCCACATACGGCTCAGCAGGCGTTGCTGGCTCGTTTGGCTGGCAGGCGTCTTTCGTCGTTGACAAAATCGGCTGACCGTGGCATGGCCACCTTGGTCGAGTCGAGACGGGACCCTCCTTGACAATTAAGGCCACCGGTCTGAGGGAATCAACCCTTACGGACGATCGAGTATCATTTACTATTAGGCTCGGAAGCCATCTTGACTTCCGAGGCGAGCCGTGTAAGACCGTTTTATTTACGGTACGTGGTCCTGAGAATTGTTATAATTCAGGGAAATTTTCCGTCAGGATAATAAAAAGTAAATTACCTGAACGGAGGCAGTCCAACATCCCAGAAATCCCACAAAGGGGGGACTAAATGGCACTGCACTTTACGATACCGGTCTACACGGACGCCTGATTACTTCTGCCAATTAGAAGGTTTTTTTCTTTTAGAAGATGGCCACTCGCATGCCTTTTGCCGACCATTCTCCATTTTTAGCTTAAGACTACGATTTTCCTTCCTTTAGTATCGTTCGAGTGTTTTTGCAGCGGTACTAACCCTCTCGCTGCTGTGTGTTGCCTCCTGTCTTTGATATTTAAAATACGAGAATTTTCCAAACAACAACAACTCATACAAACGAAAATCCACGGATTGTAACCAACTGGTTACAATCTACCAGCAGGTTGATTGGACCGCCTACGAGGGTGCAATTGAAACCCTATGCACGAAGACCGGACCCTTGTCAATTGACGAGCTCACGGAAGCCATCGTCGAAGCGCCACCACCAGCCCCAACCCAGGCAGGAAAGCCAGAAGCAAGGCCTTTCAAGCGGCAAAGAGATTCCCCCCTAATCACCCCGATCGGGAGGAATCATCCGAGAGGCCAAGACATCCAGGTGGACCAAGTTCCTCAACAGTATCAACTCCAGCCAACCGGCTTCTGAATTGTGGAGGAAAGTCAACGCTCTCAGTGGTAAGAGAAGATATCAGGGGATAGCCCTAGAGATCGGAAATTCAACAACAACCGAGCCTGGCACGGCTGCCGACCAGCTCGGCACATATTTTCAAACCCTGTCCCTGTAGATGGTTACTCGGCGGAATTCCTTCGAAAACACAACGCGTCCAACGACTCCATCGCTAATATCATCATCCCTGGCGACGATATGGAGTCTGCCATCAACCATCCTTTCAGTCTCAGGGAACTTGTCTTTGCCCTCTCCAGAAGTAAAGGAAGCTCCGCCGGCCCAGATGAAGTTTGGCTATCCCCTATTAAAGGACTTACCCATGGGCCCATCAAGTTGCTTGAGCTCGTGAAGAAGGAGTGACTGAACGACTCCCTTCCGATGCAGTGGGGCCGCAGCTTGGTCGTTCCAAACAAAAAGGTTGGGAAACCCGGTTGATCGCCAGAGGACTTTCGCCCGATCTCCCTCACGTGCTGCAGCTCTTAAATTATGGAGAGAATGATAAACCGTCACCTCACTAATTTCTTCAACGACCGCAACCTAGTAGACCACCGACAGCACGCCTTTCAACCAGGACATGGGACAAACACATACTTCGGGACACTAGGTCAAGCCCTCCACGATGCCATGGAAAACAATCAACACGTGGAGCTGACGACGCTGGACATATCAAAAGCGTACAACCGAGCCTGGATGCCGGAGGTTATCCAGCAACTAGCCAACTGGGAACTTAAAGGCCACATCCTACACTTTATTCAGAACTTTCTACGCCACCGTACTTTCCAGGTTATCATTGGCAACCACCGATCGACCACCTTCCAAGAGGAAACGGGAGTGTCCCAAGGGTACGTACTAGCGGTCACCCTGCTTCTAGTAAAACTGAACGGAGTATTTAGTAGCCTGCCAGCGGGTGCTCATAGTGCTCATGGCCGTCAAAAATACGATAAAGATCCTCCGCATGAAATTGGCACAGGCCATCAAATTCGTACACCGTTGGTCAAACGACGCCGGATTCCAACTGTGCCTTCGTACATATCTGCGATCATAGCCACCGATCCATTCTTCTTCTTGTTGTTCTTCTTCTTCTTCTTCTTCTTCTTCTTCTTCTTCTTCTTATTGCGTGCTATAAACTAGTGTTCTAGATGCACTTTCACAGTTATTAATTGAGAGCTTTCGATACCTGTACCATTTTTGCATTCGTATAATTGTGCGGCAAGTACAATCATACTCTATGCCCAGGGAAGTCGAGAAATTTTCCAACCCGAAAAACTCCTAGACCGGACCGGGAATCGAACCCAGCCACCTCCAGCATGGTCTTACTTTGTAGCTGCTCGTGCGCCTTTACCGACTGAGCTAAGGGAGGTCCTGACGACACCAATTACCATCGACTCCTAGATCATCCCGCAGCGCAAAACTATCAAAATCCTGGGAATACAAGTTGACCACGGTCTCTCATTTGGAGCCCACTTTGACGATGTCAGAGTCCATTGCCTGACTAGACTCAACCTTATCGGCTGAATCGGCGACGAGGCGTCCTCCCCTTCGACAGACTCATCACGTCAGCTTTTTAGAAAAGACAACCGGATCAAGTATAGGAGTGGCCCTCCTAGAGGAGGCTAATTACCTCTACGTCAGCACCACCAACCAAGCCCTCCATACAGTGTCCAGGGTTGGAACCTGCCCAAAATATCCATAGATCAAACCATCAAACATATCTTCAAGGCAGGTTCCAATCCTCTCGCCGTTACCCAAGCACACAAAGATCTAATCCAACGTCGGTACAGAGACCACACGATACAGGGCAACGTTGAAGCCGACCACCTCGTCTCGTCAGGAAGACTGACATCCTTGTATGCTCGCAATGTTCCTGGCCCAAAAACTAAAAAGCTGGATTACCCGAATCATCGATTTGGAGCAGGGACTGGCTAAAAACACCGTTGGGACACCCCAACTGACCACCCGCACCCCTCCCAAGTCGTTCTCTCCGGATCCTTCTCACAACATCCTGGGAAATGGTGACTTCCATAAGTACTGTACAGTATACCGAACCCATCATTCGGTTGAGCGTTTTGTCTGCCAGTGCCCTCAGTACCAGGCAGTAACAGAACTGTACGACGTTCTCGGTGGCATCCGGGACGCCCTCACTGACGACCCCAGCCGCTCAGCCGCTCTACTGAGCTTCCTCCGAGAGGCAGCAGGCCTATTTCACCGGATTTGACCTCCAGCAAACTAGACAGTGCCACCGGTAATGGACCCCTTAAACGAGCAAAAACGGTCCCTCCAGGGTCATCGAGCTTCTAAAAACCACAACACTCCATTCTTCGGTACACACATCAATAATATTTACTTTTTTTTTGACAAAACTCAGGCAATCATGACAGCTAGGTGACCCGCTCTGAAGAATGACAAAATATGATTAAATTTTCGCGGAATTGAACTAAAACGCTTTTTTTTTTCAACATTTTGGAAAAACGCGGTGCGGTTGGGCCAGAAGTGGTGAGCCAATCAAAAAATGGTTTGGAGTGATGGCTTCGAAGTCATTAGGGACCTCTGACAACAATGCCAATGGCCTTGATTTCATGGCTCCTTCAATCTGCGACAGTATCGTCACTAGGTCCTCGTACAGTAGAGATGTGTTGCCTAACTGACGAACTAGATGTTTCTTCGCCACCTTCACAGCGGCCTCCCATAGACCCCCGAAGTTTGGGGCACGAGGTGGGATCATGTGCCATCGTGTTCCTTCAGTTGCAAGGGTGGTAGCAATTCGAGTAGTTTCGTTTGTATTGGAGAGCATTTGGTAAAGGGCATGCAGCTCATTTTTGGCGCCGACAAAATTCGTGGCATTGTCCGAATAAACATCGGTGGGCTTACCTCGTCTAGCCACGAAGCGTTGAAGAGCAGACAGAAACGAAGGTGTGGATAAATCTCCCACCAACTCAATATGTACAGCCTTTGTACTGAAGCAGACAAATATTGCAATATAAGCTTTGGTAGGAGCAGTCTTGCGGTTGGCGGACTTAACAAACACAGGACCACAATAATCGATTCCAGTGGATGCGAAAGGGCGGCTTGGGGTAATTCTGGCAAGGGGTAGTTGTCCAACAGGTTGTTGCAGTGGGCGAGGGTTGGCACGAGTACAACGATAGCAAGTTCGTACTACGCTGCGTACAGCCCTTCTTCCATTTGTAGGCCAATATTCGTTACGTACTACTCCCAAAGTGAGCGATATTCCACCATGAACCAATTTGCAGTGGTATGACATCAAAAGCATTCTGGTAAATCGGTGGAAACCAGGTAGTAGAATTTGGTGTTTGGTACTGTAAGACTCCTTCGACAGTCTGAGCCGGCCACCGACTCGGATTATCCGCGATGACTCCACGAAAGGGTTCAGAAGTGTGAGTGAGGAGCTTTTGGATATCAGTTTTCCCTTTTTGAGCAGACTCAGCTCGGATTTAAAGCAGTCAGCTTGGACAATCTTAACCAAACAATCCCTTGCATTTTCAAGTTCACTAGGAGCAAGGGTGATGGTAGCTTCTTTCATTCCCTTTCTTGCATGACGAATAAATCGCAAACAATACGCAGTAGTACGCAATAGACGATTGTAAGAAAACAAAGGGTTTAGTGGTGGTGGATTTTGCATCAGCAATGTGATTGTTTTCCGCTCAGCATCTTCATCAATATGTGTTGTTCTCGGGGTATCCAATTTAGGCCAATATTCCTCTCTCCTTTTCAACCAATCGGGTCCATGTACCACTTCTTGCTGGTCAAGAACTGCGGCACAGTCATTCCTCGGGATACTAAATCGGCTGGGTTATCCATGAAGTCAGTCCAATAGAAAATAGGAATTGATTCCATATTCAATGCAGTGATGACTCTAGAAGATAATCGAGCGCCAAGTTGAGCGGCGCATAATTCCAGTCTCGGGATGCTACGTTTCTGTAGAGGTGCCACTCTAGATTTCGCTGCCAGTAACATCACCTTCACCTGCCCGTTGTTCTTGCTAGTCCGTGCATAAACACAAGCTCCATAAGCTGACTCCGACGCATCCGTGAAGCAATGCAGCTGCACTTCCCCCACGTCAAAGGCAAACCGTGGAATCCGAAAATTGGCTAACGATGATAGGTCCTCCACAAAACGTTCCCACATAATCCGGATCTCTCCAGGTACTTCCTCATTCCAATCAATTGACATCATCCAAAGCTGCTGAATGAGTATCTTAGCGCTTACGACGATAGGTGCGATTAATCCCAAAGGGTCATATAGTTGGGCAATTACCGACAAAATTCGATTTTTGGTGATTCGGCCGTCCGTAGAGAATGGGCCAAAATTGAAGCAGAATAGATCGGTTGCAGGCTCCCAAGCAATTCCTAAGGCCTTTACAACTTCTCCAGGACCGCGTATTTGGTTTGGTTGATGGGCTACATTTTCGGGCGAAACTCCTTCCAAGACCTCGAGAAAGTTTGAGCACCACTTCCTCAGGGAAAATCCTCCAAACAAACGGTAACAGGATCGGGTTGATCCGCATGTACCTCTCGCATATGTCCCAATTCAATAAATTCTGCCATAAATGCATGGTACCTTTCCTTCAAAATGGGGTTTTTGTCCAGTTTAAGCTGTAAACTTTCTAGCCGTGATTTTGCGTTGGTAAAAGACTCGCCTATCAGTGCTTGGAAACCTTCTTTCTTGGGATATTTCACCGTGTAGCGCCCAGAGAAACCGAACAAACTGCTCGAATTGGAGATTCGCCAATGCCGAGAATGGGCTGATCAATACGATGCCGAAACAATCGAAGCTTTTGACAAAGCCGGTCGCTCATTAAACTGCTTTGTGATCCACTGTCTAAAAGAGCCCGGGCCAAATGTTCGTTTCCATAACGATCCAGTACCTTGACGACGACGGTCGATAGGAAAACGTTCATGCCATGGGGTTCTATCACCGAATTGGAAGAAAGTGTGTTCGAACAACCAGAAGTTGTAGCAGATGGTTCCTTGGACTTTGGAGGATTGGAAATTGTTCGAAAAGGTTGACAACTGGAGTTGGGATTGCTACTAGTTGTTCCTGACGCATCGAAACCAGGATGTAACAGCGAGTGATGCCTTTTTTGGCAGTGTCTGCAGGAAAAATTGGAGGCACAATTTCGTGCGAAGTGGTTGCTCCTAAAGCAATTGCTGCAAATCCGTTTCGTGTTGACCAAGTGTAATCGGTCTTTCAGCTGCATCTTCTCGAACACTGGACATTTAACCAACGGATGATGATCACTGCAAGCTAGACACCCAGGTTGGTAATCTTCTACTGCTGAATAGGAGTTGATCTTAAGAGATGTTGAGGTTTGGTGTTTTGGTTGCCTGACAGGGGGATAGTGTTTTCCTTGAGGAGATGAATTGAGCTGCTCAGCCGAGATATGCAACGACTCCAGAGTCCGAATCTTTCGAGTTAGAAATTCAATGAGATTGTTGTACGTTGGTTCCTCATTCGCAGAGACAAATTCTTCCCATTCCTTCAGCGTGTGGTCATCGACTCGGGAACACAACAGTTGAACAAGAAGACTACCCCAATGTGCTGTAGGTTCTCCCAGCTGATTCAATATTTTTACATGGCGCTAGAAATCTTCTACAACAACCCGAAGACCTGCAGCAAACTTTCCCGACACCTTCGTGTGGACCATCAATGACTGAAGATGCTTCTTTTTCAGCAAATAGGTTTTAGAATAGCGGTTTAGTAGGACTTCCCAAGCAACCGCATAATTGTTCGCCGTAATTGTTAAGGACTCAATCAACTTCAGGGCATCACCTCGCAAGGCCGAGCGCAAATACTGGAATTTTTGGATGCAGGGTATCTCTGGTGACGAGTGAATTAACGAGGAAAACGAGTCATGGAATGTCAACCACTCGTTAAGGTCGCCATCGAACCGTGGTAATTCAATGGTAGGAAGCTTCACGCCGGTAACATGAGCAATGGCTGGGACCCCTTGCTGGATCTGACCATCCACTGGGTTTGGAGGAAGGGGGGGGGGGGATCTTCATGACGAGGCCACCTTTTACCCGAAAGAACTGCTCTTCCACTTTCGCCCTTACCTTCGCATTAGCCGCCACAAATTCGGCAGTGTCGTCAAATGCTTCATACTCGCCCTGAATCGATTCGAACGCTTCCATTAATGTATCCAGTCTAGCCAGACGTATCGCTACTTCATTCGTGTCTCGTTCCGCGTTGAAATTCTGCAAGAAGTCGATAATGCGTTGAATGGAATCCATGACATTCTGATCGGATGACAATTGGATGGGCTATGGGATGTCCAGATGGGATGAGTAGCAACCAGTAGATGGGAATGAAACGTATTTTCCGCTTTAACGTGATGCAGTAATCGACCTTCACGGTCGTAGGAATAGGAATTTTAACGAACAGCGTATGAGTATGCACCAGCAGCAGCAGCAGCAGCAACACGCGGGAAAATCTGAATAGGCAAAAAAAAGACCCAGGAAGTACCTCTCAAACAAGTAAAATAGGTTGGACCGATACTCACATGGAGCCTGTCTTCAACAGGCCTTGTACTTTTTGAGCAGGTACTGCTATCTGCAACTCCAATTCCGATGGGTGAAAGTAGGGTTAGCGTCGTAGTCGATCCGAGGAAAAAATCCAACACCCGTGATCCTGGTCACGGCACCAAATGTTTTATCAGGGAATCGAATCACGGGCTATAATTTTCGGTTTCACTTCGACACTAATCACGCGTAGGTATATTTTTACAAACTGATTGGTTTATTTGCAATCCACGAAATCAAGGAAAAATAACTTGATTCACTATCGCGTTTAGGTATACTTTTTTTTATTGCTGCTGGTGACCGGCTAAACCTCTGCACTATAGGCTCAAAGAACAAAAGTGATAAAAAAGGAATAAAAGGAACTGCCGAACAGTTGATAACAACGCAAAAAAGATTAACAATACTGCACAGAAGTGCGTTTCATTGGCAAATTATTCTTTGCGATTTTCTTGCTTGTAGTTGGATTCTATTTCAAAAATTCAAATTAATTCTAATCTAATCTAAAAGTAATCAGTCTCCTCATAACTACTCTCAAACTCTCCACTGAAATACTCTGAAGTTCTCATCAGAACTACAATGAAATTCTCCTCAGAATTTCTCTGAAGTTCTCGTCAGAACTACTTTGAACTTCTCCTCAGAACTACTATGAAGCTCTCTTCAGAATTAGTCTGAAGTTCTCGTCAGAACTACTCTGAAGTTCTCCTAAAAACTACTCTAGAGCTTCGATGAAATTTTCAACATTTTCCTGAAATGTACGAAGTTGTCCGAATATTCTCTTGAAGATCTTTAAACTTTCTCGCTAGTCGGGACTGCTAAAGATATCTTTACTCCCCCAGAAGTTCTTTTAACTTCTTCATAAATTAGAGCTGTCTGGACTTCCCTAAGATTCACGGAACTTTCCTTAAGCTCCCGCAGTTTTCCTGATAGTCATAACTCTTCTTCGACGCTCTCGATATTTCCCCACGGTTCAAGGTACTTCTTCAAAGTGCTCGCAATTTTTTGTTTAAGTTAATGCAAATTCAGAGACGATCCCTGAACTGCGGAGAATTTCAAGCCCCTTGGATATTTTTACAAGTTTTCAGATTGATTAATTATTCAGAAGACCTTCTACTGATCTTTCAGAGCTTATTTAAATAACAAATAACTCAAAACTGCAATCAAAATAATCCCGTTTACGTGGTTTGTTTACGTTTGCCGCTGTGCCACTATGTCACTATGCCGCTGTCACTGTGTTCAACCCTATACGCGATAGTTCATATAGTTTCAGCGGTTGATGGTTAATTTTAAATATACGAATTGTACTCCCTACGACGGTGACTACGACGACGACAACAGCGCATCTGGAACTTACCATTTGTCTAGGATATAACACCTTTGCCCGGCACCTCCACTGGATCTTTTGTCCGCTATCTGTCACTGTCACATATCTCTTAGCAATTACCTTCGTCGTAGTCCTTCCTTTAACGAAAATAAATTTTCTTGCATTGCCATGGTCATCTGGGAGGAGGTTAGTTAGCGTCAAGTGATTTCCCCAGGAACCGTTCGCGGCCACCAGCTACCTTCAGATTGCTCGCAATCTTGGACGAGCACATTTGCAAGCGGAAAACTTGCTGGTTCACGGAAACTTCGACCACCGAATCACACCCAAAACTCACGACGGCCGTTATCAGCACTTTCCCGGGCTAATAGACCTTTTTGACGTTTAAGGCCTTTACTCGAAAAAAATGCACCAGACAAAAGTGTTCGCCAAAAATTTATTTTTAGTCGGATTTTCTTGAAACTTTCAGGGATACATATGGATTATGTTTCGACATAATTATTTTAGTCAATTTCCTTTCCATCGCTGAAAGCCCGCACCTTTCCCTTAAGACCCCTCATTACTTTTTGTGCAATGGTGGAGCCGACCTTTTTGGTCACTTTCATCCATTCTTTCTTCAACTCCAGCTCGTTCTTAAACAGCTTGGACGATTTTCGAAATTTGGCCTTCATTATGGCCCAAAATCTTTCCACCGGACGAATCTCTGGTTTTTGGTACAAAAAAAACGTTATTGTCTCTGTACCAATCCAACGTCGATCGCGCGTAATGGCATGATGCCAGGTCCGGCCAAAATAATTTCACGCCTCCGTGGAACCGCAGGAAGGCCAACAGACGCTTCTGGAGGCACTCGGTGCGGTAAATTTCGCTGTTGATGGCACCCATTGTGATGTACGGTTTACTCAGTTTACCGCATTGGCATATGGCCTGCCAGAGCAAGTATTTTTTGGCGAATTTGTCCACTTTCTTCTTCCTTATGTCTTCCGGAACATCAAACCGTGATTTGGCAACGTAGAACTCCAGCCACGGTATCTGCTTTGCGTCTGCCTTGATGCGGGTATCGTCATCCATAACCACACACATCGGTTTCGTTAACCACTCTCGATACAGCTTCCTTGCGCGGGATTTGGCCGCCGTGTTTTGTTGATCACGCCGGTTCGGTGCCTTCCGGACCTTGAATACACGAAGCCCAGCTCGTTTCATGGTTTGCTGAACGAACCAGGCGGAACACTTTGCCTTCAGAGCCGCGTCGCGAATCGAAAGGTTCGGATTCCGGGCCTTCACAGGGTCAGCTGTCTTCGATTTTCTTCCACTTCCAACCCGCCGCTCGGTCGTCTGGGACTCCTTAAACGATTTTACCACCCGAAACACAGTTGTATGGGTGATTCCCAGTTGTGTTCCGATCCATCTCATGGTCGCAGTCGGATTTTCCATGACGGCGTGCAAAATTCTCCGCCGATTTTCTTCTTGTTTCGATGACATCTCAATAACCACTGAACCGATTGTTTTGAAATTTTGCACATGTAAACAATTCACTCCAAACTAGTTATACCCAGATTTTCATCAATTTTTACCCACGGATAAAAACATTACACACGGATAAAAATGGTGCATTTTTTTTCGAGTACAAGCCTTAATCGTCTTTCTCTATCCAGCAGAAAGATGAACACAGAGATGAACGGTTGGTTTGTTTTCCCACTAATCTGTTTCTCTCTTGCTCACACTCCTTCAGTTTAAATGGTGCATTAGTGTGCGCCGTTTAAACGTCAAAAAGCTCTATTCATCAACCGGACCGGGCTCAAACTCGCCCACGGTGACGAGTCTCTCGATAGAACTACACGCCGAAAGTGTGGCATTCGAACTGGGAGAACCGGGCTCCCGGGAGGCAATCCACTATAGCACACATTTTTGAACACTTAAAACTCAATTACAGCGCACAAACAAATGATGTTTAATGCAAAAAATTCCAAATCCGCGGAAGAAAAACACGTAGCAAATATAGGCACGTCAGATTTCAAGCGCGGCTTACTGCGATCTCTCGTTACCTGAAAGAAGTGCTGAAGAGTACAATCCTAAGCAAATATTCTCCGTATAAACTTACACAACCTTCTGAGAATCGCCAAATTACCTTCGGCGGCCTTTTTCGGTATGATATCGATCCTCCATTCATACAGTGAGTTGTCTCAGTAGCAACCCGCATCCTCAACTTGAAGCCATTCTTCCTCGTAATATGTCACACGGTGATGACGACGAGGACAACGACGATAGGCATCCAAATTGACTGCACAATAAACCATCCACGAACGCTATAGCTCTTCCAAATTCGTGTACCGGGAATGCCTCCTCGAGCCGGCCGGGTTCATTCCTGCCTGTCATGTGCAACATATTTGCTACACACTTGTCCCGCATTCTACCATGAACCCATCCGGGGGAGCACTTTCGTCTTTTCGGGAAAATGTGTTCGAATCCATCTTGGGGTCCTCCCCCGTTGGCATATCAACCTCCGTTCCAAGTGACATCGTGGTAGAATCACGTGCTCGTCCTTGCTGTAAGAATAGTCGCACACATCCATGGGTGGAAGGCATAGCACAATAATGTCTAATAAAATTCCTTGCCAAATTTATTATTTCACTTCTTGTCGTCGCCATCGCCTCTTCGTCCTCGGCAGTAACGCAGATAATGCGAGTGAGATTTTTTTTGTGTGTGTGCATAAACTCAATTTTCGTAGGATCATTGCAAATTTCGATTTGCTAAGATGTGCTTTTTCCCATTCATTTTGGAGACGAGCACGCCCTCCGGAGTAACCGAGGAGGATCTCTGTGGGCCAAAAAAAGTCGAACAGCACTCTCTTGGTAAACCGCAGCGAAATTTAAATTAAATTTTTGATTGCTTTCTGTGGATTAAATCCACTTCCCCCCTCCCGCAGTTTGTTCAACATCCGGCGGCGGCGTCGTCGTCGTCCTGTTGGCAGAAAGCATGAATGAAGTTGATCCTTTTGTCGTCCCCCGGTGTTGGTTGGGAAAAGGGGAAACAGGATGGAGCATTATCCACTTTCCAATTCACAACTTATTCATTACGCGATTTGGCTTTGGGGCAGTGCAGAAATTCTCTGCGGCGGTTGACAGTGGGTCAATTGGACGGAAGTTGCGGTGGGATTGTGTTGCATGGTAGCGACCACCGACCACCCTTGTCGTATTATTAGTAATGTCAGGTGGCTTCCACTAATTGAACTGCACAAATTATGCATGTGTCATAATTAAATTGACTTCAATTATGTGCGAGTTGAGTTGCCCGTCGGACGCCATCAGGGAGACCGGCTCGTCGATTTTCAGTGGATTTTGTTGGGATTGTATACACTGGAGTCGCTTTTTACGCGGTTTTTTTTTACACGGTTTTTTTTTACGCGGTTTTTTTTTACGCGGATTTCGGAATTTACGCGGTTTTTTTTTACGCGGATTCCGGAATTTACGCGGTTTTTTTTTACGCGGATTTTGGTTTTTTTTTACGCGGATTTCTGAATTTACGCGGTATATCGCTTTTTACGCGGTTTTTTCTTACACGGTCTTTTTTTTACTCGGTTTTTTTTTACGCGGATTTCGGAATTTACGCGGTTTTTTTTTACGCGGATTCCGGAATTTACGCGGTTTTTTTTTACGCGGTTTTTTTTTACGCGGGACGTATCACCCGCGTAAAAAGCGACTCCAGTGTACTGTGAAAGTGACACGTTTTCCGTTGTTTTAAAGTTTGCACTTATTTCGGTCACACATTTGACAGTCAGCACAAAACATTTGGGCCGTTCGCTATGTTTTTGTATTTTATATGGACTACTTCAATTGACCACTTTGTCAAGCAGTTTTGGCGTGACTTTCTACCAGCGATTTCACAAAACTGGACCAACTAATTTCAATTTTTTTATTAAACGCACAAATGATGACTACTTTTCTCGAGGTTCTAGAAGAAACAATCTCAAAATAATGTTTTATTTCAAAGTTCGAGTGGTAGTAAACGTCATTTTAAGTGCTCGAATGAAGTGGTTAATTTGAAACTAGAACAGAAACGTACGAGGGGTGCTGAGTTGCAGTTTCATTATTCGAGCACTATTTTGCACCAGATTTGCAACTGCTCGACTATAGACTTCTCTGACGTTTGTGAAATGCAAAATGGGTTCGCTTTAGAGGAAGAGGAGACAACTGGCTTCAATGATCAGAGATCTTCAAAAACTTCTCTGGATATGTTTTCAATACTTCTGGTTGAGATTCTGAAGATCTTCTACTGTTATGATACCAGGTTGCTCAGAAATTATTCCAAAGGCCACCAGATGAGCAAAGATCTTCCAGATCTTCATTTAATCCTCAGGATATTTTTTCAAGAATAGGTACTGTTCTGAAGGTATCCAACAATTCAAATTGCGTCTCTCAGATATTCTCTTATGATACCACGTGACTCAGAAATTATTCCAAAGACAAAAGTGCTCATAGGTCTCCAAACACATCTCTGGATATTTGTTAACCAAGACCCTGCATGTTTCGACATTAGAATCGTCCGGCACCTCGACCTCGTTACCTGACTCTGGATAACGTTGTATTTTTTTTTTTCATGTGATCTTGTTTTCCGTGCTAAGGCTGTACTCCATTTGGTGAATTTTCCGAATTTTCACTTAAATTTGACCAGACTTATTTATGACATACCAGGAATCTAATTTGACAAACACCTTCTCGTAAATCGAACGATCAACAACAGAGGGATTTTCGGACATTATAATTTATTTTCGAAGCATCAAATTTAATTGAAAGTTCACTAAATGGAACACAGCCTAACCTAAGTTCCAATGCTACCGACGCCAGGGAGACACAACTCCCACACCCGGACCCTACCTATCGACCCATCAAACTCATGGACCGGGTCCCAACGACTTTACTTCCCAAAGGAAGGCGGCGTCGAATTACGCTTACCACTACACCACCGGCACCGCTTAGAGTAACGTTATTGTAATCATCTTGTTCAACGAATTAGAATCACTTTCTTCGTTCACCGAAGCAAACAATCTTTGCATACGCATAATTGCATAATATGTAGGGATGAATACCAAACACCGTTCAAAACTGTAACCCTCGTCTAGGGTGACAATTAATAACCCACCCTTTTAACGTGTTTGCCATGAGCGTGTGCCTTGTCTGTTATGATTTGTTTTTGTTTTGGTCGCACGCTTGGCAACATACTCACCACTGCTTTATTTGTAAATATTTTAATTTGTTATTTTCATCGTAGATTTTATTCGTGTAGGCATGTTTTTAGGATTAGAACATAGTGTAAAAATTATCGTTTAAAATTGTCTCGCGTGTAGAATGAAGTTAGGTCCCGTTTCTCCTCCCGCTGCAAAATAAGGCGAAAAACATAACCAGCACAACATTCGAGCGCGGTTGCAGGAGAACGATGGCGGTTGTTGTATTGTCCGTGATTGTCAAGTAGTACGAAAAAAAGAAAGTTACGAGCCACGGTAGGAAATCGACGCGTTTTTTGCCCCGTCCGTTTGAAGCGAAAAACGAAAAGTTGGAGTGCCGTTTTCGTGGCGTGTGTCCGCTGGAGGGATAATTCCCAGCACCGTCGCGTGGAAGTGACGTCGTTTCCCCGAAAAGTGCCGTGGTTCGTGAGCTTCAGTGAAGGGTGTCGGATCGCCGCCAAGGGAAGCTAAATTTCGAGGATTTTTCCGCTTCCCGGCTAAACCCCAAGGATCCCCGAACACCCACCGTCCTCACTGCGGTGGCTCAGCCAGTAGAGCCAGTCTCGCCACCGCAGTTAAGAGCCAAGGAGGGACGAAGCAGGCAGAACCGAAGGAGCGTTCGCCTGGGTAGTGCACTGCGGTGACTACCGGGACCATCTACGGCGAGTAGTTGGTCCGGTGATTCGTCACCATCGTCGCCGAGGGGGTTCCGATAAAGGAGCCTTGCTCATCCCCCCCGCTAAACGCCAAGGACCGCTGCAAGGCAGCTAACGTGAAGAAGTACGATCTGCAACCGTCGCCGCTATCGTCGAAGGGCCCCATCGAGTGACACCGAGGACAACGAGGAGAAAAGGGAAAGGTTAGAGGATAATAGACGTCTTAAATTGTATTTTTCTTTTTCTTTTCGTATCAATCCATCCAAATCCGAACGTCTTTGGGGGAAGTACTCTGCTCGTAGCCGCCCCGCCGGGGTAAATCGGGCCAGCTATAGGCTGGCAAGTAAGCCGCAACTTACAATTGGCGCCCAACGTTAACATACACAAGAAAAAAATATTCTTAAGGAATATTTTTTCTTCCGAGCGTGGGGTACTTCCACCAAAGTTTGGATTTTGGGTGGAATAAACAGTGGTGAGGCTTTTTCCACAATAGGCGCGGTTCGTTTAATATTATTTGTTGTGTTTGTCTTATTCCTAATCGGTGAATCGCTTCATTTCATCGTCTGCAGAACGAGTTGTCGTCATCTCGGAGCACTTTGTTCTCAGAGCGGGGCTTTCAAATCCTCTGAGCCGATTTGGGTTGACATTCGCAACATTTGGTGACCTAAAATCATAGGGAATCGTCAGTAAATGGAAAAGGGTCCTTACCGTATTCATACTCCACTCCACAGTTGGCAGGTTTTAATTTATCTCCATATTTTGAATCTGTGATCCATTCATTTTTGAACATGGCACGCAGACCGTTGACGTTGACGGAGTTCAATGAGGCGTATCTGCATCTACGCGTTGATCATTTGCATCCCGACGAGGTTGACTTTGAATTAAACTCCCGTGGTGTTGTCATCCTTCCTGAGTCGGATAAATCGGGATCACAAAGACGTCGTCGTTTGAGGGGATTGCTGAACAGCGAGATAGTGCAAGCTACGAATGCTGTTCGGTCGTTCAAAGGGGATGCTCAATTCGAATTCGGGACGTGTCGTGGGAAGTTTGAGTCCATGAGGGAAGATTTACAGTATAGGTGTCCAAATAAGGAGATATTTCGGAGCAGGTTACTTCACTTGGGAGTCCGGCTCCAACTCTTGGAAAAATATGTTGTAGGGGAGGAGTTTTCGGTCACTAGGAAATGTTTACAGGAAGTGATCGCTTTATGGGACTATCACTTCGGGGACAGTCCTGCCCCTACTCCGCCGACCAACGAGGAAGAAGAAGACGAAGTTGGCGATGATGATTTGGTGGATCAAAATCCTGATCCGGAAATCACACCACAGAACCAAGATGGACAACAAGTTGTTGAAAATCCAAGTGACAAAACCGTAGGAGAAGAACTTTTGAATGTCTTACGTGATATAAGGGCGGAGATTAGAAGCGTACAGGACCAAATCTCGCTGAATGAGTCTCGTAGCGATATACGAGTAAGCTCTCTCCAACGTGCGGTCAAGAGCCTGAGCAGCGAGATAACTGTTATTACGAAGATTGCTGCTGATCTAAAGAAAACGAATCAGGAAGTTGAAGAGCTTCGTGATACGGTTTCGGGATTGCAGTGTATCATAAACCAAATTCTTCCACACGTTGTTGTTCAAGATCCGCCGCCCAGAAGGGATGATCTTGGATTGGAGGAAATTCCAGAACATCCGGAACTGCATGATGTCCGACAACCAACGGTAGAATCAGACAATCTAGTTGATTTGTTAAGGCAATATTCGATGCCTACAAATAAAGCAAACATTCAGAACATAGGGGATTCTGGTTTGTGGAACAGTTCAAAAAAATTCATCCAACCTGGTTATCATTCTCAGAATCACTTCAAACAACCTACACTCCCGAACTACACTTACCCAAATCAAGGGAGAAGTGTAGGATCGGTTGAGCCGCCCGCGTACTATCGTCGACCACAACGGGTGGCCGACTGGAAGATTCATAAATACGCTGGGAATGATGAAGGGACTGGACTGAATGAGTTTTTAGAAACTGTTCACCACTATGCGGAATCAGAGCAGATTTCGGAAGAGGAACTTTTTAATTCAGCGATGCACTTGTTCATCGGGAATGCTCTGGCGTGGTATAAGGCTATGCGGTCGCAAAAGCGACTCTTCAATTGGAATCATCTTGTATGCGAGTTAAAGGCGAATTTCGTTCACCCGGAACTCGACGCCACGCTGAAGATGAAAGCGTCTCAGCGTCGCCAACAACGGAACGAATCCTTCCAGCAGTTTTACCTGGAAATGGAGTCAATTTTCCGAGCCATGACCACGCCACTATCCCCGAACGAGAAGCTTGAGCTTCTCAAGCGTAACCTTAGGCCTGATTATAAACAAGTGCTTATTTCCAAACCGGTGAACACGCTTGCTGAGTTACTTGGTCTCGGTAAAACAATAGATTCTTCTAGGACTCCAATCTACCACAAAGTATTTGGAAGTCCAAAGGAAGTTGCTGTAGTTTCCGAAAGACCTGCATATGGTAATTCGAAACCGAACCAATCCCAGCACGGTGGAAACGGAAAAGCTGCTAAATCAAAAACATTTTACAACAAGAGTGCCTCTGGAGCCTCACAGCAGAATAATAAACCGTCTTCCATTCAATCCAAAGATATAAGTGGACAGACGAATAAAAATCTCCCTGAGAAAGCATACCAGAATTCCAAATCCACACAGTCACAGAAAACCGTCATTTGTTTAGATTTCTTGGTGGATCAACATCGTCCACCAAACCTCGGGGTTTGTTATAATTGCGGAACTAAAGGACACGAGCACGAAGAGTGTTCCAAACCCAAACGTGTGTTCTGTGTACTGTGTGGATTCAAGGGATTCGAGGCTTCTCGGTGCCCCTACTGCCTAAAAAACGGGATCCGGTCCAATTGAAGCCGCAATTGGAACCTGAACAGCGCACCATCGAACAACTAGCCATACCTCCGGAGGTCTTTGAACATTTTCGACCGTCCTGCGAAGAAGACTACAACGACCACTTGTCAGTACAAACCATTATTTTCAATCATCCTTTGGACAATCGACCATTCGTGTTAGTTGAAATCCATGGATACGAGTTCGCCGCTTTGCTCGACAGTGGCAGCAATGCCACAGTTATGAGTATGCGACAATTTCAGAGAATTTCTCCCAGTCTTTTGAAGGATTTAGACCAACCGTGTAAACTGCGCTCGGCCAATGGTCAAATCATGCCAGTTCAAGGGCAGTGTTATTTCCCTTTTACCTTCAAAGGCAAGACAAAGGTCGTCTGTACTCTAGTGGTCGAAAATTTAAGTGTGGACTGTCTGTTGGGAATGGACTTTTGGCGAGCCTTCGGAATTACTCCGGAATTACATGATTGTGCTCTGGTAAATCCCTGTGTTGATCAGGTTATGGATGATGAAGTGCACTCGGATGAGTCGACACTTACGCCAGAGCAGGCGGAACGGATAGAAGAAGTAAAGTCCCTCTTTCAGGGCGTTACACCGGGTAGATTAAATACCACCACATTAACCGAGCAGAAGAATTCCAAGGTAAGGATCCAGTAATTCGGTATCCTTATAAAATGAGTCCACATAAACTAGCGAAGGTATGGAATGAGGTAGACAGATGGCGTTCGATGGGAATCATAGAAGAGTCGGATTCAGATTGGTCACTGAATATAGTCGCCGTAACAAAACCTGATGACTCTATTCGCCTTTGCTTAGACGCCAGGCCTCTCAACGAGCGTACAGTACGTGATGCATATCCGCTCCCGCATCCAGGTCGCATACTGGGCAGTCTGCCAAAAGCCAGGTTCCTATCAACTATTGATTTAAAGGAGGCTTTCCTCCAGGTCCCATTAGCTAAGGACTGTCGGAAGTATACGGCCTTCAGTGTATCTGGTCGAGGTATGTTCCAGTTTACCCGACTGCCATTCGGGCTAGTAAATAGTCCAGCAACCCTAGCCAGGTTAATGGACCAAGTGCTAGGTCGTGGTAAGCTGGAGCCCTTCGTCTTCGTTTATCTCGATGACATAATCATCGTCAGCGAAACCTTCGAGCACCACGTACAGTTGCTGAAAGAGGTGGCCGACTGTCTAAGCAAAGCCAACCTAACCATTAATTTGGAAAAATCCCGTTTTGGAGTTCCACAGCTAAAATTTCTTGGATATTTCCTATCTCGTGACGGGATGAAAGTCAATCCCGAGAAAATTCAACCCATCCTCGACTACGAGAGACCGATCACAATCACGAAGTTGCGTCGGTTCTTAGGGATGTGCGGATACTATCGCCGATTTATCGATCGGTACAGTGAGGTGACAGCGCCTTTAACCGATCTACTCAAAACCAAATCCAAGACCATTAGCTGGAACTCCGAGGCAGAAAAAGCGTTTCTTGAAATCAAGGAAATGTTGGTCACTCCTCCAATTTTGGTATCACCGGATTTTTCTAAAGAATTCATCCTTCAAACTGATGCTAGCGACACCGCAGTAGCAGCCGTGCTCGCGCAAAGGCATCCCGATGGTGAGAAAGTAGTAGCTTATTTTTCACATAAGTTAACAACGCCTCAACGCAACTACCATGCAACCGAAAAGGAAGGGCTTGCGGTAGTGTTGGCGGTTGAAAACTTTCGAGGGTATTTGGAAGGTTACCACTTTCGACTAATCACAGATAACTCAGCGATTACTTGGATAATGCAAACCAAGTGGAAGACTGGTTCACGCCTGAGCCGCTGGAGCTTGGAGCTCCAACTCTACGATATGACCATAGAACATCGTAAGGGGAAAGACAATGTTGTACCAGACGCATTGTCCCGTGCCGTGGCTGAAATCTCGGCAGTGACCAAGTCTGATTGGTATTGCGATCTAAAATCCAAAGTAATTGATAATCCTGAAGATTATTGTGACTTTAAGGTCGAAAATGGGCAACTGTACAAGTACGTCAAGACCGACGAAGTTCCGTGCGACTCGCGGTTCAGTTGGAAACTGATTCCCGCACCGGAGTGCCGCCACGAAATAATCGAGAAGACGCATGAAAACCTTCTCCACGTGGGGTTTGACAAAACCCTTCACGAGATCAAGCTTAGATATTTTTGGCCAAGTATGGCATCTCAAATTAGAACATTCCTACAACAGTGCGGAACGTGCAAGGAGATTAAAGCTCCTTTCGTGCCGGTCCAGCCTGAACTAGGTCAGGCCCGGATTACAAACTCACCATGGAGGATGATTTCAGTGGACTATATCGGTCCTCTACCCAGAAGCAGACGCGGGTACCAACACTTGCTTGTCGTGCTCGACGTGTACAGCAAGTATGTGATGTTGGTCCCTGTACGAAAAATCCAGAGTAGCTCCCTTTGCACCATTCTACGGGAGCAGTGGTTTAATCGTCACGGAAGTCCAGAGGTTCTCCTGAGCGATAACGCTTCCACCTTCGTATCGAAGGAGTTCGGCCAATTCCTAAAAGAAAATGGAGTTACACATTGGTTAAATACTAAATATCATTCTCAGGCGAACCCGGTTGAACGAGTGAACCGTTCAATCAACACCGCTATCCGTGCCTACGCTCGCACCGATCAACGTAGCTGGGACGTCCATGTGTCGGACGTTGAGAAGGTTCTCAATACCACTATTCACTCCTCTACCGGGTTCAGTCCTTTTTTCATAGTCCACGGGAATGAAATGGCCTCGGGAGAAGATTTCAGGAAAACCTCAGGCGATTTGGAGGATGATCTGAAAGTAAGACACCAAAGATTAGCAAAAATTCGGGAGATTGTGGAGAAAAATCTTAAAAAAGCTAGCGACACCGTCCGTCATCAATATAATTTGCGTCACCGCAAATTTGCTAAACCGTTTGAAGTAGGACAACTTGTATATCGTCGCAATACGAAACAATCGGACGCAGTCGCTAACTACAATGCAAAATTAGGACCACAATACTTACCCGCAAAAATACTTCGTCGTCGAGGTCTTTCCTCCTACGAATTGGTTGACTTGGATGGGAAAAATCTTGGTTTCTGGCCAGCAAACCTCGTCAAGCCAGCGTAATCCAGTCCTTCCTACGACCTACTACTTCCTCTCGTCTGTTGTTTTCTTCATCAGGTTGTTCACTTGGGAGCTTCCGAAGAACAACATTCGGCTAGGAAGTAGTATGGCAAGCAGCAAATAGCACCAATCTCCTTGTTTGGATGGGTCACCACCAGTATCCTCCACTGTCGAGGAAACATCCATGGGAGATTTCTACGGTAGCTGCCTCAATTCGCAGCAAACACCAAAATACTGTCCCCGTGGAACGCGGGTTTACCAACGCCGATTGAAGGCCAAATAAAATCCAATTAACACTCCTCCCATCAGCGGCAGGTTATGTGAGATCGTCCGGGTGACTATAAAATCACCAAAAGACCCCTCTTCCACGGGGATAATCACAAAAAAACACTTCCTTCCAGCGGGGAGGACTCAAACACACGACCGATGGTGCTTTTCATCCGGAGAAAAGTACCCTAAACCGACGAAAACGGGTAAAATCGCGGTTCACGACGATCGCGACGTCGCAGCCGGAATGTTTTTGTTTACTTTCCGTTTTCGTCATCTCCTTTCCTCTCACGACGAGTGACGTCATCAAGGGAATTTTTCATTTTCTCTTCCTTGTGACACTTCACCGAGAGGGCGAAGTTAGCCCTTTGTTTTGTATCCACTCAGGGGTTACTTTAAGCGCGTAACGCCTCAGTGATAAAACACTGGGCGAAATCGTAACCATCATTCCTTACATAGGGATGACAACACCCTTTTAATGTGTACAATTTTAATTTGTTTTCATTGTTTATTTTATGTGTTGGAATCAGGGCCATTCATCTGATTCTATAAGGAATCAGATTGAAATAGACTGATATTCGCGTTTGAGGTCTTGCTCAAGTGATTCATTGGTGATTCACTTGATGCGTAAAAGACCAGCCCTTGCGTCCAGTTTGTCCAGTTGTTTTGGTATTTTAAATAGTAGGTGTGCATGAAAATAGTATGAATTTGGCCGCGAATGAGATTGTGTGAATGAATGTGTGAATGATAGTAAATATTTATGTGGGGGTTTAGTTCAGAGTGCTTGTGAGATCTGGTGGTGAACGCGTAGGCCAAATAAATGTTGAAGGATGAGTGGAACACTTTGGATGAATGTGGAATGAATTAAAACCCCAACTGCTGTAGTGAGTATGAATACCGTCAGGACACGAAAACTGGACAGTCAAAAAAAATAAGAAGACAAAAAAAAAATTGACAACCGTTCCACTGCAGGTCACTTCTGACTTGCAGGGTTCTAGGAAGCCGAATGCTTCCGAATGTTAATTTGAATTGGCTCAGGGGAATTGAAAATTTCAGTTCACCCACTGTGACCCGAATGCGAGAATGGTGAGCTGGCGTATCTCGATGGCGAGACCCAGCTCTTGTCTGTAGACCGATTTGAAGTCGAAGCACCGATTTAGAGTACCGGTCGGTAAAAGTCCCTGATTGTGACATTTTTAAATAATTGTGGAAAAAGTTGTTAGGATTAGGCAGATTTTTTATTTTCATATATTTATTTTTTTATTTTCATTTTAATTCGTTTATTTATTATTGTTTCGGTGTTAGGTGTTAGGGTTAGTAAAAAAAAAATTGTTGCCATTTTTTTTCTCCTCGGTGTGGGCGAGATTGTAACCCTCGTCTAGGGTGACAATTAATAACCCACCCTTTTAACGTGTTTGCCATGAGCGTGTGCCTTGTCTGTTATGATTTGTTTTTGTTTTGGTCGCACGCTTGGCAACATACTCACCACTGCTTTATTTGTAAATATTTTAATTTGTTATTTTCATCGTAGATTTTATTCGTGTAGGCATGTTTTTAGGATTAGAACATAGTGTAAAAATTATCGTTTAAAATTGTCTCGCGTGTAGAATGAAGTTAGGTCCCGTTTCTCCTCCCGCTGCAAAATAAGGCGAAAAACATAACCAGCACAACATTCGAGCGCGGTTGCAGGAGAACGATGGCGGTTGTTGTATTGTCCGTGATTGTCAAGTAGTACGAAAAAAAGAAAGTTACGAGCCACGGTAGGAAATCGACGCGTTTTTTGCCCCGTCCGTTTGAAGCGAAAAACGAAAAGTTGGAGTGCCGTTTTCGTGGCGTGTGTCCGCTGGAGGGATAATTCCCAGCACCGTCGCGTGGAAGTGACGTCGTTTCCCCGAAAAGTGCCGTGGTTCGTGAGCTTCAGTGAAGGGTGTCGGATCGCCGCCAAGGGAAGCTAAATTTCGAGGATTTTTCCGCTTCCCGGCTAAACCCCAAGGATCCCCGAACACCCACCGTCCTCACTGCGGTGGCTCAGCCAGTAGAGCCAGTCTCGCCACCGCAGTTAAGAGCCAAGGAGGGGCGAAGCAGGCAGAACCGAAGGAGCGTTCGCCTGGGTAGTGCACTGCGGTGACTACCGGGACCATCTACGGCGAGTAGTTGGTCCGGTGATTCGTCACCATCGTCGCCGAGGGGGTTCCGATAAAGGAGCCTTGCTCATCCCCCCCGCTAAACGCCAAGGACCGCTGCAAGGCAGCTAACGTGAAGAAGTACGATCTGCAACCGTCGCCGCTATCGTCGAAGGGCCCCATCGAGTGACACCGAGGACAACGAGGAGAAAAGGGAAAGGTTAGAGGATAATAGACGTCTTAAATTGTATTTTTCTTTTTCTTTTCGTATCAATCCATCCAAATCCGAACGTCTTTGGGGGAAGTACTCTGCTCGTAGCCGCCCCGCCGGGGTAAATCGGGCCAGCTATAGGCTGGCAAGTAAGCCGCAACTTACAAAACTGTGCGTTGCGCTGATCGTGTTGTAGTTTCATTTTTTACAGTTTCAAATTGTAGAACTGTAGTTTGAAACAATTTTGAAACTCAGCATTGCGAATGGCCTTATGAAAGATTAGAAAATATTGAATTCATATTTGAACTAAAGTTTAGAGTGGAATGCTCCTAGGCAGCGTTGCCAGTATTCCAGATTTATCTGGATTTTCCAGATTTTTAGTCGTCTTGCCAGATACACAGACAGACCACGTATATTTCCAGATTTTTTAAATATGCTCCAGATTTTCCCAGATTTTTAAACATGTTGCTTTAAAATATCACTGCAATTGTTTTACCACAGACAAACAGACGTAACTCTTCATTGTGTATCTTCGTTCATGCATTTAACGGTTGATTTGAATATTATCAGTTCCACGAACTACTCGCCGCAGCGCTGACATCGGATCACTTTGACGTTTCTATACATTCTTTAAAACTTTTATGCAATATTGTTTACGAGTTAGCGAGCAAGCTTGTTTTCCGCGAGAAGCCAGAGAGATGTCGTTACTGAGGTTATATGTTTTGAGATACTATGTTTTCAAGAACAAGTTTTTCAAAGAGTTACGTCTGTTTGTCTGTGGTTTTACCCTCTAATAAAAAAAAATAAAATCCAAACTTGCTACTTCAATTATGAAAGGCCATCAACGTTGGACATTAATGGAATTTTAAGATAATTCTGAAAATAGTTCACAGTGAAGTGTGAGGCGAATTCCTTCTGAAATCAAAAGGAGAACTGCAAGCTAATTCTGAGTAGAGTTCCATCCATCTTTGTAGGCTTCGTGGTCGTGCGGCGTCACCCGTCGTTCAGGGGAATTGTGAGTGCCACGAAGTGAGGGTTCGATTTCCGCTCCAGCCTGTGCAAATTTGTGCAAATGCTTGGTCTACTGGATGTGGTGTGTTATCCGTTGTCTAGTGTTAAATATTCAGTCTGTGCAACCTCTGGTTGAAGTAGATGTCAATTGGCGTGTCAACTCTGATGACAATTGCATGGATATTTTGTGAATATAGGAAATACAATCCGGAAGAGAAATCATAGAATTTTTTTTTAAGATTAAACTTAAGGAGTATGCTGATACGAATAGTGAGAGTAATTTCAATGGAACTCTGTTCAATGTTTCTATGGAGACTCATTTTAATAAAATTTTCAGACATTTTAACGGGATTATGCACAATTTCTGGGAAACTTTCAACGCCATTTTGGTAAAGTACTTGAGGACTTAGGAAATACTGAAGAGGATTTCAAAACAATTCAGACCTTACCTACAAAGCAGTTCAAAGGGAATTATCGGATAAATCTGAGAAGAGTGTGACGGTCACTCTGAATAGTGCACCAAAGAAATTATTAAGAATATTTTAAGCATTTCATAGGGAAAAATGGGCACAAAATTGTGCCAATTCTTGGAAATTATTACCAGTGTGAGGGAATTGTGGAACTGAAGAGTAATTTATAAGAGATTACAAGAGTTTATGCTATGAACTCTTAGAATGTTACTGGAAAAGTTTGGATATTATCAAGATTATTTTAGGGGAATACAGAAAATAAGTACGATGAAATTCTAGGATCATTCCAATGGAACTCAAAAAAAGGGCGAAGATATCCTGTGAAGAGTTCCAAGTAAATTCAGACTAACAAAAAAATTCTTGATCTGAGACCCAGGAAAAATAGAAGTTCCGGATTTTATAATCATTTCAAGATCCTGAGACTTCAAAAATGACGCTATCAGATTTTCATTTTAGTAATATAATAAAATTATTTTTTGGCATAAAATTATTCGTAATGGTCAAGTGGAGTTACCCGTAGTTTAAGTAAACTGTGTGTGAGTTCCACGATGTTAGGTTTTGATTCCCACTTCAGCCAGGTGAATTTTGCTTCAAAATAAAATTGCCTACTGGTCTATTGGGTGTTGTGTGTTGTATGATGCCTAGAATTAAATTGTAAATCAGATCAAACTTAGGGTAATATTAGAATTATTAAGAACTAATGAAATCTTTATATTCTGGCACTGCATCAAATAGTAAGGACTACATCGACTATTATTTAAAAAAATCCATCCCATCAAATTTGCTTAATTATTTGCTTCTCATTCTTTTTAAAAATGTTACAGTTTAAAAAACAAATCGAAAAATATTTTTTGCAGTATTTTACCCACATTTAGTTCAATGCGTAATGGATATTTAAACTTTTTGGGCACACTGTGTCAATACTTTTTCACTTTTGAATGATTTTTTTGTCCTTGATTTGTTTTTCGTCGATCTTGTTTTCCGTGCTGAGCACCAATGCTACCAACGCCAGGGAGGCAGCTCCCACACCTGGACCCTACCTATCGACCCATCACATCAACTCATGAACCGGGGACCAACGGCTTTACTTCCCCGAAGGAAGGCGTAGAGATGTTATGCCTCAGAACATCCCGGCGGCGCCGACTGGGATTGAACCCAGACCTGCTGGGGTGGGAGGTAATCACGCTTACCACTACACCACCGGCGCCGCTTTTGGATGATTTTACAATGCTAAAAAGTTATTTGCTTTATATGTATAATTTATTTAAACTAGTAATTCATAACCATTCTAGTACTTTAAATAAATTCCAGATGATCATACTGACCAATTTTTACGGGAGATTGGCACATAACTTTGATTTCAATAGCATTATGTTAAAAACAGGATTTTTTGGAGCATTGCAGATATTTCCAGATTTTATATTTAACTGGTCCAGATTTTTCTGAAAACGACCTGGCAACGCTGCCCCTAGGGAAACACTGTCAATATTGGTATTTTTGCTCATCGGGGTGACATGTAAGGACTGGCAATTGCTGTTTGACGCCGCATAGAATTCGAGGGGCTTCAGGTTACAGATAAACCAGAAAGGCCAAAAACCGATGTCTGACGCAATTTTGAAATCGAAGATGACTGTTTTTATAAAACTGTCAAATACCTAAGACGAAAAATTTATGTCTGACGCCATTTTTGGCCAATTTTCGGCATCTACACGTCGTCCCCGTTCCGAAAATATCCATATAGTAAGGTATTTTCACATTTTTTCCGAATCCGAGGGCTGCCACGAGTCCTAAAGCAGCTAGCAAGTGACGAGGTCGACAATTTCCCAGTAGCAGCAAAAGTCGTCGACAGAGACTTTTACCAACCGGTGGAAACTAACGATTTTAAATTGGCTCACCACTTTAGTAGCCTATTGGTCCCAAGCAAACGATTAACGTACCCTATTCTTGTCGAAATTCTAGTACTACGCAATGTTTGTTTTGATTCGCTATGAAAGTTTGACAGATAAAATTAGGGTTATTGGTTTTTCCTATGTTTCAAGGGGTGAATCGATTAGCTTGGGACCGAAGAGAGTACCAGAGCTGAGCCAAAAAGTTGAGCACGTTTCTTCGGAACCTTCTAGTCTTAGAGTTACCTCTATGCTTTCTCATCGATGACTTATTTCCTGGAGCAACAACCGTAGCAGAGGCAATCAAGCTTCGGGAGCAACTCAATGCCCAATGCTCAAGTGGGCATCAAACTGTGAGACCGTTCTAGAGGGTATCTCGCCTGAAAATCGCGCTCTACAGCATTCCATCGATCTCTACCGATCAAAATGCTCGATTTGCGCTGGGAACCAGCATCCGATCGTCTCAAGTACAAAATCGATCTACTTCTTCTACCAAACGCCGTACTCACGATAGGTCTAACGCAGTTCTACCAATAATCAATACGAAACTAACGATTTTAAATTGGCTCACTACTTGACTAGCCTATTGGTCCCAAGCAAACGATTTAGTGGATTTTCCTATGTTTCGAGGGGTGAATCGATTAGCTTGGGACCGAAGAGAGTACCAGAGCTGAGCCAAAAAGTTGAGCACGTTTCTTCGGGACCTACTAGTCTTAGAGTTACCTCTATGGTAGAGGTAACTCTAAGACTAGAAGGTCCCGAAAAGCATTTAAACGTTGTTACCGTTCCGAAAATATCCATTATTGTAGGAAATTTTACAGTTTTTTTTTTCAAAAACAAGAGCCACCATATTTGTTTCCAAAATGGCGTCGGATAGCGATTTTCGGCATATACTCGTCGTCCCAAAATAACCATTTTGTAGGGTATTTGGCAATTTTTCTGAACCTTAGAATAACCATTTTGGATCTCAAAATGGCATCAGACAAAGATGTTTGGCATCTGCATATCGTCCCCGTTTCTGAAATACCCACATTGGTAGGGTATTTGATGTTTTTTTTCCAAAACCGAGAGCCACCATCTTGGATTCCAATATGGCGTCGGACATCGATTTTCGGCATCTACATGTCGTTTCCGTTCAAAACATACCCATCACTAGAAATCACTTAGGTACTTCCAAACACCAAGTTCAGCACCAAGATTCAAGCTACTTCGAGTCAAAGGGGAAACCCCGTCAAAACAACACAATTCCAGTAATTTCAATCAATGTCTCATATGCAAAGCGACATGCATTTACTAGAAACGACGTGAATTCAGAATGCGAGAATGACATGACAGACTTTTGTCGTCAATAACCATGTCAACAGTTTCCGTCAATCTTGTCGCCCAACGTACGTGAAGCAACTAACTCGTGCTGGAAAACGTCACGCAACAGATGTTTCGTGACCAAATGAGAGAAAGACAAGAATAGAAAATGTTTTGTCGGGAGGCAGCCCAGTAGATCAGGGGGCACATTGCGCATCTCGAAACGAAAGACATTTTGTACGAACGCTTGTATGAAAAAGTTTTTCGTTTCGAGATGCGCAATGCGGCCCCAGTCTTTCAAGCAGAATGTTGCATCGTGATGGCTTATCGTCATGAGGTTGACAATACCCAAGCCTGGTTTGCAGTGTGATTATTTTGCTGATATGAGCGCACAGTAATGTCCAAAACTTCCCTTATGCATTTTGGTGAACAGCTTTTGTAACAGAAACGCATATAGCTAGTATTGATTGAAAATAAAACAAATCGGTTTTCGAGACCAACAATTCGTTTTATAACTTCCGCCTATCCAGCTTTCCATGCTCGGTAATGGCGGCCTGTTTGTATGAATAAATGTATCCTTCACTGTGCTTTTTGACAGTATCTGGACGATCGGATTTTGACCCCTCCCTTTCTCTGTCTCAAAAACAGAAGAAAATGGAACAACATACGCCCTCCAGTTCTTGTCAAAAAACACAATGAAGGATACATTTATTCATACAAACAGGCCACCATTACCGAGCATGGAAAGCTGGATTGCGCTTTTTAAGTTGTACAAATGTATGAGATGAAGTAATTTAAAATAATATTGATTCCTTACACAAGTCATTGAACAGTATTTTCATCTTCTTTATGATCAGCTGCGTTCAATCAGGGCGTTACAATATCAGCTTCAATTAATCATATTGTCGAGCAGTTTTGGAACGACCTTCTCACAAAGATTTTAGGGAATTGAAACAATAAATTCCAGATTTTTCAAGCATATTACAAATAAGACCCTATTTTCTCTAGGTTGTTGATGAAAAAATACCATAATATTGTTCCAAGTTAAAGTTCGAGTGGTAGGAAACGTCATTTCAAACTGCTCGAATGATGTGATCCATTGAAAAAATCGATACGACGAAGAGACTACTAAGTTTCATTTTCTGTTGAAGTCGAGCAGCTTCAATCATTCTAGCACCTCAGTCTGCGTCTAAACAAATTTGCAATCGTTTGTCTCTCTTTCTCCCATCGCTTCATTGGTCTTTCTTTCAAGCTTCGGCGAAACGGACGAGCGAAAGAGCGCTCGACTTTGACTGTTTTGCATCTTCTTTCATTTATTTAACGTCGGTCTCTGTTCCGCAATCTAGTGCCAATCACCGACGGACATCGATTGCCATCCATTGACGGTAATCGAATGTGCAGGAAGGCAGCTTCCACACCTGTGTAGGATATCGCACCCATTCACAACACACATGGGCCGGGACCAACGGCTTTACTTCCCTTCCGAAGGAAGACGTGACCAGAGATTTTTATGCCTCAGAAAAATCCCACCGGCCTCGGCTGGGGATTGAACCCAGACTCATTGGGGTGTTAGAAAGCAGCCACTACTACACCACCGGCGCCGGCTCGTCTTTGACTGTTTTGTTTTTCATGAAACACATAAACCGAGGATTCATGACGTTTATGACGGAAAATGAAAATATATATTTCAAGCATTTTTCACGAGAAAACACTTGACGGTTACACGTATTATGTTTAACTTATCATCCAACCACATATATATCTAAAAATGTAACGAAAATGTGATGTAACGCATATTAAACAAATTGTCAAGGGCCACCCACATTAGATCCGTTTGCGTTGCGTTGACGTAAATTTGACAGTTAGACAATAGATTTAGCTCTCACTTTGCCGCAACGCGTCCGATCCGGATCTAATGTGCGTGGGCCTTCAGAGCAGGCGGCAGAGTGTCGGTGAAAGGGATTGACAGTCATAAAGAGGCTTCGTTTCAACTCGAAAATCGACGTTACTTTCATTGAAAGGGGTTAGCAAAACAACGACGAGAAAGTCCTCAGCCAGCCTTTCGTTCTTAGCGTGGTTCTTTTTCATTTTCGTTTCGTGCTGTTAGTCACTGGCGTGCACAGGGTGGGGCAAGTTGGGGCATTTGCCCCACCTTTTATAAATAAGATTTTTATTTCCACATTCACAAAATTATGATATAAAATAGCTTGATTTCTTGATAACTTGATTTGAAGGTTAGGTTAGGTTATCTTTATTAGCGAGACTTTCAGCCAGAGGCTGGTTCATCTCTTCTTGATTGGAAGGTAAAATAACTTCATTTCATAATATAAGGGCACTGAAAACCTTTTATTGCGTCAATGCCTTGGATATGGTGCCTGAAAATTGCACCACAAAGGTGCATGAAGGGGCAAACTTTAATGAAATGCACTTGCACCACAATGGCATACAAAAAATTTCTGCAGTCATTTTTTTTTTCAAGTTGGTTCATGGAAGGTTAAAAGAAGAGGGTAAATTTAAGGTTGATAAAATCCACCTTCGTGGTGGTAAATCGATGAAAATGCTTTTTATTGAGTATTTCTGGTGTAAACATATCATCAAGGTGGTGCATGGAGGAAATAATCAAAATGAATAACTCTGGTGGAAAAATTTAATCAGGCCAAAAATTTTGAGGTGGAAATTTAACTGAAAATTTCTGGTGGAAAATTCGCAACACTGTGGTGAATGTAGAAGCAAGGTTTATTCATTTTTCTGGTGCATAATTTGCATCGTTCTGATGAATGCAAGCTTCATTGAAAATTTATGGTGGAAAATTTGCACCATTGCATGAAAAGGCAAAGCCTGAAAATTGCACCACAAAGGTGCATGGTGAAACAAACTTCACTGACAATTTTTGGTGCACCGTTCTGGTGAATGGAGGAGCAGGCTTTTTTGAAAAATTTTGGTGCAAAATTTGCATTGCTCTGATAAATAAAATGAACAGAAAATTTCTGGTGGAAAACTTGCACCGGTCTGGTAAATGAAGGCACAAGCTTTATTTAAAATTAAGCTATATTGAAAATATCTGGTGGAAAATCTGCACCGTTCTGGTGAACGAATGGGAAACCTTTTCTTAAAATTTTTGGTATTAAATTTGCATCCTTCTGCTGAATAGAGCCACGAATTTTAATAATAATTTCGGGTGTAAAATTTGCACCATTCTGATGATTGGAGGAAAGCTGCTTTGCTGAAAATTTATGATGAAAAATCTGAAAATAGAGGCAAGCTTTATTTGGTGGAAAACCTGCAACATTCCCATGATAGGAGAAGCAATCTATATTGAAAATATCTTGTGTGAAAATGGAAAAATTGATTGGAGAAGCAATTTTTATTTTTATTTTCAATGGTAGAAAATTTGCATAGTTCTGGTCAATTGAAATTTTCTGGTGTAAAATTACCAGGGGCAAGTTTGTATTGAAAATTTCTGGTGTAAGATTTGCAACAATGAATTCAAAATTCCTGATGTAAAAATTGCACAGTTCTGGTGAATGGAGGGACAAGCTTTATTGCTTGTTTTTCTGGTAGAAAAACTACAACGGACAACTTAAACTTAACTTCCGAAAAGAGCCCCAAGAGTATTGAGTTCTGGGGACAGTTCCAAAAGAAAAGATTTATGGGGCTGATTTCATAAAATTCGGCGAATTATTTCTAGTGAATCCTGCAGATAGTTCCAAGATAATTTCGAAAATAATACCGAATGAATCAAATTTTGAATGAAATTCCAAGGGAATTCCGAGGATAATTTCAAGTTTATTATGGGAAGAATTTCTGGAGAATACATAGGAAATGCTTCTGAAACTTTAGAGAAATTTCAGCTCCAAGGTGTTCTGAGAAAAAAAAGTTCAAAAATATTCCGAGAAGAACCTCAAGGATATTGAATTTTCAGGACTGTTCCAAAATATTTCTGGGAAGAATTCAAAGAAAATTCTGCGGATAATTTCTAGTGCATCCTGCAGATAGTTTCAAAATAATTTCGAAAAGAATACCGAGAAAAACAAATTTTGAGTGAAATTCCAAAGGGATTTAAATCAAAATTTCAAGCTAATTCCGAGTATAATTTCTAGCTCATTCCGGAAAAATTTTCTGAAACTCTACAGGAATTTCAGTGCCAAGGTGTTCTGAGAAAAAATCATGTAGAATTCTAATACCCCGTACAGACTATGGCTTATATCATGTAATATAGACTGCCTTGCAATGAGCACTCATACATAGGTATTCCAGTGAAAACTAGATGTACACTACCCGTCATAAGTGACGACTCGCGTGGAAAAGTATTGCAACACTCATTTGAATATTGCATCACCTGAAAAAGTTTAGCATCACCCAAGAAAAGTTTATATTTTCACTAAAATTTTAACAAATTCACTGTTAAATTATTGTGGTAAACATTCAGAAAACTCTTAATTAGACTAGGAAAGTTTTGCAGAAAGTGATGGCTCACGGTAAAGAAGTAAGATATCACTATGGATAGTACTGAATCATTTCGAGCTAGAAATCATTTCAAATTTATTGATCCTTAGTAGATAAGTTTGAAATCACTATGAAAAATCGTAAGTCATTTAATATATTTTACCCGCCATAAGAATAATATCGCTCAACGGAGAATCAGACCTGAAAAGTTTAGAATCTCGTGAAGTCGTTGCGATTCTATACACAAAAGTTTGGTATGATTTGAATTTGAAGTGAATCAGAACCGAAAAGTTTGAAATCACTTGAATTTGATGTGAATCAGACCTGAAAAGTTCGGAATTACTTGAATTGGATGTGAATCAGACCTGAAAAGTTTGAAATCACTTGAATTTGATGTGAATCAGACCTGAAAAGTTTGAAATCACTTGAATTGGATGTGAATCAGACCTGAAAATTTAAGAATCACATGAATTTGATGTGAATCAGACCTGAAAAGTTTAGAATCACATGAATTTGATGTGAATCAGACCTGAAAAGTTTGAAATCACTTGAATTGGGTGTGAATCAGACCTGAAAAGTTTAGAATCACTTGAATTTGATGTGAATCAGACCTGAAAAGTTTGAAATCACATGAATTTGATGTGAATCAGAGCTGAAAAGTTTGAAATCACTTGAATTGGATGTGAATCAGACCTGAAAAGTTTAGAATCACTTGAATTTGATGTGAATCAGACCTGAAAAGTTTGAAATCACTTGAATTTGATGTGAATCAGACCTGAAAAGTTTGGAATCACTTGAATTTGATGTGAATCAGACTTGAAAAGTTTAGAATCACATGAATTTGATGTGAATCAGACCTGAAAAGTATGAAATCACTTGAATTGGATGTGAATCAGAGCTGAAAAGTTTGAAATCACTTGAATGGGATGTGAATCAGACCTGAAAAGTTTGGAATCACTTGAATTTGATGTGAATCAGAGCTGAAAAGTTTGAAATCACTTGAATTGGATGTGAATCAGACCTGAACAGTTTAGAATCACATGAATTTGATGTGAATCAGACCTGAAAATCTACTAGATCAATAAATTTGAAATGATTTCTAGCTCGAAATGATTCAGTACTATCCATAGTGATATCTAACTTCTCTACCGGGAGCCATCACTTTTTGCAACACTTTCATAGCCTAATTCTGGCTTTCTGAATGTTTACTACAATAATTTAATAGTGATACAGTGAATTTGTTCAAATTTAAGTGAAAATATAAACTTTTCTTGGGTGATGCTAAACTTTTTAGGGGGTGATGCAATATTCAAACGAGTGTTGCAATACTTTTCCACGCGAGTCATCACTTATGACGGGTAGTGTATGAGTACTAATTGCAAGATAGCCTATATTACATGATATAAGCCATAGTCTGTTCGGGGTGGTATAAGGGCTTACACACTAAGAGTTTGTTTCCGTGTTCGGTAAATTTTACCAAAATCAGAACAGCTGAACGTTCGGTAAAACTTTGACCTTCAATTTAAAGGCTATTGAATTTGAAAATAATATCAAAAAATGTTCAACCTTGTTTAAATGATCAAATCTTGTCATTTTAGTGGAGATTTAGTTTCAAAGTAGCTGAAAAGCAATTGAATTGAATTGCATAAATTTTACCGAAAAGTTCAGCTGTTCAGATTTCGGTAAAAATTACCGTGAAGAATTTCAAAACTAGGAAGGGTATCGACGAAAAACTGGACCACCAAAAAACAGCTATGATTGCTGCTAGTAAGGCAAAGCGGCTAGAAAATCGTTATATAATGGAACGTGCGCATACTTTGCAAAGGTGGCCGACCACTTCGTGAACATTCGGAAGGAGCGGAAAGTGTGCCACCCAGTTGGTGGCTAACTACGATCCTGTGCTGGAAAAACACTTGGCGGAAGGTGCCAAAAATGGCCAGTACACAAATAACCGTACTCAAAATGGCATGAAATGTTGCGGAACATTGCGAAAACCTTGTGAGGAAAACTAGTGGCAATCATTGCAGATGAGACGAGCGATTGTAGCCACCACGAGCAGTTGGCGATTGTCATCAGATATATTGATAATGATCGACCGACGGAAACGTTCGTGGGTGTGAGACGGGTGTTGAAAACAGACGCGACGACAATCTTCAATACCATTGCTGAGACAGCTATGCAGATTTCTTGGGAGCAGTTCATGGCAGTATGTTTTGACAGTGCCAGCACAATGGCTGGCAGCGCTGCTGGAGTACAAGCCAAGTGCAAGTACAAAAACAACAATATGCTTTTATGAAGAGCTTTGAGTGTGTTGGTTTATTTCATTTTAATTCCATTATAATTGCTTAATATAAATAAAATTAGCTAAATTTAACAGCCAGTAATGGGTGGACAGTACCATCCACCATGCACTTTGGAGTACTCCCCATCCCCAGATCAAATGCACCATAGAAAAAAATTGCCCCTTCTTAACCAGATTCCTGTGCACGCTAGTGCTGATAGTTAAGCGTTATTGAAATGATGCGTTAAGCCGTTAAACACGTTGCATGAAAAATACAAAACTAGAGTTCATTTTAGAGCGTCGAAAATGTAGTGAACCTCACCGATGGGTTATTTTCATTTTTACTGAGAATATATGGAATGAATAATCCTACTTTATACTGATGAAAACAGAATTCATGGACATTTTTATTATGAGCAAAATGACAATAGACATAATTTGAGTAAGGAAGGAGGAATACATAATTTTTTGTAGCACGGTGAATCTTTATCATTGACGAAAAAAATGAATGAGATTTTTACGAACGACTATCCGAAAGACAGTGAAAACTTCAGCACCGAAGAAAACTCTTCCGAGAACCAGAATTGATTCAACTATGCCACCATCCATAAAAACAGACATTAAATTATACGAAGCATCACTCTCAAAACCGCATCATTTATGCCACGACAATTCATTTTCTCAACCATCATCCCACCAACTCACCCACCAGCAGCAGCTCTAGCGGCTGAGGATTAATGCGCTTAACGGGCCTCTCTGCCTCGATGATGAAACGTTTTCATTCATAATAAATGGCTAAGCTCATTTGTTCGCTTCCCTAACACTTTCTTTTGTCTTTTTTCTTTCTCTCCTTTCAGATGCCGGGCATTGTAGTGTTCCGCCGACGGTGGTCAGTCGGCTCCGACGACCTAGTGGTTCCCGGTTTGTTTCTCTTCGTCATCCACTTGATATGGTGAGTTGAATGTTTGATGCCTATTTTTTTTCCCTCCAACAATGATTGACCATCCGGAAAACTCTCTGGTCCTGGAATGGGGTGAACCTAATCACTTTCGGCGATCGACGAGCAATGGAACGGCATGCGGGGGGGGGGAAACGACACCGATGCTGTCCTCTTTATTAAATGCTTGTGCTAAATCCTACACGTTTTCTGTCAAAATGTCAGACGGTCTGAAATCGAAAGTTTTGTGCTAAACGATATGCATATGTCTACCCAAACGAAGCCATATCAACATATGTTATGTAGTCAGAACAAGACAATATGCGCTTTCGAATATGGAATCGTACAAATATATGCAAAACAACAAACACCGGTTGACATTGGCAGGGGTATTCCGTACCTGGGTCAATGTTTCACGAGGCGGATAAACAAGTGGCGGGAGTTCGAGGGGGGAGGCGTTTTGTCTTTGGGAAAGCGAACACATGTTACACCGTTCGCGATATCTGCATATAATATGAGGAGGGGGCGTACAATTATAGGAAATGCTCGGGGAAGTTCAATTTTGCCCTTGCCTGGCTCTGCACGCCCGAGTTCAAGTTGTTCGAACGAATGAAACAACTGTCGGGACGATTGTTGAAATAATCATTAAAACTGTGTCAAGCAGGTTGTGTTAATTTGCTGATCGATGCTTGTTTTCAGTTGTAAACAGAAGTGCAGAGGAGTATTAAATTCAGAGCGTTTTAAATATTCAAATCGGCGTAGGATCGCTGCTGTTAACAATGACTTCAATCGTCAAAACTCTCTGATCTTAATAAACGTTCCATAAGTTCTTTTTTTCAGATCTGTTAATTGAACCAAGATCTCAGAACATCCTTAAACTTCTCCAAACTTCTTGGAACACCCTGCACCTTTACTATGAGTTTTCCCGAACATCTAGGTGAAACGAAGTTCCCAAAAGAAATTCTCCGAACGGGTCATTTCGAAACTCCAAAATCCTTCTTGTAGAGTTAATTTCCAAACCAGGGTTCAAAAAAATCATCAATTCACTTTAACTAATTCACTTTCACTATTTTGGAATTCTTGATTCACGTACGGAACGTCGTAGGAATTCTCCAACTTGTTCAGATGGCATGGGTATTTGTGCGGACTGAAATTTTGCATTTTGAGCAGCAGCTTCATGAATGATAATCGGATTCGTGCCGGATGTACTTGCTACTAGATCAACAGCTTCGAGTGACATGGAACCAACAGGAATAGGGACATCGGGATTGACAGGCACTTCGGGATCATTCGGTACAGCTATGGCATCTTGAACCTCATCAAGCAAGATTTCCCATGGTAGCTGCTGCGTCGATTGTTGCGTCAGAATTGTGACGACCGTGCATTTGGTTGATATGCGATCTCACCAGCTTCAGTCTTCCGTTTATCTCCAGGGACGGAAACTTTCCGTTCGATGACTAGGCCAGGAATCCAGGACTTGGCGTTTCTGTGATGCTGCTCAATTAAAACCACACACTTAGAAATAACTAATTTTACACGTGACGGAATCCATAAAGGATGAGACGTAAACAAACATGCCACTGAAAACCTCGTTGCTTGACGAAAAGTACGTTTGATTGAGCTATATTTCGCGTCTGTTATGACTCAATTTTATGTCAAAATTGACGCTCGTATATGTCACTCTCATAGCACCTAAATTTACATGAATTTTTCTAAGTGTGCAGGTCATCTTCTTCGAAGTCGCGTTTGACTGCTCCATGTCGACAATTGAACTGCTCGTTTTGTTTGTACGCCCCTCACGCGCCGCTAGCACGCCTCTAGTGTTGGGAATTGAAAATCTTTGACAGTGGTTTGTTTACACTTCTAAAGAGAACAACTGGTGCAAGTTTAATCAAAGTAGCCGATCGCGTTCAGAAATAACGTCAAATGGAACTCGAAAGAAGACAAAATATTGTGCACAAACACCTGGAATATCCAGAGTGGTACGGTTCCAATCTGCCTAAAGTGCTGAAGATGCCGAAAACAACAGTTTGTCGAGTGCTCAAAACCTACAAGGAAACTCTGAGTGTGGAAAGGAATCAGCGGACCTACGAAAAAACTGGAACCAGGGATCGTCAGCTGCGCAGCAAGGTGTTGAGGTGCGTTAAAGCCAACCCCGGTCTTTCGATCTGAGCTGTGGCCAGAAGGTACAACGCCAACTTTCAATCGGTGCGGAACATCCTTGCCAGGGAAGGATACAAGTCGTACAAAGCCAGTAAACATCCGAACCGGCACATGAAGCAGAATTCCGTGGCCAAAAAGCGTGCAAGTCTCTTGTACGACCGTGTTTTGGCGAAACACAAGGGCTGCACTTTTATCGATGAAGAAACATACGTCAAACTCGATTTTAAGCAGCTTTCCAGTCAAAAGTTTTACATTGCGACTGGACGTGGGGATGCGCCGGGAAGATTCAAGTTCGTGTTTGCCGACAAGTTCGCGAAGAAGGCCATGATTTAGCAAGCAATTTGCAGTTTCCGTAAAATCGCTGGTAGAAGGTCGTCCCAAAACTGCTCGACCATTTGATTAATTGCTCCGCTTGGTCATTGTACTGCGGGTGGTAGGGAGCAGTGCGGAGATGGATAATGCCATTTGCGCGGCAATACTGTTGAAACTGCTTGCTGGTGAATTGCGTTCCGTTGTCCAGATATACCGATTTATCGGTATTTATACCGATTTCCGAACTAGATGCCGATATACAGATAATGGGCTCATACAAATTTAAGAAACGTAAGGGAAGTTACATGAACATTATCACATTGTGAGAACATTGTATGAGAAGTTCCGTGCTTATTAATGGCAGTGTCGATAGCTTTTAAAAATTAGAAAAATCGGGAAGATCAGAGAACTGCAATGCTGATGTTACAATAAATTCAAGAAAATTTCGAGAGTGTCTAAGAAATTTCTCAATTTTCAAGAAAGAGACCTTCAAAGTTGAAAAAATATTCCTAACTATGGAATGTTTCAAAAACTTCAGGGGCATTGCAGGGTCTTCAGGGATGTTTTATGACCATTTGAAAAATTTTCTGGATCATTAGAACATCCCCCAAGAGCTCTTTCTTCCGGATTTATATCCTTGTTTCTTTCGACTTCCTACAGTTTTTTGACGTAGAACTACGTCTTTGTCGATTATACTGGGGTGCAAATCAAAAAATATGTGTGGTGAAGGAGTGTTAGGTTTTAAACGCTTGTAACTTTGTCATTTATAAATGAAATTTAAATCCAAATACGCCAATCGATAGGATATTACATTACGAACCTGCTGAAATAAATATTTTTTTCTAATTTTCTGTAATTAAACTTTTGAAAATATACAAATGGTAATGTTATCACTGTTTTCATGAAATAAGCCTTTTTCCCAAACCCAGTCATCATAAACGAATACCACTTGGTTGCACATCATTCTGCTTGAAACTGAAAGATATAAATCAGCGCTGCTCTCCTGCTTATTACCACTTCGAACGGCGTGGCACTAGGTCCTGCAGCAAGCAGTTCCAAGTCAGCTGCCAAAGGTGGATCACGGCGTGTCCACCACAATGAGGAATGAGACTTGAAAAAACGTGCATGTAAAACAACCTCTCCCCCTCCCTCCTTAACATAGCCCGAAAAAGACAAAGACTTTGACAATCATTTTTTTTTCCGGGAAATAAATTTTAAGCAAACCACAATTATGTATAAACAATTAATTTTTTATATGCAGAGCCAACATTTTTAAAAATAAAAAATAAATGCTTAACATGAGACATACGCTCTATGAATAACCAACAACTGACTGAAAAAGTAGTAGTAAAATTATGTTTATTTCTGTTGATTATGGTAGTACATTGATTTATCATTTTAATTGATTAGCCTACTTGGCTCTTCATCTTTGTTTAGTTTGATATTCTAATTTAATATTTGCGTTTTTCAACTAGTTTACAGAATATCCCTTTGGGGATGTGTTTTATTTGAATTGAAAAAAGTGATAACCTACCTAACTACGAGTATAACTTAACCTAACGTGCTAGATCACGTATGATCTGATGATTTGATCTCAGACAGGTGTCTCTGAACCTTTCCAGGATGAATACTCTCCGTTCTTCTAATGTCTGAATTCCAGCCAGGAGGTGGATCTCAGACTTTCTAGTCCGCGGGGGACTGTTTAGGACCATCCTAAGGATCTTGTTCTGGATCCTTTAAAGTTTAAGGTGATGGCATTTTGCGCAAGTCTCCCAGATTGGCATACCGTACTCGATTACAGGAAGGATGATTTGTTTGTAGACAGCAAGCTTATTTTTCAGGGACAGGGTTGACTTCCTGTTGATAAGTGGATACAACGGTCTTATCAAGATGTTGCACTTGGTTTTTGTTTTGTCAACGTGCTCCCTGAAAAGAAGCTTGCTGTCTAGTGTTAGCCCGAGGTACACGAGCTCTTTGGACCATTCCATCACTGTGCCGTTCAGGCAGATCTTGTTATTCTCCAACGGAACAAGTCTAGGAGATTTAAAGTGTGGAAAGATAATGACCTGGGTCTTTGCCGCGTTGATACGGATCTTCCAGCTGTTGAAATATTCAGACAGGACGTCCAGGCCTCTCTGAAGTTTGGCAGTCAGAGCTCCGATAACCCTACCCTTGTAGACGATGGATGTGTCATTTGCGAACAGAGACAACGATCCACCATCAGAGAGAGCCGGCATATCGGAGGTGAACAGGTTGAATAGGATGGGACCAAGGATGCTTCCTTGTGGAACCCCGGCACCGATGTTGAAAGCATCCGATGTGATGCCATTCAGAGAGACTCGGAACGTCCTGTCTGATAGATAGTTGTTTATGATCTTCACTAGGAAGATTGGAAGACCGTACTGCTGCAATTTGAATACCAGGCCATCATGCCAGACATTGTCGAACGCTTTTTCAACGTCCAACAACGCCATGGCAGATGTTTTTGAAACAGACTTGTTCCGTCTGAGAATGTTTGTTACTCGAGTCAGCTGGTGGACGGTCGAACGACCTTTCCGAAAACCAAACTGTTCCTCGAGTAACAAGTTGTTTTCATCGGCAGATGTTAGGAGCCGGTGGTACAGTGCTCTTTCGAACAGTTTTGATAACCCTGAGAGAGGGCTGATTGGTCGATAACTTGAAGGTGAGGACGGATCCTTCCCAGGTTTCCGGATGGGTATGACTTTAGCTGACTTCCAACACGAGGGGAAGTAGCCAAATCTGAGGCACTGATTAAAGTGCCAGATGGTTGTAGAATCAACTCAAGTGTTTGAGTTCCAGATTCAGGATGTTGTCGAAACCTGGGGCGGGGGAGGGGGGGGTCCTTCATGTTTTTAGATGATTTGATATAGGCCAACAGTTCGTCAGCCGTAATCTAGGATTCCTCAGGAAAAATGTTAGGAATCTGAAGAAGATTGGTTGCATTTTCAGCAACCTCAGATTTATGAGGGCTGACGATGTTTTGTCCGAGATTATGGGAGCTGTCGAAGTGTTGACCTATCGCGGCAACCTTCTCTTCAGGAGTTATCAGATGAACCACTGGGTCGCCGGGACGATCCAGTGGGGTCAGTGGGGGAATGGGCCTAGGCTTGTTTTTATGAATTTTTGTAAGTTTCCAGAAGGGCTTAGCACAATCTGGGAGAGAGCGGATCTTACTAGCAAAATCGTTATTTCTGAGATCCACCATCCTGGCCTGAATGATCTTTGTTAATCGAATACAATTGGTCTTCAAGTTAGGCAGGCCTGGTACTGCCTACGAATGGTGTTACGGAGTCTAATGAGATCTTTCAAGGTTCAGAGTGTTACTCACCTGTCTGGATACTGCCACGTGTTGTTCCCTGGCCCGGGAAATCGCCTCCTCGATGGTATGTAGACACCGGTCAACATCTTCCGACGTCCCCGGTTGGACATCTTAGTTGATGGTTGTGTCGACGCAGTGTTGATATTGCGCCCAGGTGACTCGATGGTAGTTGCGCCGGGAAGCTTCGAATCGGTTGGTCCGGGATCAAACTTCGGCCACCACCGGGTAGTGGTCCGAACTCAGTTCCTGGAATGCCACAGTTTGCGAGACGTTGTGTCTCATGTTGCTTACGAAGATGTCGACGGTCGCATGGACCCCAGACCGACTCAACCGGGTGGGAGAGTCCGGGGCCAAGATGGTATAGTGGCCCTCTTGCAGGTCTTCATTGAGGATGATGCCGTTTCTATTGCTCCGACCGTTGCCCCAAGCTTGATGTTTTGCGTTCAGATCGCCAGCGATGATAAAGTTCCCGCTCCTCCGGGTGAGTTTGATGATGTCTTTCCGGAGGGCCACTGACGACCGGTCCCTGATGTTGGTTTGCTTGGGGCAGTAGGCCGCGATGATAGTGATTGGGCCAAGTGATGTGCTCACCTCCACTCCGATGGCTTCAATTGTTTTCAGCTGGAAGTTTGGTAGCAGCCGGCAACTGATGTTCCGTCTTGCAGCGATGGCCACTCCTCCACCTCCAGAGCAGGTGCAATCAAGTCCGACGAGCCAGAAGTCGGGAAGGAATACGTTCAGTTCGAGCTTCAGATGCGTCTCGGTGATGATAGCAATGTCGACCTCCTTGGTGTTGAGGAAATCGAGTAGCTCTCTATGCTTGTTCGTCAGTGAGCAAGCGTTCCAATTCACGGTCCATACTTGGTGACGAGTGACAAGGCAGCATGAAGCTGTTCAGATCGAGTCTTGCAGGTGCGCAGAATGACGATCACCTCTGTAACCAGCGTCACTGATTCATTCATTTTTTTGCCAGAAACCAATGCACCAATCAATCAGTTGCACAAAACTGTTCACATCATCCTGATAACGGCTACTTTAAACAACAGGCGCCAGTAGACAGCCAGGTACCAGACTTATCAGTCTTTAGAGATTGTATTGATTTACTCGGGATAGCTTTCTGTCTATAATCTTTCCCTTGTGAAATGTGCAGTGCAATTTTCAAGAACGAATGTGGTGTAAAGAGATAGAGAGAAAAAATGATCTGATATTTTTCGTATCCTCACGTTGGTGATTCGAGTTAAAAAAGTTCGCGATATCTCATTCTCTCATCCCAGAAAGTTCGCTCAGGAAATATTGGAGTGTGAAACTAGTGAGGGAAAGTTCCCAAGAGAAAACGTATCGCAAGCGAAAATGATATTTTGGTGAGAATTCCATCACTGGTCTTGCAGGTGCGCAGAATGACGATCACCTCTGCAACCAGCGTTACTAGTTCCTCTGATGTTAACGGAGATTCGTCAACTGAGTCACCTGAGGCAACACGGGCATACGATAGTCCAGGCGCCGAGGCAGAAGCTTGATTTGGCAGAGCTGCAGCAGCAGTGAGGCGATGCTGAACTGAGGGGGCGGCTCGTTGACTGTTGTTGAGAGGTAGCGGTGGAAGATTTGGGACCAGAAGACGAGGATGGATTGCCGGGTATTGTTCGTCCGTGATGGCTGGTGGTGCACGTTTATTTCGATGCCGACCTGGCTGGTTGCTAGTAGCCACCTTCTTCCTTATGGTGATGCATTCCGTTCGCTTGGGACAGTCCCGAGTAGTGGCACGGTGAGTTCCGCCGCAATTCACGCACTTCGGGTCGATGTCATCAGCTTGAGCACAGGTCGCCGTCGAGTGGGCCATAGCACATTTGTCGCAGCGTGATTTCATATGACAGTTCTTCGTGCCATGGCCGAAGGAGAGGCAACTTGTGCATTAAGTTACATCACGGTGTTGCGGCTTGTAGTAATCCCAGTCGATAATGACCTGAAACAGGTCACGTATGTTGCTCTTGAGCGCAGCAAGGGTGGTGGAGCCCTTCGTGAGGTGGACCAGAAACAGTTGGTCACGATAGTTGGTATTGGGCATAGGCCGTCGATTCATTGGGTGGACTGCCTCTGGTTTCAATCCGAGCCTCACCAGCTCATCTTTTACGGTAGCCGCTTCGTACGACGGGAGACCTCGTAAAACAACCTGCAATGGTTTCATCGAAGGCAAATCGTGAGTGTAAAACTCCACTGTGCTGTTCTTTAGCAGGTCACCGACCGACTTGTACTGCTGTAGGCTGGAGCACATGATCTTTGTTCCAACGCTACAGATTTTGAATCGCGGGAACAATTTGCGTTTTGCCAGCTCATCCCTAAGCTGGGCGACGTCCTTCATCGGGGTAAACAGCGGGGGAATCCGCTCCTTTTTCACAATTTCAGCGGCGGCACCACCGCCATTTTCTACTCCGAGCACCGAGAATTGGTTGCTCTGTAGCAGCCGATTTGCTGCGTCATCCGAAGCAGCGCTGGGATCCGTTTGGGCCTTCTTGCTAGGGCCCTCCGATGCAGGAGCAGTAGTACGCTTGCGTACCATGCTTTGTTTATTGACAAGTGCAATTAGACTTGCCAATGCGCCTGTCGATGACGGCACTTCCACGACGCGAACGTAGCAATAAAACGAACTAGAAAAAACTCGATAGCTAAGCGAACGAACGAACGAACTATACTGCTAGACGGTCTAGCAACGAATGAGTATTGAGAATAATGACTGACATATCTTTTACCTCTATATATGCAATTATATTAACATCCAAAGTTCATCCTTTTTTACATATTCTGCACAAAAGAAACTTTTTGTTCCGCCCCATTCATAAAAAACGGCGGGAAATCCTATCATTTTCGGTTGCACATCGTTCTGCTTGAACCTGAAAAGATATAAAACAGTGCTGTTGTCGTGCTTTTGCTCATTGTTGCTTCGGACGGCGTGGCACTTGGTCCTGCAGCAAGTAGGACCAAGTCAACGGCTAAAGGTGGATCACTGCGTGACCACAATGAGGAATGAGGAAAAGCAATGTATGTAAACCCCCTCCCCCTTCACAACAACCTCTCCCCCCTCCAACAATAACCCGAAAAAGGCATGGACGATCACTTTTTTTCCGGGAAATAAATTTTAAACAAACCACAATTATTAGTAAAAACAGAAGTTTTTCCCTTAATTTCTTCCAACACCAAAACTTTTAAATTTAAGAAAAAATTTGCTTGAAAGACATATTCGATGATATTAAGTTGGTGAATTACATACAACTGACTGTAAAACATATCTGGTACCTATATACATGAAATTATATTAGCATCCAAAGTCCATCCTTTTTTCCATATTCTGCACAAAAGAAACGTTCTGCCCTGCCCCCATTCATAATAAAATGACGGGAAATCCTGTCAGTTGCGGGGCTTAGAAAGTATGTTTTGTGCAAAATATGTAAAAAAAGAGGGACGGCGGATGTTAACTTAAATGCATATATCATACATCATAGATAGAGATAGATCGATAGGTTCTACGTCATACTGCGGTCGTGTCTAGGACACAACCCTTTATTTTTTTTCTCTAATCCACCTTATCTGCCAGCGTCTTCCGTTTTCTCCAGGAAGTTCAGAAATTTCTTTCGTTTAGTTCTGGAATTTTGCCTAGTTGGTTTTTTTTGACGTAGAACTACGTCTTTGTCGACTATACTGGGGTGCAAATCAAAAAATATGTGTGGTGAAGGAGTGTTAGGTTTTGAACGCGTGTAACTTTGTCATTTATAGATGAAATTTAAATCCAAATACGCCAATCGATAGGATATTACATTATGAACCTGCTGAAATAAATATTTTTTTCCAATTTTTCTGTAATTAAACTTTTGAAAATGTACAAATGATAATTTTATCACTGTTTTCATGAAATAAGCCTTTTTCCCAAACCCAGTCATCATAAACGAATACCACTTGGTTGCACATCATTCTGCCTGAACCTGAAAAGATATAAATCAGCGTTGCTTTCCTTCCTCTGCTCATTACTGCTTCGGACGGCGTGGCACTAGGTCCTGCAGCAAGCAGGACCAAGACAGCTGCCAAAGGTGAATCACGGCGTGTCCACCACAATGAGGAATGAGACTTGAAAAAACGTGCATGTAAAACCCCCTCCCCCTTAACAACCTCTCCCCCTCCCCCCTTAACATAACCCGAAAAAGACACGGACTTTGATGATCATTTTTTTCCGGGCAATACATTTTAAGCAAACCACAATTATGTATAAACAATTAATTTTTTACATGCAGAGCCTACATTTTCAAAAAAAAAAAAATTGCCTAATAGGAGACATAAACTCGATGAATTACCAACAACTGACTGTAAACATATCTGATACCTCTATATATGCAATTATATTAACATCCAAAGTCCATCCTTTTTGACATATTCTGCACAAAAGAAACTTTTTGCTCCGCCCCATTCATAAAAAAACGGCGGGAAATCCTATCAGGTTCGGTTGCACATCGTTCTGCTTGAACATGAAAAGATATAAAACAGCGCTGCTGTCGTGCTTTTGCTCATTGTCGCTTCGGACGGCGTGGTACTTGGTCCTGCAGCAAGCAGGACCAAGTCAGCGGCTAAAGGTGGATCACGGCGTGACCACAATGAGGAAGGCGATACAATGAGGAATGAGGAAAAGCAATGTATGTAAACCCCCTCCCCCCCTCCTCCTCAACAATAGCCCGAAAAAGACATGGACTTTGACGATCACTTTTTTTCCGGAAAATAAATTTTAAACAAACCACAATTATTAGTAAAAACAGAAGTTTTTTCCTTAATTTATTCCCGCACCAAAACTTCCAAATTTGAGAAAAAAAAATTGCTTGAAAGACATATTGGATGATATTATCACAAACGAAGTGACAGACGACTAACTGGCGAAGAAATCCCTTTAAATAATGTGGTTCACTGTAATAGAATTTTCTTGGAAGCTTGTGCCATCATCCACCAGATGGGTTAGTTTTTTTGTTTTGATTTGAACAAAGTTGATTTTGTGTACAATGATTCTTTAACAGTGTGCAAAGAGTGCGTATCATTTTGTCATTTTTTTATGCATTTCAGTTTTGAGTAGAGTGAAAGAGATAGAACCAAAACATTCTAGTACATTTGGTGAAAATGCTAGTTCAATCTAGTAGTAGTGTCAACAATCAATACGAAACTAACGATTTTAAATTGGCTCACCACTTTAGTAGCCTATTGGTCCCAAGCAAACGATTAACGTACCCTATTCTAGTCGAAATTCTAGTACTACGCAATGTTTGTTTTGATTCGCTATGAAAGTTTGACAGATAAAATGAGGGGTTATTGGTTTTTCCTATGTTTCGAGGGGTGATTCGACAAGCTCGGGACCGAAGATAGTACCAGAGGTGAGCCAAAAAGTTGAGCTCGTTTCTTTGGGACCTACTTGTCTTAGAGTTACCTCTATGGTAGTGTTGCCATGTGGTACAATCCAGTAGTAGTGGTGTTGCCATGTGGTACACTGAAAAATTGCAATAGCAGGTGCCTCACCAAAGTTTTCGAGCCGCTCCGTCTGTCACTTCGTTTGTGATATTATGTTGGTGAATTACACAACTGACTGTAAAACATATCTGGTACCTCTATACATGAAATTATATTAACATCCAAAGTTCATCCTTTTTTCCATATTCTGCACAAAAGAAACGTTCTGCCCTGCCCCCATTCGTAATAAAATGGTGGGAGATCCCGTCACTTGCGGGGCTTAGAAAGTATGTTTTGTGCAGAATATGTAAAAAAGGAGGGACTTCGGATGTATTTTTTCTTCAAAATATATAGAAAAGGAAGGGCCGTCGGATGTTAACCTAAATGCATATATCATGCATCATAAATAGAGATATATAGATAGGATCTACGTCGGACTGCGGTCGTGTCTAGGACACAACCCTTTAATCTTTTTTTTGACTTCTATTGGAAGGTTTTTCCGAGCTTCTTCGGCTTCCACTGGAAATGGCTACTGCTGGAATTTATTTCCGATTTCCGAAACTTGTCTGCCTTCCTGTGAATGTGAAATTCGATTTTATTCTAAAAGTTTCTTTAAGTTTTCGCCAGAAGTATCTAAATTGGAAGTTCCACGGATTTTTTATCGACTTCTCTCAGAACTTTCCTCCAGGAGAGCTTCTTTCTTCTTTCTCTGGATGTTGTTTTCAGCTTCCTCCAGAAGCTAATTCAAACATTCCCTTCAGTTTTCTTCCGGAATTTTCCAATCATCGTCCAAAAGTTAAAATTTTTGCAAACGGCAAAAATATAAAATTAATTAAAATAGTAAGTACCGATAAATACCGATTCTTTAAAACCTTTGATACCGATAAGCTTAAAAACATTCTGGCAACGCTGGTTGTCATAGCGAGCAAACGTTTCACAAAGCATGTTTAGGGTTGCAGTGGTGGTGAGAATTCATCCACTATGACAAAATAGTAGTATCGATCAATTGGCCCAGCAAAATCAATATCGACACGTTGCCATGGTTTGTCCAGGAGAGGCCACGATTCCAGGGTTGCTTTCGTCGGAGACTTCGCTGCTTCAGCGCATGCAGTGCACTGACTGACAAACTGCGTCACATCGTCGTCAACATTGGGCTAGCTAGTAGATGTAACTGCGGGTCAAAGACTTCATCCGGTCCAATCATGGGTGTCCACGATGTCGAACGATCCGCTTGCGAAACATTGTTGGTACGACGATTCGATCGCTGAACATAACACCCCTAGTAACAATTTCGGTTTTATGAGGGTTCTGTATACCATGATTTGTTACTTGGGACAGTTGTCGACGACTTTAAGTCCATCTCGTCTGGAGAAAAACTTTCTGACATCAGGATCAGAAATCTGCTTCGCATATGCTGACCAACCTTCGTTCAGGAAATTCACCACTTGCTGAAGAAGTGGATCCATTCGCGTCTCAACCACGATCATCTGGTGGTGCGTGACTGCAAGGTTGCTGATGGTGTCGTTGAGAATTGCTTTGGCTTCCGATTCGACGTATGATCGTAGGTGTGTAATCAGCAGGTCGGAAATTAGAATGGTATTGAACTGCTCGAAGGATTTCTGGCAATCCTTGGTCCAGTACCAGCGTGCATCCTTCTTGAGGAAGTTGTTCATCAGGCTTCAACTGATTCAAGAATCTACCAGAGCAGTTGACAGCACCGAAGTAGGAGCGGAGTGACTGGACATCCTTCGGAGGCTGCATCTTCAAAATGGCTTCTGCTTTTGCAGGATCAGGTCGAATGCCTGTGCCCTGTCTACGATGTGTCCGAAGAACTCGATCTTGGAGAGTGCGAAACGACATTTTTCGAGGCGTAGTTGAAACCCATACTCACGTATATCTGCTCGAGAGCAGCGTAGAGACTGCAATTGTGTTCCTGCTTGGTGTGACCAGCGATGAGGATGTCGTCCAGATACGACTTGACTTCGGGAATGCCGGCTGCCATTCTGTCGATGATGCGCTGGCAAGCGCCGGGTGCCGACTTGACTTGATGACGGTCACATTCCAGTGCGTTGTTCAGCAGTGTGTACAACGACTATTGGTGCTGCCCAATGCGCTACTGGTTGTTTCGGGACTTGCGTCGGGCTTCAGGTACAACTTCACTTGTGCTTTTGTGCATCTACCCAGCGTGCTTCGGAATACCTCTGGAAACTGTTGCTTGAGTTGATTGGTGAACTGATCGGAACGATGGTTAACGACGTTAACCAAGCTGCTTATCGGCACAGACCACAAATCGAACAGATCCATAGTCTCGATTCCTAGAACGTTGAGTGAGAGATGAAAATGCGACCAGTCTTGGTAACCATTTCCGATGGTGATCTCAGTCTGGAACTCAGCGAGAAGATTGAGGTTGCCACCAGAAGCTGTGAGTGCGTCGGTTGAGTGGATGGCTGTCCAATGCTGATCGATGTCTCTTCTGAGATGATGGTAATGTCGGACGCTGAGTCGTGTTGAAGATTGACTACTGCAGCATTGAGCTCGACCGGGATGAACTTCCGCTTGCTTCCGATGTGCCGAATCGTGTTCGGATTTCGTCTGCTTGAACGATGTCGAAGGCGCCGGTTTGTTGCTGGAACAGTACCCTTCCTTGTGCTACACTTCCAACATGCCGTTTTCGGCACTTTTTGGTTCTTCTTAGAAGGAGGATTATTCTGGTAGCAAAACACAAAGTTGACGTTGAGGTACTCCAGGGTTACCTTGCAGGTGGCTTCTCCCAATTCGTTGACTGCGGTTTTGTCGGCTTCCAGCTTCGAGACCAATCTGGCTCGTATGCCCGCATCCCGTGGCGGTTGGAGTCCACAGACAAAACGGATAGCTTTGAATTGGTTCGGTTTGAGCTTGGACAGCTGTTACGCTTCACAGTGTTTGTTCACCATGGTGCTTGGAAAGAATGGTGTTGACATACTTCTCGTGCTAAGCTTGCGAAGAAGCAATCTCACACGGGCGGCGTCATCTTCCGTCTGGATCCCGCTTGCCAAGGACTCAATAATCTTCTCACTGCCAGCAATCGGATTTCCCCGACGGATTTCCAGGTTTTCAATTCGCTGCTGCTGCCTCGTGATGGGATTCGTTAGCTGCAGGATGGCGTTCCGGAGTTCCACGTTGGACATCTTCTTTTTTTTTTCCCTTGATTTGTTTTCCGTAGATCTTGTTTTCCGAGCTCCAATGCTACCGACGCCAGGGAGGCAGCTCCCACACCTGGACCCTACCTGTCGACCCATCAACTCATCATGAACCGGGGGGACAAACGGCTTTGCTTGAGACTTCGAGATACTTCGAGGGTCTTCAAGATGCTTCCAAGCTTTTCCTCATCGCCAAGGTCGACGAGTAAAACTAAATGTTGTTAGGATCTACTGTTTACTACGTCTTGGTTGGTGGTTGGAATACTAATCAATCTTCCTACTATCATTCAGGCAGGGCAAGTATGATTTTTGTATATGTAGCCTGTAAATGCTCTAACCGTGGATATCAAAAGAGAAAGTCGATAAAGAGAATCGATCAAAGCTGTGAGGGCCTTTTGAAGAAATCATCTAGAATCATGCAAAGTTTCATGGAATTCCAAGAGGGTAAAGTTTGACCGATTCGTCAGATGGCGAGGATTTTCTCAATTGAATAGTTGCTCGAAATTTAATTTAAGTTTAACAGATGCTCTGTTTACATTCTAATCTGACAAAAAATGTTATGGTCAAAATGGAATCGAAAAAGTCAGATTATTAAATAAAACAGTTTATCAGTGTCTTCTATTTTCCACAAGGGGTGGTCTGTGTACACACTTATTTTGCGCCAACTTTTTTCTCAGTGTGCCTCCCGTGTGCCACAGTTTTGCCGGCAGTGCCAAGAGTGTCATAAGACTGAATTTTTTGTTTGTATAATGTTATGTTTGGCAACCCGGTTAATTTGACAGTTCACATGTTTTGTTTTGAAGAAACAAAACAACAAGCAGTGGAAGCCTATCTCAGATCCTAACTTCGTTGCTCCCAACTTCTCTCGGAAAAGGACTACACTGAACCTAATAAGCAACGGCCTCGGCCACCAAATCGAAGCTTCGAGCGAGAACGTTCTCCGGGGGAGGCACCACATGGCAGCTGACTGTGGTAAGTAGCGACGAAGCGAGCGTGCATCATCAGAGGATACTGGTCCAGATGCTCTTCAGATTCAGATGAACGCTTCCGGGAGAAGTTTCTCCCGAAAGCCATCGACTCAGTCAAAGATGCGTCGCCAGCGTTCTTCTGTGAGTTTCAACCGGAATCAGATATGTTCACACGGTCAGACAGTCCAACGATCGGACAAATGGAGATAAGTATGATGTCTCTGGCGAAAAGCAGTGCCGGCCAGAGAACACCTGTAAACGCTGTGGCGCTGTCGATGGTTGGAAAGCAAACACCGGTGAAAATTCTACCTCCGGACATGGTCCGAGTGATCATCGAAGGCGAATTCATCGATGTCAGTTACGATGAGGAACGAATCATAGAACTGAATGTCGGTTGGCTGATCAACGAAGTGGTGAATCGTTACGGAATCAAACATGGTAAACGACCACTAACCAGTGGGTGGCCTTTGTATGGACACCGATTCCCTTACGACGCTTCTGTGCGGCTCGATTTCCATAATCAACTCATACCTCATAGAGTTCTAAAAGCTGCGTTCGGATCACGGATTCTACGAGGATTATTGCAAACATCGCGATGTTGAAATACTTACCGAACTGCTCCAATCGCTGAGCACCATGGAAAACACCGGTCACTTCTCCGCTAAGCCTATAAATATTCTATTTTAAGCGCTGAGTTACCAGGGTGCTGTCCGAGAGCTAAACCTATCTATCAACTCACCGATGTCGACTTTCAGAAGCTCACCTTCAAACCCAACAACTGACCAATCAACATCTTACAATTCCACTGTGATTTCAGCTCCGTCACGAATCTCCTCGCTCCAAATCGATCTACCGACGACCAGTAGCAGTCCCTTCTGTGGAGAAAAACAATGTTCACCTTATGGTATAGATACTCCTTGGTCACCACACCCGTCCGAACCTCTTAGTAGCTGCCGATCCCTCGAGCAGTGCAAGTGGCTGTCATCTTTAAAACAGCCATTCTCCGATCGAACCATGACCGACGCGAGTGTGTTTTATCACCTTCCAAGTGTTTATTTTGTTTTTAATAAAGTTCACGTATTCTGTAATCGCGAGTGTTCTCTCCTTTCACATCCGATTCCGTACGCTGATTTTTCCGCTGATGAACCGTGACTCGCCGTCACCTTCATGGTCATCTTTTCAATCAGCTTCCGGAACGATGCCACCCCCTTCCCAACTTCGATCAAACTGTTCTCAAACACCAAAGCCTTCCGGTTCTCTGATCTCGAAGCCTTCCGGTAGTGACTCCAGCACCATCAGGAAGAATTCCAATATCACGCCCAGATCACAGTTGTACTTGGCAACGGTCATCGTCTTGATGACCTCGCTGTGCGCTGTGAGGAATCCATGGCAGAACTTCGCTGGAAATTCCATGGGGGGGAGGTGGCTGTCAAATACGAACAATCGTCGCCTACCTCGCATAACTGGTTCCAAACGTAAACAAGCCATAAGAAACCTACAGGGTTTGTTTACGTTTGGAACCAATTTCATACAAGAATGATCAGTAGGCTGATTTGACAGCACGTCCCACTCCAGGGAAATTCACGGTTGAAGATTTGAAACCAAAAATTGGATTGTGTCAACAACAATGATTAACATTTTGACACATGCACAAATCAGGCGCAAATATACAGTGTTGCCAGTTGCTTTAAATGTCACGAAAATTTCTAACCAATTCAAAATACCTTTTACCATAAAAGTCGATTAACCGTAGAAAAGTTTATCGTTTATGTTCGTAAACAAATAGAACAGCTGTCACGATTTCTGATTCCTAAAAGTCCTTCGCAAAAAAAAAACCCATTCTATTCATTGCTATGAGAATAGTGAAATCACGCACTCAAATCAAACCGAACGTTACTCGCTGTCGTAAACAGTTACGAAAATGGCACCCCCATAACCTTCGGAACGGCGAAAACACTTTTTTTTTATATTCCTCAAAAGAAAAGCATATTGCTCAGCTGAAGTTTGACGAGCAGTCAAACCGAACGATAATATCAATTTACTACCAGCAGGAGCAGGAGCAGGAGCTACTCAACGGCAAGTTGACAAACGAACTCGACAAAAGGGAAAAAGTGTGATCATAAAAGCCACCTGACATCCACACGCACACAACCTTTAAGGGAAAGCTTTCTGTTGGTATAGCGCAAGAAGTCATCGCCTTCGACTCTCGTGACGACCTACATTTACCGGGCTTTCCATTGCCCACCCAGGGTCGCCCATCCATCCTCGGAAATGCGCCGTGTGTGTTTGTTGACTCTCAAGTAGGAGGAGGACGGGTAAATCGAATGATTGATTAGGGTAGGTTTGGAGTTTTCCGAGGGATTGAAGGCGCTAAATGCGAAGGTTAATGTCAAACAACAGACGGTGCTAACGAACCGGTTTTGTGCGTTAATTGGAGAAAGTTTCCGGTGGAATAGTTTCCTTGATTCAAGGAGGCTATGGGTTTGATTAAAAAAATCTGTTGATCTTCTCTAAATAAGTGAGGTTTTTACCTGGGTCTGGCGAGGACATGATGGTTTTCGAACCAATTTAAACTGTCAAAAGCGAACCAAAGTTTTTATTTTATTGATGTAAGAAAAATGAACGACAAGTATTGAAATTTGCGTGAAAAGCCATCCATCATTTTTTTTTCTCAAATAACTTGAAAATAACTCATTTGACTATGTTTTGTTCTACCGGGTGCTAATGCAGTGTAGCAACGAGCAGGCTCAGCCTTTATTTTTACTGAGATCGCAGCAAAATTTATGCTTGTTAGCTGAGATCTCGGCAAAATTCCCATTTTTCAACTAAATTTCGGCTATTTTTCACTGAGATCTATCTAGCAAAATAAATTGCCGAGCTGCTCGGCGGTGCCCACTCGGCAAAAAATATTAAAGTGTGTACATTCATTAAGAGAGAGTCACGCATTGAATTGTTTTGTTTATTAATTTGAAATTCATCGCAGCAGTCTGAACATGACTGAGATTTGATTTCACCAGACCCAGGTTTTAAAGGGCCACCCCGTGGTCAACAATCACGAATTTCGGCATCAATGTGATGAATATAGTGGGTGAGGATGATTGCAACAGACTACTCTTTCTAGCATGCAGCACTGCGATGCAAGTGTGAAAGAGTAAGCTTTCTTGTTTTGTCGTACCTTCGTCAGTTTTACCGTAGTCAGTATGTCCAAAAGTGTCAGATTGTCCAAAAATGACAAAATCATGTGAGTTATGGTGCATCTATATGTGCACGGGAAAAAAGAGTTGCCATATTCGTGAACCACAGCCGTGAACCATAGTTCACGGTGTATATTCGAGAAAATTTTGTTCTGGATAGCTGGCCGTGATTTTTAGTTCACGGTCCGTTCCCGTTTTCGGGAACGGATTTTTTTCCAAGTGGTTGACAGGGATAGGGTCCTCCTGCCACTAACAGATCCGGATATGGTACGTTGCGGCAAAGTGACAACTTAATCTATTGTCTAAGCGTAAAATTAACGTCAACGCAGCGCAAACGGATCTAATGCGGGTGGCCCTTAACGATGACATTTCCGACAAGTGGCTTCATAAAACAGCATCTCAGATGACTTCATTTATTAGAAAAGACATCCAGTAAAAACTTCAAGGGTAACTACTGTCTTACGGCGAGGCAGATCTCTCAAAGCACCGGGCTCTTATGTCTTGTTCAGACTACAGAGTTGTAACATGTTATAACGGTTGTCAAGTGATTGCAATACAGAAACCACCATCAAGATAGCGCTGTAACATGTTATAACCAACAAATAAACGATTTTAAATTGGCTCACTACTTGACTAGCTAATTGGTCCCAAGCAAATCGACAATTTGACAACCGTTATAACATGTTATAACTCTGTAGTCTGAACGTACTATTAGGTTAGGTACAGCAATTCGTACTCACACTTTCGGTATTTGCAAGTACAAAGAATCTGCTCGTGAGGTCTAGGTTTTCGCTACTATTTAGGAACTGTATCAACTTATCATTGTAAGGTTTTTCCCAATTGGGTTCTTTAGGAGTATTGAGGTGAATGCATATTCGCAATTTTCATTAAAAAAGGCAAGGCGTAAGACAGCTACAGATCATGAGCAATTTTAGAGTTACTTTTGAGGCACCTCGAGTAACTCACATTGCTCAGTGAGTAAGCTCACGGTCAATTGGCTTTCTCACTTTTCGCATCATAGCAACATATGGAGATGCGAAGCCGAAAAGCAGCTGTCAAGCAAAACAACAATAAAAACTATAAGGGACAGCCCTATAAAGTTGTGCGCAATGATGACGTAGGACTACGTAGTCTTCTATAATAAATCTTATTTGTTAACTGCAGCTAGAGCTTGTGTTTTATGTAGGAATAGGAATTTGAGCGGGGTTCTCTCTGTGTATACTCTTGACGCTTGACATAGATGGCCCACAGCCACTCACGAAGAGCTACTTATTCCGATCAATAGCGGTGCGGCTTCTTCTTCCTTCTATGGATGCTCATGTGGGTTGCAGCTCGCTCTTTCGTTGTGTACTGGAGAACACCACAACTCACCACGCGGTGATTGAATAAACACCGTTTGGTGAGACCGGATGGAATTCAACTTTGAAATCGCTTTTCGCAGGCAATCGGTGATAATTTTAACTATCATAGCAACAGTTGCATATTTATGCAATTTTCAATAGTGACATCTTATAAAATGATTATATCTTAAATTTAACAGATGCGTTGAAATATTTCTGATCGATTGATGATAAAATTATTGAAAATGGTCCAGGGGCAGCTGAGTTATTAACGTTCAAAATCTTTCATAATTTTGTTACACGTTCCATTTTTGGTTTTCACAAAGTGTACCACCATCACAGACGTAGTCCTACGTCAAAAGGAAACATCCGGCTTTATGTGGTAGAAGAACTTGATCCACCAGACCAAAAAATCCAGATTCGGCAAATTATACGTACCCCGCACGTCCTCTGATACTCGTCAAAGCGATCCCGTTCCCATCGTTCGAAAACCTGCCGCTTGATGAAACTGTGAACCAAGCACTGGATTACCATGGAGCCGTTCTCCTGCAGGTGGACATTCTCCCACTTCTACTACTGCTATCTGAATCATCGTACACCACCGAGGCAAAGTTTATAGCGATAATCCTGTACTTGGTTGGATCGGATTTATTCTTCAGAATCTTCAGATCTCCAAGACCCCTTTCTTTCTGCTTTTTCTGAACCATCTGCCGGAGCTTGAAGCAAACGCAGAATATTTATGCTTTGTACATATTCCTCACCGGTTATCATTTCGATTTCGTCCGGTAGATCGATGATGGGTTTGAAGTCCGGATGAGGATCGTACCATAGAGGTAACTCTAAGACCAGAAGGTCCCGAAGAAACGAGCTCAACTTTTTGGTTCAGCTCTGGTACTATCTTCGGTCCCAAGCTAATCAATGCACCCCTCGAAACATAGGAAAATTCACGAACCTCCATTTTATCTGTCAAACTTTCATAGCGAATCAAAACAAACATTGTGTAGTAGTAGAATTTGGACTAGAATGGGGTACGTTAATCGTTTGCTTGAGACTAATAGCATAGAGGTAACTCTAAGACCACTGGGTCCCGAAGAAAATCATTATTATTTTTGGCTCACTCAGTACCAGAACAACGGTCCCAAGCAGTCCCAAGCTATTTCACTCACCCCTGCATGTTCTGCATGAATCCACACACCCCTGATGTTATCTGTCAAACTTTCATAGCGAATCAAAACAAACATAGTGTAGTAATAGAATTTCAACTAGAATAGGGTACGTTAATCGTTTGCTTGGGACCAATAGGCTACTAAAGTGGTGAGCCAATTTAAAATCGTTAGTTTCGTATTGATTGTTGCTAATAGGCTAGTCAAGTAGTGAGCCAATTTTAAATCGTTAGTTTCGTATTAATTGTTGATCGTACTCGCTCAGCTGTCAGTTGTCAGCTGTGTCTTCATCGTTCTCCTCCCCCTTTGGCTTCGACAGTGTCTGCTGCATTTATGCTTTGGCTGAACATTCCTGGGTAATGTTTGGCAGCGTTTCCTTTGGAACTTGGTGGTGATTTCCCGAAACGATTTTACGATCTCCTCGGTGGACATCTGAAAACAATTCCTCTGGTTATTTAACGAGAACAAATAGCATATTTCAAAGTTTTGAGACGGAGGAATACGAACAAAAATCACTTTCAAAACAGTAACAGCAGCAGCAGCAGCAGCAGTAGCAGCCAACCGCACCGAGAAACAGATGAAAATCCACACCAATGCCGCTGGCGACGGAAGCCCCCTTTGAAAGCTTTCCCAGCATCGTTCGAGCCGTTTTCTGAACAAATTCTGGAATTCACATGGCTTCAATAGCTGAACGGAACGATTCTATTTTGTTTACAAACAAGACTGACGTCTAATTTGCAAAGGGGGTAAACTGAGTAAGCCAAAGAGTAAACATCAATGAACATCGAATAAATTTTGAGGTACATTGAGTTACTCGCTGCAAAAATGCAACTCAGAGTAAAGTTGTCTCACCCCTTGAAAAATGGAATCAAAATCCAAAATTTCATCAATTTTGGTGCACTGGAATTATTTTATTTAGGTGCGATTACATTAGCCAAGATCACCATAATAGCGCCCCTCGGTGGAACCATAGAGGTAACTCTAAGACTAGTAGGTCCCGAAGAAACGTGCTCAACTTTTTGGCTCATCTCTGGTACTATCTTCGGTCCCAAGCTAATCGATTCACCCCTCGAAACATAGGAAAATCCATTAACCCCTCATTTTATCTGTCCAAATTTCATAGCAAATCAAAACAAACATAGTGAAGTACTAGAATTTTGACTAGAATGGGGTACGTTAATCAATTTGCTTGGGATAAATAGGCTAGTCAAGTAGTGAGCCAATTTAAAATCGTTACTTTCGTATTGATTGTTGGTGGAACTTTGTTTGGCAGCGAGCTGTCAGTTTGTTAGTTTAGTGTCAAAGTTATTATTTAGCTTTAAATCTTGATTTGAGATAGGATTGAAAAAAAAATATCATTGTGCTCAGAAAACGAAGGTCTTTCAGATGATTTATAATAAACGATATATTTTTCAAAGTTAAAGAACCCAATTCTAGTTCCAAATTATGCTACTCACTTTATTTACAGTCCAAATTAGAATAACAAATCCGCTAGTAGCAACTAATTCAATCAATTCAAGACCAACAATTGAAATGGCCTTAACTCCATTTTGTAAACAAACCTTGTAAGGCCATTTTCTCGCGAATCGAAACCTTCATTCGCAAACCTAAACCACAATCGGGTAGAGGGAGAATTTCTCCTACCTGTCCATTATGTTGGTTTGCCTTTGCGGACTTCGGTTCGCGAGAAAATTACCTCACAAGGTTTGTATACAAAATGGAGTTAAGGCCATTTCAATTGTTGGTCTTGAATTTAGGAACGAATTCGATAGGAAACAATCTTAGCTTACTTTTCACATGCGATTTCAATGCGCTCGCCTTCCTTTGCCATTCGTCGTTTGATGATGACTTTTGTAGTTGTTTTCTCTCTGTTTCTCCACGCTGTCACCTGTCACACTGTCGCAGGGTGGCCAGACCTACCGATTTATCGGTAGTCCTACCGATTTTCGGGATCCCTACCGATTCACAGACGAAGGGTTAAAAACTACCGATTTTTCACTTTTCCTACCGAGAATCACAGATTTTTTGTAATCTTGAAAAATGTTCAATACCAATGTTTTGTTTTCCGTGTAGTCAGAACTAGCATTAGAATTATAAATATTGATTTCGACTAGTTTAAAGCAGAATAACTAAAGGACAGAATATTTTTCTGAAGCAGAGTCCCCCCCCCCCCCCGCTCACAAAGGTTTCAAGTATCGGGAAAACCTTCTTAAGATGGCCTACCGATAACTACCGATAAACGTTTTGAGAAGCTACCGATAATGAAAAAAAATATCTGGCCACCCTGCACTGTCGGCAATCTGTTGAAAGCTGCGGGGACTTGCTGTCAAATCATCCTACTGATCATTCTTGTATGAAATTGGTTCCAAACGTAAACAAACCATGTAGATTTCTTATGGCTTGTTTACGGTTGTTATACGAGGTAGGCGACGACGGGTTGAAAGCCATCACCACAGTTGATTCCACGGAATGCCAACCTGAGGCAGTGCGTACCCAGCGGCAACATCCCTCATAACACTGGTCACCGGTCGCAGTTTTACCACCAAGATCAGAAATATCTAGCTTAACGACAAGTCTAAGCAGCAGCCCCCTCGCAGTTCATACGATTGCTTGTCGGATGCGATCGTTACCCCCGGGTACGACCTTCATCACTCTACACCTGGTCCAAGGGGTCGTCCATTAATTCTGTCACACATTTAGGGGGGAGGGGGGTTTTGAAAACTGTGACGAGCCATACAAAAAAATTAAGGTTCATACAAAAAATTTGACAAAGGGGGGTGGGGGGTTGAAAATGGGCCAAATTTGCGTGACATAATTAATGGACCATCCCCAACTATACCGCTTGCATCCTCCACGATGAGTACCAGGTCCCCAGTAGTCACCATCTTCTCTTCACCGAACCACTTTGTCCTCCTGGTCAGCATAGGCAGCATCTCTCGAGCATCAGAAACAGTTCAGTTGATGATTTATCACGTTCCAGAAATACTTCACGGCTTCCAAACTATCGGTCGACTCCACTACATGGTGCCGAACTCCACTCAAGCTTCCCAACAGGAAGCGGTTTGGAGATAGTGCTTTCCCCTGCGCCCAGTGACAGATATGTGAGGGGACGGCTGTCGACGATGGCCTCCGCTTCGACCACTAACGTGTTCAGCGATTCGTCGTCTAGCTTTCGGTCACTGTTGTAGGCTCCCAACATCACCTGCTTTACGGAGCGCACCATACGTTCCCATGCGACGTCCATGTGGGGAGACAAAGGAAGATTCAAGAACCATTTGGTTGTCGCACTGGTCATCGTCGCGGCAAGTTCCTGCTGAATCTGCTTTACCAACACCCGTTCAGTGCCATGGAAGTTGGTGCCGTATTCCGAGTAGATTTCTGCTGGGCCACCTCAACGAGACACGAAACGACGAATACTCATCGGAATACTCTTCAATGAACTGCGAAGGCAGATGAAGAGTGCGACCCATCTTTTAACGTTGCTGCTCCCCCACCTTCACCACCAAGGGTCCGTAGAAATCCAGGTGGAAGTCCTAGCGAACGAAGCTTAACGAGCTGGATGAGGTGAAGCCATGCGTAGAATGTGAGATGCCGCTGTATGTAGACACATCTCGTTTACCACGGTCTCCGAATTAGCGTGCTGGAACTTTCAATGATAAGCGTCCACGATGAGAGCTGCTTGGGAAGAATCGCTAGGAACTTCGTTCCGCTGCTCCTACCCGCCCAGCAGGTTCACGGTCGGTCACGATCGCATGACAGCATCACCATTTTGGCTGGGTAATCTTACCGTTGCACCATCCCAACCAACGTTACCTCTAACCAGGGCCTACAAAGTCACTTTCAACCGAAAATCGTCAAGCGACGACGAAGCTGTAAACCATCACCTTCAATTGAAAGTCATTCTGTCTTATCTTCGAGCAGAACCCTTTCAACATCAACAGCTTGTTTGGCTTGAGTCGTGTTAATTTCGTCTTTCATTGTCGCATTGAAGCGAAGCTGTTCGATCCAAATTCGCGCAGTTTTTATGACTTTATTTATGCGCATGCGCATAGATCTGGGCACGTGGATGTCAAGATGGCGGCATGCGATTTTAAGAAAAAGTGGGAAATACTGACGCCGACCCATAAATATGGATATTTTTGGAATCGGGCTGAAGTCTAGAGATCGATAATTGATATGTGATGCCATTTTGAAATCCAAGATGGCGGCTTCCAGTTTAAGAAAAAGTAGGAAATACTGTCAAGTACCCATTGAATTTGAAAATTGGTGTCCGACGCCATTTTTAAATTCAAGACGGTGGCTTCCGAAAAGAGGGAAATAATGTCAAATACCGATCAATGTGAGTATTTTGGACTCGGGGTGACATATAGCGGCCGGAAATCGATGTCCGACGCCATCTTGAAATTCAAGATGATGGCTTACGATTTCAGAAGAAGTGCCAAATACCCTACAAACGGTGTTGAATATCGATTTTCAGTATCTACGCGTTCCGAAAATACCTAGATCTTATGGTGTTTGCCACTTTTTGCGAAACCCGATGGTCACCATATTGGATTCCAAAATGGCGTCGGATATCGATTTTCTGCATCTACGCATCGTCCCCGTTTCGAAAATATCCATATTGTAGGGTATTTGACACTTTTCTAAAGCCCGATGGCCGGCATATGCGTTTCTAAAATGGCGTCTGATATCGATTTTTGGCTTCTACGCGTTGTGCCTGTTCCGAGAGTACCCATATTGTAGGGTATTTGAGACTTTTCCTTAGCCCGATGGCTGCAATCCTGGACCCCAGAATGGCCTGGTCAAACGATAATGTGCGTATACTATCCGGATACTATATTATGATGCCAAACAACGCGACGCGTGACAAGTCGAATGAGCCCCGAATTGAAGTGAAAGTGGAAAAAAAAACGAAGGAAGCAGTTTTCGAGTCATTCATTGCGTCAATTGAAATAAACCTTTGCTTCAAATGAAATGAACTGTTGTACTTGACGACCCAAGTAACATTGCAAGTTTTATCGTGGTTTTAAAGCGTTCTACAAGTTTAAAACACGGTCTACAGAACCCTCATAAAACCCAAATTGTTACTTGGGGAACGAAACAAGCGAAAGCCAAGTCATATTTGATAGGAGGAATGTTCATCGTGACTCGATAGCAAGAAACACAATGACTTACACGAAAATGATATTGCTCGAAATGAAGCCGTAGTTCCTCCTGAGTGAGGTATCCTGTCATCTTCGCTTCGCCATAGATCTTCCGTTTCAGGTTTCGTGCACGTAGGCCGTAGCCCAAAGTAAACGTTTCCACTTGGAGAATCACTCGTAGCCGATAACCGATGTCGGCACGGCACCTTCCACATGAACATTGAAAAAGCGTAGCTCCTCCTCCACGGTTGACTGTAGCATCATAAAGGATGGAACCAGACACTATCCCGAATAAAATATGTATGATTATTTTGCTTAATGACGTGTTCAAACCATATGTGGAATAATTCTGTCATTTGGGTTATCGTTCGGGTATGGTATTTATTTTTTATTAGGGATCGACATCCAGGGATGGACCGCTTCCCCATTTGGTGGCGTAATCCGCGGGGTTCTGCTTCGACCGTACCCACCACCACTCGTTCGTTTCAGTTTGATTCAGTATTTCACCAATCCTACAAAAGAGATGAACTAGCCTTAGGCTAAAAATCTCTCTAATAAAGGAAAAAAAAAAACCAATCCTACAGGCCACAGACGTACTGCTTATACTTGCTGGGATCCGCTCCTAGCCACGCCAGAACCGTCGTAGAGTTCGACCATCGGTATTGCTCCGTAACCGTTACGGTATGGGACTCCAAAATGGAACGCATCAGTTGATTTCCTGGTCCCATTGGATTTCGGTGCGCCAAATATCCTATTTCAAGATTTTACAGCTCAATAGTCCCAGTGAATCAAACACGCTCATGAGACACCGCAGAACTTGCCTCTTCGTGGGATGATGATTCACTAATGATGATTTACTGAACACCCTCTTTTAGTTCAGCCGTATTCTGCGCTTTTCTCCAGCTACAGGTATCGTCTCCGTTGTTTCCCCTAGGCGTTGCTTCACGAGTGTGCAGTTGGATTGCCAATCACGCAGCAGGAAACCACCTTTCCTGTGGATCGCCTTCACCTGTTCTGCTATCTCCGCTGCCTCCACTTCTGTATCCACGTAGTGATTTGATACGATACCTTCTACAGCTCTTGGATGGCGAACTCGGCAGCGTTCTTGTTCTTGACGAACTGTGCAGACGTGGGCGAACATATTGCCCCGAATGTAGCAACGTCCATTATATAGACGACTGGTGGACTCAAAGGATCAGTTCGGAACAAGAATCGTAGTGAGTAACGATCCTCTTCACGAATCCCTAGTGGGTGAAACATCTCCATAATGCCGACTGAGACCGAGATGGTTCTATCACAGGTGGGCAGGAGCTCACGGTCTCCCAGTGTTGGTGAGTTCTTTGCCGTTAATGTTCACGGAAAGTTCACTATTTTGCCATACAGAAATTCAAAACAAAACAATTTATGGGCGGATTTGGACAGTTTTTGACCTGTTTCATACGACCGGAAGGTCAATAATGCCGTGCCAAACCGATTTCCTACGCAATTAATCAACCTTTGATGTGAATTTCTTATAGCAAAACTTGCCATAACATTTTAGTAAACAAACTAACACTTATTCCTTGTATGTCACCTTTGATGAAGCTCCTAGGGTTGAGACAGCCTTCACATATTGCCGGAATAAAATGGCTGGCAAGGTTGGTCCGGTCCTTTGAGAATCAGATAATTGAGCGACCATGGCTGGCGTATGCCAGATTAGACGCACCACCGTTTCTTTGGATTCACTACAGACAAATACCAGACCCTGTTTCAGATGGGCTGCCGTTAGCTCCCCCTCGCTGGTTCGGTGTACGTATCCATTCTGCAGATACTCCTAAATTTGACGGTGCAAAGCCATTCCGTACCTATCGGGAATTCGATATCGTTATTTCTCCACAGCAGTCCGGTCTCGTATCTATCACCAATACGTACGGTGGTTTGCTCCGGGATTTGTTGAGCTCTTCTGTCTTCCGCTGACATCTCTTCCGTCATCGGTGCTGCACCGATCTCCGAAATAATCCTTCACCAGGGAGCTGTGTCGCCGAAGGACGTTTCGTTGAAGGACGTTTCGCCGAAGGACATTTCTCCAAAGAACGTTTCGCCGAAGGCCGTTTCGGACTTTGAGAAAAGTTCAAAACCGTAGAAAATGGTTTGCTCTTCGGCGAAATGACATTCGGCGAAATGTCCTACTTCCCTTCACCAGTTCATGTCAATCTCGATCGCACTCACACACCTGAAAATTAAAATTTAGATTTCAGAAGTTTTTTTATTATGAAGAGCTTTGAATGTGTTGGTTTATTTCCTTTAAATTCCGTTATAACTGCTTATCTTTTGACAGATACGCGTATTTCGTCTACTACTTGCAGACTTCATCAGTGCCAAGTACTCAACACCACAGTATATTTTGATATTTATTTTTTTTTAAATAAATGGAAAGCTCTCACCATATTCTGCTCTTCCGTCGTCGATAATTGCTTCTTTTGGAATACTTTGGAGATTTTCTCTAACACTTCGTATTTCATTCCGTGCTTCACCGGCAGTTTCCTTCCGTAGATCGTCCTTGGTTGGTTGGTTCTAATATGATTCCGCCTTTTTTGGTCGATTTCATGTCCACTATATGTTATTGAATTGCCATGGTGATCTGGGACGAGGCTCACGTCCAAAGTGCGCTCTGTGTGCTAAAGGAGAATGAAAGAAATGCGAAAGGGATCAGTTTCCAAAAGTGACAGTTTCATCAGATTCCCCAACTAACCATACTCAAGCAAAGTAAAGTAAGAAAACACAAGCTATATTGCGACTATATGGTTACTTGGGTACTCATATGGCCGTCAGAATGGTTCATCGGTTGCGAAGTGAAGTATTTCTGAAAGTGATGCGTTATATTTCTCAATGTTTTGATTTTATCCTAACGTTACCTCAATGTTATATCACTGACAAGCAGACACAACACATTGAACATTTATCATTGTAAACCCTATCGCCATCTGTCGTATATACTTTGAATGGCAATACACTCAACAGATGGTTGTAGTGTGTAAACGTCAAACGCTGCCGAATTGATCTTGTGCACCACAAAAGGCGGTACTACCAACTAAGAAACATTTAAATTGACCGTTAAAAACGATGTCTGCTTTTCTGTGATCATACCTTCACTATCGCAACTTCGGGTAATCTGCGAAAGTACTTGCATTTTTCTCAGGCACTTTTGATCTAACTGCAATTACTCTCTCATACTCGAAATGTGCCACGATCAAATTGACGCAACGACGCCCTATACGCTCTCTGACCGAAGCGCAGGGAAGCACTTTCTCTGACAGTTTTCGGAAAATTGTAAGGGAACTTGACAGATATCCGAGGGGAATTCAGAGGTGTTTCGAGGAAGCTTCAGGGAAGCTCCGAGGGAACTGCAGAACATTTTCAACAATTTATAAGAAAACTGCTAAAAACTTCCCAGCATTTCACGAAGAACTTCAAAGAAGTTTCCTTGGAACTGATCACAAGTTCTTTTCCAACTTCCCAAAAAATGTTCTAGGGTTCTCTAGAATAAAATTTCTCGAAAGTTCGTGAACTTGTCGACAGATCCGTCAGATTCTTGAAGGTTCCGCCAGCTTCTCGAAAGTTTCGTGAACTTCTCTGAATTCCCTTAAAATTTTCTTAAGCTCCGTGAACTTCTCTGAAATTCTGTGAACTGAAAATACCTGAGCTTCACAGAAATTTCGTTAACGTCTCTGAAGAACCGTGAGCGTCTTTAAAGTTCCTTGAGCTTCTTTCATTGTTTGTGAACTTCCTTGCAATTCCATGAACTGGTCTGATTTTTTCGTAAACTTTTTCTAAAAAAACAAAAAACTAAACTAAACTAAACTTGTTGGAAAATCAGTGAACTTGTTTCGTGGAATTCTCGGAGAAGGAGAAGCTCAGAGAACTTCTTATAAGAATTCAGAGAAGTTCAGAAAACGTCTGACGCGAAGCTAAAAGTAATTCCAACGAGAAATTCAAGGAACTTACGAGGAAAAGTTTAGAGAATATCCGATAAGAATTCCGAGAAATTCTGAGAACTTCCGACGAAAAGTTCAAAATAAAATTCCAAAGGGCTGTTCCTAAAGAAATTTCAGAGAACCTCCGAAGAGAAGGTCTGTGAACATTAAGTTGGAAGTTCTCTGAAACTCTCCTTGCAAATTCTTTGAAATTTTCTCGGAAGTTTGATGAACTTCTAGTCGGAACATGACGCATGTTCCGTGAACTTGTCGGAAGTTCCGTGAACTTCTCAGAAGTTTCCTAAAGTTCAGAGAACTTCCGAGGAGAAGTTCAGAGGAACTTGAAATGAAGAGAACTTCCGACGAAAAATTCAACAAAATTCCAAAGAGAGGATCAGAGAACTTCTGACGGGAAATTCAGAGATCTACCCAGGAGAAGATCGGAGAACTTCCGAAGGGATGTTCCAAGAGGAAGTTCAGGGAAATTCCGAAGAGAATCTCAGAGAAGGTCTCTGGACATCTAGTTGGAAGTTCTCTAAACCTCTCCATTGAAATTCTTTGAACTTTTCGTCGGAAGTTCGATGAACTTCTAGTCGGAAAATGTCGGAAGCTTCGTGAACTTGTCAGAAGTTCCGTGAGCTTGTCCGAAGTTCCGCGAACTTGGAAGTTCCGTGAACTTCTCGGAAGTTTCCTGAAGTTCAGAGAACTTCCCACTAAAAATTCATAGAATTTCCGACTAGAAATTCAGCGAACTTCCAACAAGAACTTCAGAGACTGACGAGATGCTCAAAGAACTTCTGAGGATAGATTCAGAGATTTTCCGACTAGAAGTTTGGAAAATTTACGACGAAAAGTTCAAAGCACTTGTGAGGACGAGGGGGACGACTCTATCTACGATGCAGGAAAGATTGTGTTTTGCTGTGGCTAGCTGCGCGCATGCTGAGTAGATAGAAAGAAGATTGACGTCGATTCTAAAGATTTCCTGCAAAAAGATGATGTACGATGCAAGTAGATGCGAGAACTAAAAGAGGATTTTCCAAGATTGATTCGCTAGTGGGAGATTTGTTGAGCATCTAGACTTGAGATTTAGATGTGTCGCCCCCCTCGTGTGAGGATAGGTTCAGAGAACTTCCGACGTGGTGAGACTTTTGACAGCAAATTCCGAAGAGAAGTTCAAATAATTTCAGATACCTCCCGACAAGAAGTTCAGAGATCTTCCAAGGAGAATTTCCTAGGAGAAACTCAGAAAACTTCCGAGGAGAGGATCAGAGAACTTCCGTCAAAAAAATCAGAGAACTGTCAAGGAGAGGTTCAGGTGAACTTCCAACGAAATTTTCAAAGAAATTACGACGAGAAGTACAAAGAACTTCCGGTGAGAAGACTAGATAACTTTCAACGTGAAGTTCAGAGAATTTCCGATAGCTTCGGACGAGAAGTTCAGAGATCTTTCGACGAGAAGTTTAGAGAACTTCCGAAGAGAGGGGTTTTATTTTATTTTTTAATATTGTATAGCAGTCGTCAGAGCTGTTTTCCTGTGATACGATACAGAGGCACTATTAGCATCTATAACTTCATTTTTTTTTCTAGAGTACAAATCTCGGACACTATTGCGACTTAGTGCTTGTCTTGCCATATTTACTATATTGCAGCAATCGTTGAAATGCATATTTCGTCATTTTATGTTTAACATAAACAATTGCGTCACCACTAGAACTAAACTGAATTTCGCCAGTCCGAGTTGCGACTATCGATGTCAAAATCTCCGCTGGTGGCATTAAGAGTTCTTAAGTGCTGCCAGCTAAAACGGCATTTTAGTTTTCACTGAACCACTTTTCAGTCGCATAGAGTTCTCTACCACCGTTAGTATTGATGAGAAGTTTCACTAATACATGAAAATAAAAAATAAAACAAACCGCTGTCAAGTCGAAAACTTTGACAGCTGATTTCGTGGTTGAAAATAATAAACAAATCGATTTTACACGGCTACGCTAGCTAGGTTGTATTAGTGAGATCTTGCGTCGAGAAGTCAATAGTCTCTCTGCCACCGTTTTACTGGTTGAAAATAATAAACAAAGCAATTTTATACGGCTACACTAGCAACTGAGATCAATGACAACTTGCTACGAGAAGTCAACGCACAGTCAGTATAATGTAAATGGCCACCCACAATGGATACGTTGCGGTTGCGTTGATTTGACAGTTAACCCATAGGTTATCTGTCAAGCTTACGTCAACGGAGCGCAGCAACGTATCCATTGTGGGTGGCTCTGTCTACCGTACGTCTTGAAGCACATTTCCAAAAAAAAAAAATGGAGATACCGGGGATCGAACCCGGGGCCTTTCACATGCAAAGCGAACGCTCTACCACTGAGCTATATCCCCTTTCGTTATAAATCAGCTGCCAAAAGCTCATTTTGATATTTATCCTTCGATGAGATTCATCTATGGAACAAGAATTTAGTGAAATGAGATAAAACTAACACGGGTGTATTTACCTACTAGGTTAGGTTATAAAGTTATACATATTACGTACCTTAAACATGATTATATTTACGGTCCGCACAGCAGATACAATATATTAATTACCTTTAAATCTTGTTGTAAATGTCATTATGCAATCATATACTGAAGTGTAATGAAATCAAGCAGAACAATGCATTAGGTCCTACATTGATCGATTCTCTTCATCGACTTTCTCTTTCGTTAATAACTTGGGTATTGAATCATTTCTTGTCATGTTTGTCGTATAAACTGCTAGATAATAGCGTGTGTCATCGATCTGTGTGCTGAAATTAGCTGGGAATGTCTTAACATGACCGTGAGGATGTAAACAGAATGTCGACGAAGAGAATCTGCCAATGTTGCTTACGACCTAATGCATTGTTCAGCATGAATTATTATAGATTTTCAACTGTTTCTAAACTGAAATGCAATATGCAATTGATTTCAACATATTTTCTTTTTCATCAAACCGAATGAATAACGGAAAGTGATGTATGGATACCTGAGAACCTACCCAAGATTGTTTTTCCTGTTTAGTAGATTCTGCGACCAAAGCAGACATTTTGAAATGGCTAGTTTGGTATATAAGCAGGTCTACGTGTTTAAGGGGGTATTCCCAATCTTTTGCCTTTTTTCGGCCTGTTTTTCAATTAATTTTTTTCAAGGAAAATGAATAGTAATGCGCCTAACTCTTTGGGATTCTTGTTTATTGAACATTAAAGTTTACAAATAAATTTTTTTCGACATAAAAAAAGACATTGACGTCACAAAATGGCGACAAACAGACCCCTGTTCGCCGTAAACGCCTGGACGGGCGAAGACTTTTCTCTGGAACGGCTTCATCTGAAACAGATTTCGTGATGAAATTAATAATCTGCATAAGATTCTCTGGAGCTTCTCCCGTTGGCAGCAAAAAATCTTGCAAATTAACAAAATGGCGGCCATATGAAAAAACAGGCGATTTTTAGCCCGCTTTTTTGCAACTTTAAGGTGCTTCAAACAATGTTAAATGTTAATATGATATGCGCAAAGATTCAAGTCAATATCTCTTATAGTTTCTGAGAAAAATCTTCGCCCGATAAAAAAATGTGGTTTCGAGAAAAACGCGTTTAAAGTTTTGACTTTAGTTAAAACCATTTGGGGGTTCTTACCATTAGTCAGCTATGCCTGGACACCGAATTCGCTGATCAGAAAACGGCTTGGGGGGATGCAAGTATATAGTCTAAAGTACAAAAAAACGTGAAAAAAAAATTGATTTTTTAAAAAAAAAAATCGGGAATACCCCTTTAAAGAGATAAAAAGTATGTGTTTCCAATTGACTCGAAGAGTAATGGTTTTACATTAGAAAGGAAATATTGTGACGTCTAACAACCCGAACTTGACTTTTTTTAAATGAAAACATGACAGCTTCCTGCCTCCTTTTCCTCGAGCAGCTTATGTCTACAAACAAACAGGAAAACTCTTGTACAAATACATAGGGGAAATGGCTCTAATGTTGGCCTATGGATCTAAGATTGGGCCCATCGCTAAAAATCTACTTTTTATCAATTTTACCTAGATGAACGCGTCATTGGGACGGTACTAATGGATACTTTTGGTCGCTATTGAAAATTTAGACGATTGCTGATAATTTTTATTTGTAAGATGCAAGAAGAGGTGGTAAAGTTTGTGTATGACATATAAAATTTGTTTACCATATTTTCTTGCATCTTACAAATAAAAATTATCGTTATAGTATCGCATTGTTTCATAATTACGAAAAATAGATATTTTTGTAGAATAACAGTAGCACTGAATAGCTGGATTTATGTACAACTGACTGTTTTGAACAAGTATAAAATTGAATAACGAAATGACTAGTAATCCGGACGCATAGCCCATGTATCGGACACTTTTAAAAGTTCTTTATCACTTACCAGGCTTGCAATTGCTCATTACAGCTAAATGGCAGAACCGTTCCAGCAATTTATTGAATCTATCTATTTCCGTCACTTTGATTAGTACACATTCCTTTCCTAACACCTAATTCAGCACCGTAATCATCGTCAACATTGACGGAACACTTCACTGTGTCGTTTCGTTCCCAACTTAGTCAGTGATGTAGTTAGGTAGCTACAAAGGAAAGCTTACTTATTTCGTCCATCCGACGTTTCGACCTAGGGGGGCGTTACATCTAAATCTCAATTCTAGAAGCTCGAAAAAATCTCACACAAGTGAATCAATCTATGAAATTTCTCGCATCTACTTGCGTCGTGCATCGTCTTTTTGCATGAAATCTTCAGAATCGTCATCAATCTTCTTTATATCTACTCAGCGTGCGCGCAGCTAACCACAGCAGAAGTGACAGATGGAATCTTGCCGGTTAACCCTACTATCCGAGCGAAGTTATTTCTGACAGACAAGAAGTTAGATTTTGACAACCGTGACCGTTCGAGCCTCAGAAAACCAGTCGATCGACAATACAGGGATCAGAGTTGCGACCTATCACAATCACGATCGTCAAACAGCTGATGGTAGTAACGCTTGGTAAATTCCTATCAATGTGCTTGTCGAAGCAGTCTCCAAGACCATCCATTGACGAAAGAAGTAAAAAGCAACTGGTGACTGTCGTCTTCGGTGGTGAACCATCACCGATCTGGTCATTCCCGACAATCACGACACTCATCTGTGCTCGTTTTGAAGCAGTTGCTGCTTTGCTTGCTTATGTGAGTGTGTTGATGAGTGAGCCCAACAGGTTCCGTTTCATTTTGCCAGCTTTGTTTGTGGCTCACACAGTCGCGCGTGCCGAACGACGAACTTGGAAAGCGTAGGCATTGTTTTCACTTTCTTCTGTCGTTTCGCTTTTTCTCATCATCGTACTGCAGAAGGCTTCACTGTTTTCGTTGTGCTTTACAGCATCAGCAGCGACCATTACTGATGATTGTTGTTTGCCATGGCTCTACCTCTCATTGCGTGACAAAACGTACTGTCAGTTATAGTCGGTTGATGCGTTGACGAGTGTCGAGTGAGTGTCATGATATTTTGCATCACTGACAGGGATTTCCGAACATGGAAAATAATTTCCGAAACCCCGGATTAAATTTAACTCGGCAAATGGGACACAGCCTTAATGAGCTAGATTTACAAGGCAAGCAAATTGATCAACTCAGTTGAATTCAACTGACGCAAATTGAACGTGTATACCTTGCCATTCAAGTGAGTTGATCAATTGACTTGAATTGAAGAATGTTGAACCTGGCTCAACTTTTCGAGCCAATTGAATTCAACTGACTTCCCTTGTTTAAACCCAGCTTAAAGCAACTGCAAAGCAGTTGACGGGATACAGTTCGCAACGCGAAATCCAATCCCTGGCTACGTCCCTCTCCCCAACACCCAAGTCGCTTATTAACACCAACCGGCACAAAACTTCCTCTCGTCTTACCGTCCACTGCTGGTTGCTGCTGCCAGGCCGCCATCAGAGATTAACAAGGACGCGACGGAAATGTTATTAAATTTAATAAAACAGACAAGCAGCTTTCTCTCGGCCGTGTGTATTTGTGTGCAAACATGCTCGAACACGTTCCCGCATCGGGAGCCAACACCGGATCCGCAAAGCAGCGCTCTACTGCCTCTTGCGCTGTTCGGCACGGCATGGACCCAGTGATGCCACATATACGGATTTGATTTCTGGAATCATGCAGATTTTATGGAAATTTTCGATACATACATCTGTTAAAAAAATATACCGATCTATACAGATTTTTAAAGCTGAAAAATCAATAAAGATGGGTGGAACTCAAAATACAGATTGAAAATGTGGCATCACTGCGGCAGGGACCGGAGCTTTTCTGCCGCTCGTTTCCGCTCAGTTTGTCAAGAAGAGTACGAAAATGAAAACAACCCACTTCTCCGCCTCCTACTAGTTAGCTGCTAGTACTGTTCTGTACACGGCCGGCAATACAGCGACATGTACAGTTGTACAGCTCATCATAACCGGAGGCTGTCACATTAGGGTGCTTCATTAAAAAAAAAACAAGTGTCTGCAATCTTATAGGACTCTCTTCACATTGATTCATAACTTCAAAATTTGAGCCTAGAATTAAAAGCTTAATATGAAGGGCATATTAAGGAGATTCCGAGGAATATTCCAAGGAAATATTATATAAAATTATGGAAAAAAATTTGAAAAGTATCTTTTAAATTAAAAAAATCGGGCAAGGACATTTCGAGATAAACACTTTTTTTTTAAATTACTGAAAACATTTTTAAGTATTTTTTTCTTAAAAAAAATATATTATTTTTCTCTACAATTTTGCGTTTACAATTTTTCGATCAGAAGTGCCGTTTCGATGATGCCATTTTTTAAAAATTTTAAAAGATCTTAAATGGCCGAATTTTAGAATAAATATGAATCATTAACACACGATTATGCAAAGTTCCATACAAATCATAGAAGGTCGTGTTTTTTTTCCGATTTGTCATTTTGCATGGAACTGCTCAATATTGAATTCATCCAAGTTTTAGAATCAAAAAAATCAAAATTCGAGAAAATTTGAAAAAAAAATAAATTTAAACATGAATCTTTAAAGATTATAAAAATTCCAGTACATGTTGTAATTTTATCAAGTGCGGAACCTTACAAAGTTTACCAAACTCAGAATCTTATCAATATTTTTTTTCTATTTCTAAGATCTCAAAAATTTGTTGTCCGGGTTATATGCTTTCATGTTCAGGATTAAAAAAAAAACAAATCTATATAGGGGAAATGGATGTAATGTCGGCCTAAATGCTCCTAATTCGGGCCCATACATAAATGTGACTAAATTTTCAATAACGACTAAAAATATCCATTAGTACCGTCCTAATGACGCGTTCATTTACATAGAATTGATCGGAGTGATTTGAGATTTGGGCGTAATTGCTTTCGTAAACAAAGACGTCAAATGCCGATTTCTCTTGAATTAAAGCTCAATCTCATAAACAAACTATACCAAATGATAGAGGAATCATTCCTCTACCTCATAGCGTTATTAGTTTTCGAGATTGACCCTTTATTCGTGGGAAATCAGTGATTGACGTGTTTGTTTACAAATGCAATTACGCCCAAATCTCTAATCACTCCGGAAATAGCTGATTTTTAGCGATGGGCTCAATCTTAGATCCATAGGCCAACATTAGAGTAATTTCCTCTATATAAAAATTTATTTCTGTCTGTTACCCTATTTTTTTTTTTGGCAAGGTGGAAACCTTCAGCAGGCCATCGTGCCACCGCTTGATGACTGGGCGCACAGTCGCGTTGACACGGTGTGTGGGATTCTTACCGTACTAAAACCTCCTTGGACGCCTTGCCCTTTTCCCCCGGAACCACTTGTCATATTACTTCGGAGCATTACGCACCTCACTTTACCTCTTGGCGCTTCCAGTTCGCTGATCGTCTCTCCAATTTGTGAGCCATTTAGCCCCCAGCGTCACGTTCTACTCGGTTATTCCCGATGGTGGATTCAGCCTACTCTGACGGAGAGTTCTCCCGGCTTCGGCTTTCAGTTTGCACTTGTGTGAGCACATTACTACTTTCTAGTTGGTCTTCCCGCCATTTTTGCTGCAGCGCTGACATGATCTGCGTTACTGCTCTGCTGACGGCGTTAAAGGTGCCCTCCCCTCGACACATTTCTTCAAATCTAGGACATTAGAAGACCACGTGCTCTGGTGATTCTTCCACATTTCCACACTCCGGACAGAAGGGTGACGTTGTGTGTCCGAACCGATGCAGGTACTTCCTGAAGCAGCCATGACCAGACAGGAACATGCTTCCTGTTCACCCAGGTCGAAATAATCGGTATTAGCTTGTGTGTCCATCTACCACTTAGCCATCGACACCGTTCTCACCACTCGCATGGCCATGAGCCGGAACGTACTGTTCAATTTCCTTTGGTTCTGCTTCATTTTCAGCGCTTCAATCCAGACTGGACCTCCGTACCTCAGTATCGATGAGGACACACTAGCCAGAAGACGCCTCTTGCTGCTGCTTGGACCAAAATTTTTCGGCATGATTCTGGCTATTGCGTTGATGACATTCGCCGCCTTCTCGCAAGCATATTCGATGTGGCTGCTAAAGTTTAGCCGGTCGTCGATCATCACTCCAACGGTGATTTCTGCCCGCTGCACTGCTTTGCAGTTACTGACCAACATCACTTCTGCCTTGTGGTGGGCTATCTGCAGCTTCGCTCCTTGCATCCAGTTACCAATCGTATCTATCGCTTCGGCTGCCAACATTTCCACTTCTTCCAGCGTCTCACCGGTTACCGTCAAGACGACATCGTCCGCAAAGCCAACGATCTCAACTCCTTTGGGCAGCTTGAGCGTCAGCACGCCATTGTACATTCTGTTCCAGAGCGTGGGACCTAGAATAGAGCCTTGGGGAACTCCCGCCGTGATTCTAAGCGATTTTTGCCCCGTGTCTGTCGCGTAGACCAGGACCCGGTTCTGGAAGTAACTACTTAGAATCCTGCAGAGGTAGTCTGGAACCCTCATTCTATGGAGCGCCTTGGCGATGGCCTCCCAGCTGGCGCTATTGAATGCATTCTTCACATCAATCGTAATCACGGCGCAGTATCGATTTCCTCTCCGCTTCTGTTTGGAAGCTTTCTCGGCACTGTCAATCACTGTCCGAATTGCATCCACCGTCGATCTCCCTTTCCGGAATCCAAACTGTCTTTCCGACAATCCGTGTTCACTCTCCGTGCATTTCGTCAGCCTGTTCAGGATGATCCTTTCCAAGTATCCAGCAAGCATATTGGCATATACGATGCAGGATCCACTTCGGCGGTTTTACGGGCTTCGGCAACAGCACAAGCTTTTGGACCTTCCACCTATCAGGGAACTGACCCTCGTCCAGACATTTCTGCAGCACCATCCTGAACATGTCCGGGAACGTCTGGATCGCAGCCTTCAACGCTTGGGAATTCCATCCGGGCCGGGAGCTGTCTGTCCTGTCTGTCCTGTCTGTCCTGTCTGTCCTGTCTGTCCTGTCTGTCCTGTCTGTCCTGTCTGTCCTGTCTGTCCTGTCTGTCCTGTCTGTCCTGTCTGTCCTGTCTGTCCTGTCTGTCCTGTCTGTCCTGTCTGTCCTGTCTGTCCTGTCTGTCCTGTCTGTCCTGTCTGTCCTGTCTGTCCTGTCTGTCCTGTCTGTCCTGTCTGTCCTGTCTGTCCTGTCTGTCCTGTCTGTCCTGTCTGTCTGTCTGTCTGTCTAACTACTTAACCGATCGGTGTGAAAATTTGTATGCAGGAGTTTTTGGGGCAGGGAAATTTTCTTGTGATGGTTCGAGATCCCTCCCCCTTATGTAAAGGGGGGCTCCCATACAAATGAAACAGAAATTTCTGCATAACTCGAGAACTAATCAAGCAAATGGAACCAAATTTGAAATTTGGCATGTGGTGGCCATAGGGGGTAGCCCCTTAGATAAGAGGGGGGGCTGCGTAAAATATAGCATGCTTTTTTTTGTTAATTGGTGCATAAACTCAAGCCAGTGCTGCAAAATCTCGACAGTACACGGTGATATTGACAATTCTGCTTTGGTCACTCATTTTAGCTAACATTCATAGTCAAGGCAAACCATGTCAATTGTCAATGACAATGGTGTCAGTGACGAACATGTGCATATTTGTTTATTACCTAAATTTGTAACAAAATTAAATGACTTGAGCAAAACAATTACATGGATCCATTTTAGTGAACAAGTATCTACGTCCTGAGCTACTTGGATAACAATAATGTGACACAGAATGTACTAAATTACACTTTTTGTTACCAGGTGAATCTTTGTCATTGACGAAAAAATGAATGAGATTTTGACGAAGGTTTTTTTGAGGATCAAGTCTGTCAGTGACTATGTGACGAACAATTTTGTCAATATCGCGCGAAAGTCTGTCAATGACAATGACAAATCTCAGCACTGACTCAAGCTAATATTGAATACCGAGCAAGGCCGGGCACAGTCAGCTAGTAAATCATAATTCGAACGCTTTTATGTGAATGTGAAATGGTTCGATAATAAATTGTATTTTAAAAACTTTGCGGAAAATCTCAGCAGATTTTTGACAAAATCCAAATGAAAACCTGTGGTGGATTTCGCGAGAAATTAAAGGAAAATCAGGCACAGAAAATACTACTAAGCTACTCTGAATAAAGTTTCTTCAAGTTCTCTAAATTTGGCAGAATTTCATTGTAGTCTTATGATCATATTCAAAATTCCGGAAATTGCTCCAAAAACAGGAAAAAAATTTTGTTTCTGAAAAAGCTTAAAATTTGAACATACTAAAAAACATTAAATGCTCCAGCACAAGGAAAAAATTGCTGTATTAATTTAACAAATTCAGTCCAGTGGTGACTGGGAAATTGGAAATCCGGGAAACATCTAGGAATTCAAAATCACCGGGGAAATACCGGGAGCATCCCGTGATTTCAGACGACATATCGGGAAAAAATAAACTTCAACCTCTCTCTAGAAAAAAAATATTCTCTACCTTGAAACATCTTAAGACCCTTAAGAATAGACTAGATTTTCACAATGCAGTTACTTTGAAGAACTATTAAGAGAATTTTGATGAAATTTCCACCGGAATTTTGAGGAGATATTAGAATAAATTCCAGGGATAACACCAAAGTATTTCAGGGAAGAACTCCAAGAGATTTTTTAAATACAGTAATAAACCAATTTTGTCAGCCGTATTCACATATCAGACTTGTATAACCGTAATTCCAAATCATTCTCATTCGTCTTCAAGATGGATGAAAAAGCGCATGGGTTTCGTAGAATATTAGAAAAGATTTTCGAAAAGGAGGCTGACAAAATCGGGTCATTACTGTATAGGAGAGTTTAGAATAGAGCTCCAAGTGAAATGTAGGAAGAGTTCCAGATGGATTTTAAATAGAGTTCAGTGTTAAAATTTGTGGTTGTTCTGAGAAAAATTCTATGACAACAGTGACAAGGATTCCTGGTCATTTTCTAATGAAGATTCCAAATAAATTCTGAGAAGCAATTTTGGAGAGTTCTAATGATAATTCGAAGGAAATTTCGAGGTCATTGAGTTCTAAGGTAAGTTCCAAAATAATACTAGGGAAAATTCCAAGCTAGTTTTAAAAATAATATCAAGTGTAAGAATTCACAGAGAGTTCCAAGGGAGTTCTGAGAAGTTACCCAAGGGAATGCAATTTTGAGAGTAAGATTTCAAAGAAATTACGAGAAGATTTCAAAGAAATTACGAGAAGATTTCAAAGAAATTACGAGAAGATTTTCAAGGATATTTTCAAGAAGAATATAGATAATTTCAATACTTGTTGTTGTTAAGAGACGAACTTGCTAAAGGCTGAAAGCCTCTACAATAAAGCAAAACTGTAGTTTATTAATTTATTTGATAAGACTCGGTCGAATTAACTTTACAGAGCCGAGGATTCTTGTTCACTATACAATACATCTTAAAACTATAGTCAAAATATACAACACAATAAATACTTTATCTTCCGCTGTCCAATAAGCCTCCTCCGTCAGAACGGGAGCCGCTTCCAGTAGTTTCATTGTGTAGCAGTATCGCCAACGATGGGCAGAGCGCTTCCATTGCAGCAATGGACGCAAAAAGTGGTCAGCACTCACACACTCATCACGAAACGGTTGCTTTCCAAAGTCGACGACGCATCGACCGAAAGAACTGCTGATGAAGAACAATGAGGAGGACCACACAATGGTTGCTGCCGAGTAAACAGACGATCGCGTGACACACATCGAGAGTGACCTGCTTCTGTCGACAGCCGAGTGAACACTGAATTTCAATACTTGTCTGACTTGAATTGTATGGAAACTCTATGGAGAATCTTTTAATTTTGTCGAACCTCTTCAAGGAATCCCTTTATGAAGAGCTTTTGAGTGTGTTGAATTATTTCCTTTTAATTCCATTATAATTGCATATCTTTTGACAGATACGCGTATTTCATCTTCTACTTGCAGACTTAATCAGTGCCAAGTGGTGTACTTGGCACTGATGAAGTCTGCAAGTAGTAGACGGAGTAGTAACGGAATTAAAAGGAAATAAATCAACACATTCAAAAGCTCTTCATCTCTATGCAGAGTTTAAGCGATTTGTTAATAGAATTTTGAAACAAAGCTTCAGTGAATTCTTGCAAGAATTATTTAAAAATATCAGTAAATCTCAGATTTTTGTAAGGATTGTTCTGCATTTCCTTGAAAGTTCCTATAATTAATTAACGAAACTGCACTGAAGATCTATGATCTCTCTTGGCATACTTGAATCAGCTATAAAAATAATGAAACTGCTTAAAAATCTTTAAACTTCTCTAAAGGTCTCTTATCCTCTTTGAAAATATCGAAACATTGCTGAAGTTTTCGGAAATTCCCAGAGTTTCTTGGAACTTCTTCAAAGTTCCTGTAATATCCATGAAGTTAATTGAACGGTTCTCGAAGCCGGTTGGACAAAAGGTTGAAACACATAATGTCCATGGACAAAAGGTCGAAGGGCAAAAAGTCGATTGGACAAAATGTCAAAGGGACAAAATGTTGAAATGGATAAACGGTCGAAAGAACAAAAAGGTCGAATTGAACTTAGATGAACAAAAGGTCGCATGGACAAAATGTCCAAGGGAGAAAAGTTCGAAATGGATAAAAAGTCGAATGCACAAAAGGTATAAGTGGACCAAAGGCTGCAATAGACAAACGGTCGAATGGACAAAAGTTAGAAATGGACAAAAAGTCGAAATGAACGAAAGGTCTACATCCTTGAGATGTTCCAACTGCTTCTTCAGTTTCCGGGAATCCAACTGTTGTGCAGGGATATCCAGCTTGTGCACCGTACGAGCTTCCATCAAATCCTAGCGATACGGCGAATTTTTGACGGAGATCTCGAACGTAACTTTCTTCGACCGATTTTCTGTCCGCTGAACACCATTTGTCCAGCAAATCGACCACGCTTCAATCGGCATCTTCTTGATCCGGCGACACCAGTTGGACACAAAACGGAACACTACTGCTACCGTTCGCACCATCACCGTCCACCGAGAAATATGCTGCATCCTCTCCATCAACCCCTCAGGCAACAGAATATGATGCAGCAGCACGCTTGAGCGTAGCAACAATCAATACGAAACTAACGATTTTAAATTGGCTCACCACTTTAGTAGCCTATTGGTCCCAAGCAAACGATTAACGTACCCTATTCTAGTCGAAATTCTAGTACTACGCAATGTTTGTTTTGATTCGCTATGAAAGATTGACAGATAAAATGAGGGGTTATTGGTTTTTCCTATGTTTTGAGGGGTGATTCGACAAGCTTGGGACCGAAGATAGTACCAGAGGTGAGCCAAAAAGTTGAGCACGTTTCTTCGGGACCTACTTGTCTTAGAGTTACCTCTATGAGCGTAGTTCTTCTTTAACCTCCATCACCGGACACCCACGACACCACAGTATACGAATCGCAACACAGGAACCACTTCAAAACAGGAACGGAATGACTACCGCAGATTGACTTCATCAGCCGCGCGCCTAGAACAGCAGCCTCTAGCTCCATTCGTGGCGTAGAAAGGTACTGCAATGGTGCCACCTTCGCTTTTGTCGAATGCGCAGTGAACGACTCCGCTGTCCTCAAATCGGAAATAAGCAACGCCCATAAGCCGCATCGCCAGCATATGTGAACACATACAACTATACCGTATCGTACGCCTTCGAATCAGTGATGCCACATATACAGATTTATCTGTAATTATACAGATTTTTGTCAATATTTTGATAAAAATATCTGTATATACAGATTACAGATTTTTCAAAAATATACAGATTTTTCAGATTTTTCAGATTTTTCAAATGAGGGGAAAATATGTTATACTATTTTTTATATTTTTTAATTCCGAATAATAATCTTTTCTTACTTTTGAACAGCTTGAATTCAATCTGAGCATCAAACCCAAATCGTCTTTTTCACTAAATAAATTATCATTGTTTTACCTTCGAATGGACTTGGAATCTTTTGAATGGACTTCTGATGTTCAGATGCTCTGATTTCTCGTTGGAAGAAATAGTAGTTTCCCTTTCTATTTGTCGAAGAGTCAACTGGGTATATTGATATTTGATTAACAAAATTTCAGAAATAAAGAACATTGCAAGGGGCAATCAAATCTGCACACTGTGCCGAAACACAGCATGACACATTGTTCGGCACATTAAGGCACACTTTGACAAGGAAGACACAAACAATATAATATAAAACGGCACCACTGTTGAGTGTTGACATTTTGTAAATCGTTTCTAAGGTTTACTACTCGGGTCAATACTTTGTTTACTCACAAACGAAACTAGTGGGATAATGTCATACATAAAGCTGGTGATACAAGGATTCAATCAAGAAGTTGTAAACGACATACGGATACCCACTGGTGTTGGGGATCATTCGAAACAATCTGTAAGTATTGTCTGAATCGTGAATCTCTTCAAACCTAGCAAAACTAAGTCCGTCTCTTCCGATTTCCACAGCAAAAATCACAGCGGATCGTGTTTTCATCTAGAACAGCTTCTATCAGGGCCTCACTTCAGTCGAGTTCATCTATGTACACCATGGCCGGTCCAGAGCGTCTTGTCGATATGGCAGTCAAGACGGTTGAAACGGGTTTCCTCTAGAGACGATTCCTTTTCAATTGAGGATGAAACTATTGTGAAAAATGCGAACGGCCACACCAACAATTTTATCAATATCAAGCAAATGGATCCCAACTATACAACAGGGATGGCAGAACACCTGCACTATTCTGTCATTCGTATGAAAATAAGAGTACCATGCATGCTGCGAAGATCGGATTTAATTGTGGAACGATGAGCATCGGGCATCTATAGTTTGATGAATCTTCATATTCACTATTGGAAAAGTTCACCAAAACGCACTCATGACCTTTTTCCTTGATGAACTTCGTGAAATATCGTGAAAGTTTTTCCAATGCTGCTCACATTCTAGCCCACATGCTGTCCCACTGGAGGCTTTATTCTAGAACACACTTCTTATTTTTGAACATAACATTTGATACTGTCATGTGTATCCAATCTCGAATCGTACAACGAAGGATCAGAACAATATCTTCTGCGAGAGTTGAGGTACATCAACAATTTTGTTATACATAATGAACACTAAAGAAGAAAACAAGTTAGCGGCGGTCAGATTTGGCTCCCGGTCTTGCCGAGTATCTTCGGGACGGAAATTTTCACATTTTCTCCTGCGTTTTTCCTCGGGTATTCTTGTCAGTCATTAGTCTTTATTGGTGTGGTCTTTGATAGGCCAACCACAGGAATTTAAAGCGATGTCCATAGAATATCGAAACGTGTATCTGTAATGCTATATGCTCTTGAATCACCAATTGCCCACGTTTGTCATCTGTGTGGAGCTGACTAGATTGGGCGGAATCTTCTCTAGTTCTATACAGATCTAAGGCGCCTGATAAAGCACTTCCGCTGAAGTCTGTGGTGGCCGAGGGGGGCGACACATCTAAATCTCAAGTTTAGATGCTCAACAAATTTCACACTAGCGAATCTATCTTCGAAAAATCTTCTTTCATTTGCCACATCTACTTGCATCGCTCATCATCTTTTTGCAGGAAATCTTCAGAATCGTCATCAATCTACTTTCTATCTACTCAGCATGCGCGCAGCTAGCCATATCAAAACACAATCTTTTTTGCATCGTAGATAGAGTCGTCCCCCTCGGTGGTGGCTGACAATCCTAATTTCAACTTATGACAGTTCTTCAGGGGAAGGCATCATAATCAGCGATACGATAGACTTGGGTTATATCTTTTAGGACACGCACTTCTGAGTCGATCAGATGATTTAAACTGGTTCGACGATGTTGCTCCAAGCGTGGGAATTAACTATGCTTGGTTTGATGGTTTGCAGTTTCTCTTCCACCTCCCGACCCACTAATGATCAATGAGAATGGAGGTGAATGTCTACCATGATCCATCAGAGAAATTGAGAATGTAAACAAAAATATAAAATTCATAACTTTCAGGGTTACCAAACACCTTGATAAGCATACTTTAATTGTCCTTAATAGGTACGTTCGGCAGAGCGCTTGGCACAGCTTTTGACACAACTTATAACTCGGCACAAATTAAGGTGTGCAGAGTTGAACACCCCTTGGAATAAAGGGTGATACGGTCAAAATTTGGTCAATATCAACTTGACATATTTCTTTCAATTTTGCATTTAAAAAACCTGAACACCCCTCATTTTGAAGGTGTGTGTGTGTAGAATGTTGCTCCTATTTTGATTTTGGAATTCACTCTTCAGTTGTCAAAATACCGTCCAAGCAAGAAGAGCAGCGTATCAAAATTTTGCTCGCGCATCGCGAAAATCCGAGCTACTCGCACGCAAAGTTGGCAAAATCGCTAAAAGTTGCCAAATCAACCGTTACAAATGTAATTAAAGTGTTTGGGGAACGTTTGTCGACAGCCAGGAAGTCTGGATCGGGGGGAAATCGAAAACCGGAAGCCGCTGAGACGACAAAGAGAGTTGCCGGTAGTTTCAAGCGAAACCCTAACCTCTCTCTCCGAGATGCCGCAAATAAGCTGGGTGTATCGTCTACAACCGTGCATCGAGCCAAAAAACGAGCCGGACTATCGACTTACAAGAAGGTAGTGACTCCAAATCGCGATGATAAACAAAATACGACGGCCAAAGCGCGATCCCGGAGGCTGTACACGACGATGCTGACGAAGTTTGACTGCGTGGTAATGGACGACGAAACCTACGTCAAAGCCGACTACAAGCAGCTTCCGGGACAGGAGTTTTATACGGCAAAAGGAAGGGGAAAGGTAGCAGATGTTTTCAAGCACATGAAACTGTCAAAGTTCGCAAAGAAATATCTGGTTTGGCAAGCCATCTGTACCTGTGGCTTGAAAAGCAGCATTTTCATAGCTTCCGGGACTGTCAACCAAGAAATTTACGTGAAAGAGTGTTTGAATAAACGTCTGCTGCCTTTCCTGAAGAAACACGGTTGTTCCGTACTGTTTTGGCCGGATTTGGCATCTTGCCATTACGGTAAAAAGGCCATGGAGTGGTACGCCGCCAACAACGTGCAGGTGGTTCCCAAGGACAAGAACCCTCCCAACACGAAAGAGCTAAGCCCAATTGAGAAATACTGGGCTATTGTCAAGCGGAACCTAAAGAAGACCAAAAAAACTGCTAAGGGCGAGCAGCAGTTCAAGGCAAACTGGCTTTCTGCGGCGAAGAAGGTGGACAAGGTGGCTGTACAAAATCTGATGGCAGGGGTCAAGCGTAAGGCCCGGCAATTCGGATTTGGAAAAGCGGAAGCCTAACTGAATATTTTTCCTGAATTTTATACTAATTGAACTTGAAAAAGAAATTTAATTTGATTTTTTAAATAAACGATTTCACCGATTTACACGCGTTTTCCCTTGACCAAATTTTGACCGTATCACCCTTTATTGCATACAATTCGACTAAACTTTCAGTAAAAGTTTTGTGTTAAAACTTATTGAAAAATTACGGAGTTGAAAAAAAAAACAAATGTCCAGATAAAGGTTGTCATAATTACAGACATACAAAAAATAAAATTCTAGAAATTGTGATAGTTACTTCATTAAGAAAATCTTCAGCCGGAAACAGATTGGCCTCTTACAACTGGAACTTAATGTTTTATATTTTCAATCTATAGAAAAGATACACACCACTTAACAAAAATTTTGTAGGATTTGGGGATTTTTCAAATAGACAAATTCTTTAGAAAGCATGGCTGTGATTAGTAATTTTTCAAGATTCTAAACTTTGAACAAAGTCCTTCTAAACAATGAATTAACTCAATGGAGATTTACGTAAAGCTGCACTAAGACCAAAATATTGAAATTTTACAGATTTGTTTACAGATTTTTGTCAGTCAGATACAGATTAAAAAGATTTTTTGCGATGAAAATACAGATTGAAAATCGAAAAATGTGGCATCACTGCTTCGAATCTAGTCTGCCCAGATAGCACCTAGGAGCTCGGATCTCGTCAATCAGATGGAATAACTGTGTCCATTTCACCCACCGTTCGTAGTGTTTCGCGGTCAGCCTTTCGTCCCACTTGATACCGTTACGCCACAAATCCTGCATGAGGATGCGGCCATGTATGAGCAGAGGAGCCAAGAACTGCTTTGGATCGAACATACTCATTATACACCGTAACGCAATCCTCTTCGTTGGCCAATCACCTTCCCGAATGTATGGCTGAAGGTCTTACCGAACCACCGTCGAGAGGCTGAAGTTATCTCTCTCTGGGTCCCACAACATCCCCAAGACTTGTTCGAATTCGCAGGACTTGTTCACCTCTAGTGGCTTCGTCGCGCACTTACAAGTATTGCATTCATTCCAGACAATATTTTAGTAATTTTAGATGAAAACATTGCTTCGCTTTATTTAGTACATTGTGGTATTTATAAGTTATAGCCACAACTTGTTTGTAAAAATTTATCAGGTTGTATAATTGCTTTTGTCTCCCAGAAGCTCCGTTATCGACATCAAATTTTTCACTTCTGAATGAAAGTCATCCGATGCTGACGCAAAAAATCTGGTTGCCGTTTAGTCCGACGAAAAATAAATCACAAACAGTGCTGCTTGTTCGCAACATTTTCTCTTGCCGGGACTCTTATTATAACATCGACTCTGATAGGACCAACATATAAATTTTGATCAGTGTTTGGACTACTAGATCCAAAGCTCAGCAATATTTGAGAAATTTTAACTTCTTCCATAGTAATCCCCATTCAAACTTCCAACCATTTGGGCGACCTCTAAAATCGATCTTTACCATTTTTAGCACAGACTCATATTTTGGTGTTATGAATCAAACTGATTGCAAATACTTGCTCAAAATGAAGCACCCTACTGTCACACTCTGTACTGTATATATGTATATAGGCGAGCAAGCATGCGAGTCAAGCTGCGAAACATAACCTACTACTACTCTACTACTGCTTTGCTGCTAATAATCGCATATCAGTCCCTTCTCTTCACGATTTCCAAACCATATGGGACAGTTATGCGATTATGGGCTGAATGCCTGCTGTACGAGTGGTACAACTGATTTCAAGAAGGGAAGAAGAACGCCGGAAAAAAAGTTGATGAAAAGGGATTTCCGTTCTCGTTCCGTCCTCGAAGAGGAACGTTAACCTACCCATTCTGAATGGGAATAAAATATTTGCGCCACCGAAAAATCCTATCTGAATCCCAGCCCCAGCTTGTGTTCTTCAGCGTGGTTGTGGACGTGGTTCCCCGCTGTTGGTCGCTCGAACCCCTTTTCCACAGGAACGCTCGGAATGCAGAAGACCGGTCTATAATTAAAAATTAAATTCATTCAATCTCGGAGGCACACTTCCTGGCGATTATTGGACACGGAGAAAATACTGTTGCGAATGATGGTGCTTCCGGATAACGGATGCGTATCGAAGTTGTTTCTGTGATATAATTTTTCGATCGGACCTACAATGCCCGCTATACGAGCATCCAATTCTCATCACATTTTTTTTATCGTTCGATAAATTTCCCCATTTCCCGAAAGCGACTCACGCGGAAAACGCATTCGTTTTAATCTGCCATCATCCATTTTATTAGCCGGCCAACATTGGCTCCTGACTCCTGATCGTTGGGGGATGCGGTTGAAAAAGCTAGTGAAAGATTTGGGATTTTGGCGAGCCCTGGTGGTCAGGTCAAACGTGCAGCAGTCGTTTACTGCTGGTTTGCTCGAGGGCTCTACAATGTAGGGTTAAACCCGAGCTATCATCAATCACCGAGACCATCGTCGTCAAGAGACTGAACCGGATGAGGGTTGAACAAAAAAGCTTAAAACAATTTTCGGTTAGGAAAGTGTGCAGAGGTACGGGTTTTTACCAGAAAAACGATGGAAGCGTTTGATATATTTTTTGCTGTACACAAAGCAAAAAAAAAACAAACACAAGCATTGAACGCCTCTGGGGATCAGCAACAAGCTCATATTGAAAATAGTTGCTAAAATGCTATGGATGTGGAAAATACAATATCTTGCACAAAGCTATAACGCTTTTTTAACGCCGAGGCAATTAAGGTACCCACAATCATTAAACAAACGTGTTTTGGGTACCCTAATAAAAATTGTATGGTTAATTTGCTTAACGACATGTTCTGGGTATCATCCAAACCATTTGTGGAATAGTTCAATGATTTGGGTTATCGTTCGTTTATGGTTATTTTTTATTAGGGTATGCGTACCAAAGTAGATATCTAGTAAATTACTAATAACATGCCTTAAAAAATGGGCCAGAATTGTATGGACATGATCTGTATACATATCTTCACCAAAATCATTTCAATTCATTCACGCATTCTAAATAAAAGATCGAGCACATTCAAGTTAATTAACTGTATACATGATATTTTCTTAACCTTCCTCGAATATTAAGAAACAGTAACACATAATACATTAGGGTCATATTGACCCTGATCCCCCCTTTGTAGAATTGTGAAACCGACACGCAATGTTTACACCTCATCTCAAAGGTAAGATCAGTGCTGGCAAAATCATCAATCAATTGATATTTTTCCGCTCACATACGCTCTCAATATCATGCTTGATACTGATTTTACACGCTCCTTTGATATTGCGAAACTATCACAATATAACATATGTGGAACTTCATGCAAAATAACTGACTAAAAGTTGGCCCCTTTTTTTTGTATTGCCTCAGTGGTATAACTGGTATAGTTGGCCATCGATCTGTCAAAATAAAATTTTCATGATATCGACACTGAGCGTTCACAAGGACCAATGTTGAAAACGTAAACAATGGCTTCCTTCGTAAATTTCTCGTAGTTCAAAGTCAGTCCATGCACCAATTCCAGATAGGGGGAGTCTCCTTCTACATAATCATAGTGGTGGTTTACTTTAGTGGTTTTTCATTCTCAAGAATTTTCCGAAAAAGTAATTGTTTACGTTTGCGACATTGGCTCTTTTGAAAGAGAAGTAGATATATGATTGCATGCTCAGTAAGCATTGACGTTTCCCCACATTTTTGCCATAACTACAAACCAACACACTCAAACCTCTTCATAAAGGGATTCCGTTAAGAGGTTCGACAAATTTAAAAGATTTATCAGAACTTATTTTGGAGCAGAATGCAGTAAGCATCTATCGTAATATCCTGTTTGTTTAAAACTCCGCCTTGAGAAATTTGCCAAAAACTTTGGAGGCATTGAGAATTCTATCCGCAAAAAATTACAAAATTGTTTCTTTACGCATTTTTAATAGAAACTAAGCGATCGATTCAACCTCTGGTGGTGAATAGGAGAACGTCAAAATAGTGTTGTGAGCAGAAATTGCTGATAAATTGATTCATCTGAGTAGATCTGGTTCTCTGTGGTCCAAGAAAAAAGCACCGGGAGAACTACTGATTTCGGGTCGAATGGATAAAGTACGCGAGACTTGTTTAGGTTATCAAATTCAACTGTACATATCTATATTTCAATTATCTGCCTTATATATCTAATAGTAGTGGGAAACAATTAGCGGGTGTACAAAGGGGATATTATTTGCATATTGGAGATGGGAAGAGAGACAAAGCCTTTGCAAACTCAAAGAAAGGCGATAATAGTAGCCGAGATCGCTGCAGGAGGTTTTCTCAAATTCCGTCACAACATAAACCGCCCACCAAATTACGCCAAGAAATTTTAAGCTCCATTCCGTCCTGGCACGTACTCGTCGTCGTCCAAAGGGATCCGCCGGATTCGTCGAACATCACGCCGCACGATACCATTTGGGGTTCTAATAGCCACCACCCTAACGTAGCCAACGGATCCAGGGAAAGTGTCGACGATGCGGCCCATCGGCCACTGCTTTGGCTTTTCGTTGTCAGCGACCAACAACACAAAGTCTCCAACCGAAACATTCGGTGCTGGACGTTGCCACTTTGTCATACGTTGAAGAGATGAAACATATTCGGTCTGCCACCGAGCTCGAAACTGTTGCGCGACTCGTTGAACGTACTCCCACCTGTTCAGCGATCCGATACGGCATTCCAACGGGTTGATCTCGGATTTAGTGGTCGACCCATGAGAAAATGTGCCGGCGTGAGAGGTTGAGGATCGTTGGGATCATCGGAGAGCGGAGAAATCGGCCGTGAGTTCATGCAGGCCGCCACTTGTGCGAGAACAGTACTCAATTTCTCAAACGTGAAACGAGCATCACCCCCGAGTTTGCTCAAGAATGCTTTCACCACCTTCACGCCTGCCTCCCAAAGTCCACCGTGGTGTGGTGATCGAGCAGGAATGAACATTCACCCAATACCCTTGTCGGAGAAGAAGTCTGCTACTTTGTCGTCCAGTTCGGTTGCGTTGATTTGTTGGTATAGTTCACGGTATTTTCTTACTGCTCCCCGAAGGTTAGTAGCGTTGTCGGAGTAGATTTTGCTCAGAAGAAGTTGAAGATTCGGATAGTACCTTGTTAGCATACCATCGAGAAAGAGGTTTTCATAAATTGCAGCCGACCGTTGTTCTCTTTCCACTTGCCGCTGCTGGGTAACATCGAGTGTTGAGATGGGTAGAGTTTCCTGAGTGTTGCTAGTCCCAGCTTGGACCATGCCACCAGAGAGGATTGTTGATTATTTGTTCTGGTAGAGCACCACGTGAAATTAAATCGGCCGGGTTGTGATGTGTATCTACGTGCTGCCAGTTGATTGCAGGGAGGAGAGTTGTGATCTCTGCCACCCGGTTGGCGACAAACGTTTTCCACCTCGAAGCACCACCGTAGATCCATGCCAATACTACCGTGGAATCCGAATGAGCCCTTATTTCGATGATGGATCGACAACCACCAAGTGATTCTGAGTGCCAAATCTGGAAAAGTTATTTCCACTGGGCTCACATCGCAAGCAGGTGGCCACATCGTGCCAACGAAATCGATGCCGGTAGCAAGCACAGCGCAAAACAGCTCGAATGTAGTTCCAGTCTCAGCAGCTACCAGCAACGAAGCGGGATCGAAACAGGTTATCACACAAGGAGGTGTGTTTTCGAAAAGTTTTGATGACGTCATCTCACCTATTGTGACCGTACACCAGGGAGGTTTCACTAGTGTCGTAGATCCAACCCTATCACTTCCAACATTGCTTCAATCAACGCCCCGGGCAGCACCTGTGTCGCTGACGAGTATTCCCACTGTGCAGCCGACAGTAACGTGGCAGGCGAATACCAATCTGATTCCGCCTGCAGTCAAGCAGCTGGTTCCGGATTTAGGAACAACAGTCGGTGGCAGTACGATGTTTCCTCAGATTCCTGTAGCGGTATCATATGGCGGACACAATCAACCACGAGAAGACAGACGTTATTGGATGGATCCTCGAGTTGGTCAGTACAATCCGTATGTAGTACCTACTTCGAACATGGTGAGTACTACCAGCTCAGAAGTTTTCGCAAGAAGAACTGTAGAACCAGCCAATTAAAACTATGTCCAACCATCACATACTTTCCAGCCAACACTAGGGCAGTTAGGGCGCTCCGAAATACCTAGAAACGTATCGCACTTAGATTCCGATAGCTATTTCTTAAATAGGAACCAGCCTTTAAGTTTTTCAAATCCTCTGGTGTCACAAAATGCTCCGTTCGCTGCTTCTCACACACAAACCGTACCAATGCTTTCGCAAACATGGGGTAATTCTCGACCGCCACTTCGTCCTCCTGTAGTGAGTGTCTCGAGTTATCAAACACCTATACCAGCTGTACCAAACCCACAGTTGCAGTATGGGGTGTTTCAGCCATCGTACGGCCCGAATGCGCAGCAGTTGGCAGCACGCCACGTTGTTCCCAAAGACCTTCCGTGTTTTACTGGGGATCCAACAGAGTGGCCGATGTTCTGGAGCAGCTATGATACGTCCACGTAGATGTGTGGGTACAACGATTCGGAGAACCTGATGCGATTACAACAAAGCTTGAAAGGGGACGCAAAGAAAGCAGTGAGCAGTTTTCTTCTTCATCCGTCAAACGTTCCGGAGATAATCAACACGTTGCGAGTTCTGTATGGACGACCGGAAGCAATCATCAACTTTCTTCTGGCTGAGGTGCGAGCACCACCAACACCGCGACCAGAAAAACTGGGGACTATCATCAATTTCGGCCTGGCTGTTCGCAATTTCTGTACGCATCTAGTTTCGACTGGACAACAGGTACATTTGACTAACCCGATCTTGATCGATGAGCTAGTCGAAAAGCTTCTAGTCAACATTAAGCTGGATTGGGCGATGCATAAGCAACGAGTGCAGAACGTGGACTTGAGGACATTTTCGGATTACATGAACGTGATCGTAACGGCAGCTAGTAGCGTTACACCAGTCACCGCCAAATCCGAAAAGTCGAAAGGGAAAGCCGAGATACACACGATGAACATCCGGAACGACAAGGCAACCAACAAGAAACCAGATCCTTCCAACCAAACGGGGAGCGAGCGTCCTTGTGTTGATTGTCAAAAAACCTGGCACAAACCAAAGGATTGCTGTAGCTTCAAGTCGAAGACGTTAGAAGACAAATGGAAGGTAACCCAAGCAGTGAGTATCTGTCGACGCTGCTTGTATCCGCATGGTAAATGGCCGTGCAAAGCATCAAACTGCGGGGTCAATGGCTGTCAACAACGGCATCACCGATTGATCCATCCGGGTGATCCACGAGAACCCAAAGCAGGGGTTCAGCTCCAGTTTCTGGCGTATTCTCCGTTCATCAACAACAGCACAAGGTGTACAAGGTCCAACTTCTCCGCTCTGCATGCAGTGGACCAATGGAGTCAAGCGTGTGGAAGAAGAATCTCAGCTAATTCAACTGAACATTTCGGGATCGATCACGGACAAGCAGTTCATCCTACGCAAGGTTCAAACCGTCGATGGACTAGAAATACCACGACAGTCCATGCACTTTGAAGAGCTTAAGGGCAAATATCCGTATATGAGAGGTCTTCAGGTTCAAAGCTACAACGACGCCGTTCCAGGAATCCTGATTGGTTTGGACAACACAAGGTTGAAGACCACGCTGAATTTGCGCGAAAGCCGCGAACACGAGCCAGTAGTCGCCAAAACTAGGCTGGGCTGGGTTTTGTATGGTCGCTCGGGAAATGATTTTGGGAATTCATCGCATAGAGTTCTTCATATTAGTACCAAATCACATGAGGACGAGTTGCACGAGCTGGTGAAGAGTTTTTTCTCTATGGAAAGTGTTGGTGTTTCGGTGACACAGGCTAAAGAATCAGCGGATGACAAGCGAGCTCAAGAAATTCTTCAAGCAACCACGATCAGAACCGAAACCGGCAGATTCGAAACCGGACTTTTGTGGAAGTTCGACAACGTCAATTTTCCCAACAGCAGGCCCATGGCAGAGCGGAGACTGAAGTGTTTTGAACGTCGTCTTCTTAAATCACCAGCATTATGCGCCAATGTTAGGCAGCAAATTGTGGACTACGTATCCAAGGGGTACGCACACAAAGCAACTCCACGTGAACTAGAAGAGATGGATCCAAAGCGGACGTGGTTTTTACCCCTGGGTGTTGTAGTGAATTCCAAAAAACCCGATAAAGTCAGGGTTGTCTGGGACGCCGCAGCATCAGTATAAGGTATTTCCTTGAACTCCGTCCTTCTAAAAGGACCGGACCTACTAACATCTCTGCAAGCAGTTTTGTGCCGGTATCGACAGAAGGAGATCGCCATCAGCGGAGATATAATGGAAATGTTCCATCAAGTACTCATCAGACTGCAAGATCGTACAGCTCAGTGGTTCTTGTGGTGGGACAATCCATCGGATCCAGTTCAAATATACGTCATGGATGTCGCTATTTTCGGATCAACATGTTCTCCAAGTTCAACGCAATTTGTGAAGAACCTGAATGCGTAGGAATATGCTGTGGAGTTCCCGGAGAATCATTACGTGGACGATTATCTTGACAGCGTCGATACGGTCGAAGAACCAGTTTAACTGGCATTAGACGTCAAGGAAGTCCACGAAAAGGCAGGATTCCTCATTCGGCATTGGATGTCGAACTCTCTTGAGGTGCTCCAGCGGATTGGAGAGCAGAGCACGAAGTCGGTGAAGAGTTTCACCATGGACAAGGGCAGTAACCTGGAACGAGTTTTAGGGATGGTATGGCGACCACAAGAGTTCTGACGATTTTCGCATGCTTTGTCGCAAGAAATTGAAAATAAAGTCAAATAAATTGAATAATATATCACATATTTAGCTTAAATGCAAAGGCCTTTGACAGACGTACAAAGTACGCCGTTGTATCAACCGGTGGAAACTAACGATTTTAAATTGGCTCACACTGGACTAGCCAATCGGTCCCAAGTAAATTTATTAACGTAACCAATTCTAGTACCATATTAGGTTTGTTTTGATTCGCTATGTGAGTTTGACAGATAAAATGAGGGGTTCGTTGATTTTCCTAGGTTTTGAAGGGTGCATCGATTAGCTTGGGACCGAAGAGAGTAAATTGTACTTTTTGCAGTACTAGCTGCGTATAATTAGTACGTTCTTACTCACTGCAAAACCATTCAGAGACCTGTAGAGAATCAAAACGACATCTGTCGCTGGCACCTCTGGAGTTCCTATGTCGCTAATGTTAGTTTTGACGTCGGATGCATTTTAAACTTTTATCTTATTTACTGTACATCATTTCCGAATACGCCCTATTCAGATGTCACTTCTCAAATTTGTGAGTTTGACAGAACCACCAGCACCAAACTAAAGAGCCTGAATTTATAAAAAGACGACATCTTATCAATTTGACAGGTCTTCTGCTCGATTGGAATGACTTTTCCTATGACTTTGACAGACAATCGATTGTTCCAATTTTGACATGTCACCTCTTTATAAATTTAGGCTCTTTACACCAAACTATCGAGGTACACGCTATTTCAAAACTACCCAAATTTGGGTAGAATCGACCCAGATCGGTCAAAACTGAACCTACCCAAAATGGGTGGATTCTACCCAAATTTGGGTAGTTTTGAAACAGCGTGTACACTGGCAATATACTACAATCAGAAAAAATTTCACTTGAATGTTACATGGAAACATACATAGATTTTTTCCACCTAGGTATTCACGTAAATTTTACGTTTTCTATGTGTGGATTGGTTTGAAAGTTCTAATTTCAATCCACGTACAACTCTTATAGGTACTATAGGGCATAGACTATGGAAGTAAATTTCACTTAATTTTCATGTAGCATCTAAATGAAAATTACTCAAAGTGAAAAGATTTGTGCCCGATCCACTAGAAAACAACAGAGATTTCATGGTACTTTCTAAGTAAATTTTACTATGTTTTCACTTAAATTTTAGTAAATTTCATCGTAGCATCTTCCATTGTTAGAAATTTTAAAATTATTTTTCGGAATAATAAAAATTGTATTGTTCAGAAAACTGATCATAGTATATCCCTAAAAAAACTGATACATCATAATATATCCCTAATAAACAAATTACCATAAACGAACGATAACGCAAATAATAGAACTATTCCACAAATGGTTTGGATGATACCCCAAACACGTCGTTAAGCAAAATAACCATAACAATTTTATTAGGGATGTGTTCCAGCAACCTCCAGCCAGCTGCACTTCATCTGCCAATATTTCGGGTGAGATCATTCCTCGTCCGTCAATTCCTCGTTCTAAAAACATATCATAAATAAATGGTGCACATGACAAAATTAAAAAAATCATGCTTATCACAAAATTCAACAAATCCAATGGTATTTGTGAATCCAGCAACAACTCGTCACCAATGCACCGTTCGGACGCCATGTTAGGTTTTGTTTGTGCCATCACCACTCAGAAATTTTCACACTATAAATTCATCTAAGTGAAATTATCTTACGTGAAATTCATTTGAAATTTATATATATTCATCTAAGTTTCAAAGCGTATTACATTGCTTTTAATGCGATTTTTAATAAATTTTACTAACGTCGTGTACTTTACAGACAATTTTTAATATCTGAAGATTACGTGTTTTTTTTTCCAGTGAAATTGATGTGACAAATTTTTTGAGTGTAGAGTTGTCAAGTTGCCCCCGAGTTGCCTGAGACCGACACATGCAAGCTAAAGAGCCTGAATTTATAATGAGACGACATCTTATCAATTTGACAGGTCTTCTGCTCGATTGGAATAACTTTTCCTATGACTTAGACAGATGATCGGTTGTTCCAATTTTGACAAGTCGTCTCTTTATAAATTCAGACTCTTTAATGCAAGCCACAGGACTGCAACGCCAGTCATCTGCGAACAACTCGAGTGAAGCCAAATTTCTCTGGTGCTCTGGAGCTAATTTGACAGCTCCTCCTTTTCCTCTATGATTAAGCTTGGTACATGTCGCGCCGCGTTGCGGAAAATAGATAGAGTTTTCTAGATAACGTTATAGGAAAGCATGATTCACGCAAATTGTGCTCGTCAATTCGAAAACAACTAAATCATTTTTTAATTGTCCATTGCGGGAAAGTAAGAATGGTTTTGAAGGCATTACCATTGTTGCCACCTTGTCGCATTTAATGTTACATGGTTGGAGCTTAAATATGTTATGGATCACCAGCGCTGCTGATGTTTTCGGCAGTCTCCAGAACTGTATCGCATTGCAGGGGGTTTATGCAAGCGGCCCTTTTGATATAAGAATCACTTGAAAACGACGAGAACATCAATTCAATTAAATGCACCTTTCGTCGAGTTGCCTATGTTTCAGTTTCAGGACACCATGCCATGTTTGTTTACGTTCCATGATTTTCGTCAAAGCTGAATTACGTCTCGTGTAAAAATAGTAATTTCTAAATGTGTGGGGATGTGCCGGGAAGATTCAAGTTCGTGTTTGCCGACAAGTTCGCGAAGAAGGCCATGATTTGGTAAGCGCTTTGCAGTTGTGGCCTAAAAACGGAACCATTTGTCAAATCCTCGACGATGACATTCCAAGTTTACATCGAAGAATGCCTGAAAAAGCGTGTATTGCCGTTCATCCGCAAGCATAGGGGCAAAGTCATATTTTGGCCAGCTGCCGCTACTCCAAGGAAATTCTGGAGTGGTATGATGCCAACAAGATCGATTTTGTCCCCAAGCTAATGAATCTTCCGAATTGCCCGGAATTTCGATCAATCGAAAAATACTGGGCAATTTCCAAGCAGCAAGTTCGACGAAGCGGCAGGGCAGTCAAGGACATCCAGAAAATACGGGAAAATTTGAAGAAATGCGCTGATTCCGTGTCCGTTTCCACTGTACGGGCGCTGATGGGCTCCATCAAGAGGAAGGTTTGAGATTTCGTTCGACCTGGAGAAATGTAACCATCTAGTGCTGTAACTTTGAAGTTTTAATAAAAGTACTGTAAAACAACCATTAATGAACTTTTTAAACTTATTGAATCACGAATTACAGGTCTTTTTGTGCGTACCAATTTACTTTTAGTCAGCCTTTAAGTTTCTGCAACTTGACAAGCGTGCTGCTATGGTAAAGGTCATTTGAAATTACCGAGTTTTTCAACTTTTCAAAAACGCAATAAAATTTTAACCACTTCGGTGATCTGAATTCAGCGTGTAGGATCGCTGAAATAGCCGAAAATGTTCCATTTCTAAATGGTCCAAGCTTTACAGCGATAGATTTTTCAAAAAAAGCACATTGGGTGATCTATTTTGAAGCTGTATTTATGTGACATTTACTCCAATTAATGGATATACGAGATGTCAAACGCCAAAGTTGTCGAATTTCGTACGTCAATGGTCCCCCTTTAGCTCATGAAGGTAAGACGGCTTATTTGAGAGCTTTTCCATAAGCCTCGTGCTAGAGCTCTGGTTTTTAACTCGGAATGGGCAATGAAATGGCTTTTATTCCATCATCGCTATTATGTCGCTAGCGTATGTTGCTGAATCTGTACTCAACATTTACGACTGCTGTTTATGGCCAGAGAGCGGATATCTACCCGGTAGTACTATCCGATAAGCAACATCCTGGAGCGCACACAACCAGGCACCTCATTCCATCCGGAGTGCGTTGTGTTTCTAGGCATGAGAATTGAATTTCGGCGTAATAAAATATGCTTGACGTGTGTGCTGTGTCAGGAATTCGATTTGAAATATGACCGTAAACCTATAAATTATTCCAAACTGTATTGTAGATAATAGGTACACAAATTGTCTCAATCGCAAACCATTGCCAAAGTTCCCCGGCGAGCACGGTACGAAAAATGCAAATTCGTCCACTCAAAGTCATGACTTGTTGACCGACCGACTTGAACTTTTCCCACTTCTTCGGTGGCAGCAACATTGTGACCGAGCTCGGATCGAATCCTTCGTTCCGGACGTGGGGTTAATTTTCAATTTAAATTTCATGTATTCATCGGTGGTCAAACCGAACGCCGCCGGCCGGTTCGCATAATTTTAAAGCCGGACCACCGGTTAGAACGGGGGGAACGCGAATCTCTTTATTATTTAAATTACAACAGCGATTCAGACGCTCGCACCCCCCACAGGCTGACACGGCGAAAGGCGTGAAAATTTAGGAGGGTCATTCGATTCTTTTCACTCTCCAGGCCAGCTCAGCAGCATTCGACCGGTTCTGCTTAGGTAGGCAGAATCGCGAGGTCGCATTTGTCGCTCCAGTGGGGACACAAATTGGATGGGAAATGCGTGAATAATTATCGCACCACGCTCGAGATGGGAATCGGAGGCTAGGATCGGTAAAACACAGGACAATTTTCCAAGGCGATGATTGACAGTTTAGCGACAGGTGGGTCTCCTTGGAGTTTTCAATTATCAATCCATCTTCATTGTCGTCTATCGATTAAATAGATCGGCAAATATGGAGTTTCAGCGAGCCAAAAGGCAAATAGTATCCAATCACTGAAACAAATCCTCCACCAACCATATGGCACATGTCCAGACTAATGGGGTTTCACCAGCCAGCTGACCTCCGGTCTCGTTTTTCCAAGCGAGAAATTGATCTCTTTTATTCGGCTCTATAGCAGGTTCCGATAATATTGACAAATGATACTTTTTTTTTCGGGGCGTCTACATTCGAAGCAATTTGTTCCCATGGCATCTGGTCTTGTTCACGTTTCATCTCACTTCGAATGAATAGCAATAACAGAAACGAAAAAAAACGATTCTTCATCATTTCATCGACATCTAACAAGACCACTAGATAATCTCCATTACCAGAACCAGCACACCGCGGTAGTTACCTGGCGTGACTGTGACGCATTCCGAAATTCTGACATTGGCACTCGTTGGAGATAACAGAAAACATCAAACCAAGAGCAAATTTTCATTACGTCGTAAGTAACAAAGGTAAACAAAGTCGAGCTATCAGTGTCATTCGTTGTTCCTGCTATTACACTTTATACTGTCCGAATATAGGATCACATCCCATTTTTAAATTGATTTACCAGTCAAATTGCTTTTTGACGTAATCACCTTCCGATCAAAATATTTTTCGATGTTAAATACTTAAGTCACCCGATTTCTATGGAGATGCCGTTTGTCTTAAGTAACAGCGCAGAGAAACCCGTGAAAAGTGTAGGTTCGTCGTTTCGCTTTCTCTTTATTAAAGTGAATAAATCGAACCAAACAACATGTAACTTTTGACTCAAGAACCTGTGAAAGCTAGCGATCTGCTTTGTATGATTAACACCCTGCTTAATATGTTAAACATAGCTGTAACTACGAGATTATATGTGTTTTCTCGGATCGGTGCGAATGTTACTTTCGACATAATGAAAATTTGCTCTTGAAACTCCCTCCGTTGCAGACTCCACTGCACAGTGGTCCAGGAATGGCAATTAGGAGGAAATAAAGATTTTGATCCAGAAATTGCAACTTTGCCAGAATTGTGTCTTCTGTGAAGTTGTTGCTTATAAGAAGGCCTTTATTTTGATGATAAAGGGAGCCCCACATCAAATTGCATCACGGAAAAAACGCTGTAGAAAATTACCCATTGAGTATTTTCTCTTAAAAATTTGGGTACAAGTAGTTTAGAGTGCATTGTTTACACTGTATTTTCTTTCGCTGTCAGTTTTTCAAAAGTTGGAAAGCAACGTCACGAATTGATTTTGCGCAAGCACCCGGAAAATCCTCAACTCTCTCATCGGGACATCGGAAAACAATTTGGAATCGTGCAGTCAACGGTGAGTCGTGTGATTAAACGTTACTACGAAACTCTGAGCATCGAACGGAAGGAGAAATGCGGTCAGAATGGATGTTCTATTAGTAATCAGAATCACAAGCGTGTCGTGAAAGCGTTCAAGCGGAACCCCAGCGGAATTTTTCGGTCAGGGATGTGGATAAAAAGTTGAATCTCTCCAAGTCTTTCGTTCAGAGAGCCAAGGACCGGGAGGGACTGCATACGTACAAAGTGCAGAAGGCTCCAAATCGTCACCAACGGCAAAATACGGTGGGAAAGTCATGGACCCGGAAACTGTACACTCAAATGCTGAAGAAGCCTCATTGTCTCATCATGGATGATTAGACTTACGTCAAGGCGGACTTCCAGCAGCTTCCGGGGCAACTGTTCTTCACCGCCCAGCACAAGTTTGTTGTTCCGGAGGAAGTAAGGAAGCAGAAACTTTCAAAGTTTGCCAAGAAATACATGATTTGGCAAGCGATCTGCTCATGTGGCAAACGGAGTGCACCGTTCGTGACTACCGGCACTGTAAACGGGTAGATCTACCTCAAGGAGTGTCTACAGAAGCGTCGGCTTCCTCTGTTGAAGCACCACGAGGGCCCTACAATCTTCTGGTCGGATCTAGCTTCGTGCCACTATTTAAATGTTGTCCGGATTGGTACGAAGCCAACGGGGTCACTTTCGTACCCAAGGACATGAACCCCCCCCCCCCCCCCCCCCCAACGCACCAAACTAAGGCCCATCGAAAAATACTGAGCTATTCTGAAGCAGGCACTAAGGAAGCATCCCAAGGAGGTCAAATCTGGGGAAGACAGGAAGAAAAAGTGAGTTCCCGTACAGAAGAAGCTGCAGCCAGATGCAGTACAGAACCTAATGAGTGGAGTTAAGCGTAAGGTGGGAGCGTACGGTTATGGTATTGAAGTTGAATAAAATAAATATGCCAAACGCTTTCTAATTTTATTTTTTTTCCCTTGGTTTGTTTTCCGTCGATCATGTTTTCCGTGGTTCCCTTAGCTCAGTCGATAAAGGCGCAGCTACAAAGCAAGACCATGCTAGAGGCGGCTGGGTTCGATTCCCGGTCCGGTCTAGGAATTTTTTGGGTTGGAAAATTTCTCGACTTCCCTGGGCATAGAAGTATGATTGGACTTGCCACAAAATTATACCAATGCAAAAATGGTACAGGCATCGAAAGCTCTCAATTAATAACTGTGGAAGTGCATCTAGAACACTAAGTTGAGAGCACGCAATAAGCTAATATGCGATATGCAATAAGCTTGAAATGCGAAGAAGAAGAAGAAGAAGAAGAAGATGTTTTCCGTGCTGAGCACCAATACTACCGACGCCAGGAAGGCAGCTCCCACACCTGAACCCTACCTATCGACTCATCAACTCATGAACCGGGGACCAACGGCTTTACTTCCCAGGCGTGATCAGAGATGTTTTGCCTCAGAACATCTCGGTGGCGCCGACTGGGATTGAACCCAGGCCTGCTGGGGTGAGAGGTAATCACGCTTACCACTACACCACCGGGCCGCTGAAAAAGCTTACTAATGGGTTATATTTTATTGTCTGAAAGTTTGAAACGCATCGCTCAACTAGGTAATTTTTTACAGCGTTTTTTCCGTGATGCAATTTGATGTGGGACACCCTTTAGTTGCAAATAGGGTGGTCCTAACAACGACAAAACTAAATATGTTGGGTGTTGCCATATTGTTTTCAAGCTTATCGGTATCTATTGTTTAAAAAAATCGGTATTTCTTGGACTTATTTGCCTTTATTCCCTAACTAGTCGCCCCTCGAAATGCTGTCAAAAAATTTAAATTATCCTTGGATTAACAGCATGGTTGTTTTTCGCAACAGATGTCACACACTGTCGGATTTTACGAAAACAGTTGTGAGAATAAAACTGACAACTTACGTTAATCTATTCCTTTACCACCATCTACAGATTCAAATTCCTGTGGAATTGTGGGCTTCGTGATCGTGCGGTTAATGACGTCACACGTCGTTCGTATTGTGAGTGCCGACAAGGTGAGGGTTTGATTCCCGCTGCAGAGGAAGGACCTTTTCGATTTTTTATAATGGTCCTTGAATACTTGCCAACACTCCCCTTAAAGTGTCTACGTATATGTACAGTAGAGATGGTCGGATATGGGTATGTTTACCCAGATCAATCACTAATTTCTGGCGGATAAAAGCTCAATCTCGCACACAAACTACACTAAATAGACGAATGCACGGATGGATTTGAGTTCACTCACTCGTGAAAAAGTGGCACAAGCTGCGGGCAATGTTTACTAATCATGAATACTAAATGTTCATGAATAATGAATAATGAACATTTAGTGTTGGTTCGAAATGCTATCTAACATGAAGCTTTAGTGTGATAATTTATTAGCTAGAGAATGATCTTAGAAGAGGGTAGGTGGATAGTTCCGTTAGAGTACGGCAGTATGTAAATTGAATAGAAGTTGAAAATGAGCGAAGGGCCATTAATGCGACAGTACAAAGTCAAACGCACACCTTTTTCTTGTACGCGGAGATTTGAAGTATGTCTTCAAATCTACAGGCAAAAGTGTGCGTACGCCTTTGCTCATAACTGTCTGCGGCTGTGGAATAGTTCTAGCGACGTTTCATCACTACCTAAAGCCCCACGTCGCCGCACACTTTTTGCCTGTAGATTTGAAGACATACTTCCTACTGTATTTCGTCAACAAGAAACTATTAAAAAAGTGGTAAATGTCAAGCAATGTCCAATGTACAAATAAAAAGTGATAATGTTATCATTGTGTTCATGAAATAAACGTTCTTCCCAAACCAAGTCATCATAATCGAGTACCATTTGGTTGCACATCATTCTGCTTTAACCTTAAAGATATAAAAGAGCGCTGCTGTCTAGCCTCAACTCATTTTCGATTCGGATGGCATGGTGAGCATGCATCAGAAGCAGCAGTAGGAACGTGGTGGTAGGTTAGGTAGTTCACTCTTCTACCTAACCAGCAACAATGACTGGTCGGAGCAAACGAGGAAAAGGTCTTGGTAAAGGAGGCGTCAAGCGTCATCGCAAGGTTCTTCGTGATAACATCCAGGGTATTACCAAGCCCGCCATCCGTCGTCTGGCTCGCCGTGGCGGTGTCAAACGTATCTCCAGTCTGATCATCTGATACCCCTGTGTGGAAGTAGAACCATCAGCAGAAGATCAGCAAACGGAACCAGCAAAACGGTAGCAACCAAGCTTCTAATCCTGAAGCAACCGGGCCGTTACTCTTCTGAGTGCGAAGCTGAGGTATCCTTCGCTGCACCTTTCCAACAGCAGTAGCCGGGCCGAGACTCTTCCAAGTGCCCATTCGTCGTTGAGGTATCCTTCGCTGCGTCCTTCCAACCTGTCGCAGACACCAGTTCAACCCCTGTTCAGCAGCAGACGGGCCGAGACTCTTACGAGTGCCCAATAATATGGGATTATCCGGTCCAATTTGCTGATCCAGCTGTCTACACGTCATCACCATCTTTCAAAGGCTTTAAGCCTGTACTACCATCGACCCTTTTCAGGACCATCAAGATTTTCCAAAAGAGATAAATTTCTGAAAATTCCTCAACTAAAATTCAGGTCAATCATAGTCATACTAAATAGAATAAACAGGGAGAAACCTGCTCAAATTCCTATTCCTACACAAAACACAAGCTACTGCTGCAGTTAACAATTAACATTTATTATATAAGACTACGTAAAACCCCTTGTAGTTTTTTAAGAAGTTCCGATACCTTCAGATATGCTTAGTGGATTTAAGGGTAGTTGTGTTAACCTTTGAGAAATTTTGGAGTACTTTCAGGAAGATCAGATAGTTTAAGAGTAGTTTCATTCATTTCGAGGTTGTTGCACTTGCAAAAAGTTCCGAGAAATTCTGATATATTCCGAAAACATCAGCTAAATTGCATGATCAACAAGAATGTTTCATCAATTCCAGGACGATTTCTGGCAACTTCCAGAAACCTCAGGGAAGTCCAAAGCAGTTAAAAAAATTCAGAAAAGATTGGGAATTCCAGAAAAATAACGAGAATTTTGGAGAAGATCCATGGACATCTGGAACATCACAGTGACTTAAGAGAATTCACCGCAATTTTCCTGATCATGATCTATGGCCTTTTCCTAATCTTCAATATCCGACTGGTAAATTACGCTCTGGTTTCAAATTACTCTGTCTGCTGGTATCTGCTAGAGATTCGTATTCTCACTTGAATTAGTGGCTACTATTGCCTGTTCTTATGCAGAGCAGCGGCAAGTTTCTTCTGGCTACGCACGAATGGTTCTTCCGTCATCTCCCACCAGTTCTTTCAAACTTCCTCCGGAATATTGTGCTAATTTTTTTAAAGCTTCTACCGATTTCCACCGGAAATTTATTTCGACATTCCCCAGAAATCCGCTTGTTCCGGATTTTTACCCCAACTTCTCCTAGAAGTTTCTTTCGATTGTCCCAAAAACCCTTTGGCTTTCGCCGGAAGAAGCTACCGACTTTCTTCCAAACTACCTCAGGAAGTTTCTTCATACATCTCCAGGAAGTTCCTTTTTCTACCGAAAGTACCTATCTATCAAATTCTCCCAGAAGTTTATTTCGTCTTCCTCTGGAAGTTTCTCCATGAGCTTCTTCGGGCGATTTTTTGTCCTATTTCTGTTGGAAGGTTTTTCCGATATTCGTCTGGCTACTCCTGGAAATTTCTTCCGATCTCCTGACTTCCTCTGGATGTCTTTCAATCGATTTTTACCGGAAGTTTACTAAAATTTTCCCCAGAAGTTTTTTCATATGTTCCTTGGAAGTTCCCCACATAGAATGTCAAAGATTTTTTTTCAAACTTCCTCCAGATGAGCTTCTTTCATCTTTTTTCTTTAAGTTTTTCCGGTTTCCTTCAGAGCGAATTTAAACATTTTACCGGAAATGTCTTACAACTTTCCGGAAAAGGCCGTTCTTAGTCCAAACATTTTTTGACTGCACTGTCCTCTGTGAACAACTGACGGAAATCATATTATGGGTAATTTCCAATAGATGTCACTGCAAACAACAGCAGTGACATCTAATGGAAAAATGCAGAAGCTTGACTAAATGGTTAATTTATTCCAAGGAGAATTCTAAACAAAAAATCAGAAGGTTTTAAACAAAAGCATTCATCGATTTCGAAAAAATATCTTAAAACATGTCTTCAACACAACTTCAAACATGGTGAGCGGGGAAGGGGGGGGGGAGAGTTTGATTTATTGTTTTCAATTGATTGATCATGTCCGCACCCAGAGGTGGCTGGCAGAGGCAACTTCTACCGACTCTGAGTCCCTCTTCGGTTTGGAAAATTTCACAAGTTCATGAATCTAGGCTCGAAGATCGCTGAAAATCATGCAATAAAGCTTACCCAAACGGCTCCCAAAGGTCCGTGGGTTGTTTTTTCCGGCCCAAACAAAAACCTTTGAATATTTTTCGGATTTCGAAGGATCAAAACATTTTTCGGCCGTAACCGATATCTTTAGAGTGACGCCTAACAAATTGCACGTTACCGTTGATAACCTGCAGCAAGCAAACCGGATTGTTGCCTATGGGCTTTTTACGATGGAATATCGAGTCTATATCCCCAGTTGCGACGTAAAATTCAAAGGACTGGTGCGAGTCTAACTTGCGAAGATCTCCTTCATGCCGAATCCTTCGGTATTTTGACGTAGGACTACGTCTGTGATTTCTATATGGGAGTACACTTTGTGAAAACCGAAAATGGAACATGTAACGAAATTATGAAATATTTTGAACGTTAATAACTCAGCTGATCCTGGATCAATTTCAATAATGTTATCACCAATCGATCAGAAATATTTCTACGCATCGATAGCATCGATAGCTTTTGACTGTTGATTTTCAACAGTAAACTATTGAAGCTGCTTCCCCAACACAGTCATCAGAGAATCGTTAGTAGACGAAACAAGTCGGCCGTGTGCGAATAGGGATGATGTAATTGCATAACATTTCGCACACTCATCTCCATATTCAGAACCACACGCCTCCAACGACCACACAGAATGCTTTTCATGTAATCTTGTAACCAAACTTGGAAGCAGGAGAGCAAGTGATTTTGATCGATTCTCTTCATCGACTTTCTGTTTCGTTAAATAACTCGACGGCAAACACATTCATTGATACGTTTGTTGTTCTGGATAATAGAAGAGCATAGCAGAAATAAAGGGTGATACGGTCAAAATTTGGTCAAGGGAAAACGCGTGTAAATCGGTGAAATCGTTTATTTAAAAAATCAAATTAAATTTCTTTTTCAAGTTCAATTAGTATAAAATTCAGAAAAAATATTCAGTTAGGCTTCCGCTTTTCCAAATCCGAATTGCCGGGCCTTACGCTTGACCCCTGCCATCAGATTTTGTACAGCCACCTTGTCCACCTTCTTCGCCGCAGAAAGCCAGTTTGCCTTGAACTGCTGCTCGCCCTTAGCAGTTTTTTTGGTCTTCTTTAGGTTCCGCTTGACAATAGCCCAGTATTTCTCAATTGGGCGGAGCTCTGGCGTGTTGGGAGGGTTCTTGTCCTTGGGAACCACCTGCACGTTGTTGGTGGCGTACCACTCCATGGCCTTTTTACCGTAATGGAAAGATGCCAAATCCGGCCAAAACAGTACGGAACAACCGTGTTTCTTCAGGAAAGGCAGCAGACGTTTATTCAAACACTCTTTCACGTAAATTTCTTGGTTGACAGTCCCGGAAGCTATGAAAACGCTGCTTTTCAAGCCACAGGTACAGATGGCTTGCCAAACCAGATATTTCTTTGCGAACTTTGACAGTTTCATGTGCTTGAAAACATCTGCTACTTTTCCCCTTCCTTTTGCCGTATAAAACTCCTGTCCCGGAAGCTGCTTGTAGTCAGCTTTGACGTAGGTTTCGTCGTCCATTACCACGCAGTCAAACTTCGTCAGCATCGTCGTGTACAGCCTCCGGGATCGCGCTTTGGCCGTCGTATTTTGTTTATTATCGCGATTTGGAGTCACTACCTTCTTGTAAGTCGATAGTCCGGCTCGTTTTTTGGCTCGATGCACGGTTGTAGACGAAACACCCAGCTTATTTGCGGCATCTCGGAGAGAGAGGTTAGGGTTTCGCTTGAAACTACCGGCAACTCTCTTTGTCGTCTCAGCGGCTTCCGGTTTTCGATTTCCCCCCGATCCAGACTTCCTGGCTGTCGACAAACGTTCCCCAAACACTTTAATTACATTTGTAACGGTTGATTTGGCAACTTTTAGCGATTTTGCCAACTTTGCGTGCGAGTAGCTCGGATTTTCGCGATGCGCGAGCAAAATTTTGATACGCTGCTCTTCTTGCTTGGACGGCATTTTGACAACTGAAGAGTGAATTCCAAAATCAAAATAGGAGCAACATTCTACACACACACACACCTTCAAAACGAGGGGTGTTCAGGTTTTTTAAATGCAAAATTGAAAGAAATACGTCAAGTTGATATTGACCAAATTTTGACCGTATCACCCTTTAGTGCGAAATATGTTAGTGAAAAGCCATGGTCATCAAAAGAGGAAATCGATGAAGAGAGTTGATTTTCTCCCCTCTGCTTCTAAGCCCCTTAATTCAGTCGTCATTATAGCAATGACAACTAGCATCGCACCGCTTTTGGTTCTTGGTTTACACTTGCTTATTGCAATTCTGCTGTTCGACATTTTCGAATGACCACCAAAAACATGAAATTACTCTATTTTCCAGGGATGCCTAAAAGTTCAATTATTCGATCAACGATCAATCGCTAAGATTTATTCAGTTATTCGATTAAATGTTTATCGAAATTTCAATTATTCGAGCGCGTAGCCGACATCCCTTCTTATTTCTACTCGTTTGATTTAGCGCAGTAGAGAAAATAAATAAAAGTACTAATTTATCTGAACAGACATAGAGAAGAACTATGACGTGAAACAGGATCATGAATTCGCCGAAAAAAGTGTTACGCGTCTTTTTGCTAAAGGCTAAGATTTACCAGCTTGTTGAGATTGAGAGAAGAAGTTTAACGAGAAAAACTAAAAAGGGGAGGAGCTTTAGCTGGGTGGACACTAGACTGATGCAAAATTTGTAATTTTCGCTCCACAGTGCTCAAACGGTTCCAAATTGGGCCCTGATTAGCCTCCCAAAATTTGAACTCATTTAGTGAGAAACTAACTTGGCACAAACCATTTAAAGTTTATATGGGAATTGCTATGGAGAAACCATAATTTAGGTTCATATCTATCTCAAAATTCACCAGTTCACTCTACTTTAAAAAATGATAACTGAGCTTGTTGAAAATTTTCTCAGCTCCAATTTTTTGATAGACCACTTTTCGATCAAATATAAGGAATAAAAGTTATTAATGATTCAAGTCACTGATGTCTTATGATTATGCTCAATCAACTGTTCAGCAGGCCACATTGGTGTTTATGGCGCGTAGAATAGAGGACAAAAATCATGGCTACTATGTCACACTGCAGAATACAGTGTTGCCCACAATACAGTTGCTTAACCTTGCCATAACATTATCAATCTCTTAAACAATTAATAACTATTTAATTTGACGTTTGGCTGAAAAAAGATTTTCTGCAAAGTTGTAGCTGATAAAAATTCCCATAAGAATAGCAATAGAACTTGTTAAAAGTATAATATGTAAAAAGGCTAGAAGACAATGAACAAAAAGTTTCGTTTTCCCATAGTAGTTTCCATATAAACTTCAAATGGTTTGTGCCAAGTCAGGGCCCAATTTAGAACCGTTTGAGCACTGTGAAGCGAAAATTTCAAATTTTGCATCAGTCTAGTGGACACTGATATTCAGTGGCAGTCCAACCTGTCACAGAAACCAGTTCTACCGATGTCCAGCAGCAGACGGGCCGAGACTCTTGCGAGTACCCAATCATTGAGTCGAAGAACATGGGATTGTGTGATAACTTAAATTCTAAACACTGGGGAAGTAACACGAGTGGCCAAACCTCCAGCAAGAAAAAGTAGATTAGACCTACCCCTCAGTTCGAGTTTACTATCGTTGTATGTTCGTGGAAAGTAATCTAAGATCCCTACAGTAGTGACCACTTGCCAATCAAAATTTTTATTAACAATGGTGCATCGTCCACCCACTCGGTTGATATCGCGTACGACCTCACGAAAAACATCGATTGGCAAAAATTTGCGTCCGTGATTCTCGATGGTTGGTTGAGATACTCCCTCCGCTTTATGAGTACCTAGGGTACAGCCTAAGGGAATCAAAGGATTTGTTGACTGGACGAGGGTTCGTGGATGTCATGTGATTACAGAAGGCCATCTGGTCGTTTTGTCTTCCAAAGGTCTTCAATGAAGCTGATTCACCCTGCTGCAACAAACCATCAGGCAGAACTTTACAACCGGTAAAGTATCTGCAGACATTGGTAATCCTTGCACTGATGGTGGGTTCCACTCACATCACATCACATCACATTAGATGGGTCAACTATAAATGCCACTGGATTTGGTGTATTTAATCAATTTCATAGCACCTTCTATAAACTGCAAAAACCATGCTCCGTATACGTTGCGGAGCTTGCAGCCATATTTTACGCAGTAGAACGAATTGCCTCACTACCTTCTGACCATTATTTCATTTTTACGGATAGTCTTAGCTCATTGGAGGCTATTCGTTCAATGAGGCCGATGAAGCACTCCTCGTATTTTCTGCCTGAAATACAATCTGAGTGCTTTATCCAACTGCTCCTATACTATCACCGTAGCTTGCGTCCCATCTCATTGCTCAATTTCGGGTAATGAGAAAGCGGACTCGTTGGCTAAGGTGGGCGCTATGGAAGGCGATTATTTTGAGCATCAAATGGTTCAAAGGGTTGGACATGAGCCGCGACTTTATACGCGTTATGTCAAGGCTTATGTCCAATCACTGTTCGTCAGACTCGCACTTCTATCGAATTGGGCTCTCAGGCAGCAATTCATGGTCACGCCGTGATCCACCTTTAGCCGCTGTCTTGGTCCTGCTTGCTGCAGGACCTAGTGCCACGCCGTCCGAAGCAATGAGCAGAGGCAGGAAAGCAGCGCTGTTTTATATCTTTTCAGGTTCAAGAAGAATGATGTGCAACCAAGTGGTATTCGTTTATGATGACTGGGTTTGGGGAAAACGTTTAGTTCATGAAAACAGTGATAAAATTATCATTTGCGCATTTTTAAAAAGTTTTTGATTAAAAATTGGAAAAGTATTTATTTCGGCAGATTGGTTAAGTAGGGTTAACTACCCCATTTTCGGCCTATTAAGCACAACCCGCACTAAGTCTTTCTTAATCTAGCGCAGTTTAGCACCAAACGGAATGTTATTATTAATGATGGCCTCCAAATTTATTTACCTTTCTGTACGTACCGTAAGATTTGATAAAGAGGAACCAATCGTTGAGATATTGTCAAAAGTCTAACACTGCTTTTTGACGCCAAACTTGGCCTACGGATTCTAAACTCGGCCGAACGCATTGAAACGCCATTGAAACGCAAACGAATTCACTTCGGCCTATCGGATGAAGATAAAAATTGATTTGGTCGGAGCGCTTCTTTTGTTTTTGTGAATTATGGGTGCAAACCTTCATATCACGCGTTCTCATTGACTTCGTTCCGTAGCTTATTAATTAAAGAATCGTACCAAATGCATAATTGACTTGTTAACTCTGAAATCATGGATTTATTTGAAGTTTTCTGCTCGACAGGCCCAAAATGGGCGATTAGGCCGAAGTAGTTCTCTACCCTAATATCCTATCGATTGGCGTATTTGGATTTTAATTTCATCCATACATGACAAAGTTATAAGCGTTCAAAACCTAACACTATTTCACCACAGATTTGTACCCCTGTATAGTAGACAAAGATGTAGTTCTACGTCAAAAGTTCATTTCTTTATTTTGCCATTTTTAGAACCACCCCATTTGCAACATTCATCAAAATAAAAGCCTTATCCTGGACCACTGTGCACTGACTGGCAACGAAATAAAATGTACGGCTCCCCGCGAAGCGAAGCGTCGACGGTTTCCATCGAAATCAATCCATAAAATATACAGCGTCTCCATTAGCGACGGCGGCATAAAACTCCCCTTCCTATCTATACTTCTTTGATCTGTGAGGAGAGCAGCGTTGGAAGGCGGAGGAGAGGTTTGTCGCTTTTTGGAACTGTTTTCCGAAAAAGGTATGGATTGGTCCGCAGGCAGTGCCAGTGACACCGAATGTCACTCGTGTTGATTGACGAGTATGTTAATTGATTGAACTTTGTTGAAATGCTGTATCGAAAGTGTCAATCATTCATTACGAAGCAGCGAGTTGGCATCTTTTTAATCCGACGGTACACTGACTTTCGATAATCTGAAGTTGTAGAATTAAAAATTACCTATACTGCCAGATAGCGTCGGTCAGCTTTACAACCCCTTGTTTCCCTTGTTTCTTTCAGAGCGCATTGAGGTCACCAACAACTGGGCGAAATTTGACCGAATTTGGCTATCGTCTCGATTTGCGGAAGAATTTAAAATTTTGTATTCATTATTCCACAACACTGGTTCAGTATAACAACAAGACGAAATCAGTTGAGTAGTGGTTACCGTTTCCGCTTTCCAAGTAGAAGGTCGTGAGGTCAATCCCAAGTTCAACCCTTTTTTATTTGTGTTCTACGCCTAATTAATTTAAATAGTAATCATCGATCACATGACTCACGAAAATGAATGCATTGATCTAGTTTAAAAAATAACCAAGCATCCTTTCCTTGGAATTGGAGAGGTGAAGAGGTAACATTGGTCTCATATAATACAACGATGAATGAATTAATCATTCCCACAGGGCCTTTAAGGAGCCAGAGTTGCGATCGGAAGTGCTGATAGGTATTCACTTTCAAGCAAACTTTTATTGATTATTGAGCTGCCCTTCTGATGAATTCTATGATAGCTCGGAGGACAAGACAAGCGGCTGGTGATCGGAAGGTCCATGGTTCGAATTCCATGCAACGACATGTATATGTATGTAGTCCATTTTCTAATATCTGTGTGGTTCGTGCCACATCAGTAATAATGAAAACAATCTATATATATATATATAAAAATGAATTTATGTCTGTCTGTCTGTCTGTCTGTGAAGAGCTTCGATGAAGAGATCCTTATTGAATGCCTTCGTCTTCCACTTCCGCTCACTTACTTTCGTCCTCCGCATTTCCACCGGTGTCCGTTCGCCGATACTGTATCGGATCGCCTGATGGTCACTATGGGTGTACTCTTCGCATACTCTCCAGTTCATATTTGCCATTAGCGACGTACTGCAGAAAGTGACGTCGATAATGGATTCCCTACCATCTTTGCGGAAGGTGCTGATGGTTCCTAAGTTGGCCAGACTGACGTTCAACTTTGCCAGAGCTTCCAACAGGCTATACCCTCTTGCGTTGGTATACATCTGCTCCCCCAATCCAGTGCCCAAGCATTGAAATCTCCTGCGATGACGACTGGTCTCCGTCCAATGAGCTCTCCGGTGAGCCCATCTAGCATCTGGTGGAACTGCTCAATTGTCCATCTCCGGGGTGCGTAGCAACTACATACATAGATTCCATTGATTTTGGCGATCACGAAACCTTCGTATGAGCCCGCCACCACTTGTTGAATGGGATACCTGCCCATGACTTGTATGGCCGCCATTCCTGCTCTATCCGCCACCCAGTTACCATTATCGAGAGGGACTCGATATGGCTCTGCAATGATTGCAACGTCGCACTTTGTTTCCGTTGTTGACTGCCACAACAGTTGCTGTGCTGTGTTGCAATGATTGAGATTTATTTAGGTTACCTTCATTATTGCTGGCCCACCATCGCCTTCTTGAACTCAGGGCACCTGAAACTTCCCGTCACATGGCCGTTTCCGTCCTCCTTTTTGCAGAGCATGCACCTCGGTTGCTTTGTACAGTCTTTTGCAACGTGCCCCTTCTCTCCGCATTTCCTGCACAGATCAGATCTGTCTGGGCCTTTGCAGTTTCTCGCCTGGTGACCGAAGCCCATGTATTTGTAGCATCTCTCCATTTTCTTAGATACCCGAGGAATAGCTTTCAACGGGCACACTGACCACCCAACCTTGATTCGGCCAGTCTTCAGCAGCTCGTTAGCTGTGTCCGAAGAAAGTCGTATCGACGCCGTCTGCGTGCTACCATACGCCTTCCTCAACCGAATTGCCATCGGTACGTCTCCCAGGTTGCATTGCGCACTTTTCAACTCGTCTTCTGTTGTGATCTCGTCCAGATCCCTGCACTCGACCACTGACTCCTGGGATAAGGCTCTTACGTTCGCCGTCTCGCCAAGAGATTTTTCGACGAGCTCCTTAAAAGCTGCGCTATTAACCGTAGGGTCCCTTTTCAGCTCGAATAGCATCTCGCCTGTCTGTCTGGTCTGTCTGGTCTGTCTGGTCTGTCTGGTCTGTCTGGTCTGTCTGGTCTGTCTGGTCTGTCTGGTCTGTCTGGTCTGTCTGGTCTGTCTGGTCTGTCTGGTCTGTCTGGTCTGTCTGGTCTTTTTTTTATACAGGGGGGAATCTGCCCACAGACACCTGAGAAGGAACTCAGGGTGTGGGTATGGAAGAATTTCACTCCCGACCCACTAAACCTTACCCTGTGCGCTTGGCTCTTGACCTCCCCGGAACCGCCCGAAGACATTACTTCGTGGGAGGGGCCGCTGTAGCGCTATGGCGCCTCTCTAGCAATACTCTAACGATCTAGTCGGGCAGTAGGTAACTGCTGCTCGGCTCGCCACTGTCGTTGTAATACCAAATTATGTGGGTGACCGCAGTCACCACCGCGCTCCAGTTCTCGGTGGTACCACACATCCTAGGAACGATGTTATTCGGACTGGTATCCGCTCCGCATATCGCTAGCATAGCGCTCGATACTGGCTCGAAACGTGGACAGGCGAACACAACATGTTCGGTGGTCTCTTCGACACCAGCACATGTGGGGCAGATGGGAGTACTTGCATGTCCGAACCTATGCAGGTAGCTCCTAAAGCAGCCATGGCCTGACAGGAACTGTGTCAGGTGGAAGTTTACTTCCCCATGGCACCTGTTGACCCAGCTTGATACGGAAGGTATCAAGCGGTAAGTCCACCTCCCCTTTGTGGAGTTTTCCCACTCCGATTGCCATCTCGCGGTCGACACAACTCGCGCGTTGTTGCGCACCCCTCGAACGGTCCTCGCGTCATAGCACGCCACATCCTCCTTAATGATAAGGCTGATTGGCATCATCCCTGCTATGACACAGACGGCCTCTCTCGAGATAGTGCGGTATACACTGGCCACCCTCAAGTACATTAGCCTGTGTGTGCTCTCTAATTTCTGCCTGTGGCAGTCAATATCCAGTACCGCAGCCCACGCAGGGCCGCCGTATCTGAGGATAGATACTACGACCCCAGCGAGGAGCCTGCGCTTACTGGCATTCACTGCCGAGCTGTTTGACATCATACGGGATAATGCCCCCACTCTCTTGCAGGCGTATTCGACGTGGCAGCCGAAGCTGAGCTGGTCTGTCTGGTCTGTCTGGTCTGTCTGGTCTGTCTGGTCTGTCTGGTCTGTCTGGTCTGTCTGGTCTGTCTGGTCTGTCTGGTCTGTCTGGTCTGTCTGGTCTGTCTGGTCTGTCTGGTCTGTCTGGTCTGTCTGATCTGTCTGGTCTGTCTGGTCTGTCTGGTCTGTCTGGTCTGTCTGGTCTGTCTGGTCTGTCTGGTCTGTCTGGTCTGTCTGGTCTGTCTGGTCTGTCTGGTCTGTCTGGTCTGTCTGGTCTGTCTGGTCTGTCTGGTCTGTCTGTCTGTCTAACTGTCTGTCTGTCTGTCTGTCTGTCTGTCTGCGAGCAAGGCCGGGCACACTCAGTTAGTCACTTAACATAACTAACACAAGTTAGTCACTAAGCATAACTAACACTCATCGCTGTCCCCCTGTCTCTCTTATTTTCGGGTTAATTTTCCACAATTGAATAATCGTTTAATAAATGTATAATAATGTTTAATTAAACGTTACTTCACATGAGAATCAAGCGTATACAGATTATCACTGTTTTAATTAAAAGGAAGCAGTGGTGTCTAATAGACGCTGAATAATTAAAAATGTTATTGAATAAGCTCCGTTACAACTCATATATAAATCGAATAACAGCTTCTCGACATACTTTATACAACACCAATATTTCAATCTATTGTGGTTGAATAAATTCTCCAGATTTGTGAGAGCAAAGCCTGAATTATAAATTATTTGTTGTACAATTTGTTGTCAGAAAAGCAAATGAGCTTTTCCCTTGGACAACTGACAACTTCCAGAAATAGTTACATGGGCCTGCCCCAAGACTCATGTCTCAGCCCTCTTCTTTATAACTTGTATGTCAAAGATATCGACAAATAATGGCAGAACATAACATATATAGTGAAGAAGATGTATACCGAATACATTGAAGAATATCTACGGATGCAACACATGCGTGAGATTTCACAACGGGAATTAAGTACATTTCCAGTTGCTTATTTCCCACCGCATCATGCGGTAATTAAGCCGGACAGAACGACAATCAAGTTGCGTGTCGTGTTTGACGCATCCTGCGCAACCACCACTGGAGTCTCGCTAAACGGCGTCCTTATGGTAGGTCCTGTTGTTCAGGAGGACCTAAACTCAATAACGCTTCGCTTCCGCCTGCGGCAATATACAATAACAGCCGACGTCGAGAAGATGTATCGGATGATCATGACGCATCGCTTGGACCATCCCCTTCACTGCATTGTGTGGAGGGCCGATTCTGGAAAACCCATTCGTATCTTCGTTCTGACCACCGTAACGTACGGTACTTCTTCAGCACCATATCGGGCAACGCGTTGCCTCAAGAAGCGGGCGGAGGAAGAGAAAGGAAATTTTCCTGCCGCAGCGGACACCATAATCTACGATTTCTACATGCTGAAGAGCGTCGACAGCATCGAAGAAGGAGTGCAGCTATCCAAAGACCTCGACGTTAAGAAAATAGAGTTCAAATTCCCGAGAGATCATGGACAGTATCCCACCATATCTGCGGCATGAACGCTCATCTTTGGACCTCGAACCTTCGAATTCCATCGTCAAGACCCTCGGACTGAAGTGGGAACCTCGATCGGACGTGTTCAGATTCACTATACCTCAGTGGAATCCTGCTACTGAGCCCAACAAGAGGATCATATTGTCCGATTTCGGAAAGCTTTTCGATCCCTTAGGCCTGGTAGTCCAATCCAAGGTATTTCTTCAGGATCTTTGGAGAATAAAGTGTTCCTGGAACGATACTCTTCCCGAAGAGCTTCAAAACTGGTGGCGAGAATTTCGAAGAAGTTTTGGAAGGATTACGACTGCTGCAAGTACCTTGTTGGGTCGCCTTTGGAAGCAATACCATCTCCGCTGAACTCCACCTGTCCACTGCCTTGCTGCTTACAGCAAAATCCACTTGAAGATCTGGAAAAGAAGCGGAAACAAGCCTCCATACCGAGATTGGAGTTGTCATCCGCACTCACCGGCGTTCATCTGTTCGAGAAGGTCGTCCAAAGTATCAAGATAACTGCTCAACCATACTTTTGGACTGACTCGATGATCGTCAAATGCTGGATCGCTTCTCCACCCTCTCGCTGGAATATGTTCGTGGCCAACAGAGTGTCAGAGATCCAACACATTTCTCGTGGAGGAATCTGGAACCACATCGCTGGGTTAGAGAATCCCACTGATGTTCTAACACGGGGAATGCCACCCGATATACTGAAGGACTACCAAATGTGGTGGCGCGGACCATCCTGGCCCACAACTGCTACAATCACTACTGAACACCTGGATCCCTCTCTTCTTGAAGAAAGAACTACTGTATCAGCCCCTGCTCAAGTGATCGAGACCAGTCCAGTCTTCGGTCTACGATCGTCTTTGAGCGATCTTCTCCGATTAGTAGCTCTCATCCGCAGATTCGTCCACAACTGCAAGAACCGTGAAGATCGTAGAGTAGGCTTCATCAGATATGAAGGGCGAGAAGAAGCGTTGCGTCAGCTGCTAGCTCTTGCCCAACAGGAAAGTTTCCCCGAAGATCTCGCCGAGTTGCAGAAGAATGGTGAAGTCAAACCTACATCGAGAATTAACCAGCTCACTCCACGCTTAGTAAGCGGATTAATCCTGGTTGGCGGCTGGCTCGTGAATGCTAGTATTTCGGCTGGCCGAAAACATGCAATTTTCATTGACAATCAACACCCGCTATCAAGTCTCATTGCTGTCGATTATCACCTGAATCATCTCCATGCTGGACAACAATTACTGATCGCCAGCACGCGGGAAAGATACTGGCCAATTTCTGCTCGGAACCTGGCACGCATGGTCATTCATCGTTGCGTGAAGTGCTTCCGTGCTCGACCGAAGCATCACGAACAACTCATGGCGGACTTACCAACCGAACGAGTAACTCCAGCTCCTCTGTTCAAGAGGGTAAGACTGGATTACTGTGGTCCGTTAAATATCGAGTACGCGTATAGAAAGGGAGCATCCATCAAGTGCTTCGTCGCCGTGTTCGTGTGCCTTGTAGTGAAGGCTGTCCACCTGGAGATTGTGGGAGACTTCACCACTGTTTTGAAAAGATTTGTCGCTCGTCGTGGTTGCCCAGAAATCATCATGTGTGATAACGCTACCAATTTCATCGGGGCTCGGCGCGAATTGGATCAACTACGGAAACTGTTCAACAAACAAAAATTTGCGAAGAAAGTTGCAGAAGAGACGGCGATGGACAACATCAATTTCAAATTCATCTCGGCAAAGTCACCACATTTCGGAGGCCTTTGGGAGGCCGCCGTAATATCGATGAAGGGACACCTGAAACCTAGCCTGAAACGTACTGTAGGAAACACAATTATCTCATTGGATGAAATGGCAACTCTGGTGGTACAAATTGAGGCCCCTCACCATCCCTCTCCAACGGGGGAGTTTGGTAAAGAGAGATGATCAACCCATTTTTGTACCTTCATTCATAAAAGTTGTCCTTGCTCGCTTTCTACTCTCTCTATATACAATTTCCCACTGCCGTTAGAAACTATCAACTCTATACTTTCGTCTCCTCATCTATCGTATAAAAATTACCACTCTAGTCTATTATTTGAGATTAGCATCTTCAACTAAATATTTTAGTAATTTTAGATGAAAAACATTTCTTCGCTTTATTTATTACACTGTGGTATTTATAAGTTATACCAAGCACTTGTTTGAAAATTTTTCAGGTTCTATCATTGTTTTTGTCTCCCAGAAGCTTCGTTATTGACATGAAATTGTTCACTGCCGAATGAAAGTCATCCGATGTTAACACAAAAAATCTGGTTGCCGTTTAGTCTGACGAAAAATAAATCACAAACAGTGCTGCTTGTTCGCAACATTTTCTCTTGCCGGGACTCTTATTATAACATCGACTCTAGTTCATGGGATAGGTTCCAGTAGTGATAATTTGTAATATTTGTTTGTTAAGATAAATCGACAAAATCACCGATAAATGATTTACCACAGCCGCTAATTAGTAAGGGGCAAGACAGCTCCTAATCATGAGCAATTTCAGAGTTGCTTTTGAAGCACCTCGAGTAACTCACATTGCTCAGTGAGCAAGATCACTGTCATTTGCTTCCTCACTTTTCGCATCACAACAACATATGGAGGTGCCAAGCCGAAAAGCTGTTGTCAAGCAAAACAACAACAAAAATCGGGGACTTCCGGCTTACAACTCCAGGCGAGTATGATTGTGATTCTGAACTTTTGGTCCTAAATTTCCTTCGGTTTCCAGCTCCCGGGATCGCTCCTCGAATAGCCGAGGACTAAAATCGACTCGATTTTCTTGGCTGTTGCGGAGGTTGAATATGATTTGATCGTACTGACGGCAACGTGACTGGATGACCGGATCTATTCATCGCAACTTCGGATCACTTTGTTCCGTCTTCAAGTGACCGATCTTCCCTGCACAGTCGAAATTTGCGCGGTGGAGGCTTTCTGGCTGCTGTCTCAACTAGACTAACCAGCTCCCTAAGTACCTCGCCCATTTCCAGTCTGCTGGAACATTGTCGTGGAATTTCCACAAAACATTCTCAGTATTGGCGCTGTCTACCTGCTGACTGCACGATCACCCGTGAGCATCTCGATTGAGTCCCCGCTCTCCCGTACTACTATTTGGCAACTAAAACCAAGCTGGTTTACAGTGGCGCATTACCGACAGCGGCACACCGTTCATTGACCCACTGCTATCGCATATGCCGGTGGCTTGCTATACTCTTTTGGACGGATTTAACTTACATGGGTTTAGTCAAGAAACACTTTTCCCAACCGAAACGGACGTTTGCTAGATCTTGTCCTGGCAAATGATTTCGCATTACCGGCCACTAATCAGTCTAGATGCTGACCATCCCGCTCTCGTCGTGTCATTCAGGTTATCTAACTCCGATTTCAAATAGACAAAATCTACATTCTCTCAATTCTCAATTCTCTTCATCGACTCTCTCTTTCGTAAAAAACTCGACTGTGAACATGCATAAGGGCGTAAACGCGATGATCGATTCTCTTCGCCGATTTTCTCTTTTGTTAATAGCTCGCTAGACTTAACGTTTCTCGGTGCGTTTGCAGTTGCTTTTGATAGCCAATACAACCTGTTACAACTCTGCATTGAACAAATTCTAGAAAATTGTTTCGCTTAGTTGTAGCAATGCAAAGAGAAAATCGATCATACCGTATACGCCCTTATGCATGCTCACTATCGATATGAAGGCGGTAAACGGAGTAAGCCCAGGAGTAAACAGACAGTAAATCGATGAACGTCGATTTAATTTTAAGGTACTGTGAATTACTCGCGAGTTACTCGCAGCAAAAACAGAACTCAGAGTAAAGCTGTCTCACCCCTTGCTAATTAGCTTGCCCAGTCATTTGAAGTTGAAGCAGAAATTCTCTGTTGCCAAATGAAAGGAAAGGAAATCTTTCGAAAACCGTGATGCGAGTTCCATTGTTTTTATTTTGACGTGACTCTTACACACCGACTATATCCGGGGCTATGCCGAAATCGACTTTTCCCGACCCGTGAAGTTTAAATGATGATGAAAATGAAGTGCTAACGAGGAAAATAACAACACTTTGTAAGTTATGGTTAAAGATGGTGAGCAAAACCGAGGAGATTCTCGGGGCGTCATCTTGCTCTGGCTCATCCCGTCGCAACGGACGAGCTTGCTTGAAGAACGTTCCTTATAGTAAAGCTCAAGTTCGAGCTGAATGACAAATGGAAGAAGCTGGAGAAAAACAAACCCATTGCAAAACAATCATCCGGTTTTATTTCACTCCGGTACGAAGCTATTGCAACTCAGAACCATTTATCTCACTTAATACAGCTGTCCCGCATGTCCTTGCATAAGTTTAAGGACAAATTGGATAGAATCCACAAATTACAAGGAAAATCAACCATGACAACGTCCATTCGTGAATGCAATCAAGCTTGACCTTAAGTGAGTAGGAGTGTGGTGGAGCCGCTAGGTACTCTATCTTTATTCCATCGCTTAATCTCAGTATAGATACACGGTACACTGGGGGAAAGCTTCCGCTGTATTCCCTCTGCTTTACTGTGGTGGCTTGTTGTGGTTAGGTTGGTGACCGAAGAAAGACGAATAATGAAAAATGGAAATAAATTGCTTGGGGCATGTCTCCATTGCCACTTCATTAGTAGGACCGTCGCGTCGAGCGTCGGTCACCATCGTTTCCATAAAGTGGGCGAGGAAAAGGACTTGGGATACAAGTAATAGTAAAAATAATAAGAAAAGACTTGTTCAGTTGAAATGAATTGCAAGCATTGCACTGCGATTTGCATTTCTTTTAAATTTGTCCAATGCAATTGAAAGGCGAGTTGACTGTTCCGTCAATCGATTAGCATTCGTATTTTTTCAGTTACCGTGGAGACGTCATTTGTGATTAGCCCCAGGTCCCTTCAAATTGTCTCATTATTTATGAATTTTGTTTTGGGTCACGTTTGCTGTTATTCGAAAAAAAATATCAAATGAGAGGGTTAGAAGGAAAGGGGTGTAAGTGACTTTGATCGATTCTCTTCATCGACTTTCTCTTTTGATAGTCACAGCTTTATAAACAGATTTTGCGCTATTTCTGCCACATAGTTTGATAAAGGAGGTTCTCATCTAGCATCCAGAATGGCACACGAATCAAGGAATGTGTTTGCAGCTGAATTATTAACGAAAGAGCATGTCGATGAAGAGAATCGATCCAAGTCACTTATACCCCTTTCCTTCTAACCCCCTCAAATGTTATTTTTTTCGGTGATTCGATTTAGAGTTGGTTATCAATTTATATCAAAAGAATTCAGCTTATCTATAAATACAGGTGTAAATACATGAAAAGATCGATGATGCAGATAGCAAAACTTCTGCAATCCCCCCCAATAACAGTAACAAAACTATTCGTTTGACAGATCTCGTGCACGCTTGAAATGACACTGACAGATAAATTGGAACTCCAATCGAAACATGGCCTCTCTTTGTATATTCTAGTCTCTTTAGGGTGGTACACAATCGAAGTATGACAGACTCCAGCAGACAAGGCATCCATACATATTGTTTGCAGAAGACTTGCTACGCTCCGTCGCGACGCGTCGCTCAGGGAAAGCAATTTGTGTAATTTGCTTGTGGGAATTGAACCCAATGTGTTTGGCGGTTGGAATCTGATGACCGTGTTGCCAGTACATATTAAATGGAAATATGTAGTGAACTATTCAGAGATGACATGCCAAATTGGAACAATCGATTGTCTGTCAAAGTTATGGGAAAAGTTAATCCAATCGAGCAGAAGACCTATTTAGGCTCTTTAGTCTGATCTAATTTGACTACCATTCAGTGTATCCAGTTTTTTTTTTTGCCTGGTGACAAGCATGCGAAATACGGTACATGTGATGCCCTTTTCGGAAAGCGACATGTACTTATTACACTCAGCATTCTACCCGTCATGGTTGGCACAATAAAATGGCATCAACGGCTCTCGACGAGTCAGGTGGTATGCAAAAGGCGTGCTGTGAGATAAACAAAAGCACTTCACACTTGTGTCATCCTTCGCACTTTCTCAACACACCTAAATGCGGTGTGAGACAAAGAACAACGCCAGCAACAACAAGAGGCGAAGCAATTCTCCACAGCTGAGTGCACCCACGGGCTCTGGCCGGGTAATTCTTTCACACAGCTGCGGAGCATCTCATCGTCCTTGAGCGGGACACTCAACGTTCGCTCCCTTCGTGTGTTTATCATTACATACACTCTGTCACATCACATAATCGTGTCGCGAAAAAGACGCGGAGGAGCTGGATACCGTTCTGTCGACCGCTTGTCGGGTGGGTTCTGCGCGATAATGGGAGCAACCACCCGAATAAAAATTCGAGTCGTAAAATTTTATTAAGTGAAAAAAATACATAGGACTTCCACGTTTCATTTATTGCGATGCATTCTCTTGTATGAAGACACACTTTTGTTCGATTTGTTTAGAAGAACACAGGCTGCCGCATTCAGTGCCTATTTATGTGTAGCCGAAAATACGGTTTTAACAACACCGACAAACCGACATGACACTTAATTCTGACTTATGTCCGAAAATCGTAAACGGCCGATTTAAATGTGCAGTGATCCGAACTGTCAAAACCATAGGATTTTTTGATCTAGATAAAAATTATTTGTCCAGAATAGATCAAACACGAACCAATTCATAATTTTCGCATGCGGGTTCATGGCTTAGCAAAATATTTCCCGCGAACACGGAGCTAGATGTCAGTAGTGTGAATTGGTCAGAAATTTTATTATTTTTGCTATGGTCATTTATGTCGGTTTGTCGATGTTAACAATATAGTTCACTCTTTTGTTTTTTCGGAGACACGAGTTTCGGCCAACAAGCGCGCCTTTGCGTCAGAAAAAGCAACTAATGTATTCTATAAACATTAGGATAGACGCTTCAAAGGTACAGCAGCAATTTGAATCAAAACTCCCGCATAAACAATAACCATTAGAAGAGCCTAACCTATTAAGATTAAGTAATTAAGGTTCTTTAATTTTGAAAAATATATCGGTTTCTATACATTATCTGAAAGGGCTTCGTTTTCTGAGAACAATGATATTTTTTCGATCCCATTTACATCCATCTCGATTTTTAAATCAAGGTTTAAAGCAAAATAATCACTTCACTGTTTGACACAAAACTAACAAATTGACAGCTCACTCCCATACAGAGAACCACCGAGGGGCGCTAAGGTGGTGATTTTTACTAATGTAATCACACTTATTTAAAATAGTTCCAGTGCTCCAAAATCGATGAAATTTTGGATTTCGGTTCCATTTGTGATGCAGATTACGAATATGCAATTACCTCAATACCCCTTGAGAACCCAATTCAGGATATCATCTCAACTTTATGTGGTATGGTCGTACCATCTATGATATTGTTAGTGTACGTTACCCGTTTATTAGGGCTTGTTTAAGCAATGATTTTCGTCTTTCGGTGATTGTAATTTATGTAATTAAATTATATTATTCAAGCGCAATATTTTCAACTCACTCACCCCTCGACTGTTATCAAATACAAGTTGGTTGCCTTTTCTGACGTTAGATGGTGTACTGGAAGTTTCTGTCCCCTGCGGTGGAAAATCGAAGAGTAAACTATATTGTGAATAGTCTCGATTTGACAAATTCCATTGAGCACCGCTCTACCGGTAACGTGATGAGTTGGTCGTATGATTTCGGCATCGACTGGAGCAGGAAAAATACCACAACCGACTTGTTGAACTTGATTTCCACCGATTCCAGCTCTCGAATGGTCTTTTGGAAAACCAGAATATGCTCATCCATTGGGCGTCGTTCATCATGCTTCATTCCAGCGAGCTGTTTTAGCAAATAGAACACTTCCGATACTACCTTCAGCCACGTTGTACTGAACACGCGCAAGCCCAAGAAGTTTTTCAGCTCTTCCATGTGGTCCATCTCGAATTCTTTTGCCAATCGTCGTTTAATCCGTCGTATTTCGTCCAGGGAACTTGAAGCCAAGATGATATCGTCGACGTACAGAGCTAGATACATCTCAACACCGTTCATGTTCCTCACATAAAGGCAGCTGTCGTATTGTGAGCGCTGGAACCCCAACTTCAGGATAAAGCTGTTGAAGCGCTCGTTCCAACTGCGCGGTGCTTGCTTCAGGCCATACAGTGATTTGTTCAGCCGTTGAGAAATGTCGTGCGCACATTAATCTGATGCAAGTAGAGGCTTTTCTGTACCACCACCACCAGCAGGGTCCTCACGATTATCATACGGACCACGGAAGCATACGTTTCCTGATAGTCGTAGCCTTGGCGCTGCTGGGAGCATCCCTTGGCTACGAACCTAGCTTTGTACCTGTTGATGGAGCCGTTACCTAAATATTTAATCTTGAACACCCACTTGTAGGGAATTGATCGAGCACCAGTAGGAAGGTCCACAAGTGTCCCACGTATTGTTCTTCTCCAGTGCGCGTCTTTCATCGTTGATTGCACGCTTCCACTCCGGCCAATCGTCTCGCTTCCGAAGCTGACTGATACTGTTTGGCAATGCTTCCACCTCAAGGGGTAGGTCACTCCGCACACCAATCTTGGGTCATCTTTTTTGTCAGTGTGCCGCAGGTGTGCCGATTGTGCCGATCATAGAGCAAGCTGCGATTGTTTGTAAAATATCCATCACGGCAACCCGGTATTTCTGACACCTTGAATGTTTTGGTTTGAAATCGCAAGGATAAATCGAATTGAGGATGACGCGGGAAGTGGCGGGTGTTGATGTTTTATGTTCATAGGATGATAAAAGTCCTGTGTTTTAGGCAGACCAGAAACCTAGCCTACCGTGCTGTGATAGGCGATATCATAATCCGACAGCCCTGGGTTTATCCTAACCGTTCTCAACACATTCCAATGCAGTTTCCGTTCCTTAGTTCCACTACGACGCTTGCCATGATCCAAGTGGGCGTCCAAAATTAATTTTCGGTTCACGGCTTCTTTTAAACTTCTTTTAAACAAAATGAATCGTGATGAACTTTCAGCACTGAAAGAGAAAACATTTCAAAATAAACTGCTGACAAAACATTCCAGATCCGACCACTAGGAGCGCTGCAGTAAAATAAACAGTGCGTTCAGATATTTAATGACTCAAGCTTTATGTAGTACCAAAAAGTAACTATTTTTTTTAGCGCAGAACAAGGGGTATTCCACTCTGCACACCTTAATGTGCCGAAAGCTGTGTCAAGCGTTGTGCCGATCATTTCGAAGTAGGCCGAAGTGTATCAATCAAGGTGTCCCATGAGTTTGGCAACCCTGAAGTTAGACTTTTGCGATTGTGTTTACATTTAGAATTTATCTACTTCATGACCATGGTTCATGGCAAATATTAAGCTTCATTCTCATTAGAATGAGAGCGGATTAGGCAGTGGAAGAGTAACTGAAAGCAATACAACCTATACGACCCGTCCACGAGAAACGGACGGTGGACGAAATTGTCACCAGCTGCCAGTAAAATGCTCTCCGACAAAATCAAACCCAGAACTCCAACGGACGAAAGTTCACTCCTACCCTAGAAACAATATTCTCGAAACAGTTCTGATCGACTCAGAACTACGCAAGCCTATCAAGTTCACGATCCTTGGCAGATGTGATACCTTCCATAAGGTACCTGTCATACCTCGGAAATGTTGCACGATCCAGATAAACTTCGCTTCTGCTGTTCAACTGTACCCTGTGGTTGTTGTTGTTGTTCGTCTGCACGCCCATGCGATCTTAACGAGCAGCAAATTACTTAGTGTCGTCATGCGTCATGCACTTTCGAGATTGAGCAAGGCCTTATAATTGATTGATTGGTAAGGCACCCATCGCACCGGATTATTTTTAGACGAGCTAGTGCAACAGAGGAGTGCAGATTGGATCGTTGATGATGGGGTGTACTCACGGAATAGAATGTAATTGCATTTTTGATTGCATTGATCTGTTCATATAAATCCTATACTGTGTCGCTATGGCAATCGTCCAGACCTGATGGACTTGTATGGACATTCCTATAAAGTCCTGTGGTTTTCTCATCGAAGTCCATACCAATTGAAATCAATGACTGCCAAGGATACCTAAGGAAAAACGTAGGAGAAAACGATTAAATTTTCATCGCGGAAGACTCTTGGCAAGACTGGGATTCAAACCTTTCCAAAATACAAAACCCATCACCCATACCCCTACGATGTTGTTTTTGACGTAGGACTACGTCTGTGATTTCTATTTGGGGGTACACTTTGTGAAAACCGGAAATGGAAGATGTAACGAAATTATGAAAGATTTTGAACGTTAACAACTCAGCTGCCCCTGGACCAATTTCAAAAATTTTATCACCAATCGATCAGAAATATTTCTACGCATCTGTTGAATTTAAGACTTTATCAATGAGCGAATGTGCAACTGCTGCTATGATAATTAAAATTATCACCGATTGCCTGCGAAAAGCGATTTCCCTAACACAGATTTCAAAGTTGAATTCCATCCGGTCTCACCAAACGGTGTTTATTCAATCACCGCGTGGTAAGAGGTGGTGTTCTGCAGTACACAACGAAAGGGTGCTTGCAAGCAGTGAGCTGCAGCCCACATGTGCATCCATAGAAGGAGAAAGAAGCCGCACCGCTATTGATCGGAATCAGTAGCTCTGCGTGAGTCGCTGTGGGCCATCTATGTCAAGCGCGTCATACTAAAGAGTATAAACAGAGAGAACGCCGCTCAAATGCCTATTCCTACACAAAACACAAGCTCCTGCTGCAGTTAACAAAAAAGATGTATTATATAAGACCACGTTTATCGTTCGTTCTGCATAACAACCTTGTAAAACAAAACAAAAATCCTCCGCGGCTGGCACAATATTGTCGTCGTTCAAAGGGTTTTTGTCCATTCAGTTCGCCGATCGCATTTCACACCGTACCGTCGTATTGGACGATCTTACAGGCATTTGACCAACAATTGATGGACGAAACCCATTTTGGCCATCTTGACTGTCGTATCGACCCGCTCGACCGACCATGGCGTGAAGCTATTCTGGACGAAACCTCGAACCGCTGGGATATTCGCTACAAATCGGATGAGATAAACTGAGTTTCATGGTGCAGACAGGTGCAGTCAATACTCACAGCATTTTTCCTTGGAATCCGAACCCAATGTGAAGCCCAATGGAGTAAACAAAGAAGTCAACCTAAGAAACGCTTGGCAAAACGTCATCTCTCGACAGTGATGCCGGTTTTATATTATGTTGATTGTATCCTACTTGTCAACGTTTGTCTTAAAGTGCCGAATAGTGTGCCATGCTGTGTTTTGGCACAGTGTGCAGAGTTAATTACCCCTTGACTCAGAAACTTGTTACACTACCTTATGGTATCAATCTAAACAAGGGGTGCCAACTTTTTTCGTGTACAAAAAATTGTGACATCACTGTCAACAAGTGCAAATTTTACAAGTATTTCAAAATCGCTTCGATCAGCCTTTTTTGCTGAACGGGAAGTGGAGAGTATCGTGGCAAGTGTGTGCGTCGGATAATAATAATCGAAAGCTCCCTCCACGAAATATAAAAGATAAAAAATCATTGCATCGTCTGCAAGGTCAACTTATATCATTCGCGGCGGAGGATGGACAGGAAATGCAACTAACATTCAATGTAATACATTTTTGGTTTGCGTGTAACAACTCGGAAAAAAAGCTCCCTGAACCGTCAAAAAAGTGAGCTTTTAAATTTCTCATGTCGCTTTAACTCCTACTTAACGGATATTTTTACTCGGGCCACAAAGGGATGCAAATATTTTCTTTATTCATAACATCACACGCAAAGTGGATATAAAGACAAGGATTCACTTCAGCTGCTGCTGCTGCTGCTACTGCTCCCAGGCAGGGCCCATCGTTATTCTTTCACGGTCCTGCATGTTTCTTTGTTTTTGCACCGAATAGACTGGGTAGGAGGAGTTGGATGGGTGGTAAATAATGTTATTTGCGCTGGGATTCGGCTCGGTTAAATTGTAGCAAGGAGAAGACATCTAACTGGGTCAAGACCCGGACCGATTTGTTTGCGCCGTTAAGGCTAGGCTCCAAATTCCTATGGCAGATACGATGCGAAGCATTCTGTGTCGCTGAGATTTGGGGGGGGGGGGGGGCTTTGGGTCTTTTAGGAGAGGATGATTCGCTGGGGTTGCCACGGTGAATCGGTTTGTTGAATATTAATTTACGTTACATTTGGTATAGGCGACTGGCTGCATTGACAGTGCAAGTAGATCGAAGTGACAAATGAGGACAGGCGGATATTCTGAAGCTGAACCAAAAAAAGGACAGGGCAAACTGAAGTGGGCTTTAAGTATAAACGCTGGAGCGCTGGAGGCTTGGAGAGATCGTGACAATCCAAAATTGAGAAAAATTGGCTCCGAACTTGTTCTTATCCCCATTTAATTAGAAAATATACTTTGTCGATTTCATTGATTCCTTACGGATAACGGTCATTTGAGTGTTTTCCGATTTGTTCAGCAATCCATTAAAAAATACCAACTCCTGTAAACTAATCTAAGTGCGTAGTCAAGGAAGACTTAAGGCCACGAGCCAGGAATCTTAATTTACAATCGAAAAACATAATGTCGGAAAATGGAGCTCTTGAATGCATCTATCAGTACTCGTAAAACTATGGACATCAGTCGTCACTTAATTTTGATCGTAGCCAAACTGGGGAACCCGAAATGTGATTGGCTATGTACGTATTTGTTTACACAAAGAGTTAGTACTCTCGTAAAATTGAATAAACAAACTGCGCTTCTCGATTGAGTAATTCATGAAAGTTTACTTTGCTTCATCAAACGCAACAAACATCAGCGCTCGTTCTCGACTGTTTACCTGTTTACACGCGTTCTACCGAAAAAAAAAACAAATCCTTTTCATCCACCCGACATCGACTGAAATTGAGTTAGAAATGAAGCGATAGAAGTGAACTCTCTTGGCCAGGAACCGGCAGCTGGAAAAGCAAATCAACAGCGGCTAATTTGCTTCGATCGCGAACCGAATTCCTGCCGGCTGCCATCCGTGCCAGACAACGACCGGCGTCCGAGTCCCATTCCGAGAGCTTTGCATGCCTACGTAAGTCGCACGAGGACAGAGAACAGACCGTGCCTAAGCTATTAATTCTGCAACGTGAAAACACGTGGCGTGGTGATATTTGCTGTGTAAGTATCTCTGGGGGGGAAAAATGCGAACATAGCAAAGAGACCACCCCACCCCCCGCGGTCGTCATCGCTCGATTGATTACTCAATTAATTTCGATTGATGGAGGAAACCAGTCATTGAAAGCGACTGTCGAACAAAGGAAACCAAAGGAAGCTCCTTTTTCCGTTTCGATGGCATCAGAGAAGACTTTTGTGTTGTGCGATTTAGTCGCGTAAGCCTTCTAGCACCACTTTGACATTTTCTGTCAGTGAGGGGCTGAAAGAAGCTGAAAGACGGGAGAGAGAGCGTTCAGCCGAAGGCAACAGTTGTAGGATTATTCTGGGCTGCTAGGTACTATTTCACCTTGAAAACGCGAAAACGCTCCTTATTGTTAGATCGTTAAAATTGCATTGGGGATTAGTTGAAGCGCGAGTACCTCCTTATCTAACGATTGTGCTGTATCCAGGAACACAGGTTTCTCACTTTGTCATTTTTTAGCTAAAGAAGCGTACTCAGACAACCAGTAGTTACTGCCGATAAAGGGTTGTGTGTGTAACATTTAACATATTGTGACTCGTGTTTCTCGGCAACCACTCCACCGAATTGAACACAACAGCCACCAAATAATAGGTGTCATGGTCTCATTGAACGGTATTGAATATTTTTTGACTCGGTCATCTGGTTCCGGAGACGTGGCCGGGGAATTAACTCATGTTTCTCGGCACCCACTGAACCAAATTGGACTCAACAACCGCCAAATGAAAGGTACTATGGTCCCTTATGAATATGTTTGGAATTGGTCAACTGGTTCTGGAGGTATGACCGAAACATGTTCCGGATTGTATGGGCCGTGAGACTACATCTGACTATCACACAAAAAGTAATCGATGCTGAAACTTAAAAAAAACCGTTGGTAGAATTAAAAGTTTGCGTTGGTTCTTTTTGGTAGACAGCGGTTAGCTTTCAAAACAAAAGTCAGCCAACTGTACAATCAAAAGTAGTCCAAGCACAACTTTTAAAAGTTTAAACTTTCAAAATGAATTGTACTACTGTCAAATGAAAAGCATGACTGTATTGAAATTAAAAGTGAATTATTTTTTGTTTCGAAATGAACTTTTTGCATGAATGCTTGGTATAGTTAAAATGACCAGGGTTAGTAGGATTTAAAATTAATTAAAAAAATAAATTTAAGAACAAGCACTTGCAAAATTTTACATCGGTTTTCATTTTTAAAACGCATTGATTATTTGATAGAGAGAAAATAAAAATATTCGTTTGTATTCTAAATATAAAGGTTCTTAACATATCTTAGCTATAATATTACCGTGGACCCCCAGTAATCTGAACGAAAATTCATGCATATTAACAGGGTTCATTTTTAATTTACACTTCTAGTAACCCTATCAGCATCGTAAATTATTTTTTATTTAGGTCTTGCAATTAAATAACAGAATTTAAAAAATATTAATCTTCTAGACTCAAAATGAAATCTAGCTCGCCTACATCGATTCTATTAATAATATTCACATTACCAATGTTGATGTACTTAATGAATGTTTTTAAAATATAATTTCTTATCGCTGTTGTCATGTTACCCAAGATTGACCGTACAAGATCGTCGAAGCTCAGCCTCTGCCAGCCGCCGAGCGTCATCGTCAATTTTCGCTGGATGTGTGCTCAAGCTGCAGAAACTGGAGGGCACTCGCAAAACGTATGTTCCAAAGTCTCGATTCCTACCGCACAGTGCTGACAGTTTGGGTCGTTTGTACAGTCGATGACGTTCATCAGTGTTCTGTCTTCTCGTTCACTAGCAGGTAGACATCAGTATACTGGCTCGACCATTTGCCATTTAAATGATCTTTATTTCTTGTGATTGTGTGGTTTACATGTATGAATTTTTTAAGTGACACAGATGCGTCTTTTCAACTTTAGTACATTTCAGATTTTAATTATTATTTACAGTTCCTAGTCCTATCAGGTCTATTTTAAAGTATGACCACCTTGGTGGGATTGGTTTGATTTGAATTGGAAAAAGGAGACTACTTATAACTACTATTTACAACTACAACTAACCTACAACTACTATGTACACCTAACCTACTATATACAAATTGCTTATCAAAGCATGTTCTGATAAATTACATTTTTGTACAAATTTAGTCTTAATTTCGTTAATTTTGGAATCTATTTTGGCAATGCCTGCCTCTTCATGTAAATTTGTTATTCTAGTGTCGAAAGGACGATCAAGAACCATCCTCAGCACTCTATTCTGAGCTACCTGAATTTTGTTCCTGTGAGTCTGTGCACATGATTCCCACACCGGAGCTGCGTAGAGGATCGCAGGTGCTATGATTTGTTTGTAGACGGCTAGGATCTGTGACAAATCAGCGGATACAGACACCTAACCAAGGCGGAACACTTGACTACGGTTTTCTCCACATGCGAGCGGAATAGGAGCTTTTCGTCAAACAACATCCCGAGATAGGTTACTTCGGCGGACCACTCAACCCTTGTGCCATCCATGATTACAGTACAAGAGGGAGCCGGTTTTAGTTTGGGAGATTGTCGATGGAGGAACATGATTGTTTGTGTTTTGGAAGCATTGATTTTGATTTTCCACGTGGTGGCATAATCAGCAAAGGCGTTAAGGCATCGTTGAAGTTTGTTCGTTATTTCGCGAGGCATCCTTCCTTTGACGGCTATAGCAGTATCATCTGCGAACAGAAATAACACGCAACCGTTACCCAAGGGAGGAATGTCGGAAGTGTAGATGCTGTATAGCAAAGGGCCCAACAGACTTTCTTGCGGAACACCTGCTGGGATGGAAAATGTGCTTGAATTGCAACCATTCAACGATACCCTGAACGACCTTTGCTGAAGGTAGTTACGGGTGATTTTAACAAGATGCAAAGGAAAGTTGAAGTTACAAAGCTTGTATACAAGCCCATTGTGCCAGACATTATCAAACGCTTTCTCAACGTCTAACAATGCCATGGCTGTAGACTTGGATACAGCCTTGTTACTTCGGATGTTATTCATCACCCGTACTAGCTGATGATTTGTGGAGTGCCCCTTCCTGAACCCGAACTGTTCCGGTAGGAGAATGTTGTGTTCCTCGACAAACTTGAGCAAACGATTGAGAATGAGTTTCTCGAACAATTTGCTCAGCGCTGAAAGGAGGCTGATTGGTCTGTAGCTTGAAGCTAGCGTTGGGTCCTTCCCGGGTTTGCGGATAGGTATGATTTTCGCTGTCTTCCAGAATCTTGGAAAGTAGTGCAGTTCCAAGCATCTGTTGAAGACAGCAGCCAGCAGAGAGTGAACCTTCATGCTGAGATTTTTCAATACTAGGTTGAATATTCCGTCAAACCCGAGGGCCTTCATGTTTTTGGTGCATTTCAGCGTTGAGCAAATCTGTTCCACTGTGATTCTATCCTCCGGGGGGATGGCACAAGGGGAGGAATCAAGGTTGAGTACGAATTGCTCAACCTGAACTTCGAGCGGACTTTGGAATATGCTCACCAATCGCATTTGCTTTCTCCTGAGGGGTGATTATGAGCCGATCGTCATCATTTTCATCTTTGAGTGGAGGAATGGGTTTGGGGTGCGTCTTTAGGACCTTAGCTACCTTCCAGAATGGTCTGGAGCGGTCGTCCAGATTCTGGACAAGCCGCCCGAAACTTTCGTTCTGGAGTGAGACCATTCTGGAAGCAATCTCCTTGTTCAGATCGGCCATTTCACGTCTCCTCGCTAGATCTCCGGTTCTCTGGAACTGGCGTCTACGCACATTTCTCAAGCGAATCAGTAATTGGGTGTGGGAATCAATGGCAATAAACTTACCCCTCACAGGAACTCGTCGGACGCACGCCTCGTCAGCCACGGTTATGGCTTGGTGGAGTCCCTCCAACGCTCGGTCGATGTCCTCCACGGTGTCAAGCGACGGGTTGTCGATGATGTGCCTGTCTACCATGCGTCCAAACTGGGCCCAGTTTACGCGATGGTAGTCCTTGCGCAGGCTTGAAGCAGGAGCCACGTTGCAGCCCAGTTCAGCCACCACCGGTTGGTGGTCGGAGCTGAGTTCGTTCAATGCCACCGGCTTGGACAAGCCGATATTTGTCAGGAACAGGTCTAGCGTCGATGGGTTGCCAGCCGGTGAGATAAATGTTGGTTCATCCGAAAACCAAACGGAGTACAGCCCATGCTGTGAGTGGTCGAACAGCAGACGACCGTTCTGGTTCTGCTGGTAGTTCCGCCAGGCCTCATGGCGAGCATTCAGATCTCCTCCAACTACGAAGCGGGAACCGGTACGGGTGATGGTGGACAGATCTTTTTTGAATTTAGCCGCTAGTCCACTGTTGGCGGCACACTGTCGAGGGCAGTAGACGGCGATGAACTGGACGTATCCAGTCGACGACTCCACCTCCACACCAAGGGCCTCGATGATAGAGGTGCGGATATGAGACAGAGTGTGGTATTTTATTCCTTTCTTGACGACGACCGCAACACCACCCCCCCTGGAGCTGGTGCGATCAAGCCGAATAATGTTGTGGTCAGGCAACCAGAAGCTGTCGCCGGACTTTAGATGGGTCTCTGATAGGAGGCCCACGTCGATACTATGCTTGCGGAGGAAGTCAGCAAGCTCGAACTTTTTGGCTCGTACAGAGCAAGCGTTCCACGTCACTATAGTTAACGGTTTAGACGCCATACTGAATGATAAACTTACCGAGCACTTGGATCTGTTCGGGCTTGTTGCGGCACTGACGAAGAGCGCTGGTCATGTCGACGAAAATCCGCAGAGAAGAGTTCGGGATTGGTGTTTTGTGCTGGTGGTTGTCTCCAGAATCCAGGGGGATGGAGAGCTTTGTCAAGCTGTGGCACCAGACGTTTCTTGACGGGGGTCGGATTGCACCCGTGGATTTGCTTGACCGTGTTGCGTAGCACGAAGAAGCGGGAAGTCCTCCACCCTGAATGCCGGAGTGTTTTCCTTCTTTCGTCCTGGTTGGCTTCTTGTGGACGCTTGCTTTCGGATCCGCTTGAAATTCTCGCGTTTGGGACACTGTTTGTCGGACCCTTGATGAGCTTTACCACAGTTGGCGCATTTGCACGTTTCCGACTCGTCGACAACGCACTCGGAGGAAACATGATTTTGGGCGCATTTGCCACAGCGCGGTTTGATGTAGCAGTTTCGGGTGCCATGCCCGAAATTCAGGCAACGCTGACACTGGGTGACGTCGTGACGGCCGCCACGGTATGGCTCCCATTGAACAATGATGAAGTTGATGGAGCGGATGGCCTTCAACGCATTGAGCGTCACCGTTCCCTTCTGGAAATGAACCAGGAAAAGGCAATCCGGGTACGTTTTCACGTTTTCGTCTCTCCTCGTCATCCGGAAGACTGCGATTGGGGCTAGCTTGTAACGGTCCTTAAGTTCTTCTTCGATCGACTTGGGGTTGAAGTTCGGTAAGCCCCTGATGACTACCTTGAAGGGCTTCTCACCGGGGATGTCATGTGTGAAGTATTCCGCCCTGGATTCCTTCAGGTACTTCACGGTTGCTTCGTACTCCGCTTTGGTACGCAGCATCACCTTGGTGCCGATCCTGCTCAGCTTGAATTCAGCTGCAACGCCCAGCGATGTGAGATCGCTAATGAGCGTGTTGAGTGGCACTTTCATCACCACCAGTGGAGGAAGCTTGACTTTTGCCGTACTCGGGACGGCAGAATTTTCATGATCGACGGTACCGCCGAATTCACCGATGTCGCTGACGTTCGTCATGGTGTCACGGCCACTCGCACCATCGGACTGGCCCTGATTCTTCTTCACGAACGCGCAACTCGAACAACTCGACTGAGCGAGCCAAAACCGGACTAAACTGCTTGACTACTACACTATTCGAGCCTCAGTTGGAACCATAAATGTACACATCAACTGGACTGAATAAGTGAAGTGCAAACGATCGACCTGATGATGGGTTATACTGGCTCGACGATAGCCTTCTCGATGATATGTTCATATACACTGAACCAAAACATCCGCAATACTTCGAATGATTATTGCATTGCTCGAGCCCTTTAACAATATGCATTCGAATTTCGGATGATTTTCTTATGGTTGAATTCGTCGTCAGATGATGAACATCCATATGACTGTCATCCAAATACAGGATGATTTTCGTTTGAAAATTAGCTTTAAAACATACGGCACTCAGAGGACAAACATTTAAGACTAGTGTGACATGCAAGTGCTTTTAATTAAATTTATAATTTGATTATCTACATTTCTATACTGAATAGCCATTCCCAAGTAACAATCTAAATGCTTGGAAGATTTATTCTTATTTTATCATTGTTTTATCATAGCATCTCTTCCAGCCTGTGGTTGTATTACGGTTTTGTGTGCTTGTCATAAAATCAGGCCGTCAAGTCGTCTATAAAACTGTTTTATGACTACTAAATTAAAACTCAGACTTCATAGTTTTAACGGTAGCTGTAAGGTGGTTCTGCATCACTACTTATAACTGAAGAATAAAACCAAAACAAAACATACAATTATGTTTTATGGTACACTTTTTATGACCGATATAAAACTTGAAGCAGTCTTAGACCTTCATTAAAGCTTCATTACAACTATCATCTTTATCAGAGGCCTAAGATTCACAGATAAGAAATATACTGCTACAACAAAAAATAATCTGAATTTTTTTGTCATTATAAAAAGCAAATCTATTCAGATATATGAAATGAAAACCCCTTCAGTGCTTCTGAACACGAGGAAGATGAGACGATCGACAATATGAAACTCCTGGAGGAACTACAGTTATACGATCCCTACATAAGGCACAGTGCGGTGAAGGAGCTCTTAAAAATATTGAACAAGCGGCTTTCCGATACACTTCCGAAAGATACACGAACCCTTCTTAAAGCAACGCCGACAGTTTCACTAAATCCGTTTGGAGATGGCCAGTATTGACATCACGGCTTTAAACCTTGTATTGAAAAAGCTTTTAGTGGATCCAATAAGCATTTCTTACATCTTGATTACAAGCGAAAATAGGAGGATCGCTTGGAATGTTGACTTTTTGACAGGTGGTCATGGTTTTTGTTTTGTTTTGATTCGCTGTACCGAATAAAACCAGCAAGCTAGTTATATAGCTTAAATATAACTTAACGCTCTCAATTTGGACTACGAAATGCTAAGATACAACCATTAGGTTTATGTTATGCTATAGAATTCCAATCTAGGAGAATATGTTATATTGAGGTATTTTTAAGGAGTAGCAAGTTATAACGAAAAAAAATGTCGCCGTATGAACAAATTTCACACATTATGAATAATTACGCTTTAATTGATAGGCAATAAAACACTTTCATACATCTATGTATAATTAAATAATATGTGACTGGTTATTGCTCAACAGTAGTAACAGTTTTGTACTAAATAGATAATCTTTGAATGACTCTTTAATGCATGGTGCTAATGCAGACAAATTAAAAATATCCCTATCTTTTAGTATTCATATGGCGCACTAAATTTATGCTCCTATTTGGTATAATAATCACCATAAATATTGCACGGCATGCTGTGAAGCATATACAGATTGGTTTAAAATTATAATAAAGTCGTCTTATTTTCAATGTACAATAATATCAGCCATTATTACCAACTGACAAGGATCATGATTTCACATCAAACATCGAAAGAATAAAACCACAATAAAATATTTCTCAATATTAACTATCATCCAAAAACCCCAACTTAAAACCTTCAAAGTTGTCAAAATGTTTTGCGTATCATGTTTTATCAACTTCTTCAGGAGCGATTTATGCGGTTGTAATATAGTTTTATGGTAGTCATTAGAAGGCTGTTAAAACTTTCTGACCTGGAGGAGGTTTTATGTTTTCATTTTTAACAATCACGTCCAGAGTGTGATAAAACTGACATAAATCCTATGCTCCTAAAGTAGTTCGCATATCAAGTTTTAATGACTGCATTAAAACTGGGCCAATTGGCCATGACATGGCTGTATTGCGGTTCTCAGGTAATTGTTAAAGCAATGTGGTTGTCAGTGAAGGTTTTATAATTTGGTTATATCAACTGCTATTAAACTTAAATAAAACAAAAATTGTTGCTTGGGTTATAAGCCATTCCATTATGGATACAAAATTTTTTCATGGTGTGTAAGTTGCGGCTTACTTGCCAGCCTATAGCTGGCCCGATTTACCCCGGCGGGGCGGCGACGAGCAGAGTACTTCCCCAAAGACGTTCGGATTTGGATGGATTGATACGAAAAGAAAAAGAAAAATACAATTTAAGACGTCTATTATCCTCTAACCTTTCCCTTTTCTCCTCGTTGTCCTCGGTGTCACTCGATGGGGCCCTTCGACGATAGCGGCGACGGTTGCAGATCGTACTTCTTCACGTTAGCTGCCTTGCAGCGGTCCTTGGCGTTTAGCGGGGGGGATGAGCAAGGCTCCTTTATCGGAACCCCCTCGGCGACAATGGTGACGAATCACCGGACCAACTACTCGCCGTAGATGGTCCCGGTAGTCACCGCAGTGCACTACCCAGGCGAACGCTCCTTCGGTTCTGCCTGCTTCGTCCCTCCTTGGCTCTTAACTGCGGTGGCGAGACTGGCTCTACTGGCTGAGCCACCGCAGTGAGGACGGTGGGTGTTCGTGGATCCTTGGGGTTTAGCCGGGAAGCGGAAAAATCCTCGAAATTTAGCTTCCCTTGGCGGCGATCCGACACCCTTCACTGAAGCTCACGAACCACGGCACTTTTCGGGGAAACGACGTCACTTCCACGCGACGGTGCTGGGAATTATCCCTCCAGCGGACACACGCCACGAAAACGGCACTCCAACTTTTCGTTTTTCACTTCAAACGGACGGGGCAAAAAACGCGTCGATTTCCTACCGTGGCTCGTAACTTTCTCTTCGCTGTCCTACTTGACAATCACGGACAATACCACAACCGCCATCGTTCTCCTGCAACCGCGCTCGAATGTTGTGCTGCTTATGTTTTCGCCTTATTTTGCAGCGGGAGGAGAAATGGGACCTAACTTTATTCAACACGCGAGACAATTTTGAACGATAATTTTTACACTATATTCTAATCCTAAAAACATGCCTACACGAATAAAATCTACGATGAAAATAACAAATTAAAATATTTATAAATAAAGCAGTGGTGAGTATGTTGCCGAGCGTGCGACCAAAACAAAAACAAATCATAACAGACAAGGCACACGCTCATGGCAAACACGTTAAAAGGGTGGGTTATTAATTGTCACCCTAGACGAGGGTTACAATCTCGCCCACACCGAGGAGAAAAAAAAATGGCAACAATTTTTTTTTACTAACCCTAACACCTAACACCGAAACAATAATAAATAAACGAATTAAAATGAAAATAAAAAAAATAATATATGAAAATAAAAAATCTGCCTAATCCTAACAACTTTTTCCACAATTATTTAAAAATGTCACAATCAGGGACTTTTACCGACCGGTACTCTAAATCGGTGCTTCGACTTCAAATCGGTCTACAGACAAGAGCTGGGTCTCGCCATCGAGATACGCCAGATCACCATTCTCGCATTCGGGTCACAGTGGGTGAACTGAAATTTTCAATTCCCCTGAGCCAATTCAAATTAACATTCGGAAGCATTCGGCTTCCTAGAACCCTGCAAGTCACAAGTGACCTGCAGTGGAACGGTTGTCATGTTTTTTTTTGTTTTGTCTTCTTATTTTTTTGACTGTCCAGTTTTCGTGTCCTGACGGTATTCATACTCACTGCAGCAGTTGGGGTTTTAATTCATTCCACATTCATCCAAAGTGTTCCACTCATCCTTCAACATTTATTTGGCCTACGCGTTCACCACCAGATCTCACAAGCACTCTGAACTAAACCCCCACATAAATATTTACTATCATTCACACATTCATTCACACAATCTCATTCGCGGCCAAATTCATACTATTCTCATGCAAACCTACTATTTAAAATACCAAAACAACTGGACAAACTGGACGCAAGGGCTGGTCTTTTACGCATCAAGTGAATCACCAATGAATCACTTGAGCAAGACCTCAAACGCGAATATCAGTCTATTTCAATCTGATTCCTTACAGAATCAGATGAATGGCCCTAATTCCAACACATAAAATAAACAATGAAAACAAATTAAAATTGTACACATTAAAAGGGTGTTGTCATCCCTGCGTAAGGAATGATGGTTACGATTTCGCCCAGTGTTTTATCACTGAGGCGTTACGCGCTTAAAGTAACCCCTGAGTGGATCCAAAACAAAGGGCTAACTTCGCCCTCACGGTGAAGTGTCACAAGGAAGAGAAAATGAAAAATTCCCTTGATGACGTCACTCGTCGTGAGAGGAAAGGAGATGACGAAAACGGAAAGTAAACAAAAACATTCCGGCTGCGACGTCGCGATCGTCGCGAACCGCGATTTTACCCGTTTTCGTCGGTTTAGGGTGCTTTTCTCCGGATGAAAAGCACCATCGGTCGTGTGTTTGAGTCCTCCCCGCTGGAAGGAAGTGATTTATTGTGATTATCCCCGTGGAAGAGGGGTCTTTTGGTGATTTTATAATCACACGGACGACCCTACAGGGGTGTTTGATTACCTCCCGGTGATGGGAGGAGTGTTAATTTAATTTTATTTGGCCTTCAATCGGCCTGTTGGTAAACCTGCGTTCCACGGGGCAGTATTTTGGTGTTTGCTGCGAATTGAGGCAGCTACCGTGGAAATCTCCCATGGATGTTTCCTCGACAGTGGAGGATACTGGTGGTGACCCATCCAAACAAGGAGATTGGTGCTATTTGCTGCTTGCCATACTACTTCCTAGCCGAATGTTGTCCTTCGGAAGCTCCCAAGTGAACAACCTGATGAAGAAAACAACAGACGAGAGGAAGTAGTAGGTCGTAGTAAGCCTCGACTGGATTACGCTGGCTTGACGAGGTTTGCTGGCCAGAAACCAAGATTTTTCCCATCCAAGTCAACCAATTCGTAGGAGGAAAGACCTCGACGACGAAGTATTTTTGCGGGTAAGTATTGTGGTCCTAATTTTGCATTGTAGTTAGCGACTGCGTCCGATTGTTTCGTATTGCGACGATATACAAGTTGTCCTACTTCGAACGGTTTAGCAAATTGGCGGTGACGCAAATTATATTGATGACGGACGGTGTCGCTAGCTTTTTTAAGATTTTTCTCCACAATCTCCCGAATTTTTGCTAATCTTTGGTGTCTTACTTTCAGATCATCCTCCAAATCGCCTGAGGTTTTCCTGAAATCTTCTCCCGAGGCCATTTCATTCCCGTGGACTACGAAAAAAGGACTGAACCCGGTAGAGGAGTGAATAGTGGTATTGAGAACCTTCTCAACGTCCGACACATGGACGTCCCAGCTACGTTGATCGGTGCGAGCGTAGGCACGGATAGCGGTGTTGATTGAACGGTTCACTCGTTCAACCGGGTTCGCCTGAGAATGATATTTAGTATTTAACCAATGTGTAACTCCATTTTCTTTTAGGAATTGGCCGAACTCCTTCGATACGAAGGTGGAAGCGTTATCGCTCAGGAGAACCTCTGGACTTCCGTGACGATTAAACCACTGCTCCCGTAGAATGGTGCAAAGGGAGCTACTCTGGATTTTTCGTACAGGGACCAACATCACATACTTGCTGTACACGTCGAGCACGACAAGCAAGTGTTGGTACCCGCGTCTGCTTCTGGGTAGAGGACCGATATAGTCCACTGAAATCATCCTCCATGGTGAGTTTGTAATCCGGGCCTGACCTAGTTCAGGCTGGACCGGCACGAAAGGAGCTTTAATCTCCTTGCACGTTCCGCATTGTTGTAGGAATGTTCTAATTTGAGATGCCATACTTGGCCAAAAATATCTAAGCTTGATCTCGTGAAGGGTTTTGTCAAACCCCACGTGGAGAAGGTTTTCATGCGTCTTCTCGATTATTTCGTGGCGGCACTCCGGTGCGGGAATCAGTTTCCAACTGAACCGCGAGTCGCACGGAACTTCGTCGGTCTTGACGTACTTGTACAGTTGCCCATTTTCGACCTTAAAGTCACAATAATCTTCAGGATTATCAATTACTTTGGATTTTAGATCGCAATACCAATCAGACTTGGTCACTGCCGAGATTTCAGCCACGGCACGGGACAATGCGTCTGGTACAACATTGTCTTTCCCCTTACGATGTTCTATGGTCATATCGTAGAGTTGGAGCTCCAAGCTCCAGCGGCTCAGGCGTGAACCAGTCTTCCACTTGGTTTGCATTATCCAAGTAATCGCTGAGTTATCTGTGATTAGTCGAAAGTGGTAACCTTCCAAATACCCTCGAAAGTTTTCAACCGCCAACACTACCGCAAGCCCTTCCTTTTCGGTTGCATGGTAGTTGCGTTGAGGCGTTGTTAACTTATGTGAAAAATAAGCTACTACTTTCTCACCATCGGGATGCCTTTGCGCGAGCACGGCTGCTACTGCGGTGTCGCTAGCATCAGTTTGAAGGATGAATTCTTTAGAAAAATCCGGTGATACCAAAATTGGAGGAGTGACCAACATTTCCTTGATTTCAAGAAACGCTTTTTCTGCCTCGGAGTTCCAGCTAATTGTCTTGGATTTGGTTTTGAGTAGATCGGTTAGAGACGCTGTCACCTCACTGTACCGATCGATAAAGCGGCGATAGTATCCGCACATCCCTAAGAACCGACGCAACTTCGTGATTGTGATCGGTCTCTCGTAGTCGAGGATGGGTTGAATTTTCTCGGGATTGACTTTCATCCCGTCGCGAGATAGGAAATATCCAAGAAATTTTAGCTGCGGAACTCCAAAACGGGATTTTTCCAAATTAATGGTTAGGTTGGCTTTGCTTAGACAGTCGGCCACCTCTTTCAGCAACTGTACGTGGTGCTCGAAAGTTTCGCTGACGATGATTATGTCATCGAGATAAACGAAGACGAAGGGCTCCAGCTTACCACGACCTAGCACTTGGTCCATTAACCTGGCTAGGGTTGCTGGACTATTTACTAGCCCGAATGGCAGTCGGGTAAACTGGAACATACCTCGACCAGATACACTGAAGGCCGTATACTTCCGACAGTCCTTAGCTAATGGGACCTGGAGGAAAGCCTCCTTTAAATCAATAGTTGATAGGAACCTGGCTTTTGGCAGACTGCCCAGTATACGACCTGGATGCGGGAGCGGATATGCATCACGTACTGTACGCTCGTTGAGAGGCCTGGCGTCTAAGCAAAGGCGAATAGAGTCATCAGGTTTTGTTACGGCGACTATATTCAGTGACCAATCTGAATCCGACTCTTCTATGATTCCCATCGAACGCCATCTGTCTACCTCACTCCATACCTTCGCTAGTTTATGTGGACTCATTTTATAAGGATACCGAATTACTGGATCCTTACCTTGGAATTCTTCCTTTATTACAATCTTGTGCTCGGTTAATGTGGTGGTATTCAATCTGCCCGGTGTAACGCCCTGAAAGAGGGACTTTACTTCTTCTATCCGTTCCGCCTGCTCTGGCGTAAGTGTCGACTCATCCGAGTGCACTTCATCATCCATAACCTGATCAACACAGGGATTTACCAGAGCACAATCATGTAATTCCGGAGTAATTCCGAAGGCTCGCCAAAAGTCCATTCCCAACAGACAGTCCACACTTAAATTTTCGACCACTAGAGTACAGACGACCTTTGTCTTGCCTTTGAAGGTAAAAGGGAAATAACACTGCCCTTGAACTGGCATGATTTGACCATTGGCCGAACGCAGTTTACACGGTTGGTCTAAATCCTTCAAAAGACTGGGAGAAATTCTCTGAAATTGTCGCATACTCATAACTGTGGCATTGCTGCCACTGTCGAGCAAAGCGGCGAACTCGTATCCATGGATTTCAACTAACACGAATGGTCGATTGTCCAAAGGATGATTGAAAATAATGGTTTGTACTGACAAGTGGTCGTTGTAGTCTTCTTCGCAGGACGGTCGAAAATGTTCAAAGACCTCCGGAGGTATGGCTAGTTGTTCGATGGTGCGCTTTTCAGGTTCCAATTGCGGCTTCAATTGGACCGGATCCCGTTTTTTAGGCAGTAGGGGCACCGAGAAGCCTCGAATCCCTTGAATCCACACAGTACACAGAACACACGTTTGGGTTTGGAACACTCTTCGTGTTCGTGTCCTTTAGTTCCGCAATTATAACAAACCCCAAGGTTTGGTGGACGATGTTGATCCACCAAGAAATCTAAACAAATGACGGTTTTCTGTGACTGTGTGGATTTGGAATTCTGGTATGCTTTCTCAGGGAGATTTTTATTCGTCTGTCCACTTATATCTTTGGATTGAATGGAAGACGGTTTATTATTCTGCTGTGAGGCTCCAGAGGCACTCTTGTTGTAAAATGTTTTTGATTTAGCAGCTTTTCCGTTTCCACCGTGCTGGGATTGGTTCGGTTTCGAATTACCATATGCAGGTCTTTCGGAAACTACAGCAACTTCCTTTGGACTTCCAAATACTTTGTGGTAGATTGGAGTCCTAGAAGAATCTATTGTTTTACCGAGACCAAGTAACTCAGCAAGCGTGTTCACCGGTTTGGAAATAAGCACTTGTTTATAATCAGGCCTAAGGTTACGCTTGAGAAGCTCAAGCTTCTCGCTCGGGGATAGTGGCGTGGTCATGGCTCGGAAAATTGACTCCATTTCCAGGTAAAACTGCTGGAAGGATTCGTTCCGTTGTTGGCGACGCTGAGACGCTTTCATCTTCAGCGTGGCGTCGAGTTCCGGGTGAACGAAATTCGCCTTTAACTCGCATACAAGATGATTCCAATTGAAGAGTCGCTTTTGCGACCGCATAGCCTTATACCACGCCAGAGCATTCCCGATGAACAAGTGCATAGCTGAATTAAAAAGTTCCTCTTCCGAAATCTGCTCTGATTCCGCATAGTGGTGAACAGTTTCTAAAAACTCATTCAGTCCAGTCCCTTCATCATTCCCAGCGTATTTATGAATCTTCCAGTCGGCCACCCGTTGTGGTCGACGATAGTACGCGGGCGGCTCAACCGATCCTACACTTCTCCCTTGATTTGGGTAAGTGTAGTTCGGGAGTGTAGGTTGTTTGAAGTGATTCTGAGAATGATAACCAGGTTGGATGAATTTTTTTGAACTGTTCCACAAACCAGAATCCCCTATGTTCTGAATGTTTGCTTTATTTGTAGGCATCGAATATTGCCTTAACAAATCAACTAGATTGTCTGATTCTACCGTTGGTTGTCGGACATCATGCAGTTCCGGATGTTCTGGAATTTCATCCAATCCAAGATCATCCCTTCTGGGCGGCGGATCTTGAACAACAACGTGTGGAAGAATTTGGTTTATGATACACTGCAATCCCGAAACCGTATCACGAAGCTCTTCAACTTCCTGATTCGTTTTCTTTAGATCAGCAGCAATCTTCGTAATAACAGTAATCTCGCTGCTCAGGCTCTTGACCGCACGTTGGAGAGAGCTTACTCGTATATCGCTACGAGACTCATTCAGTGAGATTTGGTCCTGTACGCTTCTAATCTCCGCCCTTATATCACGTAAGACATTCAAAAGTTCTTCTCCTACGGTTTTGTCACTTGGATTTTCAACAACTTGTTGTCCATCTTGGTTCTGTGGTGTGATTTCCGGATCAGGATTTTGATCCATCAAATCATCATCGCCAACTTCGTCTTCTTCTTCCTCATTGGTCGGTGGAGTAGGGGCAGGACTGTCCCCGAAGTGATAGTCCCATAAAGTGATCACTTCCTGCAAACATTTCCTAGTGACCGAAAACTCCTCCCCTACGACATATTTTTCCAAGAGTTGGAGCCGGACTCCCAAATGAAGTAACCTGCTCCGAAATATCTCCTTATTTGGACACCTATACTGTAAATCTTCCCTCATGGACTCAAACTTCCCACGACACGTCCCGAATTCGAATTGAGCATCCCCTTTGAACGACCGAACAGCATTCGTAGCTTGCACTATCTCGCTGTTCAGCAATCCCCTCAAACGACGACGTCTTTGTGATCCCGATTTATCCGACTCAGGAAGGATGACAACACCACGGGAGTTTAATTCAAAGTCAACCTCGTCGGGATGCAAATGATCAACGCGTAGATGCAGATACGCCTCATTGAACTCCGTCAACGTCAACGGTCTGCGTGCCATGTTCAAAAATGAATGGATCACAGATTCAAAATATGGAGATAAATTAAAACCTGCCAACTGTGGAGTGGAGTATGAATACGGTAAGGACCCTTTTTCATTTACTGACGATTCCCTATGATTTTAGGTCACCAAATGTTGCAAATGTCAACCCAAATCGGCTCAGAGGATTTAAAAGCCCCGCTCTGAGAACAAAGTGCTCCGAGATGACGACAACTTGTTCTGCAGACGATGAAATGAAGCGATTCACCGATTAGGAATAAGACAAACACAACAAATAATATTAAACGAACCGCGCCTATTGTGGAAAAAGCCTCACCACTGTTTATTCCACCCAAAATCCAAACTTTGGTGGAAGTACCCCACGCTCGGAAGAAAAAATATTCCTTAAGAATATTTTTTCCTTGTGTATGTTAACGTTGGGCGCCAATTGTAAGTTGCGGCTTACTTGCCAGCCTATAGCTGGCCCGATTTACCCCGGCGGGGCGGCGACGAGCAGAGTACTTCCCCAAAGACGTTCGGATTTGGATGGATTGATACGAAAAGAAAAAGAAAAATACAATTTAAGACGTCTATTATCCTCTAACCTTTCCCTTTTCTCCTCGTTGTCCTCGGTGTCACTCGATGGGGCCCTTCGACGATAGCGGCGACGGTTGCAGATCGTACTTCTTCACGTTAGCTGCCTTGCAGCGGTCCTTGGCGTTTAGCGGGGGGGATGAGCAAGGCTCCTTTATCGGAACCCCCTCGGCGACAATGGTGACGAATCACCGGACCAACTACTCGCCGTAGATGGTCCCGGTAGTCACCGCAGTGCACTACCCAGGCGAACGCTCCTTCGGTTCTGCCTGCTTCGTCCCTCCTTGGCTCTTAACTGCGGTGGCGAGACTGGCTCTACTGGCTGAGCCACCGCAGTGAGGACGGTGGGTGTTCGTGGATCCTTGGGGTTTAGCCGGGAAGCGGAAAAATCCTCGAAATTTAGCTTCCCTTGGCGGCGATCCGACACCCTTCACTGAAGCTCACGAACCACGGCACTTTTCGGGGAAACGACGTCACTTCCACGCGACGGTGCTGGGAATTATCCCTCCAGCGGACACACGCCACGAAAACGGCACTCCAACTTTTCGTTTTTCACTTCAAACGGACGGGGCAAAAAACGCGTCGATTTCCTACCGTGGCTCGTAACTTTCTCTTCGCTGTCCTACTTGACAATCACGGACAATACCACAACCGCCATCGTTCTCCTGCAACCGCGCTCGAATGTTGTGCTGCTTATGTTTTCGCCTTATTTTGCAGCGGGAGGAGAAATGGGACCTAACTTTATTCAACACGCGAGACAATTTTGAACGATAATTTTTACACTATATTCTAATCCTAAAAACATGCCTACACGAATAAAATCTACGATGAAAATAACAAATTAAAATATTTATAAATAAAGCAGTGGTGAGTATGTTGCCGAGCGTGCGACCAAAACAAAAACAAATCATAACAGACAAGGCACACGCTCATGGCAAACACGTTAAAAGGGTGGGTTATTAATTGTCACCCTAGACGAGGGTTACAGGTGAAGGAAACCTCCACCACGAATTAGCCAGACATTGGTTTTCATTATTTACCTATGTTCGAAACAGCTCTGATAGCGATGCATATGCTTCCACCTCGTTTGTCAGCTCAGATCAGCAAATGACATTCGATAGAATTATTAACATCATCGTTTTGAATGATTTGCGTTATGGCGCTGAACCAATACCATATGCATTTCCATTTAGTATGACAGTCATTCTGCAGAGAGCATTACGCATTTCAACTGAAGGCCCTATCCCTTCTCATAACAATTTTCATCCTGTATTCTAGAGGAAAATCATCTGATTTCAAAACAACCGTCATCCGTTGCAGGTATCATTCGATAAAGCGATTTCGGTGATTTGTTTTGAATGGTCTGAGGTTTCATTCGATCAGAGGATGATGTTTGTGTACAGTGTAGTTTCGTTCCACTCTGGGTAGCTCAGTTTGTTCCAAATAGAAACGTTGGATTTGATCGCTGGAGGGGTTTTGATGTGATGTGGAAATAAGGGAATTTGCTGTGAGAGAAGTTTTAGGCAAGGAAGGTCGACAGGGGGAGGAATATTTTGGGCGAGAAGGGACTGATAATAGGAAAAGGAAACGATCTCCTGCAGGTGACGATTGACCCGAAGCGCTTTGCATTTGATCGCTGGTAGTTGCAGTTTCAATCCACCCTGCTCTCTGCTGCGCGCCAACTGCTGCATTGAGACTCGTGCGGGTAGCCCACGAAAAAGGAAAGTGAGCACATTGCGGTGGAATAACACCTTCGCTGTGATGAAGATGAGCAATAGCACTTTCTGCTGCAGGGAAATGGAGCGCATGTTATGCAACCATATGAGTTGCGAGATCCTGGATCCAGGGCTGGAAAGCACCTCAGAGCGTTAGCAAAGCAACTTTGTGCATGCATCTCACAACACTCGACAAAGAGTGTGTGGTTCTCCCATTTACTTCGCACACTCTTTTCCAACTAATCTGTGAGAAAGTGATGCACACAATGAGCGGTACACTCCGTGCGGCGCAGGGAGCGAATATAATACAACAAGCGCTAATGTCTTATTTGAATTTTTTGCAGACTTTGCTTACCACGACTGCAAGCATAGGAGATGAAGAAGACCATAACAAAGAAGAATTTTGTCTTTTTGCATCTTCCCCTTCTGCTTCCTCGCGATTAGCTGCGCAATACGATCTTTGAGCGAGAGTGTAATAGAACGGTCGGTATTTGCGCATTTTTGAGAGTCGCTCAGGACTCGATGGATCCGCAGTACTCGTTACAGGCGGGCCTTCATCACGCGGGAGAGGATTTTAAAATCGAGATGGGAGCTCATTCGTCATAGCTTCATTAATAACGAAGTAGAGCTCTCTAAAGCTGACGTCAAAAGTTCGTAAAGGGTGATACGGTCAAAATTTGGTCAATATCAACTTGACGTATTTCTTTCAATTTTGCATTTAAAAAACCTGAACACCCCTCATTTTGAAGGTGTGTGTGTAGAATGTTGCTCCTATTTTGATTTTGGAATTCACTCTTCAGTTGTCAAAATGCCGTCCAAGCAAGAAGAGCAGCGTATCAAAATTTTGCTCGCGCATCGCGAAAATCCGAGCTACTCGCACGCAAAGTTGGCAAAATCGCTAAAAGTTGCCAAATCAACCGTTACAAATGTAATTAAAGTGTTTGGGGAACGTTTGTCGACAGCCAGGAAGTCTGGATCGGGGGGAAATCGAAAACCGGAAGCCGCTGAGACGACAAAGAGAGTTGCCGGTAGTTTCAAGCGAAACCCTAACCTCTCTCTCCGAGATGCCGCAAATAAGCTGGGTGTATCGTCTACAACCGTGCATCGAGCCAAAAAACGAGCCGGACTATCGACTTACAAGAAGGTAGTGACTCCAAATCGCGATGATAAACAAAATACGACGGCCAAAGCGCGATCCCGGAGGCTGTACACGACGATGCTGACGAAGTTTGACTGCGTGGTAATGGACGACGAAACCTACGTCAAAGCCGACTACAAGCAGCTTCCGGGACAGGAGTTTTATACGGCAAAAGGAAGGGGAAAGGTAGCAGATGTTTTCAAGCACATGAAACTGTCAAAGTTCGCAAAGAAATATCTGGTTTGGCAAGCCATCTGTACCTGTGGCTTGAAAAGCAGCATTTTCATAGCTTCCGGGACTGTCAACCAAGAAATTTACGTGAAAGAGTGTTTGAATAAACGTCTGCTGCCTTTCCTGAAGAAACACGGTTGTTCCGTACTGTTTTGGCCGGATTTGGCATCTTGCCATTACGGTAAAAAGGCCATGGAGTGGTACGCCGCCAACAACGTGCAGGTGGTTCCCAAGGACAAGAACCCTCCCAACACGCCAGAGCTCCGCCCAATTGAGAAATACTGGGCTATTGTCAAGCGGAACCTAAAGAAGACCAAAAAAACTGCTAAGGGCGAGCAGCAGTTCAAGGCAAACTGGCTTTCTGCGGCGAAGAAGGTGGACAAGGTGGCTGTACAAAATCTGATGGCAGGGGTCAAGCGTAAGGCCCGGCAATTCGGATTTGGAAATGCGGAAGCCTAACTGAATATTTTTCTGAATTTTATACTAATTGAACTTGAAAAAGAAATTTAATTTGATTTTTTAAAACAACGATTTCAGCGATTTACACGCGTTTTCCCTTGACCAAATTTTGACCGTATCACCCTTTAGGTGGAACTCTACCGGCAAACCATCGATCCCCGGTGGTTACGGAAGTTTCAAAGCAGGGTTCAAATTAAAAAGTGTGCGTCTCCATTGAGATTATTCAATTGCTTGGACTCAATGGAGACGCATTGTACTTTAAATGCATAAACATGAGATCCCGGTGTGACATGATGTTTCAGAAAATTATATCTCAAAAACGAAACATAATGTATTTGTATATGCGGGTACATTATGTAAAAAAATCGAATACAATTAAAAACCCTACCTACGGTTACTCGTGTGATCATTCGGTGATAAGGAAATCTAGAGAGAGATTAGTATTGCTAAGGGCTCTAGTACTACAATAGAGTATTTCATTGGAATATAATTAAATTTTCAACACTAGCAATTCGGCCTAATGCTCTTCGAATAATGTACATGGCACTAAGATAAATTTCAAAATTCTGAAACTTTTAAAAACATTTAAAATTTCTTTAAATTTCAAATAATTATCTAAATATTGTATCATAGAAGATAATTTGTTGCGATCTTGAAAGTTAATTAATTAACAAAATTCTGAAAATTTATTATAATTTTTAAGGAGTTTTAAGAAAGCAAAGGGGCATGGATGAGTAAATATTCGATTAGAAATTGAATGTTCGACGTTCAGCAAGCTGCTTTTTTACATAGTATGCAAAGTTGACTTCTTTCGGGGAATTCATTCCACTTGTACAGCTATAAGTTGCCACGAAACACATTCTAGCTGCTCCAGCTAGAAGAAAAAAATACTACGACGACTTTCCGTCACCAATCACTTACGACACAACGGCTTCAGTTCACCAGTACACAGCCTGGAAGACGCAGCTCCAGCTCTTCGCTTTCAGACCTTCCTGAAGCTTGCAGTGTTTTCCAGACGTTCTTTAAAACTGCTGTATGTTTCAAAATTTTCCAGAAGATCGTTATAAAATTTCTGAAATTCGCAGAATTTTTGCTTTTACAAAGTAAATTTTGGAGAATTTATTCAAGTTTCAAAAAGCACTGGTAATATCAAGGAATTTGTGACGTGCCCAATTAGGTTCTGGGAACTCCATCAAAGGTTTCTGAATTTTCGGAAACTGTAAAAATTCTGGAAACAATTCATAAGTCCTAGTTGCTCCAATGTAGCTTGGGAAAAATTTCTCTAAAATTACGTGGATTTGAGAAGTTTTTATGAATTTTTCCTAAAATTATTGGAACTTTCCTGAAGTTCTGGGAAGTACTTCGGCGGAGTTATGCGAAGAACTTTTCAAAAGTTCATGGAAAAACTTTTGTAGAGTTCGTGGATAAACTTGCCAGAACTTCAGAAAAGTTCATCCCTAAAGTTCTGGGAAGAACTTCCCTCATGTTCTGGGATGAATTTCCCTCAAGTTCTAGAAGGAACATCTGTAGTTTGTTCAGGTTTTGGGTAGAATTTTTCTTATATTTTGTGAGGAGCTTTTCTGAAGTTCTGCACAGAAGTTTCCCTAGCAGCACACTTGATGCATAACGGTTGAGGCAACTTTTATGTGACTTACTATATTTTAGTCACAACCAAGTTGTTGCAAGATCCTGCCACAGCTTTGTGCTGCTTGGGTTTCTGGAGTTCTGAGAAGAACATCCCTAAAGTTTTGAGAAGAACTTCCCTCAAGTTTGGAAAAATTCCCTGAAGTTGTCGGAAGAACATCCCTGAAGTCGTGGGAAAATTTTCTTAAAGTTCTAGGAAGAACTTCTTTAAAGTTCTTTAATTTCTTTAATTGTGGGAAGTAGCTGCCTGAACTTCCTGGAAGGACTTTTGCTGAGGTTCTGGGAAGAACTTCCCGAAATTACTGGAAAGAACATCCATTAAGTTCAGGAAAGAACTTCCCTAAAGTTCTGAGAAGAAGTTCCATGAAGTTTTGAGAAAAAACTTTCCTCATGTTCTGAGTAGATTTCACTGGAGTTCTGGGAAGAACTTTTCTGGAGTTCTGAGAATACATTTCTGATGTTCTAGAAAGAACTTCCCAATATTTCTGGATAGAACTTTCCTTAAGTTCTGGGAAGAACATCCCTGAAGTCGTAAGATTTTTTTTTCCAAAGCTATACGAATTTTCTTTTTCAAAGTTACTTTAAAGTTCTGGGAAGAATTTCTTCCCAAATTCTGGGAAGAATTTCCCTGGAATTGTGTGAAGTAGTTGCCTGAACTTCTAAGAGGGACTTTTCTGAGGTTCTTTTAAGAACGTCCCTGAAGTACTGGGAAGAACATCCTTTAAGTTCAGAAAAGAACTTCCCTAAAGTTCTGGGAAGAAATTCCATGAAGTTTTGAGGAAAACCTCAAGTTCTGGGAAGATTTTGCTGGAGTTCTGTTCTAGAAATAACTTCCCTATAGGTCTAGATAGAACTTCCTTGACGTTCTGGGAAGAACTTCCCTGAAGATATGGGAAGAATTTTTCTTAAGTTCTAGGAAGGTTTTCTTTACCAGGGTGTCTACTCAATCCAAGGAATCAAATTCCCTGAGTTTTCCAGGTTTTTCCAGGTCGGATGAAAAAAAATTCCAGGTGCCTACAAATTACACACAGTATTATTTTATCTATTTATCCATCTGGAATCCCTTTTATGTACTTATTGATTTATGTTATTTTCGATTGTTCAAACTTGGGCGTTGGTACTTATAAGTCGGCACAGCAAAAAAGATATTGAATATTACAGCAGAACAGATGCACATAGGTTGTTTGATATTAATTTGTACAATTTATGTTTAGTAAATGCATGTTAGTGCAATGTAAAAGTACCTCCACTATTGGTGCATTTATCCTACACATAATTTGCGAAAAGAAATTATATCCATGGGTGTAATATTGTATTTGGTTTTTGCAATCACATTAGTTATTCATACAGTAGCATGCATTACATCAATCAATATTACATTCTTTTTAGGTATTTGTGTAGTATTTTTTAAATTCAAGAATATAAATACAATTAAGAACCCTGTCTACACTATTTCGATAAAACGATATATCAAAATTTGATAACAATATGCTTTCAAAAACAAAATATCATTTTGATCATATGTTTGAGACAGAATAAAAATCATGGTTTCACATGTCTAAAATCTCTTAAGGTCCGTTTTGACTATCTGATTTCTTGGTCTGATTTTGACCGCCGCCATAATGAAAAATCTGCTCGAATTTACTTTCGACACACTTTGTCGAACCCCCCTGTTTGCTGGTGTTCACACTGCTTGCACATGTCGAAAGAACTGTCAATTTAGATTTCAAAACAAAACTGTATCAGGAATCAAAAGTAAATATTTCCATCATGAATTACCGGAAAATTGCTCTAGTTCCAGCAAACGTATTTACTTTTATTATTTTAAATAAAATGAGAAGGAGAAGGTGAACTTTGTGGAGTAGGAAATGGTTGCTCAGGAGGAACACCGGCAGGGATCTGGCTCAACTTGTCCATCAAGAGCTGCGATATGAAGATGAAAATGGATTTCTAAACTTCGCCAGGATGTCGATACCAACTTTAGACAAGCTAGTGGGAAAAGTTCTCACTAGATATACAAGATTCCTTGAGTTCTGAAAATTTCTGTTAACAACTCAATTCTGCAAGGTCTTCAAACCTTCTGACGTTCCTGGAGTTTTGTTTCTGTTCTCCGGTAAAATTTCTTTAAAGATCAACTACATCTCTCTCAAGATCTAAAAATTTTCGTGAAATCGTGTAAATATTTTTTATTTTAACCGCCGAACTTCCCATTAACATTTCTGAGATTCTTGTGATTTTTTTTCAGAAATCCTGTAATTTTTTTCAAAGTTCTGTAACTTTGTTCTGAAGATCTACGAACTTTTCTGATGTTGAATAATGTTTCGAGGATCTCCAAACTTCTGTGAAATACTTTATATTTCACTGTAGATTCTTGGACTTGTCTGAAGTTATGCAAATTTCCCTGAAGATTTGCTAAATTTCGCTTATAGTTTTACAAATTGAGTTGAAATTATTTTTGCTTGCTTGAAGTTTTGAAAATTTCTTTGAACATTTAACTGAAGATCTACGACCTCTCTTGTGATGTTGTTTTTATGAATTTCTGTTAATTACTTTTTATTTGTTTGTAGTTCTGTTCTCAAGATCTACGAGCTACTCTGAAGCTCAACAAATTTCTCAGTAGATCTCCGACCCTCTGAAGCTAAAAAAAAATTCTATGTAGGCTCTCAGACCTGCTGTCTGGCATGCTTATTCTTATACAATACATGCTTCGTATGCTTCCTTTTGCCAGTCTCTCTTTTTCGGCTGTTTCCTTTTTACGACGATTTTGATCCTCCACATACAAATCAGCGAAGAGCGAGCGTGACAAGGCTCTCTGAATGAACTTGTCTTGTTCGCACACGTTGTCTTAGATGTCAGATGCTTGTCAAATCCAGTGTCCTTAAGAAACGTTTCGAGAAACTGAACGAAAAACTTCTTTTGAATTACGAATGAAGTGATAATTGGAAAATTCCCTGAGTGGAACCAAAATTCCCTGAATATTCCAGGTTTTTCCAGAAAAAATAAAATTCCCTTAACTTCCCGGTTTTCCAGGTTTTTTTCAGGTAGTAGACACCCTGTTTACGGTTATCTTGAGAAATTCTTTAAAATTCTGGGAATAATTTCTTCTCAAGTCGTGGGAAGAACTTCCCTTCAATAATGGGAAGTAGTTGCCCGGACTTCTAGAAAGGACTAAATTTCTGAGAAGATTTAACTGGAGTTCTGGGTAGCACTTTTCTGAAGTTGTGAGAAAACCTTTCTGATGTTCTGGAAAGAAATTCCCTATAGGTCTGGATAGAACTTGCCAAAAGTTCAAGGAAGAGCATCCCTGAAGTCGTGAGTTTTCCTAAAGTTCTAGGAAGAACTTCTTTAAAGCTCTCTGGATAATTACTTTAATTAATTTATTTAAATTTCTTCTCAAGTTCAGGAAAGAACTTCCCTAAAGTTCAGGGAAGAAGTTCCATGAAGTTTTGAGAAAAACTTCCCTCATGTTCTGGGTTGATTTACTGGAGTTCAGGGAAGAACTTTTCTGAAATTCGGAGAATACATTTCTGATGTTCTGGAAATAACTTCCCTATAGGTCTGGATAGAACTTTCCTAAAGTTCTGGGAAGAACATCCCTGAAGTCAAAGGCAAATTATCCTAAAGTTCTGGGATTTTTTTCAAAGTTCTCTGAAAGTTTCTTTAAAGTTCTGGGAAGAATTTCTTCCCTGGAATTGTGGGAGGTAGTTGCATGACCTTCTAAGAGGGACTTTTCTAAGGTTTTTTGAAGAACGCCCCTAAAGTACTGGGAAGAACATCCTTTAAGTTCAGGAAAGAACTTCCCTAAAGTTCTGGGAAGAAGTTCCATGAAGTGTTGAGAAACTTGAGGAAAACTTCCCTCAAGTTCTGGAAAGATTTTGCTGGAATTCTGCGAAGAACTTTTCTGAAGTATTGAGAAAACATTTCTGATGTTCTAGAATGAGCTTCCCTATAGGTCTGAATAGAACTTCCTTAACGTTCTGGGAAGAACTTACCTGAAGATATGGGATGAATTTTACTTAAGTTCTAGGAAGGAATTCTTAACAGTTATCTTGAGAATATCTTTAAAGTTCTGGGAATAATTTCTTCTCAAGTCGTGCGAAGAACTTCCCTTCAATAGTGGGAAATAGTTGCCTGGACTTCTAGAAAGGACTAAATTTCTGAGAAGATTTAACTGGAGTTCTGGGTAGCATTTTTCTGAAGTTGTGAGAAAACCTTTCTGATGTTCTGGAAAGAAATTCCCTATAGGTCTGGATAGAACTTGCCAAAAGTTCAAGGAAGAGCATCCCTGAAGTCGTGAGTTTTCCTAAAGTTCTAGGAAGAACTTCTTTAAAGCTCTCTGGATAATTACTTTAATTAATTTATTTAAATTTCTTCTCAAGTTCAGGAAAGAACTTCCCTAAAGTTCAGGGAAGAAGTTCCATGAAGTTTTGAGAAAAACTTCCCTCATGTTCTGGGTTGATTTACTGGAGTTCAGGGAAGAACTTTTCTGAAATTCGGAGAATACATTTCTGATGTTCTGGAAATAACTTCCCTATAGGTCTGGATAGAACTTTCCTAAAGTTCTGGGAAGAACATCCCTGAAGTCAAAGGCAAATTATCCTAAAGTTCTGGGATTTTTTTCAAAGTTCTCTGAAAGTTTCTTTAAAGTTCTGGGAAGAATTTCTTCCCTGGAATTGTGGGAGGTAGTTGCATGACCTTCTAAGAGGGACTTTTCTAAGGTTTTTTGAAGAACGCCCCTAAAGTACTGGGAAGAACATCCTTTAAGTTCAGGAAAGAACTTCCCTAAAGTTCTGGGAAGAAGTTCCATGAAGTGTTGAGAAACTTGAGGAAAACTTCCCTCAAGTTCTGGAAAGATTTTGCTGGAATTCTGCGAAGAACTTTTCTGAAGTATTGAGAAAACATTTCTGATGTTCTAGAATGAGCTTCCCTATAGGTCTGAATAGAACTTCCTTAACGTTCTGGGAAGAACTTACCTGAAGATATGGGATGAATTTTACTTAAGTTCTAGGAAGGAATTCTTAACAGTTATCTTGAGAATATCTTTAAAGTTCTGGGAATAATTTCTTCTCAAGTCGTGCGAAGAACTTCCCTTCAATAGTGGGAAATAGTTGCCTGGACTTCTAGAAAGGACTAAATTTCTGAGAAGATTTAACTGGAGTTCTGGGTAGCATTTTTCTGAAGTTGTGAGAAAACCTTTCTGATGTTCTGGAAAGAAATTCCCTATAGGTCTGGATAGAACTTCCCTAAAGTCGTAGTAAGAGTATCCCTGAAGTCGTGGGAAAATTGTCCTATAGTTTAAGGAAGAACTTCTGTAAAGTTCTCCGAAGAATTACTTTAATTAATTTATTTAAATTTCTTCTCAAGTTCTGAGCCAAACTTCCCTGTAATTGTGGGAAGTAGTTGCCTGAGCTTCTAGGAAGGATTTTTCTGGGGTTCTGGGAAGAACTTCTTTAAATTACTGGGGAAAACATCCCTTTTGGTCAGGAAAGAACATCCCTAAGTACTGAGAAACAATTTCCATGAAATTTTGAGAAAAACTTCCTACAAGTTCTGAGAAAATTTTACTACTCCAGTACAGTAAAATTTTCTCAGAGCTTGAAGGAAGTTTTTCTCCTCTGAAGAGAACTTTACTGAAGTTCTGAGAAAACTTTTCGATAGTTCTAGAATGAACATTTCTAAAGTTTTGGGAAGAGCTTTCCTGAAATTTTGATATTCTAGGAAGAACATCCCTAAAATTCTGGGAAGAGCTTCCTTTCAGTTCTGGGAAAAACTTGTGGATAGAACTTTTCTTGAGTTCTGTGAAAAATTTTCCCGAAGTTTATTTCATGATATTTTTTCAAGTCTTCATGTTGATCAACTGTCCAGAAATTCAAAAAGCGTCTCTCAGATATATTATACCCGTATGATCAAAAATTATTTCGAAAAAATTATTTGTTCAAGTTTTCAGGTTTATCAGGTAATATTCTGAAGATCTTCAAACTGTCCAATAACTTAAATCAAGTATCTCTGATTTCCACCGATGATGACTAGGACCCACTAGGATGATCAGTAATTATTTCAAAACCAACAGATGATCATAAAGCCATCAGGATTTTTTTTCAAGACTTCAGGTTGACGCGGTATTATTTTGAAGATTTTTTGAAGTTCGCAGACTTACTTAAGTTCCCAGAATTATCCTGGTGGAAGCAGACTTCACTGAAGTTCTCAGAATTTTCTTGAAGTTCACCGCCTTTAATGAAATTATTTGAATTGTTTGAAATTCAAAGAATTTTCCATAAATTTGCAGACTTTCTTGAATAAAGTAACATTTTCTTGAAGTTCACAGACTTTCCCGAAGTTCCCAGACTTCCCTTGAGTTCTTGAAATTTTTCTGTATGTTTCAAAACGCAGAATTTTCCTAAAGCTCACCGAATTCACTGAAATAGGCAGAATACTTTTGAAGTTCGCTGTATTTTCTTTAGTTTAGTACAATTGACAGACTTCCTTTAAGTTCACAGACTTCCCTGAAGTTCCCATACATCCTTCAAGTTCGCAGATTGTTCTTAAAATTTGCAGAATTTTCCTGAAGTTTTAAAAAATTTTCTAAACTTTTCAATTTTTTTCCAGCAGGTCGTTGAAATTTTCTGAAGTTCGCTGAATTGCCTGAAGCTCACCGACTTCACTGAAATCCCCAGAAATTTGCGGCCTTCCCATAGGTTTCAAATTTTGATGAAACTCGCAGTCTTTCTTTAATTTAGTACAATTGATAGACTTCCTTTAAGTTCTCAGACTTCCCTGAAGTTCCCAGACATCCCTGAAGTTTGCAGATTGTTCTTAGAATTTGTAGAATTTTCCTGAAGTTCTAGATTTTTTTCTAAACTTTTCAATTTTTTTTTCCAGAGGTTTGTTGAAATTTTCTGAAGTTCGCTGAATTTTCTGAAACTCACCGACTTCACTGAAAACGGCTTTTGAAATTCACAGAATTCCCCCGAAATTCGCGGGTTTCCCAGAGGTTCGCAAATGTCCATGAAGCTCGCAAACTTTCTTCAATTTAGTACAATTTTCTGAAGTTTCATAAAATTCACAGACTTCCTTGAAGCTAGTAGACTTCCCTGAAGTTTCCAGAACTTCCTGAAGCTTCCAGATTGTTCCTGAAATTTTCCGGATTTTTCCCTAAGTTTCAAGTTCGCAGAATTTCCCAGAAAATTGCGGGCTTACCACACACTTAATCTAGCTCGGTAAAATCTCCAACAGCCGATTACCTCGGCATTTAATTTTCCTGATATCTCTGCAAAATATCTGTTTGTTAGCTGATATCTCAGCAAAATGTTATTTGTTAGCTGAGGCTCGGCAATTGTTTTACTGAATCTCAGCAAAATAAATTGCAGAATCGCTCGGCTGTTGGAATCTCAGCGAAAAAAATTAAGTGTGCAGAGGTTCACAAATGTTCATGAAACTCACTGACTTTCTGTAATTTAGTACAATTTTCTAAAGTTTCATAAAGTTTACAGACTTCCATGAAGTTCCCAGACTTCCCGGATGTTCAGAGATTTTTCTTGAAATTTGCATAATTTTTCTAAATTTTCCAAAACTGTTGAATTTTCCTGAAATTCGCTGAATTTTCTGGGAGTTCTGGAAAAAATTTCGGAACTTCTCAAAACATTTCAGAAGTCTGTTGAAATTTTCTGAAGTTCACAGAATTTTCCTGAAGCTCACCGACTTCACTGAAAGTTGCAGAATGGTTTTGAAGTTCGCTGAATTTCCCAGAAATTCGCGGGCTTCCCCTAGGTCGACAAATTTCTATGAAGCTCACAGACTTCCTCTAATTTAGTACAATTTTCTGAAGTTTCATAAAATTCATAGACCTCGTTGAAGCTCGTAGGCCTCCCTTAGCTCAGTCGGTAATGGCGCAGCTACAAAGCAAGACCATGCTGGAGGTGGCTGGGTTCGATCCCCAGGCCGGTCTAGAAATTTTTCGGGTTGGAAAATGTCTCGACTTCCCTGGGCATAGAAGTATGATTGGACTTGTCACACAATTATACCAATGCAAAAATGGTACAGGCATCGAAAGCTCTCAATTAATAACTGTGGAAATGCATCTAGAACACTAAGTTGAGAGCACGCAATAAGCTAATATGCGATATGCAATAAGCTTGAAATGCGAAGAAGAAGAAGAAGCTCGTAGACTTTCCATAAATTTCCTGAAGCTTCCAGATTTTCCCTGAAATTTGCAGAATCATCCTGAAGTTTGCAGAACTTTCCAAAAATTTGCTGAACTTTCGTGAAATTCGCAGAATTCTTCTGGACTTCATGAATTTTTTCTGAACATTTCAAAACTTTCCAGAAGTTCATTGAAATTTTCTGGAGTTCGCAAAATTTTCCTGAGCTCACCAACATCACTGAAATTGGAAGAATTCTTTTGAAGTTCGCAGAATTTCACAGAAATTCGCGGACTTCCCATAGGTTTGCAAATGTACATGAAGCTCACAGACTTTCTTTAATTTAGTACAATTTTCTGAAGTTTCATAAAGTTTACAGACTTTCTTGAAGATCACAGACATCCCTGAGATTCCCAGATTCACCGTGAAATTCGCAGAATTTTCATAAAGTTTGCAGAATTTTCCAAAAATTTGCTGATTTTTCCTGAAATTCACAGAATTTTCTTAGAGATCTTGAAGATTTTCGGAACTGTTCAAAACTTTCCAGAAGTTTGTTGAAATTTTCTGAAGTTCGCAGAATTTTCCTGAAACTTACAGACTTTACTGAAATTAGCAGATTATTTTTGAAGTTAACAAAATTTCCCAGAAAGTTGAGTTCACCAATTGCGATGAAGCTCGCAGAAGTTTCATAAAGTTTACAGACTTTCTTTAAGTTCACAGACTTCCCTGAAGTTCCCAGATTTCCCTGAAGTTCCCTGATTTTTTTTTCTGAAAGTCATGAAGTTGGCAGAATTTTCTAAAAATTTGCTGAACCCTCCTGAAATTTGCAGAATTTTCCTGAAACTTTTCAAAACTTTCCAGAAGTGCATTGAAATTTTCTAAAGTTCACAAAATTTTCTGGAAGCACTGAAATTTGCAGAATACTTATAGTTCGCGGCCTTCCCAAAGGTTCGCAAATTTCCATGAAGCTCGCCGACTTTCTTTAATTTAGTACAATTTTCTGAAGTTTCATAAAATTTACAGACTTTCTTGCAGTTCACACCCAACTAACAATTTGAGTGGATTAACAGCTGAAAAGACCATTTTTTAGCAGAAGAAGCTTATTTTTGCCTGAATAAGCTCTTATTCAACATTCAATGTTTGTTGGGCAATCTTCCCTGAAGATCTCAGATTTCCCTGAAATTCTCAGATTTTTTCTGAAATTTTCAAAATTCTCCTGAGGTTGGTAGAACGTTCCAAAAGTATTATTCGAGATAATCAAATCATCAGTATTTTTCAAAACTTCCCAACAGTTTATTAAAATGTTCAGAAGCTTTCAGAATATACCTGAAGTTCGCTGAAATTCGCTGAGTTTTCCTGAAGTTACCAGAATTGTTTCTGGAATTCGTAGAATTTTCTTGAAGCTCACTGAACTTTCAGGTAGATTACTGAATCTTTCTTAATTTCACACAATTTTCCTGAAGGGCTTAGAACTTCCTAGGAGTTCGTAGAATTTGTCAATAGTAAACTGACCTTCCTTCCTTCCTGACCTGACGAACTTCAAGCAGAATATTTCTGAAGTTTGCAAAATTTTATTATAGCTTTTAGAACTTTTTGTGGTTGTGCACTGTACTGTAGGAAACTGTTGCAGAATAATTTTGGAGTTTGCAGTTTTCATTGAATTTTGAATAATTTTTCTAAAGTTCATAAATTTACCTAGAAGTAAAATTTTCCTAAATTCGTTAAAATTTTCCGATGTTCAAAGAATTTTCCTAAAGTTCATTGAAGTTTAATAAACCTTCATGTTGTTCTCAGAACTTTCATGAAGTTCGTAGAATTCTTGTGGAGTACGCAGGATTTTTCGTATGTTTGTAGAACGTTCTGGATATTCACAGTATTCTATGAAATTTACTGTTTTTTAGGGTTCACATACTTCTCTAATATTTTCAGCAGGAATAAGCAGAATTTACTGAAGTTACCAGTATTTTTCCTGAAGTACGCTAACTTCACTGAAGTAGGCAGAATATTTTTGAAGTTCTCAGACTTCCCTAAATTCAGTGGAATTTTCAGAAGTTCATGGACTTCCCTAAAGTTGGCAGACTTCCTTAAAGTTCACAGACTTCTCTGGAATTCCCAGATTTTTCCTGAAATTCACAGAATCTTCCTGAAGTTTTCAGTACTTTCCAATGTTGCTAAACTTTCCTCCGGATTGTTTACAGTGTTGATGATGACCACCCAAGTAACATTGCAAGCTTTATAGAGGCTATATAGCGTTCTACAAGTATAAATCATGCTCTACAGAACCCTTATAAAACCAAAATTGTTACTTGGGCAAATACGATGTTAAATAAGAGACGTCGAACGCGGTTCCAATCGAGCAATGTAAATAAACAGAAGCGCTTCACGAGGAAAAGCGTTGGGAGTATTGAGATTGAGGTTAACATTTAATTTTTTAGATTTAAAAAAATATAAATAAGTATGAAAAGTATTAATCATCAACCCAGTCAGACCTATTATAATTTTTTAAATCAACATAAATTTCATTATCTGTTCCTTCGTTCAAATCCACAACTATTTCAAAAACGGGAACTGTTTGAATGTATGCGTGTACGATTAACTCGTCGCTTCGCACACAAGCGTATTTTTATGGCTTTTGCTCCCGAGGTTGTCTTCGCATCGCGCAAATTTTGACAGGAAAAACTGTCAACCCGTATTTTGGGTGTAGGCTGGCGAAGCCCCGCAATCCATAATAAACGCCCACAAAGGAAAAGGTCAGTCAATTTGTGCCCCAGTCAACATCATGTGACCTATGGAGAGTGACACTCTTAAACTGATCCCATCTTCTAGATATGGAAAAGCTCCTGCTCCAGAAAACCCTCCAGTCCCAGCTCGGGGAAAATGGGACTCGGCGTCTAAGTGAAGCACTGACTGCCAACCGTACGTTTTAGTAATTTTCGCAGCGCAAGATAATGGCATTCCAAAGCCACATAGAAGGGAGACACCCCTCACTCGGGGGAGCAATAAGCTCTTTCAGACTGATTTGATTAAGTTTGTTTTTGTTGACTCCCTTTAACCGGTACAACATGACCGAATTTCCGGTTCCGTCAACGCAAAATTTCGTTTCAAAGGAGGAAGTGTCCCAATTTGAGGTTTGTTTAACTTTGCGAAAATTTTACGGGTTGCCTCCCATATTATCAAAACAGGCACACAGTGAAGGTGAAATACGAGAGAGAAATTGCCTTAAGGTAGGCAAGCTTCGGTATCCATCGATAGACAAACATGGTTGGCGGTTGGTAGGTATTGCGGGGGATCAGATTAGCCACCGAGGGATCATTCTGGAGATTGTTAGTGCTTTCAATGTTATAGTGGGATTAGATGGGACTTTGAGAGTTTTGTCGATGGTCAGGGGTTAATTAAAACTAGTTGGGGCAAGAATGTCGGCTACAATAATGAATTCCATTTTGCTTTACTTCACAGGTTGACGGTGCTGGCAGTGGTGACGGGAATTTTCCAGTACGACCGGTCCGTCCAGTGCATAGAGCTGCTATGGTACTTCCAGATCGGTTACATTTCCATTTTAAGTTGTAAGTAGAACTGAATCTGATTTATGGACGCCTCTCAAGCCATACCGAATTTCAGGTTGCATCCTGTTAGAAATCGCCATTTGCATTGTTGCGATGCGAGGAAGCATCCTGGACATGGAGCCTCGAGCAGTCATGCCCTACCTGTTGTACACCCGAGTCCTGGTCATGATCGTGGACCTAACCTGGCTGATCCTGGGTGCCATCTGGTTGAAGGACCACTACTTCGACTGTCCCATCCAGGAACCGAAGGGAACGATGATTGCGGTGGTCATCTGCAACCTGTTGGTAATCTTCAGCATGTTCACCACCATCTGGTGCACGTTCGATCCGGCCGGACGGTCTTGGGTCAAGATGAAAAAGTACCAACGATCGATGCGGGAATCGGAATCCCGGTTCAACTACAAACGGAGCGGCAGCCGGAGTCGAAACTGGCGCCAGCGGAAAGTGATACGAGCCTACCAGGACAGCTGGGACCACCGGTGTAGACTGCTGTTTTGCTGCATGGGCAACAGCGATCGAAGTCGGAACTCCTTCACCGACATCGCTCGACTGCTGAGCGACTTCTTCCGGGATCTGGACGTAGTGCCGTCTGACGTGGTGGCAGGTCTCGTTCTGCTGAGGAAGTTCCAGAAGCTGGAACGGGAAGCAGTTGTGCGACAGGTAAGCTTTGAATTTCTGCTTACGTTGCAGCTCCGTTGACTGATAAATCCTGATACTATTATAGCGCAAAAACGGTACCTACGAGTTCCTATCCGGTGTTCCCATTACCGCTAATACTCAGTTCTTGGCGTTGAACGACTCCAAAGACTACGATCACTTTCAGGTAACTTGCCGATTGTCGGCTCTGGTTCCACGCGCTAAACTGAATTCCATTACAGACTGTGATCCGCTACATGTACTTCGCCCAGGGTGCCTACGGCTGGCCTATGTTCCTGATGAGTCACTCCCGGACCGGCATCTGCCAGCTCGGTTCGGAGCTGACGTGTTGTCTTTCCTGCTGCCGACGGAAGACCGGCGTCGACGTGGTGGAGGACAACTGCTGCTTCTGCAACTATGCGGCCCTCAAGAAGATGCTGCAGATCGGGGAGGTAATTCGAACTGGGGAGTGCAACGATGATGATTGCCTAAAATTTGGGAGGCTCGCAGTGGACCGGAACTGCACTTCAAGACCACGGGATGGTCCAATGAGTGTCTGTTTGAACCTGAAAATAGTATTTTGTGGAAGACTTATGGACTTGTTCGTGAAGTCATTTTAACATGTTCTGAAAGATTGCGGGAAAAGTTCTCGAGGATTTGTCTTCTAAGTCATGTTTTTGACTAGGTCTTGTTCTATACTGGGTCTTGTTCTAGACTAGGTCTTGTTCTAGACTAGGTCTTGTTCTAGACTAGGTCTTGTTCTAGACTTAGGCTTGTGTTTGACTAGGTCTTGTTCTAGACTAGTTCTTGTTCAAGACTAGGTATTGTTCTAGACTAGGTCTTGCTTTAAACTAGATCTTGTTCTAAACTAGGTATTGTTCTAAACTCGGTCGCGGTTAGACTAGGTCTTTATCTAGACTAGGTCTTGTTCTAGACTAGGTCTTGTTGTAGACTAGGTCTTGTTCTAGACTAGGTCTTGTTGTAGACTAGGTCTTGTTCCAGACTAGGTCTTGTTGTAGACTAGGTCTTGTTCTAGACTAGGTCTTGTTCTAGACTAGGTATGGTTCTAGACTAGGTCTTTATCTAGACTAGGTTTTGTTCTAGACTATGTCTTGTTCTAGATTAGTTGTTGTTCTACACTAGGTCTTGTTCTAGACTAGGTTTTGTTCTAGACTAGGTCTTGTTTAAACTAGGTCTTGTCTTAGACTAGTTCTTGTTCTAAACTAGGTCTTGTTTTAGATTTGGTCTTGTTCTAGACTAGGTCTTGTTCTAGACTTAGGCTTGTGTTTGCCTAGGTCTTGTTCTAGACTAAGTCTCGTTCAAAAAATAGGATTTGTTCTAGAATAGTTCGTGTTCTAGACTAGGTCTTGTTCTAAACTAGGTCTTGTTCTGAACTAGGTCTTGTTTCAGACTATTTCTTGTTCTAGACTAGGTCTCGTTAAAAAAATAGGGCTTGTTTTCGACTAGGTCTTGTTAAAAAATAGGGCTTGTTCTAGACTAGTTCTTGTTCTAGACTAGGTATTGTTCTAAACTAGGCATTGTTCTAAACTAGGTCTTGTTTTAGACTAGTTTTTGTTCTAGACTAGGTCTTATTCTAGACTAGGTCTTGTTCTAGACTAGTTCTTGTTCAAGACTAGGTATTGTTCTAGACTAGGTCTTGTTCTAAACTAGGTCTTGTTCTAAACTAGGTCTTTTTCTAAACTAGGTCTTGTTCTAAACTAGGTCGCGGTTAGACTAAGTCTTGTTCTAGACTAGGTTTTGTTCTAGACTCGGTCTTGTTTAAACTAGGTCTTGTTTTAGACTAGGTCTTGTTCTAGACTAGGTCTTGTTTTAGACTAGTTCTTTTTCTAAACTAGGTCTTGTTTTAGACTAGGTCTTATTTTAGACTAGGTCGCGGTTAGACTAGGTCTTTATGTAGACTAGGTCTTATTCTAGACGAGGTCTTGTTCTAGATTGGGTCTTGTTTTAGACTAGATTTGGTCTAGACTAGGTCTTTATCTAGACTAGGTCTTGTTCTAAACTAGGTCTTGGTCTGGACTAGGTCTTTATCTATACTTGGTATTGTTCTAGATTATACCTTGTTCTAGACTAGGTCTTTATCTAGACTAGATCCTTTTCTAGATTAGGTCTTGCTCTAGACTAGGCCTTGTTCTATACAACCATGTATTGTAATTGGCCTTGAAACCCTTTAGACTGAAAGCTTCCATTAGTCAGCTAAAGACCTTATGAAGCTTCTGGAAACACGAGATGCAAATGACGGAGCAGTCTCGATCAAAATGCCCATCAAAACTCTATCGATGCCAACTAATCGGGAAAACCCCCGACTGTATTGCAGGTCGAGGTCATCTACGCCACATATCACGTAGACATCGGTGAAACGCCATTCTTCGTTGCCGTCGATTACAACTACAGCAAGATCGTGGTCAGCATCCGCGGTACGCTGAGCATGAAGGACGTCCTGACGGATCTGAACGCCGAAGGAGACTGCCTTCCGCTAACTCCACCCCGCGAAGATTGGATCGGTCATAAGGGCATGGTCCAGGCGGCGATCTACATCAAGAACAAACTGGAGGAGGAGAATCTCATTCAACGGGCCCAGGCCCACAATCCGGCGCGTGGTACTCAGGACTTTGGCCTGGTGCTGGTAGGGCATTCGCTCGGTGCCGGAACGGCAGCCATCCTGGCCATTCTGATGAAGCAGCAGTACGACGATCTGCACTGTTACAGCTATTCACCGCCAGGTGGCCTGTTAAGGTAAGAAGACAATTTTCTCTCCAGGAATTCCTAACCTGATTTGAACCCCCTTTTCAGCATGCCCGCGGTAGAGTATAGCAAATCGTTCATTACCTCGGTAGTGGTAGGGAAGGACGTCGTTCCGCGGATCGGTCTACACCAGATGGAAGCCCTCCGGGCGGATCTGATCAACGCCATCCAGCGGAGCATAGATCCCAAGTGGAAGACGATAGCCTGTTCGGTGATTTGCTGCTGTTGCGGTCCGGAACCGACTTCCGTAACCATGATGTCCACCAAGGAGGAGCACGTTATACGCTACGAACAGGACCGGACCAGTGCCCGCCAGAGCACCGTTCACCCCAACGACAACTCCATTGCCCTGACGCTGCACCACCCTCTGTATCCACCCGGACGAATCATTCACATCGTACGGCACCATCCCAGTCAGGACGAGTAAGTACAACTTTTTTCAGACTCGCAAACGTTTGCAACTGACTTCTATTGACTTTGATAGTTCTCGATGCAGGAAATTTTCACATCTGTCAACGTTTTTCGGGGCGACGCTTTCACCCCTGAATCGTGGCAAAATGGGATACATTCTGCACTCGTTTGCGAAATTGCACTTCCTGTTTACAATAAAGCACCCGGTTTTTCCGCTTCGAAAATTGACACACATACTTGTACATGTAGAAGGGTCATCATCATCATCATCATCACCACCATCAACACTGACACCGACAAGCGAGCGGCAAAATTGACACAGTGTAGTGCTTGGCAAACCTTATGCAAACTTGTACATATACCTGGTGAAGTAACGCAGTTTTGTCAATCCACTTCCTGCATTGCCATTTCAATGCCCTCCCCCCTCCCACGTCCGTTCGCAGGTTGCTTCTTCGACGCGGAGAAAGGATGATGATGGCAGTTTGAGTAGGATGAGGAATAGTTTCGGAGTGTTTAGACTGGTTCATCATATGCGATTTTATCTGTTCTATTTAATTCGATATAATTTGTGCTAAATGCATTACGATGAAAATATGCTTAACCGTACATCAGTCGTAGCTTTGCATTATGTACGGTAGAATTTGAGCATCATGCGATGAATTTCATACGACTTCTTGAAGTCATCAACCGGGTTGATTTGAACCAGTGCAGTCCTGGTCCCACCAGGGCACAAAAAAAAGTATGTCACTTGTAACCACCCGTAAAGAAAGGACATAGAGCAGCTCGAGGATAAAAAAAAAACACGAATCCTTTCATTGCTTTCATGAGATCCATTTTTCCTGTTATTCACCCCTTCTCTGCTGCTGGTTCCGCGCCTCTAGCGCTCGAACGTTTCACGTGACAAGATTCAATTATACCCTGGAGGAAGTTTTGCTTGTACTTACCAACCGACCAAACGACCGACGACAACGATGGGAACCGGTGCCATGCCATGTTTATCTGTGCCTAGAAATGAAAATAAATAAGTGAGAATTATGATGAATGCTGAATATATGCTTGGTGTTCTGCAATTCACCATTGCCCTAGATTGAGAAGCTTCCTCCACTTCCGTTGGCTAGAACACTGTCGTTACTTGCATCCGACACAGTAAATTGAACGGTTTCGAATAGCCAAACTAATTGCAAACATTGCATTAGGTCCTAAGTAACATTGACAGATTCTCTTCGTCGACTTTATCTTTGTATCTCCACGGCCAATTAAAGACATTCCTAGGTTTTTTTTCTGCGCACAGATCGATAAAAGAAGTTTTTATCTAGCATTCAGTACGACAAATACAGCAAAAAACAGTTATGTGCTCAAGTTATTAACGAAGGAGGAAGTCGACGAAAAGAATCGATCAATGTTACTTAAGACCTAATGTAATGTTCAGCTTGAAATAAGTGATTGCCGAATTTTGGATGAAGTGGCCGAATTACCTAAATCCAGCTGATGGAAAATTATTACTCTTGTCTTTAACAGTGCTCATTACTTTAAGGGGGTATTCCCGATCTTTTTTTTCAAAAAATCAAATTTTTTTTTTTCACATTTTTTTGTACTTTAGACTATATACTTTCATCCCCCCAAGCCGTTTTCCGATCAGCGAATTCAGTGTCCAGGCATAGCTGACTAATGGTAAGAACCCCCAAATGGTTTTAACTAAAGTCAAAACTTTAAACGCGTTTTTCTCGAAACCACATTTTTTTTATCGGGCGAAGATTTTTCTCAGAAACTATAAGAGATATTGACTTGAATTTTTGCGCATTTTGTTCCTTATTAAATTCTTTGGAGCTTCTCCCACTTTCAGCCAAAAATATTAACATTTAACATTGTTTGAAGCACCTTAAAGTTGCAAAAAAGCGGGCTAAAAATCGCCTGTTTTTTTCATATGGCCGCCATTTTGTTAATTTGCAAGATTTTTTGCTGCCAACGGGAGAAGCTCCAGAGAATCTTATGCAGATTATTATTTCATCACGAAATCTGTTTCAGATGAAGCCGTTCCAGAGAAAAGTCTTCGCCCGTCCAGGCGTTTGCGGCGAACAGGGGTCTGTTTGTCGCCATTTTGTGACGTCAATAATGTCTTTTTTATGTCGAAAAAAAATTATTTGTAAACTTTAATGTTCAATAAACAAGAATCCCAAAGAGTTAGGCGCATTACTATTCATTTTCCTTGAAAAAAAATTAATTGAAAAACAGGCCGAAAAAAGGCAAAAGATTGGGAATACCCCCTTAAATGATCTTTATTTCTTGTATTTGTGTGGTTTACATGTATTACTTTTCAAGTGACACAGATGCGTTTTTTCAACTTTAGTTCATTTGAAATTTCAATTATTATTAATTACAGTTCCTAGTCCTATCAGGCTTGTTTTAAGAATGACCACCTTGGTGGGATGGATTTGTTTTAAATATAAAAAAGGAGACTACTTATAACTACAACTAACCTACAACTACTATATACACCTAATCTACTATATACAAATTGCTTATCAAAGCATGTTCTGATAAAATACATTTCTGTGTAAATTTAGTGTAAATTTCGTTAATTTTGGAATCTATTTTGGCAATGCCTGCCTCTTCGTGTAAATTTGTTATTCTAGTGTCGAAAGGACGATCAAGTACCATCCTCAGCACTCTATTCTGAGCGACCTGAATTTTGTTCCTGTGAGTCTGTGCACATGATTCCCACACCGGAGCTGCGTAGAGGATCGCAGGTGCTATGATTTGTTTGTAGACGGCTAGGATCTGCGGCAAATCAGCGGATACAGACACCTAACCAAGGCAGAACATTTGACTACAGGTTTCTCTACATGCGCACGGAAGAGGAGCTTTTCATCAAACAACGGCCCTTATTACGGGTGTCACTTCACGGTGAAAACGAAGTGAAGTGAGTAGTTGTCACTCACGGTGAAGTGATTGCCGTGTAAATCAAATGAGAATCACTTCACCGTGAGTGATAAGTTGTCACTTCACCGTTATGTGACATCGGTAATAAGGGCCAACATCCCGAGATAGAATACTTCGGCAGACCACTCAACCCTTGTGCCATCCATGATTACAGTACAAGGTAGAGCCGGTTTCAGTTTGGGTGATTGCCGATGGAGGAACATGATCGCTTGTGTTTTGGAGGCATTGATTTTGATTTTCCACGTGGTGGCATAATCAGCAAAGGCGTTAAGGCATCGTTGAAGTTTGATCGTTATTTCGCAAGGCATTCTTCCCTTGACGGCTATTGCGGTATCATCTGCGAACAGGAAAAACACGCAACCGTCACCGATGGGAGGAATGTCGGAAGTGTAAATGCTGTAAAGCAAGGGGCCCAGCAGACTGCCTTGCGAGACTCCTGCTGGGATGGAAAACGTGTCGGAAAGACAACCATTCAACGATACCTTAAACGACCTTTGCTGAAGGTAGTTACGGGTGATTTGGAAAGTAATGGAAAGTAGAAGTTACAAAGCTTGTATACAAGCCCATTGTGCCAGACATTATCAAACGCTTTCTCAACGTCTAACAAGGCCATGGCTGTGGACTTGGATACAGCTTTGTTACTTCGGATGTTATTATTGGGTGATTGGTGGAGTGCCCCTTTCTGAACCCAAACTGTTCCGGAAGGAGAATGTCGACAAACTTGAGCAAACGATTGAGAATGAGTTTCTCGAACAATTTGTTCAGCGCTGAAAGGAGGCTGATTGGTCTGTAGCTTGAAGGCAATTAATGTTGGATCCTTACCGGGCTTACGGATTGGTATGATTTGTGCTACTTTCCAGATGCTTGGAAAGTAGTGCAGTTCCAAACATCTGTTGAAGATAGTGGTTAGAAGAGACTGCACTTTCATGCTGAGTCTCTTCAAGATCAAGTTGAATATACCGTCATACTCGGGAGCTTTCATGTTCTTGGTGCATTTCAGCACTGAGCAAATCTGTTGTATTGTAATCATATCCGCCGGAGGCACGACACAAGGGGAAACATCTAGGTTTTGAACGCATTGCGCAACCTGATCATCGAGCGGACTTTGGATAGTCAAGCCAAGCAAATGCGATGAAGCGACATGCTTGCCGATCGCATTTGTTTTCTCCTGTGGGGTGATTGAAAGCCGATCGTCATCATTTTCGACTCTGAGAGGTGGAATGGGTTTGGGATGAGTTTTCAGGACCTTGGCTATGGTCTTGAGCGGTCGTCCAGATTCTGGACAAGCCGCCCAAAACTTTCGTTCCAGCGTGAGACTATTCTGGAAGCAATCTCCTTGTTCAGATCGGCCATTTCACGTTTCCTCGCTAGATCTCCGGTTCTCTGGAACTGGCGTCTACGCACATTTCTCAAGCGAATCAGTAATTGGGTGTGGGAATCAATGGCAATAAACTTACCCCTCACAGGAATTCGTCGGGCGCACGCCTCGTCAGCCACGGTTATGGCTTGGTGGAGTCCCTCCAACGCTCGGTCGATGTCCTCCACGGTGTCAAGCGGCGGATTATCGATGATGTGCCTGTCTACCACGCGTCCAAACTGGGCCCAGTTTACGCGATGGTAGTCCTTGCGCAGGCTTGAAGCAGGAGCCACGTTGCAGCCCAGTTCAGCCACCACCGGTTGGTGGTCGGAGCTGAGTTCGTTCAATGCTACCGGCGTGGACAAGCCGATATTTGTCAGGAACAGGTCTAGCGTCGATGGGTTGCCCGCCGGTGAGATGAATGTTGGTTCATCCGAAAACCAAACGGAGTACAGCCCATGCTGTGAGTGGTCGAACAGGAGACGACCGTTCTGGTTCTGCTGGTAGTTCCGCCAGGCCTCATGGCGAGCATTCAGATCTCCTCCAACTACGAAGCGGGAACCGGTACGGGTGATGGTGGACAGGTCCTTCTTGAATTTAGCCGCTAATCCACTGCTGGCGGCACACTGTCAAGGGCAGTAGACGGCGACGAACTGGACGTATCCAGTCGACGACTCCACCTCCACACCAAGGGCCTCGATGATAGAGGTGCGGATATGGGACAGAGTGTGGTATTTTATTCCTTTCTTGACGACGACCGCAACACCACCCCCCCTGGAGCTGGTGCGATCAAGCCGGATAATATTGTGGTCAGGCAACCAGAAGCTGTCGCCGGACTTTAGATGGGTCTCTAATAGGAGACCCACGTCGATACTATACTTGCGGAGGAAGTCAGCAAGCTCGAACTTTTTGGCTCGTACAGAGCAAGCATTCCACGTGACTATAGTTAACGGTTTAGACGCCATACTGAATGATAAACTTACCGAGCACTTGGATCTGTTCGGGCTTCATCAGCTCATCCGCAGAGAAGAGTTCGGGATTGGCGTTTTGTGCTGGTGGTTGTCTCCAGAATCCAGGGGGGGGGGGATAGAGAGCTTTGTTCAGCTGTGGCACCAGACGTTTCTTGACGGGGGTCGGATTGCACCCGTGGATTTGCTTGACCGTGTTGCGTAGCACGAAGAGGCGGGAAGTCCTCCACTCTGAATGCCGGAGTGTTTTCCTTCTTCCGTCCTGGTTGGCTTCTTGTGGACGCTTGCTTTCGGATGCGCTTGAAAGTCTCGCGTTTGGGACACTGTTTGTCGGACCCTTGATGAGCTTTACCACAGTTGGCGCATTTGCACGTTTCCGACTCGTCGACAACGCACTCGGAGGAAACATGATTTTGGGCGCATTTGCCACAGCGCGGTTTGATGTAGCAGTTTCGGGTGCCATGCCCGAAATTCAGGCAACGCTGACTGGGTGACGTCGTGACGGCCGCCACGGTATGGCTCCCATTGAACAATGATGAAGTTGATGGAGCGGATGGCCTTCAACGCATTGAGCGTCACCGTTCCCTTCTGGAAATGAACCAGGAAAAGGCAATCCGGGTACGTTTTCACGTTTTCGTCTCTCCTCGTCATCCGGAAGACTGCGATTGGGGCTAGCTTGTAACGGTCCTTAACTTCTTCTTCGATCGACTTGGGGTTGAAGTTCGGTAAGCCCCTGATGACTACCTTGAAGGGCTTCTCACCGGGGATGTCATGTGTGATTTATTCCGCCCTGGAATCCTTCAGGTACTTCACGGTTGCTTCGTACTCCGCTTTGGTACGCAGCATCACCTTGGTGCCGATCCTGCTCAGCTTGAATTCAGCTGCAACGCCCAGCGATGTGAGATCGCCAACGAGCGTGTTGAGTGGCACTTTCATCACCACCAGTGGAGGAAGCTTGACTTTTACCGCACTCGGGACGGCAGAATTTTCATGCTCGACGGTACCGCCGAATTCACCGATGTCGCTGACGTTCGTCATGGTGTCACGGCCACTCGCACCATCGGACTGGCCCTGATTCTTCTTCCTTTTCTTCGTCCGCTTCACTTCCGCTGGTAAGGCATTCCCAACATCGGTGGGAAGAGTAGCGTACCTATTTGTGATAAGTACACACGAGCTACCTTCACCACTATTCTCCACTTTCTCTCGGAGCTTGCTCCGGGAGCGCTGCCTTCCCGTCACACGATGCAACCGGCACTACGACACGAACAAACGCGCAACTCGAACAACTCGACTGAGCGAGCCAAAACCGGACTAAACTGCTTGACTACTACACTATTCGAGTCTCAGTTGGAACCATAAATGTACATCAACTGGACTGAATGAGTGAAGTGCAAACGACTGTTGAATAATATCTATGGAAGGAACAGTGCCGGGCCAACAGGCTTATTGGTGTTAGTGAAATGTGCAATGTATTTCACTGACTTCTCGCCGCAAGATCTCACTAATACAACCTTGCTAGTGAAGCCGTGTAAAATCAATTTGTTTATTGTTTTCAACACGAAATCAGCTGTCAAAGTGTTCGACATTAAAGAGGCTGAATTTATAAAGAGACGACATGTCAAAATTGGAACAATCGATTGTCTGTCAAAGTCATAGTAAAATTCATTCAAATCGAGCAGAAGACCTGTCAAATGACCCCGTTTTTATAAATTCAGGCTCTTTATTCGACATGACAGCGGTTTGTTTCAGCGTTGCCAGATATACCGATTTATCGGTATTTATACCGATTTCCGAACTAGATACCGATATACAGATAAGGTTCCACAGAATACCGATTTTTGAGGTTTTATACCGATATATACCGATTTTTTAAATAATCAACATCAAAAATTTTGTGTTAGACTTGTATCTTTTTGAATATCTAAAATTTTTAGTCTTTAAATTCTAAAAAAAAAATCATCTTCAAAAATGTCTTATGGATACTCTTTCGATTAATGTTTCAATTTCCCCACCGTTTTTGGCTACCCATGAATCGATAAACAGTCGATGGCTCTTTCTGGTAATTCCGGGGGAATCGGGAAATACTTTTTAAACATTATTTAGCTTCCTGGATTTTCTTCCATCTTTCCCTGGAGTTTTCTATTTACGATTCCTCTCGGAAACTTATTTCGACTTCTCTTGGAAGCTTCTTCAGCCTTCACTCGAATGATTCTTCCTTCACACTAGCTGCAGGAACTTTTGAAAAAGTTCTGAAACTTCAGAAAAGTCCAGACCTATTGAGTAAGTTTCGATAAATTATAGAAAGTAACTTCTGTTAAAATTCTAAAACCCCGTCCAGCGAACTCCAGTGAACTTAACGAGACATCATAAATATTTTGGATACTTCACAAGGCCAAAGAACTTCTGGGAAAGTTAATGGTTTTCAGGACAGTTCCATTAGTTTCAGGAGAATTGAGAGAACATTAGGAAGCTCCGAGAACATCAGGACAATCAGATCAGTCCAATAAATTTCAAGGAAATCGCTGAAATTTTAAAGGAGTTCTGAGAAACTCAGGCAATTGCCGAAAACTTCAGCAATGTTCCGAGGGGCTCATACAAATTTAAGAAACGTAAGGGAAGTTAGTTCCGTGCTTATTGATGGCAGCGTCGATAATTTTTAAAAATTAGGAAAATCGAGAAGATCAGAGAACTTCAATGCTGATGTTATAATAAATTCAAGAAAATTGTGAGAGTGCTTAAAAAATTCCATAATCTTCAAGAAAGTCTAGAAACCTTCAAAGTTGATTAGAGATATTCCGGTGGTGTCATCATAATCAGGGAAGTTCCAATTATTTCAAAGATGACCAGAGTACTCCAAAACAGCCCGAGGAAGTATGGAATATTCCTAAGTACATTTCAGGAATGTTCCAAAAATTTCAGGGGCATTGCGGGGTCTTCAGGGATGTTTTATGACCATTTGGAAAATTTTCTGGATCATTAGAACATCCTCCAAGAGCTCTTTCTTCCGGAATTATGTCCTTGTTTCTTTCGACAGTTCCGTAAGCGCTCTGGCTTCCGACTTTCTCCAGAATCTACCTTAGGAAGTTCTGCCAGCGTCTCCAAGAAGTTTGGTCCGTCTTCTCCAGGAAGTTCAATTAAACTTTTCCCAGAAATTTCTTTCGTCTAGTTCTGGAATTTTGTCCAGTTGTTTTTTTTTTTGACTTCTTTCGGAAGGTTTTTCCGGGCTTCTTCTGGCTTCCCCTGGAAATGGCTACTTCTGGAATTTATTTCCGGTTTCCGAAACTTTTCTGCCTTCCTTTGAATGTGAAATCCGTTCTCTGAGTTTCTTTAAATTTTCGCCAGAAGTTCCTAAATTTATGTCTTCGAAGTTCCGCGGATGTTTTTCCGACTTCTCTCAGAACCTACCTCTAATAACCTCCAGGAGAACTTCTTTCTCTTGCTCTTGTTTTCAGCTTCCTGCAGAAGCTATTTCAAACATTCCCCAGAGTTTTCTTCCGGAATTTTCCGATCATAGCCCAAAAGTTAAAATTTTCGCTTTCAAAAACGCCAAAAATATAAAATTAATTAAAATAGTAAATACAGATAAACACCGATTTTTTTCAACCTTTGATACCGATAAGCTTTAAAACATTCTAGCAACGCTGGTTTGTTTTCTAATATCTAATACCAGTAAAATGCGTGTATTAGTGAAACTGCTCGCTAATACTAACGGTTACACGAAACAGCTGTTGGCAGTGACGTAAATCTCACTGTTCGCGGTATGGAATGTTATGGTAGAGTCAGGTCGTCACTTGAGTGCTCAGCGATGTTTACAATATTTTTGCTTCTAACACCAGTAAGTTGCTTCTTGGCCCGGACCTTATATAAACATCAGTGCTCAAATAGAACTGGTGGCAATGTATGACGCAGTGATTAAAACTAATTTTTGTTGCAATTCTACCTGACGAATAACTCAATGTGTATCATTAATCGCAAGTTCTTTAAAGTTGAGTAGCTGTTGGCACTTTTCTGTGAACTTCATCGTAGCGACATCGTAGAGTTGGCTTTCTGTTTAGCGCCCAAGCACCAGATTCAGAACACGGGTCCGAAGCCTTACCATAATCCAATGTTATGCGCCAACCGATGCTGCCGAATTGCAGGACAAAGATAACTTTTACAGTCAACTGAATGCTGTCGTGGATAAGACTCCAAGAGGTGATATCAAGATCTACACAGGCGACTTCAATGCGACAACTCGGCTCCGACAACTCGAACTATGAGCGCATTATGGGACGCCATGGTCTCAGAGATATGAGCGAGAACGACGAGATGCTTGCAGAGTTTTGTGGCAACAACGACATGGTGATCGGGGGCTCGCTCTTCCCCCATCGCCCAGTGCATAAAGTCACATGGGTCTCCCGTGATGGATATTCAGAGAACCAAATCGACCACATCTGCATCAGCCGAAAATGGAGACGGAGCCTTCTTGATGTTCGGAATAAACGCAGTGCTGACATCGCGTCTGACCATCATCTCCTGGTCGGTGAGATCCACCTACGCATTGCGCGGGTTCAACGGCAGGATGAGAGACTCGGGCGGCGATTCAACACACGCCGACTGGAAGACCCAGCAGTGAAGAGATCGTTCGTCGAAGAACTCGAGGCTCGCGCAGCTAATATTCCGGAAGGTGGCAGCGTAGAAAAACAGTGAACGAGCATCAAAAGTGCCTTTATTGAAACAAGCGAGAACAACCTGGGTGAGCTGCGCACTCAGAGGAAGGAGTGGATCACCGATGAAACCTGGAGAAAGATCGAGGAGCAGAGAGAAGCAAAAGCCCGAGGAGTCAAGAACGAGGCCCGTCAGCGGTATTCGGCTCTAGAGAGGGAAGTTAAGCGTTCCTGTATACGGGACAAGCGATCGTGAGTGGACTCCCTGGCTGATGAAGGGGAGAAAGCCGCAGCAACTGGCGATATCCGCCTCTTCTATGATGTTTCACGACGCCTGAGCGGGGGAAGGATGAACCCAAGGATGCCTGTGAAAGACGCGACTGGACAGTTGCTCACCGACCCCACTTTGAACAACTTGTCGAAGTTTCAACGGTCGACCAACCATCAACATCTCGGCATGATCCGCCAAGGGTGAGGCGCGTTACTCGCGTCAAAACTGAAGCTCCATCATTGCAGGAGATGGAAGCAGACATCCAAAGAATAAAGTCCAACAAAGCCCCGGGGGTCGATCGCATATCAGCAGAGATGCTCAAAGCTGACCCCATGCTATCCTCACAAATGTTGCATCAACTATTCGTCAATATGTGGGACACCGCCACTTTTCCGGCCGACTGGATGCAGGGATGCGTCTTGGTAAAAGTCCCCAAGAAGGGGGATCCAACTTCTCAAAGTTCTGTGTAAAGTTATCCTCAATCGGATACAGGAGAAGATCGACGCGACTGTCCGACGACAGCAGGCAGGATTCCGTGCTGGAAGATCCTGTGTGGACCATATTGTCACGCTCCGCATCATCCTGGAGCAGGTCAATGAGTTCCAAGAGTCCCTGTACTTGGTATTCATTGACTACGAAAAAGCTTTCAACCGACTAAACCAAGAAAACTTGTAGGGCGCTTTGAAACGCAAGGGAGTCCCTGATAAGATCGTCAACCTCATCGAAGCGCAGTACGAGGCTTTCTCATGCAAAGTGTTGCACAACGGAGCTTTGTCTGACCCGATTCGGGTTATCGCGGGTGTGTCGTAATCGACGAGATCATGGTTGGAGCCGTTGACCGTGTACCGAATCGTGGGTTGCTGTGGCAGCCTATTACTATGGAGCATCTCAACGACTTCGATTTGGCTGATGATGTTGCGTTATTAGCACAACGGCGCTCTGACATGCAGAGTAAGCTCGACGACCTTGTGGAACGCTCCTCTGAAGCAGGTCTAACCATCAATGTCAACAAGACCAAATCGTTGGATGTCAACATGGAAAACCTTTCCAATTCCACGGTAGCCAGACAGGCAGTGGAGAAAGCCGAAAGCTTCCAATATCTTGGCAGCCAGATAGCGTCGGACGGCGGCAACAAGAGCGACATAGAAGGCGAGGGCTGCTTTTGCCAGTTTGCGAAATGTATGGAGAGCGAATCAGATCAGTCGACGCAACAAAATCCGATTTTTTAACTCGAACGTGAAGTCTGTGCTGACGCCAGTGAAACATGGTGTGTATCAGCGGAGAACCTTCAGAAGTTGCAGGTGTTTATCAACCGATGCCTGCGGTACATAATTCGTGCCTGATGGCCCCACAATTGGATCTCAAATGCCGAGCTTCATCGTTTGTGCCATCAGACGCCGATAGAGACAGAAATTCGTGAACGGAAGTGGAGGTGGGTCGACCACACACTACGACGGAGCGGAAACGAAATCTGCAAGCAAGCACTGGACTGGAATCCAGCAGGACATCGCAGCAGAGGCAGACCCAGAGGCTCGTGGCGGCGGAGCCTAAACAGTGAAATTAAGAAGATTAAGTCCAAAGCTAGTAAACGCCCAGGATGGAAATCTTTCACAAAGACCCTTTGCACCCCTGGAGGTGCGCAGAATCGTTAAGTTAGTAAGTTCATCGTAGGAAGGCGAACCTCAGAGCACTTAGAAGCGCAAATATTGACGCAGAACAAAGGGTCGAAAAATGCTACGAAAGTTAAAAGTCTCGCGTAACATTTGAAAAGGGCCTACCCTCATTGATCGATTCTCTTCATCGACTTTCTCTTTATTTCTATATGGGGGTACACTTTGTGAAAACCGAAAATGGAACATGTAACAAAATTATGAAAGATTTTGAACGTTAATTACTCAGCTGCCCCTGGACCAATTGCAACCATTTTATCACCAATCGATCAGAAATATGTCTACGCATCTTTATAATTTTGTTTAAAATTCTTTAAAATTTAGACTTTATCATTTTTCAAAATGCCACTATTGAAAATTGCACAGATGTGCTACTATCAACAATCAATACGAAACTAACGATTTTAAATTGGCTCACCACTTTAGTAGCCTATTGGTCTCAAGCAAACGATTAACGTACCCTATTCTAGTTGAAATTCTATTACTACACTATGTTTGTTTTGATTCGCTATGAAAGTTTGACAGATAACATCAGGGGTGTGTGGATTCATGCAGAACATGCTCGCGTCATAGCACACCACATCCTCCTTAATGATAAGGCTGATTGGCCCCCACAGCTCGTAGACACTCTCTTGCAGGCGTACTCGACGTGGCAGCCGAAGCTGAGCTTATCATCGAGCATAACCCCCAAGAGTTTCAGAGAGCGCACAGACCTTATTGTGCTTCCGCCGACTGTCAACGTCGCATGCTGTACTAACATGCGATTGTTGACTACGACCACTTCCGTCTTGTGATGGGCAAGCTCCAGTTTCCTGGATCTCATCCATTCCTCCACAAGCTTGACGCAGTGAGCCGCTGTCAGCTCTACCTCCTCGAGGGATTCCCCGTAGACTACCAGCGTGACATCGTCGGCAAAACCTACAATTTTCACGCCTACCGGGAATCTTGTCCTCTAAAGTCCATCGTACATGACGTTCCATAACACCGGGCCCAGGATGGAGCCTTGTGGCACTCATGCGGTGACTCTAACGCATTTTTCGTCATCTTCTGTGTCGTACATCAACACACGATTCTGGAAGTAGCTTTCCAGAATCTTATACAGCCCTCCGGGAATTTGGAGCTGGTGTAGCGAGCGGGCTATCGCCCCCCAGCACGCGCTGTTGAACGCGTTCTTCACATCTAAGGTTACCACCGCGCAGTAACGAATGCCCCTTCGTTTCCGGTGGACCACCTCTGCCGTCTGGATGACGTCGCGGATATGGCATCCACCGTGGATCTGCCCTTACGGAACCCGTACTGGCTGCTTGACAGGCCGTCTACACCTTCGGTGTAGGCCGACAACCTGTTGAGGATGACCCTCTCAAGCAGTTTCCCAGTGGTGTCCAGCAAACAAATAGGCCTGTATGCTGACGGGTCCCCAGGGGGTTTTCCTGGCTTCGGGAGCAGCACCAGCCTCTGCCGCTTCCACGCATCTGGGAAGATGCCTACGTCCAGACATGTCTGAAAAACAGAACGGAACATGTCTGGATTTTCCGCAACGGCGACCCTCAGAGCCACAACCGGGATCCCATCTGGGCCCGGAGCCTTGCCCACCATCAGCGACTTGGCAATGCCGCTAAGTTCACTGTTCGTCACTCTAGAAACTTCTCCCTGATCCGCGCCTGAGATCCGCGGCCAGGAATCTACGTCCTTACGCGAGAACAGGAACCCAACGATTGGAGCCAGTACCGCTGGTGATCTCTCCGGGGGTGCCGTCACGCCGCGGGTCTTTGCCATGACCACTTTGTAGGAAATCCCCCCATGGGTTCGTGTTGGCGCTTTGGCATAAGCTGTTAAAGCACGCACGCTTGCGTCTGGCGATCTCTTTATTGAGGGCCGCCTTAGCCGCTCGAAGAGCGACACGGCGTTCCTCCCGAGATTCAGTCGTACGAGCTCGTTGCATCCTCCTTCTCGCCTGGAGGCAAGACGCCCTGAGGATAGCAATCGACTCGCTCCACCAGTACACCGGTCTATGGCCATGCCTGGGATAGGCTCTCCTAGGCATGGTTGTATCGCACGCCCTTGTCAGCGCTGCTACCAGTTCTTCCCCCGTCAGATCCGGGGTTATTCGCTCCCGCCTCAGTGCTTCACCGAAGACCTCTTCCTCGAAGAACGACGTCCGCCAGCCTCGAGCGCAGGAAGGATTTCCTCCTGCCACTCGCCTCTCACCTGGCCTTACGCTGTACCGAATCGCCTGGTGGTCACTATGGGTGTAACCCTCATCGACCCTCCAGTGTAGGTTGCCCTCCAAACTCGGGCTGCAGTATGTCATGTCGATTACGGATTCTGCACCATTCCTTCTGTAGGTACTGACCGAGCCGGTGTTGGATAGTACAACGTCCAGTTTGGCCATTGCCTCCAGTAGGATGCATCCTCTCTGGTTGGTGTGGTGGCTGCCCCACTCCACCGCCCATGCGTTAAAGTCGCCCGCAATGACCACCGGTCTTAGGCCGACAAGTACCGCAGTGAGTCTGTCCACCATCTGCGAGATCTGCTCGATAGACCACCTGGGCGGAGCATAACAGCTACATAAGTATACTCCATTAACGCTGGCGATCACGAATCCCTCGCTCGAGTTGGACACGACTACCTCCTGAATGGGGAAGCTCCCCATCGTGCATATCGCCGCCATCCCCGACGCGTCCGTGACCCAATTCCCGTTGCCGGTTGGGACGCGGTACGGGTCGGAGATGATTGCGACATCCGCTCCCCATTCCGCTGCCGATTGCCACAGCAGTTGCTGGGCAGCCGAGCAGTGGTTCAGGTTCAACTGCGCTACCTCGAACATGGCTTAGCATTGCTATTTGCCGGGGCAGCATTGCTCTTGGCCCCCGGGCAGCGTGGGCCACCTGCCATGTGGTTGGTTAGGGGATTTCCCCTTCTCCGCGCTTATAGTGCACCTCGGCGGCTTTTGGCAACCTCGCGCCTTATGGCCCTCCGAGCCGCAACATCTGCATAGCTTGCTCCTGTCGGTGTTCTTACAGTCGCGGGCCACATGGCCCTGAGCGAAGCACCTAAAGCAAGCCAGAACCGGTCGGGCGATGCTCACCGGGCCTTCCTGGCATCAACTTCCGGGAGCTTGACGGTAGCCCCTGGGTGGAGAACAGTCCCTTCCTCAAGGTAACCGCTGTTGGCGGTACCTCGATTTGGCACTGCTCCCTGAGCGCCTTGGACAGTTCGGTCGCCTGTCACTTCATCCAAGTCCTTAACTTGGATGGTGATCGTTGAGCCTAGCGATCTTACCTGCACCCCTTTTCCAACGAACTCGTTTGCCAGTTTCTAGAAAGTTGGTCCTTGGTCTCTAGCGCCACGCTTTAATACCAGGAGCATCTCGCCAGTACGAGTGCGCCTGATGCTCCTCACGCTGTTGCCCATATCCACAAGACGCTCGTCAGCTCTCATCTTCCTCAAGACTTCCGCGTACTTCGACGTTTCCGTCTTGATGATGAGAGCCTCGCCCATCGTCCTGTGTCTATTCCGGGCAGTGCTGCTCTTGGGGACAGTTTTATCTGGGGGTTTCGGGGGTTTCGGGGGCTTCGGAGGAGCACCCTTTTTGTTACCCTGCTTTGAAGCACCTTTCTCAATCGCTTGTGTATTCCTATTTTAGGCCACTTCTGCGGCTCATGCACATTCAAGGGAACATTGTTTAGAGATGAACTAGCCTAAGGCTAAAAATCTCTTTAATAAAGAATTAAAAAAAAAAAAAAGGAACATTGTTTTATTTCAGGGATGCTCATTATTGATAGGCAACCTCTATTTAATTTCAAGGCACTTTTTTTAAATATCAAGACCTTGAAATATGTGTGTAAATTACGTACAAATTCAAGAAATTTCGTTCGTGGAACTTCGCGGAAAATCAACGAGAAACGTAGAAATGCTGCAAACTGTTTTGAGAATTTCGTAGCATTTTGAGAAGCTGCTTAAAACTTCATATAAGTTCACGGAATTTTGTAGAAGATCTAAAAATAGCTCAATAAACTTCTAAGAACTTCATGGATCCTCGCTTCAGTTTAGAAATTTTCGTTCTTGTCAGTTTGTCAGAAATCTTATCTCAAAAAAGCTGCATGAACTTCTTAAAGGTTTTAGGGAACTTCGTTAAATTTCAAATGAACTTTCCAATTGGAATCTTGGAGGATATTTTGTAAAACTTAAGGTAGTTTTGTAGATGTTAAGGAAACGTTGCATAAGTTACAGCATATTCTTTAAGATATCCTTTCTAAATAGCAGGAAATATTCAAAAGATCTCCATATAGACGAAGATATTAGTAGATTTCTTTGGATATTTTTGCAAGAATTTAAGTTGATCAAGTTCTGAGGATCTCCCAGTTTTAAAAAAATCAAATTTTCTTTCAAGATTGTAGGTTGTTTAGGAAGTATTCAAAACTTTCCCACCTAATTGAAGCTTATAGAATCTTGAATTATGAATCTTTATTTTATGGACATGATTGTACATTCTCTACAGAGAAGACCCATGTCTTGGTGATTTAACTATTTTGTCAAGAATTAGCGCTCCATGAATTAGCTGAATTCCGAACATAAATTTCAACGAAGAGATGGACATTTATACATATATCTAATATAGTTGCCTTGACGCAGTTTGATTGAATAGCATCTTAGCGAGTTTTTATTTAACCATAGTTTAGCAAAATAAAAAAAGCAACGGCCCCCCACCTAGGCCCCCTCCAGATACATTTTCTAGCTACGCCAATGTTTACCACGGCAACATAAACGAATTTCTCGCTAGGTTCGCAGCACAGTTCGACAGAAGACGATGTTAGCTTGCGCCTGAAACAACACACTGTGAAGGTGAGAAGTTCGTTGTCATCCGTCTTAGCTGCTCCCTGTTGTCATCCATCTTAGCAGTTCTAAATCGTGCTCACGTGCACGCTAAAGCTCCTTTCTTGTACTTACCACTTACTAAAGTAAACATAACCTCAAAACAAAGTGATCAATTCCACGTCACGGATATTTGAGCTATGTTCTTCGCCAAGCATGGCATACAATCCATCAAAGCGAACCCGGATGCATATTGGATGAGCGGCTCCCAAAAGAAACAAGAAATTGAATTCGATCCACTTGCTCCAATTCCTGTTACAAAATTGAGCGTAACATTATTTGTCAATCGAAGAGCTCCATCCTTTTCCTAGACTTCTAGGTCACGCTCCTCCCTGAAAGAAGAAAAACAAAATGGAAAATTTATTCCCATCACTGATAGGGCTACTTCGATCCGGCCATCCTTCCTCCTTTGGCGTCGATTAAGTTGATTTATGAAAGGGTTTTATCATTCCTCCCGGCTCTAATAGCCTACTCCTCGAAGTGAACCAGTAAACCGTAACGTCATCCATCATTTGTCTCCTCGGGTGTAGTCCATCGTCTGCTGCCACTGCTAGTCCACACAACAGCTCCATCATTCTATATCTGCAATGTGCGCCTCACAAACGTCATTTTTTTTTTTTTTTTTCTCGCATTCAAGCCCATCATCCATTTTCTACGTCAAAGCAACCCAGGCTACACAACAAAAAAATGTAAACCAAAGTGAACGATTTAACGCGATGGAGCTTTTTCCCATCATCCACCAACCGCTTGCATTATCCGTTTCCTACGGCAATTAAAAAAATAAATGACAGTATCATGTCCTACTTACAAAATCACCGCCAGAGCGCGCGCGCCTGCTGTCTCATCATCGGTGTTTTTTTCACACGCTATTCTTTCATGTTTCTTCTCTGTCTCGCTCTCTGCATTTTCTCATTGTAATTTTATCTTGTTCTTGTTGCTCGTCGTTATCTTCATGGCTCACGACCAGACACAAGTTCGAGAATGGTTGGAGGTACGCGCTAGTCTGAATGTCATGCCAGTGTTCTACAAGTAAACTGCCCGCTCTTCCCCGTCCTCCTCCTTCATTGGTGTCGTTTGTTTACCCCTTGACCTTGCATCTCATACCATTTGGCACCCCTGATCAGGGCTGCCGAAAAATTCCAGTCACGTGCCGCCATCTGTGCGTCTGAATTGCCAACCGAATAATTTACGTTTATCGTCACCGGCATTGTTGCTTGCTTGCTTGCATGCTCCGCTTGTCCTTGTAGAAAGAAACCCAATGAAAACGCCCTTCCCTTGGATTAACTTTGTCCAAGAAAAAATAAGCTTATTTACATTAAAAACGAAAAGTTTTGCGTCAGTGTAAATAAGCGAACTCATTTTCGATCGCAGTAAGCTCCCGGTCTTGTGTTGACATTAGCGTTTTTGTTGCTTTTTCGGAATTTCTTTAATCCCTAGAAATAATGTTCATTTGCGTGATTGCCCGCCTCAGTTCCGAAAGAGCAACCGGCTTGATTTAGTAGTTTATTTGTCATGCACGGCTAAATAGTAGAATCGGTGTATTTCTTGACAAATAAGTTTTTCGTTTCATTCCATAACGCTCGATTTCACTTCGAGGAGAGTAGAATCACAGACAAACAGACATAACATTGTGGTTGTTTGTAATTGTTCGGCACATTCGTCATCTGTTGTCCACACTGCAGAGCGAAGAACGAGCAACAGATGGCGGTAGTGTTGAAATGTCAAACACCAAACACGGGTGATCTGACCGGCACAAAATTGAGTCGAGTCAACTGAATTTCGTCAAAAGAGGATTTAGTCAAATGTGAGTAGAATTTTCCGGGAAAAACTTCTCGAATGAGGAACATCGTTTACTTCTAGACTGAGGCTGTGTTCCATTTGGTGTATTTTCACTTAAATTTGACACTTCGAAAATATATTAAAATGTTTGAAAATCTCTCTGTTGTTGATCGTTCGATTTTCGAGAAGGCGTTTGTCAAAATTGATTTCTGGTCGGTCAGAAATAAGTCTGGTACAATAACAGGTTCATTTGAAAAAAAAATTCCATCTGTCAAATTTATGTTAAAAAGTTCAACAAATGAAACACAGCCTGAGCCTGTGTTCCATTTGGTGTATTTTCACTTGAATTTGATAGATGGAAAATTTCCAATTGGATTGTTTAACTTTGAAAAACATACCGATTTTATACATCATCTGATAGAGCTTAGTTTTCTGAGCACAGCGATATTTTTATCGATCCTGAAGACATTCATCTCGATTTTTAAACAAGATTTAAATTTTTAATCGTTGACACTAAATCCACAGACAAACAGACATAACACATTGAATATTTCTCATTGTAAAACATCGTCGCTAAAACATAACCGCCATCTGTTGAGTATACTGTGGTGGGTAGTACGCTGAACAGATGGCGGTAGTGTGTAAACGTCAAACGCAAGGGAATTTACTATGCGCGCCACAGGTGCCAGTACTACCAACTGAGATACTTTCAAATTGACCGTTAAATGCTTGTTCGATGAACAACTTATGAGTGGTATGTCTGTTTGTCTGTGCTAAATTTATTCGTTGACAGCTCGCTCCCAGACAAATTCCCACCAAGGGGCTCTAAGGTGGTGATTTTTTCTAATGTAATCGAACTTATTTAAAATAGTTCCAGTGTATCAAAATTTATTAAATTTTCGATTTCGGTTCCATTTTTAATGCAGATAACGAATATGTATTTACCTCAATGCCCCTAAACAACCGTCGCCCGACACATCTAAATCTTAATTCTAGATGCTCAAAAAATCTCACACTAGCGAATCAATCTTCGAAAAATCATCTTTCATTTCTCGCATCTACTTGCATCGTGCTTCATCTTTTTACAGGAAATCTTCAAAATTGACATAAATCTTCCTTCTATCTACTCAGCGTGCGTGCAGCTAGCCATAGCAAAACACAATATTTTCTGCATCGTAGATAGAGTCGTCCCCCTCGTTTCTGACAGACAAGGATTTGTTGATGGTTGTTGCTTGAACGAAGGTTTATTTTAGACTAATGAAAATTTGCTAGGTTAGATAGTTATATAAGCTCTTCAGTAAGTCAATTGCTACTTCGATTTCATTTCTCTTCACCCCCTGTCAGTTGCTTATTTCTACACGCTAACTTGAAAGTACTCATTAATGAGTAAAAAAAGACCCATTTTGAAGAAAAGTGGCTTAACTCATTAATGATTAAACAATTTTACCCATTAATGAGTATCTGTTACCCATTAATGATTAACAATTACTCATTAATGGGTAACAGATACTCATTAATGGGTAAAAAATTTACTCATTTAATGAGTTAAGCCACTTTTCTTCAAAATGGGTCTTTTTCAACCATTAATGGGTACTTTCAAGTTAGCGTGTAATCCTAGTTTACTGCGTAGATTCAGGTTTGATGGAGCTGCCAAAGATTTTGTCAGCACGTCCGCTTCTTGTCGTTGCGTCGGAACGTAGACCAACTGGATTTGACCCGCAGCTACAGCATCACGGATGAAATGGTACTTTACAACAATGTGCTTTGCCCTCTTCATCTCTTCCTTCTGTGCCATCGCTATGGCCCCTTGGTTATCCTCGAATATTGGAACAGGATACAACAGCTTGATTTGCGCCAGATCAACCATTAATCCACTGAGCCATATGAATTCACTGATGCAGCTGCTCATGGCTATATATTCAGCTTCAGTAGATGACATCGCCACCGCGCCTTGTTTCTTAGAAGACCACGCTACCCTACATCCGAAGACTTTCAATAGTAATCCTAAAACGCACTTCCGGTTGTACTCATCATTCGCTTTGTCGGCATCCACAAAACCAACAAAAGGGGCGTCATTCGGGCTGCAATGGCAAACCAACTCCAAATGCCTAGTACCCTGAACGTACCTCAGAACTCTCTTCGCGTGTTGCCAGCGCTTCAGACTTGCTGTGTCTTGAAACCTCGAAATATAGATACCCGACGATGAAGCACAGATCCAGTAGAGTACCCATCATCAGGTACATTAGGCATCCAATTAGTTTACGATAAGGATGCCCGCACCGCTCAACGCTTCGTTTCAACTGCAACCTGGTTTCAGCAGGAGTTTGGCATGGTTTACAGTCGCTCATCACCATACGGTGTAAAATCTTCTCGATCAATCCCGCCTGCGAAAGCTTCATGATTCCTTGTTCACGATGTCGTAGAATCTTGATTCCCAGGAAGTCGTGCAGCTCGTCCATGTCAGCCATGTCAAATTCTTGTTTCAGCGTTTCCTTGAAACGCTACGTGTGCTACGATCAACAGATCATCTACGTAAACCACAATATACGTTGTAGCATCTCCTTGGTAACCGTACCGCGATCGGATGAAACCTTGACCTTGCAGAAACTCATTGAATCTGGCGTTCAAACATCTTGGGGACTGTTTTAACCCATATAATGATCGCTTTAGCAAACAAACTCTCCCAGTCTTGGCTCTAACTCCATCCGATACCTACATGTACACCTCCTCGTCCAATCTTCCGTTGAGAAAGGCTGTACGGGCGTCCATTTGGTGGATTTCCAGTCCTTTGGTATTCGCAATATCATAATCGATATTCTTCCGCTGCACACAGCCTTTCGCCACCAGCCATGTCTTGTAACGAATTGGAGCATCCATCAGCGTCCGTCTTCAACGTGAATACCCATTTGCATGGCACGGGTACAACCCATTCTGGTTGCTGCACCAAAACCCAGGTCCGGCTCTTCTCCAACGCATTCAGTTCCACGTCTACCGCTTTGAGCCAGCTTGCTCGCTTTGGATGGTCAGCAATGTCTTTATAGGACACAGGAACCTGAGGAGAATGGTCGACAGCAGAAAATGCTCCATGGTCTAATACAACATTTTAAATATGCACCATGTGATCGAGCATTCAAGTAAATTTGTGTAACACTTGCGGTGAAACGCACTGGGCGGTGTACGGCCACGCTTAACGGCCGATTGCTGAATAAGACGTGCATGGCCGCGGCAAAATGGTGACACGGAGTCACGGGTGATGAGCTGAAGGGTTCTGCGATGCTTAAAGAACGGCCATCGTTCACTTTATATCAGGCGAGCGTGTAGACCAGAAGTATCGGTCGAGTATATTTTAACAGAATACTGAGTGCAAGTAGTGAATCAAGGTGAAGTATAAATCACCAATTCAGCTGATTCAGGTCTAAGCCTTCCTCGAAATTGGTCGAAGAACGGCACTAATGGTTGTTACCTCCTCGTTAGGACCTTTTTCAACCATTCAAAATGCTTTCTGGTTGGCTAGTCAAGGACCGCCATTGCACGCTACGGTCTAGATGACATTAAGTTACCTTGACCTAAACGTAAAGAGCTTCGTTCTCGGGCTGAAGACCCTACGCCAAGGAGAATTTCCCTTCCCGGTTCGACAGAGGGCGACCGGCTTCGTCAGAAGGAAGCGCCTGTGCATCGGAAACATCTTCATAAACTGCTATACCAGCCCCGATAAAACCAACCTGCCATTGCACTACAGCAGCCGACGTACGGTCAGGTCAGCCTGGCTTCATCCGCCATTGGCGAAATTGTACCGAAATTTCATCGAGCGGTGATACCGCTATCTTGCCGACAAATCGGTCTTTCATCGTCCGCTATCACCAGAATCATTCCGGAACCACAGCGAGCGCTCGCTGGACTGCAGTCGTCGTAGTCGTCATCGTCGTAAAGGGTATGTGCCCGAAAATCGATCACAATACCACACAATCCACACTATCGTTAATTGGGGAAAAATACATTTTTTTAGTTGATCCGCGCTGTGGTTCAGTTCATTTGAAAGCTTGAGTGCCTTTTAGTCCGCGTAGCCCCTCCAGTTTTCCCAGTAGTGCGCCGACTCTGAGACTAAGTTCAAGGAGTCTCGTGCTGCTGAGTTGTGGGGCAGAACATTAGTTTCAAACCAGCCTGGTTTCCTGCACCCCCGACCACTATTCCTTGGAGTAGTCCCGCTCTGGAAGTTACCCCTTTCAAGTTGTGATGGAAGTGGTACTGGTTGTCTTGATCATGGCTCCTTCCTTCTGGTTGTCTTGATCATCTGATTCCTCGGTAAAAGAGAAATCATCTGCGAATTGCTCAGTGTCTGCATCAGGATCAACTTCAGGATTAACATCCGGTGTAACTGCCGTATCTTCTTCTTCCCCCTCTTGCTCTTGTACTTGAGGAATCGCTAACGGAATCCGTTCCGTTGGGCTTCGATTTGCCATATAGACAGCATTCAGCATCGCTTCACCCCACAGTGACTCGGTGCTCCTGATTGAACCAATAGTGCCGTTCAGCTACTTCATTCTGCTGTGGTGTAACAGCTGTTGATTGCTGAAATACTCACGTCCCAAATCGCAACGTATTTTCTCCACCTTGACTCCGAATTTTGCGGTTGCCATTGCTTCATATATCTTGAAGTAGTCCAACAGCTGATTCTCCGTCTTCATCAGATATACAACGGCGAAATTGGTGTAATCATCAACGAACGACACAAAATACTGGAACGGTCTTGTCGTCGCAGTTCTTGAGCCGTTGAAAGCTAATCGCACCAATTTGCTTTCCGCGCAAGTTTTACGAAAAATTTCCTTCACTCTTGACACCGAGCTTCATTTCATTGACCATCTTGAACTGCTGCAGCTTAAAAATGGGCCCGGCAACGAAATGAAAAGTTGACTCACTTGATCATTGTAATTGATCGAATTCTGTCACCGTTGCCCCGGGATCCTTCAGTTGTCGAACGAGCTCGTCAAAACACCGAAAATGTTCCGTTAGCGCAGATCCCTTCTTGGAGAAAGTATTAGACAGGAACTCCCACATGGCCTTTGCTGTCTGCTTGTCCCGAACATATTCCAAGTGCCTTTTCCTTCAAGGTCTTCTTGATTTCTTCACTCGCCGTTACCTCTGGTCCATCCATCGAAATAATCTCCCGGACACCGTGAGCCGCTAGCTGACTTATGAAAAACACAGTAGGAGATCCATTGCATGTACTCCTGGTTGCAGTAGTTGTACACTAGGGTGTTTCATTTTGAAAAAAGTGATGAATTTTTGATAGGCCACCCTCCAGTTCGATTCATAGCCCCAAAATATGAACCTGTGCAAAAAATGGTAAAGATTGATGAAGGTTTAGAGGTCGCGCCAATGATTTGGATTTTGTATGGAGATTTTGGTGAATTAGTATGGGAAATTATTGATTTTCGTTTACATTGCTCTAACTTTGGTTGTAGTTGTCCAAACGTTGAAAAAAAAAAAATATGTGGTTGTCATGACAATGATCAACAAGCCTGTTGTTGTTGCGATGAAATTGGCGTTGTTGCCTTGTACATATTCATCTGTCAATTTACCCTATTTTGCCATTTTTTCACATTTTTATAATTCTTGATACGCTGCAAAACTGAGCGTAGCAACTGTAGGCTTTTTGTTTATTGCCATAGCAATAACATACTAAATTTTTTCGACATTTGGACAAGTAGAAGCAAAGTTATAGCGATATAAGCGATTTTTTAAATTCTTCCATAGTAATTCCCATACAAATTTCAAATCATTGGCGCGACCTCTAAACCTTCATCAATCTTTACCAATTTTTGCACAGGTTCATATTTTGGGGCTATGAATCGAACTGGAGGGTGGCCCATCAGAAATTCATCACTTTTTTCAGAATGAAGCACCCTATTGTACACTCAACAACCTGATTGGTTGTTGCTTGAACGAAGGTTTATTTTAGACTAATCCAAATTTACTAGCTTACATAACTATACAAGCCCTTCAGTATGTCAACTGCTACTACGATGTCATTTTTCTTCAGGATTCAATTAACACCTTTTCGAAAATCGGACGATCAACAACAGAGGGCTTTTCGAACATAATAATTTATTTTCGAAGTGTCAAATTTATGTGAAAATTCTGATGGAACATTTTCAGGGGAAACCTGGGGGGGGACGTGCTGTCAAATCACCCTACTGATCATCTTGTATGAAACTGGTTCCAAACGTAAACAAACGCTGTAGGTTTCTTATGGCTTGTTTAGGTTTGGAACCAGTTATGCGAGGTAGGCGACGATTGTTCGTATTTGACAGCCACCTCCCCCCCTTGGGGGAAACATGTCAGAAGGACCTAACTCGAAACGTAAACAATGACTTGGATCGTCGGTTTCTTACGAATGACAACACACCCACTCAAACTAACTAAATCATCTGACAGAGAAATGTTTGTTCTACGAGCTGGTGTAGTCAGATTCGGGTGTGTGGTCATTCAAGAGAAATCGACGATCAAAGTCATTGTTTACGTTTCGAGTTATACCCTTCTGACATGTTTCCCCTGTTTTCAAATAACCCTGCTATTCCACCAGACTTATTTCTGACAGACAAGGAATCAATTTTGTCAAACACATTCTCGAAAATCAGCCGATCAACAATATTTTAATTTATTTTTGAAGTGTCAAATTAAAGTGAAAATTCTCCAAATGGAACACAGTCCAAGGCTGTGAACCATTTGCCGAGTTAAAATTAACTCGTGGTTAAAAGTGACATTTCGAAAGTTATTTTCTATGTTCGAAAATCCCGTGTTGTCGATAGACCGGTTTTCGACCCACCGTTGTCAAAATTTAACTTCTTGTCTGTCGAAAATAACCATGCTCGGATAGCAGGGTTCATCGATAACTTTCCATCTGTCAAATTTTAACCAATAGTTAAAATAATCCATCAAATGGTTCAGAGCCCAAGTCGACTCGACATAATTTTGAGTCTGATCGTATATGTAGCACTACAGCAACTGACAAAGTTGTAGCCCATTATTAAATGAAGTATTACAGTCTGTTTGTCTGTGGTAGAACCAAGAGTAGATCTAACTGGAAAAAAAAGTTATTCCATTCTTGCAATCGAATTTTGCGAAAAAGTTGTCAACAGAAAACCATCATCGCCGTAGCCCACAACTCAGAAAGCACAAGAAAAGTCTCCCCGCCGTCATAAAGTGGGTCATTCAGTGAACAAAGCAGCTTCTTCTGGCAAGGAGTAAACTCGAGTCTGCCCTGACCCAACACAGCAAATAAAGTTACGAACAAACACACACACATACAGACGCATAAAAAATGAACATTCAGCACTGGCGTTGATAGACAGGCGTGTACCATGAAAGCAAAAAGCTGAACCAACTGCCGCCACTTCAATGAAGTTCATAATTTTTGCAAAACTGGGACTGAGACTAACTAAACTGAACACGACGAAAGACAAATTAGTTTAGTGCTAATTAAAAGCAGTGCAGTGCAGCTTGTCACATGCTGATTGCGCGCCTGATGGAATGCACTGATGGGTAGCATGTAGCATGTATGATTGCAGCACACGGTGTATTTGTTTGAATAACTTTAAAATAATACAAAAATCGACTTTGCTGAAACTTTCGCCATTCGAAAGATGAAACGTTTCCCGTCAGGTTTTAAAGTTACTCTATTGAGCGTCCTATAGAAGAGACTGGAACGATTTAATGAGGCAGAATGTGAAAATTTACCAAATGGAACAAAGTCTGAATACAGTAAACGTCGTCAATATAATCGAATGATCAGTGGTATCAAGAAAGCACCGACAAACAGACATAACTCTCGCAAGTTGTTCATTAACAAGCATTTAACGGTAAATTTAAAAGTATCGTAGTTGGTAGTACCGCCACCTGTGGCGCGCATAGTCATTTCCCTTGCGGTTGACGTTTACACACTACCGCCATCTGTTCAGCGAACTACCCACAGTGTACTCAAGAGATGGCGGTAATGTTTTAGCGACGATGTTTTACAGTGAGAAATATTCAATGTGTTATGTCTGTTTGTCTGTGAAGAAAGCATTCTACGAGCACATCAGCAACTAGACTGGGACCAATCGCGTCAGTTTATCAGGAAATCCGTACTCGTGCATAGTCTGCCATAGCTGATCTCGATCGATTGTCTCGTATGCGAATTTGAAATCGATGAAAAAATTATGTGTGGACACGTTGTATTCGCGGCATTTCTGCAGAACCTGCCGAATCGCGAAAATTTGGTCCATGGTAGCGCGGGCACCCATGAATCCCACCCAGTATTGCCCCACGAACTCTCTTGCAAATGGAAACAGGCGGTGGCATAGAATTTGGGGGAGTACCTTGTAGGCGGCGCTCAACAGTGTGATCGCGCGGTAATTGCAGCAATCCAACTTGTCGTCCTTTTTGTAGATTGGGCATACGACACCTTCCACCCACTCCTCCAAAATCTTTTTTTTTTCTTTCCTTTATTTAACGTCGGTCTCTGTTCCGCAATCTAGTGCCAATCACCGACGGACATCGATTGCCATCCATTGACGGCAACCAAATGTGCAGGAAGGCAGCTTCCACACCTGCGTAGGACATCGCACCCAATCACAACACACAAGGGCCGGGACCAACGGCTTTACTTCCCTTCCGAAGGAAGACGTGACCAGAGATTTTTATGCCTCAGAAAAATCCCACCGACCTCGGCTGGGGATTGAACCCAGACCCATCGGGGTGTTAAAAAGCAGTCACGCTTACCACTACACCACCGGCGCCGGCCTCCAAAATCTTGGCAATTACCCATTCTTCTCCTCCTATATCTGTCGATGTGCTTTGATCGGTTGTTGATTTTTCCTGATTCCAATTGCTTGATGCACGACTGGTTGTCCTCGTGAATTTGGATCGGTTTCGTCATGACAACGGAGAAATTTTGCAACAGCCGGTCAATCCATTGTAACTCTTTGCAACACTCAGCGAGTGCCACAAACTCAGCTTCTGTGCTGCTCAAAGCAACGCATGTCTGCTTCCGGGATGCCCAGTGGATTGGACCAACACCAAACATTACCAGAAATCCAGAATTCGAATTTCGGGTCTTCACATCGCCGGCCCAGTCAGCGTCGACGTAAACCTCCATGACAGCTCCTCCTGATCCAAGTACAAGTTCGTGGTCGTTGGTGAACTTGAGGTATCGAAGTATCCGTTTCGCTTCCGTCCAATCCGCTTGAGATGGGCAGCTCACCGATCTTCCAAGAATCGATACGCTGACCGCGATGTCCGGTCGAGTGTTTACTGCCACGTACAACAAACCATCAACCAAACTTGAGTACTGGTGATTGTTCTACAGTCGCTCGATCTCCTCCTTTTGTTGCAGGTGGCCAGGGTCCAAGGAATCTTCGATGACTTTTGCGTCAGTCAACCCAAAATGCTCCAACAACTTCTGGATGTAAGCCCGCTGGTTGAGAGAAAATTCCTTCTCGTTGCGTCGCACTTGGATGTCCAGGAAATGGCGGATGTCTCCCAACGATGTTACCGTAAAGCTACGGTTAAGGGCTGCTATGAACTCGTTGTACCGTTGTACCAACAATCAATACGAAACTAACGATTTTAAATTGGCTCACTACTGGACTAGCCTATTGGTCCCAAGCAAACGATTAACGTACCCCATTCTAGTCGAAATTCTAGTACTACATAATGTTTGTTTTGATTCGCTATGAAAGTTTGACAGATAAAATGAGGGGTTAGTGGATTTTCCTATGTTTCGAGGGGTGAATCGATTAGCTTGGGACCGAAGAGAGTACCAGAGCTGAGCCAAAAAGTTGAGCACGTTTATTCGGGACCTTCTTGTCTTAGAGTTACCTCTATGGACATACCGCATCCACATCACCAGCTTCGTAGCCTGGCGGTTGCCGCATGAAAATCGTATCGTCCAGATCGCCGTGGAGATAGGCGGTCTTCACGTCCGCATATTTCACCAGCATGTTCCGTTCACTGGCAATCGTCAGCAATGTCCTAAATGTTACCTGCCGCACCACCGGAGCCAACACTTCGTCGAAATCCGTTCCATACTTCTGGGAAAATCCTTGCGCAACCAGACGCGCCTTGTACCGCACAATGTTGCCGTCCTCATCGAGTCTGCGCTTGAATATCCATTTACTGCCGACTGCTTTGCGGTCTGCGGGCAGTTTCGCTAGCTTCCATGTACCATGTTCCTTCAACGATTTGATCTCTTCATCCATCGCCGTACGCCACTGTTCCGCCTCTGGCCCGTTCATTGCCTCAGTGAATGTCCTTTGCCTGCGTGCCATTCCAGTGGTTTCTGAATAACGAACCGGTATCTGTCCCCTCGTATTTCTGGTCGAACGTCGTATTCGTTACCCTCATCGATGCTGTCGCATGTTGAGTCACATGACAAAGTATCTGACTAACACTCCTCCGGAACCGACTCGTCATCATCGGATTCTTCTTCCTCTTCTGGAGTTTCCTGCGATACTTCAGACTCGTATTCCACAATACTCGGTGACGTTGAACCCTCGTTTTCGATATCATCCTCAATTTCAACGAATCGAACATCACGGCTGATTACGACCTTCTTAGTTGCTTTATCGATGAACCGGATCGCCTTGTGACACTCGGAAAAACCGACGAATGTTATCTTTTCCGCCTTCGATGCCAGCTTGCTTCGCTTCTCAGCAGGAACGTGAACGAACGCAGTGCAACCAAAAATATGCAATCGTCCGTAGTCCGTTTTTTCCCAAACCAATGCTCGAAAGATGTTTTCTCGATGGACCGTGATGGAAGTATATTCTGCAGGTGTTGACCGCTTCCGCCCGGAACTGGTAGCCCATCTTTGCGTCGATCAGCATGCACCTAGCCATTTCGACAAGCGACCGGTTTTTCCTCTCCACGACTCCGTTTTGCCCCGGTGCATATCCCGCCGTATACTGGGGCGCTATTCCATTCTCCCTGTAAAATCGTCCCAAACGCTTGGATTTATATTCGCCTCCCTGGTCCGAGCGAATGACCGTTGGATTCCGAATCGATTGCGCACCATACTCCTCTATTATTTCCGCAGCTGTCGACTTTCTCTTGAGGAAATACACCATGGTGTATCGACTGAAATCGTCGATCATCGTAAGGAAATATCGTGCACCGCCAGGCGATAGCGTGCTGATTGGACCGCAGATATCCATGTGCACTATATCCAGGATCCTTGCTGATGGTCGATCGAGTTTTCTAGGGAACGGTAGTCGAGTTAGCTTGCCTTCGACACAGCACTCACATCTCGCTGAATTGCTTCGGGACAACGATGACCTAACTTCCGATGCCAATGGTGGATGCAGTCCTTTTTGTGGTGTGACGCATTCATACCGCGCTCTTCCGCAAACTTCAACTGGTACAGCTCACCAATTTTCTTCGCTACGGCTGCTACGACTCCGTTACGTTGGATCACGCAACCACGGCAACCAGAGAAAAAAAAACCTCTGCTCCCTTGGTAACCAGACTTCCAATAGATATCAGGTTCGATTCCAAATTTGGAACGTAGTACACGTCGGACAGGATAACTTCTTGCTGTTCTCCTTCCTCGTTTCCTCGCCTCGCGATCTCGGTCTTCCTGCTGACGCTCCTTCCTTCCGAAAACCGAGTTTTCTCTGTATCGCTCCACATTCAATCTCGTACGGTGTTGCAGCATTCTCACCCGTGCTGCATTCTTCTCCTCTATTAACAGTTTGCATTCGCCGCTAAACCAGTCATTTCTTCGGTCCGGGATTGCAGTACCTAGTGCCGCTGCAGCAGTACTACCTATGGCGGAACGGATGTCCCTCCAGCCATCTTCAAGAGTAGCTGCGCCTATTTAGCTGCTCTTCCGTGGGTAGTGCAACTTCCAGCTGCTGCGCATAGTCCAGGGCAACTCCGGCGTCCCGTAATTGCTCAATGTTGGATCGCGGAGTTCGACTTCGACGAATGAACCGTCGAGAGTTTTGAGCGCATGCATACTGCAACTACATAGGTAGTGGTCCGAATCTATGTTCGCACTGCGGTACGTGCGGACGTTGATAATGTCGGAGAGGAATTTCCCGTCGATTAGAACGTGATCGATTTGGTTTTCTGTGTGCTGGTCAGGTGATCTCCAGGTAGCTTCGGGTCTCCCTTCGTGTGGGCAGTGCACGTTGGTGATGCTGTAGTTGAAGAAACGGTGCTTAATCCTCAACTTGCACATCCTCGCGTTGATCGACTGCCATTCAATAACGCGTTGGCGCATCTTGCACAGCACTACAAAGCCGGTCCCCAGCTCGTTGGTGTTGCCACAGCTCTGGTAAAACGTAGCCGCTCGTGGTTTCACTCGCGGCGATCATTTTGATCGATCCTGAATACTTCTCGGTTGCAGACTTCCCGTTCAGTGAACCGTAAAATGTTCGAAACACATTCGATTACTGTTCTTCTCGGCACTCGCGAATTCTCGGCCCATAATCTAGGACCATGCCATTAGCCGGAAGAGCTCGTCTGCTCCAAGCATGGACAGCTGATTTCGGTTGTCAAGCCTTGGTTACACTAATAACAGTTACTAATAGCGAATTTGTTTATTATCCAGGTTGGAACCGGTTCCAACCCGGGTGAACCTGAACTTATTGTCAGTGCGAACCTCAACCCGAGCCAGGTTACAAAAATAAACGTTCATATTCATGTTTGACAGCTAACGAGCAGACTCAATCTTGATACCCGGTTCATATTGAAACCAAAGAAGAATACTAAGATGAAACAGTCGGAAGAAAAACTTTCGATTTTAGTGTCCTCTTTCACGGTCCCTTTCATCCAATGACCGTATGCAAGGTAATTTTGTGGTTTTGCTGCCCCCTCGGTAGAGATGAAATTTTGCGCTCTTTTTTATCAAAACAATGACACCAAAATCAGAGAGGTCGCATTTTTTAATTACTCGATTAACAACTAATCGATTATTTTTTGTTCACTGTGCTGTCAATGAGAGTGCAACACTTGTTTTAAACGATCGGTGATGATCCTCTGCAGAAGTTAATGCTTATATCGGCATGATAGGGGAATTTACGTATTCTCGGCAACCTAAGCAGCGACTAGAGTCGGTGTATAATGAGTCACGCCAAGAGTGAAGCCAAGTCTACCTATTGAACTGTCAAACCGGCTACCTATCGTGCAAAGAAAACAAACATTACGATGCTATGAAAGGTCCACGAAAGGTAATGCAATAAAATATAAAATATAATTGGAAAAATTATCATAATTACGCACTGAGCATTAAATTGTCATGGGATACGTTTGGCAATGATCAGTAATGAGAATTTCTACTATTTTTTGATAAGATAATTTGACAAAATTACTGATATAAGGATTTACTACAGCCGCTATTTTTTTTTTCTCGCTAGAAGTCATTTGAAGTTGATGTAAAAGTCCTCTGTTGCCAAGTGAAAAGAAAGGGAATCTTTCGAAAACCGTGATGCGAGTTCAACTGTTTTTCTCTTGGCGTGACTCATTATACACCGACTCTAGCAGCGACCTTCTTTCTATAGCCTTTTTCTCTAAGAAACGCACACATATGCAGTATTGGTTTGTTGACAATCTTTTGCTACCAGCTGCTCTTAACAATTTCAGTCGAATGAATTGTCAAAAACTGTTTTGAAACGCTTTTACAAAGCTCCAATCTTCTCTAGTGAGAGCGAGTATTGTCGGCAACCAGTTTTTCTTCGGCAACCGTTCCATTTGAACTGCATGTAAATCTGCTGTTCTATTATCGGCAACTCGAAATCAGCTACAATTTGTAGTGCGTGTGTTTCATTTCAAGAAAATCCTGCTAGATTGCTTTTTATCAGTGGTAAAAATATAGTCAAATTGAAGCTGAAAGCATAAAGAATCGTTTGCATGCATTCAGCGAAGTGTTTTCGTAAGAAAATCCAGTGAAAATAGTGTTTCAATTTGGGTTGCCGAAAATAGTCTGGCATGCCGAAGCCGTCATTTCCCCTATAACCGATTACAAATATTTTACTTTTCAGTTCGTTAATCGATTAATCAATTATTCGAATGAAAATCGGCCATCACTAGATGAATGTGAAACGTCATTTCAAATATAAGGACCGTACATAAATAATTATACAATTTGAAAGGGACCGGGGCTAATCACAAATTACGTCTCCACGGTAACTGAAATAAACACGAGTACTCACCGGTTGCTACTACCTTTACAATCTCGCCTATAGAAACTAAGCAATCGTTTCAGGCTCTGGTGCACTCTACATTGGTGGTGCATCGAAAAGGCGTTTGGAGCCATAAAATGGAGCACTTACCCTAAACGAACGAATAAAAGTTACTAAGCAGCAGCAGAAGTCTTCTTTAATAGTAGTAAGCTCCAACCGGTATACTTCTCGGAATAAATCCCGATCAAGAATGCCCGTGCTTTGATGTCGACACCAGAGTTAATCAACGCGACTATAAGCAAATATTTTGCAGATCATCCAAACAGGGACTTTATTAAAAGTTAATCCGAGTTGGAGCTTACCGCCATAAAATGATCACTTGTTTAGATAGATCACGTGCTGTGCTTTCTACCTACATTAATTTCGGTGTAATGGCGTTCGGCATAAAGGCGTTCAGCAAGTGGTATTCAACTCTGCACACCTTAATCCGTGGCGAGTGATTGAGCAGTGCCGAAAGCTGTGATATGCGATATGCCGAACGTGGTTTCAATCCGAGGGGGGCGACACATCTTAATCTCAATTCTAGATGCTCAAAAAATCTCACACTAGCGAATCAATCCTCGAAAAATCATCTTTCATTTCTCGCATCTACTTGCATCGTGTATCATCTTTTTGCAGGAAATCTTCAAAATCGACATAAATCTTCCATTCCAAAACACAATCTTTTCTGCATCGTAGATAGAGTCGCCCCCCTCGTTTCAATCAAAGTGTCACAGGAGTGGAACTTCGGATCAGAAAGTGGCTCCACTTGTCATTTGCGAACACTAGCGCACCTAGCGGTAGAAGGCATCTTCTGCCTGCAGTTAAGATAGGCAGCATGCTATGATAGTGTGAGTGCACAAAGAAAGCCCGTGTGGAACGCTACCACAACACATCGCTTGGTGAACAGAAAAACGAACACTTTTTGATTCACTGATTTGTTTGCACTTCCCCTTCTGTTCTGTGAAAGTGTGCCAATCAACGTGTCAATTTTCCATGAGTTTGGCAACCCCGAGAGTTATGACTTTTTTGCATTGTGTTAACATTCTCAATTTATTCAGCTTCCCTTCATTCTCATTAGTGCGTTTGCGGATCGGGAGGTGGAAGAGGAAGCGGAAGCTATCAAACCTGTACGGTGTTCAACCCGTCTACCAGATTCCGGCTCGATGTTTCTGCTGCTGATTTCTTGCAGATGTGCAGAAACGAAGGCGTAACCCGATCGATGGTGGATGAAATTGCCACCTGCTCCCTGTCAAATTATTCCCGACTGTAACCCTAGTACACAACTGAAAAGAGTACACATATGATTTTTGTGGAAAAGAGTACATAATTTCTTAGAATTAATGAAAACACATAGTTTAACATTAACAACATTTTTATTGTGATCAAGTATATGATTTTAAAAATACACACTCATAAAACCGTACAAAAAACCACCTTTTGTACTTGTCACTGCTTCGGACACTATCCAACAATGTTTTATTGTTTTCGATTGCATGCAATCCATCTTGTAATTGAATTTAACCATGATCAACGATTCAACAGATTTTAGCAGCAAACAGCGTAATCCGACCAGTAGTTGTTCATGAAGTTGTACAGGCGCTCGACGTTCGCATTCTGGCTTGGTATTGCAAAAAAGAATTGCGCAATCTTGAGAAGTTCCGTACTAGCACTAGGAACAACGCTTTTGAAATATTTGGTCCATTTGTGAACTGCATGTAACTTCCTGAAATCCTCGTCATCGCCGCTGAATTCCAAGAATGAAGACAAATTCGACACTTGATCGAATGGCAAACTTTCGTTGATTTGGACATTTTACTCAGAGAGGTACTCCAGTGATCCTGTTACGTCATCCCACTGCGGTAGTTTATCCAGAACCATCCATTCAAAAACTACACTTGCACAAAGGAATTATTAATTTTTTCTACAACGTCAGATTTGGGGCTGTCCCGAGGGGGACGACTCTATCTACGATGCAAAAAAGATTGTGTTTTGCTGTGGCTAGCTGCGCGCACGCTGAGTAGATAGAAAGAAGATCGATGACGATTTTGAAAATTTCATGCAAAAAGATGATGAGCGATGCAAGTAGATGTGACAAATGAAATAAGATTTTTCGAAGATTGATTCACTAGTGTGAGATTTGTTGCGCATCTAAACTTGAGATTTAGATGTGTCGCCCCCCTCGGGCTGTCCCGCAGAATCTTCTTGACTTGCAGAGGCAGAAACTTCTGCGAAAATCTTTCCCCAAGTTGCTTTCGTACGGTCTCGATAACACAAACAGCTTCGATCAAACTGTTGTCTGCCGCCTCAATGCTTTGGATGTTAATGTGAAACATTGACATTAAGAAGTGCACGAACCACAGGTATGCTTCATTGATTTCATCCTTGAAGAAATCCTCCAAAAGTTTTGGTGGGCTGTCGATCGAGTTGAAATAACTTTTGAGAGCCGGATAAAGATGAAAAATTCTCTCGACGGTATGCATTAGAGAACGCCACATAGTTTTCGAGTGTTTCAGGACTTTCTTGTACTCGGTGTCAACAAAAGAACAGAATTTTTTCAATTCTTCTGTTCGAACTGTGTACATCGAGAAATATCCGTAAACCTTCAAAACCAGAGCCTCTATATTTACATTCAAGCGATCAAATCCATTATGGAACAGATGGGCAGGGCAACCGATCCCCACCAAATCACACTGAGTTGCTTGTTTCATGTGATAATACACGTTATTTTGCCCTGCACGATTGATGCCACCAAAATTTGTGGAGCAATTATCACCGCCAAATGCAATGCATTTGTTAAGCAAATCAAGCTTCTTCAAATTTTTGGTCATGAATTCAGATATACGTACCGCTGTTTCATTCTCCAGAGACTCAACTGACAGCATTACATGTTGAATCCCCTTTGCTGGATGGAAGTACTGAACGAGCACCGGAAACATTTCGATCGATCCATGGTTGCTTCCATCGGTGCATGCTCCGATGTATGGAATATTCAATTCACGCATCTCATCCAGGCACATTTTGACGGAATGTGGTCCCAATACTTCATTAGCGATCGCCTCAGTTTTCGTCCTAGCACATTCAAATTTAGCAGCAACCTTCTTGTACAACTTATTCCCACAATCACAGCTTAGGAAACTGTAATTGTGTTGCACAGCATGGTAAGCCAACGTAGCCTCAGCAGCTAATACCTTCAGTTCTAAAGGTGATTTTCGCACTACAAATATTTCCATCAACTTTTGTGATGACCCCGCTGATCTCAAATTGGAACAATGCTTCTGTGACGCCAAATGCTGTGTTAAATCTGTTAGCAGAATGCAACGGTAACCCCTACATTCGACCAGTTTACCGAACCCCTAATGTCGACTATCCTAGCCGACACCACTGGTATGCTTAACGTCTCAAGATTATGACAAGTGTTTTGACAGATGTGACTAACCTAACATTATAGTATTTTACAAAGTATTAAACGTTTTTCATGTGTACAACACGTTCGAGTTTTTATTCGTTTTAGTCCTCGGTTTTCCGGTAGTTTATTCCATATTCTGACGCAATTCCACTGTGTACCTGTCCGCTTCGTCCAACAGGTTATGGGCCCAGGGGAAGTTGCGCGAAAAACAGTATAAACGGTTCGCGAAAGTAATCGGTCGTTCGGAAGCTTGCGTGCGTGTTTTCGTGTTGACATCATCGGCAGCAGAGCGACGATGGAAGCGCTGAATAAGTTTGTCCGGTTGAACAACCACAACTGGCAAACATGGAAGTTCCGTATGGAGATGCTCCTTACGAGGGAGGATCTGTGGTACGTCATCGTTTCTCCGAAGTCGGAAAAAGACCCTGAGCAGTGGGTGAAGGACGATAAGAAAGCCCGAGCGACGATGGGACTGTGCGTCGAAGAGAACCAATACGGACTAATTAAAACAGCAGCTACTGCCAGCGATTTTTGGAACAGCCTGAAGCAGTACCACGAGAAGGTAACGGTGACGTCGAGAGTATCCCTGTTGAAGCGGTTGTGTAGCCTGAATCTGTTCGAAGGAGGTGATCTGGAGATCCATCTGTTTGAAGTGGAGGATCTATTCGACAGATTGACACAAGCTGGACAGGAGTTAAGCGATTTATTTAAAGTTGCAATGATATTGCGCAGTCTGCCAGACTCTTATTGTGGACTCGTTACTGCACTTGAGAGTAGACCGGATGCTGATTTAACAGTTGTGCTCGTCAAGTCAAAGCTGCTGGATGAATTCGAGCGTCGAAAGGAACGTCTAGTACCCGGTTCCAGTGGAAGATCTGGAGAAGCGAAAGTGCTGAAAAGTTTCAGCAAGCGGAATGTCTCCGTTTCAGAACGTGCATGTTTCTTTTGCAAACAGAAAGGGCATTTACGCAAGGATTGCCCAGTGCTGTCAGAGCAGAAGAAGCATAAAGGCGATAAGAAGAAGAAGAACGATTCACCGGCTGCGAAGCAAGTCGTGGCAAAGGACAAGAGCGCTGTTTTGTTCCTGATGGATGGGATTCGGCGGAACAGCTGGATCATCGATAGCGGAGCAAGCGTTCATATGTCGAACGAGAAGCGATTTTTCGAATCGATCGATGAGACGGACGTTCAAGAAGTGTTTTTAGCTGATGGATCGTCTGTTAAATCGGCTGGATGTGGCACTTTGAAGGTGTGTACCGTCAATGGTTCTGGCGGAGTGGTCGATGTAACCCTGGAGAAAGCGTTGTATGTTCCGTCGCTGAACAGTGGGCTGCTGTCTGTGACAATGTTGACGTCGAAGGGATTTCTGGTGATCTTCAGGAAGAATGATTGTGACATCACGGATGAAGCCGGCAAGGTGGTAGCTAAAGGAGACCGCTGTGGCAACCTGTACCAGCTAAGGATAGCCGAAGAAGCACTGAAGGTCGAGAGTAAGCAACACAACGAGTTCTGCCAGCATCAGTGGCACCGTAAATTTGGCCACCGAGATCCGACGATTGTGAACAAGCTGTGTAAGGAAAAACTCGCCGAAGGTGTACTGGTGAAGGATTGCGGGATTCGACTGGCATGTGAGACCTGCATGAAAGGAAAGTTGTCACGTACTCCGATTCCACGAACGGCTGAGCGGAAGTCAACGCAAGTCCTGGATTTGGTGCACACGGACCTTTGTGGACCAATGAGGACGCCCACAACGAGTGGGAGCAGATATCTAATGACGGTGATCGACGACTATAGTCGATATACTGTTGTTTACCTGCTGTGCAAGAAGTCGGAAGCTGCTGATCGGATGGTTGAGTATGTCAGGTATGTGGAAACCCTGTTTAATCGTAAGCCCAGGATAGTGCGATCGGACGGTGGCTGCGAGTATGTGAACGAGCGACTGCAGAATTTCTTCCAAAGAGAGGGGATTAAGTGCCAATATACGACAGCCTACACGCCGCAGCAGAATGGTGTCGCCGAAAGACGAAATCGCTACTTGCAAGAGATGGCGACAACGGTGCTGCTGGATGCGAAGCTTGAGAAGAAGTTCTGGGGAGAAGCAGTCGTGACAGCGGCGTACCTCCAGAATCGATTGCCTTCACGGTCAGTTGAAGTTACTCCGTTTGAAAAGTGGTACGGTAGGAAGCCGAACCTGGGACATTTGCGTGTGTATGGGTGCAAGGCGTGGGTACACATGCCCGATGTGAAGCGGGGAAAGTTCGATAGCAAGGCCCGGAAGCTAACCTTCATAGGATACTCGGAACAACATAAAGCGTATCGTTTTGTTGACCTGGTGACGGAGAAAGTGACGATTAGTAGGGACGCTAAGTTTTTGGAGCTAGATGAGGTTCAATGTCAGAAGGAGGTGGCTGTACTCCAGGCCCCAGAAGAAAGTGACACGGAATTGATTCTATGTGAAGAGTCGGCAAGTGGCAAGCAGCCACCGGCAGAAGAGCCAGTGGTTGAACCTGTGAATGAAAAAGAACAATTGGATGATCCTGAATTGGATGATATTGACCGTAGTGAATACGAACAATTTTTTGACTTGAATTCGTCTTCGTCTTCGTTGGAGGATCCGCTAGCAGTGAAAGAAAAGCCGCAAGACGGTGAAGAATCGGAAAGTGTACCTACTGGAATGTCATTCCGTAGGAATCGGAGAAAGTTGCCAGATCGTTTTTCCGATTACGTTGTGGGAGTAGCGGCGCAGTCAGTTAAGGAGCCGGTTACCTACATTGAGGCAGTGAAGAGTGTTGACGGTGATGCTTGGCGAAAAGCAATGGGCGATGAACTTTAGTCGCATTTACGGAACGGCACGTGGGAACTGGTGGACCCTCCGGCTGGGAAGCGTGTCATTGGAAGCCGATGGGTCTACAAGATCAGGCAGGATGAAACGGGAGCAGTTGTTCGATTTAAGGCACGGCTGGTGGCGCAAGGATACGCGCAGCGATACGGAGTTGATTTCGACGAAGTGTTCGCTCCGGTCACCAAGTATGCTACGTTGCGGACATTCTTGGTGCTGGCTGGCAACGAGCGATTATTGCTAAAGCATCTGGACGTCAAGACCGCCTATCTCTACGGTAGTATTGACGAGGAGGTGTACATGCGCCAGCCACCCGGTTGTGAAGTTCGCGGACAGAAGCAGAAGGTTTGTCGATTGAAGCGCAGCATATATGGCTTAAAGCAATCGGCGAGGTGTTGGAACCGGAAGCTGTCGGACGTCCTGCTGAAGATTGGATTCGTGGCGTGCAGTGCTGATCCGTGTATGTACGTGGCTGTCAGGAACGGCAAGAAGGTATACCTAATCGTGTATGTGGATGATCTGCTAGTTGGATGTGCTTCTGAGAATGTGCCAATGTGTACGAAGAGCTTCGCAAAGAATTTGAGATGTGTTGGCTGGGCGATGCAAAGTATTTTCTCGGCTTGGAACTACAGAAGGACGACGACGGATTCTACAACATGAGCGTGAAGGCATACATCGAGAAATTGATCGTGAAACTAGGACTGCAAGATGCGAAGGTGGCGAAGACGCCGATGGATCAAGGCTACGTGAAGGACAGGACGACGAGTGAGAACCTGAAGGACGCATCGATGTACCGAAGCCTGGTTGGTACAGTGATGTATGTGGCAGTCACAGCGCGTCCCGACATTGCATCGGCTGCTTCCATATTGGGCAGAAAGTTCAGTGCTCCGACGGAAATCGACTGGACAGCGGCAAAGCGTGACGTACGTTATCTCAAGGCAACCAATACCTGGAAGTTGAAGTTGGGTGGCGTAGGCGGAGAGCTGCTGGAGGCGTATTCGGACTCTGACTGGGCTGGTGACCCAGATACACGCAAGTCTACTACCGGTTTGTAGTATTCTATGCAGGAGGAGCTGTGTCGTGGGCTAGCAGAAGACAGGATTGCGTGAGTCTTTCGTCCATGGAGGCCGAATATGTGGCGCTGGGTGAGACTTGCCAAGATGTGCTGTGGTTGAGAAGATTGCTGAACGACATGGGTGAGAAGGAGAAGTGTGCCACAATGGTGCACGAAGACAACCAGGGCTGCTTGTGCTTCGTCAGGTCCGAGCGAGCGAGCAAGAGGACCAAGCACATCGAAACGAAGGAGTGTTTCATCAGGGATCTCTGTGACCGTGGCGTAGTGAAACTTCAATATTGTCCCACTGATGAAATGAAGGCGGACATCTTTACCAAGGCGCTTGGAACGGTGAAGCATGACCGGTTTACCGAGCTTCTAGGTTTCGTTAAAGGCTGAGGGAACACCGTTGAGGAGGAGTCTTAGCAGAATGCAACGGTAACCCCTACATTCGACCAGTTTGCCGAACCCCTAGTGTCGACTATCCTAGCCGACACCACTGGTATGCTTAACGTCTCAAGATTATGACAAGTGTTTTGACAGATGTGACTAACCTAACATTATAGTATTTTACATTTTTCATGTGTACAACACGTTCGAGTTTTTATTCGTTTTGGTCCTCGGTTTTCCGGTAGTTTATTCCGTATTCTGACACAATTCCACTGTGTACCTGTCCGCTTCGTCCAACAAAATCCGTTTGTCCTTTGTTGGCAATTGAAATCTTCTTTTGGCAAGTTTCACAAAACACTTCAAACTCGACTGAAGTTGGTTTGAACTGTGGAAATTCCTTCTGGAGGATGTCCGAAAACTTATTCTTCCGGCGAGACATGTCAGCACGAAGAACCTGTTCATTAAAGAGCAATTTGGAATGAGTAAATACTTATTGTTTTACAAACTCTTTCATTTACTGATCTTTAAAACTATACAAGTTAAAAGTCAATATTAGATTCGGACAAATAAAAGCAAATTCACATTGATATTTCTAGATAGAGCTGGAATTAGGGCCTAACAGCTTTTGTAAACAATGACTTCTCTGGATGATTTCTAGAAATTCAAGGCTCACCCACGCAAACCAACATCCTCATCGGGTAGGGGAAGTCTTTCCCTACCCGATGAGGATGTTGGTTTGCCTTAGTGAGCCTTGAATTGCTAGAAATCATCATGAGAAGTCATTGTTTACAAAAGCTGTTAGGCCCTAATTCCAGCTCTATCTAGATTTCCTCGAAGACAACAACAATTTTTAACATTCAATCCGATCGGGCTGAACGTGGTAAACAAAACAAACAATTAAAAACCCACGAGCGGACTGATTTGCGACAAGCTGTCAAACGAGGGGTGCTGCTGCAATAAAAATTACAATTTACAATATTTTGAGGGGTAAGTGAAAGTGTTTTTGTTACAGGTGCTAGCAGTGCAAGCAAACCTTTTTTTTTCGAAGCAATTCGCGACGTTTTCGTATCATGTCTTAATAAATGAACATTTATCTCATAAATTCGAGAGAAAATGTACTATTTGGGAAAAATAATGGCATGTGTAGACTGAGAGAAAATATATTTTTTTTGCTAGAAGGTATTGAGACTATAAAAAGAGTACAAACGGCATCATTTTGCAAAAAAGAATAATACGCGCAATTTTCCGCCGGAAAAGAGAACATGTACTCTAAAAAGAGTACGTGTGATAATCTTATTCCCGACTAAAGCAACTCAGAGTTTGAACGGGCGAGAATTCAATCCCACCTTAGGAGCAACATCCTAGAGCCAGTTTTTAATAAAACCTCAAATTCGATCGGTAGACCACCCATCGTTCTGGGGTCCCTTGATACGAGCTAGTTCAACAGAAAGATGATGACAGAGATGCGTCAGCAAAATTACCGGATCTGGTGAAGGGGATATGCTTGATGTCGGACTCGTGGAATAGAATGTAATTGCATTTTTAACTGCAATGATCCGTTCCTATAAATCCTATACTATTTCACTAAGGCAATCGTACTCCGATCCAGGTCTGATGGAATATGTGGGGTTAATACCTATTGACTTCCCCCAGCAGTACTAGGACTTCATTCAAAATTATATGGACATCCCTTTAAAGTCCTGTGGATATCCCATCGTAGCCAATATCAATTGCACCATAGGTAGCTTTTGACAAAACCGTCGGTCGCTGGAGGTAACCAGTTTCAGCCATCTTGACTGCCGTATCGACAAGACCTTCTCGACCGGCAACGGTGTGGATGAACTAGATTGAAGTCAATTCCGAATAGAAGCTGTTCTGGATGAAATCACGAGCCGCTGGGATTTTTACTGTGAATCGGATGAGACAGACTGAGTTTTGCTAGATTTAAAGAGATTCACGGTTCAAAGAATACTTACCGATTTTTTTCGGAGCGATCCTCGAAACCGGTTTGTCGGTCTTAAATTCTTGATTGAATCGTTGTTTTACCATTTTTATAAATGACAACATCACTACCTTCACTTTTGAGTAAACACAGTATTCAAAAGAGTAGTCAACCTTAGCAACGACTACTAGTCAAAGTGTGACCTATCGTGCCGAACAGTGTGCCGTGCTGTGTTTTAGCACAGTGTGCAGAGTTGATTACCCCTTGGCGTTCAGAGTAGTTAAAAATATAAAAAACTTTAACAAATTTCTTGTACATGGAGATCTTGAATGTCTCGAACTGAAAAAAATTAAGAACCCAGGGAAATTTTCTAGAGTTAGCATGTAAGGAAACTATCGTCTGAGAAGATTTGAAGGATTAATTGATTTTGCAAAATGTTATTCGTTCTTCTGTTGGGATTCTATTTGATTTCCAAAAAATATAAATTAAGTAGTTTATTTCGTTAGACTCTAAGATTGCATTTGCATAAATTATGTGTTTCGATATGTATTTAAGCGGCCTAAAATTATTTGGAATCAGTTCAATTATTTTCTACCTACATCGACTAAATTCGGCATCTTGAAGCTGCTTTTTTTACCGTCCTCAAGAATGAAGCACATCATAATTTACACTAATGAAGTTCATGGAAACAACTAAAAGTCATCACCATGGGTCATCGTCATCGTCGTTCCAGCTTTACGCAAAAACGGGACCCAAGCGATAAAAAAAAAACGAGCCAAGCATGCAAACGAAGCAAAATTCAATTAGCAATCTAATCAACCAAACTCTACTTTGTCTCCTTGCTCCGGGTCTTCTTGCTGTAACTCGTTAGTGTTTGGCCATCTCCAACCAGCCGCACACTGAATCCATAAGGTCAAGAACGGAACGGAAGAGGGAGGTGGCTGGATCCTTGCCAGTTTACACCACAAGAACGATAGTCATTCCATTCGGTGTACATTTATTACCTACTACAGCACTCCGCCCTACATAGTAGTTTTGTAACTTACTTCGTTATCCACACTTTTCTTTTTACCATTCCTGCAACCAGTAGAGAGAAGAGTACCTAGTAGTTTGATTGCATTGATGACCTCGACCAACCTCCGACCCTTGCCTGACTGCTCGCCCACGTTGACGTAATAGTAGATGTACCAGTTTGTAGCTCCTGACCCCCATTATTTGAAGCATCATCTCCCTTGGCCATACAACCGCCCATATCCATTATGCCAACTCTAGCGACATTAATTGTTTTCGTGTTTTATTTTCTTCTTCCTTCCAACCAAAATATAAAAAAGCAGACAAATTCTGAAGAAGCGTGAACCCGTCTACCAGGCGATCTGGGCCGACAATACCGCCTTCGACGAGGTGCTCATCTCGCCCGTGATGCTGCAGGACCACATGCCGGACAAGGTGCTCGCCGCACTCAATAAGGTAAGACTGCCGACGCCACCCCTGCCGACGCCGAGTTTGGCACAACCAGCATCGGAATCGATGACACTTTATTAGGAGCTTGGATGGATTGTTGCTCACTATCTCTCTAGCTTTATATTAATTAGCTCATTAGATTGGTGTTACTTAATAGAATTGGTTGTGATATTGATGTTACGCTGTTTCATAGCTAGAATGCTTTTGTAGTTAGGTTCATTAGTTTAGTTATTTATTTTCATTAAACGTTATTGAAGAGATTTGCATTTCTATTAATAAGAGTAAATCACAGCGCTTGCAACATTTTTTTCCATGGTCAACTACACAATAATCATAACGCGTTCTGCTTCGAGTGCTGCGAATAGAACGCAACCTTAGCCCGCACGGCTTTACAGCCGTATTTTGCCACATCCATATTGGTCAACAGTTCCTCCATCAGGCCGGGATGTTCACTCAATTCCACCCCGAATTCGGCCGCTTCCTGTCGAATACACTGCATCAGATCTTCCCCATTTAGCTGCCTCAGAACAACCCTCTCAATGGGCCCATTCAACTGTCCCACCCTCCGATCGTCCTTCAACGAAGCTCCCTGAAACACGTACAGAACCGTCATCCGAACGTCGTCGTTATTCGCCACGAATCGCAACCTGGTATCTATTTTGTTAATCAACTCCACATCGTCACTGCCCAAGTGATCCACGACGATCAAATTACGACCGCAGCTCAAATCCACCTCCCGTCCATGTCGGATCCCGTACAGAAACGACTGAAACCGATCGTATTGCCGTTCCGGTGTCGCCAATGCTTCCCACAGGAACTGGTGCACGTTCGAAAGCCACTGAAAATTCTGCGCTACAATACTAGCCATCAGACTTTTACCCACCCCGGTAGATCCGAGCAAAGCGATGGACGTGAAGCGTTCCTCCTGACGTCGATTGAAAATATCAACGATTCTCTCCACCGCAGTCCACTGCCCGACCACACCGGCATCCAATGCAGCAGCAACCGGGGAAAAGTCAAACTCCTGACTGCAGTAATCCTCCACTCCATACAGCAGCAAATGGTACTGCTTCCGGTACCTTCGATAGAAATCTTCCCTCAAGTCTTCCTTACTGACAATCCCCGCCAGCACTGCCACCAACAGCACCAACGAGTATGCAACCAACATCCTTACTCCAACCAACTTTTTTAGAAATCCTCCGGTTCCCACCGACGCAGCACCATCAACATCGTCATCATCCTGGCTCATCAGTTTCCGGATTTTAGCCTTCGCCTTGCCACTATTTAGTTTCTGCTTCTTCTCGCTGGGACGGTTTCCCGTGGTAGTTGTGGGGGGCGACAGTCGAATAGGTCCGGATGTGTCCACGTCCATCGGTTGGACCGGTTGCACCGGGGAAGGCAGGGAAAAGCTAAAATCGTACCGTTTCTTCTCCGGGCTAGTTTGGTCGTTGAAAATCGACAGCGCATCGCTCGACGACGACTGGCGGAAGGATCGGTTGGAATGAGGTGATTTCGAAAGGATTGTAGTCGGTGTTGGTACTTACCATTTTGGGATGAAGGTTAAACTTGTGGAAATTAACTTTACTGCTTAAAGCGTTTTATCACATTGGAAAATAGAACAACGGAACCAACGACGACGCCGTGCGTGTTCGTTATTATAAGGGAAACCAAAACAAACGTAAACGTCAAATCGAATGCTGGTGCGCTGATAAGAATAGACAAGGGGTGCTTCGATAGCGATTTGCGATGATGTTTGATTGTAATTGAGGAAAAGTTTTATAAAAATATTTTTATTTATAAATAGGGGAAAAAGGGGCATAGTGAACAGGTGGAGCATAATGTTCATCCGGTACTACAACCCAAAACCGATAAACGGGATGTTTAGTGGTCTTGATATAAATACATATTCATAATCTGCATTAACAATGGAACCGAAATCCAAAATTTCATCAATTTTGGTGCATTAGAACTATTTTAAATAAGTGCGATTACATTAGCAAAAACCACGATCGTAGCACCACTTGGTGGGACTTTGTATGGTAGCGAACTAGTTGACAGTTGATTTAGTGTCGAACATCAAAAGTTTAAATCTTGATTTAAAAATCGAGTCATATGTCAATGAAATTAATAAAAAATATCGCTGCGTTCAGAAAACAAAGCTCTTTCAGGTGATGAATAAAAATACCCAGTTTTACGAAATTAAACAATTCAATTTTCAGATTTGTGCTGTAAGCATGCTGTCGGTTTGTTTTGATTTTTTAGTATGAATTTGAAGGCGAGTCAAACCCCCGATTAGCGAGTCAAACCCCGATAGTCCAGCAATGATTTTGTATTATGAACGGGGGGATTCTGTAATGTAATTTTAGGGCAGCTGCATAAATGTTCCTATTTTGTTTTTTTCCTTGTCAACGGTGGTTATAACAACCAACATTATTAGAGTGTTGTGAACAACCCTAATGCGGAGTGTAACAGTTTTCCTCGTTCGTTCGATACTCCGCAAAGTCGCAGAGCTCGCACGTTGCAGCATAACTGTTGGCATAACCGTCACTGCGCGATGCTGCAGATGCGCATCAATGATTTTAATGTGGTTGTGAGTTGTTGTTGTTTTGTACTGTATTGAATCCTACAATTACAACAAATACAAATCCTTGACACACTGGCCAGTTACATCAAGGAATTCCGGTTCGAGGCCGACTCCAACGTGACGTTTGCTGCCTGGTGCTCAAGATACGACGATCTCTTCGAGAAAAAATGCTGCTAGGCTGGATGAAGAAGCAACAGTCCGCCTATTTTACCGAAGATTCCGAAAGACAACCGGTGGCCAACCTCAAGAACCTGTTCGGTTTCAAAGAATCGGTGATAAGTCGATGTTACCGATACCTGCAGATAGTGAAGAACTCTGCAGAGGACCACGTAGCGTTCGCTTGGCAAGCTTTCAGAGGAGCAATTCAAGTGCTACGAAAGTGTGGCCTAAAATCGGAGAACAACGTCGAGATTCGCACCCGTCTCCTCACGAAGATCGAGGAGAGGATCGTCGTGACATTGGAGCAGCTTTCTGAGGAATGTCAGTGCCTCTACAACCTCAAACACGACAACTTAATTAAACTAATTAGTTACGGTCAACGGTACCAAAGAGGCCAAGTAGCCGATGACAAAACACGTCAGCTGATGAACTGAAGTCGAACACACCGAAGAAGTTGTTGAACTGCCGGCTGATTGATCGAATTGGCTCCAACCAGTGGACACTAAAGGCCCAAACACAATGTGGACGGAAGCGGAACGGAAACGGAAAGTTTGACAGTTGTCACAAATGACATCAAGATGCCTAACCGAAGTCGATTTGGTTTCAACAAGTTTTCAATCCGACAAGTTGGCTTACTCAGATCGGGCTTTTCCGCTGCCGTTGCCGTTCCGCTTCCGCTGTCATTGCGCTTGGGCCTTAACGATTTTAAATTGGCTCACTACTTGACTAGCATATTGGTCCCAAGCAAATCGATTAACGTACTCCATTCTAGTCGAGATTCTAGTACTACACAATGTTTGTTTTGATCTGCTATGAAAGTTTGACAGATAAAATGAGGGGTTCGTGAATTTTCCGAGGTTTGCATCGATTAGCTTGGGACCGAAGAGAGTACCAGAGCTGAGTCAAAAATTTGAGCACGGTTCTTCGGGACCTTCTAGTCTTAGAGTTACTTCTGTTACACCAAGTACGATCGATTCGCAAGTTTGGCGGTACAAAAAGCGGACACCGACCGGAAACCAAAATTCGCCTTGTTGGTTCTGCGGTAAATTTCACTACCACAAATTTTCCGACTGTGGCCAGTTCAGACATCGTAATGAGTACTGCAACAGTGCCAAGTCCCGAAAATTCTGGAAGGAGACGCAAGAAGCAAGCAGTGTCAGCCAAGGTGGTGGTCGTCGACGTATGCAGTGTGCAGTAGCGACGCAGATTTGTTTCCGTTGGCCTTTCTGCAACTCGACACCGCCTCAGACATCACTGCCATTAGCAGGGAGATTTGGCGGAAACTTTGCAGTCCTGCGTTATCTTCAGCAACGGTGAAAGCGAAAACGGCATCTGGTAGCATCGCTCGACGGAGACATCAGAAGCAGCAGCATATCACGTGTCTGGATCACCAGCGTCGACAGCTGCATTTAAGCCGTATTTTGCGAAGGTCTTCAGCGAGCAGCTTGGCTTGTGCAGCAAAACGAATGTGAAGTTGAAGCAGAAAGAACACGTTCGACCCGTCTTCTATCCGAAGCGTCCTGTAGCTTACGCAATGTACGACACCGTTGATCACGAGCTCAACCGACTACCTTACCTTACCAATCAGGCTAAGGCCCTGTTGTCCTCTGCTGTCCGAAGAAGGTGTCTCCACTCTACTCGATCCATGGCCACAGTTCGCCAGCCTCGTAGTCTGCGAAGGGTCCGCAGGTCACCTTCTACTTGGTCGATCCACCTTGCCCGCTGCGCGCCTCTTCTTCTTGTTCCTGTTGGGTCGCTTTCTAGGACCATTTTCACTGGGTCGTCGTGCGCCATTCTTACGACGTGCCCAGCCCACCGTAGTCGCCCAATTTTTGCAATGTGGACGATGGATGGTTCTCCCAGCAGCTGGTGCAATTCGTGGTTCATTCGCCTCCTCCACGTTCCGTCATCCATCTGCACTCCACCGTAGATGGTACGCAACACCTTCCGTTCGAAAACACCAAGGGCGCGTTGGTCCTCCACGAGCATAGTCCAGGTCTCGTGGCCGTAAAGGAGCACCGGTCTAATCAGCGTCTTGTAGACAGTCAACTTCGTGCGGCGACGAATTTTATTCGACCGGAGCGTCCTCCGGAGTCCAAAGTAGGCACGATTCCCTGCCATAATGCGTCTTTGAATTTCTCTGCTGGTATCATTTTCGGCGGTCACCAGTGAGCCCAAATACACGAACTCATCGACCACCTCGATTTTGTCACCGTCAATCTGAACTCGGGGTGGGAGGCTAACATTGTCTTCCCTAGAACCTCTTGCTTTCATGTATTTTGTCTTTGATGCGTTGATGGCAAGTCCAATCCGTCTAGCTTCAGCCTTCAGTCTGATGTACGTTTCCGCCATCATCTCAAAGTTCCGTGCCATAATGTCAATGTCATCGGCGAAACCAAGGAGCTGGATGGACTACCTGAATATCGTGCCACTCGTGTCTATCCCAGCTCTTCTGATCACACCTTCTAATGCGGTGTTAAACAGCAGACACGAAAGTCCATCACCCTGCCGTAACCCCCTTCGAGATTCAAAGGGACTCGAGAGTGTCCCTGATACTCGAACAACGCACATCACTCGATCCATCGTCGCCTTGACCAATCAACCGACTAGAGAAGCTGAAAATCATCAACCCGGTCGATTATTCGGAGTGGGCCGCTCCGATCGTCGCCCTTATAAAAAAATATCGTACTCGAACGATAACCCAAATGGTGGAACTATTCCACGAATGGTTTGGATGATACCCTGAACACGTCGTTAAGCAAAATAATCGTACTAATTTTATTAGGCCGTAGTTCACAAAGTCAATGACTCCATCCAGTTTTGCGGAGACTACTCATTGCGTCTGCACTACAGCAGTATCCACTTCCGGACGACATCTTCACCAAGCTGGCTAATTTCAAGATCTTCAGCCAGATAGATTTGTCCGATGCCTTATTGCAGATGGAAGCCGATGAACAGTACCGTAGTTTGTTGATGATCAACACTCATCGTTGCCTCTACTTGTACAACCGCCTTCCGCCGGGTGTGAAGATCGCGCCTGGTGCGTTTTAGCAGCTCATCGATACGATGTTAGCCGGACTCAAGGGTACCTTTGGCTATCTCGATGACGTCATCGTTGGCGGTGAAACGGAAGAGGAGCACGACCGCAGTCTACGGGAAGTTCTACAGCGTATCCAAGATTTCCGATTCACAATCCGAGTCGAGAAGTGAGCGTTTCGCAAGCAGCAAACCCGTTACTTGGGGGCACATCGTCGACAATCGTGGGTTACGCCCGGATCCGGTCAAGATCGAGGCAATACAAACAGACTGTCGCGCACGAGAACGAAGCGGGTGTAGTAAAAAACGTCAACCGTTTCAACCCCGTATGCAACACTACCCGACTGACAATCTCTTCAAGCCAGAAACGAAGTTTCACTGGAATCCAGAGTGCCGACGCGAGAGATCATCAGCCATAGATTCCCCGACGGTACTGTAAAGGTTGTCCAACACGCATCCAGGCCACTCACGAAGACAGAGCGAGGCTACAATGAACCCGACCGTGAAGGTTTGGCCATCATCTTTGCCGTTACGAAGTTCCAACAGATGCTCTTCGAACGGCACTTCCGGCTTCAGACCGATATGCTTCACATCTTTGGTTCCAAGAAGGGAATCCCAGCCAACTTGCTGCTCTACGATTTCGATATCGAGTACGTGTCCACCGAGAAGTTTGGCAACGCAGACCTAGTATTCATCTTTGGACCTACTCTCGTGGTTGATCAACCAGCGCGTCAAGCCTGAAGAGGACTACGTCATCGCGAGCTTCAACCTGGAAGAGGATCTCAGGGCAGTTGTATAATAGAGGTAACTCTAAGACTAGAAGGTCCCGAAGAAATGTGCTCAACTTTTTGTTAAAGTATTGCGTCTCAATTTTAGAGTCGTCGCGCAAAGCACCCAAGCAGATCCACTGCTCCGCCAAGTCCACCGCCAAGTCCAAAACGGCTGGCCCCAGTTTAAACTCGACGGGTCAGACCGTCGTCGGTTCCAATCGAGACAGGAATCACTCTCCGTGGTGCATGGGTGCATTCTATTTACCGAACGACTCTTCATCCCGTCGCTGCATCAAAAGCGGTGTCCCGAATAGCTCCATCATGGCCATCTAGGCATGCAGCGAATGAAGGCCATCACAAGAAGCTACGTGTACTAGCCGAGCTTGGATGCCGACATCGTCAACTCTGTCAAGGCATGCCAACAGTGTGCGTCCGTAGCTAGATCACCTCCTCACTCTACACCGGTGCCGTGGCCCAAAACGATCGCTCCGTGGCAACGCGTCCACGTCGACTTCGCTGGTCGGATAGAAGGCGAATAAAACCTGCTCGCTATCGATTCGTTCTCCAAGTGGCCCGAGATCATCCAAACGACCCGCATCACCTCTGCAGCGACCATCAGCATCCTGTGTGGGTTGTTTGCTTGGCTTTGTATGCTCGTAGCTTTAGTCAGCGACAACGGTACCCACTAGCGCTGAATTCGCAGATTTCTGCGCTTCTAATGGCATTCAGCACCTCACGAAAGCCTCGTTCCATCCACAATCGAATGGCCAGGCGGAACGATTCGTGGATACCTTCGAAAGATGAGAGGATCGATCCAAGAAGCACTGGTTATCTTCTTGTTGACGTACCGAAGCACGCCCAACCGCGGATCATAAGTCGCCATCCAAGGTCATGTTCGGTCGCGAAATCCGGACTTGTCTCGAGCTTCTACGTCCACCGTCAGTACGTACGCCAGCGCCAAAGAATGACGACCGAAATGATCGTGATACGTATTCCGCTTATCAATTACCTCCTTGGTTGACTCGATGTATGGAGCACGGATGACAAAGGATCTACACAGGTTTCAGACATGTCTGCAAAGGAAACCTAGGAAGAAGTAAAGGTTAATATCATAGAGGTAACTTTAACAGAAGGTCCCGAAGAAACGTGTTCAAATTTTTGGCTCAGCTCTGGTCTTCTCTTCGGTCCCACGCTAATCGATGCACCCCTCTAAACATAGGGAAATCCACGAACCCCTCGTTTTATCTGTCAAACTTTCATAGCGAATCAAAACAAACAGTGTAGTACTAGAATGTCGACTAGAATGGAGTACGTTAATCGATGTATTCGGGATCAATAGGCTAGTCAAGTAGTGAGCCAATTTAAAATCTTTAGTCTCCACCGGTTGGTATAAGCCCATGTGGAACCCTCCTCCTGTCACCAGTTGAACTGGAAAGTGGATTTTGTTCTATCGTCTCTCTGTTGCATCTAGACTGATTAAACACTGACTGAACTTGTTTAGTATATAAGCAACATCAGCACTGCAAAAAATATCGTCAAAGTCATCATCCATATCAAAATTACCATCTTTAATTCAAGCTTTGTTAAATAAACAGGTAGTCCTAGTAATTCGAATAACTTTAGCACTGCATGCTCTACCGATTCCATGTTTCATTCTGCTTTATATGTTCGCTTTATGTAGCTTTGTGCCGGGACAGTTTCCAGCAAACCACACAGACCTCCTCGATTTCCATCACCCGAAGGGAGGAAAATCCGGATTTTGGTTATCTTCTGTTGATTTTTAAACAATTGAAGAACAATTAGTTACCCATCATTTTAGATCCGTTCCTGCCGTTGACTTTTGTGTAGATTTCGTTCCCGTTCAGTTGGTTTAGTTTTTGATTTCTGTTTATTAAAAGAACAAAAGAAAATAATTCCGTCCGCTTAAGTCCATCAACACTGTACAGAGTACCGACTAACCAAATTCGGAATGATCAACTGAATAATCACTAAAATGTTGTAGCCGTTCTCGTCGTCGTTGTCGTCTTCGTCGTCCGTCCGTCATTATGTGATCGAATCGAGCAGGCCATGATATGGTAGAGGAGATCCTAGCAACTAGCATTCATTCATAGAGCAAACCAGATTGGCGTATGTACCATTTATCGCTTCTCAGCTGGCACACATTTCCGTTGTTTCTAACTCGTTTAATTTGAAGCAACATTTCTTTCAGTGTAATTTTCGTTCTTCCTTGTCCAGTCTTGGAGCTTAATTTTTTTCAATCGATAAAAAATGTTTGCCTTCCACTCTGTTTTCCTCTGTCTCACTATGCGCTAACTCTCTCTCTCTCTCTATTTTTCTATAAGCCTAGCATTCGTTTTTTTTTTTCTAATAGCTTTACCGATCATTTCATTTCTACTATACATATTTATTTATTTTTATCAATTTCGCAAATTGCTATCACTATCGTTGCGTTTAACTCTGACGAACTAATAGCGCGCGAATGCTGCATCCGTAGCGATAGCAATCTGGACCAGTTTTGAGAATCGAAACGTGCTACAATTATTTCCTTTCTTCCCTTTCTTTCCTCGTATCTGGAAAAAAAACCCCAACCACACATTCCATCAATCCACTTGAAAATTGCCTGCAAACACACACACACACCCTTCGATCACAGTTCCTAGACCAATCACGAGAAACCCAACCGCCGATCGATGCGCCGTCTTCGGCGACAGCGGCAAAGCAGCAGATCAACGAAACGGAGCCGAAGACGAGCGACAAACCATGCCAAACCGTGCTGCTGGGAACACCGACTAGCGGTGCCAACACCATAACGGTTGTGGTCCTGAAGAATGATGCCGCTGCGAGCGTTGCCGTGGAAAATGGCGGCCAATTGAGGCCGGAAATTACCGGGAAGAAGCAGGACACTGCCGTCACGCTCAATCCACGCTCCGTTAACGATACCAGGTAGCTCCACTCTCTCTCTCTCTCTCACTCTCCTCACCTACAGCTGCTTGTCAGTTGAAGCTCTCAAGACTAATATTTCGGGCGAGAAGAGCGACCAGTTTGGCTAGGACGGATCATTATTTTCTTAGTTTTTTTTTCCTCTATTAAGTTCGTTGTACTTTCTTTAGTTGATCGATATTAGTTTCGGGCGGAGTAGAACGGTAAGTTTGCATGATCTTTCTGTCCCTCTCTCTTTCTATTTAGAAGCAGTTCTGTTAAAGTAGGTATCAAGTTCGTTGGATTTGTTGGAGGTGAGTGAAGCATGATTGTCGTGTGGCAGGTTTAGCCTTTGAACGTAAGTATCGTTTGAAACTCACGTAGAACACTAACACAGATCGAACGCGCCTCGATTGCCTCCGCTAACCACTGGCTTCGACCATTCCTAGGTTATAACCACGGTCGGCCCCCGTAAACCCCAGCGCCAATCATCGAACGCCAACTCATCGATCGCATCCGAAGCCATTGAAGCACTACTACACCCGGACGGACATTACTTCATCAACCACAACAACACGGCTGCTGCTGGAGAACCGACGCTGGTGGCCCTGCAGAGTCCGGCATCACCTTCGGTACCGCACAAGATCTGTTTGGAAACTTCTTTCACCAGCCTCCAATCTCCACAGGATCACAATCCACCCAGTAAGGCTTCTTCCGTAGCCGGTAGCATCCTGGGCGTTCGCAGTCAACTGTCCAGCGTCGTTGACGATAGCGGCATTCCGAAAAGCCTATCCGGACCGAGCGAAGCCACCACGGTAATCCTGAACAACACTGATCCACACCACCATCAACACCGAGCTCCAAGTTCCGCTAGCAATACTGCACGGACGGTTGCCTTCAACACTTCGCCGAACGTTATACGAAATGGGGTCCCTCCGGCAGGTCCAAGCAACTCCAACGAAAATAAACCCATGAGTCTATCGTGGAACGGTACTCTACAGAATTCCGGTGAAATCAAAAAAATCGACTTGATCCACGACGACTGGTTCGGGTTGGCCCCGCTGGCCAGCCCCGAGTCCCTGTCGGAACTGTCGAGCATCAGTTCCCGAGCAAGTTTTGGAGTTAACCTGGCGTCCAGTATTGACCGGTACCTGGAGAAAATCACCGAAAGCAAGCAAAGTCGATCGAAGGGCGATGGGACCGATCCGCTACTGGAGTCACAGCTGCACACGCCGAAAATCATGCGACGGACACCGAAGGTAAGCGGAAACCTGTCATTGTGTGCAGAAGACGTCAAAACGATCAACAGCTACAAGCGGATGGGCAAGATCTTCGTGCTGAATCGAGTGCCTTCCGATAGCGATTCAACGATGGATAGCTACGAATCGGCGCACAACGTGATCGTATTGGACGGGAACGGAATCATCGGCGCGGAAGGACTGACCGCTAGCGGAACGTCACCGATCAAGGAAAACTCTAGATCAGCGGATAACCTCGACGAGCTGAACTCACGGCAAGCGGCACCGGGAGGCAATTCCTCATCCGGAACCGCTGGAACCAAGAAGACCTCATTTACAGTAAGTGATAGCGCGATACAGCAAGAGTGTACCTCAAATTGTCCATCGTGCCCTTGTCGGAGATCTCCCGGTGGACCATGCTGTCAAAAGTTCAACCATCGCGAATGCTACAACTACAAGTACACCTCGTTCAACATCTTCAAGTTCAACAACAATCGGGATAGCAAGACGGCCAGTTCCAGCGATACATACCACAGCGCCATGTCTTCGTTGACCGGCGACCTCGACCACACTGGTTCCAGTACAAACAATTTCCACTCTAGCAGTAGTAGCAGTAGCAGTAGAACCCTCCAAAACACCAGCCTAAAACCGGGAGTCCTAGAGTCACACTTCCCCGTCTATCAGGAAACGGCATCGGAAGAACGACTTTCGCTACTATCCAACATCAAGGAAAGCAGCCCGGTTCGGTTGCCAACCGCAACGACAATAACCAACCAACGAGTGAACCTGAAAGGTCATCTAACCTCAGCCACCGCCGCAAACAAACGCCACAACGAGGACGACCTGATTGCATTCTCCCGGAATGAGTCACTCCCCCTGTTGGCGAACCTCGTCGAAAAGTCGTCCCCAACCAACTACGTCCGCAAGAAACATTCCGTCTATCCCAGCGAAGCTGGTCACCCAATCGCCACGGCAGGTTTCAGCGCCAGCAGCAGCAATGGCCGCGGCAGCATCGCCACCATCCACTCGTCCTCGTCCTATTCGTCCGTCACGTCGTCTCCCAGTCGGTACCCCAAGAACGAAAGCAGCGTATGAGAACGGAACCAAAGCTCCGAAACGCTAGTCTAAAAACCCATCATCAATTACCTAACCTCAATTCGAATCTCTCAATCTGAATCTCTCACTCTCACTTTCAGTCTCTCTCTCTCTTTCTCTAGTCTATTAGTCCTTTTCTTGTTCCCCTTCTTCTACAATTACGACAAAAATATCGTTCCTTCCAATTCTCGAATTCAATCAATCACGCGAATTCACCGAGTTCTTCATCAAGGGTAGGCCTTAACAAGTTGTGAATCTCTTTTCGGATAGGACAAAACAAAGATAAACTGTTACGCGATCGGTTCTAGTCAAACACCGTAGATTCACAGTGTGTAATCCTAGTGATGTAGTCAATAAAAGTCATGTCAACAGCGTGCCAAAAACCAGCTAATGAGCGAGGCATTTACTCTCTTCTAAGTTAGACACAGAGTAGGGGAATCAGAAAAAGTCAATTTTACTATACAAAACAGCATGTGTTAGAAAGTGTCACAGCCAGGCGAGGTGCAGGAATTCAGGACCTCAGCCGAACGGGTGTGGCAATTTGAGAGTAGAAAACGTTAAGCTTATCCGGTTTAGAAAATATACAAACCTCCTTTAAAAAAAATTATAATTCCAGCAACAACAAAAATACTAAACTTGAGAGAAAATACAAACTTTAAGACACGAAGAAGGAACAAAACGCCGTTTAGAATTTTTACAATTTCAATTTCACAAAACTTTTAAAAGCAACTTTGTTACTAAGGAAAACTTTGAGTAAAATTAAACAAAAAAAAAAAGTAGGTAAAACTATCAACAAACAGAAGTAAACAAATGGTGTTTAGCGCAAGAGAATAGTGTTAGCAAAACGAAAGGGTCTAAATATTCTAAATTTTTGTACATACACTCATTCCTGTACGTGTGTGCGCGGTGGAAGTGTCTGGAAAAGAAACGTGCAGGAATGTTATCCAAAACGGACATGGAAACAATAACAAACCAAAAAACACACCCAAGAGGAAAGTTTCTAAGCAAAATGGGAACACTACGTAGGGAAATCAAATCAAAGAAAACAAAAACACGATGAAGGACAATTCTAGTGAAAATCTTCAGTAAGGTTGGCAATTCTTGAAACATTGGAATTTAAAGCAAACATAAACACACAGACACTTAAAATTACAAACTAATTGATTGTACTAAAATCCAAGTAATAAATTTCTCGATTCGTTGATAAAGCAGAATGATAAAAGTTTAAAAATGCAACAAACCAGGAAGCAGAACTAAATAAAATAAATTCACATTTAAAGAAAAAAAAAAGTAAAGAAAATGAATCATGGAAAACGGAGAAACAAAGCAGATTAAAAAAGTATGGAATATTATTACCATTTAGAGAATATATTTGTTAGTTGATTGAAGGTAAGCTGAAACAAAGGAGGAATAAACGCTCTAATCAAAGATTTGGTTGCGATTTGAGATGGATTTGGAATGAAAGAAATTTCCTCTTGCTCAACCCTACGAAGCTGAGCTCTAAACTTTCTCAGCAAGTAACTGGAAGCGTCTCAGGGAACTTCTGGAATTTGCGTTGGAAAACGTCTCGAATCTAAGTCAGGAACGTCTGGAATCGAAATCGAGGACGTTTGAAAACTGCATGGAATCTCCGTCTGGTGCGTCTGGAATCATTTTCGGGAACGTTTGAAATTTCCATCATAATGGTCAGGAATCATCTGTGGGAACGTCAGAATCCAAATCGAGAACGTCTGGAAACATTTTTGGCAACGTCTAGGTTCCGTTCGGGAACATCTCAAATCATAATCTGGAACGTCTGGAATCCAAATCGGGAACGTTTGAGAACTCCTTCGGGAACGCCTAGAATCTCCGTCTGGATTGTCTGGAATCATCTTCGGGAAGGTCTGAAATCTCCGTCGTAAACATCTGGAATCATATTCGGAAACGTCTGGCAACATCTTCTGGAACGTCGGGAACATCTGGGATCAGAATCAAGAGCGTCTGCAATCATCTTTGAGAATGTCTCAAATCTAAGTCAGGAACTTTTGATATTATCTTAGGGAACGTCTGGATAGTCTGAAATCATCTTCGGGAACATCTGGAATCTCAGTCTAAACGTTTGGCATTTAGAGTAGGCTGCAATCCTCTTCGAAAACGCTTCGAATCATCTTCAGGAACATCTGGAATCATGTTAGGGAACGTCTGGAATCATCTTCGGGCACGTCTGGAACTTCCAAATCGAGAACGTCTGGAAACATGTTAGGTACCGTCTGGAACCTAGGTCGGGAACCAGTGTTGGAAAAGTTCACCAAAACTCACTATGACTCGCGAACTTTTCCCTTGGTGAACTTCGTGAAATATCGCGATATTTTCCAATGCTGTCGGGAACGTCTCAAATCAATATCAGGAACGTCAAGAATCTAAATCAGGAACGTCTGGAATCCGAATCGAGAACGTCTGGAACGTAGATCGGGAACGTCTGGAATCCAAATCGGGAACTTGAAAACTTCATAGGGAACGTCTGGAATCATCTTCGGAAACGTCTGGAACTTCCGTCGGAAACGTCTCAAATCTAAGTCAGGAGCATCTGGAGTCCAAATCGAGAACGTCTGGAAACATTTTAGGTAACGTCTGGAATCTAGGTCGGGAACGTCTCAAATCAATATCATGAACATCTAGAATCTAAATCAGGAACGTCTGGAATCCAAATCGAGAACGTTTGAAAACTTCATAGGGAACGTCTGGAATCTCCGTCTGGTGCGTCTGCAATCATCTTCGGGAACGTTTGAAATTTCCGTCGTCAAGGTCAGGCATCATCTTTGGGAACGTCAGAATCCAAATCGAGAAGGTCTGAAAACATTTTCGGTAACGTCTGGATCCTAGGTCGGGAACATCTCAAATCAAAATCTGGAACGTCTGGAATCCAAATCGGGAACGTTTGACGCGTAGAATCTCCTCCAGGAACGTTTGATATCATCTTAGGGAACGTCTGGAATCTGCGTTGGGAACGTCAGGAATCATCATCGGAAACGTCTGAAATCCTAATCGAAAAAATCTGGAAACATTTTAGGTAACGTCTGGAACCTAGGTCAGGAACGTCTGAAATCAAAATCAGGAACGTATGGAATCCAACTCGGGAGTGTTAGAAATATCCAACGGAAAGGTCTGGAATCTCCGTCCGGATAGTCTGAAATCATCTTCGGGAACATCTGGAATCTCAGTCGTAAACGTTTGGCATTTGGAGTAGGCTGCAATCATCTTCGAAAACGCTTCGAATCACCTTCAGGAACATCTGGAATCATGTTAGGGAACGTCTGGAGCTTCCATCGGAAACGTCTCAAATCTAAGTCAGGAACGTCTGGAGTCCAAATCGAGAACGTCTGGAAACATTTTAGGTACCGTCTGGAACCTAAGTCGGGAACGTCTCAAATCAATATCAGGAACGTCTATAATCTAAATCAGGAACGTCTGGAATCTAAATCGAGAACTTTTGGAACGTAGATCGGGAACGTCTGGAATGCAAATCGGGATCGTTTGAAAACTTCATAGGGAACGTCTGGAATCTCCGTCTGATGCGTCTTGATGCGAGATGATTCTTCGGGAACGTTTGAAATTTCCGTCGTCGAGGTCAGACATCATCTTTGGGAACGTCAGAATTCAAATCGAAAAGGTCTGGAAATATTTTAGGTTACGTCTGGAACCTAGGTCGGGAACATCTCAAATCAAAATCTGAAACGTCTGGAATCAAAATCGGGAACGTTTGAGAACTCCTCCGGGAATGCCTAGAATCTCCATCTGGATTGTCTGGAATCATCTTCGGGAAGGTCTGAAATCTCCGTCGTAAACAACTGGAATCACATTCGGAAAAGTCTGCAATCATCTTCTGGCCCGGAATATCTGGAATCCAAATCGAGAACGTCTGCAATCATCTTTGAGAATATCTCAAATCTAAGTCAGAAACGTTTGATATCATCTTAGGAAACGTCTGGAATCTGCGTTGGGAACGTCAGGAATCATCTTTGGGACCGTCTGGAATCAAAATCGAGAAAATCTGGAAACATTTTAGGTAACGTCTGGAACCTAGGTCAGGAACGTCTCAAATCAAAATCAGGAACTTATGGAATCCAACTCTGAAGGTTTAAAATATCCCTCGGAAATGTCTGGATAGTCTGAAATAATCTTTAGGAACATCTGGAATCTCAGTCGTAAACGTTAGGCATTTGGAGAAGTCTGCAATCATCTTTGAAAACGCTTCGAATCATCTTCAGGAACATCTGGAATCATCTTCGGAACCGTCTCCGTCGGAAACGTCTCAAATCTAAGTCAGGAACGTCTGGAGTCCAAATCGAGAACGTCTGGAAACATTTTAGGTACCGTCTGGAACCTAGCTCGGGAACGTCTCAAACCAATATCAGGAACGTCTAGAATCTAAATCTGGAACGTTTGTAATATCCATCGGAAACGTCTGAAACCTCCGTCGGGAACGACTGGATTCATCTTCGATAATGTCTAGAATCTCTGTCGAAAACGTTTAAAATCATCTTCCGGAACATCTGGATCCTCCGTATTGAACGACTAGAATCATCTTCGGGAATGTCTGGAACTTACGTCAAAAACGTTTGAAATCATCTTCGGGAACATCTGGAACTTCCGTCGGAAAAGTCTCAAATCAATATCAGGAACGTCTGGAATCATTTTCGGGAACTTCAGGAACCTCCGTCGGAAACGTCTCAAATCTACGTCAGGAACGTTTGGAATCATCTTCAGGAACGTCTGGAATAAGCTTCGGGAACGTCTGGAACCTTGATCGGAAACGTCTCAAATCTCCGTCAGCAATATTTGGAATCCAAATCAAGAACATCTGGAAACATTTTAGGTACCGTCTGGAACCTATGTAGGGAACGTCGGTAATCCAAATCAGGTGCGTTTGAAATATCCATCGAAAATGTCTGAAATCTCCTCCTGGAGCGACTGGAATCTGTCGGGAGGAAATGGCCAAATAGTCATCAGCGTCGATGAAGCAAGAAAATAAAGAGACGAGACTTTTATCGAAGACAACATATCAAGAAGACTGGCTACTCTTCCATTTTCTTATACAACCGTTCGAGACAGGCACAATCGCGTCATCTGCCGTTCAAAGGTAAATGCTTCGAACGAATTTGATAGCAAAGATTACATCCTCAGAAGAAAGGTTTGTGTATTTGCTCGTATTTCATGCGCTGCTTCCACCTTCATCCAAGTGCAGCGCTGCTGTATCTGTCGCTTGGATACTGGCAAAGTTGCCAGTCTTCTTGATATGATGTCTTCTAAAAACCAAAATGTTAATGCCAAAGGTAAAAATGTTCTGCTGTTTCATTTCAGTGCGTCAGCGCCCTTTAGCATTTTCCCCAATACTCATCCTCGATGACGTACTGTACATCCGGTCATGAGGCCCCAAAGCGTTCGCAAACTGCTTGAACTTCGTAGGTCCCAGCGGCTTGGTAAAAATATCGGCGATCATCTGATCCGTTGAACAGTACTGCAGTAATAGGTCGTTGTTGCTCCTCACCCAACTCAGCAAGTAAACGGCGCAACCAGACAGCCTACTGTACGGCTTCAGATAGACCCTCACACTCTGCTTCCATGGTCGAAGTTGTGACGCATCCTTGTTTCCTAATTGCCCATACGACTGGAGCTCCACCGGGAAGGAATAAGAAACCATCCCTAGACTTCCTATCGGACCTGTACCCAACAAGAGTCATCCCGATGGGCTGCGAAACGCCTTGTTTCAGCTCGTAGTCCTCTGTGCCGAGCAAGTACCGAACAACTCGTTTTAGTTCAATCCGGTCGTGTTGCCGCGGAGCACTTGTCTTCCGACTCAGGATCGATATGGCCACCGCGATATCTGCCCGTGTGTTAGTCGCTACATACAATAGTGTACCAATCAAACTGTGGTATTGGTTGTTATCTGGTAATTTGTCGCCCTCATTCGTGCTGTTTGAAATAGCCGGATTTCTTCGCCCCTTCCAGTTCAAACAGAGCCGCTATCTCATGGATAAAAACCTTTTGATTCAAACGATAAATCCCATCTTGGCCCTTGTTGACCTTCATCCCAATAAATTAAAACTTCTCCGAAGTCCAACTCGCGCCGCAACTTATCCTCGAGAAGTGCAATCTGCACCGCATCTTCGCAAACGACGATCATGTCGTCCACATAGGGGAAATGGCTCTAATGTTGGCCTATGGGTCTAAGATTGGGCCCATCGCTAAAAATCTGCTATTCATCAATTTTATCTGGATGAACGCGTCATTGGGACGGTACTAATTGTAATAATATTCATCTGTCCTTATATCTGTGGTCCTACACGTTCCGTTTTGTAACTAACACAAATATGCACTGTCGCAGGGCGTACTAACAAATACATACGTAGAGCTAGCGTAGGCACGCGTCACTCTCTCATCATCACAAGCCAGTTCATTTTGTACTACCAAGCTGAATAAACGTACAATAAATTTCTTTGTTTGGACACTTAAAACACTAATGGCTATTTTTGGTCGCTAATGAAAATTTAGTCGATTGCTGAATTTATGTATCGACCCAAATTAGGGGCATTTAGGCCGACATTACATCCATTTCCCCTATATAAGCAAAAACATCAGCTTTCCGTTCGACAACCGCTTGATGAAAAGACAGGAATCCGATTCCGATTGTTGGAAACCTAGCATCGATAGAACTGCCTTCAATTCGTAGAGGTTTCGATTCAGCTTACAGAAATACTCCTCCTTTCCCGATACGATGAAACCAGGGGACTGCCGCATAAAGATGTCCTCCTCCAGCCTCCAGTTTTCCGTTATGGTAGGCATTTTTTACATTAATGTGCCGTACCTGTAGCTTCCGTTGACCGGCGATAGTCAGTAGCACTCGGAACGAAGACTGCATTGCCACAGGGGCGAAGACCTCTCGCCGAAATCCAACCCAGACTGTTGTGAGTAGCCTTGGGCCACAAGTCTTGCCTTATAGCGCACGACTTGGCCCGAAGTATCCTTCTTCCGTTTAAAGACCCACTTTGATCCAACGATTCGACGGCCAGGCGGTGGCAGCACGAGAGACCACGTTCCGCTTGACAGAAGAGATTTGAGGTCTTCGTTCATCGCTTGATTACATTTGTGCCTGTCCGGACAACTCATTGCTTCCTTGTAGCTCCCGGTACGGCATTCTCATCATCGGATCCGCAATGCTTTCGTAATCCTCGTCTTCTTCACTGCTCCCTGCTGGCCGTAGTTCAACTTCTTCCTGTTCTTCGCTGTTCATATCCATCTCCGGTTCTTCTCCTCCTGTCGCACAGAGCCCGTCTATAGGAATCTAGCATCCCGGCTGTTGGTAATCTTCTGCGTTGGCTTATTCAGAAACCGATACGCCTTTGCCTTACTGTCGTAGCCGACGATAATATACTTCTTAGCATATCCCGCTGGACATAACCATCACACCCGAAGACTCTAAAGTAACTGAGGTTTCTGACCTGTCCATAATTCATACGGGGTTTTCTGAACAGAACGTGACGGAAGTCTGTTCTGCCGCAGCTGCTATCGTTTCGCTCCAGAAACACTTTTCCAATCCAGCGTCGAGTAGCATACAAACAGTCATCTCCTTCAAATACCGATTACGACGTGCCGCCACTCCGTTTTCCTGCGGGGAGTATCCGGCGGTCAGCTGCGATTGTATGCCTTCTGCGTGGTTCCTTATTCACGAATTCGCCACCCCGATCCGAACGGATGATCCCTGGCTTTCTGCCGAACTTGTTCTCGACAAATCGAACGTAATTCATGATGCATCCCTTAGAATCCGCCTTGTCTTTCAGTAGGTACAATACAAAATACCAGCTATAGTCGTCAATAATTGCCATAAAATACTTATTGCCACCTGGCGTTGTGTTGCGCATCGGTCCGCACAAATCCGTATGGACTAGAAACACTGGAATAAGAGACCAGCGGAGAAAAAAAACATGAATTTGGCAACAAGATAAACATCAAAGTAATCCTGGCATCACTTGCATTTGTAACTGCTTGCGAGTGACTTCGCCAATGCACCGACGATCGAGTACATGAGTGATTGTTAAACGATTTCAATACTCCTCCCTAATTGAAACAAACCATTTGTAAATATTTCAGATTGGAACCGCTTTTGACAGTTCGATTGGAATCATAACAGTGTCTCCGCTGGTCTCTTATTCTAGTGTTTCTAGTATGGACCAGCTGTATTGACTGCGTAGTCCTTCTCTCCGCTACCTGAGAGAATAGCAGACGTGCCATTTTTCCCTCCAGTATTCGCACACGATTTTGGTTCCGCAATCGACAATCTTAATCCCAGTAACTAGGTCCTCTTTCTGCATCCTGTCTAGAACTTCCGGGTCACGATGCCCAAACCGACGGTGCCATGGGTGTTGACATTGACCCACATAAAGCGCCATTTCACTGGATTCCTTCAAGACGTAAAGGCCACCCTTCCTCTAACCAAGCACTACAATCCTGTCATTCGACTCTGCACTCCATTCGGCTTGAACGTGACATCGAACCGTTTCTCGGCGATCTTGCTAACCGCTCCAGCTCGATCTTCATGGGCTTACCCTCTCCGTTGCCGCCTTTCACCGTTCTGGTACCGACGCCTCCTGACTTGGCACGATTACCGCCAGCCATCACCACAGTAGTAACCGAAGATTTCTCTAGCTGGTCAAAAAAGTTCACACAGCTCGTCATGTGGCAGGATCCTCCACTCTCAATCGTCCACAAACTAATTTCCTTGACATTTTCACATACAGCTTCGTCCACTTCCAGCGGAATCCTCCTCCTTGACCTGCATCGCATGCTTCTTCTTGCTTGCACTCGGTTTGCCACCTTCCTGCTGCTTTTCCTTAACTGCCTGCTACTTCCTGCATTCTTCCGTGAAGTGGCCAGGTTTGTTGCAAACAGAGCAAAATATCTTGAGTACTTGTTCTTCTGCCACCGTTGATAGTTCCTTCCGCTCTGCACACTTCCGACACTCGTCGTTAAGATTCGATCGGACTAGCTGCATCGTTACCTCCCCATCCGGTCGAGCTACTAGAGTTGATGCAGGTAGTGGTAGGATTCCGGCATACTGCGAAGAACCATCGCAATCTTCAATTTTCCGCCAACTCGACTCCCGCGTTCTGCAGCTGTTCGAAAAGCACATCCATTTCTAACAAGTGCTTCTCAACATTCCCCTCTTCTCCTACTTTCATACCGCCCAGCCGGATGAGAAGTGACAGTTGAGATGAAGCATTCTTCTTCTCGTGATACTGCTTTAAGGCATCCCACACTTGTTTGGCGGAGCCGCAATCTTTAATAAGAGGATTTTGACTAGGCTCGATGCACAATCCGATCATTGCTCGTACCTTTCTGTCCGCTTTCGTCCATGCCTCCGTGACAGGATTCACTGGGGTATTCACTACCACATTCCATAACAGCTTCAGCATTTTCGCCAATAGAATCATCTTCGGGAACATCTGGAGTCTCCGTCGTAAGCGCTTGTCATTTGAAAACATCTGCAATCACCTTCGAAAACGTCTGGAGCTTCCGTCGAGAAGGTTTCGAATCATCTTCAGGAACGCCTGGAATCATCTTCAGGAACATCTTAAGGAACGTCTGGAATCATTTTCGGGAACGTCAGGAACATCCGTTGGAAACGTTTCAAATCTACGTCAGGAACGTTTGGAATCATCTTCAGGAACGTCTGGAATCAGCTTCGTTAACGTCTGGAACCTTCGTCGGAAACGTCTCAAATCTCAGTCAGGAAAATTTGGAATCCAAATCAAAAAGGTCTGGAAACATGTTAGGTAACGTCTGGAACCTAGGTCGGGAACGTCTCAAATCAAAATCAGGAACGTATGGAATCCGAATCGGGAGCGTTTGAAAAATCCATCGGAAATGTCTGGAATCTCCGTCTGGATTGTCTGGAATCATCTTCGGGAACGTCTGGAATCTCAGTCGTAAATGTTTGTCATTTGGAGACGTCTGCAATCATCTTCGAAAACGTTTCGAATCATTTTCAGGAACGCCTGGAGTCAGCTTCAGAAATTTGTGGAATTTATGTCGAAAACGTCTGGAATCATCTTTTAGAGAACGACTGGAATCATCTTCCAGTGGTCCAAAATTGATGAAATTTAGGATTTCGGTTCCATTTGAAATTTACATTACGAATATGCAATTACCTCAATACCCCTATGGAACCCAATAGACAGTACGATTTATTGCATGCACTCTACGGTTTTTTTTACGGGATCTGTAGTCCGAACAAGCCATAAGGTAAACACATTTCAGACATCTACCCTAGTTACATTCACTTAAGTATTGCATCGACGTACCCCCCCATCTTCTTTACCGATATCGAAAGCTTTCGCTACCATCCGCAAGAGCACCGCCGGCGCGGGCATCATTATCCGGAACTGTCAAAATCAGCTGATGCAATCAAACACAAAACAAACTCTTGTGCAACAATCGAACACACACCCCCCGATAACACCGGGTCCTCTCTGCGGCCTTCCCCATTCCAATGCAAACATGATGACCACCACCGCTAGGCTGCTTGCCATCCGGCAGTACAGCACCACCGATGTATCCACTCTACTTCACCCTACGCTCCTAGCCAACAGCACGGAACAGCAGAAAATCATAGCCAACTTTCAGGCCCTTCCCAAGATCCGGCTCAACAGTCAACCGCCCGCCAAACATGCTGCCGTTCTGATCGCTCTCTGCCTAGTGGACGGCCAAGTCAGTCTTCTCTATACCCAACGGTCGGTCAAGCTGAGCCAATTCCGAGGGCAGGTATCGTTCCCAGGTTCGTTTTGCGACTTTGATCCTTGAAATTACAAATATATGAAATCCATACTTGATTCCCACCAGGTGGCATCAAGGACCCAACGGACGCCAACTACGAGGCGTGTGCCACTCGTGAAACCGAAGAGGAAGTTGGCATACCTCGGGACCGGATCCAGGTGTGGGGATGCGGCAACGAACTGGTACCAAACTTTGGACCGGCCATAACGCCGGTCGTCGGAACGATCCAGGACTACAGCACGGCTCTGCTGAAGCCGAATCCCGACGAGGTGCAAAAGGTTTTCACCGTGCCGATTGAAACGTTTTTGGCACCCGGCAATCGACGGCATACGCAGTTTCGGGCCGGTTATACGGTGCCGGTATACCGGGGAGGAGAGGAAGTGGTCTGGGGAATGACCGGCATCATTACGCATTTGTTCCTGTCGGCGCTGCTACCAAAGAATGTCTACTCAAGAAGGATACCGTTCCTTAAAAAATATGACCGGTGACTGTAATTTATAGCCTAGGCTTTCGAGCGTTGTTATGAGTGGTTGTTATAATTATAATATTATGTGAACATTAGTTGATTAGGACGAATATTTAATCAAGCTTTGCACTATCATTTCGGTGACTAATCCCTGAAATTTTCAATTCTTCGACTGCCATATGGTATTTGTGAATCTGGCGTAAACTTGTTAATTTTCCAGAGGAAGTAGATCAGAAGACTTCCAGAATAAGTCCACAATTTGGACGTCAACTAAGCCAACCCTGGACGGTTTGGTTTGCGTGGAAAGCCTGGAAAACATTCCAACCAAGTTCACAGGACTTTGAGGAGAAAGTTAAGGACAAGTCCTGATGACTTTCAGGATAAATCCGAGGTGCTAGCAGAGAGCTTCCAGAACGAATGCAAAGGACTGTTACGGTATAGGCTTACAGTGGTAATTAGGACATATTCAGTTGACTGTTACGGTGGAGACAAGACCTTAAAACTTTTAGGACAAATCTGAAGGAATTCCAGGGCAAATTCGGGTGACTTTCAAGGTAAATCTTCAGAGGACTTCATGACACGTCCGGAGTACTTTTAAGAGGATAAGTATGGTGGACTGTACCAAAGAAGAGGACTATCAGGACAGATCCAAAGGTCTTAAACAGCCGGTCCTCTACACTTTTAAGGCAACTCTCGTAAAACCGCTGATTGTGGCACTCTGAAAGCAAGGTTTATGGACAGGTTTTATGCGTTAAACACAAGCTTCACAACCTTTTCTTGTAACTTACATGTTCAAAATACTATTGTAAAAGCTAATGATTTCATAATCCAAAAAATATTTACTATAGCAAACTGAATGCAAGCTACTTTACTTCTAGGACAGGTTAGGAGGTTTCCCAGAAAAAGTCCGACACACTTCAAGAATAAATCTGGAGAGCAAGTCCCAATTATGTCCAGAACAAATTTAATCCATTTTCAGCATTAGTTCGGAAAACTTTCAGGATATGCCTGGGCATTTCTAGGAATAAGAATTACAGTACAAGCGCATAGAACTTCCATGAAAAATTCACAGGTATTACGAGAAAAAAAATCTACAAATCTTCCAACGTACGATAAGCCGTTTCTCACATCAAGTCCAGAAGACTTCCAAAGAAGTCCGAAAAAAAACTTCAAGGACAAATTTGGAAGACCTCTAGGACAAGTTAGAACGACGCGTTCGAAAGACTTTGAACAGGATATGTTACTTCTAGGTACAATCCAGACGGACTATCAGGACGGATTCAGAGGTAATAAAGGAGAAGTCCTCAACACTAGCAAGTATGGGAATCTTCTAGAGCAGGTTCAACGGTTTTCCAAGTCAAATTTTGAAGACATCCTAGACAAGCCATCTGAAGCCATCTTGAGGACAAATTTGGATGACTTCCAGAGCAAATGCAAAGGATTTTAGTGATAATCCGGAAAACTATGTCTGCAAGTTTCCAGGAACAAATCCGAAGGATTTCAAGGGCAACGGCAATGAAAAATTCGCAGATCTTCCTGGAAAGCCCTCGGAGCTTCAAACACAGGTGTAGCCACTTCTCACGGTAAGTCCGAAAGACTCCCGAAAAAATTAAAGAACAAATTTGGAGGACCTCTAGGACAAGTCAGAATGATGTTTAGGATTAGTTCAGAGGTCGCCATGACGCGTCCGAAGGACTTTGAACAGGATATGTCTGGATTACTTCCGGGTAACTCTGGGAATCTTCTAGGCCAGGCTCAAAGGTTTGCCAAGTCAAATCTTGAAGATATCCAAGATAATCCATGAACCCATCCACGACAAGTCAGAGGCACTTCAAGGACAAATTCGTATGACTTCCAGATCAAATGCAAAGGATGTTAGGGCTAGTCCGGAAACTTCCAGGATATGTGTGGAAATCTCCACGAACAAAAATGGAGGATTTCCAGGGTAAGGGCAACGAAAAATCCGTAGGTTTAGTAGTTTCCCTCAGTAAGTTCCAGAAGTCTTCTAAAGAAGCCCAATAAACTTCAAGGACAAATTTGGAGGACCTCTAGCACAAGTCAGAATAACGTTTAGGATTAGTTCAGAGGTCGCCATGACGCGCCCAAAGGACATTGAACAGGATATGTCTGGATTACTTGCAGGTACAAATCTGGGAATCTTCTGGGGCAGGCTCAACGGATCTCCAAGTCAAATCTTGAAGATATCAAAGACAAGCCATGAAACCATCTACGACAAGTCAGAAGCACTTCAAGGGCAAATCTTGAGGACAAATCCGGATTACTTCCAGATCATATGCAAAGGATTTAAGGACTAGTCCGGAAAACCTCGAGGATGTCTGAACATTTCCAGGAACAAAACCAGAGGATTTCCAGGACAAGGACAACGAACAATTCACATATCTTCCAGGAAAAGCCCACGAAACTTCAAACGCAGGTTTAACCGTTTCCCACAGCATGTCCAGATGATTCCCGAAGAGGTCCGAAAAACTTCACGGACAAATTTGGAGGACCTCTAGGACAAGTCAGAATGACGTTTAGAAAAAGTTCAGAGAACCTCATGACACGTCCGAAGGACTTTGAACACGATATGTCTGGATTACTTCCAGGTACAAGTCTGAGAATCTTCTAGGGCAGGCTCAACGGTTTGCCAAGTCAAATTTGGAAGACATCCAAGAAAACCAATGAACCCATCCACGACAAGTCAGAAGTACTTCCAGGACAAATCTTGAGGACAAGTCCGGATGATTTCCAGATCAAATAGAAAGGATTATAGGGATAGTCTGGAAAACTTCTGGAAATATGTCTGGTTTCCAGAAACAAAATCGGAGAATATCCAGGGAAAGGGCAACTAAAAATCCGCAAGTCTTCCTGGAAAAGTCCGCGGAACTTCAATCGCAGGTTTAGTCGCTTCCCACAGCAAGTGCAGAAGACTTCCAAAGAAGTCAGAAAACTTTCAAGGACAAATTTGGAGGACCTCTAGGAAAATTCAGAAAGACGTTTAGGATAAGTTCAGAGGTCGCTATGACGCGTCCGAAGGACTTTGAACAGGATATGTCTGGACTACTTCCATGAACAAGTCTGGGAATCTTCTAGGGCAGGCTCAACGGTTTTCCAATTCAAATCTTGAAGACATCCAAGACAAGCCATAAAGCCATCCAGGACAAGTCAGAAGCAGTTCAAGGACAAATCTGGTGGACAAGTTCGGATGACTTCCAGATCAAATGCAAAGGATGTTAGGGCTAGTCCGGAAAACTTCCAGAATATGTTTGGAAATTTCCAGGACAACGGCAAGAAATAATTCACAGGTCTTGCAGGAAAATTCCACGAAACTTTAAACGCAGGTTTAGCCGTTTCCCATAGCAAATCCAAAAGTCTCCCGAAGAAGTCCGAAAAACTTCATAGAGAAATCTGGAGCTTCTTAGGGTTTTAGGGCTTTGACTTTCCGGAGAAGTTCCAGGGCTAGCTTCGAAGACTTCCAACATAAACCCAGATAACTTGCAGGAAAACAACCGAAGGTCTTCCAGAGTTCGAATAACTTCCTGGTTTTCTAGAACACGTCCTGAAGACTTCTGTGAAAAGAACGGAAAATGTTAATGACAAATTCAGTCCTCCATTCTCAGTAGGACAAGTTCAAAGGATATTCAGGACTAATCCAAAAGACTATCAGGACAAGTTCGCATAACTTCTAGGATAAATGTGAAGGAATTTCAGGAAAAAAATCTTCCAGTATTGGTCCAGGCCAATTTTAACTATTTTTCAGAACAAATCTAGAACTTCTGTTGATCTTCTGGGGCATGTTCGAAGAACATCCACGGTAAATTGAGAGGGTCGTCAAGACAAATCCAAACGAATTTTAGAACACATCCAAATAACTTTCAAGGACAAATCCAGGGGACTGTCTGAACAACCCTAATAAAATTTGTTTGGTTATTTGGTTAACAACGTGTTCGGGGTATCATCCGAACCATTTGTGGAATAGTTCTATAATTTGGGTTATCGTTCCTTTAGGATTTTATTTTATTATGGAAGTCCAGATATATTCCAGAGTAGTCTCAGTAGGGCAAGTTCAGAATATTTGGTGAAAATCTTCCCAGAGATGACATCCCGGACAAATTCGGTTTACGGTTTTACAGCTCAGGTTCAGAAGACTTTCCGGAGAACTTCCAGGGTTAACTTCGAAATCAGAACGTTACGTCCAGAAGACTTCTAAGAAAAGATCGGAAAATGTCAATGACAAATTCAGTCCTCGATTCTCAGTAGGACGAGTTCAAAGGATATTCAGGACTAATCCAAAAGATGGTCAGGACAAGATCGGATGACTTCTGTGAAGGAATTTCAGGAAAAATCTTCTAGTATTGGGTCAGAGAGCCTCCAGGCCAATTAACGCGATTTTTCAGAACAAAGTTAGAACTTCTGGAGCAAGTTCGAAGAAAATCCACGGTAAATTCAGAGGGTCTTCAAGTCAAATCCAAACTGATTTTAGGACACATCCAAATAACTTTCAAGGATCCAGGGGACTTCCTGAACAACCCTTATAAAAAAAAATCATGGTTATTTGGTTAACAACGTGTTCGGGTATCATTCAAACCATTTGTAGAATAGTTCTATCATTTGGGTTATCGTTTGTTTATGATATGTTTTTTTTTATTATGGAAGTCCAGAGATATTCTAGAATAGTCTCAGTGGTTTTCTAGGGCAAGTCCAGAATATTTGGTGAAAATCTTCCCAGAGATGTCATCCCGGACAAATTCGACGGATTTTCAGGATAAATCTGGATCGATTTTACGACATATGTGGGTGACTTCCAGAAAAATAAAAAGTTCCAAAGAACATCCAGGAAATCCAAGAATTCCAAGACCTTCCAGGACAGGTCCGGTTTTCCAGCTCAGGTTCAGAAGACTTTCAGGACAAATCCAGAGAAACTTCAGGCTTCAAACACTTCCAACATTATCCCAGATAACTGGTAGGAAAAATCCGAAGGTCTACCAGAGTCCGGAGAATTGTCTAGGTAGCCTTAATGGTTTTCCAGAACACGTCCTGAAAACTTCTATGAAAAGACCCGAAAACTTCAAGGACAAGTTCATTCCTCCATTCTTAGATGGGAAACTTCAAACCATATTCAGGACTAATCCAAAGGACTATCAGGACAAGTTCGGATGACTTCCAGGGTAAATCTGAATGACATTCGGGAAAAATCAGTAGGTCTCCCAGGATTGATCCAGAGAACCTTAGATATTTTTAAAAATAAGAATACTTTTTGGGCAAGTTCGAAAAAGTTGAAGTTCAAATCTGGTGAACTTCTGGGGCAAGGTCGAAGAACACCCACGACAAATTCAGAGGGTCTTCAAGACAAATCCGAAGGAATTTGAGGACATATCCAAATTACTTTCAAGAACAAGCCCAGAGGACTTCGTGAACAACCCTAATAAAAATGTGTGGTTATTTTGCTTAACGACCCAAGTAACAATTGTGGTTTTATGAGGGTTCTGTAGACCATGATTGAGACTTGTGGAATGCTTTAAAAGCTCGATAAAACTTGCAATGTTACTTAGGGACGTGTCCAAACCATTTGTGGAATATTTCTATCATTTGGGTTATCGTTCGTTTATCGTATTTTTTATACTATGGAAGTCCAGAGATATTCCAGAGTAGTCTCAGTGGTTTTCTAGGGCAAGGCCAGAATATGTGGAGTATAAGTACATATGACATCCCGGACAAATTCGGTGAATTTTCAGGATAAGTCCGGATTGCTTTTAAGACATATGCGGATGATTTCAAGGAAAAGAAAAGCTACCGAAGAACATCCAGGACATTAAATAATCGCCAGAGCTTCCAGGACCGGTCCGGATTTACAGCTCACGTGTAGAAGAGTTTCCGGACAAGTTCGGAGAACCTGCAGGTCTAGCTTCGAAGAGTTTGAACATAAACCCTGATAACTCCGAAGGTCTTCCAGAGTTCGGAGAACTTCCTGGATGGGCTTAATGGTTGTTCAGAATACGCCCTGAAGACTGCTATGAAAAGACCAGAAAACCTCAAGGACGAGTTCAGCCCTCGGAATATTCAGGACTAATCCAAATGACTATCAGAACAAGTTTGGATGACTTCCAGGATAAATGTGAAGCACTTTCAGGCAGTTCAGTCCTCCATTTATAGTTGGGTAATTTCAAGGGATATTCAGCAATAATCCAAAGGACAAGTGCGGATGACTTCCAGGATAAATCTGGAGGACGGTCAGAAAAAGTCAGCATGTCTTCCAGGACGGGTTCAGAGAACCTCCTGGCATATTCTAGTTTTTTTCCAGAACAAATCTAGAATATTTTCAGGAAGTTCGAAAAATTGTAGAACTTATCTGGTCAACTTCTAGGGAAAGTTCGAAAAGCATCCAGGATAAGGGGTGGGAGGGGCCTACTTAATGACTTTCAAAAACAAATCCAGATGACTTGCTGAATAAGTCAAGAGATATTTCAGAGTAGCCTCAGTGGTTCTCTAGAGCAAATCCAGAATATTAGGAGAATAAGTCCAGATGACTTCCAGGACAAATTCGACGAACTTTCAGGATAAATCCGGATTGCTTTTAGTAAAAGAGGAAGTACCGAAGAACATCCAGGGCACATCCAGATAATTTTAAAATCAAGTTCTCAAGACATCCAGGATATGTCCAGAGAACATCCGGAACAGAATAAATGGTTTTCGAAAGCAAGTCCAGAACATATCCATGAAAAGATAAGGAGACTTCAAGAATATGATCAAGCCCGTTGATTTAGAGGACCTCTAAGTCAAACCTGGAATATTTTCAGTAAATGATCACAGAAGTTTCAGAGTAAGACCGAAGGACTACCATAACTCCGAAGGTCTTCCGGAGTTCAGAGAACTTCCTGGATGGGCCTAATGGTTTTCCAGAACACGTCCTGAAGACTGCTATGAAAATACCAGAAAACTTCAAGGACGAGTTCAGTCCTCGGAATATTTAGGACTATCAGGACAAGTTTGGATGACTTCCAGCATAAATAAGAAGGACTTTCAGGCAGTTCAGTCCTCCATTTATAGTTGGGTAATTTCAAGGGATATTCAGCAATAATACAAAGGACAAGTGCGGATGACTTCCAGGATAAATCTGGAGGACGTCAGAAAAAAATCAGCAGGTCTTCCAGGACTGGTCCAGAGAACCTCCTGGCATATTCTAGTTATTTTCCAGAACAAATCTAGAATATTTTAAGGAAGTTCGAAAAATTGAAGAACAAATCTGGTGAACTTCTAGGGAAAGTTCGAAGAGCATCCAGGGTAAGGGATGAGAGGGGCTTGAGGACAAATCCGAAGGAATTTTAGGACATATCCAAATGACTTTCAAAAACAAATCCAGAAGACTTGCTGAATATGTCAAGAGATATTTCAGAGTAGCCTCAGTGGTTCTCTAGAGCAAGTCCAGAATGTTTGGAGAATGAGCCTAGATGACCTCCAGGACAAATTCGACGAACTTTCAGGATAAATCCGGATTGCTTTTAGGAAAAGAGGAAGTACCGAAGAACATTCAGGACACATCCAGATAATTTTAAAATCAAGTTCTCAAGATATCCGGAATATGTCCAGAGAACATCCGGGACAGAATAAATGGTTTTCGGAAGCAAGTCCTGAACATATCCATGAAAAGATAACGAGACTTCAAGGATATGATCAAGCCTGGACTTCCTGGCATATTCTAGTTATTTTCCAGAACAAATCTAGAATATTTCCAGGAAGTTCGAAAAATTGTAGAACAAATCTGGTGAAGTTCTAGGGAAAGTTCGAAGAGCATCCAGGACAAGGGATTGGGAGGGGCCTGAAGACAAATCCGAAGGAATTTTAGGACATATCCAAATCCAGAGGACTTGCTGAATATGTCAAGAGATATTTCAGAGTAGCCTCAGTGGTTCTCTAGAGCAAGTCCAGAATGTTTGGAGAATGAGCCCAGATGACTTCCAGGACAAATTCGACGAACTTTTAGGATAAATCCGGATTGCTTTTAAGGAAAAGAGGAAGTACCGAAGAACATCCAGGACACATCCAGATAATTTTAAAATCAAGTTCTCAAGATATCCGGGATATGTCCAGAGAATAAATGGTTTTTGGAAGCAAGTCCTGAACATATCCATGGAAAGATAAGGAGACTTCAAGGATATGATCAAGCCCGTTGATCAAATTTAGAGGCAAACCTGGAATATTTTCAGTAAATGATCACAGAAGATTCAGAGAAAGAGCGAAGGACTACCATTACAAATACGAAGAACTTAAACCCGTCAAGATTTCGAAGAACTTTCAGTACATGTTCATAAGAAACTCCCGCGCAAGCCCAGGGGACTTCCAGAACAAATCCGGAGGGTTTTGTGGACTACTCTTGAGAGCAGAAGCAGAAAGGACGAGTGCAGAAGGGACATGCAGGATATGATCTGATAAAATATCGGAGGAAGTCAGCAGGACTTCCAAGATATTTCTGAAGACTTAGAAAAAGTTCATCAACAAGCCCAGAGAACCTAGAAGGATTGACATCCAATTCCTAAAGGACTTGTTGGACAATTCCGGACAAGTTCCAAGACAATTCCAGTTAGCTTTCAGGAACTATTCGAACAATATTTACGAAAAGTTCGAAAGACTACCAAGATAAGTCTGGAGAATCTCTTGGAAGAAAGTCCAAGAAGACTTCGTAAACAAGTCCGAAATATTTCGGCAACAAAATTTGAGGACTTTTACTGTGTTATATCTAACTTATAATGAATAAATGTTGTATCCGCGGGGCACTTCCAGAAAAAAAACCGGATTACTTACTTGCTTAAGTATCCTGGGTGCCATCAGTGGATGACCTCCAGAAATAATCTGGGTACTTCCAGAACAAAAAGGACTTATTTTCAAGAAAATAAAACAAACAGGGTGGTCTTTGCTGTTTTCAATGGACAATTCCAGACAACTAAGATAAGTTCGAAAGACTTCCAGAATAAGTATAGAGGACTCCCATGACGAACAGAAGAGTTCAATACTTCCAGGACAACTCAAGGGAACTTTCTGGGCAGTATTTTTTAAGGTAAATTAAGAGGATTTTTCGGAATATTTTAAATAAATTTCAGGATAATTCAGGAGGACTACCAGGATAACCTCGGACGACTTCTTGTTTTTAGGGCAAGAGAATTTTCGGAGACAAATTTTGGAGCGAATCCGGAGGATTTCCAAGGGTAAACATTAAGTGGGAATTCAGATTTTCCGGGCAATGTCCAACCTGCTGGACAAGTCCAGATGATGTTGGATTATATTTGGGGGATTACTTGGGCGAGCTCAGAGGACATCCAAGAGCAGTTCAGTAATATCTAGAAAGTTCACTGATCGTACCAGCATTTTATTTAGGATTACCTGGCAAAATTAAGGCTATTTAATAAGATATTAAGGTGGAAGTGACCTAGTGAGTAAATGAAAATTTTAAAAATGGTATTCTCTGAGACATTACTTCAGATTGCAAACAGTACTCGTCGACTGAGGTATCAGAGATTAGCATTTTTGAAGTTTTGATTTACACACTAGGTCACTTTCACCTTAAAGTGTGATTCCCAAAACTTTCCAAGGACGACGTAATCGTTCAGTGAATTTCCATAAAAGGGCATGGTGATCAAACTTCTTGGACAAGCTCAGTGGACTTCTAAAGTAGATCCAAAAAACTTCTAAGACGTGTTCCAAGAACTTCTACGGAGCAGGTTAGAAAGTTTCCACATCAAGTACTGGTCTTGCAGGAAACAGGGACAGTTCACAAGACTATGTGAGCTTATTCGGAGGACGTGTATGACTGTTTTTAAATCTAGCTCATTTATTTGAAAGGCTCAATCGCGTTAGCTTTACGGAGCCGATAGATCATTGATTCGTAGCTAAATTTGCTTAATGCTAATTTACTTCGGCTTACCCGATGTTATCAACGTGTAGGACTTGTTCGAATGACTGAAAAGGGATTATTTTAGACTAACCTCACCCAGAACTTCCCCGAATAAACAAACTTCCATGGTTCAATGTCCTTTTGGCGAAAGAACTTTCAAGGAAAATGAGCAAGGGACAGTTCAAGTTCTGTAGTTCCGGCTTCAAGGGCTGTGAAATTATCAAACTACAAAGCAGTTGCCCAGCAACCTAACGCCGAAATCGTGTCGAAAAAAGATTTACCTTTATTACACTGCGCTTTGCCTATTTCATATTATGCTAATATAAAACAAGTTGTAGTAAATAATTTACAACAAAAAAGTTATAACTTCCCTTTCAAGTGTTTATATACTCGCACAGATAAAAACGGGTCCGAAATGGGTCCAATTACAAATAAGAAAAGAATCGAAGCTTGATTCGTAGGCATATTTTGTTTGTTTAAAACTATACTTTGCGGGTCGGTTCTCTTTGCCCGCGTCTAATTCTTCGGGGGAAAAAAGAAAGATCGAAGACAACATACCGAGAAGACTGGCAACTCTGCCTAGGGACAAAGGCAGACCGAATTCGTTCGGAACTTTTACCTTTGAGCGATAGATGGCGAGATGGTGCCTTCTTGATACGTTGTTTGCGATTAGATACCATTTTCATTTATTTACAACTCAACTGCTTTGTTTTGATTGAATCCTGCTTATAGCAACTAACTTCTTTTTTTTTTGAATAATTAGTTAAAGTTAAAATCATACATGGACTGTGATTTCCGCGCTGCAGTGCTGGTTTCGATCAGTCAGTGTGTATGTGTGTAAAGATTCGTTGATTTTGTTTCTACTGAAAATTGCTTGATAGCATAAATTTAGGAACGAACAAAAGGTGTGATGGTAGCGTAAGGAAGAGGCGAAAACAAAACCGAAATTTGTACCAATTTTCAGAACAGTTTTTTTTAAGACAATAGTAAGGCATTCTTTTAAAGGTTCTTTAAACTACATTGCTACTAAACATCAAAAGCGATTTAAAACAAGTATAAAACATTGATGCACTTTTTCTTCTCTCTCTCTCTCGTTATCTCTCGCCCTCTCTCGTATCGCACATTGTTGTGGTTAAGCCATTTGTGTCTTTTCTCTCGATAAATCAACCGTAACTACTTTAGACTTCTTTTTTTTTCTAAAAAAAAAGGAAAATTACAAAAAGATACAATAAACAACGAATTTATCTCCATTAAGCTCTACTTAGAATTAAACTTTACATTTGTTTTTCTTCTTCCGGTGTTACCACTACTATTTTCTTCCCATAAGTATTTCACTAACACCACTACTTCCCACCCGAATCCGCTTTTCTGTTTTCTTTTTTCTTTTTCTTTCTTTGTGTGTGTGTGTTGGAATTCTCAACCGATTCGGTACTGATGATGGCCATCGCGAAACAAAACAAAAAAATTAACCAATAGAATTACTGTTATATTATAGGATCATCATAATAATTATAGTAAGGCGTCAGGCGAGTTCGGTTGGCAGCACTGCTGCCGACCGTTGATTTTCGTAAGATTGTGTGTGTGTATGTGTGTGTTTTACTCTTCTTACTAGAAAAAAATGGGCTCATGTAAATCGTTATCAAAATTGTGTAATGCGTAGGTATGTATTGCAATTATTTTATCATTCCGGCTGCTGCTGCTGCTGTTACTGTTACTGTTGTTGATTATTTATAATATTACTGTTTGATTTCATAAATGGTTCCGCACCGGAACTCTAGTGGTCATTGAGGTCGATCGGAATCGATGTGGTGAAGGTTGGCGTTTCCAGTTCCTCGTGTTTCTTCATCTTCAGCATCTGTTTAAAGGGGAATTGGAGGCCAAGAGGCAAAAGCGCAATGGGAATGCGGAGAAAAGGTTTCGATTAGAATTGTATGCCAACTAAGCACTAAACCTATAGAAGCAACATATAATCTTAAACCGAGAAAAAAAAGCATGCATGAGCACCAGGAAATGTACCGACCCGAGGTGACAGAAGAGATGTGAGGAAGGTTTGATCGAAAGGAAATGGTGGATGAAAAATATAAACCGAAGAAGAGTAGAGTGGAGTTTCAGTATGCCTGAAACGTCAAAGCAATAGAAAAACTAATAGCAGTGTTGCCAATCTGAACCGGAGAAGAGTTTGATCCGACGGGACTAGGATAATTGGACTTTTTAGCTTCAGTGATCATTGAATTATGTAAACAAACATAGGAATTGATCTGTCAATGGAAACAGTCACCCTGACAGTTTATGATTGTCAAACTAAACGCTTGTAGCTTGGTCATACTGATGTCGTTTTCGTATAGAACATACACACCAGAACCGCACCGACCTACTCCGAAATTATTCAGGGTGTAGACATCTGGTGTAAGTTTGTTTACCAACAAATTATTTTAAGCTGCCTGACTGATTTGTGTCCAGATTTTTTCGTGTTCAACCTTTAAGTAATCAGAACCACGTTGGCCAGATACGGACAAAAATAAGTTCATTATGGCCATATTACGTACTCAGGACCTAGGTGTGGCGAAGACGTAATAGTTTTCGAACTAATGAATCGAACCAGATATTTATTGCTTGGAGATCATACAGTGTATCTGAAAATTGATCGTACAGGTGAACTTAAATTTAAGAAAAACGGCTCTAAAAGCACAAGTTAAATAGATACGTCTTTGGCAGCTAACTCAGCATACATCTATCAATTATTGGTTCAGTATTGAGCATATTTGGTTGAGTTTACAAAAAGTTGGAACAATTTAAGAAAAACGCCTGTTTCTTGAAAAAACCTTATTTTCTTCAAATAAAATGAAGATAGCTTCTCGAAATTTTGCTGATTTTTAGTCGTAATAAAGATCATTCATATGCCACTAATTTTACTAAAATTTGTCCACTAGGTAAAAAAGTTGAATATCGAGCGTTTTACTCAAATAAATCTAACTTCATACAGACTCTTCCAATAAACATTTGTTCAACCACCAGCCACAATTTAAAAATATATATCTATTCACCATGTTTCAAAAAATTGTCCTGTACACCAGTGCACCCCAGCCTACTACGATGAATGAGTAGTCTGGAGTGACTTCGCCAGACCTAGCTCAGAACCATGTTGGTCAAATCCGAACTTGTTCCTGAAGTTCTCGTCCCAGCTTCTCTGAAGCTCTCCTCCAAACTTTTCTGAAGTTCTCCTCCAAAGTTCTACGAAGTTCTCCTCCGGACTTCTCTGAAGTGCTCCTCCGAACTTCTCTGAAGTTCTCCTACGAGCTTTGAAGTTTTACTCTGAACTTCTCTGAAGCTCTCCTCCCAGCTTATCAGAAATTCTCCAAACTTCTCAGAAGTTCTCATCTGAGCTTCTCTAAAAAAATCTCTGTGAAGTTTTCCTATGAACTTCTTTGAAGTTCTCCTCTAAGCATCTCCTCCGAGCATCTCTGAAGTTCTCATCTGAGTTTTTCTTTTTACGATTTTTGTGCTATTCATACCATTAAATTACTACGATTTTCTCAAAGTTCTCGTAACTGCCCTGAAGTTACCAAAATTTTCCTGAGCTTGTCGAAACGTTTTTAAAGTTTTTGCCATTTTCTTCAAGTTAACTAAACCGAACTTCTCTGAAGTGCTCCTCTGAGCTTCTCTGTAGTTCTCCTACCAACTTCTCTGAAGTTTTCCTCTCAGCTTCTCTGAAGCTCTCCTCTGTGCTTCTCTAAAGCTCTCAGTGAAGTTTTCCTGTGTACTTCTCTGAAGCTCTCCTCTGAGCTTCTCTGAAGTTCTGCTCCCACCTTCTCGAAAGTTCTCTGTGAAATTTTCCTATGAACTTCCCTGAAGCTCTCCTCTGAGCTTCTCTGAATTTCTCCGCCGAGCTTCTCTGCAGTTTTCCTCCCAGCTTATCCAAAGCTCTCCTCCGAGCTTCTCTAAAGTTCTCTGTTGAGTTTTCCTCTGAACTTCTGCGAAGCTCTCCTCTGAGCTTCTCTGAAGTTCTCCTCTGAACTTGTCAGAACATTTTTAAAGTTTCTGCAATTTTCTTCAAGTTAACTAAACCGAACTTCTTTGAAGTGCTCCTCTGAGCTTCTCTGTAGTTCTCCTCTGAACTTCTCTGAAGTTTTCCTCTGAGCTTCTCTGAAGTTCTGCTCCCACCTTCTCGAAAGTTCTCTGTGAAATTTTCCTCTGAACTTCCCTGAAGCTCTCCTCTGAGCTTCTCTGAAGTTCTCCTCCCACCTTCTCGAAAGTTCTCTGTGAAATTCTCCTCTGAAATTCTCAAAAGTTCTTCTCCGAGCTTCTCTGAAGTTCTCTTCCAAACTTCTAGGAAGTTCTCCTCCGAAATTCTCAAGAGTAGGCGTGCCAGTTTCTCAGAAGTTCTCCTTCGAGATCTCTGAAGTTTTTCTCTGAACTTCCCTGAAGTTTTCCTCCCAACTTCTCTGAAGTTCTCCTCTCAACTTCTGTGTAGCTCTCCTCCCAGCTTCTCTGAAGTTCTCCTCTGAGCTTCTCCAAAGTTCTTCTAAAGGAACCTCCCTTAAATTATCGTGATTTTCCCAAAGTTCTCGTATCTGCCCTGAAGTTACCAAAATTATCCTGAGCCTGTCAGAACATTTTAAAAGTTTCTGCAATTTTCTTCAAGTTAACTAATCCGAAATTCTCTGAAGTACTCCTCTGAGCTTCTCTGTAGTTCTCCTCCCAACTTTTCTGAAGTTTTCCTCTCAGCTTCTCTGAAGCTCTCCTCTGAGATTCTCTAAAGTTCTCTGTGAAGTTTTCCTCTGAGCTTCTCTGAAGTTCTCTTCCCATCTTCTCTAAAGTTCTCTGTGAAGTCTTTTTCTGTCCTTCTTTGAAGCACTCCTCTCAGCTTCTTTGAAGTTTTCTTTTCTGCTTCTCTGAGGCTCTCCTCCGAACTTCTGTAAAGTTCTCCTCTGAGCTTTTCTAAAGTTCTCTGTGAAGTTTTCCTCTGAACTTCTCTGAAGCTCTCCTTTAAGCTTCTCTGAAGTTCTCCTCTGAGCTTCTCAGAAGTTCTCCTCTGAGCTTCTCTAAAGTTCTTCTAATGGAACCTCCCTTAAATTATCGCGATTTTTCCAAAGTTCTCATAACTGTCTTGAAGTTACCAAAATTTTCCTGAGCTTGTCGGAACATTTTTGTTTCTGCAATTTTCTTCAAGTTAACTAAACCGAACTTCTCTTAAGTGCTCCCCTGAGCTTCTCTGTAGCTCTCCTCTGAACTTCTCTGAATTTTTCCTCTCAGCTTATCTGAAGTTCTCCTCTAAGCTTCTCTAAAGTTCTCTGTGAAGTTTTCCTCTGAGCTTCTCTGAAGTTCTCTTCCCATCTTTTCTAAAGTTCTCTGTGAAGTTTTTTTTCTGTCCTTCTTTGAAGCACTCCTCTGAGCTTCTCTGAAATTTTTTTTTTCTGCTTCTCTGAGGCTCTCCTCCGAACTTCTCTAAAGTTCTCCTCTGAGCTTCTCTAAAGTTCTCTATGAAGTTTTTCTCTGAACTTCTCTGAAGCTTTCCTTTAAGCTTCTCTGAAGTTCTCCTCTGAACCTCTCAGAAGTTCTCCTCTGACCTTCTCTAAAGTTCTTCTAATGGAACCTCCCTTAAATTATCGCGATTTTCCCAAAGTTCTCGTAACTGCCCTGAAGTTACCAAAATTGTCCTGAGCCTGTCAGAACATTTTTAAAGTTTCTGCAATTTTCTTCAAGTTAACTAAACCGAACTTCTCTGAAGTGCTCCTCTGAGCTTCTCTGTAGTTCTCCTCCCAACTTCTCTGAAGTTTTCCTCTCAGCTTATCTGAAGTTCTCCTCTGACCTTCTCTAATGTTCTCTGTGAAGTTTTCCTCTGAGCTTCTCTGAAGTTCTCTTCCCATCTTTTCTAAAGTTCTCTGTGAAGTTTTTTTCTGTCCTTCTTTGAAGCACTCCTCTGAGCTTATCCGAAGTTTTACTCCGAGCTTCTCTGAAGTTTTCTTTTCAGCTTCTCTGAGGCTCTCCTCCGAACTTCTCTAAAGTTCTCCTCCGAACTTCTCTAAAGGTCTCTGTGAAGTTTTCCTCTGAACTTCTCTGAAGTTTTCCTCATAGCTTCTCTAACGTTCTCCTCTGAGCTTCTCTAAAGTTCTCAGTGAAGTTTTTCTATGTCCTTCTCTGGAGTTTTCCTCCAAACTTCTAGGAAGTTCTCTATGAAATTATCATCTGAACTTCTCAAAAGTTCTCGTCCGAGCTTCTCTGAAGTTCTCCTCTGAAATTCTCAGAAGTAGGTGAGCCAGATTATCAGAAGTTCTCCTCCGAGATCTCTGCATTTTTCCTCTGAACTTCTCTGAAGCTCTCCTCCGAGCATCTCCGAAGTTCTCCTCTGAGCTTCCCTGAAGTTTTCCTCCCAACTTCTCTGAAGTTCTCCTCTCAACTTCCCTGTAGCTCTCCTCCCATCTTCTCTGAAGCTTTCCTCCGATCTTCTCTGGCGTTCTCCTCCGAGCTTCTCTGAAGTTCTCATCCGAGTTTTTCTTTTTACGATTGTTGTGCTATTCATCGAAGCTCCCTTAAATTACTGCGATTTTTCCGAACCAGGGTGCCTTCCATTCATTTTGGCTAAAAAAATGTTTTATGAAATTATGGAATGATAAGATATTATGATAATATTCTGTATGTGTAAGTAAACGATTTTCTGATCGGCTCTTCACGAAAAGTGAAGAGCGAGGAGTGAGATAAATGGCGAAATCGATTATTGCGACTTTCATGCAAGTAGTAAATCACTTTAGAAAGTACTGAATCACCTTATTACCTTGTTTTTCCTTTTAATTATATCACTAATAGTAGTTGAATTAAAAGGTTAAACAACGTAATAAGGCATACAGTTATTCTTTTAAAACGCTCAATAATCAATTTAGGATACACTCTAGAAAAGTTTGAAATCACCTCAGAAAGCATTGAATCACTTCAGAAATGTTCGGAATAACTTTTGAAGTACGGATTGAATATTTTCCTAAGTGATTCCGATAATTTTTGAAGTGATTTAGATCTTTTAGAAGAGCTTAATAACTTCTTTGAAGTGATTCAGTACTTTCCGAAGTGTTTCCGAAAATTCAAATCATGATTTTACAAAACCACAAGGGACAGCTCTATGGGGTTGTACGCAATAGTGACGTAGGACTAAGTGGTCTTATATAATAAATCTTATTTGTTAACTGCAGCAGGAGCTTGTGTTTTGTGTAGGAATAGGAATTTGAGCGGAGTTCTCCCTGTTAACAGGCATGGAAAATCATTTGCATTCATTTCATACATTCATTTACATTCATTTGCCTCTAACTTTTTTGATCAACAGCATTCCGCAAAATGATGTATAGAATTTTAGTAAGTTTTGTTATTAGCTACAACTTTTGTTCATAACTCAAATCTGTATCTCTTATGCATCACGAACTAGAGCGGGCAGAACTTGTTACTGTTTTTGAGTGATTGTAAAATACATTCACTGGAAAACAGTAGTGGCTTCTGTTCGCTCTGGTTCGTCATGCATAAGAGATACGAATTTAACCTGCAAACAAAAGTTGTTGCTAATAACAAAACCTACATAAGCTCTATATATCATTTCGCGGAATGCTGTTCAAGAAAAAAGTTAGAAGCAAATGAATGTAAATGAATGCACGAAATGAATGCAAATGATTTTCCATGCCTGCCTGTTAATACTCTAACGCTTGACATAGATGGCCCACAGCTTGCAGGCAGCCTTTCGTTGTGTACTGGAGAACAATGTTCAACGCCAAGCGCCGAAAGCACTGCTGCTGCTGCTGCTGCTGATGTCGATGACCGGACACCACCACACACGGTGATTGGAGCTGAATCCGATCAGCGGTTGAGGGCAGCCTTGATAGCTAGATGCTTGCGGGGAGCCTTTCGTTGTGTACTGGAGAACACCACCTCTCACCACGCGGTGATTGAATTCAACTTTGAAATCTGTGTTAGGGAAATCGCTTTTCGCAGCCAGCGGTGATAATTTTAATTATCATAGCAACAGTTGCAGATTCGCGAAATTTTCAATAGATGTATTTTTAAAATGATGAGGCCTTAATTTTAAGAGATGCGTAGGAATATTTCTGATCGATTGGTGATAAAATTATTGAAATTGGTCCAGGGGCAGCTGAGTTATTAACGTTCAAAATCTTTCATAATTTTGTTACTTGTTCCATTTTCGATTTTCACAGAGTGTACCCCTATATAGAAATCACAGACGTAGTCCTACGTCAAAACTCGGGCGGTAATGGCCTTATTCTCAGTCCACGGCCACGCTAGCTCTCTCGGGTATGTTCCGATGCCCCGGAAATGTTACGCTTCTCCGGGGAAAGTGTCCAATTCTCAACAAGAACGAAAACCCGTCGTGCGACATATTAAACTTCATGATTTTACAAAACTTATAGAGTCTACACAAACCTTATAGAGTCTACACTTGTCGACAACTACTGAACATGCAACAGTAAAAGCGACAAGATGACAAAAAATGAACGTTCTCACAAGCACTCTTATTAGTTCGCAAAGGTAATCAAACATTAATTAAATTATTTAAGAATTGACGCGTGAGATTTGCGTGAATCTAGAATACTATCTCTATTCAACGTCTTGCGAGGCGACATAAGCCAAGCATAATCGTAAACAAACAGGAGGAGCTGTCAAATCATCAGAGCTTCAATAAAACACTGCACGTCAAACCTAACCTCTCTTTTTGCCGCCCTCTTTTCACCTTTCTCCATGAGAATGAAAAAAAGATAGTAACGAATGGAGACCAACACAAACTCAGCATAACTGTCATTATTTGCGGGTAATGAAAGGAGATGAGAAGATTTAGGTTAGGTTTCGCGTAGTGATCTATATGAAATTTGACTTCATTCGAGTTGTTTGCAGATGGACGACGTTTCAGTCCTGTGTGCCAAATGTGTTCGATTGCCATTTTTATCTGTATAGTGACGCAAGTTTTGAATGCGAGAGCATCATCGATATTGCATCACGGAAATTGGCCATTTCCCCGACGGCATCGTAACATTTTCGGCGGCACTGGAACATGCCCGGGAGATCCAATAAAGCCATTTATTACTGAGGAGAATTTTAAAGCAATTCCTAGGAAAATTAAAAGAAAATTGCATTCGGAGGATAGTTGCGAGAAGTATTCTAACCGTATTCTTGTGATATTTTTTTAGAGAATTCAGAGAAGCGTTCGAAGTGAATTTCTGAAATAATTCCATGACAGTTTCGGGAGAATACGAGTGAATGATGAGGAGAACTCCAAGCGAATTTTCATGAGAAATCTCCGTTGAATATGTAATGGACTATTATGAGGTCTTCACAACAACTTGAAAGTTCCCAAAATATTCCTGAAGTTAATGAAACTGCCTTGATGTTGTTTGTAGTTTGAGAAACTAACCTGATGCTCACAATACTTCGCATCATTGTTTTTAACTTCTCTAATTTTTTTCGGACTTCCTAGAGTTTCCACAATTTTTTTAACGATCATGAATCTTCTCTAAAGTTAATCATATCGTCCGGCCATTTTCCACCGAGATGGCGCTGTTCCACTGGTAGGAAGTGATAAAAATCCCCATATAGACATTGAGAGAAGTGGGAATAATTCACTTTCGGTGCATATTCAGGTCAAAAAAGTGAACGACAACCTAAATAATTTAGTCAGGGACTTTGTCGTTCACTTTCTTCCCGGAAATTATTGTTAAAAAAGCTACAATTAAATAAAAATGATTTTTCCCCATACCGTTTTACCTGCTTTCTCACCAGTGCGCTTTGAGAAAGTGAAATTTGAGAGAGAAAATTTTCTCTCACTAGTTAAATTTCTCAGCATTCCATGTATTTTGATGACACTCTATTTGTGATTTCCCTCTCACAGACTGCAAAATAGAGTACCTGTCACTGCAAAATATATCTGGTACCTCTATATATGCATTTTGATTAACATCCGAAGTACCTCCTTTTTTACATATTCTACACAAAAGTTACTTTCTGCCCTACCCCAATTCATAGAAATCGATGGGAAATCCTGCGAGGGGTGAGCTATTTTGTGTGCAGAATGTGTAAAAAGGAGGGACTTCGGATGTTAATCTAAATGCATTTGTAGAGGTACCAGACATGTTTTGCACTGCACTGTCCTCTGTGAACAATTTACGGAAAACAGATTATGCGTGGTTTCTGATAGATGTCACCTCCAACAACAGCAGTGAAATCTGATGGAAAATGAATGCAGAAGCTTGACAAAATGATTGTTTCACTGAATTTCTCGAAACTTTTTTAAAATGTATGTAATATCTTATTTTCTATATTCTTTTAAAGTTTCACTACTAGAATACTGAAACAAAAAGAGTTTTACTGAAAGAAAAAAAAAAATCAATTTGTTTAAAAAAAAAGAAACAGTGACAACATAAAGTGCCCACTTTAAAAATCTATATGTTTTCGATAAGTTTCCATCGGAAAACCCCTCGATTGTTTATGTTTTGATATCTTGACATGTTTTGAAGCAAACGGCTCGACCTGGTGCATTTGTTCAGTGATCGAATTTGATTCAGTTGAAAAAAAATGGAGGACGCAGTGATTTCGAAAGCAATTCCCTTGTGTATCCGAAAACGGTGAATCGCAGCGGACTGTCGCTAGGATGTACAGTATCAGCAAGGCAGCAGCGGTTGGGAAAATTCTTCTGAAACTAAAACGTTCGGATCAGTGGCGGATCGCCCTGGTAGAGGCAGGAAGCACAAAACTGATGCGAGAACGGACACCAAGATGCGCGAAGTCAAGAAAAACCCGAAGGTAACTGTCCACGAAATCCAGGAAACCCTTCAGTCGAACTGTTCGTCGCCGTCCCGTAGCACAGGGGTTGAATAGCAAAGTTACCCGGAAGCGCCCATTTATCAGCAAGGCAAACAAAGCCAAACGGCTTATGTTTGCTAAGGAGCATGCTGATAGGCCCCTTGAGTTCTGCAAAACGGTTCTCTGGACGAACGAATCAAAATTCGAGCTATTTAACCGAGAGCGGTGGGTTTGTTTCAGGAGTGCCACATCCAAGGCACGGTGAAGCATGGAGGAGGAAATGTGATAGTCTGGGGGTGTTTTTCGTGGGGTGGAGTGGGAAGCCTCGTGAAAATCGACGGGATAATGAAGGCAGATTTCTACATCAACATCCTGCGGAAAAATCTGGAGGTTTTGCTGATCCAGACGGGCCTTGAAGAGAAGTTCGTATTTCAGCCGGGCAACGATCCGAAGCATACTGCCAAGAAGACCAAGTCTTTCTTCCGGTATTGTCTGAAAAAACCGCTGGATTGGCCTCCAAAAAGTCTGGACCTAAACCCTATTGAGAATTTGTGGGCGATTCTCGATGGCAGGGTTGACAAAACGGGAACCTAAAAAACCTGGTGGAGAGCTGCCAGAGAAATTCTCTGAGCAAACCGAAACTTCCGGAAACTTCCGGAAATTCTTGAAATTTGTTTAAGGTTTCTGCAATTTCCTTGAAATTTTTTTAACTGCCCTTTAATTCTATGATCTGTCGTGATGTTCTCGGAGCTTCCCTAAAGCTCTCAATTCTAATGAAGATCTCGTTTCTGCTTTAAAATAAATGGAATTCTCGTGAACACATTTAAACTTCCTTGGAATTCTCGGGATTTCTGTGAAGTTCCTGAAATATTTCTGGAGTTTTCGTTAATTTTCTGAATTTCTCGGAACATCTTAAGGGTTCTCGATTTTATTTCAGCACACCATGGAATTATCCTGAATTTGTCTAAACTCACGCTTATAGATTTTTAAACCAATCCAATAGTCTGGGCTAAAGTTTCGGGGAGTTCCGCTTAAGATCTCTGGAATTCCCCAAAGATCTCTAGATCTAGTTCAGGGCCGGTAGCGACCACTGCTGTCAAAAATAGTGACCATGTTGAAGAAATAAGTGACCAAAAAGTGACCTAAGAGAAAATAAATTTTTGATGTTTTAGACTTATTCAACAAGTATCTCAAAAACACTTGTGTATGGTATAAACCTTTAAAACAAAAGATTCAATAGAATGTTTATGGCCAAACCTACGGTGTTAGCCAGGGTGTTTACTAACTGCGAAAAACTGGAAAACCAAATTTTAATGAAAACTCTGAAAATTACTGAGGAGCACACCTCCTTCAGAGCAACGTTCCAAGGGCCTTCTTAGGATTATTTTATAAAGTTGTGGGAGAAAATTAATCCGGAGCATAAGTCCTTGGAATCTGTTTTGAAAATACTAAAAAGAGGATTACAATTAAATATGAGAATAACTCCAGAACATCTTCAAAAGAATTCGGAAAATAAGTTCAGGAGGGTTTGCCAATTAAATGATGGAAAGAAATCTAAGGAATTCGTGAGGAGAAATGCCACTGAATTTTTAGGAGACTTTCAATGTGAGTAGAATTCCAAGGGAAGGAGTGAGATTCAAAATGAAATCTGAAATGAATTCAATGAATATTCGTAGAATTTTTCCAAAGGGTTTCTTATTGTGGAGAATTTCAAGGTAATTCCGAGGAAATCTAAAGAAATTTGAATTAGGAGGATAGCTTTATTGAAATGTTGAGGAATATTTTAATGGATATCAGAATCGACCATTCTGAGGTTTTTAGAACTGCTTGAAAGTTCCCAATTTTTTCCTGAATTTAATGAAACTGCCTTGAAGTTCTTTTGTAGTTTGAGTTGCCTTGAAGTTTCGACAATTTCCCTTAAGTATTACAACCATTATAAACGCTCACTAATTTTCCCTGAACTTATCTACGGTTACCTGAAGTTCTCTAAATTTGTTTAATAATCCGGCAAATTTTCTGATATATATTCATAATTCCCTGACGCTTCTGACGTTTTGGGATCAATCATAGAATTCATGGAATACCCCATAATTCCACGGAACTCCTTGTAAGTCTCTGTAAATATTCTCAAGTTGATGGAATTATTCTGAAGCAATCTGATCGTCCTTGAAGTACTCGTAACTTCGCTGAATATCATGAAACTATCTAAAAGTATCTATATTTATAAGAAGTTCTCTGGAATTTCTTGAAGATATCCCTGCTTGCTAAAAGTTCCCGTTGATTTTCTTTAATCATTTTAGCTAAATTGTCGCATTTTTTAAGTTCTTGAAATCTCCATAGTATAACACGCTTAAAATACTCTCACGTTTTCCGGATGTTCATATAATTTTTATCACGTTCCAGAACTTCTCTCGGAGCTTTGCTGAAGTTTCCGGAAATTCTCTGAGTTTCTCGAAACATATTTAAGGTTTCTACAATTTTCATAAATTATTTGAACTGCCCTTTGATTATCTAATCTGTCGTGATGTTCTCGAAGCTTCCCTAAAGCTCTCAATTCTAATGAAGATCTCGAATCTGCTCGGAAATAAATGGAATTCCCGTAGACACCTTTAAATTTCCCTGAAATTCTCTGAACTTCTGTGAAGTTTCTGAAATATTTCTTAAGTTTTCATAAATTTTATGAAGAACTCTGTGTTCCCTAAAATTCTCCGAAAATTTTAAAGGCTCTCGATTTTTTTTTTTGAGCACATCATGCAACTATTCTGATTTTTTTCTAAATTTAAGATTATAGATCTTTAAACTGCTCCAAAAGTCTGGACTTTTACGGAAACTGTTCTGAAGATCTGAAATTCCCCAAAAATCTCTAGATCTAGCTTCTCTGAGGTACTTAGAACTTCTTAACAATTTGCACAATACCCCTCATGTTTTCTATATTTCTCAAGTTCGCTTGACACCTGTGAAGTTCTCTGAAATTCTAGGAACTTCATAAAAGTTCCCGAAAATTTTCGGATGCTAAAAGAGCCGCTTTGCGGTTCTTAAAGCTTCCTGTAAGTTCCCCATATTTTCAGCGTATTAACTTCCCTTATGTTCCCGCAGTTTGTTTATGGAGCTACACTAGCATTTCTTTTCATTACTGAGAACCTCTCCAAATTTCCTACAATTACGAACTTAAAATAAATCATTTCATTTTTCCTGGATTCTGGAACTTTGAAAATGTTCAATATCTTGAACATGGAATATCTTTTTTTTTCCTTTGGTTTATTTTTTCCTTCGATCTTGTTTTCCGTGCTGAGCACCAATGCTACCGACGTGCCAGGAAAGCAGCTCCCACACCTGGACCCTACCTATCGACCCATCAACTCATGAACCGGAGACCAACGGCTTTACTTCCCATCCGAAGGAAGGCGTGATCAGGGATGTTATGCCTCAGAACATCCCGGCGGCGCCGACTGGGATTGAACCCAGGCCTGCTGGGGTGAGAGGTAATCACGCTTACCACTACACCACCGGCGCCGTTATGGAATATCTTAGACCTACTCATGTTTCTTTTTTTTTTTTTTAACTTTATTAAGTAATTAAGTTAAACTTTACCATTCAATAGATTTGATTAGATAACTGTTTCTTTAAAACTGATTTCCATGTATTAAAAAAGTTTGGGTAAATTGTTGTTGTTTTTGATCTGCCAAAAAAAAATCATATTTTTAACGCATTTAAAAAATAGCTTCCTTTTTATAAACCTGGAATTTATCCGTTAAAGTACTGGAAAAACCTGGAAAACTCATGTAACTCTATTTAGGAAAATGAGTAGACACCCTGTAGATAGAGAAAGGCGATTAAACGCCACAAAGCAAAGAATGATCAATCTTGAAATAAACTGTTGAAAGTTGAAGTTGAAAAGTTGAAAATAGTGACTGATTACAAGAAAAAGTGACTTTAGTGAATTGGCCTTAAAAAAGAAACTTTTTAGTGACTGGCTTGAAAAAAGTAACCAAGTCACTAAAAAGTGACTCGCGACCAGCCCTGCTAGTTTTTCTGAGATAAATAGAACTTCTTAAAAGTTTCCACAATTTTGCTAGTACGAAACTTCAAGACATTAAAAATGTTGGGATCTTACAAGGTCGTCAACTTCGAATTGTTCAAAAATTAGAACAAAATCGAAGACTACACATCAAGAAGACTGGCAACTCTTCTATTTTCTGGTACGACCGCTATGAGGCAGTTACAATTGCGTCATCTGCCGCGCAAAGGTAAATGCTTCGAACGAATTTGATAGCAAAGATTACATTCTCAGAAGAAAAGTTTGAGTATTTGCTCATTTTTTTTTCTATGCGTTGCTTCCACCTTCACTCAAGTGTAGCGCTAATGTATCTGTCGCCTGGATTCTGGCAAAGTTGATATGATGTCTTCGACAAAATGTAGGCCTATCCTACACACTACTGCAAGAAGAATGATCAATCTTGAAATAAATTCACGTTAAAAAAAAAGTTTAAAATAGTGACTGATTACAAGAAAAAGTGACTTTAGTGACTTTGAGACTTTTTAGTGACTTGCTAAAAAGTGATTCGCTACCAGCCCTGATCTTGTCAAGTTGGTATGTCCAGATGTGTTGTTCAAAAATATTTGCGCTAGATTGAGCATGTTTTTTTTTTGGTACATAAATCTACCCTAGTGTGAATCCTAGAAAATCGTGTCTCCGTAAATAACGATAAAAAGTTGATTGTCAAAACTGAGATAAACCTTTTTTATTTAATTGACTCATCATCTCAAAGCAGAACATTACTCGTGATAATATACGTAGTAGGCACCAACGTACGCAGCAATGATGACCAGCTGCCGTTGAAAGAATCAATGCGATTTCTCGAAAAACTTCGCAATGGTGGGAGTACTGTTTGCGCATCACGCCGGCTTTCCGAATATATGAAAAACAAACATTTGGCCCGGAAGGTGGAAGAAGAAAAAAAAAACCGACCGCCAAAGATTGGGGAAAAATTACTTGCGGCGCGAACGAAAAGATAGTCAATATTTGTCAGATTTGAATTGGTGGCCGGAGAAGTAAAGTAAATAGGATTTGACTCATTTTGTGCATACATTGGCAGGTGATTCAATTTTTTTGTTAAAACTCTGAACACTCGATTTTGAAATAAGCTGTTTGGCATATTCACTACGGCTTAGTAGTTACTTTGTTTCGCAAGGGCAACCGCTAAATACGACCTTTTAAATAATTATGACACAGTTGCCGGGCTTGATTGCATGCCAAGAAAACTGGCAACACTAGGCAGAGCTCGAAAATTAACATTTCCCTATTCCGTAATCAAGAAAATAGCTCCCAACACACCGACAGGGGAAGAAGAGTCAAGAGAAAACGACAGCAGGCACACGGCCACTGAGAATAACCCAGAGAGAGTTAACCTCATTGGCCGTGCAGAGGAAAAACAGGACAGTCAAAGCACACCAGTAGTAGCTCTTTGTACAGTCAAACACTACACTGCCTGAATGCAGTTCAGGCCTTGCGCCACACAGACATACCTTAATGTCACCTTTTGCCTATTTTGTTTATTTGTTATTGTGTCGCAGGGAAGGCCCGATTCGATCCCGAAACAAGAGATTGGATGTATATGAATGTGGGTAGCGATAAATGAAAAAAAATATATGAACGAGAAAAAGAAATCAAAACACGGTGGTTAGGGCGAGTTAACAAAACCTTCCCTATTAATTAGGGTTAGGAGTCCCAAGTCCAGACAACCAGAAGTCTACATAACAAAGTGTTTAATCCGTGTAAAGTCTTCAATAAATCGTAGGAAATTTATAATTTAATCGTACCTAATGCAATGTTTGTACGTCGCAGAAACAAACCCTGCTTCGCATGCATTCTGGTTGTCTGCGATCTTGGTATGTGTGTGGTTCTTATGAATTATGTCAATGGAGCAACTTAAACTTGAATGTTATTCACTTGAGGAATGCCCAGGAAGTGCTGGCAACCAGAAACAGACACTCACCTGCTGCAGCTTGTAGTGATTGATGATGTCCTGATCGGCGGGACACGACTGGGTGAAGGCATCCAGCTGGTACATGTGGTACATATACCGCCACAGAGCCGTTAGGTGTTTCTACAATCGCAAAACAAAAGATTAATCACTATCGCAAAATGGTTCACCCGCCACTGCTACTTACTGGTATCTCAAAGTCGACAAAGTACTTGCCGGCGACGCGGATGTGCTGCAGCCGGGGCATCAGCTCGCAGTCGAAACAGCACATGGTGTCGCCGGTTAGGAAGCGGGTGCCCCTCGCCGCCAGGTGGTCGTTGATTTTCCGCAGGTGCGCCAGCAGGGCGTTGTTCTTGTTTTCGTCCTTCTTGACCAGCATCAGCTTCAGCTTGGAGTACAGGTTCTCGATCAGGGTGGCCACCTCTTTGTCCTGCAATGGGTGAGACGCAATAATGTAAGGTAATTTTTCAGCGGTCGTCCCGATCCACCGTCCAGTTGATGAAATCAAACTGTCTATAGTGAGTGATGCGGTGATGGCCATCGGCTGACAGCAAGTGCTGCCAAACAGTATTATGCTTAAAGCTCAATCGTGACTCTTCGATTGTTTGTTTATGTTCGTTAATTCGTTAATGATTAGAGAGAAGCAAATCTGATCGATTTGAACAAATGTGGCTTACATTATGATTGAATGATTTGAGATAAGCTTTAAAATTTTGAATATTGATGGTTTTGTCACAGCGGAATTGTTTCGATTGGGAGGTGTTAACAACTATCTCAATCTACCGAGCCACCTTAGCTTCCTATACGGTCGTCCTGCCGCTCAATTTAAAAACTGTTAATTCCGGAAGTCATCTCAATTCACCTACAAGGGATTTACATCGTTGTTAACTGTTAACCTAACCTAAGCTTCCTCGCCGGTCGTCCCAATCCTTCTCGAATGAAACTAGTTCCAAAAATCAACCCAGACAAGCTTCTTATATCCACCAATTCACATCAGCGGTCGTCCCTATACATCTCATTTTGTGGGACCTTAAACTTCTAAGACAAACTAACCTGCACAAACAGATTGTATCCGCCGGGCACCGACTTCATGATGTGTCGCTCGATTTTGTCATTCTCCAGGATGGCCAGCCCGTTGTCGATCAGGATCGGCGGGTGCGTCGCTTCGAAGTTGGTGCGGAAATCGGGCGGCGGCTTCTGCATATCCACTGTGGTGACCTGGAATTTTGAAAAGAATGGGGGGAATTAACATTGCTTCATAAGAACACCACGCATTACGGAGCCAATGAGGTGATAAATTGACTTTTACGATCTAAAAGTTATCGAATAATTTACTTTCAATTAACCGTCGAGGAAACAACCCCACGATTCCAATTAATTTTTTTTAATCGAGAATCGATTCCGCAAAAAGATGTTTCCCTTGAAGCGCACACATGGTACATCCTCCTACATGATCCATCAGATGATCACATCGGTCATGACAACGGGACGTACGACCGGGCGCACCACCGTCGTCGATGGAAGAGGAGAAAATAGAAATAGCCAGATGCCTTCCACTTGGCACTGAGCTACAAAGCATGCAATAATACACACAATTCCAAACAAACGGCATCCGTCCGCTTTGCGGGCGCTAAATTTAGCGCAGCTGATCCAACTTCTGTTCTGGTGCCATAGTAGATCTTGTTTTCAAGTAGGTACCACCACCGAAAATCGCTTGTTTATTCCAAATTTCTGGTCCCATTCCAATCCGCGCTTGAACATGGATTTTTCAAGGTTGCTACCCGTTTTGATGTTTTTATCGCACCGGAGAGGTGGTTCCCTCTGGATATGGCGTCTAATGTGTTTGATTGAATTGAAGTCTATGCCTGGCGGTCGCGGTTGAGAGCGTCTCTTCGTGGTCTGGCAGATGACGTCATTCGCTGCGTTTGTTGTTTAGCTATTAAAAAAAAAGGGAAAATCATTCCAAAGAGGTAGAGTTGGCTTGACGTTTGACGTATTCTCTACTAGAGATGGCCATGACTGACACTTCGGTGAAAAAAAAATCGTGATTCTTGTCCATCGATAATTGTCAATAATTGGCCGTAGACATTTGTATTTATAGGCACGAACTTCAACCAAATAAAAACCGATTTCACGGACGCAATGCATAAATGGGTTCGTTGAGTTCGAAGCAAATTAGCTCCATACAATGCAAAATGTCAATGAAAGGTTGGAAATGAACATTCACATGTACCATAAGCATAAGTTCAAAGTATTATCGATTCAACACTGCTTGCCTTTTGTGCAATTGACCAGTATTGAAATATGATACGTTAGACCTTGAATAAAGAAATATCTCCAGTATTTATCAAGAGCTATCTTTCTATTCCGGAACTACATCAATTTGGCGTACGAGGATTCAAGAACCAGAAGCGATGGCAGAACTTCAGGAAGCAATTCTCCAGATGGCAACGCTCTTACAGAAGCTAGCGGAACCCAATCAAGTCCATAGCAACCCGGAGCAAACACTCGAGGCATTGGCGAATTTTCGTTCGACTCGGAAAATGGAATCACCTTCGAGAAGTGGTACAACCGGAACGCGGATCTTGTCGATTCGGATGCCAAGAGCCTGGAAGATGCCACGAAGGTCCGATTGCTGCTGAGGAAGTTGGATACACCGTCACACACCTGGTACACTAACTACATCCTGCCGAAGCTTCCAAAAGACGTCAATTTTGCTGACACAGTCGAAACCCTCAGGAAGATCTTCGGATCACAAACCTCCATCTTCAACAAGCGATATCAGTGCCTGCAGCTGGTGAAATCTGAAGCAGAAGACATCATCAGCTACGGAGGCAAAGTCAACCCGGCTTGCGAGGATTTCGATTTCAAGAACGTGAAGATCGACCAATTCAAATGCTTGGTTTCAAAAGCCATTGCTATGCAGACATACGAGCCAGGGTACCCTACCGGATCGAAGCTGAAACACCACATCCATGATCGAGCGTCAGTCAAGCTCGAAACCAACGGTGCACGCAGTTCAGGAGAAGAGAGTTCCCACCTCTCGACAACAGCAGTCTTCGAAGACGGAAGGTAAATCGCCCAAGCAAATCCTACAAGGCAAAATCCCGAGGCGTATACATCGTCAATCACATCGCTCAACACTCAAGCAAGCGAAAGTTCGTGCTAACATTCATCAACGGCGTGGAAACCAAGCTACAACTGGACACAGCGAGCGACATCACGGTAATCACGAACCAAACCTGGAACTATCTGGGCAAACCTGCAATCAAGAAACCAACCATTGAAGCAATGAACGCGTCAGGCAAGCCGCTCCATTTGATGGGTGAGTTCGAGTGCGAAGTGACAATCAACGGCAAAGCTGCACAAGGAAGATGCTTCGTCACAACGGCTGCTAATCTGACCTGCTAGGCACGAGTGGCACGATCTTCAGGAAGTCCATCCAGCTCCTTGGCTTCGCCGAAACGTACATCAGACTGAAGGCTGAAGCTAGACGGATTGGACTTGCCATCAACGCATCAAAGACTACAAAAAAAGGAAGAGGTTCTAGGGAAGACAATCTTAGCCTCCCACTCCGAGTTCAGATTGACGGTGACGAAATCGAGGTGGTCGATGAGTTCGTGTATTTGGGCTCACTGGTGACCGCCGAAAATGATACCAGCAGAGAAATTCAAAGACGCATTATGGCAGGGAATCGTCCCTACTTTGGACTCCGGAGGACGCTCCGGTCGAATAAAGTTCGCCGCCGCACGAAGTTGACTGTCTACAAGACGCTGATTAGACTGGTGGTCCTCTACGGCCACGAGACCTGGACTATGCTCGAGGTGTTTTCGAACGGAAGGTGTTGCGTACCATCTACGGTGGAGTGCAGATGGATGACGGAACGTGGAGGAGGCGAATGAACCACGAATTGTACCAGCTGCTGGGAGAACCATTCATCGTCCACATTGCAAAAATTGGGCGACTACGGTGGGCTGGGCACGTCGTAAGAATGCCGCACGACGACCCAGTGAAAATGGTTCTAGAAAGCGACCCAACAGGAACAAGAAGAAGAGGCGCGCAGCGGGCAAGGTGGATCGACCAAGTAGAAGGTGACCTGCGGACCCTTCGCAGACTACGAGGCTGGCGAACTGTGACCATGGATCGGAGTAGAGTGGAGACGACTTCTTCGGACAGCTGAGGACAACAAGGCCTTAGCCTGATTGGTAAGTAAGGCATCGAAGCTTCTCCTCAAACCTAATGCTCAACCTGTTTTCTGTCCCAAGCGGCCAGTTCCTTTCATCACAATTCCATTGGTCGATGCTGAAATTACACGGTTGGAATCATCGGATATCATCGAGCCTATCGAGTTCTCTGAGTGGGCTGCTCCAATCGTGGCTGTACGTAAACCAAACGGCCGGGTTCGTATCTGTGCTATTCAACAGGACTCAACGCGGCGTTAGAAGCTAATCGCTACCCGCTTTACACTCCGGAGGAAATTTTCGCCCAACTCAATGGCAGTTCCGTATTCAGCATCATCGACCTCTCCGATGCATACTTGCAGCTCGAGGTGGATGACGATTCAAAAAAGCTGCTTACCATCAATACGCATCGGGGTTTATTCCGGTTCAGGCGCCTCGCTCCAGGGGTGAAGTCTGAACCGGGAGCATTCCAACGACTGGTTGATGGAGTGACTGCATCACTCAACCAGCTTTTCCTACGTCTCAAGGAGTATGGATTCCACGCCAAGGCAGAGAAGTGTAGTTTCTTCCAGTCACAAATCCGCTAGTTGGGAGACATCGTGGACCGACAAGATATCCGTCCAGACCCCGAGAAAATCAAAACCATCACTGCAATTCCACCTCCAACCAACGTCACTAAGCTGCGATCGTTTCTGGGCGCGGTCAACTTCTACGGAAGATTCGTGCGGAACCTATAAGAATTGCGCTATCCCATGGACAAGCTTCTCAAGAATAGAAACGATGTGGAAATGGACATCCAAGTGTCAGCAAGCTTTCGAAAAGTTCAAGCCAGTTCTTCAATCAAACTTGTTGTTGACACACTACGACCCCAAGCTGCCGAGCATCGTGGCAGCAGACGCATCAAGCACTGGCATCGGTGCAGTAATCTTTCACCAGTTTCCCGATGGCATCATGAAGGTTGTGCAACACGCTTCGAGGACACTTGCACCCGCAGAACGTTATTATGGACAACCTGAAAAGGAAGGACTTGCGTTAGTTCACGCCATTGACGTTGGTTGGCCCAACAAAACTCTCTTCGATGCTGAAGTTCAACCCTACTACAACAGACGAGAATCGCTCAGTGTAATCGACGGCTGCGTGATGTTCGGCGATAGAGTCGTCGTTCCCAACATGTTTCGACGAAGGATCCTGCAACAAGTCCACCGTGGTCATCCAGGAATGGTTCGTATGAAGGCAATTGCAAGAAGCTTTGTATACTGGCCCGGTATGGATAACGAGATCGAGGAATTCGTCACCATGTTCCACAGCTGGTAAAGCTCCGACGAAAACGACACTAGAATCGTGGCCCATTCCAAGTAAACCCTGGTCCCGGATTCACATCGACTACGCAGGACCTGTAAATGGAGTCTACTTTCTGGTGGTACTCGACCCACACTCCAAGTGACCTGAGGTGCACGTAACCAAATCGACAACAGCGAAAGCCACCACTCCAAGTATTCTACACCAATCTCGGTATTCGGCACATCCGCACCCCACCTTACCATCCACAATCCAACGGTTTGGCTGAAAGATTTGTGGACACCGTGAAAAGAAGCCTTCGGAAAATTCGTTCCGATGGAGTAGAAACGCTTGAGGAAGCGCTGCCAGCATTCCTGCAAGTATATCGCTCAACTCCAACTAGCGATCTCGGCGGAAAATCCCCTGCTGAAATGATGTTCGGTAGGTCGATACGCACCGTCTCATCGCTGCTGCAGCCTAGCAAGCACACCACCACATCCAGAGACAGACAAAAGCAGAACGACACATTCAACAGGAAACACGGCGCATTTAAGAAGAGGTTCCAGAGCACGGCGATTTAGTGTATGCCAAGGTTCATCAAGCAAATTCTTGGCAATGGGAACCAGCGACGGTCATCGCGAAGGTGGGAAACGTTACCTACCTACAACGTTTTTCTCGGAGATAGGCATAGGTTGATCCAATCGCATGCTGACCAGCTGAAGAGTCCATCAGAACATTCGACCCCACTTTCGGTTTTCTTCGACGAGTTTGGATGACCGAGCCAGCAGCAGCCATTCATCCAGAAGAACCTGCAACAACACCGCGTTAAGAGGAACAAGTTTTGGACGACTCAGAAATTCTGGAGTTAACGGATTCAGATTTCTCCAATCCAGCATTAGACGCCGAATCTGAAGGTATTGACGATCCAGAACCAGCAGATGCAACTCCAGTCTTTCAAACCCTACTGAATGACAAAACCTTAGGGGGGAAATGTTGGATCATAGCTAGTGTGAGAGTGAATTTCCTGAATATGATATTATCTTGGGATCCTGGTCATATCGAAAGGTACAGTCTTCGGCAGTACAGGTACGTGGACTCAATTGACAGTTCGGAGGTCGCGGAAGAAAGAGGAGGGTTTTACGAGCGCATGGAGAGCATGGAAAAAATGTTGGCCGAAATGATACGTGCGATGGATAGAAGTACACCGAATGCTAACACGGTCAGCATCCCCCGGAAATCTGCCCTCGACTTAGTCGATGTAGTCGAACATGGCTGAGGATATGGAGGTGGATCCCACAAAAATCCCAAGAACGTGTCGGCAAACAAGCTCTGAGAAGCATGGAATCGCTTCCTAGAAAATTTCGAAATCGCCGCATCACTATCGAACGCCAACGATTCCGCCCGGCGTTCTCAAATGCTGTTCTTATCTATGGGAGAGGACCTCCAAGGAATAGTAAGAGCAGCGAAACTTCGACCCCCAATGCTACTCGATTATGGTGAAGAATATCGATGCCCATCTCAAGTCGGTGACCGACACGGCAGCTGAGCATGAGGCATTCATGAACATGCGGCAAAGCAAGGATGAGTCAGCCGTAGCCTTTCACGCCCGGTTGCAGGAAAAAGTCAGACTTTGCGTGTACAGCCAGAATGACCAAGAACGATTCGTTCGCGCTCAACTCCTGAAAGGACTGTCAAACAGAGAGTTGGCAAAACCGCCCGTACCTTTGGGCACGAGACAATCTATATTGTGCAATCTGCGACTAGGGAGGAAGCGTATACTGCTGAAAGTGCAGCATCAAGCGGCCCGAGCGCCCTTGCAGTCTCCCAACGGTTCAACGTACGTAACGGAAAGCAAACGTTCCGTAAACATGGGTATCTGGACACAGGAATGCGCCAACGGCGAGCACCTTACACTAACAAACCTGCCCAAGGACGACGTTTCCGTTGCTCGAAATGCAACCGTATGGAGCACAAATACGGATCATGCCCTGCACTTAACAAGAAATGCAACACATGCGGTATGCTTGGTCCCTTTGCCGTGACCTGTCGAAAGAAGCGAGTCAGTTCAATTCAGGATCCCGCAGGTTGGACCGACGAAGAAAATAACAATGATCAGGTATAAATGATAAAGTGTCCAGTAAGTTCCTTGGCCACGAATTAGACGGAGATGGGTTCCACGTAGAAAAAAAGCCAAAGTGAACAGCATCCGTAAATTCAGGCATCCGACCACTACTTCAGAGCTACGGAGCTTCCTTGGCTTAGCTTCCTATATTAGTCCGTACCTAAAAATCTTCGCCGACATCTCGAGCCTACTTTGGTCGATAGCTACAAGTAAAACATGGACGCGGGGTTCGGATCAAGAGGAGGTGAAAAGACGAATCGTTCAGGCTTTTTCTCCGAGAGCGACAAAACGGTATTGTATACCGATGCCTCGGTGCAGTCCTCGTTCAAGAGAGTGAAGATCGTAACCCACGAATCATCAGCTTTAAGTCGAAAGCCCTTGAGAAAAAGTACGCGCAAAACCAGCGGGAAGCATTGGGAGCTGTTAGATGCATAAGAAGTGCATTTCTTCCGCAATAACTCGAAAAGAGCTTTGACTAGAGCCGACGGATGGTACGTGCGTGGGCGCGACAATATCGCGAACTCATCGTCCCGCCTATACGTGGGAGACGACGATCCTTTTGATGAGCAACAAAGCCCATGGGGAATAGCTACTCTCGAAGCGAATGCTGTTGGTTTCTTAACAGAACAGGACATCAGGACTTGGAACTCCAAAATGTGGCCGACGGTTTGGAGACTGGTAAATAAATGGACGAAGGAACTGAGGAGATTCCAATCTGTAGAGAGCGACCTTCCATTCAAGACGGAATTATGGTGAAGAACGGGTGCGCGGTTATCCCGACCAAACTTCGACAAAAGGCACTCGAACTAGCACATGATGGCCACACATTGACGGCCAAGCTGAGGAGCATCCTACGACAGCGAGTGTGGTGGCCGGGGATTGCAAATGACGCAGAAACATGGGTTAAGACCTGCCAAGTTTGTGCTACGAATGGTAGACCGGAAAAGGCCCACCCCAATGCGTCGGGTATTTGCTCCTCAGGTGGCTTGGGAGACGGTCGCAATGGATTTTAACGGCCCTTATATCAGATTCGGTAGCAGACCTAAAAGCGAATATAGAGCTTCGATAACCTTTCAGTACTCGCGTTAACTTTTGTAACACAAGCACTCGCGTGTTGTACTTTGTACAACACATGTGGGCTGTCCGTTCCTCCTCCAGATGGTTACAGTTTTCGGCAAATTTGTTCAGTTGCTCAAGGACTTTTAGTTGGTGAACAGAAGTTCAGAATTTTCTCACTACGTGGCGCTAGTGTGAAAGTCAATTTCCTGAATATGCTATATCTTGGGATCCTGGCCATATAGATTTTACAAACTCCTTTGATATTGCGAGACTATTCACAAGTTGTTGAAGCTGAGAGTTGAATCGACGCAAAATGATTCCATTGCACCTCGTTTTTTTAGAAAGAGAAAGTATAATAATGCCATCTCTTTTTTTCTCTTCACCTATGTCAGACACGAAGCTACTGCTGCCACCCGTTATGGCTGTTTCGGTTGCGTTCGGGTGTAAAGCAATAATCATGAAACTAAATCTCACCACAGTTTGGTGAGATTTGCACCTGGTGAGTTTTGTCAGCTTGATATTCCGTGCTGCGATCAGGGCGTCACAATATCAGCTTCAATCGACCAAATCGATGCGACGAAGAGACGCTGGCTTTCTTTTTCTGTTAAAATCGAACAGCTTCGCAGCATTCTAGAACCCTCAGTCGGTGTCTACAAACAAATGTTCAATCGCTTGTCTCTCTTTCTCCCGTCGTTCCATTGGTCTTTCTTTCAAGCTCGATTTTGATAGTTTCGTCTTTCATGAAACACATCAACAGAGGTTTCATGAGAGAAACAAAACTCGAGTTCATTTTAGAGCTTCGAAAATGTAGAGCCCTGGCTGCGAGATCACAGCTTGCAATATCAACCGCAGTTGATTTTTGTCTTAGAAAATCAAGCGTGATCCTGTTCTACGGTGAGATTTGATTTTTCGATATTTTTCCAACACTGATCATAATCTAAAGCTAATTGTGATGTTATAAAAAGACAATCGACACCGACTTCCACAGGGCCACGAAGCCCATAATTATACGAAGCTATGACCCGAGCGTCTGTTCACTATGGAGGTGCGGCTCAAACAGCGTCTGACTGGCTTTCAGCGGCTGAATAAGAAATGCTCTTCCCCGGAAGCTATACCTAAGATGGCAGCCCCATCACGGCGGATAGGAGAGATTAGGCTAACCACCTACTGTCTCTGAAATCTGAGTTGAAGAAAGTTGAATAATTGTTGAAGAAACCAACAGAAACATACATTGAACTGATTTAACGGCAACGACTTTTAGCGCAAAACAGCGGACACGAATGGAATGTATTGACGTTAGCCCAGCAGGCGCGACGCATGACGCTAGAAATCCTGGGACTGAGTGATGTTCGTTGGCCAAACTTTGGAGAACACAAACTGCCATTGGGACAGGTACTACTATACTCTGGTATTCGAGATGAAAATGCTCCCCGCCATCGTGGAGTTGGTCTCTTTTTTAGCGTCCAGGCAAGTACTGCGCTCATCAAGTGGGAGCCTATTATTAATGAGAGGATAATCGTTGCCAGATTTAGAACACGGGTTCGTAACCTTACCATAGTCCAATGTTATGCGCCAACCGATGCTGCCGAGCTACAACAGTGCAAGGAGAATTTTTACAGTCAACCATCGTGGATAAGGTTCCAAAGGGTGACATCAAGATCTACACTGGCGACTTCAATGCAAAGGTCGACTCCGACAACACGGACTATGAGCGTGTCATGGGACGCCATGGTCTCGGCGAAATGAGCGAAAACGGTGAGCTGATGGCAGAATTGTGTGGCAATAACGACATGGTGATCGGGGGTTCGCTCTTCCCCCATCGACCAGCGCACAAAGTCACGTGGTTTTCCCGTGATGGACATACCGAAAAGCTGATCGACCATATCTGCATCAGCCGACCATCACCTTCTAATCGGCGAGATCCGCCTATGAATGGCGCAGATCCAGCGACGGGAGGAGAGACTCGGGCAGCGGTTCAACACACGCCGACTTAAAGATCCAGCGGTAAAAAGGTCTTCCGTTGAAGAACTTGACACTCGAGCTGCAGACGTTCCAGAAGGTGGCAGCATAGAAGAACAATGGACGACCATCAGGAATGCCTCTATAGAAACAAGCGAGAACAATCTGAGTGAGCTGTGCACTCAGAGGAAAGAGTGGATCACTGATGAAACCTGGTGGAAGATTGAGGAGCGTAGAGAAGCAAAAGCCGCGATAGAGCGGGCGAGAACCAGAGGAGCCAGGAACAGAGCCCGTCAACGGTACTCGGCTCTAGAAAAGGAAGTCAAGCGCTCTAGTTGCTTACCGACCCACTTCGAACAACTTCTTCAAGTTTCGACGGCAAACCAGCCATCAACATCTCGGCATGATCCGCCTAGGGTGCGGCGCATCACTCGCGTCAATTCCGAGGCCCCATCACTGCAGGAGATTGAATCAGCTATCCGAAACATGAAATCCAACAAGGCTCCAGGGGTCGATCGCATATCAGCAGAGCTGCTCAAAGCTTACCCCATGCTATCCGCTCAAACGTTGCATCAAGTATTCTGTAATATCTGGGACACCGCGACTTTTCCGGCCGACTGGATGCAGGGCGTCTTAGTGAAAGTCCCAAAGAAGGGGGATTTGACTGTGTGCGACAATTGGCGAGGCATCATGTTACTCTGTGTAATGTTCTCAAAGTTCTGTGGAAAGTTATCCTGAATCGGATACAGGAGAAGAACGACGCGACTCTCCGGCGGCAGCAGGCAGGATTCCGTGCCGGAAGATCTTGTCATGCTCCGCATCATCCTGGAGCAGGTCAATGAATTCCAAGAGTCCCTTTATTTAATATTTATTGACTACGAGAAAGACCGACTCAATCACGAGAATCTGTGGGGCGCCCTGAGACGCAAGGGAGTCCCGGATAAAATCGTCAACCTCATCGAAGCGCAGTATTAGGCTTTCACGTGCAGAGTTCTGCATAACGGAGCCTTGTCCGACCCTTTCCGGGTAGTCGCTGGTGTGAGACAAGGATGTATACTATCACTGTCAGTCGCTACTGTTCCTCATCGTAATCGACGAGATCATGGTGGGTGCAATTGACCGTGTACCAAACCCTGGGCTGCTTTGGCAGCCTATCACCGTGGAACATCTCAACGACTTCGGTTTGGCTGATGATGTTGCTCTACTAGCACAACGGCGTTCTGATATGCAGAGTATGCTCAATGACCTCTGCGGTGGGTCGCACCATCAACGTCAACAAGACCAAATCGACCAAATGTCAACAACTTTACGGTAGCGGGGCAAGCAGTGGAGATGGTCGAAAGTTTTCAATATCTTGGCAGCCAAATAGCGTCGGACGGCGGGACCAAGAGCGACATAGGTGCACGAATCAAGAAGGCTAGAGCTGCCTTTGCCAAACCAGATAAATCAACGCACCAAAATCCAAATTTTCAACTCGAACGTGAATTCTGTGTTGTTATACGCCAGCGAGACGTGATGTGTATCAGCGGAGAACACTCAGAAGTTGCAGATCTTCATCAACCGATGCCTGCGGTATGTAATTCGTGCCTGGTGGCCTCAAACTGGATCTCGAATGCCGAGCTCCATCGTCGATGTCATCAAAAGCCGATAGCAACAGTAATTCGAGAGCAAAATTGGAGGTGGGTCGGTCACAAACTTCGACGGGGCGGAAACGAAATCTGCAAGCAAGCGCTGGATTGGAATCCGACAGGACATCGCAGCAGAGGTAGACCCAGGGGCTCATGGTGGCGGAGCCTCAACAAGTAAATAAAGCAAGTCGATAGGAAAAAGGCAAAAGCGAGCAGCCGCCCAGGATGGAAGTCTTTCACGTTGGCCCTTTGCACCTCCGGTGGTGTACCGTGCGGGACCGAAATCCGTACACCTAAGCACGAGAGAATCATTAACGGTCAATACTAAATAATGCTATCACATTATGCTCTGTATCACATCTTTTTCCTTTACATTTATCTTTATTTTTCCAATATTTGCAAACACCAGGTCTTAAAATTACCTTTAATTATTAGAAAAAAGGATTTAAATTGCACATATCTTGAATCAAAATCCGTACAGCGTTTTACGATTGAATCAAAATCCGTACAGTTTTGAATCGAAATCCGTACACTGTGTTGAGGATGAATCAAAATCCGTACAGTCATGAATCAAAATCCGTACATGAATGTAAATCGATCCAAATCAATGAAAAAAGAACGTGTTGCTATCTTGAATAAAGTATTTTTTGTAGTTGCTTGGCTAAGAGTCCAAAACAGCTATATTCGTTTAAATACACTAGTTTACAGCATATTTGAACTTTGTACGCTGATGGTCATTTCCCATGTAAAATCGTGCGCTGAATTCAAAAATGTAGTCCAAAAAATCTCAGTAGGATAGTTTTGGAGTTATAGGGGTAAGAGAGGCATAGTGAACAGGTGGGGCATAGTGAGCATCGCGCGTGCTTCAGCTTGGACTTCCGGCCGTTCAGAACAAATTTGTTGGCTGTAGGATCAATATCTTAATGATATTGATCCTACTACCAGTTGATTTGTTTCATGCAGTTGGAGATCCAGAGCCAAAGGTTCAAGTTAATTTATTTTACTTATACTTTTTTAACTAATGATATCAGCGTTAGATTAATTGATGCTCCAATCGATTCAAAGGAGAGGTAACTGAATTCTTTTTATTTAGGAAGGTAACTGTTCTGGATTTTTATGCTAACTAATATCATGTTTAAGGATTAATTTCTTCCAAATTTTATTCTATACCAGTGCTTTGGGTTAAATATTCTTACTGGAGTTTTCCTCCGATCGCAACTTCGAGGTTTTTGAAATTTACATGTGACACGGAACCAAATTTTGTTCATTTAAGTTAAAAATATATATGTTTATTAAATAAAAATATGAATAGTTCAAAGTAAATTAAAAACATGTTTTCAACAAAAATATGTATGTTTAAATTAAATTCAAAAGCATGTTTATTTCAACAATACATAATCTGGGTAATCAATTTTTAGCGTGTCCTTTTTTCCTTCTTGTTTACATTCGGCAAACTTAATCAAAAACGGCCTGCAAGCGGTGAAACCAAAGTAGAGGGTCCGGAAACCAACGCAAGCAAGTGTTCCAAGCTCGACAAAACCGGTGGAACATCACAATATTAACGTCAATCCGTCGTTTCTGATGCCGATCCCCATATCATCCTCACCCCCACCCGACGTCGAAAGAAAAACAGATCATCCCCGAACACTAAACTTAGAAAGAGGCCGGTATGAGGACCAGCGTCAGAAACGAAAAATGACGCTAATATCACAAAGTTTCACCGGTTTTACTGAACTGGATCGGATCGGACACCCACCCCGACGGCCTCCCGGATCCAAACATCCATAGACTTTCCATAATAGCAGAAATTTCCATTTATTTGCTATCCATTTTATTTTGATTTATTCAGCATGCAAATGCTAAAATAATCTCAAAATATGTTTGTTTATTTTAAACATGAAAAGCATGTTTAAAATAAACATATTAATTTTTGATCGCATAAAGTTTTCAAATAAATCAAAAATATTCACGTTTATTTTCAACACGAATATTTTTAAAATAAACGTAACACTATTTTTGTTTTAAACATTATTATCAATGAATTCAAACATAGAATACGTTTGAAATCAACCTAGTTTATGTTTGTGGCCAGAACAAACTGAGTTTACGTTTAAATTTACCTCAAATATTTTTGTTTCGACGGTAAATTTTTCTGCGTGGATAACGTGCAAGATGCGCCATACTTTGAAACTCCACCAACCCACTGGCATCAAGCGATAAATTAACCGGTTCCTAAGATGGTAGCCCTATAATGGCGGATAAGTAAAAGAAAAATACAACCATCTTAAAAACCAACAAAAAAAGACTATGAACTGACATCAAGGATTAGTTTTTCGTTTTGTGCATGAAAATTAAAATTGGTAAAATAACGACTTTAACTTAATTTAATTTAATACGTCAAAAGAGTAATAATCATAAAAATACAGATCTTTCATGGCTTCTTTTCCACAGCTTTCTTCTGCTTCTTCTCCATTGTTACCATTGCCTTTTCAAGTTATAATGCTTTCTTGCTTCCAACCCTAATAAAAATAACCATAATAGAGAGCTTAACGACGTATTCGGGGTATCATCAAAACCATTTGTGGGAAAGTTTACCCATCCGGGATAAAGTTCGTTCATGGTATTTGTTTTTTAGGGAACTTTCTTTGCTCTTCTTCCTTTTCTTCCTCCTCTTCCTCTCTCGCTCAACGTTTTTCTTTTGTCGTTCCTCAATCCTTTGTTTCTTTGCGTTCTCTTTATCAATTTTCGCCCGCACTACTTTCATGTTTATTTCCGGTCATTCCTCGCTGGTAGCTACTGCTGGGAATGCTCTCTGTCCCATTTCTGTCTGCTCTCTGTAAGGGAGCATCCAAAAATGACGTATCATATTTTTGATCAATTTTATACTCCTCCTCCGACCCTCGTAGCGTATTTGGCTATATCCAATACATGGCCGGTCACAAATTCTGAAACCCTCACCTCCCCCCTCAAATGCTACGTCATTTATGCATGGTCCCTAATTTGTATATGCGTGTTGGTGATATCCTGTAGGGGAGCTGCGTTGTTTTACTTTTTGGCTGGTTCTTGACGCTCTTCATTAAAAGATATTAATAATATAACGTTTACAATACGAATAAAATAAGAGAGTAGCGATTCAATACGGCATCTCTTATGGTGGTGAATTGAACGGCAAAATCCCTGGATGCTTCTTGGTAAGATTTCTCCGCACGCATCATTGCCATAGTCTTCTCCAAATCCTCCGGCGTGTATTTAGTTTCCATGATCTGCTGAAAAACATTGGATAAAGTAGAATCGTCATTAGTGATGCACAAGTGTACGGATTTAGAATCAGCTGTTATATATGGATCGAAATCCGTACAGTACTAATTTTGATAAATAAATACCATATGAACGATCCATTGCTTAGAATTGAGATATAAAACGATAAACACTAACCTTTTCGATCGACCTTCAGGAAACTACTTGCAAACATCACTGAAATACGCTTAACAAACTGAAGTAAATCCGAGAGATTTTCTTAGAAAATCGTTAAGAACGCAACCGATTGACAGAAATGCCCGACACGTGTTAAGGTTTTTATTTTTCTTATTTTAATTGCATGACATTCTGCTTAATTGTTGACGTAAACATTAAGCTAATGCATGAATGAACATGAATGTGTATTCATATATAATATTTACATTGTTATGATGCATATAAATTAACAAATTCAACAGGGTGTACGGATTTCGGTGCTGTACGGATTTCGGTCCCGCACGGTACAGAACCATTAAGTTAGTAAGTAAGTAGGTATGACAAAAGGTCGAAGGAAAAAAGGTTAAATGGACAAAAGGTCGAAGGGACAAAAGGTCGAATGGACAAAAGGTCATCAAATTGAACTTAATGGGAGAACAGGTTGAATTGAACTTAGCGGGGGAAAATGAGGACTGTCCACCTCGTATGACTTCATCAAGTACGACACCTGGTTGTTTTCAATGTACCCAGTGGCGTCGCGGCCACATGTGCAACCTGTGCACACACACACAGGTGTAAATAATTTTTTAAAAATGCGTTTAGATTTTTATATATTGTATGGTCCCATCATAGCTGTACATCTTTACTCCAGACCACAAGTTACCATGAATACACTATTTTATCTATTAAATTTTCGACCATGGTTTGCTTCAAAAAGGATTAAATTCAGTTCGGATGGTCTGCCAATCCCCAATGCATTGATTCACCATGACAAAACTCGTTAAATAGTGCACCTAAAAGCGAGCTTTTTTGAGTGGCGGGTGGCATGTTTGTGAATGGTCAAATGCCTGATGTAAGCCAAGCAGACCTTCTATCAACTCTTGAAACATACCACAAATTTTCCACAGTACATGGCGGTTTGCACCACTAGTTGTAATTGAAACTTTCAGCAGTCACGCGTCAAACGGGAGTAACAAGGAAACAGCAGTCTGGTACGCTTTGGACGTTATCACTTGCAGACCGGCTTGAATGTGTGAGTTTAAATTAGAAGAACATTTGTGATGTATTGGTTTCCTAAAGCGTGCATTTCTCGCTGTGCACGCGCTGATTGCAGGCAAAGAGAGTAATGGAGAAAGAGAGCACAAAAGCTCTCTCTCACTCTCTTGTCAGTTGTAAATCACTCAATTACCAATGGTTGCGCCGGTGCGCTTGTCAAAACTTATGAGCTTCCCCTGGTTCATTCTGATAGTGTTGTTCTGATGATTAACTCAAGTTTCCTCCCCATGGGACTTAATTAATTTTCTTTAGATTTTGATACTGTTCTGTATCAAAACATGTTTTCGGAAGTGTTTGACGGATATTCTTCATTACACTTCAGTGGAAAGAGTTAGCCTTGTGGTAAAAACGAGAATTAGTTAGGCTTTGACATTCGTTTTACTTCGGTTAACGCGAAAAGGGCCATACAAGTTTTGTTTACACAAGATGATAGGCCCTTCAAATGTTACGTTCGGTAGTGATTAATATAGTAATTGAGAATATGCCCCTCGAATTCATGGAGCATTGAAAAATAAAACAAAAACTAATATGTGGTGGTAAACTATAACGAACAAAGTTTGGTGCACAAGTAAACAAATGAGGCACGCGACGCCTCTGAATGTACCATTGCATGAAGGGCCAAAAACAGAGGGTGGACCCGTAAGCAAAGACACATGATCCACGGGAGCAATTAGAATCTCCTTCCAATAGTAAAAATATTCCAACCCGATACCCAACAAGCAATCACACTAGGGGATGTCTCAATGAGTAAAGAGAAGATCCCACCTTCAATTCACGAAATGTTAACAAAATTATCGAAAGGACAATAGGCAAAAACCAGAAAGTCGAACGACAAAAGGTCGAATGACAAAATGCCGAAGGACAAAAGGTTGAAGGACAAAACGTCGAAGGACAAATGGCCGAATGTTAAAAGGTCGAAGGAAAAAAGATTAAATCAAAAGATCGAAGCGACAAATGATCGAATAGACAAAAGGTCGAAATGAACTTAGAGGAACAAAAGGTCGAAATGGACAAAAAACCAAAGTGGACAAAAGTTCAAAAGACTATCATCAAAATTGACAAAAAAATGTTCAGAACATTTTCGCTAAGATTTTAAAAGAACTTTAAAAAAATAGTATGCAAATACCTCCAATGAATTGTTCACGATTTAAAGAAGGAATATATTCTAGGGAAATGCCGTTATTTGTCTCTTAAATTATCGTGCCATGGACAGGAACTATTTGTAATCATAATTTTCCAAAGAACTGCTCATGGTTTGAAGAATGAAAAACATTGAAGATTTGGCCAACCATTTTATCCGTCAACAATTTTACCAGGTTATCCATTTCTATTATTTGTTCATTCGACCTTTTGTCCTTTCGAACATTTGTCAATTTCGACCTTTTGTCGATTTAAGTTCAACTCGATCGTTTGTCCCTTCGAACTTTTGTTCCTTCGATATTTTAACCATTTAATCTTTTGTCCTTTGATATTTTGTCTTTCGATCTTTTGTCCTTTGATATTTTGTCTTTCGACCTTTAGTTCTTCAATCATTTGTCCTTCAACTTTCTGGTTTTTGACCTATTGTTCATTCGAGCATTTGTTAATTTTGAACTTTTGTCCCTTCGAGCTTTTGTCTTTTCGATCTTTTGTCCATTCGTCCTTCTATGTTAAACTCGACTTTTTGCCCTTTCGACCTAATGTCCTTCGACCTTTTGTCCTTTCGACCGTTTAAGTTTAACTCGACCTTTTCTCCCTTCGACCTTATGTCCTTCGGCCTTTTAACCTTCAATCTTATGTCCTACAACCGTTCAATATAATAATCTAAAGCTAAGACCGATTTTATAAAAAAAAATTGGCACCGACTTCCACACGACCAAGAAGTCCAAGTGGGAATTTGGGAGTATTGAGGTAATCTGCATTAAAAATTGAACATTACCACAAGTCACCATCCTAGCGCCCCTCGGTGGGACTTTGTATAGGAGCGATCGGTCAACCAATAGATTAAAAATTTAAATCTTGATTTATAAATCGAGATTAATGTCTATGGGATCGATAAGAATAGCGTTGTGCTCAGAAAACGAAGCTCTTTCAAACGATGTGCGAAAAACCAGCATGTTTTTCGAAATTAAACAACCTTGCCATTATACTGATTCAATATCGCTATTAGATTCACACACACACACACATATTGTCGGAGTTTGATGCACCAAATCGATCATCTCGATACTATACTTATCCCAATTTTGTCCGACGAAAAGTAGGAAAGTGTCGATTGACCCTTGGAAGCCTCAAAATTGAAGATTTCAGTTCAATTTAAGAAAGTTATTGAAATTCCGCTTTTAACTCCGACAGTAACAACATTAGTGCTTTTAAATGATCCGTGTTTTCCGGAGCAAAATCAATGAATTAGCGTTAAAATTAACTATCAAAAAAATTACGTCGCAGTCAAAGAAGTCTACTTGGTGGAGTTTACCATTTACAGCGTATGAAACGATGTGGAACATTCTCTAGTTAATGGAAAAGCGAAATTTTAGAACAGTTGAATTCAATGCGATTTAGTTTGTACAACTCCGACAACAGCAATGTCTCTGTTACTTTCAACGGTGTCGTAAGAAGAATCGACAAGCAAAAATATGTTGTCGGAGTTGAACAAAATAGCAGATCGCATCACGTTCCAGGATAATTTCAATTGTTTGAATTATTTAAAACCATTTAATACAAACCGATTCCATATCGTCGGAGTGTTAAACAAGGTAGCCACTAGCCATAAGAAGGGTAAAAACGAGCAAAAATCAGGGTAAAAACAAGACCAAATTAAAGAAATGTTTATTATTGAAAAAGAATAGTGATATTGTGCTCTGTCTACGAAATTAGAGGTGTCTAGAAAACAATCGGTAGAATCAGAGATATGCAAGGATTTTCCGAAGCGCTTGGATTTGCTATGAGCTATTTAAAGAACATTAGTAGCAGATTTAGAAAGTCAATCCAGAAATTCCAAGCAACTTTAAGCGAGACCTAGTTAATCGGAAAACAAAAATCGTGAGAGACTTAACACTCCGAACACGATGCCTCCGGTAAAATGTGTAACGGCAAAATAGCAAGGTTTGAAAAATTATTGCTCAGCAATTTATCTATAGATTTTACATCTATTGATACCAAATGAATCTTTAAAGTCTGTAGTTCTAAATGGCGCCAATAGATTTGTAATTGGTCAATAAATGGCTTTGCTTTGATTTTTCAAAGATTGCAAATTTGCCGTTACACATTTTAGCGGAGGCATCGTGTTCGGAGTGTTAAAGGCAAGGGGTAGGTAGCTCCGCACACCAATCTTGGGTCAACTTTATTGCCAGCGTGCCACAAGTGTGCCGCAGGTGTTCCGGCATAGAGCAAGCTGCGATTGATTGTAAAATATCCATCCCGGCAACCCGGTATTTCTGACACCTTGAATGTTTTGGTTTGAAATCGCAAAGATAAATCGGATTGAGGATGACGCGGGAAGTGGCAGGTGTGCAAACATTTGGTGAATTAAGGGTACTAATGGGGTCTGATGAACTGCCTCTTTCTCTTGAGCCCACTCTAGAACCTACATTTCGTATTTAGATCTATAAGTGAACTGCTGGTCTGATTTCCTCTAATATATTCACTTAGAGGATGATCCTGAATATACAGTCAAACAGCACGTAATGTTGTGAACAACTTCAATGACAGTTGTCCAGCAGTGCTGCCATTTTATTTACAACAATCCAATGCCTACGAGATTGTGCCGAAGATATGTCAAAGGTGTGCCGATGGATGCGCCCTAGCTGTGCCGAATCAAATTTCGGCACAATGTGCTGAGTGACTTACCCCTTGCTTAAAGGTCTTGTTGTAGAGCGGTTCTGGGATTAAGACAACGAGGTTTTAGGACTGCTATGAATTACTCTGAGATTCCAAGTCTCTTGACTTCCTGTAAAAGCTCCTTTTGAAATCTTTTGAACTTTTCCCAGGAAGTCAAGAAACATGAAATCTCAAACTAATTCATAGCAGTCCTAACCTCGTTGTCTTAATCCATATTAGGTATATCTAATCAATTCCGCAAACCAAATTAAGACCCACGTGACCTGTCAATTATCCTAAGATCTCTGAACCGCTCTACAGCAAGAACTTTAAGTCTCTTCACGATTTTTCGTTGTTTTTCGATTTTAGTCTCAGCTGTCATTCCATCGTTGCCACTAGGTTATTAGGCATCAAACTCCAAATTGAGACACAAAGCAAAACCCCAAAATTGTCCGTCCAATTCCCCACGGAAAAAAAGAGCCAAAACCCGTTGCGCTCTATTTGAGGTCATTCGGTCACCAGCAGCGTGTGGATGGTCACGACTTCGACGTCTACAATGACGACGACGCTCGCCCCGAGTGCACCCAAGCATGTCACGATACCCAGCCCCTAGGAAAAAATGAACTTAATTCCAATATTACATCACACATCGCGTGCACATGCGAGTTTCGCTTTTCATTTTCGACTGGTTGGGAGGTCCATTTTACAATCGTTCACTCTTCCGTCTTCCTGTGTCCGTGTGCGTGTGTTCATCGAATGTCGAATTTCCTATTCATAATTCGCTTTCAATGCTGCGACCTCCAAAACTCATGAGAACTTCCCGTGATGATGACTACCACCCTCGGCGAATTATTTATGACTTATATTATTATTTGTTACTGCAACTCCCACAAATGCGTTGGACCGAAGATTATTGTGCAATGACGGCAGCAATGCAGCGAGTAAAAAGTGAATTTATGGATCGAAAGCCATAATCGAAGGCGAAATTCAAGGGTTTAGGTATTAGCAAACAGCGATACGGCTCTTTAGATAAAAAGTGTCGCTTGAAGTTGATGACAAACAAAAGATTGTGCGGTGACGTCACAAAACAGACTTGGCGACGAAATTTGTTTAGAAATTTTCTACTGCAATACAGATAGCTCGGATAAAGAAAATATTTGTCGGAGTTGAAAACAAGATCGGCCCCAAATTTCCTCACCTTTAGACTGATGGTTTTCAGCTCTGCCAGCAGATACAGGTCCATGAAGTATTCCTGACAGAACAGACATGCTCCCTTCCTTCTGCCATCTATCGTCGAAGCCTGAAATTAAGAGAAGAAAAAAAAAATTAAAACGAATAAAGTGATTCACTTAATAACCAACCAATTACAACCAATAGATTCTTGAATCACCCATTTGAAAAAAATCCCATCCCAACCGGATAATTTCCCCGACCGCAAATCGGGAACTGATCGACGTGTCGCTCGACAACCGCCGAGCGACATGACTCGGAGTTAATAGCTAATTGCATTTCAAACTCCCCGTCCGTCCGTCGTACATTTGTTGTTGATAATCTAACTATTCGAGTGCTCGTACCACACGAAAAAAAAATAGACATGTCACATTCTTCGGTGTCCGCTTGGAGCAACGACGTGGCGGCTGAGAGTTGAGAAATAGGGCTGCAAAGGAACGAAAAAAAACACTCCGAAGGACGCCGGCTGTTGTGGGGTCGGGTGTCTGATAAGATAAGCATTGCCGTGTGTTGCGATAAATGGCGCGGGAAATAATTTGGTGGAACAATTGCCTGCAATATTGGATTTGAGGGTGGAATTTTCTACTGATTTATTTGATTTTGATGGTAAAATTGCGAAAGTTGTCGGAGTTCGCGTAGCATCGATATTGGGGATAATACAAACGTTGTCGGAGTTCGATAACGAAAAATTTAGGGATGGCAAAAAATAATAATGATAAAGCAGCGGAATCAGGATTGCAAAAGTGTTGTCGGAGTTGATCAGTCAGGTAGTAGGCAAGATTGTGTCAAATCCAAAAATATACTTGTATGTTAGATTCATTGCAATTTGGATCACTTGTTGCCTAAGGAAGAACCCAATGCACTTCCAATGTGATTATTTTATGTTGATAGCAAATGTGCGAAGGAGTTGACATTGTCGGAGTTAAGCCATGACTCTTTAAAGCGAAGCAAGTGTTTTCGGAGTTCAATCTAATCAATCTATGACAAAAGATCGAAGGACAAATGGTCCAATTGAACTTATAGAGACAAAAGGTCCAATGAAATTAGAGAGACAAAAGGTCGAATGAAAAAAGGTCGAATGGACAAAACGTCGAATTGAACTTAGAGGGACAAATAATCGAAGAGACAAAAGTTCGGATGAACAAAAGATAGAATTGAACTTACAACGACAAAAGGTCGAATGGACAAATGTCGAATTGAACTTAGAGGGACAAATGATAGAAGAGACAAAAGTTCGAATGAACAACAGGTAGAATTGAACTTACAGGGACAAAAGGTCGAAGGTACAAAAGGTCGATGGGACAAAAGGTCGAATAGAACTTAGATTACCTAGAACATCTAGTTAAATGTCTTTGGAATTCTCTTCAGAGTCTTCTTAGAATTATTCCTCTTCAATCCTTCTCAAACATTATTATCAAAATTCTCTAGACTCTAGACTTCAAAGTGTTAAAATTCCAAAATGTTATCCAAATTCAAGAGTAATGTTTTTTTTAAATCACGGGCCTTGAAAATTGCACCGTATTTAAAAAACTGACTAGCTTCTGAGCTGTTCCAGGCAAACTGAAAATGGATTTTGAATTGACCATCTCCATTTTGTATGAAACTTTGCCTAATTTTTTGTTATGATTCACATTTTTGCTAAAATTCAGCCATTTTGGATCTTGTAAAGTTTTCAAAATGGCATCCTTGAAATTTTTCAAAAAAATTTAGCATGGAATCCGCATTACTGATTGAAATGACAAAGTTTTAGAGAAAAATAAACAAATATGTTTATTATTTATTTTGAGTATACATTTAAAAGAAAAATGTAAAAAACCCAAATTTATCAAAATTTTGACCGATTTTGATTTTTTTTTCAAAAAAAAAAGGCTATGAAAATGCAAAGTTTTAGGATGTTCCTGGACACTTGAAATCTGACAAAAATCGGAAAACAAAAACTTTTGGTCAAATTTTTGTATTTTTTTTTCTTAGAGGTCGAGTTTTTCCGATTCGTCATTTGGCATGCTATTCTCCTCTTTAAAATTATTCCATAAAATCATCAAGAAAAAATCTTAATCCGAGGTGTGAGATGTCATTTCAGCAATGATGTTTTCTTAAATAATTTCTAAGTTCAATCTATTACTTGAACATATAAATTCTTTCTATACGATTTTATGACCTATTCGGCTGTGTAGCTTCGGCCTAGTGGACTTTTAAACATATTTTGCCGTTTATATGAAACTGAAAAAAAAATACGTTGGGCACCTGGTTGAGTCTTGGAAGCCTCAAAATTGAAGGTTTCAGTTCAATTTAAGAAATGATTGACATGCAGCTTTCAACTCCGACAGCGCTTGTAAATGATCCGTGTTTTCCGGGGCAGAAGTCAAGCCAAGCAAAATTAATGTACTAGTTTTAACGTTAGCAGCCAAAACAAAATGATGTCGGAATGATGTTTTAATCTTTACTCTTCAACTCCGACAGAGTTTTTTTTTATGCTTTATAAACGTGATTTTTAGCCGTTGGCTAGTTCATCGCGGACCGACAATGAGTGCTACGTGTCATTCGGTTTAATGATCTGCTTTATATTCAAAACAAATTATATGGGCGTAAATCAGGCACCTTTCCCCACCGTATTGTTGCTTTCCTAGCAGTTAAATGTTGTTAATACATACATATATGAAATTTGAAAAAGTTGCGATTATTTGAAATTAACATTTAACTCCACAAAAGTGCTTTGATATCGGTGAGAAAGCAAAGATCTTGAAAGAAATTTCAACTCCGACAACAGTTTCTTGTTTTTTCTGATCCAGAATCTTAATTGTTTCGAACTGTGTACAACTCTAAACCGTCTCTTTTCTTCAACTCCGACAAGGATTTTTTATTTCTGTGTTTTTTTGGTACCTTCTTAAGCTCCACCAGTAAAGGCTCAGCTACAAATTAGAACCATTCTTGGGATGGCAGGCTTGATTTTTCGAATTGTACAATTTCTCGGCTTTTATTGTTAACAATATTTTTCAACGCTTAATTTTATTATGCCCTTTTACAAGTAAGCAGGCTCGCGGCATAATCAAAGAATGGATGCGGTGTCCTCATCTATTTATCCCAGAGGGCAGAAGAGGATCGCAGAACCTTGGGGAATTTCTTTTCCTTTTAGCGGTGTCCAAACCTTTGTATCCCAAGTTGGGCAGGAGAGGATCGCAATCCAAAGTGATTCTTTGATCGAAAGTATCTGTCTTTATTAATCAACCGCTGGGGTTTATATACGGAGTTATTGTCATAATACATTTTATAATTTGTTGCATTGGCATGGTGTGATTTATATTTAATTACTGTAGGCAAAGTGAGATGCCTATAACGGTATGTCAATTCTATGTTTGTTTCATTGGTGTCAATGTGCTTGCTAGGCTATTAGCGCATTGAAAGATGTAACATGATCCGCGAATTCGGGTTCGCTGTTCTGGGTGTAGGAAAGGTAAATGAATAATTCTGTTTGTCAAGGCTATGTTAGAAGTGAACGCTACTGACGTGAGTGCAATTGCATGATATGCATTTTTCTGTCTTATCGGCAAATTTAGTAAGTTCAATTCTTACAGTGGTGTAAATGATTTAAGCTACATATGACAATTTTAATCCAAATTCTTCAACTCCGACAAATTAAATATTGCAGATAGTTTTAAATTTTACAGTGTCTTACAAGCGGTGGATACTCAAAAACTGTTGCATAATTTTTGGGTGAGTCCTAATCACAAATTTCAAATACTGTACTCCGACAGGTTCGTTAGAAATGTTGTTTGGTTTTTGTTTTTTGTACAATCGATTTTTTTTGTTATTAAAGTCTGATTAGATGTATTTTCTAATCCACCCTTGTTTACTGCGACCAGAAAAAAAAATAAGCAGCTGCAAAAACTCCGACAATATATTATCGGTACATATGATCGGTTTGTTTTACATGATTTTCAATTATTCAAACAATTGAAGATGGCCTTTTGTCCATTAAATCTTTTGCCTCTCTAAGTTCACTTTTTATCAATTTCGGCCGTTTGTCCATTCGACCATCTTTCAATTTTGACCTTTTGTCCAGTCGAGCTTTGTCCATCAAAGTTCAATTCAACCTTATGTCCTTAGATATTTTGTCTTCCGACCTTTTGACTTGCGACATTTTGTCCTACAACCGTTCAATAGTTAAAGTTAGGAGCGAAATTATAAAAAGACAATTGACACCGACTTCCAAACGCCTACGAAACCCATAATAATACGAATATATGACAAAAGGTCGAAGGAAAAAAGGTCAAAGGACAAAGGGTCGAAGAACAAAAGGTCGAACGACAAAGTGTCGAATGGACAAAATATCGAATTAAACTTAGAGGGACAAAAGGTCGAATTGAACTTAAAGGGGAAAAAAGTCGAATTGAACTTGGCGAGGAAAAATGTTGAAGGGACAAAAGCTCGGGGGACAAAATGTCAAATTAAACTGAGGAACAAAAGTGCGACGAGACAAAAGGTCGAATTGAACTTAGGTGGACAAAAGGTCGAAGGATAAAAGATCGAACGACAAAAGGTCGAATTAAACTTAGAGGGACAAACGGTCGAATTAAACTTAAAGGGGGAAAAAGTCGAATTGAACCTGGCAGGGCAAAAGGTTGAAGAGACAAAAGGTCGAATGGACAAAAGGTCAAATTTAACTGAGGAACAAAAGGTCGAATGGACAAAAGTTCGAAGGAACAAAAGTGCGAAGAGACAAAATCGAATTGAACTTAGATGGACGAAAGGTCGAAAATGACAAATGATCGGATGGACAATAGGTCAAAAAACACAATGTCGAAGGACAAAAGGCCAAAGTACAAAAGGTCGAAGAAGAAAAGGTTAAATAGACAATTTGTCAGATAACTTGATTCGAGATGTCCTTGGAATTTCCTCGAAATCCGCAGAATTTCATTGGAATTGTTCCCTCAAAATTCGATTCGCTTGGTATTTTTCACGGAATTTTCCACAGAGCTACTTACAAATTTTACTGCGAACTCTCAGAATTGACTTTGAGTTTTTGAGTTCTAGACAAAACTTTCGCAGAGTTCTTCCCAAAACTTCATTGGAAATTTTCTCTGAAATGCTGTGGTTCCCTAGAATTCATTCTAAAATGTCGTCAAAATTGCTAAAGTTATTATTAAAATTGCAGGTCTTCTAAGTGACTGAAAATCCAGTTCAGTTCAAGGGCTGTGAAATTTTTCTTTGTTCTTTGTTTTTCGAAGAGAGGACGAAGTATATTCGTTGCGATTTGTCATCGAAATTTACGGCTTTTTGTCTGTGACTTCGAATTCCCGGCATTTTTCAATTTTTCCCGATTTCCCGGTTGACTGGTCACCAATACAAAAGGTCAAAGGACCAAAGGACAAAGGACAAAAGACCAAAGGACCAAAGATCAAAGGACCAAAGATCAAAGGACCAAAGGTCAAAGGACCAATGGTCAAATGACCAAAGGTCAAAGGACCAAAGGTCAAAGGACCAAAGGTCAATGGACCAAAGGTCAAAGGACCAAAGGTCAACGGACCAAAGGTCAAAGGACCAAATGTCGAATGAACAAAAGGTCGAATGAACAAAAGGTCGAATGAACAAAAGGTCGAATGAACAAAAGGTCGAATGAACAAAAGGTCGAATGAACAAAAGGTCGAATGAACAAAAGGTCGAATGAACAAAAGGTCAAATGAACAAAAGGTCGAATGAACAAAAGGTCGAATGAACAAAAGGTCGAATGAACAAAAGGTCGAAATGGACTTAAGATCGAGAAGGGACAAAAAAATGGAATGTACAAATGAATTTTCAAGGGGTAAAATTTTTTAGGGAGGGGGAGAACAGGGATCTCCAAAAAAGTGCATTTTTTGTTTTTTTTTTTTTCAGAACATTAGAATAAATATATGTTTTCAAGCAATATTTCAGCTTTATTTTAGAAAATTTTCAGCCCAAATAGGGGAAATGCAGGTAATGTCGGCCTAAGTGTCCCTAATTTGGGCCCATACATAAGTTCAGCAATCGACTAAATTTTCAATAGCAACTAAAAATATCCATTAGTAACGTCCCAATAACGCGTTCATCTAGATAAAAAGGATAAATAGCAGATTTTTAGCGATGGGCCCAATCTTAGATCCATAGGCCAACATTAGAGACGTTTCCCCTATATTTTTTTTTTCGATGTTGACAGCCCTTTCCTCTAAATATTTTTTATGTGCCTAACGAGACAGGGATCTAAGAAACTATTCGATCGGTGTCGGTGATGTAAAAATAAATTATCTAAAATCTAACATACGATTTTTCCGCATATTCCAATTTTTCGATTTTTTACGCGTATTTGAGTAGCGATTTTTTCAACGAAAAATTGAACTTCTTTTTTCAAACGCCGCCATTTTGGTAATTTTGCGAATTTCGAAAAAAAATCCTGTGTTAGATCTTAGATATTTTAACGAAGAACCCAAAACATTAATTACTTTAACTATTTTGTTTGTTAAAAAAAATTTACCTCTTTAAGTCTGTTATTTCAAACTTAGCATCTTCAACTACTAATTATATATTTTCTCCAATGTTTCAGTGCTGACAACGCTGTCCCGCAAGCGACGAAAACATCACCTGCATCTGTCTGGTTGCAGGGCTGCCAACAACGGAAAAATTAAACTTTTGGGCTGAGCATTTTCGAAAATAAAGCTGAAATGTTGCTTAATAACATACTGAAAATCCGTGTATTGGTTGCATTTATTCTAATGTTCTAAAAACAAACCCTCTTTTTTAGAGATCTCAGCAGGTGTCCCCCTTTCAATGTGTACCAAGCGATCGTCTCTATATTATATTCCATAACAGCTATTGTGCTTTGTTCATTGCCAAGTTAGGTCAGTCGTAAGGTTGTCATTACCGGGTATGTTTTATGAAAACCGGGTTTCGGTAATGGAAAATTTAATACCGGTAGAACCAGTTAAAATCGGTAATGGACATTTTCATAAATAGGACACGCAAAAAGGGTAATTTGCGGGCTTAGTAAATTACCCTTTTTGCGATACTTTTGAGGTTGATATATGAGTAACATAAAGTTTTCTTGCCCTACATTCTACATATCTATCTATCTATCTATCTATCTATCTATCTATCTATCTATCTATCTATCTATCTATCTATCTATCTATCTATCTATCTATCTATCTATCTATCTATCTATCTATCTATCTATCTATCTATCTATCTATCTATCTATCTATCTATCTATCTATCTATCTATCTATCTATCTATCTATCTATCTATCTATCTATCTATCTATCTATCTATCTATCTATCTATCTATCTATCTATCTATCTATCTATCTATCTATCTATCTATCTATCTATCTATCTATCTATCTATCTATCTATCTATCTATCTATCTATCTATCTATCTATCTATCTATCTATCTATCTATCTATCTATCTATCTATCTATCTATCTATCTATCTATCTATCTATCTATCTATCTATCTATCTATCTATCTATCTATCTATCTATCTATCTATCTATCTATCTATCTATCTATCTATCTATCTATCTATTTGAATTTCTGTCTGTCTGTCTGTCTGTCTGACACTTATAGACTCGGAAACTACTGAACTGATCGGCGTGAAAATTTGTATGCAGGGGTTTTTTGGGGCACTTTTTTATTGTTTTAAAGTCACTATTTGGTCACTTTTTTCGTTATTGTAGTCAATACTATTGTATAAAATACCCATTTCCAGCCCTGCATATTGTAGAGGAATTCTGCTGACAAAATTTTATCATTATCTCTAAAGTGTTATTTTTGAACGCCTTTTTTGCTAAAGGCAGAGTTTTTTAATAACCGGAAAGAAACCGGGAATTGAAAAATGGAAATTGAATGGACACCCTGGTTCAATCCCCGGCCTTCATAACGTAAGATTACGTCTTTCGGCAACATTATTGGGGGTGCAATTTCAAAAAAACTAAAATCGAATGTGTTCACTCTGTCAATAGCAGATGGATTTTAATTCTAAACAAGCCAAGCGATTGAAAAATTTTCTACGAATCTGTTAAAATGAACACTTTATCAATTTTCAACAGATCACTATTGAAAATTACACAAATGTCTAACTGTTGCAATGGCGATCAAAATTATCACCGATTGCCTGCAAAAAGCGCTTTCGCTAACACAGATTTCAAAATTGAATTCCATCCGGTCTCGCCGAACAGTGCTTATTCAATCACCGTGTGTGATGGTGTCCGGTCATATCCATCCGAATAGTAATATTGGTTTGTTATCATGTAAGGAGCTCTAGGTGACCTAGTAGCGACCGTTTTTGTTTACTGAGCAGAATATCGCTAAGTAAGCAAAAACGGTCATGTATACAAGCTTGAGAATCGTCGTTTCCCATGCAACAATTTTGCTTTTATGAGGGTTCGGCAAACCATAAGATAGACCAGTGTTGGAAAAATATCAAAAAATCAAATCTCACCAAAGAACAACTTCCATACTTCCGAAACTTCCATAACGGCTGGCAGCAGTCGCTTTGTGTCTACCCTGCTCGTTCTAAGAAAACTAGGTGCAACGGAATCATTTTTGCGTCGATTCAACTCTCAGCTTCAACTATACACGTTGGGAATAGACTCGCAATATCAAAGGAGCTTGTCAAATCAATCAAACATGATATTTTGTTCCAATATCACGAGTGATATTGAGAGCATATGAGAGCGGAAAAATATCAATTTGCTTATGATTATGCCATAACTCTATTTGAATGTGACTTCTTCTCATGGAATTCTACTTACAAGTACCTTGGAGTTCTCCATAGAATTCACTTTCAGTTCTCCAGTTTTAGTTAAATCTCTTTTTGAATTCTCTTTGGAATTGCATTGGAATGCTCCACAGAATTCTCTTGTAAATTTATTTTGAATCCTACTCAGGATCAGGATTCCACTGGAATTCTACTCATAACTACTTCTTTACGTTTCACCTGGAGTGTGGAGTCCCTCAGAACTAATTTGATAGGAATCCTCAGATTTGACATTCCCAAAAAATCATCCTCTGATATTTTCCTCTGAATTCCCTTGAAATTATTCCTAGATATCATTGGAAATTTCATAAAAAATAATTTATTAAAGTTCATATGCTTTGAAACTTTTGCAAAGTCCTTAATTTATTGGAAAACTTAGCTCTTGAAAATTTTACAAGGTCCAAAATGGTCAAATTTTATTTAAAAAAAACTCCGAATCATTGCCCATAACAAACAACAATGCAAAGCGTCATGCAAATCGGAGATGGTCGAGTTTTTCCGATTCGTCATTTGGCGTTGGAACTGCCCAAATGCCCTGTAACTTCTGACTCCTGAACTTCTTATTGATAGTTGAAATAGTTTCGAAATTTTCAGTCAAATAAATCCTGATTGAATACTATTCCAATTATATTCATAACCACATTGCGCGGCGGAAATTTCGTCAATCAGATAAAATTTGAACCGAAATGCTAAGTGAGTCTCACTCAACCACTTTAACTCACTTCGGCTGGCACGTGAAGAAGCTTGATTTCAGAACCCCCTCAATTAGCACATCATCTCGGGCTACCCTCATGAGAGTTTGGGGCATATTTGTAATACTTTTAGCCTCGGCTGATTCTTACGAACACGCTCAAGTATACATACATGCTTACTCCATCAACGGAATCTCTTGACCCGCATCTACCGGCATGCAACACGCATTTGTTGCTTCTTCTGCTTCTACTTCTTCTTCTGGTTCAGTAGTGCCAACCCCAGAAAACAACAACCACAGCAATTGCACACAAATTGAAGACGGCACAAAGGTTACCGATCTCCATCACGCCCCTCACACACGCAAGCATCAATCGCTAGCGAGCTTGTAAATGTCAAGGAGAAGTCTCCTCCACCAGCGCCCCCTCTCCACATGTATGAATGAGTATGACTCATTCTGCTCGTTGTCGGACACAAAGAACATGCTTGATGCAACTTATTTTTTTAATGTTTTGAACAACTCGAAAAAAGAACATGATTCATCGGCGATGCCCTGTGAGAATCATGGCGGAAGACATTTGCAACGCTCTTCTAATGGAATTAAGAATTTGACATAGTTTTTCTCGGTTCGATTCCGACGCAGTCAGCAGCTGTTGTTGTCGGAGTTGTAATGTTTAAAGTTCGCTTGTTCGTGGTTCTGCTCTCTTCGGGCCATTATTGCTTTCGTTGGGGTTTCTGTTTTCGTTCGTTCGTTCCTCCATTCGTTGCTGTTGAGGAGAGCAATACCTATAACGGTGCATTTTAAAACGATACTTTTCCTAGTTTTTCGCTACGGTCAGCATGAAATATGATTAACTTCGCTATTTTTAATTCTCTCTCTCTCTCTCTCTGTCTGTCTCTCTTCTTCTCCAGGCTATGGGTTATTTCCCCTTTTGTTGTCATTTATCTTGCGTGTATTGCGCATTGCGTGCGGCTGTTTTGCGCGCTATGCTATTACATGATCAGTCGTGGCTATTTTTCCATTGAATATCAGAGAGAAAATGGTAAAACAACGCAATCGTCGTAGTCGTCGTCGTCGTCGTTAACGGACTTGACGAGCGCGAAAGTGAAACAGTTATCTACCTTGATGGCACTGTTGATTGCGGCACGGCGGGCACGGTTTCATTTCCTTCCTGTCCCGAGTAGTTGTGAAGGTTTTTTATTGGAGGAAAGTAACAACTGGAGGCCGGTAGTAAATCATTTTTTGATGGTGGTACGATTTTAGTGGAATAATTTCAAGTTTGAACTTTGATGGATTGAAGATTTGGAAAGTTGGATGGGAGGTGGGGAATGAGGTTGTTTTCATTGAGTTCGACAGTTTTTGGATTCAAGGCTAAACAATCGGCGGTAAGTTCTTCGTCAAATGAATTGCTGTTTAATAATTTCATCAATATCACTTGAACTCCGAAAACAATTTCTGGTGACATTTAAGTTATCCATTAATCTTATAAATTACGGTCCTCGAAATTTTAGCAACTCCGAAAGCTTTCTATTCGTATTTTGATAATCAATCTTTATGTGCGGTTCCTCTCCAATTGATTTACTTCACTTGAAATCAATAAAATAATCAATCGTACTTTGGTTTAAGATTTCTCAAATGTTATTCAGTTGTCTACTCCGAAATTGAAAATTGTTATTTTTATTTGACTACGTCACTCAAAATAAATAATAAGAATAGTATAAATAAAAATAACAAATCTATGAAATCCTAGCGACTCTTCAAGTTCCATTGCTAATGCACGATTCTGAGACTTCGATTGAGAGTAAATTTTAGGATCATAGTCCAAGAAAATTGTTCAAGATTATTGGAGCTAGAAATTGGTGGAAAATGTAACAGTGAGATGCGTGAGAACTCACGCTTGGAAAAATCCTCGTAAATTCAATTTGCAAAACCTTGGAGGCCTCTAAGATCTTCTTAGGACTTATTCTCATAATAAGAAATCTGGGATCTTTGAATTTTGAAAAGCTTTCATATTCTCACACTATGTCAAAGCCTCAGAATCATGGAAATTTTCTTAAATTAATTGTCTTCTTCGCATTTCAAGTTTATTTCTTATCGCATATTAGCTTATTGTGTGCTCTCAACTTAGTGTTCTAGATGCACTTCCACAGTTATTAATTGAGAGCTTTCGATGTCTGTACTATTTTTGCTTTAGTGCTTTGGCTACCTCCAGCAGGGTCTTGCTTTGTAGCTGCGCCTTTACAGACTGAGCTAAGGGAGGCCTGATTTAAGACTTCTGTTAATACACATCACGGTGTCCGGCCATTTGGCCGAATGCCATTTGGCAGAATGCCACCTCGTTTGGCCGAATTCCATGTAGCCGAAAACTTGAAAAGAGATTTCCAATTTTTGAACAAATGACAGCCCTGGGAACTTTTTTTTTTTACTTTCCTCAATTCTGGTTTTTTTGCATTATAAATAAGGGATTTTTTGTTAAAATGTATATTGTATAAAATTGAAATATTGTCGATGAATTCATTATTGTTTCAAAGATAAGCTTTTAATTACGTAATTGGTATTTTAAGCCATCCTTTTTAACATGAGCAGTTCTTTGGAGTTTTGTTGTTCGGTATTCTGCCAAGTGGCATTCGGCCAAACGACCCATTCAGCCAAACGGCATTCGGCCAAATTACTCGGAACCCACATCACAAAATGTTAAAAAATTTCCTTGCTTCGAGATATTTATATCAAACTCAGTTAGTTAGTTAGTTTTTTTTTTATTAAAGAGTAGTTCATCCTTGGTAAGGAGTTTGGGGGAGCCAGAAGGATTCCCCCTGAGTTACAGAGTAAGCGGAAACGAAGTTTGGTATTAGGAAAATCTCGGAAGGGGTTCTCCGGTAAAAAAGGTGAGATTCCAGAGTGGAGACCCCTTAATACAGAGTAGGTTTCAACGGAGGTGTTTTCGGAGTTTCTTCATGTCAGTGCTGTCTATTATCTGAAGGGTAAAGTAAAGTCGGTTCCGTTATAGTTGCGTTGGCCCTAGACGGTAGTCTTTGTCTGAGTTGGAGGTTGTGATTCGTGGTTCCAAGTTTGATTGGTGGACACTACAATAATCGGGGTTTATTGGAAGGTTTAAACATGGTTGTAGAGTCCAGCTTCGCGAAGAAAACCAATGAGGGCCGCCATCCTGGTGGGGTCGTTGGGGCGTCACGAATGTTTTCTGATATCCCATAGAAGTCCCGTTCACCTTGGTATTGCGGGCAGCAGCACAACACGTGTTCCACTGAGTGGGGAACTTGACAGGATTCACAGATTAATCTGAAGGGACCGGCTCCCGAGAAGTTGTGGGAAAACTTGGTATGTCCTGTCCTGTCTCACCTGTGATCAGGCAGGTCGTTCCCCTTTCCGATGTATCCCTTGACCCTTCGGATGAATGATTCTCTTTCTTAGGTCATGCTCAGGAATCTCTTGAGTGTATAACGTGGACTGCCTTATTCAATGTTACCAAGAACTCCACAGTGTCCAGGGATCCATTCGAAGGTGGTGCTATAGGGCGCGTTCATCTGTATAACCTGGATCCATGGGTGCTTTGTGGTATCGGATTGAATAGCTTCGACTACGCTGGCTGAATCCGTGAATATGACTATTGGCTTATCGGAGGGAGTGGTGGCGGCAATAAAGGCTGCAGCTGACTCGGCAGAAAAGATTAAATATTTACATTTGTAGGTCGGTAGCCCCGATGCCGACCATGGTGTAGTCGTGGTACTTGCGGCGCTGGAGTTCGACTACCGAGTTGGTTACCGCTAGTGGGTTGGAACCTGGTTTAAAACTGTTTTTGATAGTAGGATCAATTCTGCGTTTAGGTAGGTTCCAACTCCTGGCTCCAACCCTGGCACTGTGGGGAGCTCCTGATTGACAAATTCCATCAGGAGTTGTCTTTTAAGCTATCCTGATCGCTCTTCGACAGATGGCGTTGGCAATGTACCGGTTGAAAAGGAGCGAACCACTCTCTACACATGCAGCATCACCTGGGGTTGAGGGCAGTAGGCCAGTGGAAATTCTAATGGCTTGATTGTACGTTGGGCCGAGCAAGGCAAGTCACTTCCAGACCGTATGTCAGACGAGAGTTGACTATGGCCCTAGACACATGTAGTCGGGAGATTCGGTTGCTGTCCTGGTGTCGACCTCCGAGGGTACGGAGAAGGTTTAACCTAGATTTCTAGTTAGATTTGATCTCGTTGAAGTACGCTGTGAATGAGAGCTTTGTATCAAACTGGATACCGAGAATGCGTCAATTATTCGCAGGAGGTTTCCGAGAGATCGATGGTTGTGTGAACAGATGTGGGTATATGAGCTCTTTCACGCTGAGATTAGAAAACCCGCAAAAGAAGCCTACCGGAAAACCGCTCTCGCAGCGGCATTTAAAATAATGCGTAGAGTTTTTGAGGTATTTCTAATTACGACTAGAAAGATATCGTCAGCGTAAACAAATATGTAGATCTCCTTAGGGAGGTTCTAGAAGATTCCATTCATCCGTACTAGAAATAACGTTACGGCGATTATACCCGGATTGCCCAGTATAAAATATTCCAAAATCCTTTATTTATCGGCTGGTGGGCCAACCAAACCTTTAAATCGATTTATCTCCGTAAATATGGCTCTAATCGCAAAAAGAGGGGTGTTCAGATGCTCGAAATTTTTATACCCCGATTGCCCAGTATGAAATATTCCAAAATCCTTTATTTATCGGCTGGTGGGCCAACCAAACCTTTAAATCGATTTATCTCCGTAAATATGGCTCTAATCGCAAAAAGAGGGGTGTTCAGATGCTCGAAATTTTTATACCCGGATTTCTCAGTTTAAAATATTCCAAAATCCTTTATTTATCGGCTGGTGGGCCAACCAAACCTTTAAATCGATTTATCTCCGTAAATATGGGTCCAATCGCAAAAAGAGGGGTGTTCAAATGCTCGAAATTTTAATACCCGGGTTTCCCAGTAAAAATATTCCAAAATCCTTTATTTATCGGCTGGTGGGCCAACCAAACCTTTAAATCGATTTATCTCCGTAAATATGGCTCCAATCGCAAAAAGAGGGGTGTTCAGATGCTCGAAATTTTTATACCCGGATTTCCCAGTATAAAATATACCAAAATCCTTTATTTATCGGCTGGTGGGCCAACCAAACCTTTAAATTGATTTATCTCCGTAAATATGGCTCTAATCGCAAAAAGAGGGGTGTTCAGATGCTCGAAATTTTTATACCCGGATTTCTCAGTTTAAAATATTCCAAAATCCTTTATTTATCGGCTGGTGGGCCAACCAAACCTTTAAATCGATTTATCTCCGTAAATATGGGTCCAATCGCAAAAAGAGGGGTGTTCAAATGCTCGAAATTTTAATACCCGGGTTTCCCAGTAAAAATATTCCAAAATCCTTTATTTATCGGCTGGTGGGCCAACCAAACCTTTAAATCGATTTATCTCCGTAAATATGGCTCCAATCGCAAAAAGAGGGGTGTTCAGATGCTCGAAATTTTTATACCCGGATTTCCCAGTATAAAATATACCAAAATCCTTTATTTATCGGCTGGTGGGCCAACCAAACCTTTAAATTGATTTATCTCCGTAAATATGGCTCTAATCGCAAAAAGAGGGGTGTTGAGATGCTCGAAATTTTTACACCCGGATTTCCCAATATAAAATATTCCTAAATCCTTTATTTATCGGCTGGTGGGCCAACCAAACCTTTAAATCGATTTATCTCCGTAAATGTGACTTTAATCGCAAAAAGTGTGGTGGTCAGATGCTCTAAATTTGTATACCCGATGTATCGAGTATCAAGCTCAAGATTTCTAGAACAATTCCTTAATTTAAGTTTTCAATCTAAAATTTGGTTTGATGACCTATTCAACCCGATAGCGTTCAACTAACTGACCTTCCATGACTCTGATTCTTTGTAAATTTTTAACCATAAAAGTACTCGTACCTAATTGCTACTAAGTATCTAGAAAATAACGTGATATTGATTTAAAAAACGGGAAAGCGTCATTATGAACATCGAACAACCGTTCTAGTGAGCAGGCTAGTGAGGTGGCTGAGTTCAATTCCCGGTCCGCGATTTGAAAAATTTCTTGCCTGGGCATATAGTATGACTATGACTGTGCATGACGTTATCAACGGTTATCGATCAACAACTCAGATCATCACACGGAAATGTTAATGTCCTTATAAACACGTCCATTTGGATAGTAATAATGGTTTGTTATCATGTAAGGAGGTCGGTGACCTAGTAGCTACCGTTTTTGCTTACGGAGCAGAATATCGCTAAGTAAGCAAAAACGGCCACTTAAAGACCACCGAGCTCCGCCAGGTTCAACCCAGGCTTTTTTTTAGATATGCAAGGCTGAGAATCGTCATTTTCCATGCAACAATTTTGATTTTAGCAGGGTGGCGAGACCTAGATATAGACTTTTGAATGCTTTAAATCTTCGACAAAACAGGCAATGTCGTCAAGCAAGGAACTTTTCAGTCTCGGAGCACTTAATTTTACATGACATGTTTGTTTACGTCTCATCCATTATGGCAAAAATGGATTCCGTCAGGAATTAAATTAGTTATATAGGGGAAATGGATGTAATGTCGGCCTAAATGCTCCTAATTTGGGCCCATACATAAATTTAGCAATCGAAAAAAATTTCAATAGCAGTCACAAATATCCATTAGTACCGTCCCAATGACGCGTTCATCTAGATAAAATTGATAAATAGCAGATTTTTAGGCCAACATTAGAGCCATTTCCCCTAATTGTGTACTTTTCGAATTATTCTCAGAATTTTCATTGAATTCTTTTCAGAATTCCTTTTGGATCTCCTTCTTGTCGTGGAATTCTACTTACAAATACCTTGGAGTTCTCCTTAGAATTCACTTTAAGCTCTCCAGTTTTAGTTAGAACTCTCTTTGAATTCTTTTTGGAATTGCCTTGGAACGGTTCACAGAGTTCTCTCTTAAATTTACTTTGAATCCTACTCAGGATCAGGATTCCCTTGGAATTCTACTCTGAACTACTTCTTTACGTTTCACCTGGAGTCTGGAATCCCTCAGAACGAATTTGAAAGTAATCTTCAGATTTCACTTTCCCAAAAAAAAAATCATCCTCTGGTATTTTCCTCTGAATTCCATTGAAATTATTCCTAGAGATCCTTGGAAATTCTCATCAAATTCATCCATTAAAGTTCATATGCTTTGGAACTTTTGCAAGGCCTATACAAAATTTGAAATCTTTGCTCTTGGAATTTATTCTATCTCCCTAGTCTTGAGTATTTATTTTCGGTGCAGAATCTTGTTAATTTCTCCAAGTTTGAATTCATTAGGTCCAAGATTTTTTTTAAATGATCTTATTTTAAAATCTGTAGAATTTCATCCATGCTCTAGAACCTTAAAAAACGCAATTCAAGCCTAAGAATTTATGTTTTTACTTAAGATAAAGCCACTTTAGAATTATTTCGTTCAAAGAGTAAGAGTAACTAACGAGGAAGATAAAGTTGGATGTACTATGAAATATTTTAAAATTCTTTCGAAGATTCTCTGGCGTACTTCAATATACATATTGTATTCTTCTTTGCTTGATCCTAATTTGAAAATTCCCTGAGAATTCCAAGTTTTTTCAAGGTCAGGAGGAAGATCAATGAACTCCATGACTTCATCAAGGATAAGAGCAACGTCCGCAAGGCAATAAAGGAAATGGTGGCGGGCATCAAATCCGCCATGATTGCTACCGAACATGAACAGGATGCGCTGAGGAAGAGAGCCGTGACTCAGCACTGATCGTGGCCAAGGAGAAAGCAGCAACTGAAGCACAGGAGACGCGGAAGGGACCCCAAAATCCACGCTCGGAGAAGAGGAAAAGGGAAACGCCAGGAGTAGTGGAAAACAACTACAAGGGACAGCTGAATGGGGATGTACGAACAGTTGACGTAGGACTACGCTCACATATGTAAGCTATTTATCGAACATTATTTAAAATTCTCGATTTTATTATGATTTCTTCCGAAGTGTAATAATTGATCAGTGTCCATTTTCCGTTTATTACTAATGAGATGTAATTATTCTTGTGATTGAAAATATTCCAAACTAACTCTTTCTTTGACAAATTTGGTGCCCCTGAAAAGAGCTGTTTTGAAGTTTTATGGCCCTCAAAAGAAGCGTTTTGGTGATGTGGTTGGGTTAAGGAGAATTATGTTTGTCACCCTGAAAAGGACGGTTTTCGTTTGGTCGTCTATCAAGCGGTAAGCAAATTACTAGGCTGTTTGACCTAGGCAAAAGTGTAGCCTTGATATTAGACGGATCTCCACTTTACGATGAACAATGTTTGTCTTCTTTGCATCACAGCCGGCATTTCTTGCCAACTCACCGATTCCAGTAGACTGAAGCACCGGTACCAACAGGCTCGGCGTTGTTATTCCTGAGAAAACGATGGATGTGACCGACGGGGAACTGCAGGCGAGCAAAGCTTCTCCTTCATCAGAGTTCTTAAGACAATCCGTTCGCCATGCGATCCAAAGCAAGAATGAGCACAGGCGGCAGGCGCGATGACACTGGTCTTATAAAGTGGCTGCTGGTTGACTGCAGCCAAGTGATTGGTTAATCGCATGATCCAGTCATCTTTTAGCACTTGGTAGCAAGCTGCTTGCGGGGAGCCTGTCCACCGGTCCACATGTCGTGTGTTGGGCGATCGATATGAACACGTCCGAAGTTCCAAAGGAAATGCGGCTTCGGCTTGTTTCGTTTGGGACCAACTATGTGATGGCTGTGTTAGGAAAGACACCTTGTGGTCTAAGTAGATGTATGGGAAATTTTGATGCTGCCAATTTTAGTTAAATTTCTTAGCTGTTTAACTATTTTCATTATTTGTACTACATGCCACAAAATTGCTGAATGAAGCTCCCGTCGAATGGCATATTGCATGACATATTTCACATTATTGCTTTGGAGAAATATGCGTTCAAAACCTGACCCTTTTCGTTACATGTTCATGTTCCGCACTCGCAAGGTGTACCCCCATATAGAAAACAAAGACGTAGTCCTACGTCAAAAACGCAAGGAAAAAGAAGTGAAGAAGAACAGAAGAAGGAGATACCCAGGACTTGTCGGGAGCGAAGTAAGGGCGATGGTCTGACCGTCAGGATCCGGAGTTGAAAGAACTAGGAGAGAACGTGGTGAAAACCAGGCGCACCCAGAAAGGCGAGATGCTCTTTGAGCTGAAGATAGATCCTTCGATCAAGAGCTCAGCCTTCTAGGAGCTCGTTGAAAAATCTCTTGGCGAAGGGGCGAGAAGCTGGATGCTGAGAAGTGCGTTGAGAGTGGAAAATGTCCCGATGTCAATTCGGACGAGGAAGGCCTACGGCGGCATGCAAACGGCGGTGATACGACTTTCGACAGTTACAGTTGGAGACGGACAAGGTTAAGGTACCGGTGGTCAGTGTGCTCGCTGAAAGCCACTCCTCGGGTTACCAAACAACTTGAGCGATGCTTCAAGTGCATGGGTTACGGTTACCCGGCGAGGAACTGCAATGGCCCTGACAGATCTGATGTGTACAGGAAATGCGTTCGCTTTTGAGTTATATTTTGTACGTCAATCTATCCAGCGGGACAAACTTAACGAATTTCAAAGTTAATACGTGGTTTGGAATGTAAAAATAGCGTACCATAGCATACCTTCAAGGATTTTGAACGTACCTCAAAGCTTCCCGGAAAACCCGTGTCCCGCTGGATAGATATACGATTTCAGCAATGACCAAGTCGATCGACCAGATTTCTACGGAAATGGGAGGTACCAAATGCGTACTTTACGAATCTGTAGTTCATTTTTAACGTACCTCTTATTTTCACTTAAATGCTTATACTAAACTTTTTAAATCTGTTTATATATGAATTCTGGGCACGGAATTAGATTCCTCGAAAAATTTTAGCCCGATTTCATATAAAAACATTATACTTAAGTGCATTCTAGCCAATTTGAGGACCAAAACCGTTTTTTTTTTAAATTTGCATCCCTTAAACATATACTAATTTTGAACAAAACCGTTGATTTCATGAATAATTATGGAGACGCACAGTGCTGTATATTTTAATATTATTTTAAAAAAATCCATTTTTTCTATGATACATTAGACAAAACCTGATCAAATGATCAGATATCTTTCAGAAATTATTCCTGAATATCCCTGGAACACTTTCTGATTGGTCATATGGACCAACATACCTAACTGGAATTCACTTTATGGTAGAATTTACCAGTGATTAAAAAAAATATTATTTTAAAAATTCAATTTTTTTGATTTTTACATTAGAGAAAACTTTTTTTACATTAAAGAAAACCTGATCGCAATTGTTTTAAGTTCTTGAAATGTCCATGATAAAACACCCTTATAATACTCTTACATTTTCCGGATGTTCATATAATTTTTATTGCGTTCCAGAAATCATTCCGGAATTCTTGCTGAAGTTTCCTGAAATCACCAGAGTTTCCTGAAACTTCTTCAAGGTCGCTGCAATTTCCTAGAAATTATTTCAACTAGCCTTTGATTCTCCGATCTGTCTTGATGTTCTCGGAGCTTCCCTGAAGCTCTCAATTAGATATGAAGATCTCGGTTCTGTTGTGAAATAAATGGAATTCTCGTAAACTCCTTTAAACGACCGTGAAATTTTCTGGACTTCTGTGAAGTTCCTGAAATATTTTTGAAGTTTTCATAAATTCTCTAAAGGTCTCTGTATTTCCATGGAATTCTCGGAATATCTTAAGGGTTCTCGATTATTTTTTTTGTTCAGCTCATCATGGAGCTATCCCGAATTATTCTAAACTCATGCTTCTTCATCTTCTTCTTCGCATTTCAAGCATATTGCTTATCGCATATTAGCATATTGCGTGCTCTCAGCTTCGTGTGCTAGATGCACAGTTATTAGTCGAGAACTTTCGATGCCTTCTACCATTTTTGCATAAGTATAATTGTGTGGCAAGTGTACAATCATACTCTATGCCCAAGGAAGTCGAGAAATTTTCCAACCCGAAAAATTTCCTAGACCGAACCGGAAATCGAACCCAGCCACCTCCAGCATGATCTTGCTTTACCGACTGAGCAAAGCAAAGCAAAGGCCCCAACTCATGCATATAGATCTTTAAACGGCTCCAAAAGTCTGGACTAAAGCTACGGGAACTGTCCTTGAGATATCTGAAATTCCGCGAAGATCTATCTAGAAGATCTTTAAAACTTCTTAAAAGTTTTCACAATTTTCCTCAAGTTCTCTTGACACCGGTGAAGATCTCGGAAATTCTAGAAACTTCTTAACAGTTCCTGCAGAATAGAACCCCTTCGAGGTTCTCAAAGCTTCCAGTAAATTCCCCATATTTTCAGGATGTTAACTTCCCTTATGTTCCTGCAGCTTGTTTATGAAGCTTCACTGAACTTGGTGCCGTGACCAGGATCGTGGCAATTCCGTTCAAGAGGTCACCGACCGTTTCGATATTCCTGCGCGACAAAGAAGCCCCTTCTACTTCCGCAATTTTCCAAGCCAAGTCCTGGACAATGCCAGCGCTCTATTCTTTGTCCTGGGAACAATCCTGACGCCATCATAGATTGGTTTTTGAGTGTTCCGTTATCGAAGCCAACCCTATTGTGCCATCCTTGTGACGCCATCCGCCGTCTCACGATAACGTTCCTTGAGTCTTGGAAGTGGAGATTAGTTCCAGCTATTGAATAAATACAAGGTCTGTCCAACTTTTTTCCTTGCATGTACATGCCGATTGTTTCACCGTTGGAGTTCAAGTGCATCCACCACTCCTGCAATCCAAACTCACGCTCACACGTACGTAGCTATTGTTCAGAAGGATTACGTTCAGCCATTTGGTTTTCTGTATCAACGCGGCGGCAGAAACCGAATTTACATCCCGTCCCAAGTCGACAGTGATAGCAGACTGCAATAGTGCCGATTTTACCAGTTACATCGGGAGACTTCTTACAACCACGCTGTGGTGCAAGCCGAGGAATAGGCACGAGTCCGCCTTGGTCAGGTACTGCTTGCGACACGACGCCATGGAGGATGTTCGTCGAAGGCAGGTGCTGACATCCCGTCGCACTACCCTGCTTGCATCTTTGGGACGAGCAGAGCAGTTTATGGGAGCAATACCAGGAGGAACGGGACAGCCTCAAAGTTGAACTACGTTTTGAGAACCTGGACGTTCTCTGGCAGGGGTTGGAGGACGTACAGACGGAATTGGAAGATATGGAGGACAGCAATGAAGGTCAGGTGAGCAATCTGAACTATCGCGCTAGCTTTGAGACACAGTTCTTTAAAATAAAAGCTTTTCTGCGCTCTAAATTTCCTACACCTATTACTGTGCACGAAAATGTCCATCAACACGCTGCTACTTCCACTCTCAAGGGTCTAAAACTAACAACATTCCTTAGCCAGTAGCTCAAGAAGTGATGATCGAAAAATTAAAATTGTAGTTATTTTCAATGAGCTTGGTCTATCGATGACCATTTGACTAGTTGGTGGTAAGTCACGACCGAAGAGTAGGATCCAGATGGGCCATATCCTGCCACTCCGTGAACCGTTTTCAATATCTTGAGTAGACACCCTGTAGATAGAGAAAGACGATTAAACTCGATAGAAGTACAACACCTTCGAATTGTTCGAAAATTAGAACAACGTATTAGCATCGATCCTACACACTGCAAGAAGAATGATCAATCTTGAAATAAATTGACACCAAAATAGTCTAAAATAGTGACTGATTACAAGTAACAGTGACTTTAGGACTTGGTCTTGAATAGGAGACTGGTTTGAGAAAAAAGTGACTCGCTACCCAGCCCTGCAAAAAACCCCATTCATCCATCTTCAATCATACCGCCCGAACGACATCGATCGCAACTGGGTCGAACATAATCGAAACAATCAAAGCTTTCTAACTTGTTTAGAAGCACATACCGAACCAGCAGCACCACCACCACACTAGTAGTCAAATTATGTTCAATGTTTTCGTCTCATTAGCGAAAATTTCACCAATTTCCAGCGCAACGTCCACCAATACAACCAGCTCGAGCCCATCTGGTCTCGTCGGGCCGCAGCTGCAACTCCATACCTAACTAACCATCTAGTAATGGTGGCGCTATTTGCATACCAGTTAAACTTAATTAAGCTAACCGCATTGTCCGCCCCCTGCCTTGCCATGCGAGCAATGAAACACCCTGTGTGAGCTTATTATTATCGTCGAGTGTAAATCTCTCGGATGAGTAGCGCAAGTAGATAATACATCATCATCATGGTCATGGTGTTGCTGCTTGCCGCAGCATACATTGCGCCAAAACGTGAAAAAACAGCGTTGAACGCTGATAATAGTTTCTCGACAGGGCCGGTTCTCTATCGTACGTGTAATTACTGAAATCATCACTGAATAATTGGCTACGTACGACTAGCACAAGATTTGAGGATGGCCTTAACCGCAGCAGCGTCCAGCAGTTATCACCGGGACAATCGAAAGCGAAAGTGAAAGTAGTTTCCCGTCCTGGGCAAACGACCTTCACCTGTTGAGCGGAATTTCATAAGCCGCATTCTATTGGATTCTACGCCACCCCTTCCAGGAACGACCATCGCTCAACTATCCGGAACTTCAACCGGTCGATGTGCACAGGTCATTTGCGCCACGTGCACCACCTACTGCTGCAGAAGAAAGGAACAGCAGTGTTCACGCCTCCGTGCGGTTCCTTCACGCGACTTGGGGACTAGGGAAATAGCGAAAAATTGGCTTTGTCTATGACTCGGACGGACGGCATCGATTTTCAATTAATTTTCTCCGTCTTCCTTTGTGGTGGTCCCCGTTCAAAGCCGAACATGACACAATGCGCTGGTGCAGGCAAGCGATCCGGGCCGGACCTTTGGCGAGGAAGCAATTAATTGGCCACCGCCGTCGTTTGACTTTTCCGCGAAGCGGACACGTGATTGATTTGTGGAGTTTCGTTTCGTTCCGATCGAATCTGCCGCGATAGAGTACGTCTGTGGGAGCAACACACTAACAATGGGCAACCGCCGTTCCAGTAATCTATCCATCTATCTTACAGAGTGTGTGTATAGAAGTGGAGGCAGACAGTACAGGAGTGCGTGCCCTGGGTCTTCTCCGTAGCCTCCGATGAGAAGCGAAGCGAAGCGTTCTGTGGGAAGATTCGAGACCGCGCATCCGGTGCCGGTACGATTGTGTTGTGTACTGCAGCCGCAACATATTGTTGTAAAGTGCGCGTTTTGATCACTTGCTTCCTGCCGCTAGCCATACGGGGGGAGGGTTCCCTGCTGCGGGATCTCTTTCCCTCGCTTGGGCTGCGATGTGGTGGCAGTTGTAATTAAGCGGTTCCCAAGAAGAAATAGCTCACCGATGGAAGATCGATGTAATCGATTGATTGGTCTTGTTGTAAGTCAGGGTGGCAAATGAAGTTTCCAATTTAAAATTCTACGTTGCGAGAAATATAGTTGTAATGAGAAAGTATTTCGGGTTCTCCAAATTATCCTGCCGCAAAGATCTTGATTCTACACATACTCAACAAAGTCTTGCATAACGTCCTGATTTATTACAGGAATCCGGGAAATTTCAAGGCATCTCATCCAGGGAATCAAAATCAACGATTCAGATAAAGATAATGGCATTCTCATTTTGGTTACACTCATGATTAGTACAAATCCATAAATCACAATGGACAGTTCTGGAAACGATAATGCGATTATCATTTGTGTAACAGATCATGATCATATGAAATAGCGATAATCTCAGATCATCATCATCAGCTCTCGTCACTGAAAATTCCCCATTTAAAACAAGGCTAATCAAATACCCTATAATATGTGAATTTTCGGAATGAGGATGACGTATAGAGATCGAAAATCGATGTTTGCCGCCATTATGAAATCCAAGATGGTGGCCATCGATTTAAGAAAAACTGTCGAAAATTGATGTCCGCCACCATTTGGAAATGCAAGATTACCCTGCGCTTCACTTTTATGTTACTTATGACGGGCGCTAGAATATATGGATCATATTTCCAACATAGAATATTTCGTGATCCTGACCATATAGAAAGTTACTGTCTTGAGCAAAGTTGTTCAGGTGACCAAGTCCTTTCGGATGGTGGCTATATTAGTTCAGAACTCTCTCACTACGCAGCGCTAGTGTGCATGTGCAATTCCTATATAAACTGTATCTCGAGAGCCTGGCCATATAGAAAGTTGCTGTTTTCAGCAAAGTTGGACAGGTGATCAAGTCCTTTTGGATGGTGGCCATATTAGTTCAGAACTCTCTCAATACGCAGCGCTAGTGTGCATGTGCAATTCCTATATAAACTGTATCTCGAGAGCCTGGCCATATAGAAAGTTGCTGTTTTCAGCAAAGTTGTGCAGGTGATCAAGTCCTTTTGGATGGTGGCCATATTAATTCAGAACTCTCTCACTACGCAGTGCTAGTGTGCATGTGCAATTCTTATATAAACTGTATCTCTAGAGCCTGGCCATATAGAAGGTTACTGTCTTGAGAAAAGTTGTTCAGGTCACTAAGTCCTTTCGGATGATGGTCATATTATTTCCGAACCCTCACACTACGCGGCGCTAGTATACACATGAACTTTCTTAATATGTTATGACTCCAAAGCTTGTCCATATAAGATGTTGCTGTGCAATGTGAGAACAGGAACCGGAAAAAGGATGACGTGTAGAGGCCGGAAATCGATGTCAGATGCCATTTTGGAATCCAAGATGGCGGCCATCGGTTCAAGAAAAACTGTCAAATACCCTACAATATGGATATTTTTGGAAAGGGGATGACGTGTAGAGGCCGGAAATCGTTGCCAGACGTCATTTTGGAATCCAAGATGGCGACCATCGGGTCAAGAAAAACTGTCAAATACCCTACAATATGGGTATTTCCGGAAAGGGAACGACGTGTAGAGGCCGGAAATCGATGTCAGACGCCATTTTGGAATCCAAGATGGTTGCAGTTGTTGTTGTTGTCTGCTTTGATAAAATTTACACATAAATCAATTTTACGGATGTTCCGGATCTTCTCACGGACCATCTGGTGACTACTTAGAGCCATTGAACAGCTAATGTATCTAAAATTACCATTTTACTACACTTCACATAGTTGCAGAGTAAAATCAAAGCCTACTTTGATCAAATTTACACAGCAATAAATTTATCAGATTTTCCGGATCTTCCAGCGGGTTATGTCGTGACCACTCGGAACAATTGAACCACTAATATAACAAAAATCACCATTTTACTACAGGCCTACTTTAATCAAATTTGCGCAGCAATACATTTTACGGATGTTCCGGATCTTTCGGCGAGCCACTTGGAGCCAGTGAACAGCTAATATATAAAAAAATCATATTATTACTACATTATATACAGTTGCAATTAAAAATCAAGGCATACTTTGATGAAATTTACTTAGCAACCAATTTTACGGATGTTCAAGATCTTTCGGTGGCTCATCTGGTGACCATTCGGAGCCAATGACCAGCTAATATTTCAGAAATCACAATTTTACTGTATTCCATATAATTGCGGAGGAAAATCAAGGCCTACTTTGATCAAATTTACACAGCAATTAATTTTACGGATGTTCCGTATCTACCAGCGGACCATCTGGTGATAACTCGGAGCCATTGAACAGCTAACATATCAAAAATCACTATTTTACAACATTTCTCATTGTTGCAGAGAAAATCAAGGCCTACTTTGATCGAATTTATGTATCACTGAATTTTACGGATGTTTCGGATCTTCCGGCGGATCACCTGGTGACCACTTGGAGCCATTGAAACGCTTATATATCTAAAATCATTAATTTACTACATTTCATATAGTTGCAGAGAATAATCAAGGCCTACTTTGATCAAAAATACATAATAATCCAGATTAAAGTTGATCCAGGTCATCGGAAGGCCTTCCGGTGGACGCTCAGTATTAAGAACCAGGTTATGGGTTGATTTTGTTAAAATATTAATCAGCACTACCCATAGATGCCTGTTGCTGTGGATTTTTTTTTTTTTTTTGTTGTAGACGACTGGTACCTTTTCTCGCCCCGATGGTCTCTCGGAAACTCGGAATAAAACCGGAACCACTTGGCCAATTTTTTCCAATTTTTAGTAGACCATAATTTCGAACATTTTTCTACTCACTGTGAAAATTTCAACCAATTTCATGATTAAACAAAAAAGTTATACCTATGCAAACATTGCTATTCGTATACCTGTTCGTAAAAATAAAAACTGCACAAGCGCGTTAGGCCCTCCCCAGAAGTAAAGCAGGTGGTGTTCGTTTGAAACGCTAATAACTTTTCGGGGGTAACTCGGATTCACATCCGGTCTTCAGCCAACATGTTCCCAATACTCCAAAAGTGATACATTTTGTACACGAAGAAAATCGACCCACTACAGCGCCACCTAGAGCCGCGAATGTGAAAGTGGCTCGCTCCCCCATACATTTTGTCGATTTTCCCCATACAAACTTCAAGCCGTTTGAGCGAGGGGTTCCCGTGAACCAAATGACTTCAAATTTTGGCAGGGTGATTCTGACCCCCCAAACTACCATTCCAGAGGGTAGCGTTTGGAATTCCAGACTTTGACTTTTTTTTTCATATAACGCTGAAACACTCTAGTGACCATGGAAAACATGTTGCCGCCATATTGGATTCCAAAATAGCGTCTGGAATCTATATCTGGCCTCTACACGTCGTCCATTTTCGGAAATTCCCACATTGTAGTGTATTTGACAGTTTTTCTTAAACTGATGGCCACCATCTTGGATCCCAAAATGTCGTCTGGCATCTATTTCCTTCCAAAAATATCCATATTGTAGGGTATTTGACAGTTTTTCTTGAACCTATGGTTGCCATCTTGGATTCCAAAATGGCATCTGACATCGATTTCCGGTCTCTACACGTCATCTCGTATCCGAAAATACCCATGTTGTTGGGTATTTTACAGTTTTTCTTGAAACGATGGCAACCATCTTGGATTCCAAAATGGCGTCTGACATCGATTTTCGGTCCCTACACGTCGTTCCTTATCCAGAAATACCCATATTGTAGGGTATTTGACAGTTTTTCTTGACCCGATGGTCGCCATCTTGGATTCCAAAATGGCGTCTGGCATCGATTTCTGGCCTCTACACGTCGTTCCCTCTCTGGAAATACCCGTATTATAGGGTATTTGACAGTTTTTCTTGACCCTATGGCCGCCATCTTGGATTCCAAAATGACGTCTGGCATCCATTTCCGGCCTCTACACGTCGTCCCCTTTCCAAAAATATCCATATTGTAGGGTATTTGACAGTTTTTCTTGACCCGATGGTCGCCATCTTGGATTCCAAAATGGCGTCTGGCATCGATTTCTGGCCTCTACACGTCGTTCCCTCTCTGGAAATACCCGTATTATAGGGTATTTGACAGTTTTTCTTGACCCTATGGCCGCCATCTTGGATTCCAAAATGACGTCTGGCATCCATTTCCGGCCTCTACACGTCGTCCCCTTTCCAAAAATATCCATATTGTAGGGTATTTGACAGTTTTTCTTGAACCGATGGCCGCCATCTTGGATTCCAAAATGGCATCTGACATCGATTTCTGGCCTCTACACGTCATCCCTTTTCCTGTTCCTGTTCTCACATTGCACAGCAACATCTTATATGGACAAGCTTTGGAGACATAACATATTAAGAAGTTCATGTGTACACTAGCGCCGCGTAGTGTGAGAGTTCTGAAATAATATGACGATCATCCGAAAGGACTTAATCATCTGAACAACTTTGCTGAAGACAGTAACCTTCTATATGGCCAGGTTCTCGAGATACATATAAACAGGAAATTTACTTGCTCACTAGCACCGCGTAGTGAGCGTGTTTTGAACTAATATGACCATCATCCGAAAGGACTTGCTCACCTGCACAACTTTGCTGAAGACAGTAACCTTCTATATGTCCAGGTTCTCGAGATACAGCTTATACAGGAAATTCACTTGCACTTGCAAAAGGACTTGACCACCTGCCCAACTTTGCTGGAGACAGTTACTTTCTATATGGTCAGGATCACGAAATATTCTATGTTGGAAATATGATCCATATATTATAGCGCCCGTCATAAGTAACATAAAAGTGAAGCGCCTCTAGCGGCGTAGTTCTCAATTTAACCCGAATCCAATGGCACAGGCTTGTTGGTCTAACCCAGTACAGCAACTTTGTCCAAGACAGTATAGCTTTATGTATCGAAACAAATGAGATAATCCACTACAGCCCCCATTAGTGAAAATCCCATAAGCTGTGGGTATCCTTATTCGCGGATAGCCCGGCAATAAGGATCCGGCAATAAGAGATACCGGCAATAAGGAATCCGGCAATAAGGATTCCTGACTGTATATGTGTCATCCCGATTCCAAAAATATCCGTATTGTAGGGTATTTTACCTCCAGAACAACTTTTCCGAAGACAGCAAGTTCCTAGATTTTGAGATACATTACAAAGTGATTGTTATCATATCAGTAGATCATCGTTTTTGTTGCTGATCATGATGTGTAACACAAATGATAATCCATGATCTTACTGTACACTGATCATGATTCCGATAACTAGTATTTTTATCGTCGGTAAGCATCGGAAGATAGCATTTTCTTGATTCCCATAGCATCATATATTTATTTTGACAAAATATCTATGATTCTACAAATTATTCTGGAGTTCAGATCTTAAAGTTCAACTAAGTCAACGAGGTATTGAGCGATGTTCCGACTAAATGTTTGAACCTGTAGAGCTTCGTGGGATCCCATAATATCATGTAGGATTTATAGTTGTAATGACAAAGTAGGGTTAATGTCCCTAATATTGGAAGATTTTCATCTGCCCGTCGAGGATCACTGTTATGACATTGTTTTGACCGATACATGGCTCAATTATTTTTTAGAGATAAACTAGCCTAAGGCTAAAAATCTCTTTAATAGAGAAAAAAAATGGCTCAATTATCGAACCATTTCAAACTATGTCTTTGGTGCTGGCTACGAAATATTTCGCTGCGATCAAAATACGAATAATAGTAGGAAAACTACTGGGAGAGGCGTCCTTAACGCAATTAATTCCAAGCTGAAAGCAGAAGTTATCGAGGACCATTCCTGGAACACGGTTGAACAAGTGTGGGTGGCTATTCAACTTGGTGATCGTCAATTGCTTCTATGTGCAGTGTACATCTCTCCTGATCGAAACCGTGACTTGGAGCTTATTGACGCACATTGTCGATCCGAAAAAGCAGGCCCTTCAGACGAAGTTATTGTTCTTGGAGATTTTAACCTACCGGACATTGCATGGACTCCAACCCATAGTGGATTCTTTTATCCCAATCACGAGCGTTCATCTTTCCACGTAGGAACCATCCAGATCCTGGAAAGTTATAGTACCGCAATTCTGTCACAAATCAATGGCATGTTGAATGAAAACAACCGCACCCTGAATCTCTGCTTTGTGAGTGCTCGTGATACAGTTCCTTTCCTCTCCACGGCACCCGAACCTTAAGTCAAGGAAGTGCATCATCACCCTGCTTTAGTTATCGTGATCGAAAATAATATGGTCCATGATTTCATCAGCACTCCAAACGGACCATCGCAGTATTGTCCATGTGCTGTCTAACCTAGATTGGGAGCATATTCTAGATCCTGTAGACGTCAACATTGCTGCACAAACCTTTTCGCACGTTTTGGCATATGTCATTGACAGGCACGTTTCCAAAAAAGATCCTCCATAACGACTCTCACGTCCTGTGGATGACGAAAGATCTTCGCTCGTTGAAAAGAACTATGAAGGTTGCTCTCAGAAGATTTAGTAAATTCCGCACACCTGCCGCTGAAATGCTACTATGTCAGACTCAACCACGAGTATAAGCGGTTAAGTCGTCTCTGTTTTCAACGCTATCAAAGGAGGATTCAACGGCGACTAAAATCACACCCGAAATCCTTCTGGAACTTCGTAAATGAGCAACGCAGGAAAGTCGGCTTACCCTCTTCTGGCAATCAACAAGACATTTGCAACATGTTCTCAGCCAAATTTGCTAGTTCAAGGTGGGCAAAACAGCTTCTCTGGCTGAGTGGATCAAACCCATCCAGCTCACTAAAGGGAGTCGATTCTTTTGAACAGCTCTTCAGCTCACATTGAAATTATGGAAATTATGACACAAATTCAAAATCGGAAAATTAATAAGTGGAATTTTGAACAATTTTACCTAGTGTCTCACTTTCCAACAAAAATTTGGTATTTTGTAATCGTAAAATTGAACATATTTGTAGTTTTGTGGCGAACGTTTCAGCTCAATTGATCTTAAGAGAACAAAGTTACAACTTGTCAAAGTTACCATTTTGTATGGCAATCAGCATGCGCTGCTATTATATTGAACACAACTTTATGTCACAGCAGAATTTCTCTCACTATTCTCGGCTTCAGCTCCAGATCATCAGCTCAGATCCGGATCCGGAGCTGAATCGTGAAGAATCGAGAGAAAAAAACTACATGGTGACGTAGGACTACGTGGTCTTATATAATAAATCTTATTTGTTAACTGCAGCAGGAGCTTGTGTTTTGTGTAGGAATAGGAATTTGAGCGGAGTTCTCTCCGTTTATACTTTTTAGTATGACGCGCTTGACATAGATGACCCACAGCGACTCACGAAGAGCTACTGATTCCGATCAATAGCGGTGCGGCTTCTTCCTCCTTCTATGGATGCTCATGCGGGCTGCACCTCGCTGCGTACAGGCAGCCTTTCGTTGTGTACTGGAGAACAATGTTCAACGCCAAGCGCCGGAAGCACTGCTGCTGCTGCAGCTGATGCCGACGGCCGGACACCACCACACACGGTGATTGGAACTGAATCCGATCAGCGGGTGAGGGCAGCCTTGATAGCTAGCTGATTGCAGGCAGCCTTTCGCTATGTACTGGAGAACACCACCACTCACCACGCACGCGATCATTGAATAAACACCGTTTGGTGGGACCGGATGGAATTCAACTTTGAAATCTGTGTTAGGGAAATCGCTTTTCGCAGGTAATCGGTGATAATTTTAATTTTCATAGCAACAGTTGAATACGTGCAACTAGAAGCGGAAAGTAGTGCTCTAAGGCTCAAAAGGTCTAAAAAAGTCATGCCTGGAGACCTGGTTGATCACCTAAGCATTTTACAATACTTCCAAAGAGGACCAGTGATGAGTATGAATGGAGACTGGATGAAACCAGAGGACAATTATGACACTCCCTTCAACGTATGTGAAATGTTGCGTTCGGATTGGGAAGTCGGTGGTCCTAGCGTTCGTCAAGGCTCAATCATATTTTTCACAGATGGCTCAAAAATTGGAACACAAACAGGTGCAGGACATTGTCCAGGTCGGTTAATGCTGGGTAATGCGCAATACAGATCCCATTGAGGTCACTAGCCTCTTCCCAGCAACTCCTATCCCTACCTCCCCGTGGTACCGGCCGGAACTGTGAGCAACCTTAGGGAAGATCGGGTAACCAACCCCGGTGGGAACTTTAGTCATAGGCTGACAGGGAAGGGGGGTTTGCTTCGGCAAGCCTGAGCATCTGTTCTCTAGGAGGAGCGGCTCACAACAGCGTCTGTTCCCATGTTAGGGGCGGCTGATCTACGTCCGAGTGCCAGTGAAGGACTCTAAGCACAACTGTGCACCCTGGTCCTCCGGAAAGTTAGGGGGTTGGTGTCAGGCCCTGCGAGCCAGCCGTAAAAAAAAAGAATTGCAACGGAAAATCAGCAACAGAGGAATACGAACCGAGACCAATGGCAACGACCCCAGCGACGAAATAGGACTTGCGATTGGAAACTCGGCACGTGGAACTGTCGATCTCTCAATTTCATCGGGAGCACCCGAATACTCGCCAATCTACTGAAGGACCGCGGATTCGGCATCGTAGCGCTGCAGGAGGTGTGTTGGACAGGATCCATGGTGCGAACGTTCAGAGGTAATCATACCATCTACCAGAGTTGCGGCAACACACGCGAGCTGGGCACAGCTTTCATCGTGATGGGCGAAATGCAGAAGTGCGTGATCGGTTGGTGGCCGATCGACGAAAGAATGTGCAGGTTGAAGATCAAGGGCCGATTCTTCAACTTTAGCATAATCAACGTGCACAGCCCTCACTCCGGAAGCACTGATGATGACAAGGACGCATTTTACGCGCAGCTCGACCGCGAGTACGATCGCTGCCCAAGCCACGACGTCAAGATCATCATAGGAGACCTAAACGCTCAGGAGGAGGAATTCAGACCGACGATTGGAAAGTTCAGCGCCCACCAGCTGACGAACGGGAACGGCCTACGACTCATCGATTTCGCCGCCTCCAAGAACATGGTCATACGTAGCACCTTCTTCCAACACCACCTCCCCTATCGTTACACCTGGAGATCACCACAGCAGACGGAATCGCAAATCGAGAACGTTCTGATTGATGGACGGCACTTCTCCGACATTATCGACGTCAGGACCTATCGTGGCGCTAACATCGACTCAGACCACTACCTGTTGATGGTCAAACTGCGCCCAAAACTTTCCGTCATCAACAATGTACGGTACCGACGCCCGCCACGGTACAACCTAGAGCGACTGAAGCAACCGGATGTCGCCTTAGCATACGCGCAGAATCTCGAGGCAGCGTTGCCAGAGGAGGGCGAGCTCGATGTGCCCCCTCTAGAGGACTGCTGGAGTACAGTAAAAGCAGCCAACACCGACGCAGCCGAGAGCACGTGGAAAGAAGTCGCCGGAATGAATGGTTCGACGAGAAGTGCAGAGCGATTTTGGAGGAGAAGAACGCAGCGCGGGCGGTAATGCTGCAGCATGGAACCCGACAGAACGTGGAACGGTATAAACAGAAGCGGAAACAGCAGACCCGCATCTTTCGGGAGAAAAAACGCCGCCTGGAAGAAGCGGAGTGCGAGGAAATGGAACTGCTGTGCCGTTCCCAAGAAACACGGAAGTTCTACCAGAAGCTCAACGCATCCCGCAACGGCTTCGTGCCGCGAGCCGAAATGTGCAAGGATAAGGACGGGAGCCTCTTGACGGACGGACGTGAGGTGATTGAAAGGTGGAAGCAGCACTTCGATGCGCACCTGAATGGCGAGGAGAACGTAGGCACGGGAGACCAGCGCAATGGAGGAAACGACTACGTCAGTGCAGCAGAGGACAGAACTGACCCAACTCCCACGCTGAGGGAAGTTAAGGACTCCATTCAGCAGCTCAAAAACAACAAAGCAGCTGGTAAGGATGGTATCGCAGCCGAACTCATCAAGATGGGCCCAGAAAAGTTGGCCACCTGCCTGCACCGGATGATAGTCAGGATCTGGGAAACAGAACAGCTACCGGAGGAGTGGAAGGAGGGGGTAATCTGCCCCATTCACAAGAAAGGCGACCATTTGGTATGTGAGAACTTCAGAGCGATCACCATTTTGAATGCCGCCTACAAAGTGCTATCCCAGATCATCTTCCGCCGTCTATCACCTAAAATGACCGAGTTCGTGGGAAGTTATCAAGCCGGCTTCATTGACGGCCGATCGACAACGGACCAGATCTTCACCGTACGGCAAATCCTCCAGAAATGCCGTGAATACCAGGTCCCAACGCATCATTTGTTCATCGACTTTAAGGCGGCATACGACAGTATCGACCGCACAGAGCTATGGAAAATCATGGACGAGAACGGCTTTCCTGGGAAGCTGATCAGACTGATCAAAGCAACGATGGACGGTGTGCAAAACTGCGTAAGGGCTTCGGGTGAACTATCGAGTTCATTCGAATCTCGCCAGGGACTGCGACAAGGTGACGGACTCTCATGCCTACTCTTCAACATTGCTCTAGAAGGTGTAATGCGACGAGCCGGGCTCAACAGCCGGGGTACGATTTTCACGAAATCCGGTCAATTTGTGTGCTTTGCGGACGACATGGACATTATCGCAAGAACATGTGGAACGGTGGCAGAACTATACACCCGCCTGAAACACGAAGCAGCAAAGGTCGGACTGGTGGTGAGTGCGTCAAAAACAAAGTACATGCTAGTAGGCGGAACCGAACATGACAGGATTCGTCTAGGAAGTAATGTCACGATAGATGGGGATACTTTCGAGGTAGTGGAGGAGATCGTTTACCTTGGATCCTTAATGACGGCTGACAACAGTGTGAGTCGTGAAATACGAAGGCGCATCATCAGTGGAAGTCGTGCCTACTACGGGCTCCAGAAGAAACTACGGTCAAAAAAGATTCACCCCCGCACCAAATGTACCATGTACAGAACGCTAATAAGACCGGTGGTCCTCTATGGACACGAGACATGGACTATGCTCGAGGAGGACCTGCAAGCACTCGGAGTTTTCGAGCGACGTGTGCTAAGGACGATCTTCGGCGGTGTGCAGGAGAACGGTGAGTGGCGGCGAAGAATGAACCACGAGCTCGCTGCACTCTACGGCGAACCCAGCATCCAGAAGGTGGCCAAAGCCGGAAGGATGCGGAGGGCAGAGGGCATCAAAGATTGTCTGGGAATGTATTCTCTTGTTGCGACAGCTGTGCAAACAGAACTCAGTAAACTTATATTGGGTTCCTGGACACTGTGGCATTGAAGGGAATGAAAGGGCAGACGATCTCGCAAAATTAGGTTCCAATTCACCGATTATTGGCCCAGAACCATACTGTGGAATATCAAACTGTACAGTAAAAATGGAACTTAAACGCTGGGAAGGACAAAGGGCAACCAGGTGAAAAGATTTATAACTCCAAATGTAACACATACCAAAAAGCTCTTGGAGCTCAATAAACGGGCTCTTAGTATATACACTGGCCTAGTAACTGGGCACTGTCTGATTAGATATCATTTAAAGAACATTGGTCGGGTTCAGAGCGATATCTGCCGTTTCTGTAGCATAGAACGTGAAACCTCGGAACATCTGCTCTGCAGTTGCGGTGCATTACACAGGCGTAGATCTAAATTTTTTCGTAGTGTTATCTTACAACCTAGTGGAATTTGGTCTGCTAATCCTGAAAAGGTAGTTGGTTTCATAAACCATATCATACCTGACTGGGAAAGGACGTGTCCAGGCAATTAGCTGTCCACTCCTTAAATGGTGGTCAACTTGCATGATACGAACAGTAAACAGGGGTACCACAAAAGTTCAAATAATGGAAGCAGTGGTTCAACTCCCCCCAACAAAAAAAAAAACAGTTGCACATCCGTGCAATTTTTAATAGTGACATTTTTCAAATGAATAAGTCTTAAATTTAACAGATGCGTAGAAATATTTATAACCGATTAGTGATAAAATTATTGAAATTGATCCAGGGGCAGCTGAGTTATTAACGTTCAAAATCTTTCATAATTTTGTTACATGTTCCATTTTTCAGTTTTCACAAAGTGTACCCCCATATAGAATTCACAGACGTAGTCCTACGTCAAAAAGGTTTGTTGAACTTCAGAAAATTTTATATAAATTTAGCGAACTTTAGAGAAATTTCTCTTTAATTCCATCGAACTTCGCATAATTTCAGCAACTTTATCGATGTTCAGGAGACAGCGGGAGTCATTCAGAAAATTTAAGAGAAATTCGGAGAACTTCATAGAGCTTCCGAGAATGTCGTAGAAACTCAGACATCTTTGTTAAAATTCGGGAAAACTTTATAGAAGTGGGAACTTCTGTTTGTGGAACCTTGTTCCATTTCAGGAAACTTCATAAAAGTGTTCCAGGACCTTCTCTTAATTACAGGGCACTTCGTTAATGATTTTTGTTAATTTAAGGCATTCCATAGAAGTTCAGAAAACCTCGTAGAAAATCATCGAGATGCCTACCTAAAAGTGAAATGAACTTTGTAGAAGGGAATTTTGTTAAAGACTCGGCAAACTTTGTAGACGTTCAGGAAATTTCCTAGAAGCTCAGGACCAGGGCCCCACAAAGTCACTTTCAATCGAAAACCGTCAAGTGACGCTGAAGCTGTCAACCATCACTTTCAATTGAAAGTCATTGTGTCTTCTCTTCGAGCAGATCCCCGTCAACATCAACAGAACCACTTTCGATCGGTTTTCATGCTGTTTGTTTTGGCTTGACTCGTGTTCATTTCTTCGAAGCTGTTCGATCGAATTCGCGCAGTTTTTATGACTTTTGTTGATTATTTACTCGGTTCATTTAAGCGTGTGCGTGGTTGTAAAATTTATCATTGTTGGTGTACTGTCTACGATGCACCGATTATCACTCCCGAACATTCTCCTGACCAATCGACCGAACACTGCGACTGCACATACTATACTACTCATCGATCCCAGAGCAATCCTGCTTGTGATACTTACCTATACCAATACTCGTGTGTTATCCAATGATCTCACCACTATATGCACAGTTCATTGTATGAAATATCCGATACAGTTGGGTGGTTTGTTTACCCATCAATATGGGTATGTTTTTAATCGGGGTGACGTCTAGTGATCGAAAATTGATATGCGACGCCATTTATAAACCCAAGATGGCGGCTTCCAGTTTAAGAAAAAGTGGGAAATGCTGTCAAATACGTGATGTCCAGAGGATGAAAATCGATATCCGACGCAATTTTGAAATCGAAGATGGCAGCTTCCGATTTACGAAAAAGTGGAAATACAGTCAAATACACTTCAATATTGATATTTTTGTAATCGGTATGAAGTCTACAGATCGAAAATTGATATGAGGCGCCAATTCTAAATCCAAGATGGCGGCTTCCGATTTCAGAACACGTGGGAAATATTGTCAAATACCCATCAATATAGGTATTTTTGGAATCGTGATGGCATCTAGAGGCTGGAAATCGATATCCGACGCCATTTTGAAATCCATGATGGCGGCTTCCGATTTACGAAAAAGTGGAAATACAGTCAAATACACTTCAATATTGGTGTTTTTGTAATCGGTATGAAGTCTACAGATCGAAAATTGATATGCGACGCCAATTCTAAATCCAAGATGGCGGCTCCGATTTCAGAACAAGTGGGAAATATTGTCAAATACCCATCAATACAGGTATTTTTGGAATCGTGATGGTGGATTCCGGTTTATAACCCTTTCACATTACAGTCAATATAACGTAATATAGGCTGTCTTGCAATGAGCACTCATGCATATGATTTCCAGTGAAAACTAGATGTATGAGTCCTCATTGCAAGACACCGTATATCACGGTGATATACGCTGTAATGTGAACGGGGTATTAAGAAAAAGTTGTAAATTCTATCAAATACCCATACCCATACCCATACCCAAACGGTTTTTCTTTTTAGAAACAGGGTAAAGTCTAGAAGCAGGAAATCGATATCCGACGCCGAAAATTGATGTCACGCCGTCTTTAAACCCAAGATGGCGGCTTTGGTTCAGAAAAACTGTGAAATACTGTCCAATACCGATCAATGTGGGTTTTTTGAAACCGGGCTGACATCTAGAAGCCAGAAATAGATGTGCGACGCCATCTTGAAATTCAAGTGGGTAGCTTCCAATGTCAGAAGAAGTGTCAAAAAGCCTACAAAGGCATCATATATCGATTTTCAGCATCTACGCGTGGTCTCCGTTCCAAAAATACCCAGATCTTAGGGTATTTGACATTTTTTGTGAAACCCAATTGCCGCCATATTGGATTCCAAAATGGCATCGGATATCGATTTTTGAAATCTGGACAACGAAAATACTGATATTGTAGGGTTTTTGACACTTTCTAAACCCTGATGGCTGCCATATTGGATTCCATCGTGATATCTTGATATCAATTTTGGGCATCTACGCGTTGTCCCATATTGTAGGGTATTGACACTTTTTCTCAAACCCGATGGCCGCCATTTTGGATTCCAAAATAACGTCGAATATCGATTTTCCGCACCTTCGTTTCGTTCTCGTTCCGAAAATACTCATATTGTGGGGTATTTGAGACTTTCCCTGACCCCGATGGCCGCCATCTTAGAGTCCAGAATGGCCTCGTTAATTTAATTTTCGTTTAATATAAAATAATATATTTTTACTACATATAATCTGGATGCCATCCCTATCGGTAACCTATATTGTGCGGATACTTTCCGGATACTATATTTGGATGCCTGCGTCGTCAAGTCGTGACAAGTCGAATGAGTCCCGAATTGAAGTGAAAGTGTAAAAAACGAAGGAAGCAGAATTCGAGTCATTCATTGCGTCAATTGAAACAAGTCTTTGCTTCAAATGAAATGAACTGAAGCACTCGACGAACGAAACAAGTGATAGGCCAGTCATGTTTGAAAAGAGGAATGTTCATCGTGACTCGATAACAAGAAACACGATGACTTACACGAAAATGATATTGCTCGAAATTAAGCGATTCTGCGGAGAGTTCATTTTCTTATTTTTGTTGCGAAAATGCAGAACCCTGCTCAGGACATTGCTTAGATGCTCATGAAACAGCGTAGGAATTCATCAAACTTCTTAGAACTGTAAGGAGCTTCGTATCAGTTTAGGGAACTGTGTAACTTTGGGTTACTGTAGCTTCGTTTCACCAATATGTTCAGGAAAATTCCTAGAAAAGAATCAGGTTCTTTCCGGAAGTTTGAAAAAGTTGATGGATGTTATGAGACCGAATCAAAAAATGAGGATCTTAAGAAGCTAAGACATTTGGGTAAGGTAAGGGAACCTTTCAAGAATTATAGGAAATTCGTACAACTTCAGCAAGCTTGGCAGACATTCAGTTGTACCACTCGAAATCTTTGAAGTACTGGGAACTTATAGAGGCTTTGAGTTCATGGAACTGAGTTTAAATTCAAGAAACTTCTTGAAAGTACATGAATCATCGTAGAAGTTCAGGAAGCGTCGTAGAATGTTATATGACTTTGTTGATTTGCACGGATTTTCGATGAGACATCAATAAAGTACTCTGAATATTATTTAAGACTTTTCAAGTAATGTTCTGAAGATCTGCAACTGTTCAACAAAAATTCAAATCATGTCCTTCGAAGACGGAAGTTTGATTAGAGAGTATTCAAAGGATCAGAGATTTGAGGCCCTCTGGATATGTTCTGAAACAGCCTTCAGGTTAATCGATTATTGTTCTTGAGATATTGAACTGCTCATAACATTGAAATGACGTCTCCAGATAGTCTCTCAAGATTTCCGGTTGATCAGATATTAGTGAATTCAGGTTGATCAGGAAGATCGGAAGATCTTAAACAGGTCAAACATTCAAATAGCTCTCTCAAGACAGCAGGTCGGTCAGGAAATATTTAAAAGATGTTTTTGTACCTAGCTCGTTTATCTGGATGGCTCAATCGCATTAGCTTTACGGAGCCGATAGTTCATTGTTCTTTGTTTGTAACAAAATTCACTTAATTCTATGTCTAGTTGGAGTTAAGCCGAATACTCGCGGTTTACTCGAGGTTAGAGAGGTACATTGTCAAAGGATAGGATCAGGGGAGGAGCTTGGGGTAAGGTTTCGTTGTCTTATCAGAGCGTTGTCGCCAGTATGAACGGTAGTGCGGTTCTAGTTTCGTCTGGAGTTCGACCGGTTATGGTGACCAGTGGGCGACGATGAGACTCATCGAGACGGGGGGAAAAGACAAAGGTATTTAAAAGATCTCCAGCTGATTGAAGATTTCAGTGAAGTCCTGTGAATATTCAAGTGAATCAAGTTTTATTCTGAAATATCCGATTTTGATTACATTAGTCTTATTAGACATTAGGGTTTTTTTTGCAAAATTTGAAAGATAAATTGATTTAATTCATCAAAGAATTTGCAAAACATGATCTTAAACTGTTCGAACCGCTTAACTAGGGCTCCATGGAATCAACATACTGTAGAACGATTTTCCTTTGTTTATAACGAGAGCTATCAAAAAGTACGAAACTAATGGTTTTTAAGAACCTCGAATAAAAAGTGGCCGGTTTCAGCGAGAATTGCTCAGGAAACTTCAAGATTTGTCTGGTGGCGATTACAAAATCTGGACTAACGCTGTGGAACCATCAACCATGTCGTAAGCTGGGCATTACCTGTAAAGAGAAAAAAACAAAAGAAGCAAGATGTCAGTTAAATCACAATCAACTCAATTTCATTAATCTGAACAACATTTTTGTGTTTCATCGGTTGCCTTACAACTATTTCAAACCGCGATCTAATCAAAACATTCCACCAAGAAGCCCAACCTCAACGCAACAAAACCCATTCATCATCGGCTTCGGAGCACCTTCTCAATTCAAAAAACCAGGTCAAACACCTCTAACCGACATCAAAACAATCACATTGAACCACGGTGGGACGGGACGGTACGGCGGGGCGCATTCACCAATTTTCCTAGTAAGTATGTAAAGCGAACCATGCTGCTCAAGCACCGCACTACCACCGCTCTTGTAGATTCGATTCGGTATCTGTGCGCTCCGCACCTACCCCTGTGGGTATGTAGCTGATCGCGCGCGATCATCAAAATTCAATAACCTTCACGGCTCTGATGGCCGCCGCAATGCAGCTCACATTCGAATTCCCCATTCCCAGTGATCCGCTTTACGTTGTACAACAACAGCAACAACAACAACAATACGATTCGATCGCTGGCAGTCACACATTCATACCAGGGCGGTAAGCACCAACCACCACCGACAACGAACAACAACATTCATGGAACGCATCCGAAACAGCCGTGACTGATTTCGCTTAGTCGAAACTTGGCATGCAAAAAAAAATATTATAATGATGATTGAATACAATGGAAGGAATAATAATTGAAAGCAGCTTTGTGGCATACAGCGACCGATACACTAGGCTCGTTCAACCCTGCCCACCGCCTATTGCCTATTCGAGTGGCAAGACATGTGAGTGCGTGTTTTGATCGGTTACAAGCGGCAGTTATGGCAGATATGATGATCGACTGGGCTTCAACGTTACTTCTTTACGGTGTACCAAACGGCTCAATTTGTGAAGGTTTGTAATGGTTATTGTCCAATTGACGGACCATTTGAGGCTGGCTGCGGGGAGGTTGGTGGGATTATAAGATAATTATACAATTTATGGCACGTTGGACCACGTTGGAATTAGTTCTGGAAGTTCTATCCCGCATAAATGGGAACCATTACTTGACCTTACCGAAAATGGTTGAACATTGTTTATAATCCCTACTTAACATTAACTGAAATGGTTATGGAACTTTACATGAACTTTTGTGTGATAAAGTTTTAACCTTATGTATTATGTTTTTTTTGTAAGTGGACCTTACAAATAATGGATTGTTAAGAACCATTACCATTCAAAATAGTTGTTTTCTCCATAACCTTTTAACTTATGGTTTGAGAACTTTAATTGTAATGGTTATGGTAGTCAGTAAGATACATGGATAGTTTTGTATTATCGATCAACTTTACGTGGAATATATCGTGATATATTCCCGTAAAGTTGACCGATAATACAAAACCATTAATGGACCTTACTGACTACCATGATCATTACAATAAAAGTTCTCAAACCATAAGTAAAAAGGTTATAATATAGTCCTCTCTCCGAAAATGTATGGAGAAAACAACTATTTTGAATGGTAATGGTTCTTAACAACCCATTATTTGTAAGGTCCACTTCCAAAAACCCATAATACATAAGGTTACAACTTTATCACACAAACATTCATGTAAAGTTCCATAACCATTTCAGTTAAAGTTAAGTAGGAATTATAAACCATTTTTAACCATTTTCGGTAAGGTCAAGTAAGGTTAAGTTATTATCACCCAAGTAACAATTTGATGCTTAACAAGTGTTGTTCAATCGATTTTAATTCAGCCTTAGTTTGAGTAATTGTTGTACATAAACCACGTTAACATTTATTCAGCTTTTAAACATCTAAATCTGGTGATTTTAATCAGCCGAAAGCTTAACAGTTATATAAATTAAAAGCTTTTTAAGGCATGAAATAACAGTCTTTTCCAACCCTCGTTCAGCCTTCTAGTTTTATTTAGAAAAAAAATGGAAGACCGCTTCATATCTTATAAATTTTTATGGGACTGCAACTAATTGGATTTGCATATTTATATGTATGTAAGGTAGCCACCATCCCTTCGAAGATCTTGTCTTGTATGCAGCTCCACTTAATAGCAAGATCAATTTGAGCTACCGATCTGAATTCACAATATCGCTGTATGAAGGGCCAAAAACGGTGGGGTGGACCCGTAAGCAGAGGCACTTACGCGAAATCCACGGGAATTTAAGAATCTCCTTCCAACGATACGATCCAACAAATCGAATAACGCAATTCGCAATACTTATTAAGCTTCCTACAGGATGGTTTGTTAAGAAGGGCGCGTCAATCTCCATGAAACTGTTGGAGTAGAATTCACACCATCACAATCGAATCGGTAGGATAAAGAAAATGATAGTGTTTATTCCCTCCTAGACTCCGGTTGTCATACCACTCCAATCGTCCAGTTCCAGGTCAAATGATACCCTGATGCTCCCTTCCAACCCAGTATTTATTTATATATATATAGTAAACATATGTAATGGAGAAATGAAATATATCAGAACATTAAAATACGTAATAATGAAAATACATTTATATGGATAAAAAAAACTGGTATTCCGCAATGAAAATAATAATTATTTTACATACAATATGATGCAGCTCTATGTCTCCTCAGCTCCCAATAAGGAAGATGTAACCCTGAAATTTCCAGGTTATATTATGCAAATAAATATTTTTAGCTAGAATGATACTTGATATGTTTGTGTTGTGTTATGTTGTGGGAGAGCTTGGGATTAAACCCATGATGTTCTGCTCATTAAGCAAAACCGATCCCTCTAAGGTTATCGAGCATCTCAAACCCAAAACACTAGATGGCAAAACATGATTAAGCCCTCACCTGGTATGTAATGAACAACAGAAATACGCGATAATTCATATATTTTCAGCATATGATGCAATATCACAACTGTTGATAAAAGGAACGGATCCCATCTTATTTAAGACCTGGATGACCTGAAATGTGTGTAACCGGGTTAATACTTATTTAAATGTAATGTAATATTGAAAATGCGTTATAATGCCATGTAACAAGATACAATAAACACAAGATTTTTACAAAACAGATAATGAACGATTCAGATTTCTTTTCAAGCTGACACTATGCTTCCCTGGAGCCGCTCATAAAAGGTAACATTAAGAATTAAGTATAATAAAATGTAATTTACAATAATATTAAATGATGTAAAGTCAATAATGAAAGATATGTAGTACTATAAACACTATACAAATAGGATAACCAATAGCTAGCTTAGCTTAGATTGACTGCACTCCGTGATTGATCAGAATCAGTGAAATTGTACAATGAATCAACTGAATGGGGCTGGGAGTGACCGTCCATTCTCATTGTACAAGTTTCAGTGACTCTATATGTTGTAGATCAATAACGGCGCCGGCCACGTCCTTGCAATCAGGTGGGAGTAGGGAAGGAATATTAGAGTGAGCTTTGTTGTTTGTGGGCCGTGTTTACCTCTGCACCCCAACAAAAGACACAGAAAAGGAGATTTTGTTAGTAAGTTCTGTTCGTTGGATCAGGATTCACCTTGATAAGTGATGCGACCATGGTTTTAAATGAATCAGTGTTATCATGCATTATACTTGGATTTGCCCGAAGCCAAAACCAAATGGTGTATCATTGGGCCTTATTACGGGTGTCACTACACGGTGATAAGCAAGTGATACTCAGAATAAGAGCCGTGATTACCGTACAAATCAAATGGGAATCACTTCACCGTGACGACAAGTGACAACTTTTCACCGTGATGTGACATCCGTAATAAGCCCCATTATAATATAAATCTGAAGACGTTCCATCATCGAAATGCTGAAAATGAACTTAGAGCATGAGCATGAGCAAAATTGATCGCCCGCGACTGCCAACACCAAAGAGCTGAAAACCAATTCAAACAAATCAAATCAACAGACAAAACCAGGGTGAAAGCTGTAAGAGTGAATCATTACAGTATAAATCTAGTGATGTTCCGTCATCAAAGAGCTGGAAGAAAACTCAAATAATTTAAATCAATAGATCCAGTCTGAATGAAGGCTGCAAAAAGAGAATAATTATACAGCAATGACCCCATTTTGTCAGCTAGCAAAGTATGTGTATCTTAAACATTCATCTTGAAGGAGGAAGGTATGAAATTACAATTATGTGGAATTATTGAAAAATAACAGTCTGATGCGCGGAGAGATTGACAGGATCGGGTCATAACTGTAATGTGAATATTAGGAAGATTTATCATCATCAAACTATTCTTGAATTGACCTGGAAGAATGCTTGTGAATAATTGTTATACAGATAAATTAAATTGATAAACTAAATGGTTCAAACAACAACTCCAGCCTGTAAAAAAGCTGAAAATAGGGAATATTTACAATGTGGATCCCCGACGGTCTTCTACTCAGTAAGCAAAGGCGGCAGCCACCAGGCTAGTCGAGCTGCTCAATTTAAATATTGAAACCTTATTTTGTGAAGTTCTTAAGAATACCAATTGAAACACAATGTAAACAAATAAAAGTTAAGAGTCTCATCCGAATCAAATGATTCCAAATGATACGCATTCATAGAAATTAAGTTTAAATAGACAAAAGTAGAAAAATGGAACAATCTCACCAAATCAGTCCAACTGAATCCCTTGCAAGCAGCTATGTCACGCTTGGTGTAGTAGCTCCGATCATAGACCCGCCCTACGGGAATCAATCCTCTGGTCGAATGTAGTCGATTGCTCCATGACGCGAACACGAAGCGACCGCTCACAAAATCATACAACGCGTAAACAAACTGAAATCAAAAACTATCACACGCGACGCCACAAATTTCTGTAACGGGAGCACAAGCGAAGAAAAAAAAACAAACAACGCAGATAGCGACATTTCTTCTGATGCCTGCAATCATGATGCATCACGTTTTCTTTTTCGATTCCAAAACTTCTCGGAAAGCGAGAAAACCACCAATCACACACGTATAACCGTCCGGGAGGCAGAGTGCCAGCGCTAATCTGGCAAAATCAGCGAACGCACGCACAAAACAGAAATAAACTTATACACAACCGTATCCGAACAGGTTCGAAGCTGAACTGAATTGGATTTGCATATTTATATTGTTATTTAAAGTCTAAAAATTAACTTTGCATTTCGAGATTCGAATCGGCAGTCGCTGATTCACAGGCATCAATCATACATACTGGACCACTTAAGCATAGGCGTGGCAAAAGGTATGATCATTAACTTGAAACACGTCAAATTTAAGTTGAATAACAGCAACCGGAAGAGTATTATACAGCAATTGCAGAATGCAACAACTGGTGACAGCAAACCATTCCCCTCATTTTCAAGTGTAGTTAACACAATGTGGACATAAGTGCGCGATTTATTTCGATGGTAATGAGGAAGCTATTTTAGTGCCGTAATTGAGTTATATTTTTGGAATGCAGTCAAAACACAGAAATACAAATGTTAATACTGCCGACGTCGTCACAGTCCACTCCTACCTGGAGTTATTCCTAAAAAGCTCCTCTACCGGCGGAAATGCAACGAGTGACACTGACTACATTTAACCAATTAGGCTATCAAAATATTTGTAGTGCATTGCTGATTTGTGGAGTAGTGTTAAGCTTAAATAAGGCTTGTTAAATCTTTAGATCAGCTATCTTATTGAGGTTGAATTATGGGATACAATTAACTTTATTCACTACTAATCAACTATATATTCAGCCTAGTGATAATTATCTTCGTATACCTTAAATCAACCAATAATCAGCTTCTGTTCTTACTGTTCAGCTTGAATTGTTACTTGGGCGCATTGGTATTTTTTGTGATGATATGAATCATAGCTTGTCTAGTAAATGCGATGACGCTTGATAGGGTTATGATAGATAAAGTGTCTTCATTTGTTTCTGGTAGTTTCATGCAAAAAATCAAACAATTTACTCAGTAAATTTTAATTAACTATTATAAGAAAGTATTCTCATATATACGGTGATAGATTATGTTTAACCTGGAGATGGTATTAAAAAAAAGGGATACAATATCTGGGTGATCGTTGTTACTAAGATTCTCTATCTACCGTCTTGAGAGGCAAAATACATGCTCCATTTAGTCATTCAAGGCTTTCGGATGCCACTTGATAATTGTGGCCACACGGAATCGGCTACAATCCGGAGTAAATCCGGATGAATGGAAAATGGCTAATCTGAGATGAAATTACTCTAAAAATTAACACCAAAGTTGACCGTTGAACTATAACTAGACCAATTTGGTACTACCGAACATTATTTGACAATATCGAGGCCATAGAACTGGTCCTGCGGAAGATCCGGAACATTCGTAGAGGTGGTCAAATTATGAAACGCATTCTAAAGCTTCGCAATTTTTTCAATAGTTTACTACTGTGTTTCAAAAGTAATTTACAATTTGCAACCAGCATTTGGACCTCCCATGGCCACATGCCGGTCCCCCGAAAGATCCGGAACATCCAAAAATGATCAATATGAAAAACTCGTTTTATAGTTCTACAATTTTTTTTTTCTTAAATCGGTTTCTATTGTGCTTGAAAATTTGTTTACGAAGTGCAATCAGTATTTGAACCGCCCATGGCCATATGAGGGTCCCCCGGAAAATCCGGAATATCCATAAAAGTGATCAATTTGATTTGGTTTTACAGTCCTACGATTTTTTTTTTCAAAACGGTTTCTAGTTTGCCTAAAAAGTAGTTTACGATGTGCAATCAGCATTTGAACCTCCCATGACCACACGCTGGTCCCCCGGAAGATCCGGAATATCCGAAAAAAATGGCATTTCATGAATCTCATTTTATAAATCTGAGTTTTTTTTCTGAAATTTATCTGCTATACTTCAAACAAATATTTGCGTTCAATCATCATTTGAACCTCCCATAGCCACATGCCGGTCCCCCGAAAGATCCGGAACATCCGTAAAAGTGATGAATTTGATTTCGTTTTACAGTCCTACGATTTTTTTTTCAAACGGTTTCAAGTGTGCCTAAAAAGTTGTTTACGATGTTCAATCAGCATTTGAACCTCCCATGACCACAGGCTGGTCCCCTGGAAGATCCTGAATTTCAGAAAAAATGCCATTTCATGAATCTCATTTTATAGATCCGCGATTTTTGTTCAGAAATTTATTCTCTGTACTTCAAAATAATATTTGCGATCAATCATTATTTGAACCTCCCATGGCCACATGCAGGTCCCCCGAAAGATCCGGAACATCCGTAAAAGTGATCAATTTGATAAACTCGTTTTACAGTTCTACGACTTTTTCCAAACGGTTTCAAGTGTGCTTAACAAGTTGTTTACGATGTTCAATCAGCATTCTGCACCTTCTATGGCCGCATGCCGTTCCTCCGGAAGATTCAGAACATACGTAAGTGATTAATTTGATAAACTCGTTTAACAGTTGTACGATTTTTTTTTTCAAAACGGCTCCTATAGTGCTTGAAAAGTTAATTACGAAGTGCAATCAGTATTTGAACTTCTCATGGGCACATGCTGGTACCCCGGACGATCTGGAACATCCGTGAAAATCCATTTCATTAGCTATAATCACGCCCTTTGGGCATTTTTATACCCAAGATGGTTATTGCCATGCGGAGATGAAAAGTGGTGACGACACTCGAACCAATTTTCCGAAAAAAATCGTGACGTCACAATTTCCTTCATCCGGGTGCCTGATGATATCGTTATAGCATTTCCAGCCCAAAACGTAAACTGGTTGGACATGTTTGTTTTCGATTTGAATGAAACTTTGCTCATATGTTGGCTAAGGTACACAATTTTTCAATATGTTTTTTTTTCTCTCAAGAGCAACTTTTTAAAACGGCGTATTTACAAATGGGCTAGGGATTTTTTTCCTTGAAAACGACTTAACTGATCAAAATGACATCTGACAAGAAGTTGTAGGTAATTAAATGTTCTTTACGAAAAAAATACACTGGATTAAAAAAATCAGTAAATTCATGCTAAAAGCACAAATCGTACATTTTTTTCTCGATATTTCTTATTTAACTAACAATTTAACACATTCAATTCAAATGATAGGAGTGTAATATCTTCCATGTATTTTTACTCAATAAACTACTTTGTAGAACATTGTGAAGATGTAGAAGTTGAAAACAAAATCATTTAGGTATAAAACCTTTTTTTTTGGAGTCGATTTATAAAAAATGCTCGTTAACTCAAAAACTGTGCAATGTACGATTATGATGGCTTGGAGTAAGTTGTTTGAAATAATTGTTGCTACAACTTTGCCGAAGACATTAAACCACTATCTCGAAATTGTGACATTTTGACATTTTGACATTGTGACATTTGACATTTTGCATCTTTGCACTTTTTGGGGGATTAATCACTCATATTTTCATATTGAAGCAAATCATGCTCATCTGCTTTGCCCAAGATGCCATCACTCTAGAGCCAGTATTGCAGGTGCTATTAATTAAGATTGTTAAAATGGACTTTTGAACCACAGTGCAATGGAGGGGTTGCCAGTTTTGATCGTACTGACCGGAAACGCTTGTTCATGGAGTCGCTGGGGCAAAAGCATCTAACAGAAGAAATTGAGCGCTGAAGCACTTTGCCTAGAGGTCAAATGGCAACTAATTCATTATCTTCCACGGATGTTCCGGATCTCCCGGAGGATGATCATGAGGCCAAGTTGGACTCAGATTTGAGTCATATATCGTAAATAAAAAAAAAGAAAATCAGAATTCGTTTTGAAAAAAATATGGAGTTTTACGAATTTATCCCTTCTACATACATATGTTCTCTCCCTTAGCTCAGTCGATAAAGGCGCAGCTACAAAGCAAGACCATACTGGATTTATTCGGGTTGGAAATTTTCTCGACTTCCCTAGGCATAGAGTATGATTGGACTTGCCACAGAGTTGCATCCTAATGCAGAAATGGTACAGGCATCGAAAGCTCTCAACTAATAACTGTGGAAGTGCATCTAGAACACTAAGTTGGGAGCACGCAATAAGATAATATGCGATAAGTAATGTGAAGAAGAAGAAGAAGACGTCTTCCGATTCTGCAGATTTACCGTTTTTCCATGAAAGGCCTAATCGCTGGTTGCAGTTCGTTTGAAGCATAGAAGTAAAATGTTTCATATTAACAGTGTAATAAATGGCTTGATACCTTTATCATATTAGATTCGGGATTATTTTCGGGTGCAATCTTTGTTTTACACATTTAATATAGATTAGAGCTTTGACGGTGAATTCTATCAGGAATCACACATGTTGCGATGTTCTAGGCCATCCAACTTCTTTTGAGCACTGGTTCTCTCTATGGTAATCCTCAAGCCAATAAAACATTTTAAGTCTTCAAAATCGGTCAAGAGTTCAGGTCATATGAGCAACTAGATCAACCAGAAATGCACCATGTTCTCAGTAATAGAACATATACAAAGAGAATCAAGGAGTCTTTAGATAGTAAATGGGATGTTCTAGGTTCACCAAATCGTGCTGGAGTTTAGTTCATTCGATCCAATAGATCAACCACAACCGGAACAATGATCCTATTCTATGTGCATCATTACGATTTCTTCTGTAAATGAGATGTTTTAGGTTCTACAAACCGAACTGGACTTCAGATCAAATGATCTACTGGAATAGTTTTCTCATTTTCCGGTCATTTTTGTCAACGATGTCTGTGAAGCCACATCTTCATTGGCCTTGCAAAGGGGACGACTACCAGAAGAATCTCTTATAGTAACTTTGACGAGATAACAGGTCGGTAGGGGGTGACCCCGGCGTAGTGGTTAGCATTCATACCTCTCACGCCAAAGTCACGAGTTCAAATCTCACCCCCGGACAAGTCACGAATGACCCAAGAGCGTTAAAGTGACTATAATTTAAAAAAAAAAAAAAAAAAAAAAACAGGTCGGTACCAACATCTGAGGAAGTTGCCTGTACAGAGCTTCTAGTCAGCTACTTCAGGAATTTTGATCGGGCTCAACAATTCGCATCTCCTTGCAACGTTGAAACTGCGAGATTGGTAAACAAGAGCCGATAGCACCAAAGACTCGTATTGGCGGCTGGGCAACATACGAGGGGGCGATCAGCTGCAACATCGGCAGATGCATAGTTGTGCCTAAACTGCGGCCGGAGATCTACACGAATATGTTCAAAAGCCTTGGGATTGCGTTAGCACCAACCTTGGAAGGTGCTGAAGAGGAGCGAGCACGACAGATTTTGGAAGAGACTACAACAAGGACCGATAGTGTATAGTTAGAAACGGGGCTGTTACGGAAACACGACTACATCGAGCTACCGGACAGCTGAAAAACGGCTACAAAAGAATCCAGCATTGTATGAAACTGGAATAATTGCGGAACCTCGACCTGCGACGTACAAACAAACCCGGCATGGTTCGTCTCATCTGGGATGCGGCAGGTAAAAGGTATTTCATTGAATCACAAACTACTAAAAGGTCCGGATCTTGTGACATCGTTGCTGGATGTTCTGTTTGAGTTCGGTGAGCGTGAAGTAAAGGGTTTTCCATTAAGCGTTTCCTATCTTTAAAGTTGAATAAAACAAACTGTGTGTGAGCTATTGACGAGATTTATTGTTCGATTGAAAGCCCTATCACAACTATTATGTATGGAATATGACATCCTTCAAATGGCCGCCTCGGCTTCGCTTGGTGGTGTGCATCCGAGAGGTCCAAATTTCCATGACTCTGGGGCACAAAGAGGGCGGAATCTCGTTGATGGCTTGAGCAATTTTGGCTTTGAGGGCATCGGTTGTTTGCGGCTTATTGGCATAGACCGACGACTTAACATAACTCCAAAAGAAAAACTACAAGGGACAGCCCTATGGGGTTGTACGCAATGGTGACGTAGGACTACGTGGGCTTATATAATAAATCTTATTTGTTAACTGCAGCAGGAGCGTGTGATTTGTGTAGGAATATGAATTTGAGCGGGATTATCTCTGTTTATACTCTTTAGTATGACGCGCTTGACATAGATGACCCACAGCGACTCACGAAGAGCTACTGATTCCGATCAATGGCGGTGCGGCTTCTTCCTCCTTCTATGGATGCTCATGTCGGCTGCAACTCGCTGCTTGCAGGCAGCTTCTCGTTGTGTACGGAAGAACACCACCACTCACCACGAGGTGATTGAATTAACACCGTTTGGTGAGACCGGATGGAATTCAACTTTGAAATCTGTGTTAGGGAAATCGCTTTTAGCAGGCAATGGGTGATAATTTTCATTCGTGAAATTAGTGAATGATACAGTCTTAAATTTAACAGATGCGTCGAATTATTTCTGATCCATTGGTGATAAAATTATTGAAATTGGTCCAAGGGCAGCTGAGTTATTAACGTTCAAAATCTTTCATAATTTTGTTACATGTTCCATTTTCGGTTTTCACAAAGAGTACCCCCCTATAGAAATCACACAAAAGTTTAGCGGGGTTAAATCACACGATCTTGGTGGCCAGCTGACATCGCCTCCGTGTGAAATAACCATGCCCGGAAATCGCTCATGCAGCGCTCGTGCGCTGTGTGACACGTTGCACCGTCCTGTTCGATTCACATAGCGTTCACAAACATATCGTCCACTTTAGGCAGGAGGAAGCCGGTAATCATCGACCTGTAGCGCTCTCCGTCGACGGTGACGGACCGATGACGCCTCCGGCCCAAAATTCACACCAAACAGTGACTTTCTCGGGATGCATTGCCACTTGGAGGACCTCGTGGGGATTGGCCTTGTCCCAAATTCGACAATTCTGCTTGTTCACAAACCCGTTCATCCAGAAATGGGCCTCGTCGCTGAAGAAGATTTTTCGGGCAAAATCGGGGTCTGTTTTCAACTAATCCAAAACCCAATCAACGAACACACGGCGTTGTCTATGATCGTTAAGCTTGAGCTTCTAGGGCAATTGGAGCTGGTATGGGTGCAGACCCAAGTATCGACGCAGAATTCGCCAAGTTGAAGCCTGCGAGAGGCCCAGTTCGTAATCGACTGCCGCCTGTTCACCTGAACACTTCCGCGTACAGCGGTGATATTCTCGTACACCTTGCGTTCCGTTGACGTACGGGTGGTGGCTGAGCGTTCACCGAACCTTTTTTTTTGTTTATGGACGCTATAACTCTCCATGGTAATTTAGCAAGATACACTGAATAAATGTCAGCTAATTGGGCACTTGTAGCTTCAACAATATGGCCGCAATGAACTGTCAAAGTTAGGAAATCCCTTTTGGAAGACCCTTTAGCAATATCGGCGGATATCATGAAGATGTTCCTGCCGACTCTTAGCCGTCACGTCGACCGCAGTGTTCTGTTGTTCCTACGGAGGTATTTCCCAGAACGCCCTATCAAGATTAGGGTTCGCGATGTGGAAATTTTTGGAGCAACCTACTCACCAGAACACGAGCGGCTTCAGAGATTAAAAACAAACATTACGTCGACGACTACCTGGACAGTGTCGACACTCGCGGGGAAGCGGTTCAAATAGCCACAGAAGATTCAACGGTACACGGAACAGCTGATTTCTTCATCAGAAACTGGACGTCAAACAGGCAGGAAGTTCTCGAGCAAATGGGAGAGACCAATCCACCGACGTATTCTCCTTTGATCTTTGCTTACGCGAAGAGCTTCGACAGCTAATAGACGGTGAAATTATTACGAGAGTAAACGAGAGCTACTGAGCGTGGTCGTTATGATGCTCTAGGGTTAGTTTAAGCTTTTTTTTTTAACTCTTTATTTGTTCCAAATTCAAAATAAATTACATTTCATTTTTAACCTAGGTGCTCCAGTTACTACAGTAACTTACCAGCCTTAATTGTTATGTTATATATCTAAGTGTTTTTACATTGTTCCTGTCTTGGCAATTCAGTATTTTAAACAGGTTTTTTTAAACCTGCATGTCAGTATAACAATTGATATCTTAAAACTAAACACTAAAACTAAATCTTATCTAAGTATAAAGGGAATTAATCGTTGCAATTGAGGATTGCAACGATTTTTGCCTGAAATTATTGATTATTTTGTTGGACATTTGTTCTAAAGTCTCAACATTCGAAATTCTATGTACCTCGGTAGTACTGTACCAGGGAGGCAACTTCAAAATCATCTTCAGAACTTTGTTCTGAATTCTTTGAAGTACTTTTCTCCTGGTAGTGCAACAACTAGACCATATTGGCACAGCATAAAGCATGGCCGGTCTAAAACTTGTTTAAATATTAGAAGTTTATTCGTCAGGCAAAGTTTGGATTTTCTGTTTATAAGAGGATACAAACATTTTATATATTTGTTACATTTGGCTTGAATGCCCTCAATGTGATCTTTAAAAGTTAATTTTTGGTCAAGAACTAATCCAAGATATTTCATTTGGTTTGACCAGGAAATTGGAACTCCGTTCATAGTGACTATGTGACTACTACTAGGTTTCAAAAAGGAAGCTCTAGGCTTATGTGGAAATATTATAAGTTGAGTTTTGGAAGCGTTGGGAGAAATCTTCCATTTTTGTAAATAAGAAGAGAAAATATCTAAACATTTCTGCAGTCTGCTGCAAATAACACGAAGACTTCTTCCTTTAGCGGAAATGCCTGTGTCATCAGCGAACAAAGATTTGTGGCAACCCTGAGGCATATCAGGGAGGTCCAAAGTGAAAATGTTATACAATATAGGCCCAAGAATGCTACCCTGAGGAACTCCTGCTCTAACAGGTAGTCGATTAGATTTGGAATTTTGATAATTTACCTGCAGAGTTCTGTCAGTTAAATAATTTTGAACTAATTTCATAATGTAAAGTGGAAAATTAAACTTTTTCAATTTAGCAATCAAACCTTCATGCCAAACACTGTCGAATGCTTTTTCTATGTCTAGAAGAGCAACTCCAGTTGAGTGGCCTTCAGATTTGTTTGAACGAATTAAATTGGTAACTCTTAAGAGTTGATAAGTAGTTGAATGCCCATGGCGAAATCCAAACTGCTCATCTGCAAAAATTGAGTTCGTATTGATGTAAAGCATCATTCTGTTCAAAATTATCTTTTCAAAAAGTTTACTTATTGAAGAAAGCAAACTTATTGGACGGTAGCTAGAAGCTTCAGCTGGATTTTTATCCGGCTTCAAAATTGGAACAACTTTTGCATTTTTCCATTTATCAGGAAAGTATGCTAAATGAAAATATCTGTTAAATAATTTTACCAAGAAAGACAAGGTACTCCCTGGGAGTTTTTTGATGAGGATATAGAAAATTCCATCATCACCTGGAGCTTTCATATTTTGAAACTTTTTAGTTATAGACCTTACTTCGTCCAAATCAGTCCCCCAGGAATCATCAAAAATATTTTCCCGAGAGAAAATATTCAGAAAATCCCGAGCAACCTGATTCTCAATAGGACTAGTAAGACCCAAACTGAAATTATGGGAACTCTCGAATTGCTTAGCAAGTTTCTGAGCTTTTTCCAAATTTGTGATCAAAATTTTACCACCTTCTTTAAGCGCTGGAATTGGCTTTTGAGGTTTTTTCAAAATTTTTGTGAGTTTCCAAAAGGGTTTGGAACTCGGGTCTAATTTAGAAACATTATTTTCAAAAGTTTTGTTCCTCAGGACAGAGAATCGTTTTTAAATTTGTTTTTGCAAATCCCGCCAGATAACTTTCATGGCAGGATCGCGTGTTCTTTGATATTGTCTCCTACGGACATTTTTAAGACGGATCAAGAGCTGAAGATCATCGTCTATTATAATTGAATCGAATTTAACCTCGCATTTTGGTACCGAGGCAGCTCTTGCTGCAACTATAGAAGTAGTCAGAGATTCAAGAGCATAATTAATTTCATCTTTGGTTTGCAAAGGAATGTTTGGATCGAAGTTATATTCCATAAATGTTCGATATTGCTCCCAATCAGCCCTATGGAAATTGAAAGTAGAGCTGTTGGGATTAGAAATTATTTCTTGAGATATTTCAAAAGTTACTGGAAGGTGATCAGAACCGAAGTCAGCATGGGTAACCAATTGGCTACAAAGTTGACATGAATCAGTTAAGACCAAATCAATAGTTGAGGGATTTCTTGCAGAAGAAAAGCATGTTGGACTGTTTGGATATTGAATAGTGTAATAACCTGCAGAACAATCATCAAACAGAATATTACCATTGGAATTGCTTTGAGCATTATTCCATGAGCGGTGTTTTGCATTAAAATCACCAATAATGAAGAATTTAGACCTATGACGGGTAAGTTTCTGGAGGCCACCCTTCAGAAAATTCTTTTGCTGGCCTACGCATTGGAATGGCAAATAGGCAGCTATAAACGTAAGTTGTCCAAATTTTGTTTCAACAGAAACTCCCAAAGTTTCAAAAACTTTGGTTTCAAATGAAGAAAGAATTTTATGTTTGATTCGTCTATGAATAATGATGGCAACGCCACCACAGGGTCCATCAAGACGATCATTTCTATAAATCAAGTAATTTGCGTCCTTCTTAACCTTATGGTCAGGTTTAAGGAACGTTTCAGTTATAACGGCAATATGCACGTTATGAACTCTCAAAAAGTTAAATAGCTCGTCTTCATTATCTTTAAGAGATCGAGCATTCCAATTTAAAATGTTTAAAGCTTTAAAATCCATTACTGAATTTTAAAGTCATGACAATATTATTAGCAAATTTTACTCCAGTTTGAATAGCATCAAACATGGAGTTAGATTTAAGCATATCAGAAATCATGTCAATTAATGAATTCTGTAAAAATTCCATTTTAGGAGCAGTAATGCTTCCTAAGTCAAAATTGTCAAAATTTCCGTTAGAACGTTGATTAGTATTTTGATTTCTACCCGGTGCAATAGCAGCATAGGTAGCTCCATTAACTCGTTGAACATTGTTAGCAGCGAGGGGAGTAGGTACAGATGAAACATTTGAAGCAGGGGTGATATTTGTACCTACGGGTACGAATGTAGAATTTGTTCTTCGCTGACCGTTGTTAACAGCAGAGGAATTTGTACCTGGTCGGAAACGTGGAGCGTTTCCTACCTGTCGGTTAGAACGAGATTGCAGGATCGCTTTGCGAGTCTTACATTCCCAAAAATTGGATTTGTGGTTTTCACCACAATTTGAACATTTAAATTTCTTAGGATCTTCCTTCACAGGACAGTCGTCCTTTGCGTGAGAGGAATCACCACAGTTCATGCATTTAGCTGGCATGTAGCAATTTTTAGTTCCGTGACCCCATCCCTGGCACTTACGGCACTGAGTGAGGTTTTGGAAATTTCCTCCAGTCTTCCTGAAGTGTTCCCACTTCACTCGGACATGGAGCATAAGGCTAGCTTTTTCTAAGGCCTTAAGGTTGTTTAGTTCACTAGACTTGAAGTGAACTAAATAAAAATCATTAGAAATCCCGTTGCGCGAATCGCCAGGACGGGATTTCATTTTCATTTTGATTACTTGGAGTGGCACAACTCCAAGTAATTTTGCCAGTTCATCTTTGATCTGATCCAGGGATTCACCACTGGGCAGTCCTTTCATGACAACCTTGAACACACGTTCAGTTTTGGTGTCGTAAGTAAAAAATTTGTGCTTCTTCTCAGTAAGATACTTGAGAAGACATTTAAATCCGTCCAAGGTTTCAGCCAATACACGGCATTCACCCCGACGTCCAATTTGTAGTGAAAACTTAACTTTCACGAAATTCAAAAGTTCCATGCGAAGAGCATGGAAATCGGAAGTGGTTATCACAATAGGGGGAATCTTTTCCTTCTTGGCATTAAGCCGGGAAAGTTTACTAGTTATTTCATTCTCATCATCCGTGAGCAAATCAAATTGATTACTCAAATTAATTTCATCAGAAGGGGGATCAAGAGTTTGCCCCTTTCTTTTGCGTTTAGGCGCCATGGCGGCAGTAAATTTTTATCCAAATCGACTTCCAAGCAGATTACTATAAGAATCTGAAGGATCGAAGAGGAATTTTCCAAATCGATATCCAAGAAGGATTACCTCGGGTAGGGTCCAAACAAGGATCGAAGAGGAATAAGAGTTGAACAAGGTAGAATTTTTTTTTTTTTTTTACAGGTTGAGCACTGAAAAGTGCTGTTTAAATTTGTTGTAGCTTTAGGTAGTAGTAACACTTCCTTAAGCAAAAAGCAAATAGATCCGCACGGCAAGAGAGCACGATGCGGACTGATAGTTTAAGCTTTTGTCATCCACGTGCTCGTTCAAGATACGTCGAGGGAGTAAATTGGCTGAGACGAAAAGATTCCATTTGAGATAGTCTGCCGCTGGAATAAATGGTTGAAGATACTAAATACGAGAGATGACCAAGGTGAAGATCAACCGATGCTACTTTCCAGGATACGATCCATCAGCTGCTATTCACTCCAGTTACACATCTTCGAATCGTCAACAGGGGTGTACTCTTGTCTCATCGAAGTCCCAAGTGGAACCGTTACCATCACTTTCGATGCCACGGCTTACGCTAATGGCAGGCTTGATAGGATATCGTCTGAGGAAATCTGTCGAAGATCACCATTCCGTGAAGATTACTCGTACCTTTTCTGAAGTGATTCTACGACGGTAGTTGCATGGATAAAATCTAACTCACGTCGCTACCGCCAATTTGTCGCCTTTAGAGTCAACCAGGTTCTAAGCTTCTCAACGGTAGATGAAAGGAAATGGTTCGGAACGAGAACCAACGTCGCTGACGAAGCAGCGAAGTGTGGGAAAGATTAGAAGAAACGACCGAAGAACTTCGGACGAGCTTTAGTCTTTTGAGAAGCTGAAAGTGTTTAAAGCTTAAGACAAAAGCACTAGGACTTTTGTCTTACTAAATTCCCATCATGACCCACTGCGCATTGTATTAAGTCAACGGAGGATAACCCCAACGGTAAACGAATGGTAAAGACACTTCTAACCGCTTTAAACCACCCTGGTGTTCCCTCAGCGACAATAAAAGGAAAGGTACCGAGCACGTCGAGCCGCCATTGAGACGTGATTTTGCCCATCGATTGCTCTATTGTATGGGATAGCTTAGCTGAAAACCGTTTAGTGGGTGTGCGCGTACAACCTTTTCAAAATTGTGATCACGTGATACGCTGTGCCAACGGCAACGGCTGTGACTGCCTGCCTGATGATGGCCAATCAAGCAAGCGCACTGGTAGGTTACTGAACCGAGCGAGAAGCAAAATATGCCACACCTCGATCCATGATTTCGCACCTTCGCCGCGATTTGTTGAACGATGTGTATTTTCATGCAAATCGACTAGATTCGTGGAAAGCATCGAACTCAAAACATGACTTTTTTCTCCACGATGGGGGTGTGTGGGTGTAACGACGACGACGACTATTCTGAATCGGTGCGATTGCACAACCCGCGGGATTTTCAATTCCGAAAGAAATGACAATCACATGAGAAATGGGAAACCTATAATTACACACCCATGCGCTGCTGCTGGACGACAACATCGGTCTATAATTAACGACGACCTTCTACTTGGCTGGCTGGTACACAGGGTTTTAGAAAACAGCATCACGTGCCTTTATTGGAGTAGCCTTCGGAGGCAGTAACGGAGATTTCTGAAAGCTTCAAACGACACGTAAGGCGATAAATATTAATGTAAATAAAGAGCTGTGAGACGCCAAAGTGGCACACACATGACACAAGCTTTGCTGCATCATCACTATCGGTTTTCTATTACCGTTCTATTGAAGGAACGAAGTGTGGCATTTTTGCTGATTTCATCCAGCAATATGGTATGACTGGTGCTAGGCTGAAGCTTCCGTAATATCGCAAGAATGTGCTATTGTTGAGCGACTGGATCTGGTGAATGACGCAGTAATGGAAGATTTATTGGAATGAACTTTACCCAAGTGAAGCCGGATATTCACTGGTTGGATGATTGACTGACTCGGATTTAGGCAAACCTGAATGTCGTGTCAAGCCAGAAGATCACTCTTAAGACATCTTGCATTAACCATATGGTATGCGCTAAGTATTAGTAAATCAATCACTGTAAACTAATAGCGAATTTGTTTATTATCCAACCCGTGCGAACCCAAGCTTATTGCCAGTACAAATCTCAACCCGTTCCAGGTTACAAAAACAAACGCTCACACTGACGTTTGACAGTCAACAAGCAGACCCAATCTTGATACCCGATCCAGGTTGGTAGTGAATCAAAAACAAATTCGCTATAAATGTTTCACAATTGGACAACCAACACGAACGTCAAACTGTTTTCCGGACACTAGAATTTGTATTACCTGCTCGACCCCCACAAGAAATGTCAGGGAGAACGGGTTCGGCAATGTGAATGCATCGTCTCTTCCATTCTCCCGCTGTTCTTACGTTCCTAAGAATGAGCGAGACGACACATTAACACTGCCGGACCTGTTCTCCATTACATTGTCCCAAAGGCCCAAATGTCGACACTAAACGCAAACCATAACCTCAATTTAGGTTTATTGGTGATCCAAGAGATAGTCAAACCCCTCGTAAAAACTAGGCCTACCTGCGGTGTGCGAAAGCGGGAGCATGAAGAACGATAAATTACACTTATCTCCAACCCAAGAGCTGGCGATCGTCGTTCCTTTGAGTGCTTCTATTTGGGGTGTGATCTACGAGAGGTAGGTACTCCCAACAACAACAACAGCAGCAGAACTGTCAGTGTGCGCAAGAAAGAAACAACAGATGACAAAACGTGACTTAATGCGCCTGTTTTTTTTTTTTTAAGTTTGGCTGTTGAAACATTGCGAGCACTCTTTTTTCAGCACCGAAGATGTAGATTAAAAGAAACGGTTTATGGCTCCATCGTAGGATGGGCGCGATGGAGTGTCGCGGTTGTATGGAGGATTACACACAATCGTGAGAAGTTGGAAAAGTGAACAACAGCTGCGTCGACGAAAAGTTTATCGAGCCGATAGAAGGTGCGGAACGGTGGAGGGTTGATAGTTCGTAGTAAAGGGTGTACTCGAAAAAAAATTACACACACATAAACAGCATTTCAATTATTTGTGCGTGGGCAATTTTTATTGAGCACACCCTTTACTACTTATACCTAATAACAATAAATTTTTAGAGAAGATTCTTCAGAGAGTACTGAACATAAAATGCTCCTTGATGATGATGATGATGATGATATGGAACCACCAACAGGCTCGCTGAAACTCCTCAAACTCACTGGAGGTTTTGAAACACTCTTGTCCTGCGAGTTTAGCCAGCCTCACCTCGAGTGTGTGGCAGCAGGAATATGGAAGAAGTAAACAAATACTCCTCGAGAGAGAAGGAGAGTGAACTTCAGCGAGAGGATGATTTGACGTGAGGTGCGCTTTACGAGACTCCGGATAACATTTTTATTCGACGTAAGAAGCTCAGAGTTCACCCAGAGTGAGAGTAAGAGCGTGTGATAGAAAACATGAACATGAATGGAAACAAACCTTACTCTCATTTTATCCCCCTTCGCTCACAAGCTCTGAAGCTCAGTGGAATGATTTGACAGTAGGCATTCTACTTATCAGAGAAATGCTACGCTCGGCTCATTTCAAACTCGAGAGCGAAGCTACATCAAGCCTGACTACTACTCACTCTAGCAAGACAACTGTCAGTAGACTGTGGGCTGTCCTCGCTGTTCAACTTGATCAAGATTGATAACCTCTCATTGTACTCAACCTGCCATTGTATGAAGAGACCAAAAAGGGTTTGGGTGAATCCGTGGCAACATCGACGGGATAAATGAGAATTTCCTTTGAACAACTGGATCATACAACCAGTCAAAAACAGGCCATCCAGCAAGTTGCCCCAATGAGTGGGGATAAGAGCCCACCCTCTATTCACGTAATGCTAAGACAGGGAGTTGGCATTTTCACTCTCCCCATCTATTTCGCTTCAATCGGGTGGACCCTCCGCGTAACCAGCATTTAATGTTTCATATGCTGCCGCTACTTCTTCTTCTACTTTATTGATTTGCATTGAAGTTTCCATAATTTTCCTTAAGTTTCATAAATTTTATAAACGCTTAAATCAAAGTTTTTCCCTGAACTTATCTGAATATCCCTGAAGTTTTCTATGGTTACCTGCAGTTCTCTAAATTTATTTGATGTTCCTGCTTCTGAAGTTTTCGGATAGAAATCTTGGAGTGTCCCACAATTCCATGGAACTCCTTGTAAGTCGCTGCAAATATCCTTAAATTAAAAGGATTGTTTAATCTTAATCGTCCTCGAAGTACTCGGAACTTCGCTGAATATCATGAAACTATCTAAAGATATCTAAACTTTTTAGAAGTTCTCTGGAATTTATTGAACATATTGGTGCTTGCTAAAAGTTCTCACATTTTTTTACTAATGGAATTTCGTTTATGTTCTCTAATCGCATTTCTTTAGTTCTTGGAATTTTCAAGATACAAACTACAAGGGACAGCCCAATAGGGTTGTACGCAGTGGTGACGTAGGACTACGTGGTCTTATGTAACAAATCTTATTTGTTAACTGCAGCAGCCACTTGTGTTTTGTGTAGGAATAGGAATTTGACCGGGGCTATCTCTCTTTATACTCTTAAGTATGACGCACTTCACAACGACTCATGAATAGCTACTGATTCCGATCAATAGCGGTGCGGCTTCTTCCTCCTTCTATGCATGCTCATGTGGACTGCAGCTCGCTGCTTACAGGCAGCCTTTCGTTGTGTACTGGAGAACAATGTTGAACGCCACGCGCCGAAAGCACTGCTGCAGCTGCTGCTGATGCCGACGACCGTACACCACCACACACGGTGATTGGAACTGAATCTGATCAGCGGTTGAGAGCAGCCTTGATAGCTAGCTGCTTTCGGGCAGCCTTTCGTTGTTTACTGGAGAACACCACCACTCACCACGCGGTGATTGAATAAACACCGTTTGGTGAGTCCGGATGAAATTGAACATTGAAATCTGTGCTAGGGAAATCTCTTTTAGCAGGCAATCAGTGATAATTTTAACTATCATAGCAACAGTTGCACATTCGTGCAATTTTCAACAGTGACATTTTGAAAAATGATAAAGTCCTAAATTTGATGCATAGAAATATTTCTGATCGATTGATGATAAAATTATTGAAATTGGTCTACGGGCAGCTGAGTTATTGACGTTCAAAATCTTTCATAATTTCGTTACATGTTCCATTTTTCGGTTTTCACAAAGTGTACCCCCATATAGAAATCACAGACGTAGTCCTACGTCAAAACACCCTTAAAGTAGTCTTACATTTTCCGGCCGGATGTTCATATAGTTTTATTGCGCTCCAGGAATCATTCCGGAATCCCTACTGAAGTTTCCTGAAATTCCCTGAATTTCTCGAAACTTCTTTAAGGTTTCAACAATTTGCGTTAAATTATTCTCTGATCTATCTGGATGTTCTCGGAGCTTCCCTGAAGCTCTCAGTTCCATTGAAGATCTTGGTTCTGCTCTGAAATAAATGGAATTCTCGTAAAATCCTGTAAACTTCCCTGAAAATCTTTGGACTTCTGTGAAGTTTCTGGAACATTTCTGAACTTATCATAAATTCTCTGAAGGTCTTTCCTGAAATTCTAGGAACATCTTAACCTTCCTAGTGCATTAGGGTATTTTTTGACCCGGCGTAACTTTGAAACAGCTGTAGCTTAGTAACGAAATATGCGACCTCTAGGATTGGCGCTGCAAAAAAAAAAGTGACACATTGTGCATTAGGGCCTACGAAGACCCTGACTGCAACTCGCTCCCAAAAATCCATTTTTGAACCGATTATTGATCTATTGGCCTTTAAAGAAAGATAAAGGTTCCTTAAATGGCATCCTGCCCAGGATTTTACCAATTTGGCCATTTAGGTTACCCGAATCTGATATGTCTTTTGTCTCTATTTATTAGTTTTTGCTTGTCTTGTCCCCCCGGCTCGATGAGTCTCATCGTCTCCCACTGGTCACCATAGCCGGTCGAACTCCAGACGAATCTAGAACCGCACTACCGTTCATACTGGCAACAACGCTCTGATGAGACATCGAAACTCCACCCCAAGCTCCTCCCCTGATCCTATCCTTCGACAATGTACCCTTCTAGCCTCGCGTAAGCCACGAGTATTCGGCTACTAGACATAGAAATGAGTGAATCTTGTTAAAAACAGTGCACACTGAATTATCGGCTCCGTAAAGCTAACGTAATTGAGCCTTGCAAATAAACGAACTATATATATAAAAAACGAATCCACTGTGCCACTCTTGACTTGGCAGTGAGAAGAGCAACCTTTACCATTCCAGAGGCGTCGGTTGACCTGATATACACACAGGCTCCGTAGGCGAGTTGCGAGGCATCGGCCAAGATGTGGATCTGATCTGGTTTCTGGTTCGGGTAGCAAGATACAGCGGTTGATGCGAAGTTCGTTGAGTCTCGGTAGCTGCGTCTGGTATTTGGTCCACCGGGTGTTATACTAGATCGGTAATTTCTTGTCCCAGCTCCACGATGATCCATCTTCGTTTTTCAACATCCACAGGTCCTGCATAAAGACCTTGGCAGTAGTTACGACGGGGCCTACTAGGCCGAGAGGATCGTAGAGCCGAGCGATCAGCGAAAGAGCAATTCATTTGGTGATAGGCTTTCCTGCTGTGTCAGATGGTAGGTCGGATTTGTACCTAAGGCAATCTGTGGCTGGTTCCCAGTGCAGGCCGAGAGTTTTGATGACCTGATCTCGGTCGAGCTCTACGGAGGTCTTTAGTGCGCGATTCTCCGGTGGAATTCCTTCGAGTCATGCTTCGTCGTTCGAAGCCCACTTTCGTAATTGAAATCCGCCCTTTGCTAGGAGTTCATCTAGCTGGTTCCTGAGTTCGACGACTTCTGCTGCGTTGTTCCCCCGCCGGAGAAATGTCGTCGACGTAGACATCCTTCTTAAGAGCCTTCGCTGCAAGAGGAAAACGATGACCTTCATCGTCGGCAAGTTGGATCAATACCCGAGTGGCGAGGAAAGGAGCGCTGGCGGTACCGTACGTAACGGTCTTCAGTTGGTATGTCTCCATCGGATGGTCCGGTGATGGTTTTCAGACGATGATTTGGACTCGGCAACTACCATTACTTGATGCTTTCGGAAGCGCATCGTGATCGATCGGATGTCCTCTTGCACCGTTGGTCCAACCATCAGAGCGTCGTTGAGCGAAGGTCCGTTCGGGGTTTTACACGAGGCATCGAAGACGAGCCGTAACTTCGTCGTCGTGCTTTCCTTTCCGCTGAACTGCTGGATTCTCATAGTCGTGGATGCGCTGCATGTGTCCGAAATCGAGACATTCGTCGATGAATGCCTTGTACTGTTGATGAAGGTCGGGATTGCGAACCAGACGACCTTAAAGTAGGTGGAATCGCCAAACAGCAGTACGACGGTTGTCGCTGAGTTGGTTGAGGACGTCTTCGACGGAGTACGCTGTCGATGAGTTGTCTTCCTCGATCATCCAGAATTTCTCCATAAGTGTATCGATATCGCAGACGGTAGCGACATTAGCGACGACGAGAGCGGTAGACGGACTGACAGTGGACTTTGCAGCTACTACCCAACCAAATACGGAATTAACTAGCACCGGAAGATTGTTGCCGAGGAAAATTCGTTCGGGAACCTTGAACAGGTCGAAGAAGATTTCGGTTCCGATTATTATATCAACGGGATTGGCGCTGTAAAACGACGGATTCGCTAGTTGGATGCTGGGTGGCATGTCTCAAGTCGAAGTGTCCATGGATGTAGCAGGTAGAACGAGGAATTCGACGTTGGTGGAGTACTCGCCAACTCGAGAACGAATGGTAGAAGAAAACTTTAGCTTGGCTTGAGTGGACGCTTGACCAATCCCCGTGATCGGTAAGTAGATCTTCTTCCGTTGGGCCTTGATGCGTTGCGAGAAGCGTGGGCACAAATGAACTTTTCCAAAACCTCATGTACTGGTACCGTCCAACGGTTCAAAATTTATGATTTTTCATGCAGAAATAAAGAGACATCATGCCATGGACCGTAACGTGAATCTGGCCCATTCGGAAACCCGGAACTGGTTCCACTAGGGCTCAAAAAGGACACTTCCTTATCCTCAAGTACTGGTATCGTCCGACGGCTCAAAATTGATGATTTTTCATCCAGATGTAAAAAGACATCATGCCAACAGGTGGATCTGGTTACATCTAGAAACCCAGAACTGGTTCCGGTAGGGCTCCAAAAAGGACACTTTCAAAACCTCATGTACTGGAACCGTCCGACGGCTCAAAATTTATGATTTTTCATCAAGAAGTAAATAGACATCATGCCATGGACCAACAGGTGAATCTTGCCACATCTGGATACCCAAAACCGATTCCGGTAGGGCGAAAAAAGGATACTTCCTCATGGGTGAAAAATCGTAAATTTTGAGCCGTCGGACGGTACCAGTACTTGAGGATTTGGAAGCTTCCTTTCGTGCTCTTCCGGAACCGATTCCGGGTATCCGGATGTGGCCAGATCCACCTGTTGGTCCATGGTATGATGTCTATTTACTTCTGGATGAATAATCATCAATTTTGAGCCGTCAGACGGTACCAGTACATGAGGTTTTGGAAGTGTTGTTTTTTGGGCCCTGTCGGAACCGATTCCGGGTATCCGGATGTGGCCAGATCAACCTGTTAACCTATGGCATGATATCTATTGACTTCTGGATGAAGAATCGTAAATTTTGAGCCGTCGGGCGATGCCAGTATATGAGGTTTTGGAAGTGTACTTTTGTGCCTTATCGAAATCGGTACCAGGTAGCATACAAGGAATCCTGGAATTTGAGGCCAATAGATCAAGAATCGGTTCAACTCGGTTGGGAGCGAGTTGCAGTTTGGGTCTTTTTTGATCCGCTAATGCACTATGTGTAACTTTTTCCTAATGCATTAAGAAGGGGTTCTCGATTTTTTTTTACGTAGGACTACGTCTGTGATTTCTATATAGGGATACACTTTGTGAAAACCGAAAATGGAACATGTAACGAAATTATGAAAGATTTTGATCGTTAATAACTCAGCTGCCCCTGGACCAATTTCAATAATTTTATCACCAATCGATCAGAAATATGTCTACGCGTCTGCTAAATTTAGTACTTTATCATTTTTCAAAACGTCACCACTGAAAATTGCACGAATTTGCAACTGTTGCTATGATAGTTAAAATTATCACAGATTACCTGCTAAAAGCAACTTCCCCAACACAGATTTCAAAGTTGAATTCTATACGGTCTCACCAAACGGTGTTTATTCAATCACCGCGTGGTGAGTGGTGGTGTTCTCCAGTACACAACGAAAGGCTCCCCCCGCAAGCAGCTAGCTATCAAGGCTGCCCTCAACGGCTGATCGAATTCAGTTCCAAACACCGTGCGTGGTGATATCCGATTGTCGACATCAGCTGCAGTAGTGCTTTCAACGCGTGGGATTGAACATTGTTCTCCAGTACACAACAAAATACTTCCTGCAAGCAGTGAGCTGCAGCCCACATGAGCATCCATAGAAGGAGGAAGAAGCCGCACCGCTATTGATTGGAATCAGTAGCTTTGCGTGAGTCGCTGTGGGTCAGCTATGTCAAGCAAATTACCCTCATTCCAAACAACATACAGCTCACCAGCCTCATCTGTGTTTAAAACCCTAATAGCTCAGCATTACCCAACCATCACGACAAAACGGTCCTTTTTAGAATCACCATAAATTTGTAAAAGAGGACAGGATTTGACACTGGTGAAGTTCCCTGAGATTCTAGGAACTTCATAAAATCTCAGTAATTCCTTTCATTCTTCAGAACTTCTGTAAAATTCCTTGTAAATTGACGTGAAGGTAATGGGACTAAGCTAATTACAAACTTGAAAACAATCATTTAATATATGTTTTCCTTAATTTTGGCACTTTGAAAATTTTTAATATCTTGAGCTTGTACATGGAATACGAAACTTCAAGACATTGAATATTTTATGACTTATTAGAACAAAATGTAGGCATCGATTGGACTATCAGATCCTACACACTGCAAAGAGAATGATCAATCTTGAAATAAATTAACTCTAAAAAAGTTGAAAATAGGGACTGATTACAAGAAAAAGTGACTTTAGTGACTGGCTTGAAAAAAAGTGACTCGCTTCCAGCCCTGCACCATGACTTCACTCGTATTTCCATGGATTCCAGAAACCGTCAATTCCGTCATGGATTCAATCAACCCTGCCACGGTTTTCCGCTTAAGTATAATGTTATGGATTCCAATGATCTCACCATCCTTTATGTTCCTCGTCCATTTCCAGACATCCAGTCGGTGCTATCTTCCGAGCATCTTGGCTAATGGCAGCCCTTCGCCGAACGCTAATATTTCCGGATTAAGTTCGCATGTATTTTAACACCGCCACTCATCGCAATCCGGCAACGGTTGCGGGCAGCGTTCTTCCGGAAAACCTTTTTCCTGTCAACACCTTCAGGGAGGAGTTCGTGCCTACCGCACCAAAGTCGTCCGGGTGATGGTCGATACACTATGGGTAGCCCCGCCTACCCCGAAACATCAATCAACCTCACCGTTTCTCTGCGTTTGCCGCCCTTTGCTCACGAGATCTAGCATGTCTGTTTGTTGGAGGCGGCTTTTTTCAGGTTGTGTGTGATTTACTCGCTTCATAGACCTTGGTCTGTGGATCCAAGCCATCGGTAACGTCCTCACGGGAAAAACAACTCGCCGCTCTTCGTCGTCGTCGTCGTCGTTTTCTTTGATGTGAGCTTTGTGCAATAATGGTGCAACTGTAATAGGTAGTCGTGGTGGTTGGAAGAAGCAATTTGCTGACACACGAAAGTTGTTATTCCAACTAGACGCAAACAGGCAAACGGCGAGGTCCGGTTCGATAAGTTTGGTTTTTGTTGCTTCCCTTCCACCACTAGTGCAGGCCTGGGCATAACTTAACAATTTTTATGATTTATGACCGTCATAATGTAGGTAGGTACGATACTCAACCACAAGTGGATTATTAGTAGTGGCGAAGCGACGCACATTTTTGTTTTGTTTTTAACGAGCAGCTGCGGAAACAAATAAACAACCCGAAGAATGCAATATTTCGATTTCGATTTCTTTCAAGCCTTGAGCCTGGGCCAACGAGGGGTGCACTTCCTGGATTGTGCGGATACGAAGGATCGTTCGGTTTCCGCGTTAAGGTACCTAGGCACAGCCAAGTTGGTCTTCGCTTACATAAAACCTCGCCATGCGCGCCATCACACGAATTTGGGCTAAACAAATTCATTTACGTTGTTATAAGATGGTTAAACAGTAACAACCCCCAAGAGCGAGAAGCGATTATGTATGAAGCTTAAAAATAAGAAACACCTTTGTTGCTACCCTTGCGGAGTGTTTGAGCTATTGTTGTAAGACCAAACATACTAAGCAAACTGCTGTTCAATTCAAATTGAAGGTGTGAGGCACATCTTATTTGGCTGCGACTTTCGGAACCTGCTTCCGGAGCTTATGGCCAGCCGTTGGAGTATTTGAATAGCAATTCTTTGTTGATACCAGAACAATTAGGGTATCGGAAAACTGCGTTGAATACGGTGTTAGCAAAGTGGAAAGACAACTTGGAGCGTGAAGATACGACTGTTGCTGTTTTTTGGGATCTGAAACGCGCTTTTGAAACCATTTGTAGGCCCTTATTTCTAAGTACATACAATCAAGCGCTTTGAAATTATGAGTACTGTATATAACTGGTTTGAAAGCTATTTGTGTGACAGAACTCAACGGACTGTTTTTGGTGACTCTGTTGCCAGTCCCGTCGGGAATAACCTTGGCGTTATACTGTGTTATTCATTGCAAACTAAGAATTTATAAGTTGTCGTCTCACACTGAATGAAGATTTGAAGTTGAAGTTGCATACAAGTCAAACTAAATTCATGGTAATTTTGCAGAATCGAGTAAATGATAACGTCTCTGTTGTAATTGATTTTGTTTAACTAGTTCGTTTATATACTACAGCCGTTTGTGGACCATTAACGGGATCCGAAACCTGTATTTCCAGTGGTGGATTGTCCTTGCTTTGCATAACATCAAATTTCCTTTCTCGGATGTGCTGGGTGTTTCTCCTAAAGGTCCGTTCTCCGTCTGATAATAGGTATGACCGGTTAGATCCAAACTTCCTCAAAACCTCGCCGGGAAACCATTGCTTCGATTTGGGATCTTGAATCATGACTCGATCACCTTGTTTATACTCGGAAGGATCTCGTGCACCACGATCAGCGTAAGCTTTTTGTATCTGTCTTTCCTTGCAGAGTGAGTCTCTAACACCTTCAATTACTCTAGGTTTCAAGACGTCTGTTGCCATAGGCAACGTTGAGCGAGTGAGACGACTCATTAGACGCTCATTTGGAGATGGGATGTTATCGCTTCTTGGAGTATTGCGTGCTAAAAGCAATGCCAGGTTCCGATCTATCGTGGTGACACTTCTTCATCAAAGTTTTTGCAACCTGGACAAATCTTTCCGCCAGTCCATTGGAACGTGGAAAATGCGGGCTTGACGTGCGATGTTCAAATCCCCAGTCTTCCGAAAACTTCCGAAACTGTTGTGAGATGGACCTCAATACAACATGTCTGACTCCAAAACTCGTGGAATACCGTGCGTAGCAAACCACTTCTTCATAATATCGATTACTTCATTGGACGTTGATCGTGACAGCTTCTTAAAATCGAAAAAGTTTGACCAGCTATCCACGATCAAAACGTACTCCTCTCCTCGAAAGTAGAACAAATCTGACGCCACTCGCTCGAAGGGTAGCTCAGGAACCGCTTTCGTCTCAATAGTACTTTTCTGATTGCAGCGCTGATGCTGTTGACATACGCTGCAGCATTCTACCATATCTTGGATATCTCTGCTCATGTTGACCCAAAATAGCACTTGCTTTGCTCTTCGGATACAGCTTTGGACTCCTGGATGTCCACTATGAACCGCTTGCAACATACTCTTCCTCAGCGACTTAGGAATCACAATCTGATTCGATTTGAAAACGAGACCTTCGTACGCTGTCAGTTCATCTCTGAAACCCCAATATTTCCGGAGTTCGGGTGCCAAATCCTCTTTGGCCTCGGGCCAACCCTTCAAAATAACATCATTGAGCGCTCTTACCTCAGTATCCTGGCCAGTTTGTGTTCGAAGCTCAGAACAGGTCTTTTCGGACATTTGGAGGACGATGTGGACCTCAATCTGTTCATCTTCTTCGGTGTTTTCTTTTTTTCGTATTCTTGCTAAAACTGATCAAATTATTCTGGGACGCGGATATCCCACTTCTGACATCATGTAAGATACGCGAGAATAATGACGTTTATTCATCAAAGTATATCATATAACAGGTATGCTCACATAAGGTGTGCATAGGTAGTAGTGTTTACAGAATAATCATATATGTCACAATAGTGACTTATAGTTGTAAAAAAGTTACCTAAGGGAAGAAAGTTAGTCGTTTTGATGGCATACTAAATAAATGTTTAATGTTTTAGACTCATTCAATTAGAATCTCATAAACACTTATGTAGGATACTCTCAGGCAGGGTGGCCAGTGAATTTTCATTTTGAAATTCCCGGTTTTTTCCAGGTTTTCCCAATTCAAACCTTAAAAATTTCCCGGTTGTTAATTTTCAACAAAAAACGAATTTGATAAAAAAAAAGTTCCAGCATTTTTTGTGATGCAGGATTTGGAGAAAACATAATTAAAATGTGAGGTTTAAAAAAAAATTCAAGATAACAGATTTGAAAAAAAAATCATACTTATGACCAGTGATGGAAATGTTCTCATCACGAGTATACTCGCGAGTAAATACCCACCCTATTAACATTTGCTATGCTCGTGAGTTTTTTTACACGAAAAATTCTGTTCATCCATAGCTCGTGATGCAAAATGAATTAAAATGCAAATTCATCGTGATTCCCACCATTATGAAGATGTTTGCATATATTGGATCATGAGCAAAATATTCTCAACTTGTCAAGAAGTTTGCTCGCGAGTATTGTTTGAGAGGAACAGCAGCTATTTTGCCACATGCTTGATATCCTGTATGGTTTTAAAAAAAATTGTTATGGGTACTAGCGTACTAGATTAAAGGAGTACTTTTTTATAAAACCACTGCGACCAGTGGTAATTTGATCTATTGTAGTATATCCTGTGTCCTTAGTTTAGTGCATGTCGTTTTACTCCATCACTATTGAGAAACTATGAAGTACACGGTTTTGATACAGTTGTCATTCTTGCCTTCATCGCAAGGAATCTACTCTAATTGAAATGTCCCGCTATTTATACCCTTCAAAGAATGAGAGCACCCTCCAAAGGCGCGCCGCTTTGTCAGTCAAAATTTCATTTCTTAGCAGCAAAATTAACGAATGACACTGATAATGACCATGCATCAGAACCCTAGTCTTAACCATTTCAAACTAGGGAACAAGGAATAACAGATTAAAAATAACATAGATCAAGACTATCTAACTCATTTTTTCCTTGTTTGAAGATCATCCTCGGTGGACAAAGCCGAGTCCTGTCACTATCAACAAGGCATAAAAAGTAACAAGGACTAAGATGTGTTCTTTTGATTACTGTAAGATCCTGTTCCCCTAGTTTGAAGTAGCCAGGACTAGGAATCGGTGGTCGATCTTACATCCCGTAACGTACCACGAAAAGGTGATCCACCCGCGTTACGGGGCAGTACAATGCTACAACTTGGTATATCTGTTCATACTTATTTCAATACTTCTTTAAACAAGACCATTTACACCGTTTTTAAACATATGTTTCATAGACTGAACACTCCCCAACGCATAACACTCAGTAGTGAATGAACAGTAGGAAATTCTCCTCTAACGACATGTTCTATCTATTTTAATCCAACTTCTAAATTAAATGAACAACTGTTGTAGGATTTTTATGTGTTGCTTCGTGGGTTTATTTGTCACAGGTCAGATTTAGTCCCAAAACACACCTTCACCGAAAGATTTAAAAAATATTGTTGGTTTATTATGAGATGAACTAGCTTATAACTAAAAATCTCAATAATAAAGAATAAATATAAATGTTAAATAAATAAATAAGTATAAATGTGGGTTTATTTTAGTGGTTCCCAAGAAAGTCGTTTGGACAATTTCCGCACTCACAAAATACTTGCACCTTCCCCCACCCACACACACACACACTCACCTGAACTGACCGGACCTTTGCAGGAAATGCGGTGGCAATGGGAATGTTGTGAGGGACTGCTAGATGCAACCAAGGAGCTTGCTCTGCAAGGAGGGCGGAAACGGTCATACGATGGTAGGCTTCTAATGCCCAGCGTCTCAAAAGGTGATGGCGGGCCAAAAGTAATGTAGGTACCAGTGTTCGGAACTCAAAAACGCATGCGTGAGTTTATTCGCCTATGAGTCTTGCCTTGCAAAATTCAACTACGCAAAAATCACCGATGAGTTTTCTGGTTCAAAAATTCATTGCTCGATAGTTTAGCGTTATTCATTATTATTACTGTTGTTTTTGCATCAGCGGATGGAAAACTAACACACATACATGCATGCTGTCAATTGACATTGCAGTGGTTTTTGCTGAAATTATTTATTGACATAGTTAGTGTGAATGTGGGAAAATGCATGAGAATTTCAAGTGTGAGATTTGTTTGCCAGATTTGCACGTGAGATAATTCTCTCAGGGAGGCTCAATTAATGAGATTTGAAATGATTTCCCGCATACTGGAGGTAACCCAATTGAACCTCAATCATTACAACACAGCACAGCAACTGTTATGGTAATTGTTAATGCATTATTACGGTTGCGAATGCATGACTTAGTTCGTGGATAATCTGTATGTAAGAAAAATAAATATTGTTGATTTAATCCAAAATATTATAATGCTTGATTTTGTATTTAATTCCACTGATTTATTTTAATTTAAAAGTAGCTTAAACATCAGACCATGGATACAGACTATTCCTTGATATTAGTTCTTTTATTTGGTTCTAATCCTCTTATTGATCTTATTTTTCTTCTTCTTCTTCTTAGTTTTCATATTCCTGTATATTCTTCTTCTTTTTCACTAAACATCTTCCTTGATTATATTTTTCCTTTCTCTTTTTTCCTTCATATCACTTCAGCTATTACTGTATTACCTACTCTTACCTATACTCAGCAATGAAGCAGGAGCTGACTTTACAAGACGATAACATATATGATTCCTTGTTATTCTTCTTCTTTCTAGTCCTCTTTATTATCTACACCTTAGCTCGACTTCTTTTCCTTTAAATCTATCTTCATATTCTGCTCCGATCTTCTCTTCAGTCTTGATCTTCTTTCTTCTTACGTTTTACTAACGTTATTTGTTATTAAGTATCAGATGCTGACCCTGCAAGGTCTTCCATAGTACTGTTATCTTTACTGAGCATGTAAGCCAGAGCTGGTTTTACAAGATTACTGTTTGTGCGTACTTTTAGCACATCCTGCAGACTTTTTGAGCTCAGCTGGTTCCTTGATTTTGTCAAAATCGAATTGAATAAATTGAAATCGCGTTCAATTGAGCATTGCGTTGCAGGTACACCAAGAATGACTTTAGCAATCATCCATAGCTGCGATTCCTCAAACCTTTTAGCGGCCCAATATTGAGCAATGCTAAAGGGTTCATCAGCATCGATTCTCTGTTGATATTGAACACTGCGAATTCTCATTTCCAAAGATCTCAATTGAACCGTCTGAGGAGCACCCGATCCAATGGTGCGTGTTAGATACTCATTTAGACGGAATTTGCTACATGATGGACGCTCTGTTTTTGAAACGTTCGTCGTAACCGCAGAGTTTATATTATACTCGTCAGGTAGTTTACTTCCAGGTCGGATTCGAGCCCAAATTTGCAAACAAAAATCCTAAAGCTTAAATCGGTAAATGAGAAGAAAACATTATTTAAAAGATTTGCCAGAGCGTCTTCTTTATGTGCCTGAGAGAGCAAATTCGATCCATTGAAAATCAGGCGTGGGTCAAAGTATACAGCTACTCGGAAGATGCGATTACAAAACAATTTGGTTTGACGACGATCCATTGCTGAAATTAACTGCTTCTTGAATCTATTAGTTTCTTCCAACTCTTGAATACTGCCGTACGGTCGAATCCACTCGATGTAAAAATCAGACAGTGTTAACTCGAGTGTTTGAACAGCGATTGTGCACTGATGCAAAGGATCGACGCTGTTACATATTCTTCAATGAAATCCCAATATTTCGATAGATCTGAAAAAATTATCATAATTAATACAAATTTATTAATATAGAACTCAATACTTTTTTTAAGGTTAAGCAAAATTAATGCCAGAGTTGCTATAATTTCAACGCGAGCTCATATTTATAACAGTTAGTGTGCGTAAATATGTGTACATTACCTAATTCAGAGTATTGTGTTCCCAACTTTTCGAAAATGACTTCTCCTTTTTTAACTTATGCAGCATTCTGTAATCCGAATTCCAACGAGTTTCATTTGGAAGCGGTGGATAAGAACCTCCTCCACTGACATCAAAAAATGCTTTGTACTCAGTGGACCGAAACTTCTTCACCTTCTTTCTTATGTCCCTCAGAGCATCTTTATGTTCGTTCTCCTTGCAGACGTCATGGACAACCAATTGTGTAGTGTGGGCTCCACAGCGGACAACAGGTGCAAACTCCTCCAAAATTTTCGCCCACTCCTGAACTACTGGTCTTTCAGGTGAATCATTATCAAGAGCGTCGAAATCATCTGCCTCAAGTTCGTTCAATAAGACGGTTTCATCGTTATCTGCGTCATCACTGTATTCAAACGAAGATTCACTCTCATCTGATAGCAGCTTCACTAGCTTGACCATATTAGACGCATTGTCAATAGTAACAGCAGCTATTTGCCACGTATCGACGCCGAAGGACTTCAGAACTTTAAGCAACTCTTCTTTGAGGATCATGCTAGTGTGACGACTATGCAGCTCAATAATGCCTAAAAATAAACCATCGTTAAAAATACGCATCAATTTGGGACAACATTTCAAAACGGCAGAAGAGACAGTTCTGTGTGGAAGATTTTAGTCACTTCGATTCTTTACACTTGTTTACTATTATATGATTACTAAAATCACCAGTAGGTAGAAAGCCACCTCAAGTAGATTGTGTAACTATTGGAATCAAAGCAAGAAGCGTAAGCTTACAAATGGCTCTTCCGCTTATTTCACACGTTGTTCTATTTTGCCAATACTTACCCAGATTTCGCTTCATAAGAGCACCGTTATTGTTGATGTACTGACAGTTGATACCCAGCATGCTCCGATACATTTTAGACACAATATCCAGCTTGAGCGAAATCATCACCCCGTGCAACTCTTTGTAAATCATACAATTAATGCCATCTGCCGCTTTTGACACATACTGTGCGATATTGTGTCTGTTAATGGTCAAGTTATAGGCCTTCAGCAATGGACCTACCACTTCCTGAAATTCTTCCCATTCAGTGGCTTTAAACGGAAGTCCATGTATGGTTACCATCTTTACAATTCCGCCTAATAGCCGCTGCTTCGTGATCCTGATTGTTATGGCAGGTTCCATGCTCGCATTGCTAGACTTTGCAGGAGATGGACCGATACATAAACGATCATATGCCGCCGGGTGGCACAGCCGGAAATGGCGCTCAAAGTTTGTTTGCCGAAATACATCTGGGAGTACTCACAACTATCCTCCAGCACACAATGAATCACACGTTCCCCTTTCATCAAGCGCTCTTCCGTGTAGGTACCAATGATGGAGCGTTTGGAAGGTGCTTTGTTGTTGTCACGATGTTTCCTCTTCAAAGCACCGGTTCCTTCAGAGGTACCAGGGACTTCCATGGATAATAATGGATTCTCATTAGTCACCGACTTATTACATTCACAGTTGTTCAGTAAATCTTCGGACATTTTTTTACTTTCGAACTTCTCCGCACCACGAACATTACAATCACAACACATATGGTTGACGTTTATTTCGACGAATACATTTCAGAAGAGCCTATATTGATAATGGTGAATCATATGTATGAATATTACCAAATTTTTATTTGAATTATAATTATATTAGCGCGATTCACTGCGCGTGTAAATCTATCAATATATTTTTGTGTTGGTATTCAAAAAGGTTTCAAGTATCCATAAGAGTTTATTGGGTTATAAAGGTGATAATGATCTTTCAATTTTGAACCATAGAATGTAATTAGGATACATGCACTTTTGAAAAACATCAATCTTAAGCTTTAAAATTCATTTTTTACTTGGTATGATTTGTTCATTCGATGTTCGGTGAACAATTCATTGTGAACAACATTGAAAAGTTTTGCTCACGAGTAAAAGCTGTGCAAGATTCATCCATACTCGTGAATCAACATCAAAGAGGAGGTTCATGATCGTATTGCTCGCGAACAAACGTCTGTTACTGTTTTTGATATCATATAGGTACAAGGTTCATATATTTCCATCACTGCTTATGACTCGTGGAGCCATAATTGTCACGCTCTGAGACTTGGAAGCATTTTAAGGGTTATAACAAATTACAGAACAATCTATAGAATCTTGTGGACAAACCCTAGAATTTTTAGTAAAATTTAAAGGAATTCAAAGTGTTGATTTCAAACAAATATTGAGAAGGATTCCCACACAGTTTTCGAAGGAAAAGTTCTGGGCAGAATTCCAGAATTCTTCTGACATGAAGTCCTTCGAAATTGTTAGATGAATTTGGAGGGATTTCTGTGGAGAAGAATGCAAGATCTAAATTAAATTGAAGGTAATTTTAGAAGATTTCAAAAGGAGGTTGTGAATAACAAACTTTAAGGAAAATTCCTCGTGATACCGAGAAGACTTGTATGGGGATCGTGAGGAATATGACAGATGAATTTTGAGAAGAATTCCAAGAAAATTATGATCAGAATTCAACAAGAAACAGAGCAATAATTTGCTGAAAATTAGAAACAATTTTTTTTTAAATACTCCAAAAGGTTTATAAATAAAATTTCGAAATATTTCTGCTGTTTTGAATAGAGTTAAAATAAATTTTTCAAAAGATTTCCAAAAGAATCAAGGTCTCCGAATAGGTTCAAGGGAATTCTTAGAAGGATTCCAATTAAATTCTTAGAAAAGATTTCAAGGAAATTCCAAAAAGAATTCAACGATAATTATTACGCGGATGAATTTCTCCTCCTCTGAACTTCAGAGGAAAATTCTAAGGGCATTCTGAGGATAATTACATGAAGTTTGTGAAAGACAACGAAATCGGAGCATAAGTCCTCGATTTATTTTGGTGAATAAAGAGTGTCCATGATGAAATTGCCACACTATGAAATTGCTCTAACTTTTTAACCGTTGGGTAGAATTTAATGAAAATTTGGGTGGATTTAGTTCATAGTGCATTATTTACATCCTGCAAGTTTTAAAGTCCTGTGATCAAAACTCGCGGAAATGGAGTCGAAAGAACAGCTCGTGCGTGATAAAATCTTGCGCATTCATCACGAGAACAAGGATCTCTCGCATCGTTCCATCGCTAAAACGTTGGGAATCGCGAATTCCACGGTGTCGCGAGTGATTAAGCGGTTCGAGGAACGGTTGACCACCGATCGGAAGCCCAGAAGTGAAGCAAAAAGTATTCCGTACAACACCAAAAATCACAACCGCGTAGTTGGGGCCTTCAACCGAAATCCGAACGCCTCCGTTAGGGATGTGGCTAAAAAGCTGCACCTAAGCCGAAGTTTTGTCCAGAAGGCCAAAACTAAGGCTGGGCTTCGAACGTTCAAGGTACAAAAGGCCCCTAATCGCGACGAGAAGCAGAACAAGTCCGCCAAAACCCGTGCCAGGAAGTTGTACCTCAACATGCTGACGAAAGTTGAATGCTGCATCATTGACGACGAAACATATGTGAAGGCCGACTTCAAACAGATCCCCGGCAACCTGTTTTTCACGGCCAAGGATAAGTTCAGCGATCCGGAGCATGTCCGCACTCAGAAGATGTCCAAATTTGCGAAGAAATTCCTGGTTTGGCAAGCCATCTGCACGTGCGGGAAGCGGAGTGCACCTTTCGTGACCCAGGACACGATGAACGGACAGGTGTACATAAAAGAGTGCCTCCAGAAGCGGCTGCTTCCTGTCCTTAAGGCCCACAACGTCCCAACAATCTTCTGGCCGGATTTGGCCTCATGCCACTACTCCAAGGACGTGCTGAAGTGGTATGCGGACAATAAGGTCAATTTCGTGCCGAAAATGTTCAACCCTCCCAACACTCCGGAGCTCCGCCCCATCGAGAAGTACTGGGCGATTATGAAGCAGCACCTTCTTAAACGACCTAAGGTAGTGAAGACAGTCGAGGAACTGAAGAAAGTATGGGTTTACATGCAAAAAACGGTTGATTCACAGGTTGTGCAGAATCTTATGGCCGGGGTTAAGGCCAAGGTGCGGGCATTTGCGTATGGACTGTAAATAAAATACGAGTAAAATGGTAAAATGAAGTTTAATAGTTATTTCTCAATCCCTGAAAATTTGATGGCAATCGGATGAAAACTCGAATTTTGCGAATCAATTTTGTGTGTGGCAATTTCATCGTGGACACCCTTTACTTAGGTGAAGGGGATACTAAAAGGAGGATTACAATTAAATCTGAGAATAGGAGTTATTAGAGAGAAGAATAGGAGTTATTTAAGAGAACTTATTAGGAAGATCTTCAAGGAATTTCGGAAAATAATTCCAGGAGAGATTGCCAAACAAATTATTAGGAGAAATCTAAGGTAAAATTAAGAAATGAAAATTAACTCTTAGGAGACTTTCGATGTGAGTAGAATTCCAAGGGAAGGAGTGAGATTAAAATGGAAATCTGAAATGAATTCAATGACAAATCTGAGAATCATTCCATAATATTTCTTACTGAGGCAATTCCTGGGAATATTAAAAGAAAACTTAATTTGGAGGATAGTTTCAACGACATTTTGAAGAATATTTCAATGCAATTGCGAGAAGTATTCAAACTTTATTCTTGTGATATATTTTTTAGAGAATTCAGAGAAGCATTCCAAGTGAATTTCTGAAATAATTCCATGATAGTGTCAGAAGAATACGAGCGTAATATTAGGAGAACTTCAAAATAAATTTCGAGAGGAAACCCCGTTGAATATGTAATGGACTATTCTGAGGTCTTCAGAACAGCTGGAAAGTTCCAAAAATATTCCTGAAGTAAGTGAAACTGCCTAGTTTGTTTTGTAGTTTGAGAAACTAGCTTTTTGCTCGCAATACTTCTCATCAATGTTTTCAACTTCTCTAAACTTTTTCGGTCTTTCTAAAGATTCCACAATTTTCCTAACGATCATGAATCTTCTCTAAAATTTTAACAATTCACTGAATTTCTCATTTTTTTTTATATTTTTGTAATGTATGTCTGCTCTGAGAAAATCTGTTCAATTTTTTTAGAGCTTTATTAGTGAGATCAATATCTTTCTTAAATTGAACTGTTCTAAAAATGTTTAAGCTTCTGTGATCTTCTGGACTTATGTGAAAACCTCAATAATTTTCTTAACATCTCTGAACTTCTCTGAACATCTGGGAACTTCTTGAAATTTTCCGCTAATTTTGTGAAACTAATGGAACTGAACTCCCCTAAAATTCGCCTTGTTTTTTGAGCTTTACTAAACTTATTCGAGATGCTCCCGGAATGTCCATAAAAGTTTCTGAAGTTCTCGGATCTTCGTTAAGTTCCATGGACTTTATGAAGTTCTCGAAATGTTTCTGACGATCTTTGTACTTCTGTGAAGTTTTCGAAGTTATTCTGAAATTTCAGGAACTTATTTAAGCTCCCACAAGTTCTACAATTTTCCTTAAGTTTATAAACGCTCAAGGAACTTTGCCTAAAATCACAAATTTTCCCTGGAAAGTAACACTCTGAAGTTTTCTATGCTTACCTTAGTTTCTCTGAATTTATCAAATGTTACGGTAAATTTTGATATATATTTATAATTCCCTGAATCTTCTAAAGTGTTCAGATCAATCATAGAATTCTCGGAACATCACATAATTCCAAGAAACTCCTTGTAAGTCACTGCAAATTTCCTTAAGTTAATCGAATTTTTCTGATGTTATCTCATCCTCCTCGAAATACTCGGAACTTCACTGAATATAATGAAACAATCTAAAATATATAAATTTATAGTAAGTTCCCTGAAATTTCTTGAAAATATCGGTGCTTGCCGAAATTCTTTTTTTTATTAATGGAACTTTGTTAATGTTCTCTAATCAACTTAGCTCAAATTTCGAAATTTTTTAGATCTTGAAATTTCCACGATATAACACCCTTGAAATCCTCTCACATTTTCCGGATGTTTATATAATTTTCATTGCGTTCCAGAAATTTTATCTGAGCAAACCGAAGCTTCCGGAAATTCCCGGAAATTTTTTCGAAACTTCTTTAAGGTTTCTGCAATTTCCTTGAAATTGTTTTAAATGCCCTTTACTTCTATGATCTGTCTTGATGTTCTGGGAGCTTCTTAAAGCTCTTAATTTTAATGAAGATCTTGGTTCTGCTTTGAAATAAATGGAATTCTCGTGAACACCTTTAAATTTCCTAGAATTCTTTGGATTTCTGTGTAGTTCCTGACATATTTCTGAAGCTTTCATTAATTTTTTGAAGGTCTTTGTACTAAATCTCTCGGAGCATCTTAAAGGTTCTCGATTTCATTTCAGCACATCATGGAATAACGCTTAAAGGTTTTGAAACCAATCCAATAGTCTGAGATAAAGTTTCGGGGATTTCCCCTTAAGATCTGTGGAATTCCCGAAAGATCTTTATCTTCCCTTCCCGTTTCTCTTTCCTATCCTTTAGCGTGCACTACCCATGATCTTTCTCATACGTGTGTTCAGCGTGTGTTCTCCTAACCATTCCTCTCGCGGACTTTCTTTTAGTCTCCTGCGCATGGACGATACAACGAGAAATTCGTTGTTCGTCCGTACCCACGACCACGTGTTGCGTTGGTTGTTCGGTGCTGCGACGGGTACAGATGACGGTTTCGTTTGGCCTGCCTGTCCAGGTCGCGTAGATTGACGAACGCGACCTTTTCCGACCACGTGTGCCTCGGGGATACTCCGAAGCCTTCGCTGCCATGAACCTATGGAGATAGCACACGCACACGCTAGTAAGTCGACCTATTTTGTGGTCTAGGAATTACTACCTTTACCTCATAAACTTCTGGATCCACACACTTTGCCGCCCACTGCACTTCACTAGCTAGAGTTTGCCTAACTTGTCACCAAAGGAAAGGGAAATATTTTAACAATCCTACGGGGGATTCCCATGTCGTTAACTACCTGGTGTAACACACCACGACACGATATAAGAAACCGACCACTCTTGCATCTTCCACAAGTCGATTCGAATTGAACGGTCCAAGCTAGGACATTCCTCAGTTAGCCGCTAGTACAGAACTTTGCCCCCGGAATCGTGGAATTAACTTACCTTACCAATCAGGCTAAGGCCTTGTTGTCCTCTGCTGTCTGAAGAAGTCGTCTCCACTCTACTCGATCCATGGCCACAATTTGCCAGCCTCGTAGTCTGCGAAGGGTCCGCAGGTCACCTTCTACTTGGTCGATCCACCTTGCCCGCTGCGCGCCTCTTCTACTTGTTCCTGTTGGGTCACTTTCTAGAATCATTTTCACTGGGTCGTCGTGCGGCACCGTCGTCCCAGCCAACCGTAGTCGCCCAATTTTTGCAACGATGGACGATGGATGGTTCTCCCAGCAGCTGGTGCAATTCGTAGTTCATTCGCCTCCTCCACGTTCCGTCATCGATCTGCACTCCACCGTAGATGGTACGCAACACCTTCCGTTCGAAAACACCAAGGGCGCGTTGGTCCTCCACGAGCATAGTCCAGGTCTCGTGGCCGTAAAGGACCACCGGTCTAATCAGCGTCTTGTAGACAGTCAACTTCGTGCGGCGGCGAATTTTATTCGACCGGAGCGTCCTCCGGAGTCCACAGTAGGCGCGATTCCCTGCCATAATGCGTCTTTGAATTTCTCTGCTGGTATCATTTTTGGCGGTCACCAGTGAGCCCAAATATACGAACTCATCGACCACCTCGATTTCGTCACCGTCAATCTGAACTCGGGGTGGGAGGCTAACATTGTCTTCCCTAAAACTTCTTCCTTTCATGTATTTTGTCTTTGATGCGTTGATGGCAAGTCCAATCCGCCTAGCTTCAGCCTTCAGTCTGATGTACGTTTCCGCCATCGTCTCAAAGTCCCGTGCCATCATGTCGATGTCATCGGCGAAGCCAAGAAGCTGGATGGACTTCCTGAAGATCGTGCCACCCGTGTCTATCCCTGCTCTTCTGATCACACCTTCTAAAGCGATGTTGAATAGCAGACACGAAAGTCCATCACCTGAACGCAGGGAACTCATTTTGTATGACAGTTGCAACTCTCTTAAATGACAATTGAATTAAATGACTAAATTTTGTAAATTTTAATTCTGTTCAGATAAATAACTATCTAAACAAACTAACTAAATACATGGAAAGCGTACTTGTTACACACAGATGGGGCTGGCGAGCTGTATGTTGTTTGGAACGAGGGAAACGCACTTGGCATAGATGGTCCACAGTGACTCACAAAGAGCTACTGAATCCGATCAGTAGCGGTGTGGCTTCTTCCTCCTTCTTCGGTGAATCGATGGCTCTTGAGGGAAGCCTTGATAGCTAGCTGCTTGCGGGCAGTCTTTCGTTGTGTACTGGAGAACAATGTTCAACGCTACGCGCCGAAAGCACTGATGCTGCTGATGACGACCGACCGGACACTACCACACACGGAAACCGGATGGAATTCGATTTTGAAATCTGGGTTAGGGAAAGCGCTTTTCGCAGGCAATCGGTGATAATTTGAATTATCATTGCAACAGTTGGAAATTTGTGTAATTTTCAATAGTGATATTTTGAAGTTGATAGGCAGATTTAGCAGAATCGTAGACAAAATTCCAATCGATTGGCTTGTTTCGAATTAAAATTCATCCGCAATTGACAGAGTTATAAGTGGTCAAAACCTGACCACTTTTCGTAACGCGGTGGATTTTGGTTTTTTGAATATGTCGCCGAAAGACTTGGGTGCCTCTCCTTTCGAGCCCTACAGTGAGTGAGCATGACTACTTATCATATCTTGACCAAATCACAACGGTTTGCAGTTCTATTGATCACGTCAACAAGTTGACGACACCCATCATCCTTTCCAGTTGCCACCTGATATTCAAACCTTGACACACTTCGGAGCATTCGTTTGTTGCCATCGATCGGCTTAACACGGCCGCCACCCGCATTTCCTGTACCCGTCCGCACACACACAGCGGTTGAGGTTGAGGGTCGACCAACATTTCCCTTTTCGGTGTCAAATGTCCAAGCGTGCCGGGAATGATCATAACAAAAAAAAACACCCAAAGGTCACACACATACGTGGTCAAGACGCGGCTAAAATTACACGCCGGATTATCCGATTATAACCATCGATTGTCGTCGGTTGCGGTCGGTTTGTGTCAACAGGCGGAAGAAAGGGGGGGGGATACTCTTCAGACAACCAGAAGTCGTTGAACAATGTACAATCGTACATTGCCACAAATTTAATCAAAATCGTATTAACAAAATTAATTCAACTTAAGGACAAGGCTGATAGAATTCATAAATGGCCGTTGTCATGGCTGATCGTAAAATCAGCCACGAAAGCGGCCATTTTTGGATTCCTTTAATGTTGTCCTTAATTCGCAAGGCTTATCAATGTGCATCGAATCAGATTGAATCGTAGGTCATGTCCAATAAAATCAATTTTCCACTACGTTTGAATTGTTTGTCGGTATTTATGTTCGAACACAAACAACAATGATACACATACCGACAAGCATTTCTGACGGCCCGAGCAGTTCCCCGCCGTACAACAAAGTTGCACCGCGTGTGCACCGAACAAAACTTTCATTTTCAAAATATCGTGGAAAATTATAGCAAACCGTCATGCAATTACTTACTGTGTTTGTGTGTGTTTGTTTTTTTTTTCGCCAATTAACGGTCGGATGGTTGCAACATTTAAATCGCTTTAGCCGAAATAAAAAAAATACTCCGCACCACACGGTTCAGTGGCCAGCCATCGCCGAACACGCCCGCAATCCGATCTGCATATTTCCCTCCCCCCTCAGCCCACGAAACGGTGGTTGGTGAAGCAGCGCAGAGATCCGATTTCAAGTGCAATCGAATTATCGCAATTGTTTCATTGGATTCCATACTCCTTTTTTTTCTGTGACGCGCTATGACCTTCAAAACGATAGCCCGTTTACAGTCTTATTGGAAACAGGAAGGTTACCCGAAATCACACCGCAGCTGTGGTGGTGTGATTTACGAGGTGTTACCACCGGTGTGGTAGGCGGCAAATCGTGTGAGGAAGCCCTTTAAACTGGCCCCCTTGGGCTTCCGATTCGGCTGTGCAGGAATGCGTTTCACTTTTAATCCTTCTCTACGGGGGAAAGGCACGGCCGGTTGGTGTTGGAGAGGAGTTGAAAAAACTAAACTATCATGCTCGTAAAATTAAAAAAAAAACATGTTAGACATGCAATTTCGATGCTCACCGGAGCATTCTTCAGGGCGGGGTTTGTGTTTTATGGTTGTTGCACATTTCCAGCCGAGCTCACGGCGGAGAGTACGAAATTTAAAACCTTCGTTCGGTTTTTACCCTAAAGCGGGTGGGTGGTGGTGGAGAGGTGAAGAGACCTACCGCCAACTGGCGATCGCAGCAACAGCGGCCAGAGGCGTAGGGAGGTTTGGAATCGACGAATAAGCATATCCAATCGTTAGAAGTATTCAAAATTTACCAAAATTATTGGTTGATCATCGATGATCACAAAAATTTTCCCAGGAAACGCCTAAATGTATGTACCTCTAATGTGATCATCGATGATCTACCAATGATTTTTTGTGAATTTTGAGCTGCTATAATTGTTTAATTTGGAGCTGCTATAATTGATGACATGCTAAATGATTCATCGAAACTTACCAATTTCCCATACATTTTTGTATGTCTTCTTCTTTTACTCGCATTTCAAGCTTACTGCTTACCGCATATGTGGCAAGTACAATCATACTCTATGCCCAGGGAAGTCGAGAAATTTTCCAACACATTTCCTTTCGTTTCTCCTAGGTATATTATGCTATTGGTTCATTCTTATGTTTATATTTCAACATGATCATGTGACTTCCAAACATACATGATTTGGAACTAATCTGATTCTTAAAGTTTGAAGGAGCCATCCATTTGAAGTGTCTTTATATTGATTTCCACTAGTGTATTACACATTCAATCGGATATCTAGATCAACCATTGTGTCGTGGGTGTGTTTTGATGCTCGAGAAAATGGCATTTAAAGCCATTGTTCACGTTTGGTTGGTCCGCCTATTTCAATTGTCCACCAACGCAAATGTTCGAATCATCAACGATAGCGGTTCACTGTCTCCAAACGAAGTACGATGAAAATTGTCCTGTAGCAATGACCGGTTGAGCAGCACGCGAAAGTCCAACATGGAGAGCAACCGAGGAGAGTCGACTTCACCATTCAGCAAACTTCGCTACGAATGTCACCTGTTGTAGTCTACGTCTTCTTGCAAGGGTGTCCATGTCTAACAGTCTGCATCGATCGGGATAGGCTGGAAGATTTAACGGATCGCGCCAAGGATCATTTGGAGCCCATACAACAGAAGCGGTTTCAAGAAGTGATGGCACCAGCGCACAATACAAAGACTTGAAGCAGTAAGGATCAGCTAAATCCTTCGCTATTTTCGAAATAAAGCTAAGCTGTCGATTTGCTTTGGAAATTATCGAAGTATAATGAGACTTGAACGTCAATCCGAGATTAGTAATCTCTTCAACCCTTTAAAGGAGAGTACCGTTGATGTGGTTATAATTAACTTGTTCCGATGGCACCAGTCGACAAACAGAACGACATGCTCGAAAAATCTTTTCCTTTCGGAACCAAACGAACCACATCATACGGTGAAGTAAGATCCAGACAACGAGCCACAATTTCCTGCACATCATCGGAGGAGATGAGAGGCTGGAACCCCGATGAATACAACCTGGATCTGGGGGGGGGGGGGGAGCTGAAGCAGGCACAATAGAGCCGATGAACAGATCGCTGAGATCGATCGTTCTAGTACCGCGATCCGAAGCCAAAGATGTCGAGTCGTACTAGCACCGTTCCACACGGGGGCGATTCGCGCCAGCTATAGACCATGCACGGAGCGAACATGTGAGCAATTTGTCTTCGTCACCGTTGGTACCGGGTTTGAATGGTTACGACAACATCTCGATCATGGATGGTATGATGTGATATGAAGAGCTCGATGGCCTTAGAGTGACAACTTTTGCTTACTGGCTTACTCAGGCCCCTCCACGTTCAAGACTCGTTAATCGCTCTTGCAATATAAGGAGCTTGTTTGCCTAGTGGCAAACGTTTTTGCTTACTGAGCAGAAGACCGTGGGTCCAATCCTTCGCGTAAGAGGATCGTTAGGATATCAATTCAGTCCTATATAGCGGGTATCACGTAAACGCATTCCTATCCATTCCTTTATTGACCTACGTTCGGGCGCGGCCGGCGCTGTTGTTGTCTAGTTTGAGATCATAAGTTTTTACACATTGAGGATGAATGCTAGTCCTGAGCATCGTCTATTGGTTCTCTGTGTAATTATTACAGCTGATCTGGCAATAACAGAGTAGCATCCGCGGGCGGTCAATCACGCTCACGCTCAGATAGCGTTTAATACGACTATCCAGCTCCAACCGGCAATCAGTGCAAATCAATATCGCCTTTCCTTGAGAGAATAGGTCTTTGTTGGCACGATGATTGAAGGCTCGATATCATTCACATTCAATTGCGTTTTCTTTGCACTACTTCTTCGCCATCGTTGCCTGTTGTGATCCGTTGGAAACAGTAGCGGAAAGGTAATGGCTGTTGTTTTCGTTTGATTGCTGAGCAATCGAGCAGATTTCTTTCCTGAATTTCAGGGGCTAATCAGTCAATTTTTGATTAATCCTAAATGAAACAATAGTTGCGAATTTTAAACGGAATTTACGCAACAAAAAACATCAAAATTCTTAACAGAATGCTAGACTATTTCCATACTGGGCTATTTAGTGTTTAATGATATCCGTTGCACACAGTGTCCATTGATTTCTCACCTGCAAGAAAGAAAACGAGAAAAGAAATAGTATTAGTACAAGCAAAACAAATTTCTCTTACATCCAATGTAAGGTTGTCATTTATTACATGCTCTGCATGTGTTTGATACAACAAATGTAATAATGGCAGCTCTTGCAATCAAGTTTTTCTAGAATGCATATTTTTGTACAAAACCTTCGCGAGATGATTTTCTAGACGCAATGTATTTGGGGAAACAAACTTTGTTCGACATGTAAGCTAACATCAAAATTACATGATTATTTAACCCTTTCGAGCCCACGTGGTCACGATCTATGATTGGTTGCATGAAATCGAAAATAACAGATAGCTACATACTTCATTAAGTAAAGTTGAAGTTGTGGGTTTTAACTATACAATACTGGAAACATATGAAAGCACCAGTTTAAAGCCATATTCAAAGGCCCAGATCTCCAATACACAGTGACGTCGCGTAACCTCACTTTTGTCCTGTGTGTAGGAACCGGAACCCAAGCCTGTTCCACTCTTCAGTACCGATTCATAGTCTATTATGTCCCATCTAATTCACCTGCCTTCCTGCAACTCACGTCCGTACGTTCTCTGTCAAAAACTGTACACTCCTATAGCAAGTTACTCAAATCTGAGCAACCAACACTCTAAACATAAAACGATCAAATTAGTCCTAGTATCAACCCTGCACTGTATACCAACTTTAGAAACGTGATATCTAGCAATAATTACATTCAAATCGATTGCAAAATGCACAGCATCTTCCTATCCATTGCCAGTAATATTTGGAGATATGTGAACGTTTTGAGAACTGGTGCGCAGGTAGATTGAGGTTATTTTTTTTTCCTCTGTTCGGGACCTAACACTACTGCGACCAGTAATTTGATCTATTGTAGTATTTCCCGTGTCCTTAGTTTAGTGCATGTCGTATTACTCCATCACTATTGAGAAATGATGAAGTATTCGTTTTTTTTACAGTTGTCATTCTTGCAGTTATAGGATCCGACTCTAATTGAAAGGTCCCGCTATTTATACCCTTCGGAGTGTTGGAACATCCTCCAAAGGCGCGCCCCTTTGTCAGTCAAAATCGGATTCCTTAGCAATACAATTAAGGAATAACACTGATAATGACCATGCATCAGAACCCTAGTCTTAACCACTTCAAACTAGGGAACAACGAATTGAAGATTAGGAATCACATAGGTGAAGACTAACTAACTCATTTTTTCCTTGTTTCAAGATCATCCTCGGTTGACATAGCCGAGTCTTGTCACTATCAACAAGGCATAAAAAGTAACAAGGACTAAGATGTGTTCCTTTGATTACTGAAAATCCTGTTCCCCTAGTTTGAAGTAGTCAGGACTTGGAATCAGTGGTAAATCTTACATCCCGTAACTCACCACGAAAAGGTGATCTACCCACGTTAAGGGTTAGGTAAGGTTAGGGCGATGCCACTGCGAATACAGACTTGAATCTGGATAACGTCAACACCTGTAGCACCGGAACATGCATTATAGCCAATTTGTCAATTAAATGAAAATTTGCTTGAAAGCAACGTGTTCTCAGTTCTCCAAAATGTCCTGGAGTTTAGATTATTTGATCTACTGAATCAACCGAGGCCTACACGATGTCCTCAGCGACAATACCTCCCCTAACATGTAAATAGAGTTTTTACACATAATTTAATCTATAATTTGCTCAATGTTCTCCAAATTATCCTGGAGCTCAGATCAAATGTTCTACCAGATCAACCATGACTGATACAAGGCGCTTAATAACGAAGCATCGCCAAACAAGTTCATACTTAAGATTTAATTTCATGTATGATGATCAAATAATCTGAACTACAGGACAATTAGGAGAACCTAGAACATCCTATACACAATTAGATGAAACGTAAATGATGGCATGGGATGAGGTAAGTATTGTCAAAAGTTCTGCAAGATTGAAAAACTATTAAATATAATATACAAACTCAACTTTTAGGCGTACTTTTGGAAACAGTTGGAGCTGGAGTATGGCCAAATAAATCTCCACATCAAGCATATTAAGAACACAAACATTAAAGTCTGAATACGACAGAGCGGCACACGGGAGAACCGGGAGGGCCCGCATCAGGCAGAGATATCCCAACAGCCGAAAGGAATTTAAGATCATCACCCAGCATGTCGCGTATGCTTTTTAATAGCCCGTGGCGTTCCCGCAGGTTTTGATACTGAGGGCATGCGCATAGAATGTGCTCGATTGAGGCTGGTCGCAAGTCCTGTGGAACGGCGTTCCACCGAAATTGTGCGAGATCTTGCTGTGACCGCCAGTCCTCAAACGCGACGCTATCTTTTGATTCCGCTGGTTCAACGGTTCTATCCATTTCCTCGTCGTCCCTTTGGTCCGTTTGATGAAGAGGAATCCGGATCCCAAGTTTCCCATACTTTGCTCACGATCCACCGCTTGACATCGTGTAACGGTACTTCGTTGGTAACGCGAGGGGCAGATGGTCCTTGCCCAGCTAGAAAGCCAGCTTCAGAGTTGCCTGGTAATCCGCAGTGCACCGGAACTCAGCAGAATACAGTGTTTGGTGGCGCGGACTTCATTGTCGCCTGTACCCAGGGATGAGTCGGGGCTTCGGATGTCAGGGCTTGTTTGACGCTGTGCGAATCTGTGAGGACCAGGATCGCTCGGTCCAAGGGCGTTGTAGCAGCGATAAAGATGGCAGCAGCTTCAGGAGAGAGGACAGAACATAGCGGCGGTAAGCTGCAGCTGGTTAGTGTGATTTTTCCGACTAGATCGATACCGATCCCGGCCCGTTGCAGATGAAGTTTAAAGGGGATATAAATATCATAAACTATAATAATTATAATCTAAAGATCGATAAAAATCTTGTCCACTCACATCTGTTCCTCTACTATGCCCTGAAGACAAAAACCCTAGAGACATCATGGTTTTGGGTAACTGTTACACTATTGCTTCAACTGGAGAGCTAACCAAGCAAACATTTGTGCTTACATTACACTTATAGAGTCGCCGAAAAAAAAAATTTTTATAAAGCAACACCCTTGTTTATTTGCAAACATTATTTATAGAAGATAAATTTTAAACGCAGCTTCTGATGTAATTGTTACTTGTTCAGAAATATATTTCAATAGCAAGAACACCATCATCATCAGTATTATCAACATGATCGATAATAGCCTAACCATCTTTTGAAATCAGGGAGCAAATTTAGGAAAACATTACATTCGTCTCCCGTCTCTTCATGCTGCCTCCCCAGTCCTTATCGATTCCACTAGCAAACAGTCGAAATTGAAAGTTGCGTAGCAATTCCAGTCTCTTGCTGCTTCGAATCCGTTTCAAAACATTCGAACTGTCAGAAATACCGGGTTTCCAAGCATACCCAAATATTCACTATTTACTAAAAAATACAGTCCACTCAACGATCGGCACTGCCGGCACACTTAAAGCACACTGTGAAAAATAGAAGCCTAATGATTTTTTTTCTAATATTCTGCCTTTTCACTGGCACTCTACACACTTATTTTGCGCCAACTTTTTTCTCAGTGTGCCACAGCTGTGCTGACAGTACTGAGAAGTCATTGAACTGACTTTTGTTTGCTTGTGAATAATGCCTTTTGTGGCAACCCGGTATTTTAACAGCTCTTGTTTTTGTTTTGTTTTTCAATGTTAACAAAAACGACACGGACTCCAGTTGGGACTACACGTTGGAAGCAGCCGTCTCCAAGGATGCCTGCAACGGACGAGCCCCGTTTCTAGACGATCTTACCATCTTCGGCGGAAAGCCGACCCCGTACAACGACCGTCAATCTTTTGTCATGGTCCTAAACCAGCCCTTCTGGGAGCCGGCCGCGGAAACGGATTTGCACCGAATTTTTCACCGCTCGAGTATCATCCGTCGGAAAACTGGAAACCAACACCGGCCGGAACACACATCGGACTGATGAAGGACGCACCGCTGACCCGAAATGGACCAGCAAACTTCATTCAACCGGTACAGCAACAGGGCGCAGTGATGATGGTCTACGGACTCGATAACAACACAGCCAACACCGATAAGCTGCTCAATCTGTTCTGCCGTTACGGAAATGTCAGGATAAAGTTCCTGAAGAGCAAAGAGTGTACCACCATGGTCCAGATGGGAGACGCCATCGCAGTCGAACCAGTTGAACGCAGCATACAGCACTTGAACAACATTCCAGTCGGAAATGATGGTAGCAAAATTCAGATTGCATTTTCCAAGCAGAACTACTACAGAACTAGAGTCCACCAACCTCTACACCCTGCCGGACAATTCGATCAGCTTCAAGGACTACAGCGCCTCCAAGAACAATCGCTTCCTTTCGTTAACCCAAGCCAGCAAAAATCGCTTTCTGCCACCGAGCAAGATTCTCTGGACAAACTGGGCCTCTATAAGGCGATCAAGGATAGCCGCTGGGGAAAACTGCCGCGGATGTTGCAATCGTTGGAACGGACTCACGATATCGATGCCGTTTGTATGATTCGGTTCTACAAAATTTTGGCAAGCAAGATTGTTGGCAATGAAATTGACAATAGCGTGAAGCTAGTCATCGATCTGGCACAGGAAAAGCTGTTCCGGGGTTCGTAATACGCTGCCGAGATCAACAATGGCGCTACCTGTTAGCGAGCAGGTTCGAGATGGCCAAGGACAGAAGAAACGTGACAAATCGTTTAGGTTGCTTACATAGGCGAATTTGAAGATGGAGGCATTGCACAATGTGTGACGAAAGTGTTCCTGCGCCAATGTTGCTACTCCCACCACCACTGGTGTCTTCAGCTACCGCCACAATCAGTTTTACCACCGGAACGACTCCGGTTGGGCAACAGTCATCGAAAGCCACCATGCCGCAACTGGTTGTGGAGTAGTAGAGGTTACGGTTGCATCCGTTTCTCTTCCTTTCTTGCGTCATCTCCAACACGAAGCTTAACCTATACATATTTTAGAAGAAAGCATCATTAAGGTTCAATTTACTTTGATGCATTTTAAAAAAAATTCAAATGCAGTTTTTTTCGACGCATTATTTTAGATTGCAAAAAGCTCGCGTCATTTTGTGTCAAATATCAAAGGAAATCGAATAGTGCGAGCTTTTTGCAATCTGAAATAATGCGTCGAAAAAAACTGCTTTTGAAATTTTCCAAAATCATCAAAGTAAATTGAACCTTAAAACCATTGAAACATTTTTTTTTTAAATATATAAACAACATTCAACAAGCACCTCGCGTGATGATTTCTTTGTCGAAACCCGATAGGATAATACCGAAGACAACAAATCAAGAAGACTGGCAACTCTTCCATTTTCTCATACGAACGCTATGAGACAGATACAATTGCGTCATCTGCCGCTCGAAGGGTAAATGCTTCAAACGAATTTGAAAGCAAAGATTACATCCTCAAAAGAAAGGTTTGTGTATTTGGCCATTGTATCTGCCGCTTGGATTTCTGGCAAAGTTCCACCAGCAGTACACCGGGATGAATTTGCCAAAATCTTTGCTGCAGTTTTCTACGATGAAATGGCCGTTGTATAATTGGGCGATAAATTACTGCTCGGTTTCACGACGAGTCACTCCGATCGTCCTGATAGCTTGAAAGTTTTGATTTGACCTTCCGAACATTAGTCCGTTAGCTATTCTCGTCATTTCCAGCGCAGTACCGATTGCCCTGGTTTTGATGTATTTACGGCAGCTGATGGTGTACTGCTTCGGACAGGCATTAGGATGTGCGCTGCTGGGAAATCCAACTCGGTTTTGGGGAACCTATGGCATGTCTTGACCGAAAACTCGCGGTTGAGTTTATCCACATCCAACGCAAAATTGCAATGTGTCAACAACAATGATCAGGCGCAGCAGTAGTGCAGTGTTGCAAGTTACTTCAAAGATAAAAAAAAATCTATCCATGGGTGCCAAACAGTGCCAATGAGTGTACCCAGGTGTGCCCAACTGTATTTTTGGCACACCTGTGCGGGTATTCCCTTAAAATAATTCTCAGGATTCCTTTGGAACTTTACCCTCAATATTCGATTCCCTTGATATTTTTCACGGATCCTGGGATCTTCACAATCGAATTGCAATTTTCCACAGAGCTACTTAAAAATTCTTCTCTAAATCTGAACTCACACAAGTGACTTGGAGTGAAAGTCTAAAACTTCAATTTTTTCTGACATTCTAAAATCAAAAATTCCTTCGAAACAAACAATGTTGGTCTAAGAGTCTTAACATTTTTCAAAGGGTTAAACATCTTATTTGTCATCGAAATTCACGGGTTGTTCCCGGAGACTTCGGATTCCCGGCTTTATCCCGATTGCTCGGTTCACTGGTCACCCTGCTCATCCCACACCTTCCCCATATCATGTGATCGACTCTCCACAAATGAGAGGGCGAAATATATCGTCAGATAGGCGCAAAACTGGCACAACTCAAAATCTGTGAATTTTCACAATCAGCGCACTATGGGCAAAAATGGGTCCAAAATTACCCAAAATTCAATATCTCAACAGCACGCTAAATTCCGGCCGTGAAAAACGACTTTTCCGAAGGGAAATCGTCCGGGGAATCGATTGCACGTGGTCCCATAGACCGGAGAGCCTTGTAGGTATGTGTTTTGGACCATTTTACCTCATTTTCACCTACTTTTTGGAGGAAATGTTTTTTCACAGCTCTATTTTTCGTAAAACATAAGCACTTTATGCATGGTTTTAGAATACTATGTCTTTAAACAACAGTTCATGAGATATTAGGGGAATACGGGGTACACTTTATAAGGGAGTAAGGGGTAAAAGTGAACCCTCGCTAAATTTATTTTAATTCATATAAATGTTGAACGATGCGATTGTTTGAATGACCCCAAAGGTTGCCTGCAATAATAAGATTTTTTTTTTCGAAATTTTAAGGTTAATTGGGGTTAAATAAGTTTTAATTTACTGCTATCTGTTTTAAAAGAGTTTTCACTTTTTTTTTGTCTGTATACAGCAAAACGATATAGTGGTTCTCAGAATTTTGTAAAAATTGGTAGTTTTGATCCTTATCGCAACATAATAGACCCATATTTTGTATTTTGTCATTAGGGTGACTATTTATATATTAGGGAGGTAAAAAAAATTTTTTTTTTTCGTTTATTTTCAAAAATTTATAGTATTTGAACTGTTTGGCTGATGACGGAACTCAAAATACCAAATGAAAGTTAATTAAATAAAATTTTCAGAAAAAAATATTATGATATTTAAAAGAGTTGATTTTGTATTAAAAAACATTGATTTTATTTTCACATTGACCCCTTACTCCCCTATACAGTGTACAACGTATTCCCCTAATATCTCATGAACTGTTGTTTAAAAACATAGTATTCTAAAACCATGCATAAAGTGCTTATGTTTTACGAAAAATAGAGCTGTGAAAAAACATTTCCTCCAAAAAGTAGGGGAAAATGGGGTAAAATGGTCTAAAACACATACCTACAAAGCTCTCCGGTATATGGGACCACGTGCAATCGATTCCCTTCGGAAAAGTTGTTTTTCATGGCCGGAATTCAGCGTGCTGTTGAGATATTGAATTTTGGGTAATTTTGGACCCATTTTTGCCCATAGTGCAGCGTTTGAAAATTGGGGTTCAAAGAACCTTCTGCATTGTGTGTTTCAGTTTCAATTTTATGAATCTTTTCTTTTCCATTGGACTGCATTGAGTGTGTTCCATTCATTCTTACAAATATCAGATCAAAAAAATAAACAGCCCAACAATTTCTACTGCTATTTATTTGCCCAGTTTCTGTTAAACAACACGCTAAAGGACAACAAAATTGCATATTTATAGGGGCAAAGGCATATCTACCTATAACTTTCGATTATTCACTAATTTCAAAATGGGTTGTTGTGAGATGAAACTGCACACTATTTGCCGTCAATTGCCACCAAAATCTCAAAAATGCAAAATTTCGTCTTGTGACCGTATTGCATGAAACCCATGATGTATAGAAAATAGCCAGTCAGTCAGATGAGCCACTCATTACACCGTCCGCTGCGAGGAAGTTTTTGTGCACTCATTAGGTTCTGTACAACATCTGGCTGCAGCTTCTTCTGGAAACCCACTTTTTCTTCAAGTCTTCCTCAGATTTGACCTCCTTGGGATGCTTCCGTAGTGCCTACTTCATAATAGCTCAGTATTTTTCGATGGGCCTTAGATCCGGTGCCGGGGGGGGGGGGGAGGGGGCTGTGGATTAGTTTATTAACGTCTCTTTAAACTGTTCCGCTGGTAGAGGAGAATTTAGTTCATTCGAGACGGTATTCAAACAAGAGCTTTTTCATCATCGTCCCCCATTTGATCGCTTTCCCACCATGGTCTTTAGGACCTTAAAGACTACCCTCTTGTCGAAAAGAAGTGAAGTTGCTATACAAGTCATTTTCTTTCCAATGCCACTTCAATTTACTTATGCTTATATCATATCGTATAAGTCAACCGCCCGCAAGAAATTGAGTACAGTCTGTTCTGTACTCCTGTCGTTGTATAATACTTCACGAATTGAACAAACGACACCCATTTCTTCCATCAATTGTGCTCGAGCCGGGCACTCCACTAATAGATGATTTACATCTAACACCGCACCGCAACCTTGGTAGTAGGCCACTCTGCCGCTAAAACGGGGTCCATGAGTGAGCCGTGTATGACCAATCCTCAGCCGAGTCAGAACTTTCTGATCTCGAGAATTAGGTGCATCTTTCTACTCTTGTGTAGTATTCTTGATTCTACGCAGGAATGCATCCCGGTTGTTATGCCAAGATATATTCCATGCGAATCACGAGATTTGCTTCATGTCTTTGGGTATGAAAGTGACCCCGTTGGCTTCGTACCACTCAAGGACAACATTTGAATAGTGGCACGAAGCTAGATCCGGCGAAAACACGTGGTGCTTTAACAGACGAAGCAGATGCTTCTGTAGACACTCTTTGAGGTAGATCTCCCCGTTTACAGTCCCGGTAGTCACGAACGACGCACTCCGTTTGCCACATGAGCAGATCACTTGCCAAATCATGTATTTCTTGGCAAACTTTGAAAGTTTCTGCTTCCTTACTTCCTCCGGAACAACAAATTTGTGCTGGGCGGTGAAGAACAGTAGCCCCGGAAGCTGCCTGGAGTCCGCCTTGAAGTAAGTCTCATCATCCATGATGAGACAATGTGGTTTCGTCAGCATCTAGGTGTACAGTTTCCGGGCCCATGACTTTCCCACCGTATTTTGCCGTTCGTCACGATTTGGAGCCTTCTGCAGTTTGTATGTATGCAGTCACTCTCGGTCCTTGGCTCTCTGAACGAAAGACTTGGACAAATTCAAATTTTTGGCCACATCCTTGACCGAAGCATTGGGATTCCACCTTAAACGCTTTCAAGACACGCTTGTGATCCTGATCACTAATAGAACATCCAACCTGACCGACTTTCTCCTTCCGTTTGATGCTCAGAGTTTCGTAGTAACGTTTAATCACACGACTCACCGTTGACTGCACGATTCCGAGTTGTTTTCCGATCTCCCTATGAGAGAGTTGAGGATTTCCCAGGTGCTTACGCAAAATCAATTCGCGGCGTTGCTTTTCGGGTGACGCCATTTTGTTCAACTTTCGAAAAACTGACAGCGATGAAAATACAGTGTAAACAATACACTCTAAACTACTTCTGCCTCTCCCCCCCCCCCTTATTTTTTTCTACAGCGTTTTTTCCGTGATGCTATTTGATGTGGGACACCCTTTATTTGGATTTTCATTTCATCTATAAATGACAAATCTATGAGCGTTCAAAACCTAACACCTTTTAGTGACGGTCGATTTACCCTCTGTCAGGGCTGGAAAGCGCCTCAGAGCGTTTGCAAAGCAACTTTGTGTGGTTCTCCCATTTGCTTCGCCTACTCTTTTCCAACTAATCTTTGAGAAAGCGATCCACCAATGAGCGGTACACACCGTGCGGCGCAGGGAGCGAATATTAATACAACAAGCGCTAATGGCTTCCTTCAGTTCTTTTCAGGCTTTGCTTACCACGGCTGCATACATAGGAGATGAAGAAGTGCCATAACGAAGAAGAATTTAGTCTTTTGGCTGGGTTTCCCTATTGCAACCCAACACTGAGTGGTGCTCTTTGTGTCAGAGCCGTCGGAGCGATGGCTACACATTGAGTTTTCGTTATTTCTGGGTGTGTGTGTCTGTCTTCTCTTCTCCGCTTATTTACACTTACGCAGGGTGAAAGGCAAGCAAACTTTGTGTTTGCTTGATTCTCACTTTGTTTATTTCAGCAAATCAATACATTGCGCGCATTGAGAGATTAGATGACAGCCCTGCCCCCTGTACTTTTCCGTAATAATATTGGTGCGTCCTCATGAAATGTCTCAAAGTGGGCCGTAATCAACAAAAAAATTGAGAACTGCTGCTCTAAATGTCATCCAAGTTATCAACATCCGCATGGGCGATCCCCACACACACCCCTGACTTCGTAGTGTACATCCGAGCAAAATTCTGTGCGATATTGTTTTCCACAACCAACAGTGTGTGGGGTTAGAGCAGCACCCACCCGTTCACCATTATTGGTGTTTGATACCTCTTGCTTCCTAGCTTCGGAAAGCTCAAAGGAGCGGCCATTCCAGCAGGAGGAGGCGGGTGAGGTGATGCGGCAGCACGTTGCAACATTCCTATCAGCTGTTGTTGTTGTCGGTTGGTCGTTGGGCGATGGTATGCTGCTTCTTGCGTGCACTCAATGCCATTGTTTTGCTTTGGTCGTGTGGTCAGTCACAGATCTTCGAGCGGAGAATGGACATTGAAGAAATGCTCCTTCATCGTCGTACAGCAAAAACCATGAGTGAGAGCGATTTGTTTTCATTCGCACGCCCACCCAGTCGGAACACTATAAACAGTACGCTTCGGTGGGTGAGTGTGTTTGTGTTTGTCGGTGTGTGGGATGGATATTGTTACTTTTACTGCCGCAGCATATTGCAGAAATTTTGCAACAACTTTTTGGCTATTGAGGCTGTGATCTATTATTTTCTGTGCTCGAAAATTCCTGTGCTTTAGATCAATCGGTTTTCGAACAGAACTCAGCCACGGTTGTCAAAATTTAACTTCTTGTCTGTCAGAAATAACCACGATCGGATAGCAGGGTTAATCGATAACATTCCATCTGCCAAATTGTAACCAAAAGTTTAAAAAATCCACCATGGTTCAGAGCCTGAGGCTGTGTTCCATTTGGTGAATTTTCACTTAAATTTGACAGATGGAAACTCTGCTATTCCACCAGACTTATTTCTGACGGCCAAGATCTAAATTTTGACAAACACATTCTCGAAAATCAGCCAATCAACAACAGAGGGATTTCCGAAGCGTCAAGTTTAAGTGAAAATTCACCAAATGGAACACAACCTGAATATTTGTTTTGAATGTTTATTCCACGATCAGTTGATAATCCAAAAAAACAGCTACCACACTCGATCAGAAGAAGTGTTGTTGGATGCAACTACCAAACCTTACGGTATTAAATTATTCATAATGATTTACATAAATTTCTGGCCTTCTTGCATGCGGAACACAACGAATGGTAGCCATTTGGTACACCTAAGTGCACGACCAAGTCAACAACATTAAGCCAATTGTAACGACCCCTGATAAGGGAGAAAACCGGATCCCTGCTATTTACATTTCATTTCCAAAACTAATAAAAACAACGCAAGCTTGTTTCTCCACCTTTTTTTTTGTCCGTTTTTGGTTTCAGCAATGACACAAAGCAACCAATTCTTTCGCATGGTACAGCGCAGCTGTCATCCGACACCCCACCACCGGTCACCCCTCTCTAACCAGCATGTGGAGCCCGGCCGGAGATAAGCATTTTGTCGCATCGCCCGCTCGGCTCGGGTTGTTCGTGTCAGCGCCGATGAGTGATGATGATGTCACACATCGACGACCGGCAACAAGGAAATTGCCTCCGGAAAAGGTGTCGCCGGGAGTGGACATCTGAAGAATTGCTATAGCGCAGCAGCGTGGCAAATGCCTAAGTTAAGTTCTATGTCGTAGCAGCAGCTTCGGGCAATTACAACCGGCGAGGCATGACGTGAATAATCAAACAGCCCTCAACCAACCAAGCCCAAACATCATCATCTTCTACGTCTTCTACGCTTCTTGGACGACAACGACGAACGGTACGTACACCGAACCAAATGGTGGTTTATAACCAGTATAATGACATCATTCTTCCCGCATTGTATGTACTACCTATACTTTTATCGCAGCGAGGCATCGCACAGCTGCCAGTCCTAAGGTGACGACGTGGCCAATGGTTTAATTAAGAAACAAATATATCGAAACTGCACCCAAGCATTGGCTGAGCTGTGTTATTCAAATTGAAGCACTGACCTCTTGCGGCGTTCTCACTGACTAAAATATCAAGCGACAAGGAATGCTACTTAGCCTAAGCTGAGTAAATGCCGCTCAACTTGGAATTACATAAGGAATGCATGCAACGTATTTGGAATGGAAGTTGGTGGGTAAACTTTAAGAAGCACTTAGCACCTGCTCGACTACTAACTTAGTAATGCCGGCGAAGACATGTTACTTTCTCAAACGGTAACTGCGACCGTATCGCCATGGCGGGGGTGACCGAGGGAACTTTTCCCACGATCCCACTGGGCATCCACGTTGAACAATGGCGACTTGGCGCGTTGCACGTTAAGAAGATGATGTGACTCAGGAGTGATGGTTCAAAAAACCGGGGATGAAGTGCTTTGTTTGTTGTTGTTCCTTTTCGGTACAGTTTGGGTTAACTCCATATCCCGAAATTATCGTCCACGTCCAAGTGCGTTGTTATTGATGGTGCAGAGGTTTCCAAATGGCAACGAATTCGACCTGCACAGTGGGCCGGACAGACTCGCAAAAAAACCCTAATTGATCCACCTACGAGTATAATGAAGGGGTAGGATTAGTAAATTCCAATTGATTCCACTACCTGGCTTCCTCGTATGTCGTCGTTCAACGCAGTAAAGGATTAAACTCCCTTTGAATCCGGTAATCCTTGCTGGTTCGAAGATATCAAGCTGAATATTGCATTAGGTCCTAAGTAACATTGATCGATTCTCTTCGTCGACTTTCTCTTTCGTTAATAACTTGAGCACATAACCGTTTCTTGTTGTGTTTGTCGTATGAGATGCTAGATAAAAGCTGCTTTTATCGATCTGTGATACAAAGAGAAATTCGACGAAGAGAATCTGTCAATGCTACTTAGGAACTAATGCAATGTTCAGCTTGATATATATCCATTCCTTAGCTTTTCACGTTTTGCTGAATCGAACAGTCTGCATCCGATGAAACTTTTGTGAAGTTTCCGCTGAACTTTTGTGAAGTTTCCGCTGAACTTCTGTGAAGTTTCCGCTGAATTTCTGTAAAGTTTCCGCTCAACTTCTGTGAAGTTTCCGCTGAACTATTGTGAAGTTTCCGCTGAAGTTTTGTGAAGTATCCGCTGAATTTTTAAGAGGTTTCCGCTGAACTTATATGAAGTTTCCGCTGAACTTTTATGAAGTTTCCACTGAACTTATGTGAAGCATCTCCTGAATTTATGTGAAGTTTCCGCTGAAATTCGATGAAATTTCCACTGAACATTTGTGAAGTTTCCGCTGAATTTCTGTAAAGTTTCCGCTTAACTTCTGTGAAGTGTCCGCTGAACTTATGTAAAGTTTCCGCTGAACTTCTGTGAAGTTTCCACTGAACTTTCATGAAGTTTCCGCTGTGCTTCTGTGAAGCATCTTCTGAACTTCTGTGAAATTACCGCTGAACTTCTGTGAAGTTTCCACTGAATTTTTGTCAAGCTTCCGCTGAACTTCTGTGAAATTTCCGCTGAGCTTCTGTGAAGCATCTTCTGAACTTCTGTGAAATTACCGCTGAACTTCTGTGAAGTTTCCGCTAAAATTCGATGAAATTTCCCCTGAAATTCTGTGAAGATTCCGCTGAACTTTTGTGAAGTATCCACTGAATTTTTGAGAAATTTTCGCTGAACTTCTGTGAAGCATCTCCTGAATGTATGTGAAGTTTCCGCTGAACTTCTGTGAAGCATCTCCTGAACTTATGTGAAGTCTCCGCTGAAATTTCCACTGAACATTTGTAAAATTTGCGCTGAACTTCTGTGAAGTTACCGCTGAACTTTTATGAAGTTTTCGCTGAACTTTTGTGAAGTTTCTGCTCAACTTCTGTGAAGTTTCCACCGAATTTCTGTGAAGTTTCCATTGAACTTCTGTGAAGTTTCCGCTGAACTTTTGTGAAGTATCCACTGAATTTTTGAGAAGTTTCCGCTGAACTTCTGTGAAGCATCTCCTGAATTTATGTGAAGTTTCCGCTGAACTTCTGTGAAACATCTCCTGAATTTATGTGAAGTCTCCGCTGAAATTTCCACTGAACTTTTGTAAAATTTGCGCCGAACTTCTGTTAAGTTTCCGCTGAACTTTTATGAAGTTTTCGCTGAACTTTTGTGAAGTTTCTGCTCAACTTCTGTGAAGTTCCCACCGAATTTCTGTGAAGTTTCCATTGAACTTCTGTGAAGTTTCCGCTGAACTTTTGTGAAGTTTCCGCTGATTTTTTGTGAAGTTTCCGCTGAACTTCTGTGAAGTATCCACTGAATTTTTGAGAAGTTTCCGCTGAACTTCTGTGAAGCATCTCCTGAATTTATTTGAAGTCTCCGCTGAAATTCGATGAAATTTCCACTGAACTTTTGTGAAGTTTCCGTTGAATTTTTATGAAGTTTCCACTGAACTTCTGTGAAGTTTTCAATGAACTTCTGTGAAGTTTTCACTGAACTTCTGTGAAGTTTCTGCTCAACTTCTGAGAAGTTTCCGCTGAACTTCTGTGAAGTTTTCACTGAACTTCTGTGAAGTTTCCGCTGAACTTCTGTGAAGTTTTCAATGAACTTCTGTGAAGTTTTCACTGAACTTCTGTGAAGTTTCTGCTCAACTTCTGAGAAGTTTCCGCTGAACTTCTGTGAAGTTTTCACTGAACTTCTGTGAAGTTTCCGCTGAACTTCTGTGAAGTTTTCACTGAACTTCTGTCAAGTTTCCACTGAACTTCTGTGAGGTTTCCGCTGAACTTCTGTGAAGCATCTCCTGAATTTATGTGAAGTTTCTGCTGAAATTCAATGAAATTTCCACTGAACTTTTGTGAAGTTTCCAATGAATTTCTGTGAAGTTTCCGCTGAACTTCTGTGAAGTTTCCGCTGAACTTCTTTGAAGTTTCCGCTGAACTTTTGTGAAGTTTCCGCTGAACTTCTGTGAAGTTTTCGCTGAACTTTTGTGAAGTTTCTGCTCAACTTCTGTGAAGTTTCCGCTGAACTTTTGTGAAGTTTCCACTGAACTTCTGTGAAGTTTCCGCTGATCTTCTGTGAAGCATCTCCTGAATTTATGTGAAGTTTCCGCTGAAATTCGATGAAATTTCCACTGAACTTTTGTGAAGTTTCCGATGAACTTCTGTAAAGTTTCCGCTGAACTGCTGTGAAATTACCGCTGAACTTCTGTGAAGTTTCCGCTCAACTTCTGTGAAGTTCCCGCTCAACTTCTGTGAAGTTTACACTGAATTTCTGTGAAGTTTCCGCTGAACTTCTATGAAATTTCCGCCGAATTTCTGTGAAGTTTCCATTGAAATTCTGTGAAGTTTCCGCTGATTTTTTGAGAAGTTTCCGCTGAACTTCTGTGAAGCATCTCCTGAATTTATGTGAAGTCTCCGCTGAAATTTCCACTGAACTTTTGTGAAGTTTTCGCTGAATTTTTATGAAGTTTCCTCTGAACTTCTGTAAAATTTGCACTGAACTTCTGTGAAGTTTCCGCTGAACTTTTATGAATTTTTCGCTGAACTTTTGAGAAGTTTCTGCTCAACTTCTGTGAAGTTTCCGCCGAATTTCTGTGAAGTTTCCGCTGAACTTTTGTGAAGTTTCCGCTGATTTTTTGTGAAGTTTCCGCTGAACTTCTGTGAAGATCCACTGAATTTTTGAGAAGCTGAACTTCTGTGAAGCATGTCCTGAATTTATGTGAAGTCTCCGCTGAAATTCGATGAAATTTCCACTGAACTTTTGTGAAGTTTCCGATGAATTTTTATGAAGTTTCCACTGAACTTCTGTAAAATTTGCGCTGAACTTCTGTGAAGCTTCCGCTGAACTTTTATGAAGTTTTCGCTGAACTTTTGTGAAGTTTCTGCTCAACTTCTGTGAAGTTACCGCTGAACTTCTGTGACGTTTGCACTGAAATTCGATGAAATTTCCGCTATACTTCTGTAGTTTTCGCTGAACTTCTGTAAAGTTTCCGCTGAACTTTTGTGAAGTTTCTTCTGAACTTCTTCGAAGATTCCTCTGAACTTCTTTAAAGTTTCTTCAGAACTTCTTTGAAGTTGCTTCTGAACTTATTCGAAGATTCTTCTGAAATTCTTCTTAACTCCGTCGAAATTTCTGCTGAACTTCCTCGAAGTTTCTTCTGAACTTCTTTTGAACTTCTTTGAATTTTCTTCTACACTTCGTCGAAATTTATTTTGAACTTCATTGAAGTATCTTCTTAACTTCTTCTGAACTTGGTCTAAATTTCTTTTGAACTTCGTCAAAGTTTCTTCTGAACTTATTTGAAGTATCTTCTAAACTTCTTAGAAGTTTCTTCTGAACTTCGTCGAAGTTTCTTTTGAACTTCGTCGAAATTTCTTCCTAACTTCGTCGAAGTTTCTTCTGAACTTCTTCGAAGATTCTTCTTAACTTCTTAGAAGTTGCTTCTAAACTTCGTCAAAGTTTCTTATGAACTTAAGTTGCTTCTGAACTTCATCGAAGATTCTTCTTAAATTCTTAGAAGTTGCTTCTTAATTTCGTCGAAGTTTCTTATGAGCTTCTTAGAAGTTACTTCTGAACTTCGTCGAAGTTTCTTCTGAACTTCGTCGAAGTTTCTTCAGAACTTCTTCGAAGTTTCTTCTGAACTTCTTCGAAGTGTCTTCTAAACTTCTTCGAAGTTGCTTCTGAACTTCTTCGAAGTTTCCTTGGAGCTCCTCTGAAGCTCCTTCTAAACTTTTTCTGAAGTTTACTCTGAGCTTCTCCGAAGTCCCTTCTGAATTTCTTCCAGAAAAATGAACCTCAGCAAGATGACTACAAAGTTTTAGAATTTAGAATACCTCGGCGGTGGAAAAACTACGAACTCAAATTTTTTCCAAGGAAGTTTGAGACGCTTATTTAAAAATTCAGAATAGCTCAGGAAGAAATTATTGTTCTGAGAAATCACAATCAGAAATTTAGATAATATCTAGAAGAATTTCAGGACGGGTAACGCTTCGATTATTGTCAGAGGCACATTCCACACATGCTTAGGGAGTGGGTTACCTTCTCGCGTACCTTGTCAGTTGTCACATAACAAGCAGATAGTGCACTGTGCTCGGAAAATCGCCCACCAAATATGGCAACTAGATCCAGCTTTTTCTCACACACCCAACTTGGCTGCGGCGGCGAAGTCCGATGATTGGCTTTTATTGGCAGCCCCAGAGATCTACATAGGTATTCATATGCTTTCCGTTTTCTGTACGGCCGAGTTCCACTCCTTCGAATCGTTGCCATTGCTGATCTGCGCTGATTTTGCGAGTGGCTCGGCGTTTGTGGAATCGAATGAAAGGGAACTTCACCCGACGGACGGCGGCACAGTTTCGGCGTGGACGCGAACTGCGTGTGGTGGAGGAGGGAAACCGGTTCTGGCTGCTGCAGCGTAGCCTTTTGGTGGTGCAGAGCAGTTCGGCATCAGCTCAGAGACGATAGACAGGCAGAGACTTGATGCAATAAACACTCCAAGTATGGTATGGTAGGATTGGGTTGGCGTTTGGTCCATGTCTGGCGTTGTTGGGAAGATTAACAGAGACCGTGTGTTGTGGGGATAGACGATTGCGTAATTTCGTGGTTTTGTGATGGTCGGACGTACGTAAATTTCGTACATTAATCTTTGGTCTAAGGGGTACCAAAGCGCTAATGTTCATGGCGCCGTTAATTTCTGGGAACGTAGTAGGTCCACTAGTAGTCTTGTGATGGCACACAACTCCACAAAAGATTATAGATCGCTTCGCTCGTAGATACAGCTGTTATTATTTTCTAAAAGTGAGCGTATCTTCTAGTGTTTCCTAATCTCACATACTTGGTAGCTGAAGAGGAACTTGAACGCGTTGAAAAGGTAACAATTCCGAAGCTGAGCTGAGCTTACACTAGGTATTTATCAAACTCTTAACAGTTGGCTTTCTTGTCTGCAGCTTTAAACAAACCATATTTTTGAAAAATTACTATGTGAGAGGGAATTGGCCTTTTAAAGTCTGCTGATGCTGTTATTATTAAGTGGATGCTTGATTCCTGCTTCCAAAAAATGAAACTTTTGCCCACAAAATAAAATTATCCGTAATCCGATAGACAAATTCCACCCTCCAACCAGAGCAAAAAAAAACGCCGGAACCCACCGAAAGGCACCCGTTCTTTCTTTATGTGCTGGTGTTCGGCCACCCTCCGACCATTGCACACCAATCAACCATCAAGCATAATACATAATTCATGTCTGGGCCACCATCCCGCGGGTTCCCGCGACCAGCGCGGTTGCAATTTTGCCTCCCCTTTCCTGTTTTCGTTTTAGCCACCATCGCACGGCTTTCTGGATCTGGACTCACCTTGATGATTAATTCGATTTCGGGCACGTCGCCGTTGCGGGTACCATTTTCCTGGGTTTCGTCGGACATTATTCCTTTGCTGGCTTTACTCCCAAGAAGCAAGAACAGCACAATCAAATCTATTCGGGGCTCACTTTTAAACCGACCGACAAAGACAAACTTTTATTTCGCACCCGAAAAAATGCAAACCTCCAGAAAATGATTCACTTCTTTACTCGTCGTGTACCAACACTCTTTTGATGTTGTTGTTGTTGCTGTGAAAGCTTCTTCTTATGCTTCTTCTCCGTGATCCGGGAGTGATCTTTTGCTTCGCGAACCAACACACAAAAGCACTCTGCTACTTCTTTTTATTTTCTTCCACGCGGTGACTGCAGCAGCCTCTCTCTCTACTTCTGCTGCTGACGGATTTAATATTCTGATTCTGTGTTAGTGCACTTTGCGCTTCCAGATTATTCTGCACTTTTCCCCACTTGAACGCAAAAAAACAGCACTATTTTCCCTTCGAACGCGAATAAAATTTGACTGCAACAGTGAAAAATATTTTCCGAAAACCGGCTTTCGTTGCCGGAAAAAAACCACCCAACGCGTGATCGTTTTTCCGCAGGCTCCAAAAGGGAGGGTTGATTTTCTTCGACTACTTTTGTCTGGGGGGTGGTGACGGGTGGCTGCAGCAGCTATCCCGTTCTGGCAGACGGCGTTTTGTGAAGGTGGGTTGAAAAAACAAAACCGCAACAACTACTTTTGGCTGACCGCACAAAACTCACACGAACTAAACACGACGGCAGTTGGAAAAAGACTGACGACGAACGACTGAAGATCTGGAGAAGGTTGTTCGCGAAAAGAGCACGCAAAACGTTGCTGTGTGCGGATGGCAACACTGTCGAGCACTCCGCCCGTTTCGAAAGTGACAGAGCGCGAAGTGTCATTGCGGGATGGCTTGCGGAAAAGAGAGAGTGTATAAATACGGACCAATAGGTCTGTGCCATAAAAGGGGAGAGATACCAAAAAGTTGAGCACGTTTCTTCGGGACCTACTAGTCTTATAGTACGTTCAGACTACAGAGCTATAACATGTTATAGCGCTATCTTGATGGTGGTTTCTGTGTTGCAATTAGTTGACAACCGTTATAACATGTTATAACTCTCCAGTCTCTCATTCCGTATCGAGCGCTGAGCCAGTTAACAGCGTCCTGGTCTCTTCATACGACACTCGTTTTTTACCGCGTTTCCATCGCTATCGTTGTAGAAAAAAAAGTGTTCAGGTGAATCGCGCACGGTTTTCGGAAGCAGCTATCGTAAGCTGAGTCTTACGTATAGACTGTTCACCTTTACCCCAGTGATCGATCATCATCAAATCATCACCATCCCTAATAACAAATAACCATAAACGAACGATAACCCAAATCATTGAACTATTCCACACATGGTTTGGATGATACCCAGAACACGTCGTTAAGCAAATTAACCATACAATTTTTATTAGGGATCATCATCGCATCATCTCCGTCAATAGCCGCAGCGTAGCAGCAGCAAACGGAATACCTAGCTGCACCGGCTGATAGGTTGTTTACACAACCGGCATAAGTATAGTACAATACATTTTGCAAGTCCATTGCCTCCCTATTGTAGTTTTGTTTTGCCTCGTGGCGCGTGGTTCTGTCTCTCACCCCTGGTAAGGGAGTATGGTTCATAGTGAGACAACTTGTTGCAACTAGATAAAAGTTTTTTTTTTCGATTTTTTTTCGCTTTAATTTGCTTGTACGCCGTGCAAAAATTTAATTACTAGTAATTAAAATTAATAAATTGGAGAAGGTTTTTATTTTTTTTTCCTTCTTAAGCGGTTGCGCACCGCTTTTGCGCAACACTTATGGCATCTCCCGATGCCAACGTTGCGCGAACCAGGTATTACCAACCACTTTCGAAAGGACCATGGGTTGTCTTTTTTCGGCCTAAAAATAAAATAAAACTCTCGATATTTCGAGAGACTTGCTGCGTAAGTATCCGGGAATCTTGGTACATAAGGAGAGATTCAACAAACTGCGTGTAGAAGCACCGAATTATGATGTACACACTTAGTTTTTTCGACCGAGCTCGGCTGTGCAAATCTCGGCAAAATAAGTTTCACTGAGATCTCAGTAAAAGTGAAATTTGATTGCTGAGTCTCGGATAACGCTTAGCTGAATCTCAGCAAACAAATGAAATGTTTGCTGATATCTCAGTAAAACTTTTTTTGCCGAGATTTGCACAGCCGATCTCGGTAGAAAAATCTAAGTGTGTAGCAAATAAAATTGCTGATCACGAGTTGTTTAGTGTTGAGTACAACATCTACATCCCTTCTCGAGATGTGGAGATAGAAGGCGTGGTCTCCGACGCGAGTCTGTCTGTCGAGGACTTGAAACGTGCCTCGGGTTGTTTTAAAAACAGAAAAGTCACAAGCGAGCTTGTAAAGATACTGGATGTTAGGCAACTGCATTCAGTGTCTTTACAAGATGGCAAGAAAGTCTATCAGCATTCAGACTCGTTTCGGGTGACTTTCGCTGGTTCAGTTCTCCCAAACTTTGTCAAAGTTGATGGTGCTTTCTTTCCGGTGCGGTTGTTTGTACAGAGGGTTTATAACTGTACCAACTGCAAAAGGCTAGGACACTCGGCCAGCCATTGCGGCAACAAAACTCGTTGTGGCAAATGTGGTGAAAACCACAAAGAGGATTCTTGCCACAAAGAATCAGTAAAATGCGCGTACTGTGGCGAGAATCCTCACCCCTTGCAGGAGTGCCCGATGTACAAGCAGCACTCCGATAAAGTGCAGCGTTCAATCTCAGGACGCTCCAAGCAGACATATGCTCAAATGGTGAAGGCTGCATCAGCCGTCCAAGATGCAAACCAATTTTCGATTTTGTCAGCTGAAGAATCGGACTCTGACTCATCCGATGAAGGTGATTCTACGGTGGTACACGCACCTTCAAAAATGGACGGTTCCTCAAAAAGAAAATGCCCCTCCCCGAAAGTGCGCCGTAAGAAAACTAAAGTCACCTCCAGACGATTGCCAAATTCCCAGGGTAATGGGGATGAAAAAACAAAACCGAAGGCTCCTGTTGATCCAATCCCTGGATGCAGCAAGAATTTTCCGCCATTGCCCAACAAAGAAAAAATAAATAAAAAAGCTGCTCCTCAAACTTCTCAAAAGAAATCCAAGTCCGAACGAGGTTTGCTAGCTTTTTCGGACATTGTGGAATTCATATTAAACATTTTCAACATACAAGACCCTCTAAGAAGCTTAGTTTCTGCCTTGCTTCCAACGTTAGAATCATATCTTAAGCAATTGACTGTTTCATGGCCCCTCCTTGCATCAATCATATCTTTCGATGGATAATTCGTCGAACGAGGTTGAAGATATGATCACTGTGCTACAGTGGAACTGCCGTAGTCTAGTGCCTAAACTAGACTCGTTCAAATTTTTACTTCACAATTCTGACTGTGATATATTTGCTCTCTGTGAAACATGGCTTTCTTCCGATAAAGAACTCAACTTCCTTGATTTTAACATTATACGCCTGGATAGAGACGATTCTTATGGAGGAGTACTTTTAGGGATCAAAAAGTGCTACCCTTTCTACAAAATTTCCCTTCCTGCTCTATCCGGCGTCGAAATCGTTGCTTGCCAAATAAATGTTAAGAACAAAGACCTTTGCATAGCTTCAGTTTATGTTCCACCAAGAACCTCCATTAGCCGTAGTCAACTCTGGAATCTAGTTTCGATTCTTCCATCCCCAGTATTAATTCTGGGTGATATGAAGTCCCATGGTACTGGGTGGGGCGATCTATATGATGACAATAGAGCGGCTATTTTTTACGATTTATGCGACGATTTCAACTTGACTATTTTGAACACTGGTGAAGTGACACGTATAGCAAAACCTCCGGCTCAAGAAAGCCGACTCGACATATCTTTGTGTTCAAGATCGCTATCATTGGATTGTCTGTGGAAGGTTATCAATGATCCCCATGGTAGCGATCATTTGCCAATCATCATTTCAATTAAGTGTGCCCCTCACTCTGCAGAACCATCTCGAGTTCCATTTGATCTTACAAGGAACATAGATTGGCATAAATATGCAACGGCGGTGACAATCGGTGCCGAATCAATAGATACGCTTCCACCATTGGAAGAATATCGATTCCTCGCCGATTTGATTTACAAAAGTTCACTGGAAGCACAAAAAAGAAAAGTTCCAAGTGCGCCCTTCAAAAGGAGACCAGCCACACCTGGATGGGACGAAGAATGCACAAAACTGTATGTAGAAAAATCTGATGCTTTCAAAGCTTTTCGTAGACACAAAACCTCCACTTACTTCGAGGAATATTCAAAGCTTGAGACAAAGCTGAAACAATTAATCAAAGCAAAAAAACGCGGTTATTGGCGCAATTTCGTCGAGGGACTCTCACGAGAAACCTCAATGAACACCTTGTGGAGGGTGGCTCGCAACATGCGTAACCGCTCATCTTCTAATGAGAGTGAAGAATACTCCAACCGATGGATATTCGATTTCGCTAAAAAGGTCTGTCCGGACTCAGTTCCAGCAAAAAATATTCTTCGAGAAGCGTCTCCTAGCGGCGGCTCTCTGGATAGATCATTCTCAATGCTGGATTTCTCTATGGCTCTTCTTTCATCGAACAACTCCTCACCGGGAAGCGATATGATTAAATTCAATCTTCTGAAAAATCTCCCAGATATCGCTAAAAGACGCTTGCTAGACTTATTCAATTCCTTACTAGAAAACAACATTATACCGCCTGAATGGAGACAGGTCAAAGTAATAGCCATTCGAAAACCTGGCAAACCAGCGTCTGACCATAACTCATACCGTCCGATTGCGATGCTTTCGTGCATTAGGAAATTGTTGGAGAAAATGATCCTTCGGAGACTCGATCAGTGGGTCGAAACAAATAACTTGCTATCAAATACACAGTTTGGGTTCCGCAAGAGCAAAGGAACAAACGATTGTCTAGCGCTGCTTTCCACAGATATTCAACTGGCCTTTGCACACAAGGAGCAATTGGCTTCAGTATTCTTGGACATTAAGGGGGCTTTTGATTCAGTTTCCATTGAAATTCTGTCAGACAATCTGCACAGATGTGGACTTTCCGGAATTTTAAATAATTTCTTGTACAATTTGTTGTCAGAAAAGCAAATGAACTTTTCCCTTGGACAACTGACAACTTCCAGAATTAGCTACATGGGTCTGCCCCAAGGCTCATGTCTCAGCCCTCTTCTTTATAACTTTTATGTCAAAGATATCGACAACTGTTTGGCAGAACAATGCACGCTAAGACAACTTGCAGATGACGGTGTGGTTTCCGTAAGAGGTCCACATGCCGTGGACTTGCAAGGACCATTGCAAAGTTCCTTAGATAACTTGTCTTCTTGGGCTAGGAATCTAGGGATCGAATTCTCGCCGCAGAAAACTGAACTGGTAGTGTTTACTCGAAAGCGGTACCCAGCCCAAATGCATCTTAATCTTTTGGGCAGAAACATTACTCAATCATTGTTTTTCAAGTACCTTGGGGTCTGGTTTGATTCAAAGTGCACTTGGAATACCCATATTACGTATTTGAAGCAAAAATGTCAGCAGAGGATCAACTTTCTCCGTTCAATTTGCGGCACATGGTGGGGTGCTCATCCGGGAGACCTCATAACGCTTTATAAAACAACTATTCTCTCTGTTCTAGAGTACGGCTCTTTCTGCTTTCTCTCGGCAAGAAAAAGTCACCTAATAAAATTGGAACGAATTCAATATCGTTGTCTGCGTATTGCTCTAGGCTGTATGCACTCAACGCATAACATGAGTCTCGAGGTTCTGGCAGGAGTAACACCCCTCCAGAACCGTTTCTGGGAGCTCTCTCTCAGAATACTAATCAAATGCGGAGTGACGAACACACTTATAATTGCAAATTTTGAAGAAATTCTTGGGCTGAACTCACAATCTCGATTTATGAGAATCTACCACCACTACATATCGTCGGATATGTGTCTTCCTTGTTATACTCCAGACCGTGCTCACTTCACCAATCGCAGTTCCTCAATTGAATATGATCTGTCCATGAAACAAGTGATTAACGGGATTCCAGATCAACTTCGAACTATTATTATCCCGCGTATTTTTACTGAAAAGTACCAACACGTCAATTGCGTAAACAGATATTTTACAGACGGGTCTCGTCTCAGTGGATCCACTGGCTTCGGTGTCTTCAATGAAAACTCTAGCGCCTTCCGCAAACTCCAGGAACCTTGTTCCGTTTTTGTTGCTGAGCTGGCAGCAATCAACTTCGCATTGGGGATGATTTCCAACATGCCCGCAGACCATTACTTCATCTTCTCGGATAGTCTCAGTTCAATTGAGGCTATTCGGTCGATGAAACCACGTAGACACTCATCTTATTTCCTTTCAAAGGTAAGGGAGCAGATGTGTGTGCTGGTCGAAAGATCATATATGATTACCTTTGTATGGGTCCCCTCACATTGCTCAATCCCAGGCAATGAGAAGGCGGACTCTCTCGCAAAGGTGGGCGCGCAGGAAGGCGAATTGTATGACAGGCAAATTTCACACGATGAATTTTACCATTTAGTGCGTCAGAGTACCCTTTCGAGTTGGCAAACCGATTGGGATACTGGAAATCTTGGACGGTGGTTACATTCAATTATTCCTAATGTTTCTTCGAGAGCGTGGTTTAAAGGCTTGGGCTTAAGTCGTGACTACATTCGCGTGATGAGTAGACTTATGTCCAACCACTACTCGCTAGATGCTCATCTCAATAGAATAAACCTCGTGGACAGCAACATCTGTCGGTGTGGAAACGGTTACGATGACATCGAACACGCAGTTTGGCAATGTACGGATAATGACGCCGCCAGAGAGCGACTTTTGAATACCCTCGAGGCCCAAGGAAGACAACCCTATGTTCCTATCAGAGACGTGTTGGGAACTCGCGATATCTGCTATATGCAGTCGGTTTATGTGTTTCTTCAAATGTCTAGTATAAGAATTTAATTCCTTCGTCTTTTGTCTCTCTTTAATAGTTTTTGTTTGTCTTGTCCCCCCGTCTCGATGAGTCTCATCGTCGCCCACTGGTCACCATAGCGGGTCGAACTCCAGACGAAACTAGAACCGCACTACCATTCATACTGGCGACAACGCTCTGATGAGACAACGAAACCTTACCCCCAAACTCCTCCCCTGATCCTATCCTTCGACAATGTACCTCTCTAACCTCGAGTAAGCCGCGAGTATTCGGCCCAACTCCTACTAGAAATAGAATTAAGTGAATTTTGTTACAAACAAAGAACAATGAACTATCGGCTCCGTAAAGCTAACGCGATTGAGCCTCCCAAATAAATGAACTAGTTAAAAAAAAACTCTCCAGTCTGGACAGCGTTTTAGTGTTCGGTATAGCAATGGGCGATCTTGGATCGAAACACAAAAGATTGATTCTTTTGGTTCGATTAATCGATTCCAAACACGACAAAAATCAACTGGATCGATCCTTTTCATTCGATTTTTGTTGCTATCCAAAAAGAAAATTCCAGTGCATTTGCATTTGCAATTGGCAATCTAACGATAGCATAAAGCGCCACTTGTGGTAAATAGGAGATCTAGAAAACTGATGATGGTATCATAATTTTGCACGGCGAGGTATGGGAGAATATTTTAAAAACGCTTTTATTTAACGAATAAAGTATTTTCTATAAATTTGTGTGTACATACGAGGTTAGAAAAAAATCTTCATCTAAATCTATAGATCTAAACAAAAACTAAGAAAAAAATAAAAATTTAAAAATTATACGTCTATCGGGGTAGCTTTCAAGGTTTCTTCCCCCGTAGCAGCTTTAAAAAAATGACAAATATTTTTTTCGGATAATAAATGCTTTTCAAGATTTCTTTCCTATACCTCAACGCGCAAAGTTTTGAAACCAACATCATTTTTCTATTTCTCCTATTCGCCACGAGCGGTATCGTTAGGTCACAGACAAACAGACATAACTCCTGCAAGTTGTTCATCGAACAAGCATTTAACGGTCCATTTAAAAGTATCGTAGTTGGTAGTACCGCCACCTGTGGCGCGCATAGTCAATTCCCTTGCGTTTGACGTTTACACACTACCGCCATCTGTTCAGCGTACTACCCACCACAGTGTATTCAACAGATGGCGGTAATGTTTTAGCGATGATGTTTTACAGTGAGAAATATTCAATGTGTTATGTCTGTTTGTCTGTGGTTAGATCGTCAGTCTCGTCGTCAATTGACCACTTTGTCAAGCAGTTTTGGCGTGACTTTCTATACCAGCGATTTCACAAAACTGGACCAACTAATTTCAATTTTTTATGAAACGCACAAATGATGGCTACTTTTCTCGAGGTTCTATAGAAGAAAATATCTCAAAATAATATTTTATTTCAAATGATTTTATTTGTGATTTTTTATCTGCATAGTTTCTAGTTTCGATCCCATGCCATCTGGGGTGTACTGATTTCGTTGTTGGTTGCTAATCCTCGGGTCCACGGCTGCTGTTGATGAGCTTATCAACGACAGGCAAACACACTCTAGTATGTGGTTTATTGAAATTTCTGTAAATCTTTTCATACATGAATTCAATATATATTTGTCATAACCATCAACCAGTCAGCCATAGGTGTAATAGAGGTCAAAAAGTAGAAGGGTCTGTGCCTAGGGGCACAACCGGAAGCTTGACGTAGGACCGCTAGTGGACGGAACAAATGTGAACATTTAGTTCTTTTAATTGATCAATCATCAATTAGCTTAACTCTTTCCGTTTTTTATTTGTAAGCGTATCAAATTTGTAGTATTTATTTCAAAGAGAAAGTCGATGAAAAGAATCCAAGGGACTGTCAACTTGAGTATTTTTGATTCATCTACCCGACTTTAAAAGGTGTATTTTGATTTTTTTTGTTATTTATGAATTTTTAAGTTTTGTGCATTTTGGTATTGAAGTGTATTCAATTCACCCCTCACAAGATTTCCTTCCGAATTATATGAATGGGGCGGGGTGGAAAGTATCGTTTGTGCAGAATATGTAAAAAAGGAGGGACTTCGAGAGATGGAACTCGTGATTTTATTGGCTTTCTGGGGACTGAATATACACCCAAAGCGAATTTTTCCCACTGCTCTCAAATTCTATATGGATTTTCAACAGTTCCTACCAGCGTGTTCTGGAAAATGGTCGGACGATGATTAATCTCACCAATACATTCGGGCCTACAATTCCACACCTTCTATAGAGACCAGGTTGAGCCTTGATAGCTAGCTGCTAGCGGGAACTAATGACCTTGACAAATGTCCAAATAATACTCTTAACAAATTTATGGTGGCCCTGAAAAGGACCGTTTTGTAGTGATGGTTGAGTAATTCTGAGCTGGGTGTTCAACACGGATGAGGCTGTCGAGCTATATGTCGTTTAGAGCAAGGGTGACACGCTTGGCATAGATGACCGACCGCAGCGACTCACGAAGAGCTACTGATTCCGATCCATAACATAGCGGTGCAGCTTCTTCCTCCTTCACGCACAAAAAAATATTTTAAACGCAATAATATTTGACGTAAAATCAATAAGAATTTCATTTTGTTTTGGCTGCAGAAAGAAATCATTATTGTTTCAACAATCCAGTATTGTTGTTCCTTAAAACCCATGGATTGTTAAATCAAAAATAAAATCTTTTCGAATTTACAAGAGCTTTTGACGTAAGCTGTTAAATTTGGCAGCTGGGTCTACAACAAAAATATGTTTGTTTTTAAAAGAAATTTCTTGTTGATTCTATCAAATTTATTTTATGAAATTTATTTTATTGATTCATAAATAATGTCGATTTTTTTTTATGTTTTGTTTTCTTTTTGCAACAAACAGAATTGCAATTGACTTTCTGAGGCATAAAATCACTGATCACGCCTTTCTTCGGAAGAGAAGTAAAGCCGTTGGTCTCTGGTTCATGAGTTGATGGGTCGATATGTAGGGTCCAGGTGTGGGAGCTGTTTTCCTGGCGTCGGGATCATTGGTACTCAGTACGGAAAACAAGATCGACGGAAAAAAAAATCAAGGAAAAAAACAGAAAATTGATTATATTTAGCAACTGCAGCTCGAACTGCAGCACACTTACCTACCTCAAGTCTCAAGATTTTCGGAAATCTTGCACTTATTTCCTGAAATTCGGAACGCGGAAAAAAGCTAAATCAAACGAGAAAAGTTTTGTTATTGTTTACATATTTGTCCGGGTGAAAACGAGGGAGCGGTTGGTAGTTATTTTTGCATTCATGGCCTGGGGAATGGACACAGCAAATAAATGCTAAATTAAAATTAACTATTGCTGGCTTAATAATAGAATATTGTTATTTTTACAATAGTTGCAGTTGAAAAGTGGCTTATTAAAACAAAAATAATCCTATTTTAATTTATATCACTAAGCATTATTGAAACAACAAAATGCAATATAATTTCAACCGGAATTGTTTGTGTAAATACAACTAAAGTTTTTTTTGGTTCAATGCAAACAATTTTCTGTCCGTGTTTGATGGTTGCATATGTGGGCTCTGCAGCTCGCTGCTTGCAGGCAGCCTTTCGTTGTTACTGGAGAACAATTTTCAACGCCACACGCCGAAAGCACTGCTACTGCTGCTACTAACACCACCACACAGTGGTGTGGTCGTTGGGAGCGTGTGGTTCTGATTATGGCGATGAGTGTGCAAAATATTACGCAATTCCATCCTCCCTATTCGCACGCGCCCGAGGATCGGAGGCGAATGCTCGGGCGAATGCCACTTCGACTTGTTTCGTCTACTTACTACTCTCTGACGACTGTGCTGGGGAAGCAGCATATGCATGTAGGTAATTGATGGATTTGTTAGTTAATTCGACGGTTTTGGACGATGCAGAACATTTACCATTTTTTCAATAGTTTCTTGCTGAAAATCAACATTCGGAAGCATTGTTATCGATGCGTAGCCATATTTCTGATCGATTGGTGATAAAATTATTGAAATTGGACCAGGGGCAGCTGAGTTATTAACGTTCAAAATCTTTCTTAATTTGTTACATGTTCCATTTTCGGTTTTCACAAAGTGTACCCCCATATAGAAATCAAAGACGTAGTCCTACGTCAAAAGATAACAATTTTCCTCATGGGGTTTCAAATACCGAGAATCCCACCACGCATGCTATCACGGGTTATTAAATATATAGACGTAAACTTGAAGAACTACAATGGTAAACATTTGCTGCGTCGCGGCCATCGGTCTTCTCGTTCATTTACCGGCAGATACGCCTTTTTAATAGAAACTAAACGATCGATTCAACCTCTGGTGATGAATAGGAAAACGTCAAAAAGATTGTTGTGAGCAGAAATTGCTACCGTGAGACAGGAAACGGAACACTTTTTTACTGTTCCTGATAAATTGATTTATCAGAGATGCTCCAAAACTTGATCTACAGTTGAAAAATTTAATTCTGTAACGTTTTTGCAAAGATCCTGCTGGTGTTCAGGAATATTTTTGTTGAGAAAAATGGAAAATTAGAAAAGTGCCTTAGTGGTTATGATCTTCCAGATTTCTTGTGTGTGAATAGTTAAGGTACAAATCAGTTCATATCTGTGGAAAATCGTATAATAAGACAATGGCCGATGGAAATTGGCAAGATATTGAATTAAATAAGCTTTAATTTGCGTTGTGAAAAATAGTTATTCTGATGTAAACAAACGGTTTGGTTGACGTTTCTTCTTGAACTCGCGTGGCGCACTCTACGTTCGTGGTGCATTAAAAAGGCCTATTGCTTCTTCCGATGAAATGCCGAATATGTCGATAAATAATATAAACATTTCCATCTGTCACCTGGCGTGTCACGAACTCTCTTTAACCAGCGATGCAAATTATAAATGTGCATCGATGGCAATCTTTGTTGTTCTTTGTCAAAGTTCAAAGCTACGATGATATCAGTATTTAAATATTTATTGATGAATATTTGTAAAGAATACTAAAGTCCATGTGACAAATCGAAATTAAAAGAAATTTAGTATGGCACCTTTATATCACGGCTAGAAATCTCCTTATACCTTTTGGAAAATTTCTATTGCTGGTTTTTCATAAAATGTATAAGTCAACTAATAAGCAGACGCCTTGCAAAAAGTTAATGAAGATCATGTGTCAAATGAAAGGTATAAGCGGTCACACACCTTTTATGCATTCTTATAGGACGTGGTTTGTCTTATGGAATGTATAAGGCTGATGTTTTGGCAAAAATGTATAAGTGAAACACATGGATAAAATAATTGATTTTCGTTTCGTGTAGATTACTATCATATGACCGATGAAGAAATAATCTTTAATGTAAGTATCGATCAATAAAGATTTTTAAATGTGTACATCGAAATCATAGAAAATTTAAAGTAAAGAATTGCCGACATAAATCTTTATTTCTGTATAAAGAACTTTGAAGAAGTTTAACGAACGATTGGTCGGGAGGCCCGAGGGGAGGCCTTAACATGGATACTGCTACACGTTAACCGCAAAATACCCAATAATGACTATAAATGACTCAATATTGACTACAAAGTATACTTGCTCCATTTGCAAAATAAAAGCATCTTAAGATTGCACTTTTATACCACCCCGTGGAAAATTTTGAAACCATCATCACTCTCATAGTTCTTCTATTCTCCACGAGTGCCAACTTTGATTTGCCAATCGCTACGCTCCTTGATTCCCATTTCAATAGACTGTACCTGGAGTCTTCAGCTCACGCACGGGCAGTAAAAATTGTGTGTGAGCAGATCTATAGTACCGAAAGAGTATGGTGTACATGTTCAGGAAACTTCATAGAACCTCAGAGACCGTGAAGAGATTCAACGAGAAATGTTGCAAACCTCGATGCAAACTTTATAGAAGTTCAACGGTCTTCGTAGCGAATTACGTTAGTTATTCGAGGAACTTCGTAAACTTCATACACGAGTTTGGAATTTTATAGAAACTCAGAAAACTTCGTAGATCTACAAACTTAGAAGAAATTTCGTAAACACAAAAAAAAAAAAGTTGTTCAAAATAAACTTCTGAGAACGTCAGTGATCTTCGTATTAGATTAGTTTAAGGGGAATATTCGTAGAATTGCTTCCGGGCATTTGCTGAAGTTAGAAAATGTTCGCAGAAACTTCGTAGAAATTTCAAGACGCTAAGGGAATCTGGTAGATGTTCAGGAAACATTGTTAAAGGTTATTGGGAATTTCTACAAGAGCAGAAAACATTGTTGAAATCCAAAGAACTTCCCAGAAATTTGCGGAAATTTTGTTTTAGCTATGGAAAAATCGAAGAAATTCAAAGATCTTTACAGAAGTTGACGGAACTTCCAACAAGTTCAGAGAAGCTTAGGGAGCTTTGTTTAAGTTTGTGAAACTGAGTATAAGCTCAAGAAACTTCGTGGATTTTAGAGAGCTTCGTCAATATTCACGGATTTTGATGAAATATCCTAGGGAAATATCAATAAAATCCGCTAAACATTGCTCCATACTTTATGTTGATCAACTATTATTCTGATGATCTGAAAAATTCAAATGCCTTATTTCAGATATTCCTCCAAGGAGATGGTTGATAAGATAAATAAAAAGATCTCGAGCTGATCAAAATATTTCAGTTAAGTCCTCTTTCAACTCTTCAGATTAATCAAGTAGGGGAAATGGATGTGATGTCGGCCTAAATGCCCCTAATTTGGGCCCATACATAAATTCAGCAATGGACTAAATTTTCCATAGCGACCAAAAATATCCATTAGTACCATCCCAATTACGCGTTCACCTAGATAAAATTGATAAATAGAAGATTTTTAGCGATGGGCCCAATTTCAGATCCATAGGCCAACATTAGAGCCATTTCCCCTATTAGTCTGAGGATTATCAACTGTTGAAAAAAAAACTGCGTGTCTCAGATATTCTCGCAAGCTTGCTGGTAAATGAAAACATCTCCAGCTTATCAAAGGTTTCAATGAAGTCCTCTAATCACATTTATCAAGATCTTCAACTGTTCAAAAATTCAATTAGTGTCTCTCAATTAGTGCAGTCTTCCAAAATGACAGGTTGTCAGTAAGTATTCAAAAGATTTACAGCCGATCGAAGATTTCAATAAAGTCCTGTGGATTGAAAACTTCAGCACTTCAAGTGCTTCAACTCTTCAAAAATGCAAATGATGGCTCTCAGATATTTTCCTTTGATGGCATGCATGTTGATCAGGAAGTATTCAAAATATCTCGAGCTAATAAAAGCTTTTCAGAACAATTCAGATTGCTTCCATTAATTTAAGGAAAGTTCCGGAAACGTAAAAAGAATTCCGAGAACTTTGAAATATTTGGGGATCTTCAAAGAAATTTAGAGTGCTTTTAAATCAACCTTCGAGAACGTCAGAATTGCTCCACTACCCCTCCCTAATCCTCGGCTTTGGATTGACTTGCGCTTGCATTGCCCAGCCAAACGCTGCTAAATGAAAATGAAGGTATTTCTACTTCTTGATGAAGTCCACAATTCCGAAAAAAAAATTAAACCCTGCATGTATTTCTTTTGATTTGGAGATCATGGGAAATTCTGATCAATTCCATAACTCAAAATTTACCAAACGATCTCGGAAAACGGGACATGAAAACAGCCTTCTATTGCCACATTGTTCAAAACAAACATTTATTCGCCTTGTATTTTAAATGCACAGCTTTAAATACAACATTTTACCCATGGTTACACATAAACTTGGTTTAACTGCATTTAAAATGGAATTATCGATTTGAATCGCTGGGAAGGGTTGTTCCCCCCACTGCACGATTATAATCCCGTATCGATCCAAAAAATTTCTTCAACTACAACCAATCGTCGTGTGACACTCAACTCGACTAAATGCCGGTTTTGAGACAATTTTGACTACCGTGTTTCTCTTAAGAATTAAATTACAGAGGTTCCGCGCTGGCGCTTATTCCTCCTGTTTGGGGTAGGCAAGCTGATAGATCAGCTTGCCCATTCCCAGCATACCGGCCAGGCATAGCAAGCTGGTCACACCGAACAGTACGTTGTCTGTGGTTCCCCCCTTCAGGAATACTGGCTTGCCATCGGGTTTCTACAAAGGACAATAGAAAGAAAAAAATGTCACGGGTGATATCGAGCAGTCAGTTTGAATGCTTTTACCTGGAACCTGGCCTGGATGTTCTTCAGATGTTTGTAGCCCTCGGCGACTTCAGTGGACGAGGCAACCGACGTCCGGGAGAACTGGCGGGCGCTCTGCACGGCCAGACAGGCAACGTTCTGCAATGGGGAGGAAGGTTAATCCACGAAAAGTGCTTGCGACGGAGCTCGAAATTACGTAATGTAAGGTTAAGAGGTTGAAGGGGATATTTTACGATTGTTTTCAAGTGATATTGTAAATTTTCAATAAAATTCGAGAGGACAACGAATATACCTACCCTTGCGCTCATGATGACTGCTGTTTGCAACGGTTTCCGACGGGAAATAACTGGTAAATTTCGGCTCGCAAACTTTTCGTCACCTTTTGCGTGTGGAAAATCTTCACCACCAGGAGATATGAATGAACATAAATTCGAGCAGCGCAGAAAGTATGGAGAAAAATGTGACAGCTCCTCCAGAGAAACGTCATTTTTGCGGGGTCAAAAGTGTCAACAAAAAATATGTTTATCAGCGTTGCCAGATATAGCGATTTTCGAACTTGATACCGATATTTATGCAGAAAAGGTTGCTCAGAATATCGATCTTTGATTGTATTTATGTTCTGCGATGAACATAATTCGCATAATCATATAAATAAAATCATAAATATCATATTAATAAGGTATCAAAAGGCCCAAAAAACTATTATTGCCTGCCCACTCTGAACTGTCAGAGGAAGCTATTTTGAGTGTTGTGTTTTATCGAAATTTGGATAAAACCAGATCTGAATTTCGGTAAACTGTTCCCTAATAAAAATTGTATGGTTAATTTGCTTAACGACGTGTTCTGGGTATCATCCAAACCATTTGTGGAATAGTTCAATGATTTGGGTTATCGTTCGTTTATGGTTATTTTTTATTAGGGTTATAATATAACATGAACATATCAGTGCCAACATTTCAAAGGGGCGTAATTGCTTTTGTAAACAATGACTTTAGCCGGCAATTTCTCGCGAATGAAATCTTACCTCTCCAAAATTACAATGCTAGTTGGTAGAGGAGACATTCCTCTACATGCTGGTATCATTATTTTTCATGAGTGAGCTTTTATTCGCGAAAAATCGACGGCTAAAGTCATTGTTTACAAATGCAATTACGCCCCTTTGAAATGTTGGCACTGATATTATGTTCAACAAAACTTCAGCAAATTTCAAGCCACATTTTCAGTTTACTGAACTGTTACGGCAATATATTTCACCGAGGACAGATTTTGATATTAAATGTGTAGGAATCGAGAAAGCTGTGAAGGCCCAAGCGCAAAGTGGGCGGAAGCGGAACGGAAACGGAAAGTTTGACAGTTGTCACAAATGATATCAAGATGCCTAACCGAAGTTGATTTGGTTCTAACCGAGGTTCTAACTAGTTTTCAATCCGACAAGTAGGCTTTCTCAGATCGGGCTTTTCCGCTGCCGTTCCGCTTCCGCTGTCATTGCGCTTGGGCCTTGATGGTCCAACCATAGAGGTAACTCTAAGACTAGTAGGTCCCGAAGAAAATCATTATTATTTTTGGCTCACTCAGTACCAGAACAACGGTCCCAAGCAGTCCCAAGCTATTTCACTCACCCCTGCATGTTCTGCATGAATTCACACACCCCTGATGTTATCTGTCAAACTTTCATAGCGAATCAAAACAAACATAGTGTAGTAATAGAATTTCAACTAGAATAGGGTACGTTAATCGTTTGCTTGGGACCAATAGGCTACTAAAGTGGTGAGCCAATTTAAAATCGTTAGTTTCGTATTGATTGTTGATTATCGGATAGGGGCAACTATCACCTTTCCGAAAGTGGTATTGTTTTAGGTGGGCGCACTTTGGTACGCGTGTAAAGGGCCTTAGAAAGTTTGTTTACAAATGCTTTTGTGCCGTTATCAAATGTTATGCCTGATATGTTCAACAAAACTTCAGCAAATTTCAAGCCACATTTTCAGTTTACTGAACTGTTACGGCAATACATATATTTCACCGAGGACAGATTTTGATATTAAATGTGTAGGAATCGAGAAAGCTGCACAGAAATTCAAAACAACCCAAAATTAAGTTCTTTTCACTCATCTCCCATGTTCCGTACAATAAGCCAAATTTGGGTAAACCGGCTCAAAGTAGTTTGCATTTAAGCACGGCAAAAAAAATTACCCATCGCTAAGTTATTTTCAATTTTTTCTACCCAAAATTAAGTTCAATTAACTCAAATTTGGGTATATCGCATATTACTCAATTTTGGCTTCTCGTACGGAACTAGACGGTTGAGTCGAATCTTTCGTTCTATTTTTGACAACAATAGCGAGAGAAAATGAAACAGGCTGAGGTCAAATAACTCAAATTTGAGTTTAAAAAACCCAAGCGGTGGGTAGTTTTGTTTTTCTGTGTGTGAAGGCCCAAGCGCAAAGTGGGCGGAAGCGGAACGGAAACGGAAAGTTTGACAGTTGTCACAAATGATATCAAGATGCCTAACCGAAGTTGATTTGGTTCTAACCGAGGTTCTAACTAGTTTTCAATCCGACAAGTAGGCTTTCTCAGATCGGGCTTTTCCGCTGCCGCTGCCGTTCCGCTTCCGCTGTCATTGCGCTTGGGCCTTGATGGTCCATCCCGGTAATTCCTGCGAATCGGGAAAAACTTTTATTCAGAGAACAAATAGATCCATTAAAGGAATGGACAACAGGAACTCCGAAAAAAGAACACAGAATCACGAGAAACTTAAAAAGTTTCATTTAGGGAACGAATTAAAAGTGACCGTTTGCTTCAAGCGGTTAGAAACGAATAATAATTAATTTTCGGCAAAAATTGCCGAGATTCGGCAAATAAAATTAAGTGTGGCTTCCTTTTCAGCTCATCAAATCGAGCAGCGTCCAAAACCTTCGTAAAGATGTCCGCCAGTTGCTCTACCGTAGGGATTGTTTCTACCGCCAGTCTTTGCTGACCAGGTTGCTGTTGAAACCGACCCAAGTAGCCTACCGGGCAGCAGACATCCGGACGTTTCGACATCATGTTTCTAAAAGTTCGCGGTAAGGCTCTGAAATTAGTCGAGTTACAGTCTGTCATGCCAAACTTTGACAGCAGCTTCTCGATGCTGGCTGCCTGCATGGTTCCAGCGTTCCGATCACAGGTGATGTTGATTTCCAAGAAGTGCTTCATCGTGCCGCAATCCGTCATTTTGAAAACCTTGGGCAACTTCCGCTTCAACGCCTGAACAAAGTGTACAGGCAGTACTGGCAACAATCAATACGAAACTAACGATTTTAAATTGGCTTACTACTTGACTAGCCTATTGGTCCCAAGCAAACGATTAACGTATCTCATTCTAGTCGACATTCTAGTACTACATAATGTTTGTTTTGATTCGCTATAAAAGTTTGACAGATAAAATGAGGAGTTAATGGATTTCCCTATGTTTCGAGGGGTGAATCGATTAGCTTGGGACCGAAGATAGTACCACAGCTGAGCCAAAAAGTTGAGCACGTTTCTTCGAGACCTACTAGTCTTAGAGTTACCTCGCAAAAATCCAAGCTTCAGCAGCACGTCGTTGAATGTGTCGTTCCAACAGCGGGGAGACCGAGGGGGAGACTGTTTGAGTCTAAACAAAGACTTTTGCAAACGGCACACCATTCTAGTAGGAGCGTCGACACCATCGGGAACTTACATGTAAATCTCCTCACGTAGGTCGCCATGTAAGAATGCTGTCTTGTATCGTCCTCCTTCACACGTAAAACCCACTTGGACTTCAGTGGTGTCGATGAGACCGGGAATTTCACTAACTTCCCCACCTTTTTGGTTTTCAAGGACTTCAGCTCGTCGCTTTATCGCTTCCAGCCAGGACTCACGATCATCGCGGCGACCAATGTCGTCGTACATACATGGTGGATCTGTTGAAGGGAAAATATTACCAGCAGAGGTTGCTCTAAAGCTAGTAAAGAAATCCAGGAACTTACCTGGGAGCTTACGCTTCCGTTCGCTGCGCCTCGTGGTTAACTCTTTACAGTCGTCACACCACAGGGTTTGATACACCAGATGGTTTTTTTTTTAAACTGGTTCGTTTATTTGGGAGGCTCAATCGCGTTAGCTTTACGAAGCCGATAGTTCATTGTTCTTTGTTTGTAACAAAATTCACTTAATTCTGTGTCTAGTATAGGAGTTGGACCGAATACTCGCGGCTTACTCGAGGTTAGAGAGGTACATTGTCGAAGGATAGGATCAGGGGAGAAGCTTGGGGGTAAGGTTTCGTTATCTCATCAGAGCGTTGTCGCCAGTATGAACGGTAGTGCGGTTCTAGTTTCGTCTGGAGTTCGACCGGCTATGGTGACCGACACCAGATGTGGTACAGCACTTCCTTCGTCCGGGTCAGTTCATGGATTCCAGCACATTCACAGGATCGTAGATATTCCGAAGTGCATTTCAGGAAAGTTCCGAAAACTTCAGGGACATTACAAGTCCCTGTGAATACCAGGAAAATTTCTGGATCATTAGAACGTCTAAAAAACTTCAGAGAATATTGCGCTATCATTCCTAAGAAATATCTTAGTTCCGAAATGTTTTCCCAACTTCTCCTTTAAGTTTCTTTCGACTGTTTTCCGTAAGCCCTCTTATTTCCGACTTCCTCCAGAAATTTATTATAATCCACACCTTATACCCCGTTCACATTACAGCTTATATCACGTAATATAGGCTGTCTTGCAATGAGCACTCATACATAGGATTTCCAGTGAAAACTAGATGTATGAGTGCTCATTGCAAGACAGCGTATATCACGTGATATACGCTGTAATGTGAACGGGGTATTAGGAAGTTTCTCCCGTCTTCTCCAGGAAGTTCCATTAATCGTCTACCAGATGTATCTATCGAATTTTCTCATGTTTCCTACATTTTCCGTAAGTTCTGTCGGTTTTTTCCCCGACTTCTATTGGAAGATTTTCCCGAGCTTCTTCTGGGTTCCCCTGGAAATGCTACTGGAATTTACTTCTGATTTCCGAAACTTTTCTGGTTTTTTTAGATGCTTTATAAGATTTTTTTTTCGACAATGTCTTCAGATTTTCGCCAGAAATTAATCAATATTTTCCCGAGTATTAGATTCCTTAGAAGTTCCCCGGATGTTTTCCGATTTTTTACAAAACTTTCTACAATTTTCCGCCAGAAGAGCTTCTTTATTCTCTCTTTGGAACATTCAGCTTCCTCCAGAAACCAATTCAAACATTCCCCGGGAATTTCTTCAAATAGTAAATTTTCCGTTCTTAGTCCAAAAGTTTGAATTTTCGCTCGGCTTTTCACCTTCAAAAACGACATAAATATAAAATTAACTAATTTACCAATTTTTTTTTAAACATTTAATGACAAAAATCTTGATAGTCTGGCAACGCTGATTTTCAGCGCACTCGATTAGGTCGACTTATTTTTCCATTCAGCGCATTTCGTTTCGAGCAGTTTTGAGCACCCCTAGTTCAATATTTTGACTCTTCCACATTTTGCAAGCAACGTGCATTTGTTTACCTTTTTTCTTCACGTTTGCGATTACATTTTTGCAACCAATAATTAAATACAACATTATTTTCGTGTGAAAACCCGAGACCGGACCGGGGGATGGCCAACAAAATGCGCAAAGGTAGGAAGGGCCAGCAGCCCATGTCGGCGGCCGTGAAGAAACAGCGCCGGAAGGAGCGATCGCAAAAGGCGCCGGTTTCCCGCTTCAAGAAGAATCTGAGGCACATCGAGCGTAGCAAGGAGGCAATGGAAGCGCTCAAGCGGCAACAGGAAGCGGAACGGAAGTACAAGCACAAGATGAATGCGTCGGTTGAGCAGGAGCGGGATTTGGTCAGTGGGAGCGATGATGATGGGGACCAAGGGGCGCCGGATGCTTTCGAGACGCTGGTGAAGACGTTGAACAGTGGCCGGAAGGGAACCGGCAGGCGGGAGGAGGCTATTGAGAGTGAGGAAAGTGAGAGCGAGGATGATGGAGAAGAGGACGAAGATGGTGATGAGGATGATGCAATTGAGAAAGAGGAAGAAGAAGAGGATATGGAACTCGATTCCGAAGAGGATGGGAAGAGCCCCGTGGAATCTGAAGCTGAAGTCGAGGAAATCGAATCTGGAGAGGATTCTGACCAGGAAGAAGGCATCGAAGGGGATCCGTACATGGCCCACATTAGCCACAACATCAGTTCCCAAATGTTAGAATCGATTTTGGCCAATCCGATGGTGGCTCAAAAGACCACCTTGAAGGTTAAAAAGCTGGGACAGTTGATCATCGAAATACCCAAGGATCGTAGCAAAGAGAACCAGGCGGTAGCTCTTCTGGAGGACGATGAAATTTACGCCTCGGAAGGAACCATTCCAAAAGTGCTAAGCTTGGACAGTCTGGATCTGAAGAAGCTCCACCTCAAGGAACGGATCCAGCGGCACTTGGAGGAACCGGTCTTCAACGAATTGCAAGCCGAGTGCTTTTCCATTTTGAACAACTACCAGGATCTGTACTACCCGGCAAGGACCCTGGCTAACGGAGAAGCACTTCGGTTCGTATACTGCTTGCATGCCTTAAATCACATCATGAAGGCCACTTCAAAAATCCTCCATCACAACTTGAAACTGGCCGAGGCAGCCAACAATAAGAAAAACAAGAACAAGAAGCAAAAGAAAGAAGTTCATAACGCAGTTAGTCAGGAGTACCGCGATCAAGGACTGGTTCGTCCGAAGGTTCTGATCGTGGCCCCATTCCGAAGTGCCGCGCTTAAGATTGTGGAAACGCTGAAGAATCAGTTCGCTGGAGACGACCTGAAAGCCGTCACCAACTACAAGCGCTTCCTTGAGGAGTACGGAGGAGATTCGCTGTACTTTCCGCGGCACAATCCGAAACCGGAGGACTACGAGCGGACGTTCGCCGGCAACACAGACGACAACTTCCGGATTGGGATTTCGTTCAGCAAAAGTTCCATGAAGCTGTACACCAAGTACTACAATTCGGACTTGATCCTGGCATCGCCTCTGGGCCTTCGCATGACCATCGGAGCCGAAGGAGAAGCCCAGCGCGATTTCGACTTCCTATCGTCCATCGAGTTGCTTATCATGGACCAAGCGGATATCTGCATGGCTCAAAACTGGGATCACGTGGTCCATCTGATGGACCATCTCCATCTGCAGCCTCAGAGTACGGAACATACGGACTTCTCACGTGTTCGCAACTGGTGCATCAACGGATGGTCCCGTTTCTATCGGCAGACGCTTCTTCTGTCCTCTCACGACCTACCGGAGTTCAGATCCATCTTCAACAACAAGTGTGCCAACTATCGTGGCAAGATCCGGACTGCCAACCCCATCAAAACCGGTTTCATCAGGCACGTCGTCGTTCAAGTCCCTCAAACCTTCCAGCGGATCGAGGTAAGCTCCTTGGAACAGTCATTCGACACCAAGTTCCATCATTTCACGTCAATCCTGCTGCCCCAGCTGCGCTCCATAACCATGTCCCGCTGTTTGATCTTCATCCCATCCTACTTCGACTACGTCCGGCTGCGAAACTACTTCAAAAAGGAGGAACTCAGCTTCGTTCAAATCTGCGAGTACTCCAAGGACGCCAAAATAGCCCGTGCCCGGGACATGTTCTTCCACGGAAGCAGTCACTTCCTGCTCTACTCGGAACGATCGCACTTCTTCCGCCGTCCCCGAATCAAGGGCATCCGACATCTGGTGTTCTACCAACCACCGACCTACCCGCACTTCTACGCCGAGATGATCAACCTGATGGCCAACGAGTACCAGAACCGAAAGGACGGAATCGATGCCAGCTCGATGACCGTAACCGTACTCTACACCAAGTACGACGTGCTGCGACTATCGTCCGTAATCGGATCCGAACAAGCGGCAAAAATCGCCGCCAGTCCGAGAGCAGCCCATACCTTTACCACCCAGAAGTAGAATAAATTCTCCGGTTTCCACAAAAACCACCTTTCAAAGTCCTCAATCTGCGAAAGAAATCCCCCGCCTCCTGGAACTTGTGATAATACCAAATGAACCACCAAACACCTACCTATCAACTCATATGCATTTCTCCGACTCTACTCAAACTTCTTCGACACATCCAGATACTCGCCGTCGGGCATCTCGTAGCCTTCGATCGGAGGCGTCACCACCGGGCCCACCGCCTGGAATGGCACCAGCCCTTCGTCCACCTGCACCGCGCTCTGGTACAACTCCTCCGATTCCAACCGCAGCTCGTTCAGTGCCTTCGTCTGCGCTGCCAACACCCGATCGATCAGCTGATAGTCGGCCAACTTTTCCGCCATCTTGTACTTGGCCCACTGCTTCTCCAGCAGCACCCGGCTCTCGGCCACCTGAGCACTGACCTTGACACCCGTTCGCTTCCGTTGGGCCTGTTCGTCGATCAGTTCAATCGGAAGTTCCAGCTCTTCCACCGGCTTCAACTGGCGGGCATTCTTCTCCAGCCGGCGGATCTGCTTCTCCAACCGTTTGCGCTTCCGTTCCTCCCGATGCTTCAGGACCTGTGGGTCGATTTTTTTCTTTTTCTTCAACGGTTCCGCACAGAGGATTGGCGTGAAGCGGAAGCAGCTGGGGCTCCCGGTGTGAAGCGAGCGAGCTAGGAAAGTTCTCACCGGTGGGAGATAAGTGGTCCTGAAGAAGGAAAAGGTTAGCCGTACTGATGTAATCCAAGTCTGTAGGATTGTTACCTTAAAATTGCTCCAATCAACGTCATTTTGGTGTGCTTTTTGATGGAAAGTCACTAATTTTAACTAGAATATTTTGATTTTGTTCGCTTTCATAACCACCCAGTCCGCAGTCCAGCAGAACGATTCGGGCGATTCGCGACACGATCAAAATAAGTAGCTGTCAAAATAGCAGTTTTTTTCCGAAAGTGCTGCTCGAAATCGGTCACTTTCATTTGGGTCGACTTTGTTGATGCCATTTTTTTTGTTTTGATTTTGTTCTACACTGAAAAATATTGTCTGTTTCATTTGGGGCAAAATGCGCCGAAATCGTCGCCATGTAAATTCTGATGGAGTATGATGAGCACCTCGCTACTACCGATACCTTGCTACCAAAGGGAATACGGAGAAAATGAATTTAACTACTTTTGTTTCTATGCACGTTGAGTGCTATCTTTTTTCTCTCTTTTGCACACTTGTACCAACACTTGTACTTTGACACAAATAAACACGTTTCGCTTGAGTTCGGTCGCGTCTCTATTCCGCTTAGAGAAAAACCTTTGCTATCCGTTTTTACTCCGGTTCCGCCTATCTGCTGGTTGTCCGTCCTTCAGGTTATGGGCCCAGGCATCCGGAAGTGTGAAGTAGTGAAGTGTTTCGGTGGAGTTGTGGTTTTCCGGGAAGTTTCTGAGTAGGCTTTTCGAAGAGATTTGTTGCGGCGCGATACCTATTGCGAAAGTGTAATGGAAGGCATCGTTTGCCAAGCTCGGCAATGGAAATTATGCCTCGTGGAAGTTCCGCATGCGATCTTTGCTGGAACGAGAGGATTTGTGGGATACGATCGGTCAACCGATGCCGGAGGAGATCGATGAAGAATTTCCGCAGTGGAAGAAGAACGATATCAAAGCGAGAGCGACCATCGTTCTGTTCGTTGAGGACAGTCAACTCCGCTTTGTGAAGAAATGTGAAACGGCTCATCAGATGTGGGAAAATTTGCGAGTGTATCATGAGAAGGCCACCATCGGTAACCAGGCAATGTTGTTGCAGCAGTTATGCTCGAAGAATTTGTGCGAGGGCGGTGACGTCGAGAGGCATCTTGAAGAAATTGAGTGTTTGTATGAGCGCCTCGACAATGCGGGCGTGGAACTCAGTGAGCTGTTGCGCTTAATTATGATGTTACGCAGTCTTCCGCCGTCGTACAGTAGTTTCGTGACATCGTTAGAGAATCGACCGCAGGAAGATCTCACGATGGATCTAGTGGTAGCTCGGTTGCGTGACGAGTACCAAAAGCGTGCGGGTCCCAGTGGACGTGGTGACAACAGTGAGAAAGTGCTGCGGGTTGCCGACAGAGAAAAGCGTGAAAAGAAGTGTTTCTATTATTCGAAGCCGGGACATTTTCAGAGAAACTGCCGTAAATGTCTCGCGGAAAAAGGTGGTGAAAATGCAAGTGAAAATCGTAAGCCGACGGGATCCAACCAGGCTGTTAAGCCGAAAGCAAAACAGGCGGCGGTGGTGATCGTTCGAAGCAAGCGGTCACGGATGATGTTGTCTGTGGGGCCGTGTGCTTTATGGCCGGTGACGTTATTCGTGGAGCGTGGACGATCGACAGTGGCTGCACGTGCCACATGACCAACGACCGTGAGTTTTTCGTGGATTTTAAACGCGGAGCCGTCGTGGATGTGACCCTGGCGGATGGAACGAAAACAAAATCGGCCGGAGTAGGAAGTGGCGTAGTTATGGGCGTGAATGCCAAGGGTGAACGCGTTGCAATTACTCTAGAGAATGTGTTGTTGGTTCCTTCGTTGGAAGGCGGGTTGATCTCTGTCCGGAAACTCACAACGAAAGGCCTCACAGTAGTTTTTGGGGCAACAGGCTGCTCATTCAAAACGGCTGATGATACCATCCTAGCCGTAGGCGAGCTGGTCGGTTGCCAGTACAAGTTAAAGCTGGCAGAACAGTGTTTGTCGGTTGCGGGAAATCATGGTGTGAACTGCCAGCATACGTGGCATAGGTGAATGGGCCATCGCGACATTAGTGTTGTGAATGCAATCGTGACACAGGATTTGGCCAGCGGAATCAAACTGACGGATTGCGGAGAACGGTTTGTGTGTGAGTGCTGCCTGAGGGGTAAGTTGGTACGAAAGCCCTTTCCACAGGTTCAAGACCGGAAGTCGAAGCGGCCGCTCGACATCATACACACCGATCTCTGCGGGCCCATGGAAAACCCTACGCCAAGCGGGAACAAGTATTTCATCACCCTAATCGACGATTTCAGTCGGTTTTGCGTAGTGTTCCTGCTGAAGTCGAAGGACGAAGCTGCCGACAAGATTATGGAATATGTTCGGTGGGTGGAAAATATCTTCGACAGGAAGCCTTGTGTTCTGATGGAGGAGGAGAATATGTAGGCGAGAGGCTGAAGCAGTTCTGCATATCGGAGGGCATACAGCAGCAGTTCTCGACTCCCTACTCACCGCAGTCAAATGGAGTAGCCGAGAGAAAGAACAGGTCCCTCCAAGAAATGGCCTGCTGTATGTTATTAGATGCCAACCTTCCTAATATCTATTGGGGAGAAGCGATTCTCACGGCCACGTTCATCCAGAACCGGCTTCCATCCACAGCAGTTAAGGGGACGCCATTCGAGTTGTGAACAGGCAACAAACCGAACTTGACAGATCTCCGAATCTTTGGATGTGAAGCGTATGTTCGTATACCAGACGTCAAGCGCAAGAAATTTGATCCTCGATCGAAGAAGCTTGTGTTCATGGGCTATTCCGGCTGCCACAAAGGTTTTCGCTTTCTTGATGTCGAAACCAATCGCATAGTCTTTAGTCGAGATGCTGAGTTCCTGGAGCTCCCGAAAGGATCCGGGCTGTGATAGGAGGCAAGCGCGCTTCCGGATATGCAGCAGGAGGGGCGGCGTGTTCCAGATGATCCAGTGACGGAGAGTGAAGAAAACCCAGTGGTAGTGTTTGAACACAGTGAAGATGAAAAGACGCAGGAAGAAGAGCGTCAGTCGGTGTATGAAGACGCAGAAGACACAATTGATAGTGACTTTCCTGGCTTTGAAGAACAGAGTGATGAACCGGAAGTGCCAGATGGATCAGTGATGAACCGCCATCGACACTTTGCTGTGTAAGTACGGCATGGAGAACTGTCGGCCCTCCAAGACCCCAATGGATCCTGGGTATACGTCAGCTATCGAAGACAGTAAGAGGTTCGATGACCCGACGCTGTACCGGAGCCTCGTAGGAGCGTTGTTATACTTGGCCGTGAACGCACGACCAGATCTGTCTTTGAGCATCGGATTGCTTGGGAGAAAAGTCGCCGAGCCCAACAACATGGATTGGGGTGCAGCAAAACGCGTGCTGCCGTATTTGAGCACAACGAATGACTGGCGATTGAAATTCGGACCAGGTGAAGGATGGCGTCTCAAGGGCTTCTCCGATTCTGATTGGGCCGGAGATCGCCGGACAAGAAGATCTACGACCGGGTTTATCTTTTTCTATGGAAGCGGCCCGATAAGCTGGGTGAGCAAGGGTTAAAGTTCTGTGGCTCTTTCATCCCTCGAAGCCAAGTACAATGCTCTATCGCTCGCTTGCCAGGAAACCGTTTGGCTAAGGCGGCTATTATCAGAGCTGGGAGTACCCGAAGGACAACCAACGGTCATCTTCGAGGACAACCAAGGGTGTCTCAGCTTTGCGACCTCGGAGAGAACTAGCGGTCGTGTTAAACACATTGACACCAAGAAGCACTACATACGGGAGCTGTCAAAACAGAAAGTTGTCAAATTGGTGTACTGCCCGACCATCGAAATGGTCGCTGATGCACTAACCAAGCCGTTGGGACCAACAGCAATGCAGAAGTTCATCGATCAAGTTGGACTGAAACCCTAGACTCGGTGTTCATCCAGGAGGAGTGATGGAGTATGATGAGCACCTCGCTACTACCGATACCTTGCTACCAAAGGGAACTACGGAGAAAATAAATTTAACTACCTTTGTTTCTATGCACGTTGAGTGCTATCTTTTTTCTCTCTTTTGCACACTTGTACTTTGACACAAATACACACGTTTCGCTTGAGTTCGGTCGCGTCTTTATACCGCTTAGAGAAAAACCTTTGCTATCCGTTTTTACTCCGGTTCCGCCTATCTGCTGGTTGTCCGTCCTTCAAATTCTTCTCTGCATACAGTGTAAATATTTGCCGTTTTTTAACAAAACTCAGGTAATCATGACGCAGCAGGTCACTTTTTTTCATTTGCGTTATTTTTGAATATCAAGTGTCATGATTACCTGAGTTTTGACAAAAAACTAAAATATTCACAGTGTGTGGAGTGAAGAATGTGGGAATTTTGTCATCATAAAATGGGTGAAAAATACCCAATTTAAGAATCAGTTTTCGCTAGCATAATGAGTATATTTTTGACCCACTAATTAACCACTTCATTCGAGCAGGTAAAATGACGTTTACTATCACTCAAACTTTGAAATAAAACATTATTTTTAGATTTTTTCTTCTAGAACCACGAGAAAAGTAGCCAACATTTGTACGTTTCATAAAAAAATAAAAATTAGTTGGTCCAGTTTTGTGAAATCGCTGGTAGAAAGTCACGCCAAAACTGCTTGACAAAGTGGTCAATTGGTGAAAAATCACTTATCTCCCATTACCGCTATTGTGGAAACACGACACAAGGCTCAGTCGTCTAATTTCTTATTTTCTGAATCACTTATTGCCGAAATGCGTGATGACGGAAGTAATAGATAAATACATTTTTTGATTTATTATTATTTTTTCTTCGATAAAATCAATTTGATCAGAAAACCTCCTGGTGGCTCTGGAACCTTCCTTACTGAAAGGAAACCTGGTTGCAGTCGTCTGATTCAGATTCCAAAGAATTCCATGTCGGATACCATGCCGTTGTTCAGCTGCTTGAGACCTTTGAACGACAGATGTCCCGTCCACTTGTGCCACAAATCGATCGACTTCATCGACCGATACATCAGTGTTGATGGTTGCTGCCTTAATTTGAAGCGTCCATTTGACCAACAACCAGTCACAATCCGCTGTCCATCCGAGTTGATCGCGTCGCAGACTTCCTTTCGAACAATAACCGTATGACCATAGAGGTAACTCTAAGACCAGAAGGTCCCGAAGAAACGTGCTCAACTTTATGGCTCAACTCTGGTGCTCTCTTCGGTCCCAAGCTAATCGATGCACCCCTTTAAACATAGGAAATCCACGAACCCCTCATTTTATCTGTCAAAATTTCATAGCGAATCAAAACACTCCTTTTTGGGTTAACATTTTGCTTCTTATGGCAAAAATAGGCGATGTGTTCAAATTTACCACAGCAACGGCATGTCGGAACCTTCGATTACTGTTGAATCTCCTACAGTAGCTTGACCATGGGTTTGTATGACTCGGACAATCCAGCAAAAAGCAACATTCCTAATCATTCATCACCGATTTTCGTCGTTTAGTTGATGAGTGGTGCTCAATTTTCGAGTTTCTTTCAAGCATCCCATAAATTTTGCTGAATCTCGGCAAGTTTTTCGATGAGATCCAGCAAATAAAATACCGAGCTGCTCGGTGGTGCCCATCTCGACAAAGAAATCTAAGACTGTGTTCCATTTGGTGAATTTCACTTAAATTTGACAGATGGATAATTTTCAAATAAACCTGCTATTGTACCAGACTTATTTCTGACAGAGCAGCAACAACCAATACGAAACTAACGATTTTAAATTGGCTCACTACTTGACTAGCCTATTGGCACAAACGAAGTGACAGACGGAGCGGCTCAAAATTTGATTTGACGCACTTACGTTTGAAATTTTCGAGTGTACCTCACGGCAACACTATCTACTCATATGTACTAGCTTAAAGTATATAGTTGATGCTATTGGCCTTGACGGCGAATCTATAGCTCTTTACTCCTATGGTAAAATCCGTAAGCAAACGTCAGACTGTGCGTGAAATTTACTTTCAAAAACGAAGAGGTTCGCAAGTGGTGCTGGTGCTGAAGAGTATGAACTGCTGTTGGATGATCAGATTGATTTCGTCCAGGCACTCCGACTGGATGGAACTAAAGAAAAGGACCGGAAAGCACCGGTATCTGAGGCGGAAAGGAAGAAGATGGACATTGAGGAAACGAAGAAATCACTTCCAGTTTTTCCATTCAAGGAGGATCTCATAGCCGCTATAAAAGAACACCAGATTCTTATTATCGAAAGAGAAACGGGTTCGGGAAAAACGACACAGATTCCACAGTATCTCTATGAAGCTGGGTTTACAAACGACGGCAAGAAGATTGGATGTACTCAGCCTCGTCGCGTGGCAGCGATGTCCGTGGCGGCACGTGTTGCACAGGAAATGGGCGTCAAGTTGGGCAACGAAGTTGGTTATAGTATTCGTTTCGAGGATTGCACATCCGAGCGGACTGTCATTAAATACATGACAGATGGTACGTTGCACAGGGAGTTTCTTTCGGAACCGGACCTAGCTTCGTATAGTGTGATGATTATCGATGAAGCTCACGAGCGTACGTTGCACACGGACATTCTGTTTGGATTGGTGAAGGACATTGCGCGGTTTCGGTTGGATTTGAAACTACTGATTTCCAGTGCCACGTTGGATGCGGAAAAGTTTTCGGATTTCTTCGATGATGCGAACATATTCCGTATTCCTGGTTGTCGTTTTCCGGTACGTAGTTAGATTTGACTTGCTTTGTGTTTTGCTGTAAAATCTAACTTTTTCTCTTCTAGGTTGATGTCTTCTACACCAAAGCACCGGAAGCAGATTATATCGATGCATGTGTGGTGTCGGTTCTACAGATTCATGCCACTCAGCCTCTTGGAGACATTCTTGTATTTTTAACTGGTAAGTGGGTCTATTTCTATGCGATGTTAAAAAATTACATTTTTTTTTTTCGTTCCAGGACAAGAGGAAATCGAAGCCTGCCAGGAGATGCTCCAGGATCGCGTCAAGCGGTTGGGTTCCAAACTCAAGGAACTACTCATCCTTCCCATTTATGCCAATCTGCCTTCGGTCATGCAGGCGAAAATTTTCGATCCAACTCCACCGAACGCCCGGAAAGTCGTACTGGCCACCAACATCGCCGAGACATCACTAACCATCGATAACATAAAGTACGTGATCGATCCGGGCTTTGCAAAGCAAAATAATTTTAACTCCAGAACCGGGATGGAGACCCTGATGGTCGTGCCCATTTCGAAAGCGTCTGCCAATCAACGTGCAGGTCGAGCAGGGCGCGTTGCCCCTGGCAAGTGCTTTCGTCTGTACACAGCCTGGGCATACAAACACGAGCTGGAAGACAACACCGTCCCGGAAATTCAGCGCATAAACCTGGGCAATGCCGTGCTAATGCTCAAAGCTCTTGGAATCAACGATTTGCTTCATTTCGATTTCCTCGATCCTCCACCACATGAAACGTTGGTTTTGGCATTGGAGCAACTTTACGCCCTAGGGGCATTGAATCACCACGGTGAACTGACCAAACTTGGACGACGGATGGCGGAATTTCCGGTCGATCCCATGATGGCAAAAATGCTGCTTGCTAGTGAAAAGTACAAATGTTCCGAGGAGGTGGTGGCCATCGCTGCAATGCTATCGGTGAATGGAGCCATCTTCTACCGACCGAAAGATAAAATCATCCACGCAGATACGGCCCGGAAGAACTTCAACCACATGCACGGGGACCACTTGAGTTTGCTGCAGGTCTACAACCAATGGGCCGAATCGGACTACAGCACTCAGTGGTGTTACGAAAATTTCATTCAGTTCCGTTCGATGAAACGAGCTCGCGATGTCCGGGAGCAGCTGGTTGGGTTAATGCAGCGAGTCGAAATCGAAATGGTTTCCAGTCTGCCGGAAACGACCAACATCCGGAAGGCTATTACAGCCCGGTACTTTTATCACGTCGCTCGGCTCTCCAAGGGGGGGTCACTACAAAACGGCCAAGCACAATCAGACGGTGATGATCCATCCGAATTCGGCACTGTTCGAAGAACTGCCTCGTTGGGTGCTGTACCACGAGCTGGTGTTTACGACGAAGGAGTACATGCGGTCGGTGATTGAAATCGAAAGCAAGTGGCTGCTGGAGGCGGCACCGCATTACTACAAACCGAAGGAGCTCGAGGATTCCACCAATAAAAAGATGCCGAAAACGATCGGTCGGGCCACGCTGACCGAGGCGTAGGTTGTGATGAGACCGTTTGGGGTAATTCAAGAGCATTTTTCGCACTATGTATTCAACGGGAATTGTTGTTATTTGCGATGACATTATCCTACCTAGGGTGTCGGGTGTAAATTAGTGATCTTTAGGGACAAATAGGTGAAATATAAGGTTGCTGCAACCATGCTATATTGTATGTCAGTAGAGAGCTTTATAAGGCTAGCCCGTCTAATCCCAGTCGCGCTCCTTTCCGTTTCTTCAGGTCCGGTTAGGTGGATTAGGTATTCTCTGGCACGCCGAAGCCAACTGCAGGGCTGTTACAAGTGTCGCAAATTTTGTGCGGTTTTATAGCTTTTGAAGTGCGGATTTTGCGGAAAGCTTATCGACATTGAACACATTTTTTTAAATGATATTTTAGCTTGCCCAACCAACTATTAATAACTTTACTGCTTTACTTCTTTATTAAACAATAGAAGGTCTTTCTAAACGTAGATTTTCCTGGAGTCTTCAAATAATTAGAATCGAAACTTAGTTGAATTAACCCTAAGTGGAACTAATCCGCGCCAAAGCAAATCTGAGATGGCAGTCCACGAATACCTCAGATTTGCGAATTTAGCGTAGTCGTAACAACGCCGTCCTTGACGGGAACTAACAAAGTTTATACTATTTCAAACAATCGCTGATAGGAAGTTTTTTCGCCAAGTGAATGATGAAATACTCACAATGATTTCACTGTCTAAGATTTATTGCTGTCTCTAATAGCATATGTAGCAAAGCTATACATTATTTTTCTCTCGTCTCAATACCTACTTACTACCAAAAGTGGATGTGTTAATAACACAATCAATGATTAACAATTAAAAAAAAACCCTCACTGAATTCAACCATACACAGCAGAACATACAAAATCAAATCTCTCTTTAAAATATGCCCCGACCCGTCCGCTCTAATGCTGCGACCACTGGATCGACTTGATGTCGATACCTTCCTGGACCATCTCCCACAGCGGGGACATCTCTCGGAGTCGAGTCACGTGCTTGATGCACTTTTCAGCTATGTAGTCGATTTCCTCGATGGTGGTAAACCGTCCGATGCCAAAGCGAATCGAGCTGTGAGCCAGATCTTCGTCGGCACCAATCGCACGCAGCACATACGACGGTTCCAGCGAAGCCGAAGTGCAAGCCGACCCACTCGAGAGGGCAACGTCTTTCAGCGCCATCAACAGCGATTCACCCTCAACGTATGCAAACGACAGATTGATACATCCGGGATAAGAATGAACTGGATCGCCATTGCGGATGACTTTCGGTAGCGATGCGAAGATTTGGTCCATCAGGCGTTTCGAGAGGAACTCCATCCATTTGTGATCGTACTCCATTTCACGGCTAGCGATTTCACAGGCTTCCCCCAATCCAACGACCAGTGGAGTCGGAACGGTTCCACTTCGAATGCCACGCTCCTGGCCACCTCCGCTCTGAATGGCTTCCACACGAACTCGAGGACGAATGCGAGTTGAATGCGAGAGACTCCCAAACATACAAACTTTGCTCTTTCATTATCACGACGTTCTTATGCATAATCTAGTGTGACGTAACGTTGGATCATGCGTAAGAACACCGTGAGAACGAAGGAGTCGACTACATTCTTTCTGCCGCACCTATAGTACCGCACACGGTTCCCGCGCTGACTGTTCCTTACTTTCTCACTCTAATCAAAATTTCCTTCGATGAGTGAGAAAACAGCACCCCGTCAACGCGAGTGAGAACGCGAGTTGCCAGATCATTGCACACAAAACCAACTTGAATTAATTCAAATCAAAAATACTAGCGAACCTGGCGGTGAGCGGCGGAAAGTGGTCTAAAATTCTATTACAGAGAACCACCTTATTTTAATTAATTTCTTCGGAGAAAGTCGTCTGTAACTTCGTTTGTGCTATTGGTCCCAAGCAAATCGATTAATGTACCCCATTCTAGTATAAATTCCAATACTATACTATGTTTGTTTTGATTCGCTATGAAAGTTTGACGGATAAAATGAGGGGTTCGTGGATTTTCCTATGTTTCGAGGGGTGCACCGATTAGCTTGAAACCGAAGATAGTACCAGAGATGAGCCAAAAAGTTGAGCTCGTTTCTTCGGGACCTTCTAGTCTTAGAGTTACCTCTATGGTATAAGCATAGAGGTAACTCTAAGACTTGAAGGTCCCGAAATAACGTGCTCAACTTTTTGACTCAGCTCTGGTACTCTCTTCGGTCCCAAGCTAATCGATTCACCCCTCGAAACATAGGAAAAACCAATATCCCCTAATTTTATCTGTCAAACTTTCATAGCGAATCAACTTCTTTCTATCTATTCAGTGTGCACGCGGCTAGCCACAGCAGAACACAATCTTTCCTGCAACGTAGATAGAGTCGTCCCCCTCGTCTTGGCGTTGGTGTATTGACGCACTTATTCCTTGGCTCATAACGAAAAAAATGCGCAGAAGACGAAATACAATGCAACGCAAAAGCGCACTTATATTAGCAATTCCACACTATTGAGTCCAGTATTTTGAAATGCAAGCTACAATTTTCTCTTGAGAAAAAAAGAGGTAGCAACACAAATTTACTTATAGCGAATTCGTTTATTATTCAGTTCCAACCTGGATCGGGTATCAAGATTGGGTCTGCTTGTTTTCTGACAAACGTCAGTTTGATCGTTTGTTTTTAAAACCCAGCTCAGGTTGAGGTTCGCACTGACAAAAAGTTCGGTTTCGCACTGGGTTGGAACTGGTTCCAACCCCGATAATAAACGAATTCGCTATTAGTTACTGGGTAAGATTGAATGGCCGCGTTCTTCCAAACTGCTAGAGGAACCTCAAGAGGAACAGCGATGTGAGCATTTTCTTCAGTGTAGACGACCTAATGCCGCCGCCGCTCCCGCAATGACATTCAGCAATTCAGCACAGCCACCTGTCAAAAAGCAACGGCCGCCGCTGCAGCACACATCAACGCGAAAAAAGGCATCAATCGAATCGGGCGGCGGTTAACTGAGCAAAAGAAAAAAAGATGGCCAGTGTAAGTGACGAAGACGTTGCTGTTCCGGAAGAAACAGGTAATTTCCCTTGTAAAAACTAATATAAACTGCCTAAAACTATCACCGTTTTGTCGAGCACGTTTCACCGATGGCGAATATGGTGCCGATCGTTTGCAAGCGATGTTTTCCTGCGTGAAAATCAACGTTTAAAGCTATCGCTTCCAATCGTCCCTGGGACGGCTGCTCTTCCGCCATTAATTTTTGTCGCGTATGCTGTTTTTTTTTTTCTTCTCGCTCCCTTATTGCTGTTGTTGCATGGTTACGAGCGGGTGGAGGTGGTTGGTTAGTGTTTATTTTACTGATGGGTTTATGTTTTCCGCAGGTCGTAGGAGCACCCGCTCCAAAAGGGGCAAAACTCCTCAACCGGTTGCCCCGACGCCAACGCGGTCATCCCGGAGGAACAGAAAACAACCGGAACCGGAACCAGAGGAAGAGGAGGAGGCTCCTGAAGAGAAGATCCCCGCCGCTATCGTCGAAGAGGTGGGTGTTTTTTTTTTCCCGATTGTTTTTCGATGACTAATGGTTTTTGGATGATGATGGAAAATGCGAGTATTGGAGGAAGCGTGGCGTTGTTCCGTTTCCTTCTGAGAGGCGCGGGCCGCTTTCGGGTGGCTTGTGCGTCCAGGAAGACTTCGCAAGGGCCAACTGATCGAGCTGAATGATTGTGGTTACTAACAGGAGTTTGTGATCGTTGTCTAATTGAGGTTTATTTTTCCTAGGCCGCAGTGGAATCGGACGAACCGGATACTAACAGGGTCATGGAACAGCTGCAGGATTTGATTGTTCCGGTGTTGGAAGAACAGCACAAATCGACTGATGATAACAGTTCAACCAATTTGTTCGAGGAGTTCCAAGTGGACACGAAGTCGTCCTCCGATAAGGAGGAAGCTGGTGGCGCTCCGGAGGAAAGTGTCTTCATTGCGAATTTGGCAGCCGAGGAAAATGCCAACAGTCTCCCATCGGTTGTGGACGAAAATTCCGCCTCGCGACCTTCAGCTGAAGCTGCTGCTGTTGCTGTTGTGGAAGATGTAATTTCCCTCGATGATGATTCCATTCCACAAGCACCGGAAGCTCCTTCGGAAGATTTGAACGGTGATAACACCGACGAAGTGACCGGTAGCAGTGATCACGCGCTGGCTGAGAACGTGGCCAATGGGTTCGTTGAGGAAGATTCGAAGAATACGGATCTCGATGCGGAAATGGTATCGGAAGATGAACTACCGCAACCTGTGCAGCCGCAAGTTCAAGACGCGGAAGAGGTTTCTGATGATGAACTACCTGGTCCCAATCGGGCCGAGTTGCCTCCCGATGCTGAAGTCGTTTCGGAAGATGAACTGCCACAATCGACGGAGAAGCTTGTCCCGGAGCTCCCGACCGGTACGGATAATGTTTCCGATGAGGAACTGCCCGCGGCCCAGAAGGCAGATCTCCCGGAAGACACGGACAACGTCTCGGATGATGAGCTGCCAGCGGCCAAAAAAGCAGATCTGCCCGAAGATACGGACAACGTTTCGGACGAGGAACTTCCGGCTGCCAAGGAAGCAGAACTGCCAGCTGATACGGATAACGTGTCGGACGAAGAACTGCCGGAGGCAAAGAAAGCAGATCTTCCGGCCGATACGGACAATGTGTCCGATGACGAGCTGCCCGATTCGGCCAAGAAGAAGCGTAAGCTGTCGGAACAGGCGGAGGAGGGTTCCAAGAAAAAGGAAACCGATGCCAAAGCTGTCGAGAAACCGAAGGGAGCAGATGAGAAGGAAAAGAAGGAACCGTCGGCTAAGCGTAAACTGGAGAAGGACGAGGACAAAGCGGCGGACAAATCTGGAGAGGCCCCGGAGAAGAAGACCAAAGTCGACGCTGCCCCTGTCGGTAAGTAGCGTTTTGTTTTGATTTATTACGGAAGGTTTTGGTGTCGTTTTCTGAGTTCCATTGGATTGTTCTGCTTTGGAGGAATATACACTGTAGCAGACTGGAGTTGGACCGTTTTCAGATTGATGACTCCATGATTTGCTCTCACGTCTTTCAATGCTTGGGATTTTATTACGGAGATTATTTCATAAGTTGTACTTATGGAATTCATATCCAGAACAACATGTGAAAAGGGCATACAAGCTTTTTGTAAACAAACCTTTGTAGGCCCTTTTCTCACCAACCGAGGGTCGCCCACGCAAACCAGCAATATCATCGGGAAGGGGAAAGTTTCCTCTACCCGGTGATGTTAAAGGTTTGCGTTGGTGTCATATGGGTGGCGAGAAAAGGGCATAAGAAGGTTTGTTTACAAAAAGCTTGTATGCCCTTTTCACATGTTGTTCTGGATATGTGTCTTATGAAATCACACAACTATTTATTACTTACCGTGTGTCAGAAATGCTGTCAGTTTGGTCTGGAAAATCAAGGAAGCTAAGTAGAACGCTGATCTGCCAAACGATACGGACAACGTTTCGGACGAAGAACTTCCCGCTGCCAAAGAGGCATCGTATGTCCAATGGGGAAGTAAATCCTTCTTACATTCAGTAACAACGGGTCAAGAGTAGAAACATTGCTTGATGTGATCCAATCGGACGTAGTATGGTCAGTGGAAGCTGCCAACGAACAGACGAAGCCATTAATGACATTTTCATAGAACCACCACCTCTGCGACAATCTTCAAATCCATCTCGGTCGCAGGTGTTGAGTTCAAGTTCGAGTAGCAGGACTATGACGAGTTAACGCTGGATCTGGTCAAATCCAAGGTGGTCGACGAGGTGGCAAAACGTTGCTCGAGCGGCGGACTGGACTCGGTGCTCAAGACCCACGTGAAGCGGAAGCAACTTTTCCAAAGCCCAAGCACCGATGTGTGTGGACCCATGCGAACCGTGACACCCGGTGGGTGCCGTTATTTTCTCACCATGATTGACGACTTCACCCGGTTTACCGTCGTATATTTCCTGAAGCAGAAGTCCAAGGTTTCCCAGCGTATTCAAGAGTACATCAAGTTCGCCCAGGCGGAATTTGGAAAAACCCCAAAGATCATCCGTTCCAACCAGGGAGGTGAATTTCGGAGTGACGTGTTGGATGTGTTCTGCCGAGCGCAGGGGATACGTCAGCAATTTACCACCGCCTACACTCCGCAGCAGAACGGGGTTGCGGAGCGGAAGAACCGCTCACTGGTGGAAGTGGCGCGCTGCATGCTACTAGACTCCCGAATGCCGTTGAAATACTGGGCGGAAGCGGTTAACACTGCGAACTATCTACAAAACCGTTTGCCGACGAAGCCGTTGAAGAAAACGCCGTACGAGCTGTAGTATGGCACGAAGCCGGACATGAGCCACCTCCAGATGTTCGGTTCACCGGCGTACGTGTGGATCCCTGGAGAGAAGAGAAGCAAATTAGAAGCGAAATCTCGGAAGTTGCTGCTCGCTGGTTATTCCTCCCAACACAAGGCGTACCGATTCATGGATCCGAACAATGACAAGCTGACCGTCAGTCGGGTCTGCAGGTTCCTGTCATTGCACTCCGAACCTCAGAAGGGAAGTATCGTTGATTATCCATTTAGACTCCTAGAGGAACCGAAAGCTGAGGTCCCCGTTATTCCAGCAAACGTGGACGAGAGCGTGGACGTATCGGATGAGTCCGATCTACTCGGGTTTGAGACCAGCTACGACGATGTCAATGAGGAGACGTTTGTGGAAACAGAACCGCAGGAGGAGCTTGAGAAATCTGGCTATCAGGAGGAGCAAGACGTCGTCGTCGAAGTTGATGTACCAGTAGTCCGACGATCGGAGCGTACCACAGCGCAATATGTCGACGAGCCACGCACATTCGAAGAAGCAATGGCTAGCCCCGAGCGCAGCATGTGGGAGGCAGCCATGGAGGAAGAGATGAAGGCGCATGAAGAGAATTCCACATGGGATGTCATCCGTTAGCCGCCAAACAAGAAGACTATTGGCAGCAAATGGGTATTCACGAAGAAGATGGACGAGGGCGGAAACCTGATCCGCTATAAGGCCAGGCTGGTAGCGCAAGGATTCAATCAAAAATACGGAACCGACTACCGTGGGGTCTTTGCGCCAGTCGGACCCTGCTGAGTGTCGCCGCCAGACGAGGAATGCTGGTGAAGCACGTCGTCGTGAAGACGGCGTACCTACACGGAGAGCTGGAGGAGACCATTTTCATGAAGCAGCCGGTAGGATTCCATAACGGGGTTAAGGACAACGTACTGCATCTACGAAAAAAGTCTCTACGGTCTGAAGCAGGCTGGAAGGGTGTGGAATGAAAACAAATCACCGAAGTCTTGAAGCAGCTGGGCTACGTGCCATCTGAAGCAGACCCATGCCTGTTCGTAAAAACCTGGAAGAAGAAGAAGACGTTCATATTACTATATGTGGACGATATGCTGATTGTCACTAACACAGAAGCGGAATACGAAACCGTCCAGAAGCATTTAGCGGAGCACTTTACCATTACGTGCCTTGGAGACGTGCGACACTATTTGGGAATCCGAGTGACAAGATCCGGCGGACAGTTTTTCCTGAACCAACAAACCTACATCCAGAAGGTAGCCGACCGGTTCGGACAATCAAAAGCGAAAAGCTCGCCGATACCGATGGATCCCGGGTACCCGAATGTACAGCAAAAGGAGGAGGAGCCCATGCCCAAAAAAGGACGAGTTCCAGAGCCTGGTGGGTGCTCTTCTATACATCGCGGTCAACACGAGACCCGACATCGCCATAAGCGCCTCAATTCTGGGCCGCAAGGTGAGTCGACCAACGGAAGCAGACTGGACCGAAGCAAAACGGACGCTCCGGTATCTCCAGTCAACAGTGGATTGGAGCTTACGTCTAGGTTCATCCGGACCGCTGGAAGCATACGTCGATGCAGACTGGGCTGGTGACAAGACAGACCGGAAATCAAACACCGGTTTCGTCTTCTGTCTTGGAGGACCAATCAGTTGGGCAGCCCGAAAAACAACCATGCGTAACTCTTTCGTCTACCGAAGCGGAGTACGTGGCGCTTTCCGAAGCCAGCCGCGAGCTGATGTGGCTGATGAAGCTACTGAAGGACGTCGGAGAACCAATTCTGGCTCCTGTAGTTGTACACGAAGACAACCAAAGCTGTATTGCGATGCTGAAATCTGCCGGCGGTAGCAACCGAACAAAGCACATCGACACTCGCTATATTTTTGTGAAGGAGTTGGTCAACAATAGTTTGATGGACGTTTGCTATTGCCCCAGTGAACAAATGGTTGCCGATGGTCTAACAAAACCATTGGCTCGCGTCAAGATGGAGAAGATGCGCCTGAAAATTGGTCTGACCTTGACCTTGAGGAGGAGTAATCGAAGCAACTCATCGAGCTTGAGGAGGAGTGAAGGAGATCGAAGCAACTCGGTGAAATAAAGTCTAGTTTAGTCTCATGTCGGTCGTATTAACTCCCTCCTCTAAGAGTTCAGTCTCCAACTCGACACTGCGTCATTTCCGAGCATATCGAAAAACCCACAGTAAGTCCTGCAACAGTTCAAGCCGCTACAGCATGCGTCAAACCCTTGGAGCTTGAGTTTCAGTGTTCCTGTGAAGTTGCAATCAAAGAGAAGAAGCGTCAAGGTCGATTTTTCGTGGTCAAACAACAGCTCAATCTGCTTGGACTGAACCTAATTGACACGTTCAACCTCGGGTCGATGCCTATGGATGAGTTCTGCTATCGAATCAGCAACTATCCAACATTGATCAGCTCCCTCCAAGCAGCTTTTCCAGCGGCGTTCAGTGATGAACCAGGGTTGTGCTCGAAGACCAAGGTGAAGTTCACGTTGAGGGAAGTTAAATCCCCAGTGTGCCGACCGAAGTGTAGTAGATAGAGTTAGTGTGGAATAGTTAGTTAGTGAGCGTGTAGCGTGATAGACCGTATGTAAACGGAATCTGATTGGTTCGGGAATTTTGATACAGCTAGAGGTATAAATATGAGGTACCTAAGCTCGTTTTATGACGGACTGTGGAGAGAGCGGACGATCAGCAGCAAAAGGGATAGCGGCTCTAGCGGACCAACAGAGGGAGCAGCAGATTCGTGAAACCGCGACCGAGGCTGGAAACCACATGGTACTGTCGACGCGGAGTTGAACCGGCCTGAAACGGTCGATTTCTCGGAGTGGGCAGCTCCAATCGTCGTTGTTCGAAAGGCAAGTGGTGCAATCCGTATCTGCGGTGACTACTCCACTGGTTTAAACGCTGCTCTGCAGCCGCATCAGTACCCACTTCCTCTACCGAAGGACGAACTGCAAGGTCTTCAGTCAAATAGTCAAATTTCAGATGTGTTCTTGCAGGTGGAGGTGGACGAAAGTTGTCGAGAGTTGCTCACCATCAACACACATCGAGGTCTCTATCGGTACAATCGGCTTCCACCGGGAGTTAAGGCATCACCCGGAGCGTTTCAGCAGCTTGTGCATACAATGCTCGCTGGACTAAACTGCGCTTCGGGGTATCTCGATGATGTTCTGGTCGGCGGAGTCAACGAAGCGGACCATTGGAGTTCACATTCACCATCCAAGCGGAAAAGTGCTCGTTTTGGCCAGCGTTAAATCAAGTACCTGGGACACCTCATCGACGGGTCAGCGCCGACAGACATCTTTGGAGTTCGATCGTTTCTGGGAGCGATCAATTGTTACGGAAAGTTCGTCCCGAGTAGCTTCTCAAAACCGACAAGAAGTTCGTCTGGTCAGTGGAATGCGACAAGGCCTTCTCCACCTTCAAGCATATTCTCACCTCTGATTTGCTTCTGACGCACTACAACCCGCAACGCGAGATAGTGGTAGCAGCGGATGCGAAAGCCTACAGTCAGCCAGACCGTAAGGGGCTCGCGATCATCTTCGCTGTGATTAAGCTCCACAAGATACTGTTTGCTCGGAGCTTCACACTACAAACTGATCACGCTCCACTTCTTCGGGTTGAAAAATGGCATCCCAGCCTACACGGCGAACGTTGGACTCTACAGTTGCTGCTCTACGACTTCAACAATGTCTACGTGAACACGACGAAATTCGGACACGCCGATATCCTGTCCCGGGTGATCGATCAACACGTCAAGCCAGAGGAAGACTTCGTCGGAGAACGATGTAAGATCCTTTGCATTGGAAGCAGTTAACGCACTTCGTCTCAGTTTCAGGACAATACAGCACGCCAGCCGTTTCGACCCTGCAGTTAGCATTGTTTGCCACAGTTGAAGACGGCCATTTCAGAACGGATCGACCGAAGTGATTCGCTATCTACGGTTCAAAGGGGCGTGATGTTTGCGGAACGTTTAGTGATTCCGATCGGTTTCGGGATGCGTTGCCTACACCATCTCTATCGTTGTCATCCGGGCATCCAGCGCTTGACGACGATTGCGTGGTCTATCGACTCGGATATCGCTGCGCATGTCAAAGCGTCACTGTGCAGTTGCAGCCAAGAGTCCGCTCAAAGCACGCGCCGTCAGAACCAAGTTGACAACAGCCACTGCAACCATCGGAATCCTACGACGTCTCTTCGCTCGGTTCGGTATGCCAGAAACGCTAGTCAGCGACAACGGTACGCAGTTCAACCAGTGCCAATTCTGCCTCGCTCTCGTGACAACTGCTTCGTTCCATCCGTAGTCTAACGGGCAAGTCGAGCGTTTCGTGGACATCTGCAAGCGATCGGTTTCCGGATGCGTTGCATACACCATCTACATCGTGGTCATCCGGGAATCCAGCAGCAGCTTGAAGGCGATTACGCGTAGCTTCGTCTACTGGTCGTCTATCGACTCGGATATCTCTGCGCACGTCAAAGCGTCCCGTCACTGTGCAGTTGCAGCCAAGAGTCCGCTCGAAGCACCGCCGCTGTCGTGGCCATGGCAGCGTGTCCACATTGACTACGCTGGGTCTATCGAAGCAGAATACTTTCTGCTCAGCGTCGATTCGTACTCGAAGTGAGTGGAAATCGTCGGAACCAAGTCAATAACAGCCACTGCAACCATCGGAATCCTACGAAGTTCCTGCGTTCGCTTCGGTATGCCAGAAACTCAAGTCAGCGACAACGGTAGCGTTTCGTGGATCAATTCAGGAAGCATCGGACACTTTTCAATTGACCTACCGAACCTGTCAGCACCACAAAGCATATCTCCGTCCGAAGTCATGTTTGGGCGTAGAATTCGGACCAGCCTGGACTTACTCAGTCCACCAGCCGTTCGGGAAGCGACCGCTCAACCAGATTCAAGATCGTTCAGTAAAAGGTGACCTAGTCTACGTTAAGGGGCACTCTAACAATTCGTGGAGATGGGTATCAGGAGTGATTCTGAAGCGAGTGGGACAGGTGGTGTTCAACGCACATCAACCAGCTGATCGCCGACAGTAAGTCAACGTCTGGTTCAATTCCGTCCATGGCAGACAAGCAACAATTGCCTCTGGACTTCTTACTACGAGCCTGGAACCTGCCAGCCACAACCACTAGGTCCAACCACATCACCAAGATTATCAGGCACAAATGGTTGCAAATTTTCTCAGAAATCTCCCCTTAAGTGCAAGATTACGCTACAAGGGATTTAAAAACAAATATATTTCTAGATAGAGCTGGCATTAGGGCGAAACATCTTTAGCAAACAATGACTTCTCTCGATGATCTCTAGAAAGCCAAGGCTCGCTCACTCAAATCAACGTCACCATCTGATAGGGGACGACTTCCCCTTCCCGTTGGTTATGTTGGTTTGCGTGGACGTGCCTTGAGTTTCGAGAAATCATCGAGAGAAGTCATAGCTGTCAAAAGCTGTTACGCCCTACTCTATCAAGATTTGTGTGTGAACAAGGATTCATATCAAAACAACACCGCCCAAAACAAAAATTGAAGCGCATGCAATCTTTCATAATTATGGCAATGACCAGCTCACGAGATGAACTAGCCAACGATCTAAAAATCTCGCTAATAAAGCTATTTAAAAAAAAAACAATGAACAGCTCGTATTTTGTCTTACCTCTTTGCAGAGCCGGAAAAGAAGAAATTGCCAGATTTGGACAAATACTGGAAGGCAGTCAATGATGATTCAACGGATTTCACCGCTTGGACCTATCTTCTTCAATACGTTGATCAAGAGGTAAAAACTAGGAACCACTTTCCTGGCCTTCCATTTTTGACCTTACTAACATGCCACCCATTCCGCAGAACGACATCGAAGCCGCCCGGGAGGCGTACGATGCCTTCCTGGCTCACTATCCGTACTGCTATGGCTACTGGCGGAAGTACGCCGACTACGAGAAGCGCAAGGGCAGCAAGCGCAAGTGCGAGGAGGTAAGTGGCCATCAATTTCTAATCGGTTTTTCATTCTCGTATTCTTTACCGTTGGACGTGTAAGCGCCTAGAAGAGAGCCTTAGAGAGGGCACAGTTTTTCCAAATACTATCGACCTCGAACTACCATCCCCCCCCCACCCAAACATCATCTCCGCTCATTTTTCGAAACATGATACCACATCTCCATATAATTGTGTTTGAAATCCGGTTTTGCACCGCACACACTCTCTCTCTCACACACACACACACAAACACATTTACGCCCACACCCACCCGTGTCCATCCGTTTGCGCACGCGAGAGTTGGCAGCGGACCGGAAGCAGCACTGACCACTGTTGGTGATTCAGCGCACCGTGGCCCACAACGAGTGTTCCTTTAATGTACAAATGTTTCTGTGATATTATTTATCCATCATATTTGATAGTTAATTATGTGTTGTAAGAGTTGCCTGCTGAATTGAATGGCACATTTTTTCATCGGGCGACTTGTTTTTTTCAAAACTGTTCAAGTATTGTGATTTATCTCAAAACAAAACAAAAAACGTGAGAATATACAGCAAGAGGAGAACGTTAGAACAATCATCTGGATTCGAAAGAAACTGAATATGATGTTGATTTCCGGGTATTAGTAGGTAGCCATTTCATCGTTACACAAGAAATAATGCCGGTCATAAGTTGTGCTTGTTTTTGTTTTATTTAAAAAAAATCTAAATTTCTAAAAATGTGAATCAACTTATGCACGGTGCAGATCATTTTCATTCACACATAGACTCTAGACCTGTTGTAGAATTTGTCGATAAGAGGAGGATTTTGGCTGAGTAACGCGGTCGAGCTTTTAGTTATTATTTCAAACTAGGCAGATACGTTCAGGAACGCGGACTATAATCAACAACCCCTTTGTAGGAACAGATAGGATGCATGACTAAAACCCCACATGTTGTTTGTAATTTTCCAATTTTGGTGATTATTTGTGATCGAACAGAAAGAGACAGAACAACCTCTTTGTTTTGCCTGAGCTGCATCAGTAATATGAGTATGCACTAACAATTAGAAACGAAACAAGTGTAAAATTTTGTTATTCGCTCACTGGTCCAGTTACATTTGTTGCTCTCGCATCGGTGACAGTAAGTATGGCAGATATGAAATGAATGAAGTACAAATGAAGTAAACTGTGACATGTAAATTATGTATCTTTAGAGTTAAGATAACGCTAACCCTAATCGAACATTTTTGGAAAAATCCCCTTCAACAGATTCTAGGTGGACTTCACCGCTGCAGCAGCGAGTCATGTACGACTACGACGACAGTCGATAACGTTATCCTTTTGGATTCTACGACAGTCTTCAATTAAATGAAAACATGTCTTCTTCTTCGCATCTCAAGCTTATTGCTCATCGCATATTAGCTTATTGCGTGCTATCAAATGTAGTGTTCTTAGATGCACTTCCACAGTTATTAATTGAGAGCTTTCGATGCCTGTACCATTTTTGCATTGTGTGGCAAGTACAATCATACTCTATGGCCAGGGAAGTCGAGAAATTTTCTAACCCGAAAAATTCCTATACCGGACCGGGAATCGAACCCATCTGCCTACAGCATGGTCTTGCTTTGTAGCTGCGACGTTACATTTCCAGAGGATTGGCAACTCTGCCAAACTCCAAGGGACAAACATATACAGTTGCGGTGCATTTGAGCAGAGGTTACAACCACCGTATGCAAAACAAAATGAGCAAATACGCAAACCTCCCTTTAGCGGTTGGCATTTTTGCTATCAAATTCATTACACGGCCGCTGAGACTAACTTAGTGAGAGAGTCTATTGACAAATCCAAGACTAAATCTATTGCCACTTGAAATTAATTTCAGTCGGTGTATTAGTCAGCGAATCGTTTTTCGTCGATGGATTTAGTCGGCCGACTTTGTCTGCTGTTGAAAGGGTGTCCCACATCAAATTGCATCACGGAAATAACGCTGTAGAAAATTACCTAACTGACCGATCCATTTCAAACTTTCAGACAAAATCTAACCCATTAGTAAGCTTTTGGCTTATTTATTTCATTCAACTTCAATACCATAACCGTACGCTCGCACCTTATGCTTAACTCCACTGTCATAATCCGATTTGACCTCCTTGGGATGCTTCGGTAGTGCCTGCTTCATATGAAATGAATGAAGTACCGGCATTTTTCGATGGGCCTTAGTTCCGGTGCGTACCTCTCCAGGACAACATCTTAATAGTGGCACGAAGCTAGAGATCCGGCCAGAAGATCGTAGGGCCCTCGTGTTGCTTCAACAGAGGAAGCACACGCCTCTGTAGACACTCCTAGAGGTAGATCTCCCTGTTTACAGTCCCGGTAGTCACGTTGGCTACTATTCACGGTCGCCCGGATCATTTGTACCCATGGGTGACGTATACGGTCCGTTTCAAGGGCTTTAAGGACACTCGCGGAGTCTGATAATATGGCAGTATAAGTTGCCTTTGCATTGATCGCTGCTTGATGAATAGCTATGGCCTCAGCCGAGAAGACTGAGCACATGTTTGGTAGTCGCTGGTGTATCACAAGCAGGCTTGCTGAAGTCTCACTCGCGAGTTTGAAATGAGCCGAGCGTAGCATTTTTCTGAGAAGTAGAATGCCTACTGCCAAATCATTCCACTGAGCTTCAGAGCTTGTGAGCGGAGGGGGATAAAATGAGAGTGAGGTTTACTGCCATTCATGTTCATGTTTTCTATCACACGCTCTTACTCTCACTCTGGGTGAACTCTGAGCTTCTTGCGTCGAACAAAAAAGTCATCCGGAGTCCCGAAAAGCGCACCTCACGTCAAATCATCCTCTCGCTGAAATTCACTCTCCCTCTCTCTCGAGGAGTTTTTGTTTACTTCTTCCATATTCCTGCCGCCACTCACTCAAGGTGAGGGGTGGCTAAACTCGCAGGACAAGAGTGTTTTAAAACCTCCAGTGAGTTTGAGGAGTTTCAGCAAGCCTAATCACAAGATCTCTTCCTGACACACCAACACCTACTCTGCCATTGGCCTTGGGACCATCGGTGTATATTAAATCATTACCAGCTAACGTCGTCGCTTTCATACGATTGAAAGTACTTATAACTCCAGCCTTACTTTCTCCGACTTTATAAGAACATTGAAAAGACCAGTTGACCTTCGGTTTGGAAGAGTCCCATCCTTGGACTCCGATCCGGTCTAATTCAGCTACCGGTGGGAGTTCCTGATGAGCCAGCTTCTGAAGGAGTTTGTTAGCCTCCCTTAGGAGGAACACTCCCTCCTCATCTCCGTATGTCTTTTCCATGAAGCTCAAAGCTCTCGAGCAGGTGGTTATGGCTATGATGTAATGGAAAGGTTGCACTCCAGCTTCGACACACGCTGACGACGCTGGCGTGGATGGTAGCAAACCAGAGACTATTCTTATGCAGCGATTGTAGGTTGGTCCTAGTTTCTGCATCATCTCGTCTGAAGATCGGCAGGTGAGTTCTATACCGTATAACAGTCTGCTGGTTACGATGGCCGTGGAAACTCGGAGCGCAGTATCGCGGTTATTGTGATTCCGACGGTTCGTTATCAAGCGTAATAGGCGTATTCTTGATTGACAATCTTCTCGGACCCTGTTGAAATGTTTTTGGAAGTTGAGGTGGCGGTCTAGATAGACGCCGAGAATGCGACAGCAGGTCTTGTATGGCACTGTGTTGCCTTCGATTTTGATAGGGTTTGACTCCGCCCGGTGTCGGCTGTTACAGATGTGTGTAAAGTTACTCTTGCTCGGTGACAACTCAAAACCTACAGATTTGGCCCATCTGTTAACGGCATTGACAGCTGCTTGAAGCTTTCTCCGAAGTGAAACTGGTCTATGCCCGACAACAACGAGGACGATGTCGTCAGCATAAACAAAGATATCTTTGGGAAGGTCCCCAAAGACTCCGTTCATAGACACTAGGAACAGTGTGACTGCGAGAACAGAGCCCTGGGGGACTCCAGTCTCTTCCCTTGCGATGATAGACCTATGATTCCCGATGCCGACTTGGAAGGTTCTGTTCTTAAGGAAATTCTGGACAAAGTGAATTATGTGGCCAGATAGGCCCCATTCAGATAATTGTTTTAAGACGAAGGGTGTCCATGTCCTGTTATAAGCTTTACACAAGTCCAAAGCTGCTGTGTCTACGTGCTGTTGGGCTTGTAGGGCGTCATCTAGAACTTGACCGAGGGAAGCAAAGTAGGTTCCCGTTCCGTAACCTTTACGGAAGGCATGTTGTCGGCAATCCAACAGATTGTTGTCTTGAAGGAAGTCAGTAAGTCTGCGGTTGACCATACGTTCCAGAACTTTACAAGTGCAGTTTGTCAATAAGATAGACCGGTAGTCCTTTGGATCAGTCGAGGATGATCCATTCTTTGGTATGGGAACTACCAAGCTGTGTCTCCATTGCTTTGGGAAAACATCCTGGGTCCAGTTCTGGTTCAGAAGTGAAAGAAGGATCTGCTTGCCCCTGTGTGGTAGGTGTTTCAGCAGGGCCAGCAGATTTACCATTACTGTTCGCAAGGGCAAAGCTTAACTCCAACATGGAGAAAGGTTGGTTGATCGGTAGAGAGGAGACGTCTTGTGGAATGGGAACTCTATCTAATGACGTTAAGGAGGCAGCATTGCTTCTGATGAAAAGTTGGCTATAGCCACTGATGGCCGAAAGGCTGGCAAAATATTCTGCAAGTTTATCGGCTACAACCGAGGGGTCTCTCGATAACCCGTTCTCATGTCTGATGGCTATTCCTTTTGTTCTCCTTTTTCCGCTTAGGGAGTTTACCCTACTCCACAGTTCGGTAGTAGACTGGTTACTATTGATCCCATCGATGAAATCTTCTCAATTCCTGCGTTTGGCATCTGTGATGATTTGTCTGCATTTATTTCTCTTTGACCGATATTCTGCTATCATTCTTCCTTTTTCTGGATGATCAGGCGGAAGTCTCTTCACTGCTCTCATTGCCTTCCGTCGTTTGCTTCATCCAGTTTCTGTTGTTGGTCCATGTTGGTGATGGAGCATTTCCCTAAATCGTTCGTATAGAGTTGTGTAGGTTCGTTGCTTGTTTGTTGGTGTCGATTACTTTTCTCTTCGTTGTCGATATTGCTTTTTTCAACGTTGGATAAAATATTAGCCATCGCGCGATGAGTTGGAGATAGCCTGGTTTGTAGTGGTATCGACGAAGAACGAAATTCAGCTGGCGGTTTAAGACTGCATCTCAGGATCATCATCCGACGGGCCATGTAGGATGTCCGGTGGAAGGTGACGGTTGTCACTGACGTTTGCAGATCTTATTTTGAGGTTGGTTAACTTTAGGATCGATTGGCGAACGCAAGCGTTTAGACGATCTGCTTCTCGGTTTCTCGTTTCTCTTGTGGCCACGGTTACGGCTACGGCTGCGGCTGCGACTCTTCCGGGGCTTATTTTGTTTCTGTTGTTGCTGTTGTTGAAAGTCTTTGTTGTTGGCCTTGCTGGAATGACCGGACTCTACTGCAGCCTGAGGTGCTGGAAGTCCGACGGATTCAGCATCCCTTCCGGTTTCCTTGAGCAAGGTTACGTATTGCTGAGATATTTCGTTAAGCTGGCTCTTCGTCGTTCTGTACAGATTTTTGTACATGTTCTGGTCATGCTGAAGTCGGTCCGTGATAACTTGCTGGTCTTGTAGCTTTTTATTCCATTCGTCTTTTGTTCCTCCATTTCCTTATCCTTTTTGTTTAAGCGCTCATCCATTTCCGCCAACCTCTTCAGGATTTCCTGATTTTCGTTACTATTGCTGATGTTACCTGCTTGTCCTGATTGTGAAGAATTGTGCCTTTGCTGGTAGATCTTCTGCCCCGCGTCATATGACAATCCCAGATCAATTCGTATTTTGGCGATTTCATTTTCGGCCACGTAAACTGGACACTTCTTACTCGATGCAGGGGGTTCAGAAGACTTGCATTTGGGGCAATGTGGTGCATAATATGCCTTGCCCTGCTAGGATGTCTTTTACTTCCTCCTCGGTAAGATCTACCACTTCGTAGTTGTGTATTACACACTTCACATAATTGTGAATCGGATGCTCTTCGATGCTGATCGGAGTGCGATCGTACAGTTCTTTCAAAGATTTCAATTTATCTACCTGCTCTGGTCTTCTGACTTTCAGGGCGTAGCGGGTTCCTTGATTTTCGGGAAATGCACCCTCGATCAGTCCGCAACATTGCGTTACGGATAGACTAACCACAGTCGGATTTTTTGGAAGCACAGCTGGTTCAACTGGTTGTAGTCGTAGGATTGTCAGTGGGCCATGAACGTTTTGTGGGTCCATCCATTCGGGAACTTTACGTCCCCTGTATGATCCATCAATGGTATTACAACCCGTTGCTCCACCACCAGGATCCCCATCGAGGGGAAAGTCCCATCCCGACTTCATAGTCGAGATGGCATGGAAAGGTTTTCAGCAAGCGAAGTCCAGAATAGCGTCGTATAACTTCTGCGGTGGAGATGCCCTTATGTACAGCAGTCACAGCACTCTCAGTGTGATGCAGACGAATAGCAGTATGGTTTTTTTGCACACATTTTTTGCACATTGTTTGCCTTTTGTTTATCACTACCGAATAGCGCGTGAAGATTCTGAATCTAAATGCACTCTGCGCACTAAAACGAAACGCGTTGGAACACTTCTCGGGATATTCCAAAAACGATGGAAATAACTGGCAAGTATCGCAGTGAAATAAACACTATTGTATACCGCACGAACTAGAAAGTGACCAAATGCGACTGTACGTAGCAGAAGCTTTCGATTAACTGAGCTCCGGATTTGTTTTCTCCCACAAACTTCATGAAATTATCCTCAGAATGGAAATTTTCCTCTGAAGTTCACAGAAGATCTGCTCATCAGAGTTTTCACAAACATTCACATTGAATTCAAGTCAGGATTTTCTTGAACTTCTACACAAAGCTATCTCAGACTTCACATGAAATCAAAAAATCCTCAGAAATACACCTTGAAAGCAGATTGCACTTGATGTTTTTCTCAAAGATTTATAATAAAATTCTATGAGCCCTTAAAGCTGTGCAAGCAATTTGACTCCAGATTCTTGAAAATTTCTTGAAGTAAGAGAATTAACGTATTCTCATCACACTCCTCACATAGGACGTGTTTGTTTGTTTACAATTATCTGCTGCTTGCTTATCTATCCATTCCAATCGACAGAACTGTTCAAACTTGTTTGAAGGCACTTTTACAACGCTCCAAATTTCTCGGGTTAGTGCGACTATAGGGTGTCCCAGAATGTCTAAGCACGATTAAAAAAACGGAACTCTGTTTTCAGCAAATTCGATTTTTATTTCGTTTTCCATTTAGCGCTAGATTAAAAAAGGCTAAGTGCGGGTTGTGCTTAATAGGCCGAAAATGGGGTAGTTAACCCTATTATCTTAAAGTTAAACGTAGAAAATCCGAGATTCGGAGCGGATTTTTGATCTCACGCTACTCATTAGCTTCAGCACAGATACCTTTCTAACAATTTTGGATACTTTTTCCCAGTATTTCGCAAACTTTGTAACGGAATCCGCTGTCTTTACATGTTTCCGCAAATATGCTTCGGTCAGGACCCAAAAAGTTTCGATTTTCCTGGCCTGGGGACAGTTTGGCGGATTCATCTCCTTGGGTACGAATTGGACCTTGTTGGCTTTATACCAGGCTACCGTGGCATTGGAGTAATGAACCAACGCCAAATCCGGCCAAAACAGTACTGACAGCATAGCACTCAGTCAGCACGTTTATTCTTCCGTGATGGTACCCAATTCTTGTTTTGAATGACTGAGCGTACGTTTTCTATGGAAAAATGCCTCAATTACATGGTGAGTCGCCTGGTCGTGAGTGACTGAATGTTTTTGTTGGCTCTTTCATTGCTTCGTCCCAGTGGTGGCACGAGTCCTGGAGTTTAACATTTTTTCCTTAACATTTGATACTTTTTGCGATAACCATTTTGACGACACACAAAAACAAACTGGCAAGGGGCAAAAATGTCATGACATTTCTAAACTGTTTTCTGCCAGCGACAGAACATTTTCGCACAAAGAAGCAGACAAGACCGGCGGCGCGCGTGACATAAATTTATGTCGTGTAGAATTTTGCTGATTTCTGGCTAATTACTGCATTTATTTGATGTTTATTGCATGGAATTAAAAGATAAGAATGAAAACTGACCACTCATAAGCATTGATGTTAAAATTATGCGTAAATAAGGGAGTTGGTAATTTACTGTCACACGCAAGCCTGCAGCTAAAATTTCATTACAATAAACTGTTTGGAAAAATCAGGCTGCGAGATTTTATTTATTCTCTATCTCCGCTGTTCGCTTGGAATGTAGTTATAAACGGCCGCCCGTGTGCTGGCTGTTTTGTTTCGCTCTGGACGATGGTTTTTCAAAAAATGTACTGTTGCCACCTCTGCTTCGTCCTTTACCGTTTGGTACATACGGTCTGGATAGAGCAATGAATTTCACACTCAGCCTAAGCAGTCAATAATTTTACGCTCTGCTTGCGAGTGAAAGCTTGCACGATATTCCGGTCCAGATTTCAGTCAACAGGGTTCGGTTTACGTCCAGAATGTTGCTTGCCCTGGAAAGCCGAATGGGCCGGTTACTGTCTGGGTGTCGACCTGCGATGGATCGTAGCAGATTATGACGTGTCTTGCAAGCGCTCGAAGGTCAAATATCGGTCAATTCGAACTCCGAGGATACGGGCTAACCTCCTGATGGGAATAGCTGTACCATTGATACAGACGGTGAGTGTTAAGGACGGCATGATGGTGAGAGCAGATGTACACTAGTGTGCATTTTTCGGCTGAGAGTTGGAAGCCAGTCAGTGATTGCCTTTATGGTTTTGTGAGTGATCATGAGGATAATGTCGTGTCAGCGTACACAATGATGTAAATTTCCTTAGGAAGGTTAACGAAAACTCCATTCATACAAATTAAAAAAAAGGTGACCGCGATAACCCTGTGGTACGCCAGTCTCCTCTCGGAATGTTGCGGAACGGTGGTTGCCCAGAAGTACCTGAAAGGTGCGGTTTGCCAAGAAATTCTTCACGAAATCCGGATGACATCTGGCATCCATGCTCTAAGCTAAAGCTGCCAGTTCGACGTGGTGTCCACCCGAGGTAGCGTCGTCAAGGGCTTGAGCAAGTGTGGCGAAGAACGTGTTAGTACCGTGTCCGGGACGAAAGGCGTGTTGACGGTGATCAAGTAGGTCCCTGGATTCTAGAAAGTTCATCAGTCCCCTATTTACCATCCTTTCCACGATTTTGAAGGCGCAGCATGTGAGGGAGATCGGCCTGAAATCACTAGCTTGTCTGCCTGGCTTTCCTTGCTTGAGGATCGGGACCACTCCTGGTTGATTAGATCTAGAAGCTTGCGTCTTCCTTCTGGTGGTAGATTCCGGAGCAAAGGATAGCCCACCTCGTCCGGGCCCGCAGAATTTCCTTTAGCCTTTGATAAGGCTAGAGCGAGGTCGTTCACCCGGAAGGGTTCGTTTATTTTAGGCACAATTGCTTCCTCTGGAATTGGCATGCTGGGGGTGTCGAAGCAACTTTTGTTTCCTACGGAAGCGTTCTTCGTACCCTTCTATGGCTGATTGAGAGGCGAAGTATTCTCCAAGTACATCGGCAATAGTATCTGAATCGCAGGTAATTCCTCCTTCCTCCTCTTCCCACTTGAAGCATTAACCTTTCCCCACAGATCGGCTGCCGATTGGTTTGGGCTGATTCCGTTGAAAAGGTTATCCCAACTTTGGGCTTTCGCTTCCCGTATAGTTTGCCGACATTCGTTCCTTTTTACACGGTAGTGAGCCAAAGCAACCTCCTTGTCAGGGCTTTTCGTCCTGGGATGGTACTAGATCGAGGAATAGTGTCTGTTGCCGCTTGAAAAATTGAACCGATGTAGTCCGAGAGGTTGGTCGGTTCGGATTCTCTGCAGGTACCGGTGATTGCCTCTTGGTGACTTGTCCTATCTGCTTGATTGTAGATCCAGCGCTGTCTACGGGAGGCTTCGGTTGGTCTACAGTCGAGTCGGATTTCGATGGGGTGGTGGTCGCTACCCATCGGGTCTTCCATGACCTTCCATAGGATTGTTCCTGAGCTGGCGAATGACACGTCAATTGCGGATTCCCTTTGTCCACTTATGAAGGTTGTGGATCCAGCAAGATATAGCTATATAGATCAGATCAGAAAAATGGCCACAGTGATGAAAACACCCGACAAGGATTTAAAAAAAACATCGTTTGACTACATTCTGCGAAGTGTTTTGATGGGAAAATACAGTGAAATTCACGTTTAAATTTAGGTTGCCGAAAATGGTCACTGGGTGCCGAAGCCGACATTTACACCATCATAATTTTTAATTCCAGAATTTCAAAAAAACTTGTTTGCATATGCATATTCCAGATATACTGAAGATTAATCAACTATGGATCTACAAAGTTCAATATACACTGAGGCAAATAGGATTTCATAAGGCTCGACTTATGAACGACACATATGAATTACATAAGCGCGACTAACAGCTCTTATACAGACGAGTGGTCCAGACACAGGACCAATAATCTCAACGTCCATGGTTCGGCTCCAGTCTGTTCCGTTTTATTATTGTTTTACCGACATTATTTTTCATACGGCAAATCAATGAAGTTCATACCGATTTCTTGTGGCTAAAATTCTTAAGTGGTTCTTATGGAATTCTTACGTTCTTTTGTCTCAGTGTATGAATTAAAATAACGTGAAAAAATCAAATGTTTGTGTTTTAAAATGCATTCTGTTCATTGAAATATCCTTAGTTAGAAAATTATTAAATCCCTTGAGTAGGGGTAGGAGGCACATAGTGAACCGGTGGGGATGCTCACTGTACTTAAGCCTTAAATTTCCAATCGTTCAAAATAAATTAATTGGTAGTAGGTTCAATACCATATTAGTTTGTGTCGAACAATTAGAAATTTAAGACTAAACAGGATGCTCATTTTGCCCCATCTGTTCACTATGCCCCTCCCTACCCTAATAATGACTGAGACTGAGTCTACCAGATATTAAAAAAAAAAAAAACTACAAGGGACAGCCCTATGGGGTTGTGAGCAATGGTGACGTAGGACTATGTGGTCTTATATAATAAATATTACTTGTTAACTGCAGCAACAGCTTGTGTTTTGTGTAGCAATTGGAATTTGAGCGGGGTTCTCTCTGCTTATACTCTTTAGTATGACGCGCTTGACATAGATGGCCCACAGCAACTCAAAAATGCTACTGATTCCGATCAATAGCGGTGCGGCGTCAGCCTCCTTCTATGGATGCTCATGTGAGCTGCTGCTCGCTGCTTGCAGGCAGCCTTTCGTTGTGTATGGAGAACACCACCACTCACCACGCGGTTATTGAATAAACATCGTTTGGTGAGACCGGATGGAATTCAACTTTGAAATCTGTGTTAGGGAAATCGCTTTTCGTAGCAACATTTGCACATTCGTAAAATTTTCAATGGTGACATTTTGAAAAATGATAAAGTCTTAAATTTATCAGATGCGTAGAAATATATCTGATCGATTGGTAATAAAATTATTCCAATTGGTCCAGGGGCAGCTGAGTTATTAACGTTCAAAATCTTTCATAATTTTGTTACATGTTCCATTTTCGGTTTTCGCCAAGTGTACCCCCATATAGAAATCACAGACGTAGTCCTACGTCAAAAAATCAAATTCCATGAGAATTCCCGGTTTTCTAGAAGACACCCTGGCTAATACCGTGGCTTTGGTCATAAACTTTCTATTGAATCTCTCGCTTTAAAGGTTCATATCATTTATTTGGTGTGTCTTCAGAACGACTACTAATCTTCTCTAAGGTAACTTTTTAGTCACTATTTGGTCACTTCAACTAGCCCTGTTCTTCTTAGGGCCGATTTCTTCACCTCCAAACCTCCTTTATTTGTAATTAAACCAGGCTAGACTATAACTATAAGACGCTCTACATCCCGTCGATTTAAAAACTTCCTCCAGAATGGGACTGCCATTTCGGGGACAAGCATTTTTAGATGCCAGACGCTGTTTGAGCCGTACTTGCTTGGTGGATCGACGGTCTTAAAGCTATACCAACTTGCTTAAGTCCCGCCGCATCAATGGACAAGTTCCCACTGCTTGTACAGGATTGCTTATTTAAAATCTGCCACTAACCCCCGTATGGCATCCGCAATCTACTGCAGAGCTTTACTTTGGCCATTCCCCGTGATTATCACACAGTATTTTGTTCGAAGATTATTTTTTTTTAGAACAGGTCACCGCAACAGCCAAGGAGCACGGTTTGTATAAAAACAATGAAATACATGTTCACATTCGTGGTGAAAACCATTTTCACTTTTGCTAGGATGATCATCAGTGGATCGCGGAATGACCCGATTGTCCCAGAAGCGGAGAAGACCGAACCCCCCCGAAAGAGAGAGAGAATCTACCAGAAACTAGAGAGCAAATAATCACCATAAATTTGTCTGTGCTTAGGGTCAAACTATTCCACTAGTGTTTTAGGTTACTCAACATCACATACCTATGAAATGTAAATTATTCACATTATGTTAGGCTCGAAGTTAGGGACCCCAGTGACGACCAAGTTCTCGCTCTCTCTTTCTCTCTGTAAAAATACGCCGCCTCACCAAACAAACAAAAAAACAAACTTACGACCAATCTTTATCTCGTAACGTATACACAAAAAAGTATCGTTTAGGCAAAAATCTATGTAAGTGCAAGTGAGATACATTGAATATTTACAACGGAAATTCGTTTTTCCGCCATCTGGATTCTTTTCTCTCTTCCGCGGCCGCGTATAGGTCTTTGAGCGAGGTCTGAAGGCGATCCCACTGTCGGTGGATCTGTGGATCCACTATCTGACGCACGTCAAGACCAACCAGGCGGACGATGAAACGGCAATCCGGTCGCAGTTCGAGCGTGCCCTGGTCTCCTGTGGATTGGAGTTCCGATCGGATAAGCTCTGGGAGGCCTACATCAAGTGGGAGAACGAGGGCAAACGCGTGGGCCGTGTGGTGGCGCTGTACGATCGACTGCTGGCGACACCCACCCAAGGATACGCCAACCACTTGGATCAGTAAGTTGGACGGAGTTTGGGTGGTTTTAGGGGCACTAACTAACACAGGACTGTTTCGTTGCAGCTTCAAAGAAGTGGCCAACAACAATCCGGTTCATACGCTGGTCAGCAAGGAGGAATTCGTGGAACTGCGGGCATATGTGCGGGAATCCGCTCGGAAACGTAAGGAAGAGAAGGAGAAGAAACGTGCCGGGTCGCACGATAAGGGCAAAGACAAGCACGATGAACACAAACCGTCCAAGTCGTCGAAGGAGAAATCAGACAAACGGGACAAAAGTCAGGAACCGGAAGTGAAGGAATCCAAAGAGGAAAATGACAAACCGGAATCGATGGAAACGGACGAGACAAAGGTAGCGAAGCCAGCTGGGGAGGAGGTCAAGGAAGATGAAAAGGAGAACAAGGAACCGGCCGAGGAGGAAAAGACAGACGAGAAGATGGAAGTCGAACCAGAAGAGGAGAAGGAAGCAGATGATCATGTAAACAGTTCAGAGGAAGCCGACGCCATCAAGGATAGGATTATTTCCCGGCGCAAGAAGATTCACAAGGCAACGGTTGCCGCCGTTACAGATCGATGGAGCTACGAGGAAGGCATCAAGCGGCCGTATTTCCACGTTAAGCCCCTGGAGCGCTGTCAGTTGAAGAACTGGAAGGAATATCTTGACTTCGAGATAGAACTGGGAAACGAGAAGCGTATCCTGGTGCTGTTCGAGCGCTGCTTGATCGCTTGCGCTTTGTACGATGATTTCTGGCTCAAATTGATCCATTACCTGGACGCACGATCCGATGAACCGGAGATGATTCCCCGCATTCGGGATGCCTACGAACGGGCCTGCACCATTCATCACCCGGACAAACCGAGCCTCCATCTGATGTGGTCCGCTTTCGAAGAGACTCAAAATAACCCCAACAAGGGGGCGGAAATTCTGGCAAACTTGGAAAAAGTCTGCCCGAATCTGATGCAGGTTGCCTACAGGAGGATAAACCTGGAGCGACGTCGTGGCGACTACGACAAGTGCGTCCAGCTGTATCAGACATATCTGACGACGGCGAAGAACAAAACCATCGCCGGTAATGTGGTCATCAAGTATGCTAGGTTCCTCAACAAGATCAAGAAGGATCTCGATCAAGCCCATTTGGTGCTGAAGAACTACCTGGAGAAGGATCCATCGAACACGAGGGTGGCGCTACAGTTGATCGATTTGTCGCTGCAGCGGGACACGGTGGACGAGAAGGAGGTGGTGGACATCATGGATCAGTTTATGGAGCGCGACGGTCTGGAACCGGACCAAAAGGTGCTGTTTGCCCAGCGGAAAGTTGAATTCGTGGAGGATTTTGGCAGCACTGCCAAGGGTTTGCAGGAGGCACAGAAGGCACTGCAGATGATAATGGCCAAGGCGAACGAGGCCAAGAAGAAGAGGTGAGTGTTCAAGGGGGGTTTGCCGTCTCACTTGGTTGTAATGCATAACGCATATTTTGTCCACTGTTTCCAGGGAACAATCCCCGCCGAAAAAGTCATCGAAGGAAGCCGCCACCAGCAGCGCTGCGGCCAGTGCAGCTGTTGCGGCGACGTCGGCCAGCTACGCCGCCGGGGGCTATGGCTACACCGGAGCCACTCCATCGTACTACGGTGCCGCGGCCAGTCAGTATCAGTACGGGGACAGTTCGTCGTACGGCTATAGTACGTGGAATCAGCAATATTCCCAGTCGGGCTACGGAAACTACGGCCAATGGAGTGGGTACGGTAGTTACTACTAACATGGAACGCGATAGCAAGCGCGAGTACAGACGAGTAGACGTGGTTTTACAAGTATGGTTCTTTTCCTATGTTTACTTATTACAAGCTATAACTTTGTTTTATAGTAGGGTTAGCAAGCACACCTTCCTTTGTATACCTGGTATCTTATCTTGACGACAATTGTTGCGAGCACTTACGCTAGTAGGGACTGTAAAATAATGTTAGTTTCTCGCAACTCCTGCGAGGGGGGCCGCGAAGTCAGACATGATTTAATTGATTTAATATAAAACAAGAGAACAATTTAGTGGATGTGCTGTGAGTTTCGATTAATTGCACGGATTTCGAGTGAAGTTCTGGTTGGTCAGTACGCAACACATACGCGCAGAAATAAAACAGCGATAATTTTTGCTCATTTCTATAATTTTCGGGGCGCTTTGAAGCGAAAACAAAACATTGCATTGAATCTTTACAGGCAAAAAAAAAGGAAATAAAGCTACGGTTAAATCGTAAAATAACACCACCTGTTAGATTGCTCTACCGAAACGAGAAAAGAACACTCCTACCCTGGTGCTATTGCTAACGCTCCACGGAATCCATCGGAACGATGTTGCAACCGAGCAATCCTCGTCCGCTCCAGGTCTTTGGTGTGAGCACAAGATCGACCAGCTTTCCATCCCGACGAACCTTCACCGGGACTGTCTTATTCTCGCAGCTTCGAACTAGCACCGCAATTTGTGACAGATCTCGGAAATTGGAAGCATTGACGGTGCCAAACTCGATAATTTCGTCACGCAATGCAATACCCTGGAAAGAATTTCCCGTTGAGTCAAAATTTACCCTTTCAAAAATTTAACCAACTTACCGCATCCTGTGCCGGAGATCCTTCGCTAACCAAATTGACCTTAACGATCGGTTTCACCGGTCGAACCTTCCTGGATGACGACGGTCCTTCCGCTTCAGAATCAGTCTCCATCGCTAGCAGTTTGGTCGAGGCCAGGTTCTCCTGTTGCTGTGCAGCCGTCTCGGCATGGACCGTGTGTAGTCCGGATTCGATTTGCTTCATCAGTGCTTTCAAATCGTTTTGCAGGCATATTATCTGATGACGGGCCTGTCGCACCTGGTAAACGTCGATATCGCTCCGTGGAAAGCCGGAATCGTCCACCAGTGGGTCGGTCATTCCTACCTGATTCTGTTTGGTGGTTCCGGGTAAAGCATGACGATGCGTAATTTGAGCCTAAACTTACCGCTTCGAGGACTCTTCCCTGATCGCTGATCTTCTGTTCGAGTTTTTCCTTCTGCCTCATTAGTTCCAGGACCGCGTCTCGCGAAGTGGCCGAAGGGACTACCATTTTGAGATTTTAAACGAAAGATTCGCTGAAATTTCGACAAACTGCTGGAACTGGTGCAGTTGATTGGTATTATTTTTTATGTTGTGATTTTGCGAAAACAATGCACAATTTGACAGTTCTATGTTGCAGCGAAAACTTCGGTGTTGCACAAACAAAAATTAAATGAGCTACGCAACACCCGATTGCTTTACAACTTTCCCAAGTAGCAGTATTGGTACACTCTGAAAAATCTTCACGTCCGATTGACAGCTTCAATTATCTACGTGATTAATCAGATTTTCACGTACTGCTTACGTGAAATGGGGGTGAAAACTACTGGACATCTGGTAACTTTTACGTGACATTCCGTTTGGTTTAAAATGCTTTTCATGTAATTTGTATGTGGATTTTTAATGAGACTAATCGGAAGTATATATAGAACCAGTCAATATTATGCAATTTTATCGGGAAGATATAAATTTAACGTGTTTAAATTAATACTTATATCTACTCATAAAATTTCTAAAATATTGACTAATTGATTAGTATAAGGTAGAAACATAGAGGTAACTCTAAGACTACACAGAAAAAAAAGTTGTTGAATATTACATCCAAACTGCTGCAACCAGGTCAATCCATCGGTTGTGTAATATAACGTTGTACGATGTACATCGATTTTGCGAACAAAATTACATCCATTGATGTAATATTGTATCTGCTTTTTGCTATTACATCATAATTTCATACATCAGCTTGAATTACATTGATCGATATTACATTTTTTTTTGCTGTGTAGAAGGTCCCGAAATAACGTGCTCAACTTTTTGGCTCAGCTCTGGTACTCTCTTCGGTCCCAAGCTAATCGATTCACCCCTCGAAACATAGGAAACACCAATAACCCCTCATTTTATCTGTCAAACTTTCATAGCGAATCAAAACAAACATTGCGTAGTACTGGAATTTCGACTAGAATGGGGTACGTTAATCGATTTGCTTGGGACCAATAGGCTAGTCAAGTAGTGAGCCAATTTAAAATCGTTAGTTTCGTATTGATTGTTGGTAGAAACGTGTATGAGCTTTTTTTTTATTTATGACAAAATATTAACACCTGTTTGCAGACTCAAAATGCTGATGTCACCGTCTGAAATTATAAAACTAGAAAAAGGCTACATATAATCATAAATAAATTAATATAAAAGAATCTAACTACCGTCCAACATTTGCAACAAGCGCTGAGGAATTTTGAATCTTTGAGGAGTTCTTCCACCACGCTCGGTGACGCCATATTGATTTTTTTGCGTACCTGAAAATCACGTAAATCTCGTTTCACAGAAATATCGAAGTCCCAAACACACAAACTCAAATACACTAAATCTGTTTACGTGAATATACGGTTAATTTCACCAACATTTTCAGTGGACATGACGTGAAATGCAGATCAAAGTTACTAACGTCACGTAACATTTGAGATTTTATAAATACAGATCAGATACGTGAAGATTTTTTAGAGTGTATTGAGATCCTCATTAAAAAATCGACAGTGACCATCAACGATGCCATGGCCATCTGCAGATATACAGACTTTTGTACACGATAAAGGTGGACACTATCTTTTTTGAACCCTTGTAACTTTAATTATAATAATGATTTTTCTAATCTTATTAGATATAAAAATAGTTACAAACATTAACTAGTTATTGCATTCATTGTAGCTTCACGAAATACTTCATTTATACTTCATTTGATATTTTTTGGATACAATTAAAAAGGGTGAGCACTTTTTTCGTGTACAGAAGTCTTTATATATGACATTGTTGGTGTCCATGCAAGAGGGCGTATAAGCGATGATCGATTCTCTTCATCGATTTTCTCTTCGCATTGCTACAGCTAAGCGAAACAATTTTCTAGAATTTGTTCAATTCAGAGTTGTAACAGGTTGTATTGGCTATCAAAAGCAACAGCAAACGCATCGAGAAACATTAATTATAGCGATTTATTAACAAAAGAGAAAATTGACAAAGAGAATCGATCATCGCGTTTACGCCCCTATGCATGCTCACTGTCGAAATCACATTTTTGCTATGCCAATGAAAATCAACATAGGCTGTGAACCATTTGTCGAGTTAAATTTAACTCATGGTTAAAAGTGACATTTCGAAAGTTATTTTATATTTTCGAAAATCCCTGTGCTGTCGATCGACCGGTTTTCGAGAAGAACTCAGCCACAGCTTTAGGTAGAGCTGGAGTTAGGGCGTAACAGCCTTTGTAAACAATGACTTCTCTTGTTGATTTCTCGGAATTCAAGGCACGCCTACACAAACCAACATATCCATCGGGTAGGAGAAGTCTTCCTCTACTCGATGGTGATGTCGATTTGCCAGGGAGAGGCATGATTTCCGAGAAATCATCGAGAGAAGTCATTGTTTACTAAAGCTGTTACGCCCTAATTCCAGCTCTACCTAGAGTTGTCAAACTTTAACTTCTTGTCTGTCAGAATAATGTCAGAAGTAACCACGCTCGGATAGCAGGGTTAATCGATAACTTTCCAGTAGAAATACTCAGAGGGAGAGATGGGCGAAGGGAATATTTTGAGCCAAATGAACTGCCAAAATCTGAGCCAATCAGGGGGAACGACACTCATTCAGATTAATTCTATTTTACCATGCTTGCCTGTAAAAATAATGTAATTGAAGAGAGTTTTTTCAGTTTGTTGTCTTGACGAGAATAGAGTAAGGATAAAAAAAATATATGGGATTCCTAATGGGATTGCATTGGATGCGAGGGTGATTTAAATTGTCATGGGGATGCGTGCAACTGAAATAAAACAGTACGAAAGAAAAACATCGAAGTAGCCATTTTAGTCAATGCGCAGTGAAAAATAATGTTTGGATGGTGATAGCTGGACTACAAAAGCCCTCTACTAATAGAATGTATCGATTCCACGACGAAACTCTAAAAACCTTTAATTCTAAACACGCAAACGAAATTTGTGAAAGCCAGCAGAAGCGGCAGCAGCTGCAGGAATAGCAGAATCGCGGATTCGTGTAGCCGTTACCGAGGCTGGAAACCTCGGTCCGGTCACGATACTGCGATCTTCACAACCGATTTGCAATTCTCCACAGATTTATATTTCAAAATTCTACCCTGAATTTGAACTCACAAAAGTGACTTGGAGTGAAAGTCTAAAATCTCTTTCTAAAACTACCTTTAATATCATCTGAAATGACTTGTTATCCCTGACATTCATTCTAAAATCTACTCAAAATTCCAAAAAAGTTAAGTCTGGTCCAAGAATCTTAAAACTTTTCAAAGCCCCAAAATCTTTTTTTCTGAAAAATAGATGAAGTAATTTTTTCCCCGATTTGTCATTTAAATTCCCAGCTTTTTCCCGATTTCCCGGTTCACTGGTCATTCTGCTCATCCCACACCTGCCCAATAATATTCGATCGACTCTCCACAAATGAGAGAGCGAGATATATCGTCGGATTCGTGCAATACTGGCACCATTCAAAATCTGTGAATTTTCACATTCAACGTTTGGAAATTTGGGGTTCAGTTTCAAATTTATGATTCTTTTCATTTCCATTGGACTGAATCGAGTGTGTTTCATTAATTCTTTCAAATTCAGATTAAAAAATAAACAGTTTAACCACAGACAAACAGACATAACACTCACAAGTTGTTCATCGAACAAGCATTTAACGGTCAATTTAAAAGTATCTCAGTTGGTAATACTGCCACCTGTGGCGCGCATAGCCAATTCCCTTGTGTTTGACGTTTACACACTACCGCCATCTGTCCATCGTACTACCCACCACAGTGCACTCAACAGATGGCGGTAATGTTTTAGCGACGATGTTTTACAGATAGAAGTATTCAATGTGTTATGTCTGATTGTCTGTGGTTTAACGATTTTGACTGCTTCTTATTTCAGATGTTCTCATTTGTCATTTTTTTTGTCTCCTCTATGACGCGCTTGATGTATTTGCGCCCGCAACCAATTATAGACGAGTGGTCCGTCATCTATTTTAATTTAAGCTCCCCCGGGAATCCAATCGAGAAATCACTTCATCCTTGGCCTTCAGCATAGATATACGTGGTGGTTACCATCGTACTATTCATTCCCTAATTCATTTCCACCAGCTTCGCCAGAACAATCGCCACCTTGAACGACTCAACGCATATCAAATTTTGTTAACACCATTTTTATTATGGAGATCGTTTTTTTTTTTTTTTTTTTTTAACTCTTTATTTGTTCCAAATTCAAAATAAATTACATTTCATTTTTAACCTAGGTGCTCCAGTTACTACAGTAACTTACCAGCCTTAATTGTTATGATATATATCTAAGTGTTTTTACATTGTTCCTGTCTTGGCAATTCAGTATTTTAAACAGGTTTTTTAAACCTGCATGTCAGTATAACAATTGATAGCTTAAAACTAAATAACTAAAACTAAATCTTATCTAAGTATAAAGGGAATTAATCGTTGCAATTGAGGATTGTAACGATTTTTGCCGGAAATTATTAATTATTTTGTTGGACATTTGTGCTAAAGTCTCAACATTCGAAATTCTATGTACTTCGGTAGTACTGTACCAGGGAGGCAACTTCAAAATCATCTTCAGAATTTTGTTCTGAATCCTTTGAAGTGCTTTTTTCCTGGTAGTGCAACAACTAGACCATATTGGCACAGCGTAAAGCATGGCCGGTCTAAAAACTTGTTTAAATATTAGAAGTTTATTCGTCAGGCAAAGTTTGGATTTCCTGTTAATAAGAGGATACAAACATTTTATATATTTGTTACATTTGGCTTGAATGCTCTCAATGTGATCTTTAAAAGTTAATTTATGGTCAAGTATTAATCCAAGATATTTCACTTGGTTTGACCAGGAAATTGGAACTCCGTTCATAGTGACTATGTGACTACTACTAGGTTTCAAAAAGGAAGCCCTGGGCTTATGTGGAAATATTATAAGTTGAGTTTTGGAAGCGTTGGGAGAAATCTTCCATTTTTGTAAATAAGAAGAGAAAATATCTAAACTTTTCTGAAGTCTGCTGCAAATAACACGAAGACTTCTTCCTTTAGCGGAAATGCCTGTGTCATCAGCGAACAAAGATTTGTGGCAACCCTGAGGCAAATCAGGGAGGTCCGAAGTGAAAATGTTATACAATATAGGCCCAAGAATGCTACCCTGAGGAACTCCTGCCCTAACAGGTAGTCGATTAGATTTTGAATTTTGATAATTTACTTGAAGAGTTCTGTCAGTTAAATAATTTTGAACTAATTTCATAATATAAAGTGGAAAATTAAACTTTTTCAATTTAGCAATCAAACCTTCATGCCAAACACTGTCGAATGCTTTTTCTATGTCTAGAAGAGCAACTCCAGTTGAGTGGCCTTCAGATTTGTTTGAACGAATTAAATTGGTAACTCTCAAGAGTTGATGAGTAGTTGAATGCCCATGGCGAAATCCAAACTGCTCATCTGCAAAAATTGAGTTCGTATTGATGTGAAGCATCATTCTATTTAAAATTATCTTTTCAAAAAGTTTACTTATTGAAGAAAGCAAACTTATTGGACGGTAGCTAGAAGCTTCAGCTGGATTTTTATCCGGCTTCAAAATTGGAACAACTTTTGCATTTTTCCATTTATCAGGAAAGTATGCCAAATGGAAACATCTGTTAAATAATTTTACCAAGAAAGACAAGGTACTCTCTGGGAGTTTTTTGATGAGGATATAGAAAATTCCATCATCACCTGGAGCTTTCATATTTTGAAAATTTTTAGTTATAGACCTTACTTCGTCCAAATCAGTCCCCCAGGAATCATCAAAAATATTTTCCCGAGAGAAAATATTCAGAAAATCCCGAGCAACCTGATTCTCAATAGGACTAGTAAGACCCAAACTGAAATTATGGGAACTCTCGAATTGCTTAGCAAGTTTCTGAGCTTTTTCCAAATTTGTGATCAAAATTTTACCACCTTCTTTAAGCGCTGGAATAGGCTTTTGAGGTTTTTTCAAAATTTTTGTGAGTTTCCAAAAGGGTTTGGAACTCGGGTCTAATTTAGAAATATTATTTTCAAAAGTTTTGTTCCTCAGGGCAGAGAATCGCTTTTTAATTTGTTTTTGCAAATCCCGCCAGATAACTTTCATGGCAGGATCGCGTGTTCTTTGATATTGTCTCCTACGGACATTTTTAAGACGGATCAAGAGCTGAAGATCATCGTCTATTATAATTGAATCGAATTTAACCTCGCATTTTGGTACTGAGGCAGCTCTTGCTTCAACTATAGAAGTAGTCAGAGATTCAAGAGCATAATTAATTTCATCTTTGGTTTGCAAAGGAATGTTTGGATCGAAGTTATATTCCATAAATGTTCGATACTGCTCCCAATCAGCTCTATGGTAATTGAAAGTAGAGCTGTTGGGATTAAAAATTATTTCTTGGGATATTTCAAAAGTTACTGGAAGGTGATCAGAACCGAAGTCAGCATGGGTAACCAATTGGCTACAAAGTTGACATGAATCAGTTAAGACCAAATCAATAGTGGAGGGATTTCTTGCAGAAGAAAAGCATGTTGGGCTGTTTGGATATTGAATAGTGTAATAACCTGCAGAACAATCATCAAACAGAATATTACCATTGGAATTGCTTTGAGCATTATTCCATGAGCGGTGTTTTGCATTAAAATCACCAATAATGAAGAATTTAGACCTATGACGGGTAAGTTTCTGGAGGTCACCCTTGAGAAAATTCTTTTGCTGGCCTACGCATTGGAATGGCAAATAGGCAGCTATAAACGTAAGTTGTCCAAATTTTGTTTCAACAGAAACCCCCAAAGTTTCAAAAACTTTGGTTTCAAATGAAGAAAGAATTTTATGTTTGATTCGTCTATGAATAATGATGGCAACGCCACCACAGGGTCCATCAAGACGATCATTTCTATAAATCAAGTAGTTTGCGTCCTTCTTAACCTTATGGGCAGGTTTAAGGAACGTTTCAGTTATAACGGCAATATGCACGTTATGAACTCTTAAAAAGTTAAATAGCTCGTCTTCATTATCTTTAAGAGATCGAGCATTCCAATTTACAATATTTAATGCTTTAAAATCCATTACTGAATTTTAAAGTCATGACAATATTATTTGCAAATTTTACTCCAGTTTGAATAGCATCAAACATGGAGTTAGATTTAAGCATATCAGAAATCATGTCAATTAATGAATTCTGTAAAAATTCCATTTTGGGGGCAGTAATGCTTCCTAAGTCAAAATTGTCAAAATTTCCATTAGAACGTTGGTTAGTATTTTGATTTCTACCCGCTGCAATAGCAGCATAGGTAGCTCCATTAACTCGCTGAACATTGTTAGCAGCGAGGGGAGTAGGTACAGATGAAACATTTGAAGCAGGGGAGATATTTGTACCTACGGGTACGAATGTAGAATTTGTTCCTCGCTGACCGTTGTTAACAGCAGAGGAATTTGTACCTGGTCGGAAACGTGGAGCGTTTCCTACCTGACGGTTAGAACGAGATTGTAGGATCGCTTTGCGAGTCTTACATTCCCAAAAATTGGATTTGTGGTTTTCACCACAATTTGAACATTTAAATTTCTTAGGATCTTCCTTCACAGGACAGTCGTCCTTTGCGTGAGAGGAATCACCACAATTCATGCATTTAGCTGGCATGTAGCAATTTTTAGTTCCGTGACCCCATCCCTGGCACTTACGGCACTGGGTGAGGTTTTGGAAATTTCCTCCAGTCTTCCTGAAGTGTTCCCACTTCACTCGGACATGGAGCATAAGGCTAGCTTTTTCTAAGGCCTTAAGGTTGTTTAGTTCACTAGACTTGAAGTGAACTAAATAAAAATCATTAGAAATCCCGTTGCGCGAATCGCCAGGACGGGATTTCATTTTCATTTTGATTACTTGGAGTGGCACAACTCCAAGTAATTTTGCCAGTTCATCTTTGATCTGATCCAGGGATTCACCACTGGGCAGTCCTTTCATGACAACCTTGAACACACGTTCAGTTTTGGTGTCGTAAGTAAAAAATTTGTGCTTCTTCTCAGTAAGATACTTGAGAAGACATTTAAATCCGTCCAAGGTTTCAGCCAATACACGGCATTCACCCCGACGTCCAATTTGTAGTGAAAACTTAACTTTCACGAAATTCAAAAGTTCCATGCGAAGAGCATGGAAATCGGTAGTGGTTATCACAATAGGGGGAATCTTTTCCTTCTTGGCATTAAGCCGGGAAAGTTTACTAGAATTTTTCTTGGATGATGGATCATTCTCATCATCCGTGAGCAAATCAAATTGATTACTCAAATTAATTTCATCAGAAGGGGGGTCAAGAGTTTGCCCCTTTCTTTTGCGTTTAGGCGCCATGGCGGCAGTAAATTTTTATCCAAATCGACTTCCAAGCAGATTACTATAAGAATCTGAAGGATCGAAGAGGAATTTTCCAAATCGATATCCAAGAAGGATTACCTCGGGTAGGGTCCAAACAAGGATCGAAGAGGAATAAGAGTTGAACAAGGTAGAAAATTTTTACAGGTTGAGCACTGAAAAGTGCTGTTAAAATTTGTTGTAGCTTTAGGTAGTAGTAACACTTCCTTCAGCAAAAAGCAAATAGATCCGCACGGCAAGAGAGCACGATGCGGACTGATGGAGATCGTTGAAAACTGACAGTGCTTCGCGATCGACCTGAAAACTGCACGGCTTGCTTGATGATTTGTGTGCATGGAGAAGCACGCTAACCTCAAAGTACCCATTAATGAGTAAGAAAGTACACATTTCGAAGAAAAGTGGCTTAACTCATGAAATGAGTAAAACGAACTATACTCTTTAATGAGTATTTGACGAGTACTTCATAAAATGGGTATTTTTTACTCGTCATGTTTTTCGGTAGTGGATAAAAAGTACCCATTTTTTGAGACAAAAATCTCTATAGGGCTCGTTACCATCAATAATAAATACGCCAAAGTTCAACTTAAAATAATCAAACAAAGCTTATCTTAAAATCATCAAACATATCAATTTATTTATTAGGATGATAAAACATTGTTTATTTAGTTAATAATAAAAATCAAATCAACAAAATAAAATTCAGTTTGCATTGTCAGCTTTAAAAGATTCCAGAAACATAGCAGTCAATCGGTTAACCGATTGTCTTGTGCTATGTTTCATAGTTTTGAAGCTAACAATGTCAACGAAATCTTTAATTTTTTGTAATTGTGGTGAAACCGACACATTGAATACTGAAAAGCATTTAAAAAAAACATCAAGCACTTGTGCTGAGCTGTCTCCGCAGTGTATGAGTTCTCCCAGAATGTAAATGAAATACTCATCGCCTTGAAAGATGATGTGTGGTGCTACAGATGCACCTTGCTCAACATTACAAGCAACGTATCTTGCAAGTTGCTCAGCCAGGGAAGATTCTGTATCCTAGAAGGGCAAAAATAGTTTAAAAAATAGATTGATTTTTTTTTTAAAGAAATGCATTGAAATTACCAGTACAAAACAGACCAAATCTGAAGCAATCTTGTGTTCGATCGTTAGATCCTTATCATGCTCTCTTTCTTGTTGTTTAAAACCTCGTCGGCTCAGAGCTTGCATAATCCGAAGGCATCCTCGAAGATTATCTAATGCAGAGGTGCAAATAAAAAGATATTTAAAACATTGCAATCATATTTTGCATAAGACCTACACTACCGATGCTCGCATAATTGTCCCATCTTTGCTTGATTTCCTATTCATATGGGACAGTTATGCTTTTATGGGCAGCGTAGGTGAGACATCTACAAGGCATGTGTGCTAATTTCTGTAAAATTGTAGATTTTGTCAACAACATCGTAGTCTGTCGGTGGATCCATAATTGTCAAAAAACAATATGTGCTTACCATCCTGAATTCCTGAAAATATGCCTTGTTCAACCATTAACCCTCTCGAAAAAATCTTAGCCAGGATGCTATTTTTGTCGTAGTTGGGTGTGATGCGCTCGTAAGTTTTTTGAATCTGTTAAATACTAAAATAGAATAAAATTGTCAAATAACAATCATAATATAAAACTTGCCAATACTCCGTGAAATGACCTGAAGTGTGGAAATGTTTGTAGGATGCTTGAAAACGACCTTCTATTTTGCAACATCATAACGTATAGGGAGTGTGTTTCTTCCATGCCTCTCATGATAGCTTTAAAATTGGCGGATACCCCATCCTTGTTTGCACATTCTTCAGCAAGCTCTATTATTACGGTTGAAACGGTTGTAACCTTCTCAGCTTTTTTCTTATGTGTAAATTTCCTGTCTGTCGATCTCAAATGTTTTGAAGCAGCATTGCGTAGATGTGAATGGATCAAACCTGAATGCTCGTGATTCGGTCCTTTGCCAGCATTCCTCCAGAAAAAGTACGACTGAAAGGGGAAAAGGGTTCAAAAAATTTCAACAACCTATCCATACTTATTTTTTATGGAGTACCTATAAAGAGAGATACGACACATCAAATGTGGAGAATAGATTATCTGTCATTATAATAATAACATAATAATCGAGTACAAAACCTGGCAAATGGGTGAGGTGTCGTCACTTTCGTTACAGGCACTCATATATGTTTTAGGAAAACCTATCGGAAGTACTTACATACTCTGGTGAACTTTCTGTCAACTTCGTGGATGTCAGTACAGGAAACGTTTCAATATTTTTTTTGGCCAACGATTTCTTCTCTTTGGTTGCAGGATAACTAAAATATGAAAAAATCATTCATGCTTTAAGTTGATGGGATTTCAAAGTCGTTAAAAATAACTAACATTTTCTCATTTAGTAGTTTCGACACCATGCTGTCGCAAAGGATGCGTACCATGAAGAGCAGTTCTTTATGGATGGGTACAATTCCGGCATCCAGCTTGGAATACAGAATGCTTCTAAATTTGGCATTTCGATCCAGGGATTGTCGTATCTAAAACGATGTTTATAAATAAATTCCATTAAATTTTCACCCGAAATGCATACGGATAATAAATACTTACGGTTGTAGGTTCTGATTCAAATCCTGGTGCTCCACGAGATGGTCCGGCTTGGGGTGAACATGTTTCAATAACTTCAACCGGGTCTGCTTGCGCTTGTTTGAGTTTGTGCACTATGCTCAGGATCAATAGCAGAGGTCCTTTCTCAACGATTCCAATGTCCTTAAGATCGCTTTCAGTGAGGTATTTCAAAGAATCGTTGGTAAATTTGTGATCTACAAAGTAAATGAAAATGTTAATGAGCTTTATATTGCGGGTTCATTATTAAAAAAAAATAGCAAACATAAAACATGATCATACACAACAATTTTACCTGGTTAGGTTGATCAATATAACTGCTCCCACCCCCACCATTGTAGCGCATTTTACTACACATAGCATTTACTTAGCTGGCTCAAAAGTTACAACTTGTGGAAGACCTCCCACCTCAAAAGCTACGTCATGTATGTTTGTTCCATTAAAGCACCAGACTTGCAGCCTGGCACAGCTTTTCAAATAGTCTAAAGTACGTTAGCTAATTCCCTTTGTTGATTTTCTCTTTCATTCATAAATTATAAAAAAAAACTATAAAAACGTTTCTTAGGGCATTTTGAAATGCACCAATTTGACAGTACCCTAACTGTGGACCTAAGATTGAGCCATTCGCTAAAGATCTCATATTTATCAATTTTATCTTGATGAACGCGTCATCGGGACGGTACTAATGGATATGGTTGATGATGAAAATTTGACCTATTACTGAATTCATGCATGGGACATTTCCTTTAAGTATCCGGTAACTGAAAATGGTTGATGTTAGCGGACTTTCAGTTAAAAGTATTGCGATGAACGTCAGAACATCTAGTGTATAACTCTTTTTTGCGAATGTGTCAAACCGTTACATACGAGCTTATAAAAAAAAACTCTAGACGGCTCAAAATACATGTTTCTGTTTTAACAGATTTTTGCGATTGAAAATTAAATATTTTTATGAATTTGTCTGCCCGTTACATACGACTTCATTGAAAAGTACTCTAGACAGCTTTGTCACTGCACGGGATAACACACGAGTGAACCAGCATCGCCAGCATCATGATCTCCCTCCATATAAATTTTGTAAACAAGGTCAATGTCAAAATACCATACAAAATCAAATCAACAAAGCCAGCGTACATTGACCTCTTATAGAAGTATGTGCAAAAAATTGCATGCATAATAAACAAAAACCCACCGGCTGAATTAATGCAGCGGATCTCGGTTATGTAAGTATTTCTTGCTCACAATTTATTTTGATAGTATTTACTATAGTTCTAATATCATCTAGATGAATGTCTGCTGCTAGCAATAATCGAACCGATCTTGGGATCAGCCAATGTTAAAACCGCAGGCAATTCGTATTACGCGAGTACACGCTCGTGTTATTTTCACTTCAATTCCTTCGAGCATGTTTCGTGCAGCTGAATCCGACAGAGGCAATACCAGATATTTTTGGATTTCCGAAATGAATAAAAGCAGCTAGTAATGTTAAGTGAACTTCAGGTAGGTGAAGATAAAATATTAACTACCCGGATGCAGAATTAGTCTTTCCCATATGGTTTTAGGTCTATGAGGTAGTACCACGTAACAAGTGAATCTTTGTGAAGTTCCTATTTACGTAATACCGTGCGACAATTGGAGACTGCCAGCTGTACGATCGAAAATAATTGGAGTTGCTATTGGGAACCTACAAAAAAATCTCCGGATGCTGTTCATGGTTCACTGATACGGATAAGGAACGATCTTACATGGCGTAGTATTTTGGAGGTGGACAATATCCTATAGCTTATGTCAATGATTGTCAAAAACTTAGTATGTATCTAATTTACTTCCCTTATTTAGAGTGTGGGAGATTGTTTTTAACAATTATTTAAATTTAACCACGAACATTTTAGGTCTTGGTTGTACGTACACTTCTTGCAATTACATCATGTTGAATGAAATAAATCACGTTTACATATTTATATATATACATACATATATTTAATTTCTTTTCTTCTATTTGCATGCCTTCTGTTTTGGGCTGGGTTTTCTGCATTGCTAGCTATTATTTACAGGGTCTGTTTCGTATGCATTCTTAAACTACTCAATCATTATACTTCAAGCTTATGTACTGATAATCCTCATTCGAACTATGCAAACGCCACAAACTGTAAGACTTCTTAGTAAAAATGTTGTTAACTGAAGTTCGAATGCTTTGGTTAGTTATTTCTATTTTGTAACTAAGCAAAGAGTTACACAGCTTAAGTACTTTCAAAACTTTTATAATACATATGTAATTATTGTTTTTTCTTATAATAGCGTTTAGTATGCCATAGTTTTGCCCATTACATGTTTCGTATTTTACAACAATCCCAGCTCGAATAGTAACACCGTTTATGGACATACAGTTGATGCTCTCGACATTGTTGGGCAGATCAAATAGGAGAAGTGCACATTCGAGCGATGCTTTCTGAGTTACTGAAGCTGATTTAACCGATAATTGATCGACGCAATAGTTATGATTGGTAATAGATGTAGTTTGCTTCAAGTTAATCCTTTTAGCAAGACTGAAGGTCAAGTTCCGGAAATTACAGCATGTCTTAGTTAGAGATTTTAATTCCTTATACTTTCCTTCAAATTGTAAGCACGACATGTTTACAATAGGGCCGCTTCGTCTGATAAGTGCAGGGTAGTGACTCAAATGGTGGATTTTGTTTATAGGGTTTACAGCTGGAAAACACAACTTGAAGCTTTGATAAAACTGTTTGATGGTTATTTCTAAATCATTTATCATGTCATTAGTTAGAGTATTGGAGAATGCGTAAAAAGTGATTTTCAGCAAGTATGAAACTATTTCAACAAAATCGTTATCAATAATATCTGAAAAAATGAAATTGAACGCTCGCAGGAGTAACCAACATTGTGATGCAGACTGACTTAATGAATTTCCTTTTGTTTTGAGCGTTTTAGAAGTAAAATTTCCACTTGGCTTATCTTTCGCTTCTGCAACCCCATAATCAAAATTTTGAATTCGATTATTCAAATCATTATCGGATATAAGTTTCTTAATATTTACAAAACAATTCAAAGTCTTCTTAAGAACCATGCTAACTACTCCCTCTAGTATATCGTGCATTGGATCAAAGGTTAGATTTTCCGTGAAATGAAAGTATTTCAAGCAATGCAAGACAGGAGCTTTAATGATGCCACACCTAGCTGGAGTTGTTGTGCCATTTTTTAATGCTAACAGGTCGTTATTCACACTTTCCTGAGTGCGCAAAGGAAAATGTACACCGAAATGTCCAGCATGCATAAAACTCCTTGTTATATAACAAGCTCTGCAAAATACTGAAGACTGAGGTGGCATCAATTCAAACAATTCGTGGAATGCGGCCGTATCCCCAAGCACATGCACCAAAGTGGCTCGAAGAGTGACATTTTCATTTCCAACATTCTTAATTATAACTCCGGTTTCAGACTGCAGTGCCATCAAATCCTGCAACAATGGTTGAAGGATTTTTTCGTATCCGTACTTTTTCACACACTTTGAAGGAACCATCAATGCAACGTAAACTCTGTCAAGTCCTGAATTAATTTTTGAGTCAAAGTTTTGAATTTTAAACGTTATAATGGTAAGCTTATGCTTCCCTCTGCGTGAGCCCAAGGGATTGCAGTACTCCACATCGTCAATGTGAATCGACAAGCGAAGTCCGTAGGGATGGATTCTACAAAATTCCGTTGTTGTGAAAAGGGTCCCATCCTTGAAACCACGTATGCTTCCATCACATCGTTCTTCCTGCAGTATCATCTCTCTTGCTTCAGCATTACTGAAGATCAAAGCCAAGGTGTCCTTGACCGGTATGTAGTGCATCAGATCCTTGACGGTTGATACCTTGGTCACTGAGTGTAACTTCTGTCGTCGATCCTTCCCTGCGCGGTATCGTATTCTTTTATTAATTTTTTGTACTCCTAATTCGATTTCCATTGGCTTAGGAACGCTTTGTGCAATTTTACCAGACAGGTAGGAAAGATTGATATCTGGACTTATAACATCTTCAAAAATATTGTTTACTTCCAAATCGTTAATGAGTGTTTTACCACCCTTATCACTCTGCATATCGTTAGAGACAAGAAAATCTGCAACAACTCCCACTGAAAACTGTTGATAGTTCGACAACATTTCATAGCAAAAATCCATGAAATATTTGATCTTGGTTTCGGTCAAGGCTAAATCGCAACGCAATTTAGCGACAGCTGCCGATGCAAGTTCCCTAAGCTCTGCTTTTGTCGGCTTGCTGCCGTAATAGAAGGGATTTGTTATGAGAAACTCTTCCATCATATCCTCCTCCTGCACTTGCTCTACTTCCATCGGCTCAAAATCCGGCGAATGGTCCTTATCTTGTTCAGCTTTCTGGGGGTGACACAACAGGATGTGGGCCCTCAAAGCTTTAAATGATAGCTGTATCGAGCCACACGAGCACCGTAATGGAACATGATTCTTTTTGCTCGTGTATAATTTATGATTTTTTACATGGTTTTTTAGCTCATCCAGATAACCTGAAACAAACACAGTGCATCCGGAAACAGGACAAGATAATCCTGTTAAATATCGGATGAATTGCAGAAAAAAAAAATAAAAAAAATAAATGAAAACTATTCTTACCTTCCAATTTCTCGTATTCCTCCGGATTCAGCTGTTCTTTTAGGGATTCCATACCGGCAGAGTATCTCGGACTTAAAAATTACAATTCCAATCGTCAGATTCTACCGATTTGCAGTTCCGCGGTGCGCTGTCTTCTGCGTTTTTTTTTTAAATGGCGTCACTTTCACACTGAATCAGTAATGCATATTTTTTACTCATTTTTATTCCAGAACATGTTTTTAAAAAAGGGGAAAAAGTACCCATTTTTCAATATTACGAAAATACTCATTTTTTGACATTTTAGAACCAGCTCTAAAAATGAGTACAAGATACTCATTTAATGGGTACTTTCAAGTTAGCGTGAGGGATAAGTTGGGAATAGAAAGAATAGATAGGATGGATTGAAATTTTGTGCACGTTGAAAATTTTAGGAGTGATTTGGGTAAAAATGGGATAATCCTGAATTGTCGTCCCCCCTGATCAGAACCCTAGTCTTAATCACTTCAAACTAGGGAACAACGAATAGAAGATTAAGAATCACATAGATTAAGATTAACTAACTCATTTTTTCCTTGATTCAAGATCATCCTCGGTGGACAAAGCCGAGTCTTTTCACTATCAACAAGTCATAAAAAAAAAGCTTAGGAAGGAAATGGCTAAACAAGAACAGCAGATCGCTCAGCTATCGAAACGAATCGCATTGACAACTCCGACAAACTCCGATTTCATGCGTCAACCGCCATTAAAACGGCGCCGCGATGAAGGCTCGCTCACTAGCAAACCTTGTTGGTGGTTCTAAAGCAGTAACAGGCGACAATGCCTTTACCGAGGTCCTTACTGTCCCTGAACCCACCGAGCTGTTTTGGCTGTACCTTTCTCGTATTCATCCTAGCGTGAAATCTGAATCAATCGAGAAGCTGGTCAAAGGTTGTGTACAGTGTGAAGATCCGATTAAGGTTGTGCCGCTAGTCAAAAAAGGATCCGACATCAGCCGTATGAGCTTCATCTCGTACAAAGTCGGAATGGATCCCAAACTACGCGAAGCTGCTCTTAGATCGGATACATGGCCGAAAGGAATTTTGTTCCGTGAATTTGAAGACGGTTCAAAAAACATGTGGTTGCCTCGTTTGAACACGCCTACCATCACGATCTCTCCTATTCCGGGACCTTCCGAGTTCTCAACTCCCATTTCCGGACTAGACCCAGTCTGCTGATTCAGAATTGGATTTTGCGTTGTGAATTGGAGCGCTGTAGACCAGAACGCACTGCCTGTCGCATTATGGGAGACCTCGAACCACTCGATCCAGTCGCGCTAGCTGTTTCCCGCCATCAAAGCCGTTCTATTTCCTGCCATCAGAGTCGTTCTGGCCCTGCGGTCGAGTTCGGTGGTGAGGTCTCCCAAGCAGCGTCGTCAGGCAAGTATGCATACATTAGTTACAGTCATTTGCCTGATCAGTTTCCGTGTTCCAGTGCAACGCTTCATGATGTTTACACGATTTCCAAGAATAATGCTGCTACCTTTTTTGCTTCTGGCCCTGATTTCTCTGCCTCAGTCGCGCTTATTCCAGCCAGCGCTCTGCATAGTCGTCTCGGCCCTGAGTGTAGATGTAGGTCGGGGGTCTTCCAACCAGCTATTACTGGCAAGTATATTGACGATTCAGCTTCTCCTTTGCCTGATACCGCTTCAACTTCTAGCTGTGTTACCGGTTCTGCGATCTCTACACTAGCCACATCATGTCCATGCATCCGTCCTGCCAACTACCAGCAGGTTTATGCCGCCACCTGCTCTTTCTCGGATCCGGGACACCCTAAAACAGGCACTGAGGAAGCTTCCGAACCTCCCGACCCAGTCGCGCTTGCTGCAGACATCCGCCATCGTCATCGTCCCGGTCCTGTGGTCGAAGATGGTATCGGGGGCTTCCGGCCTGCAACATCAGGCGAGTATGTTAGCGATTCCGAGCTTTCGGTACCTGATGTCCTTTCGATTTCTAGTTCCCGTGATTGCTCCTCGAATGGTCTCCGGATCTATTACCAAAACGTGCGTGGGCTGAGGACTAAAATCGACTTGTTTTTCCTGGCTGTTGTGGAGGCCGAATATGATTTGATTGTGCTGACGGAAACGTGGCTGGACGACCGAATTTACTCATCGCAACTTTTCGGGTCACTCTATTCCGTCTTCAGAACTGACCGGTCTGCCCTAAATAGTCAAAAATCGCGCGGTGGCGGAGTCCTGATTGCAGTATCTACTAGACTAGCCAGCAACGTAAGTACGTCACCCATTTCCAGTCAACTGGAACAGCTGTGGATTGTCGTAGAACTTCCACAAAGCAAGCTTAGTGTAGGCGCAATCTACCTGCCTCCCGACCGCAAAAACGACTGCACTATCATCCGTGAGCATGTGGAATCGTTAGGGTCAATTTCGTCACAATTAAGTCCCTGCTCTCCCGCTTTCGTATTTGGTGACTACAATCAAGCTGGTCTGCAGTGGCGCTTTACAGACAGTGGCACACCATTAATTGATCCACTGCTTTCGCATATGCCGGTTGCTTGCTGTGCTCTTTTGGACGGTTTTAACTTTTACGGGTTCACACAAGTGAATACTTTTCCGAACCGAAATGGACGTTTGCTAGATCTTGTCCTGGCAAATGATTCCGCACTACCGGACACTTCTGTTTCCTTGCCGGTCGAGCCACTGATTGATCTAGATGCCGATCATCCCGCTCTCGTCGTGTCATTTAGTTTACCTGCGCCGATTCTTTTTACGCCGTCATCTGAGTGCTACTCTTTGGACTTTCGCCGGGCCGATTATGTTGCATTGAACAATGCGCTTGCGGAAATTGATTGGCAATTTATCGTGAATGATGCAGTGGATTTTTTTAGTGCTGCACTGGAAGATGCTATTTTCCGCATTGTTCCAGCTCGACGACCTCCGCTAAAGCCTGCATGGTCTAACCCATGCCTACGCGTGCTAAAACGTCAACGCTCTGCCGCCCTCCGAAAGTATTGTAACTCTCGCTCGCCGTACTACAAACGACTGTTCAATTTTGCGAGTCGTAGTTATCGAAATTACAATCGTTTTCTCTATAATCGACACGTGAGACGCACGGAAGCGAACCTTTGCACGAATCTGAAAAGTTTTTGGTCGTTTGTCAACTCAAAACGGAAGGAATCCGGGTTGCCTTGTTCCATGTTTCTCGGGAATGACTCGGCTAATAGTGAAAGAGAAAAATGCGACTTGTTTGCTCGTCATTTCAAGCAAGTGTTCAACGATTTCTCCGCTTCGCCAACACAAGTGCTGGATGCTGCTGTTGGGATGCCACGTGATGTGTTTAGTTTCGTTATTCCGCGCATTTCAGAAGACATGGTGATAGCCGCAACACGCAAACTGAAGCTCTCGTTCGCCTCCGGACCTGACGGCATTCCGTCATCAGTTCTAAAACGTTGTGTAGCCAATCTCTACCTTCCACTTGCGAGGCTATTCAATCTCTCGGCACAGCAATGTGAGTTCCCCTACCGCTGGAAACTTTCTTATCTGTTCCCAGTGCACAAAAAAGGAGATAAACGGAATGTCATAAATTATCGTGGAATCACCTCCCTGTGTGCCTGCTCAAAACTGTTCGAGATTATCATAAATGGTGCTCTGTTCGCACGCTGCAAAAATTATATCGATACAGAACAACACGGTTTCTACCCGAAGCGCTCCGTGTCCACGAACCTGGTGCAGTTCACTTCTAACTGTCTGCGATGCATGGATTCAGGATGGCAAGACGATACTGCGTATATGGATCTAAAAGCTGCATTTGACACGGTGGACCATAATATCTTGCTGGCCAAGCTGGAGACACTTGGCATCTCGTCAACTGCTGTGGATTGGTTCAGATCTTACTTGGTGAATCGCTATGTACATGTCAAGATTGGCGCGTCTGAATCGGATGTTTTCTCAAACAACTCGGGAGTCCCGCAAGGCAGGACCGCTACTATTTTCGATTTTTTTAAACGATGTCGCCTTGCTGATACCATCAGGATGTCGCGTTTTCTATGCAGACGATACGAAAATCTACAAAATTATTAAAAGCCTCTCGGACTGCTGGGATCTCCAGAATATGTTAGGTATTTTTGCTGACTGGTGCTCAAGAAATTTGATGAGTCTAAGCATAGAAAAATGTAACATTATTTCCTATCACCGAAAAATCGAACCAATCATGTTTGACTATGTTCTCTACGGACGCTGTCTTGCTCGTGTAGAGCACATAAAGGATCTCGGCGTTACCTTGGACTGCAGACTCACTTTCAGAATCCACTACAATGACATCCCCCCCTATTCTGCGAGTCACGTGACTCTCTGTCACCGGTGAGGTGACAATAGTCACCTCGTGTGAGGTGACTCTCCATTTGATTTACATGGAGAGTCACCTCACACGAGGTGACAATTGTCACCTCACCGGTGACAGAGAGTCACGTGACTCGCAGAATAAGGGGGATCATCTCCAGAGCTAATCGACAATTGGGCTTTATTTTCAAAATTGCCGACGAGTTTCGTGACCCGCTATGTCTCAGGTCACTTTACTGCTCGCTTGTGCGATCCTTATTGGAGTCAATTTCAGTTGTTTGGTGCCCTTTCCATGCTAGCTGGATCACTTGAATTGAATCCGTTCAACGCAAGTTTGTGAGTTATGCTCTTCGTTTCCTCAACTGGCGTGACCTCGGGCGTGACCCAACGAACTTGCCACCGTACGAGGAGCGTTGCCGTCTCCTGGGAATCGAGCCATTAGAGGTGAGACGGACGATCGCTCAAGCTATGTTCGCTGGAAAGCTGCTTACGGGCGAGGGGGGCGACACATCTTAATCTCAAGTTTAGATGCTCAACAAATCTCACACTAGCTAATCAACCTTCGAAAAATCTTCTTTCATTTGTCGCATCTACTTGCATCGTGCATCATCTTTTTGCAGGAAATCTTCAGAATCGTTATCAATCTTCTTTATATCTACTAAGCGTGCGCGCAGCTAGCCACAGCAAAACACAATCTTTTCTGCATCGTAGATAGAGTCGTCCCCCTCGCTTACGGGTGACATTGACTGCCCAACACTACTGTCACAGCTAAATATGTATGCCCCTGAGAGGTCTCTTCGTCAACGCGACTTTCTGTTTTTGGAACCACGGAGCCGGAATTATACACAACACGAGCCAATTCGAGCAATCAGCCGGCAATTCAACAACTTTTTTTATATGTTCGACTTCAATGTATCAGCTGACGTGTTTCGTCATCGGCTACTTGGCCTTTTCCGTACCGTTGACCGTAACTATTTAGTTTAAGTTTTATTCATTTAGACAGTAATTGTCAGTTGAATTTTTCAATAAACAATAAACAATAAAAAGTAACTAGGACTAGATGTGTTCCTTGGATTACTGAAAAATCCTGTTCCCCTAGTTTGAAGTAGTCAGGACTAGGAATCGGTGGTAGACGAGCGTTTACCTTATCACCATAGTAATGTACTCGTGCAATTTTTGTGCATCTAAAACTGCCCATAAAGACGATAATGAATAAAAACTGAAAATTTTCATGCATTTCCAAATCGTTTCCTACCATTCCCATACATTCGAAAGTGAATGGCCCTCTGGATGTGGATGATGTCAAAAACAACAAAACATGATTAATTCATATGTAACCACACATACTATTCATTTGACTCATAAATTTCAGGTGTACTTTTGAGTGGACACATGAAAATCATGTGGAATTTTACATGGAAATTCGCCAATAAAAATGTGTCGAATTATATCAGTGAAGTGGAAAGTTCCATACGAATTGCTCACAAGTAAATGAAAACTACTATGACCCTCTTTACCTACTTTTGGGTTCCTGCATTATAGTTCCGAGATGAGTGAAAAGAACTCACTTTTGGGTACTTTTTTCTTACCGTGTAGGAGTAAAAAGCCGTCAACGCCAATGACCTGGGTGCAACAGTTTCGATGTAATATTCAACAACTTGTAGTAGTAGTAAAATTATGTTTATTTCTGTTGATTATGGTAGTACATTGATTTATCATATTAATTGATTAGCCTACCTGGCTCTTCATCTTTGTTTAATTTGATATTCTAATTTAATATTTGCGTTTTTCAACTAGTTTACAGAATACCCCTTTGCATAGCAAAAAAAATAAAATATCGATCAATGTTATTCAAGCTGATGTACGAAATAATGATCTAATAGCAAAAAGCAGCTACAATATTACATCAATGGATGTAAAATGTGCTTCTACAATATTACATCAATGGATCTAAAATGTGCAGCTACAATATATGTAAATGTGCAGCTACAAAATGTAAATGTTCGCAAAATCGATGTACATCGTACAACGTTATATTGCACAACCGATAGATTGACCTGGTTGCAGCAGTTTGGATGTAATATTCAACAACTTTTTTTTTCTGTGTGGTGATGTGTTTTATTTGAATTGAATTCAACAACTTGTTTTTACTGTGAATTTTAAATAATAAAAATCACAAACCGTTTTGTTTCAGTCACTATACCCTCTGCAACGCAACACATTTTTATAGTTTGTCACACGATAGCAAGGTGTGGCAACTGTAGCATCGCGAGAGGTGCGCTGGCATGTTGGTTGCTGACGGTGAAACGGAAAATAAACATACAACAACTTCTCAGAAGTCAGAATCGTTCAACTCGCGATGCGAACAGCATCGTTTCGTAGATTCATTCGCGTTTAATTTTTCAATCCAGCAGCACCTCTCCAAAACGAGCTGCCATCGGGAAAAGTGGTTTTACATTCGTTTTAAGTTAAATAAATAAAAGTTACGTTGCAGATCGCGACCATCTAGTTAAGTGCAACGTAAACAACATCGGGGAGGTCTGCTTTGACATCTGTGCCCGATCCGGGAGTTGCCCCGCTCGCGTGAAGAGTGTGATGCGATGGAAGCGAAGTGAGAGGAGCATCCAGGAAGAAAAAGTAGCTGCTGTCAAAAAATAGTCAATAAAAATTTTCATCGCTCGTTTTGTTCTGATAGTGGCTGGAGTTAATTTTTGGCATTTTCCCGGGAAATTGAAGTGATTTCGTGAAACAAATTGCCACCCTTAGTGAATGCAGGAAGTGTTTCAGGGAAAAAAGTCCCCATTTGGCTCGTGCAAAGTGCCACTAGTGGGAAACGCTCCAGTGCTTTTTTTTTCTTCTCTTCATCGCCGTCTCCTCCGGAGTGTACAGTTATAAGTAGTTGATAGACTTTCTCCCCGGTAGCTGGTGCTGTCTGCTACCGCAATCCCCTTGCCGTTGCCTGAGTGGCGTTGTGGTTTCTTCGTGTGCAAAAAATAAAAAAAGTACGAAGGAAGGGGAGGGGTATCTGCGGTTCGCGTAACAACAGTTTGCCAGTGTTACTGGCAGCAATAGGAGAAGCAAAAAATAAACAAAACGAGAGAAATGACACTGCATTCGTGGCTGCGGCGACGAGAAACTGGCTTTCCGGCGCGGTTCGGCGACACGGATTCCGTTCACCGGGCGATCTACTACTCGCTGGAACCGAAGAAAAGCTGGAACGATCCACCGAATGCATGCAACAGTTGCGAGTACGGTGGCGCGTACAATCTGGAATTCTCGCCGGATGGGTAAGTTTTTTTTTTTGGCATGAATACATAAATGTAGATAGTTGTTGCCCGATCACAAGGGATGAGAACTTGATGCGCGAGTCACGTGACCCGTAGGGTCGTAAACAACATTCAGGGTGCCCAGTGAAGCGGGAATTGGATTGATTCCGTAAAATATTGAGTTTGTTTAATTTAATGTTAACTAAAATGTAGCTCCAGAGTTTTTGATATTTTTCGTCTTGATCTGTATTTTAAAATGCTTTGTTCTTTCAAGGAACTCAAAAAATTATCTCTTTTTTTCATAATGCTTCAGTATGCCTCAAACTAGAGTCGGTGTATAATTATACACCGACTCTACCTCAAACCATTAATTCTTGGTTGGTAATATAACTTCCATGATGAAATCGGCTGCTTCATGCAGGCTGAGCAATTCTGATCATAGTATCTTGTTCTGCAAACAGAGGAACTGTGAGGGCTTATTATAAATTTCTAAACAATGATTTTCTAGTAATTTTTGCATTACATTTTATTATAATTGGCTCTAATGTTGGCCTATGGATCTAAGATTGGGCCCATCGCTAAAAATCTGCTATTTATCAATTTTATCTAGATGAACGCGTCATTGGGATGATACTAATGGATATTTTTGGTCGCTATTGAAAATTTAGTCGATTGGCCCAAATTAGGGGCATTTAGGTCGACATTACATCCATTTCTCCTATATTATTTTTGTTACGGTTCATTAGCATCCTTTTTCTAATCTTCTAGTTTACTCGATATATATCCATTGCAAGCAATATTTTGGTAATTGTTTATGTTTTGAGAGTTGGTTTACAGGTAGATTAACGTTAAGGAAACGCCACTGAAATGTACGAATAACTTTAATTTGGTAACCTAAGACTTGGACACAATCAGTAGCAAGAACTGGATACGGGACCCGCCTAAGAAAATGTGGTTGTAATTTCGGTTTTGATCAGTCGTCCGACTCTGCTTGGGAACGATTTAGGTAGCATTTTTAGGTAACTATTTAGCAGAACTTTGCTTTGCTACGAATCCACAAAAGGCATTGCATTGGAAGTGGATTCGTGTTTGGAATTACGGGTTGCTTTTTTGAGCAACTTATCGTCATAAGATTAGAAATTACTTTTTTTTTATCAGCAAATATACTGTGTTATCAATATAGTTAACTCTTTTGTTTTCTTCGGAGACACAGTTTTCGGTCAACAAGCGCGCTTTCGTTTCGGAGTGAATCCATTCTGGTAGCAATCTGCCTGTTCAGATCGGCCATTTCACGTTTTTTGTCCAGATCTCCAGTCCTCTGAAACTGGCGTCTACGCATATTTCTCAAGCGAATTAGTAATTGGGTGTGGGAATCAATAAGAACAAACTTACCCCTCACAGGAACTTGTCGAACACATGCCTCGTTAGCCACGGATATGGCCTGTTGGAGTCCTTCCAACGCCCGGTCGATGTGATCTACGGTGTCGAGCGGTGGGTTTTTTCCCGATGTTTCTGACCACCATTCGTCCGAACTGCATCCAGTTGACATGGTGGTAGTCAGGGTGGAGGGATTTCCTGCCGGAAAGATGGAAGTTGGTTCGTCCGGAAACTGCACAGTGTACAGTCCATGTTGTGCGTGGTCAAACTGTTGACATCCGTTCCGATTCCGCTGGTAGTTCCGCCAAGCTTCATGACGGGCATGACGGGCCCCCAACGATGAATCGGGAGCTAGAACGAGTGATGGCGGTCAGTTCGAGTTCGTTCTTGAATTTGCTTGCTAATCCGTTGTTGCCGAGGGCAGTGAACAACGATGAACTGGACATTTGCAGTGGGCGATTCCATCTCCACACTTAGAGCCTCGGCAACGTGTAGAATCTGATTCCTTTCTTGACGAAGACCGCAACAACACAAAAACTGTAGCTTCTCTTGACATACTTCAGCTTGAAATTTTTGATGATGCCTTGATCAAGGGGTTGAATCAAAGACGTGATCTTTGGTGGCATGTATAGAAGCATTATGTTGGGATTGCTTATGGTGGGCGGATGCGACGGAGCGTTATCAAGGTGCAGCAAAGCCTTGAAGCAGTTCAAGTTGAACATTGCATTAGGTCCTAAGTAACATTGATCGATTCTCTTCGTCGACTTTCTCTTTCGTTAATAACTTGAGCACAGAACCGTTTCTTGATGTGTTTGTCGTATTAGATGCTAGATAAAAGCTTCTTTTATCGATCTGTGTGCTAAAAAATACCTTGGAATGTCTTCACATGGCCGTGGGGATGCAAAGAGAAAGTAGACGAAGAGAATCTGTCAATGTTACTTAGGACCTAATGCAATGTTCAGCTTGAGTTGTTTATCTAGTCCTCAAATCTCTATCTCTATCTTACGCACATGAAATCGGCCAATCAGGAGCTGGTTCACGTTTGACAGAAAAGTGATTCATTTTCGCCCCCGTATTGTCACCTCTTCTCTTAGGGTCATCCAGCCTTTCTTGTTGCTACGATAATGCACAGGGAGTTTCGCTTTCTGTAAATTTTAATGACCCTTGGATTCGCGACATTGTTGATAACCAACGGCTTCATCATCCCTTTCGCGTTAAGCAAAACATGATAGATAACCCTTTTTTTGGCCTTTATACGTCGTTCCCTTTCCGGAAATACCCATATTGTGGTATTTGAGGGCTTTTCTTGAACCGATTGTTGCCATCTTGGATTCCAAAATGGCGTCTGGCATCGATTTACAGCCTCTACACGTCGTCCCCTATCAGGAAATACCCATATCGTAGAGAATTTGACAGTTTTTCTTGAATCGATGGTCGCCCTCTTGGATTCCAACATGCCGTCTGGCATTGATTTGCGGCCTCTACACGTTATTCCCTATCCGGAAATACCGATATTGTAGGCTATCTGAGAGTTTTTCTTGAACCGATGGCCGCCATCTTGGGTTCCAAAATGACGTCTGGAATCGATTTCTCTACACGTTGTTGCTTTTCCGGAAATACCCATATTGTAGGGTATTTGGTAGTTTTTCTTGAACCGATGGCCGTCATCTTGGATTCCAAAATGACGCCTGGAATCTATTTTCGGCCTCTACAGGGTGTTCAATAAGTTCGAATACAGTTTAAAAATGTGTTAAAAAATGAAAATACAAGAAATTCTTTTCTGAGTCAATTTTTATTGAAGCAATGTTTATCATGAACCTTTACGACATATTAGCTGGGAGCACCCCCCCCCCCCCACCTCCTTTGTGCTGTATGACGAGCTTGAGACGTTTCTCAAAAGAATCGCACACGGCACGTACCTGGTCCGTCGGCATCTCGTCCCAGATCTTGGAAATGAGCTTCTTAAATTGGTCCATAGTGCTCACTTGATGTTCGCTCTGCTTGGTCAGCATGTACGACCATACATAAAACTTCAGGGGATTAAGGTCCGGGGAGCTGGGAGGCCACAAAGTCTTATCGAGAAAATCAGTCAAATTCTTCCGATCCCACGCCACCTTCTCCAGAACCTCGGTCTTATAGTGCGCGGCGTTGATTTTCACGTTTTTCTCGATAAACACCAGTGGGAGCTTCCCACGCCTGGATACGCCCCCCAAACCATCACCGACGCGGCGCTCTGGAATCGCGGGATGTTAATTTGCGACGAAGGGATGCTGGCCAACGTCGGTGCCCACTGCCGATCATTTTGGACTGCAGTTCATCATCATTGTCACTGTTGAGGACAAACTCTTGTGTGATTTCGACGATTATCCTGCTACGGTTTCTTATGAATTCCGTAAAGCTGACCACCGTAGCATCATAGATGTATTGTCTAGCATGGTATGGGAGAACATCCTTGATTCAGATGGCATATGCCATTGACAGACGCGTCCCGAAAAGAACTCACCACAAAGTGTCTCACCCTCCCTGGCCGACGAGAGAGCTACGTAGGTTGAAGTCAATCAAGAGAGCACCATTGAGAAGATTTACGGTCAGTGAGCGCTCAACTTCCGCGCTGAACAGATGTATTTTTGCTACAGTTCTGTGGAAGTCGAACACAAGCTAATTACCAGTGCCAACTGTGTTTTTTTTCTCTTTCTGCGCATCGCTGAGCCGTTACGTGTCGCTGCGCGTCCAAACGACTTCGCGATGGGCCGTCGAGAAAACACCTTTCGCATAGATTTTGCGAACGTGCCGAAGAAACCAGACAATGCCAAAGTTCACAAATTCTGTGCGACCATATTGGGTCTGAAGTAAGGTGAAGTGCTACGGATTCAGAACAGCAGAACCCTCGGAGTTTCTTTCGTGAAAGTCGTCGACCTAGCGTTGGCGCAACGAATCTGTGAGGAACACGTCAACAAACACGAAATTACGGTCGACGGGAAAAAATATCCGTTGAAAATCACACTGGAGGAGGGAGCAGTGGAGGTGAGGCTCTACGCCGTCGCAAAAAACGAGTCCAGTCGACTATAGTGCGAACCAAACCAACACAAACTCAAACCAAACCGCTCCCAATGCGAACCTAACTAAAACGACCTCGAACCAAGCTTCCCGGCCTCGGTTCGAACCAATCTCGGCCAAAGCTGTTACCATGCCACCACCGAAACAAATTCCCCAACGTCAACAACAGAAGCTGTTACCACCAGTTCTGACCGAACAGAATTTCCCCATGTTAGCCCCTACCTCGGCTTCGATTCCCCCATCGGACAGCGGGTCGTTGATTCCCTATACAAGTCAACAACCCCTCGCTAGCGGCGGAGTGGATCGCAAAACTGCTAGTGGTAAGTCCGATGGCAACGAAACAGATTCGTCTGTAGGGTCATCCAGCTCCAGAAGACACCTCCGCACTCGACCACCAGGCAAGAAGCCTCGCGTGGATGACGACTGCGACGACAAGCGAGATGGGAGTAACCAACCGTCCTAATGGCTGAGTTCTCCAGTTACAACCTCGCCACCATCAACATCAACAATATTACGAACGCAACGAAGATTGACGCTCTTCGAACCTTTGTACGAACACTGGAACTGGATATCGTTTTCCTCCAGGAGGTGGAGAATGAGCAACTCTCTATCCCTGGCTTCAACGTTATCTGCAATGTGGACCAAGCAAGGCGGGGTACGGCAATCGCGCTGAAAGACCACATACAATTCTCGCATGTGGAGAAGAGTCTGGATGGTCGTCTCATCGCTTTGAGGGTGCAAAACACGACGCTCTGCAACGTATATGCACCATCGGGGACAGTTGTTCGTGCGGAAAGAGAAAGATTTTTCAACGGCACGATCGCGTACTACCTTCGGTACAACACTCAAAACGTCATCCTCGCTGGAGATTTTAACTGCGTGCTACGTCCGAGCGACTCAACGAGTTCCAATACAAGCCCGGCTCTCCAAGCGACCGTACGGCAGCTACAGCTTCACGATCTGTGGCTGAAATTGTACCCAACAACCCCCGCACCCACGTACATCACACACAATGCGGCATCTAGGCTAGACCGCATGTATGTCAGCGCTGGGCTTTGCGAGCATCTGCGGAGTGCTGCCACGCACGTATGCTTATTCACGGATCACAAAGCGCTAACAGCGCGCATTTGCCTTCCCCACCTTGGCCGCGAACAAGGACGCGGTTACTGGTGGTTATGGTTATGGTGGCTCAAGTGAAGTTTTCAGGACTTTCAACGCAGAACAACAACGACTCTACGAGCAATTACGACTCGCTAATGATGGCTATTACCAGAATCCCACCATGCTGGTGACCATCAACCGCGTAAAAGCACAAATGCTCACGTTGCAGCGGCAGTTTGCGCAAAACTTCATCCGCATCAACGAGACGTTTATAGCCGGCGAGAGCATATCCACTTTCCAGTTGGGTGATAGACGACGTAAAAAAAAAACAACCATAACAGAACTGCAGAACGAACGAGGAGAGCAAACACAAGGCTCTCTGGAGATCGAGCAATACATGTTTCGATACTTCAGGGACCTGTATGCGGCGGAAGAGACGAGGCAGGTGGGGGAAGAAATGTTCGAAACTGAGAGAGCCGTACCCGAGAACGACGAAGCTAACGCAGCTCTAATGGCAGAGATCAGCATTGACGAGTTGAAAAACTCCATCCGAACGTCGCAAAAACGTAAATCACCGGGGATTGATGGTTTGCCGGTAGAGTTCTACCTACGAACTTTCGACGTCATCGATCGAGAGCTCTACTTCGTTATTAATGAAGCTATGACAAATCAAGACCAACAATTAAAATGGCCTTTACTCCATTTTGTAAACAAACCTTGTAAGACCATTTTCTCGCGAACCGAAGTCCGCAAAGGCAAACCAACATAAAGAACAGGTAGGGGAAATTCTCCTCTACCCGATTGTGGTTTAGGTTTGCGAATGAAGGTTTCGGTTCGCGAGAAAATGGCCTTACAAGGTTTGTTTACAAAATGGAGTTAAGGCCATTTCAATTGTTGGTCTTGAAATGAGCTCCCATCTGAATTCGCGGATGGCACTATTGTGTTGGTTAAAAAGCGAGGTGGGGATGGGACAGCAAGAGCATACCGTCCGATCAGCCTGCTCAACGTTGATTTTAAAATCCTCTCCCGCGTGATGAAGGCCCGCCTGGAACGAGTACTGCGGATCCATCGAGTCCTGAGCGACTCTCAAAAATGCGCAAATACCGACCGTTCTATTTTCCAAGCTACACTACACACCAAGCTAATCGCGAGGAAGCAGAAGGGGAAGTTGATCTCGTTCGATCTTGACCACGCGTTCAGTCGGGTCTCTCATGAGTTCCTGCATCGGACCTTGCTCTCTCTGGGCTTCGACCAGGGTTTCGTCTGTTGGCTCTCTCGAGTCGCTGCTGCCTCTTCATCACGGCTGCTAGTGAATGGGTGCCTCTCAGAGCCGTTCCGTATAGAACCGTACGTCAGGGAGACCCGATGTCGATGCTGCTGTTCGTGCTCTATCTTCATCCCCTCCTCACACGGATGGAGCGTGTGTGCGCTGGTGACCTTTGCGTTGCGTATGCTGATGACATCACGGTGATTGCCACCCCAAAACACACGATAGACCGTATTTATCAGCTGTTTGGTAGCTTCGAGATCGTATCCGGGGCAAAGCTAAATCCGCTGAAAACAGTGGCGATCAATGTTGGTTTCATCAATGGAGATCCACTGACGATACCAGGGCTGCAGACAAAGGAGAATGTCAAGGTACTGGGCGTTATTTTCACCAACTCAGTGCACTGATGGTTAAACTAAACTGGGACGCTTTAGTATCGAGGATCTCGCAACTCATATGGTTGCATAACATGCGCTCCCTTTCCATGCAGCAGAAAGTGCTACTGCTGAACATCTTCATTACAGCGAAGGTGTGGTACCTCTCGTCTGTTATTCCACCGCAATGTGCTCACACGGCGAAGCTGACATCAACGATGGGGACTTTCCTTTTTCGTGGGCTACCCGCACGAGTCCCAATGCAGCAGTTGGCGCGCAGCAGAGAGCAGGGTGGATTGAAACTGCAACTGCCGGCGATCAAATGCAAAGCACTTCTAGTCAATCGTCACCTGCAGGAGATCGTTTCCCTTCCCTATTATCAGTCCCTTCTAGCCCAAAATATTCCTCCCCCCGCCGATCTTCCTTGCCTAAAACTTCTCTCACAGCAAATTCCCTTATTTCCACACCACATCCAACAAAACCCCTCCAGCGATCAAATCCATCGTTTCTACTTGGAACAAATTGAGCTACCCAGAGTGGAACGAAACCATTAAGGTATCAATTGGAAAACATCTGGATGAACATATCATCGAGAAGGCTATCGTCGAGCCCGCGTACTGATCTCTACCTGCTAGTGAACGAGAAAACGGAGCACCGTAGACTGATGAACGTCATCGGCCGTGCAAACGACCCAAACTGTCAGCACTGTGCGGTACGAATCGAGACTTTGCAACATAAGTTTTGCGAATGCCCTCGAGTTGCTGCAGCTTGGGCACACATCCAGCGAAAATTGACGACGACGCTCGGCGGCTGGCAGAGGCTGAGCTTCGACGATCTTGTACGGCCAATCTTGGGTAACATGACAACAGCGAAAAGAAATCATATTTTAAAAACGTTCATTAAGTACATCAACTTTGTCAATGTGAATATTAATAAAAGAATCGATGTAGGCGAGCTAGATTTCATTTTGACTCTAGAAGATTGATATATTTTTTAAATATCTTGAATATGTTATTTATTGCAAGACCTAAATAAACAATATTTTACAAAAAAAAAGTACCGCACGCTTCCTCTGAAACTACATTATGTGAGGCTGAATCACATGTACCATAGGATATTGCAGATCAGCTAGCTTCTTCGCCACATCAGGGAAACCACATTTATACTGTACTTCAACGACGTGCATCTGGTCATCGAAGCTCCTCGGTTATCATATGCACATGACTCTGCTCCATTGCTGACTGTCACTTTCTTCAACGTCAACTGAATGTATTCGCTAGTTGGTGCAGGTTAAACATAATGGTAGTGAACCCAGCCAAATGCTCCGCTATTACGTTCTCACGAAAACAACAACCGATATTATTTAGCTATGACTTGCTTGGCTCGGCAATCGAACGCGTGAATCAGGTGAAAGACTTGGGTGTGATCTTGGATTCGCACATTGCATATGTTGTTGATAAGGCGTTAATAACCTTAGGGTTCATTTTTAGGATAGCTAAAAACTTCACTGATATCTACTATCTAAAATCTCTCTATTGCACGCTTGTTCGATCGACGCTTGAGTATTTTTCAGCGGTTTGCAACCCAAACTACAACAACGGTGCCGAGAGAATTGAATCTGTTCAACGTCGCTTTCTTCGTTTTGCGTTGGGTGGAATGATCCGTTTCGATTACCCAGTTACGAAAGTCGTTGTCATCTTATCGACCTAGAACTTCTCCGGACTAGAAGAGACACAAGCAGAGCGCTAACCGTGGCAGATATCCTGCAAGGAAGGACAGATTGCGAGACTATCCTGAGGCAAATTAACCTGAATGTTCAACCCCGACCGCTTCGTAATAACCTTATGCTAAGACTGCCTCTACGTCGAACAAATTATGGAGCATACGGTGCGATTTGCGGACTGCAGAGAACATTCAACCGAGTTGCATCTGTTTTTGACTTTCATCTCTCCCGTGATGCGCTTCGTCGAAAGTTTTCTTCTGTTTTTCACCGGCAGGAGTAACTGACTATAAGATATATAGCACGAACTCCTGACCTGCGTGCCGCGAAAGTATCTTCTTCTTATTCATTCCTTTATTTAACGTCGGTCTTTGTTCCGCAATCTAGTGTCAATCACCGACGGACATCGATTGCCATCCATTGACGGCAATCGAATGTGCAGGAAGGCAGCTTCCACACCTGCGTAGGATATCGCACCTATTCAAACACACATGGGCCGGGACCAATGGCTTTATTTCCCTTCCGAAGGAAGACTTGACCAGAGATTTTTATGCCTCAGAAAAATCCCACCGACCTCGGCTGGATGCGAAAGTATCAGTTTGGCAGTAGCGGTACTCCTTCATCGTGCGCGGTAAACAAACAACAAATGACAGCAAGTCGACACCGTGCGCCTCGGTTAGCCTATATATGAGGCTAAAACTGACACCAATACCAATACACAGACTGACTGCATTTGGTGTGCACCTACACAACGAACTTATTGAACACCCTGTACACGTCGGCCCCTTTCCGGAAATACCCATATTGTAGCTTATGTTAGATTTTTTCTTGAACTCATGACCGCCATCTTAAATGATGGCGCCTGGCATCGATTTCCGGCCTCTATACGTCATCCCCTTTCCGAAAATACCCATATTGTATGGTATTTGACAGTTTTTCTTGAACCGATGGTCGCCATCTTGGATTTTAAAATGGCGTCCGAAATGGATTGCTGGACTATACACATAATCCCTTTTCTGGTTCGTTCTGAAAACTTTGCTGAAAACAGTAACTTCCTATATGGACAGGATCACGAAATATTCTATGTTGGTCCTAAGATCCATATATTATAGCGCCCCCGTCATAAGTAACATAAAAGCAAGGTTGCAAATACTCATTTCAGCTAAAACAATGTTTTTTTTTTTTTTTAATTATGAAATAATTAGATACTTACCTTACCAATCAGGCTAAGGCCTTGCTGTCGTCTGCTGTCCGAAGAAGTCGTCTCCACTCTACTCGATCCATGGCCACAGTTCGCCAGCCTCGTAGTCTGCGAAGGGTCCGCAGGTCACCTTCTACTTGGTCGATCCACCTTGCCCGCTGCGCGCCTCTTCTTCTTGTTCCTGTTGGGTCGCTTTCTAGAACCATTTTCACTGGGTCGTCGTGCGGCATTCTTACGACGTGCCCAGCCCACCGTAGTCGCCCAATTTTTGCGATGTGGACGATTGATGGTTCTCCCAGCAGCTGGTGCAATTCGTGGTTCATTCGCCTCCTCCACGTTCCGTAATCCATCTGCACTCCACCGTAGATGGTACGCAACACCTTCCGTTCGAAAACACCAAGGGCGCGTTGATCCTCCACGAGCATAATCCAGGTCTCGTGGCCGTAGAGGACCACCTGTCTAATCAGCGTCTTGTAGACAGTCAACTTCGTGCGGCGTCGAATTCTATTCGACCGGAGCGTCCTCCGGAGTCCAAAGTAGGCACGATTCCCTGCCATAATACGTCTTTGAATTTCTCTGCTGGTATCATTTTGGGTGGTCACCAGTGAGCCCAAATACACGAACTCATCGACCACCTCGATTTCGTCACCGTCAATCTGAACTCGGGGTGGGAGGCTAATATCGTCTTCCCTAGAACCTCTTCCTTTCATGTATTTTGTCTTTGATGCGTTGATGGCAAGTCCAATCCGTCTAGCTTCAGCCTTCAGTCTGATGTACGTTTCCGCCATCATCTCAAAGTTCCGTGCCATAATGTCAATGTCATCGGCGAAGCCAAGGAGCTGGATGGACTTCCTGAATATCGTGCCACTCGTGTCTATCCCAGCTCTTCTGATCACACCTTCTAACGCGATGTTGAACAGCAGACACGAAAGTCCATCACCCTGCCGTAACCCCCTTCGAGATTCAAAGGGACTCGAGAGTGTCCCCGATACTCGAACAACGCACATCACTCGATCCATCGTCGCCTTGACCAATCGCGTCAGTTTATCCGGAAGTCCGTACTCGTGCATAATCTGCCATTACTTACATATTACTTTGCGTGAACTATTTAGCTTCTCGTAGAACTTCCGTGTGTTGTCCGGTCTGTTCCGCGCTTGCCTGTATCGCTCCACATTCAATCTCGTGTGGTGTTGCAGCATTCTCGCCCGTGCTGCATTCTTCTCCTCTACTAACAGTTTGCATTCGCCGTCAAACCAGTCATTTCACCTAAATAGTGCCGCTGCAGCAGTACTACCTATGGCTGAACGGATGTCCCTCCAGCCATCTTCAAGAGAAGCTGCGCCAAGCTGCTCTTCCGTGGGTAGTGCAACTTCCAGCTGCTGCGCGTAGTCCTGGGCAACTCCGGCGTCCCGTAGTTGCTCAATGTTGGGTCGCGGCGTTCGACTTCGACGTGTGTTATGCACCGTCGAAAGTTTTGAGCGCATGCATACTGCAACTAGGTAGTGGTCCGAATCTATGTTCGCACTGCGGTACGTGCGGACGTTGATAATGTCGGAGAAGAATTTCCCGTCGATTAGAACGTGATCGATTTGGTTTTCTGTGTGTTGGTCAGGTGATCTCCAGGTGGCTTTGTGGATATCCTTGCGGGGGAAAAAGGTACTTCGAACTACTATACCCCGAGAGGCTGCAAAGTTCACGCATCGTTGGCCGTTGTCGTTCGATACGGCATGCAGGCTGTTTGGCCCGATTGCCGGTCTATACATTGTCTCCCGTCCTACCTGAGCGTTCATGTCGCCGATGACGATTTTGACGTCCCGTTGCGAACAGCCGTCGTACACCTGCTCCAGCTGCGCATAGAACGCTTCTTTCTCGTCGTCGGGTCTCCCTTCGTGTGGGCAGTTCCCGTTGATGATGCTGTAGTTGAAGAAACGGCCCTTAATCCTCAACTTGCACATCCTCGCGTTGATCGGCTGCCAACCGATCACGCGTTGGCGCATCTTACCCAGCACTACAAAGCCGGTTCCCAGCTCGTAGAAAGTAGCCGCTCGATGCCCGCTTTTCCATACCTTTTGTCCCGTCCAGCAAAGTTCCTGCAGTGCTACGACTTCCAAGTTGCGTGGTTGAAGTTCGTCATAGATTAACCTATCGCAGCCCGGGAAGCCGAGCGATTTGAAGATCCATGTTGCGAATTTCCAACCGTAGTCCTTATTTCGTCGCGTAGGTCTGTGCCGATTGTTCCGATCCGTATTTCTTTCTTCGGTATTTGCAACTTTGTTTTTTTCCAGGGCTGCTTGTTGGGCCTGCCCCAACCCACTGTCTCGCCGGGGGACCATCGTGCACAGCTCTGTTTAGAGTCCCACGCTGGCACTAGGACGGTGATCAGTCGCTCCTAACATGGAGAACAGACGCCGTTTTGAGCCGCACCTCCATGGTGAACAGACGCTCGGGTTTGGTGAAGTATTTCCTCTATCACCGTACTATGGTTACCGCGTCGCACCTCTTCACTTTGCTATTGCCGGACTGGCAACATTGCCCAGGCTACGCCACCCAGCTGTGTCCATGTTTCCGCTGGTAGTCTTTTGTTATCATATGGTTCGAGGAGGCGTAAAGTAGGAACTTGTGAGGACCAGGGCTAGGTATTCCGCTCCTTTCAGGTTGTCAACTCACCATTTTGTAGAAATAATTAGATGCTATGATCATATTTTGAATTGGTAAGATACATGAAGAGGTTGCAAAGAATGTGTTTGACATATTAAACCTGTTTATTTCACTTCATGAGAGTCAACATCAGCGATTTTTCACACACTCACTCACTCACTCAGCGATCATTAAATCGCTGATTGTGACTCATAGAAAGCAAAATTTACAGGTTTTATGTTTCAAACGCATACTTTATAACCTCTTCTTGTAAGTTACAAGTAAAACATGTCATCATACCAGCTTTTGGTTTTATTATTTATCTGAAATGAGTATTTGGAACCTTGCATAAAAGTAAAGTGCCTCTAGCGGTGTAGTTCCTAATTAAACCTGAATCCAATGACACGGGCTTGTTGGTCTATCCCAGTACAACAACTTTATAGAAGACCTTATAGCTTTATGTATCCTTATTCGCGGTTCCTTATTCACGCCCCTGTTACCAGCGTTGCCAGATTATTTTAATGCTTATCGGTATCGAAGGTATTAAAAAATCGGTATTTATCGGTATTTACTATTTAATTAATTTTATATTTTTGCCGTTTTTGAAAGCGAAAATTTTAACGACTTCAGGGGAATTTCTTTATTTAATGGCTTTCTCAGTCTTAAAACACTCTTTAATTTTTAATTTTAATTTTTAAAAATATCGTTGTCCTCAAGTGGTGATCAAAATTGTGACCAAGTAGTTTTTTTTTCAATTAAATATCATTAAATGAAATCAAAATATGGAAAATCAGTCACAACAACGACTAAACTATTGACAATAACGACAAACAATATTTTCCCTTGAAAAAAGCCACAACCCATGGCCGAAATGTCGGGCAGATTACATCGTAGTCGTTGCAGTGTTTTAAGACTAAGAAAGCCGTTAAGTAAAGCAAAATTTTAGCTTTTGAACTATGATCGGAACATTCCGGAAGAATGTTTGAATTAGCTTCTGAACGAAGCTGAAAAAAATTTTTTCCAGTGAATGACGAAAGAAGCTCTTCTGGATGAATTTCGAGGAAAGTTCTAAGAAAAGTTGGAAAAACATCCGGGAAACTTCCAAGACACGAACTATCGGAAAAAAAATCGGATGTCACATCCAAAGGTAGCCAGAAAATGTTGGAAATCGGAAGTAAATTTCCAGAAGTAACCATTTCCAGGGAAAGCCAGAAGAAGCTCGGAAAAAACTTCCAATAGAAGTCGAACAAAAAAACCTTTGGCTTATGGTCAAACTTCCAGAAGACGAAAGAAATTTCCTAAGGTAGATTGGAAGAAACATCTCAAGAAAGTCGGAAGCCAGAGCGCTTACGGAACAGTCGAAAGAAACAAGGACATACATAATTCTGGAAGAAAGAGATTCCTGGGGGATGTTCTAATGATCTAGAAAATTTTCCTGATATTCATAAAGCATCCCTGAAGATTCCGCAATTCCCCTGAAGTTTTCGGAACATTCCTGAAATGCACTTAGGAATATTCCATAATTCCTCAAAATTCCGTAAAAGTTCTTGTACTTTCCTCAAATTAGGGGCTGGGACCACATTGCGCATATCTCAAAACGAACCACTTTTTGTACAAACGCTTGTATGAACAAGTTTTTCGTTTCGAGTTCTCTGTTCATCCTCGAAGCGCTCGGAACTTCCCTGATTATAATAAGACTACCGGAATATCTCTAATCATCTTTGAAGGTCTCTGGACTTTCTTGAAGATTGCGAAATCTCTTAAGTGGTCTCACAATTTTCTTGAATTTATCGTAACATCAGCATTGAAGATCTCTGATCTTCCCGATTTATTTTTTATTTTTAAAAGTCAGAATTGATCATCCAATGCAAGTTGTTCCGAAATAATTTTGTATCTTTCACATGTTATAACTCCGCAAGAAGCAATTGTTTCTTAACAAAATAAAATTCTTTTCATCATACTGACTATCCAAATATAGCATCCGATGGAAGTTGTTTCCATTTGCGCATGCTGACCAGCGCAAATTCGCGATATCCCGCATGGCTGAGCAGATTTCTTCACCGGGCAAAGAAAGAATCACAAAAACAATGACGAAGAGAACGAGTTCGGCAACGCCAGGATTATACGTCCGAAAAGCTGCACCATCATCATGATGATATCGAGTCCGACTGTCGAAGAAAAATGGCATGCAGGTTTCTTTCTTCACCGTCGTCGCCGTCGCCACACGTGTGTGCTGGATCCGATTGGATATAATGGAATGAATGCAACCAAGCCGATGGATAAATTCTGGCGGCCGCAAACTTGAACTTGAGAGCGATCATTTCTTCCGAAGGCGAACCGACAACCAACTGAACACAGTGGTGCCATTTTTGACCAGTATAGTACCTAGGTCTCTTTTCCCATGGCTAGTCGCGCCCACTGTGCGGTAATTACACACTGTATCAAGACATTAAACTACCCCCCAAAGGGTCATAAACAAAGTGGTATGTTGTGTGTGTGGTGCGCAAATAAGCCAGCCAGTTGCAACGACACCGAGTCAAACCGAGCAGAACGCCTTCCATCGATTCAGTCGCGCAAAATATAAAAAAAACAAGAATTTTACACGCGCCACCACCAACCAGTGCAGGTGACTCATTAATCGACGAAAGGATCTTTGGAAGCCCGTGTGTATCAGTTAGGGGTTCCATTACCGGATGGTTTTTTTTTTATAAAACCGGTAATTCGGTAATGAAATCGTGTTACCGGTAAATTACCGGTTTTCTAAGTTTAAGCTTTTACCGCGCAGAAGGTGTTCCACTGTCTTGAAATCCCAAAAAAAGTGTATTCTTAAGCTTCAAATAGCTCTTATCTTGCAGGCGGCGATCAAGTTATTCCTTTATCGTTAAAGTATCCGTTTCATCGAGGTGTGATGAATTTTCTATCGATAGTTTCTGATCAATGATTGTGTACAGAAGCATATTTTGCAGACTTATTACCGAAAATACCGGTTATTTAAGCTCGGTACAACCGGTATTTCGGTAAAGGATTTTGGGCCGGTAATGAAATCCCTAGTATCAGCATGCATTAGATGCGGTGACAAGATCAAATGGCTTGTTTGGACGGCTGCGCATACTTAGAAGTTTATCTTCAACTTGAACTTCAGCTCTCTCACGAACGTCGACCGCATTCACTCGAAATTGGTTTCAAGATCGACCGGTATCGACCACAACCAGCACCAGCGACCACCTACCACCGATGGGTACCTACCTACATGAGTGAGTAAGCATATCGGATCGGAGCGTGTGGTGTGGTTGATGAGATGAAATACAGCGCTTACTGGAAGTGAAGTTTTAGAATCAATCTAACCGCCGCGTCGCACCATGTCGATCGCAGTTTGTCAGGAAAGGTGTGTAGCTCGTAGTCTGCAATGAAAATACGACTCTGCTACATGCAATGTCTAGGCGGTGGGTTGAAGGTCCCCTCACATGAAGTTAGAGAAGGGGAATATGCGTTTAAGTCAATCAGACAACATTTTGCACTTTGAGGCAATTCTGAATAAAAGATTTATTGGCCTGGATGCATAGTATTTCAATTTCAAACTGGAAAATAAGAACCTGCATAAAATTTTACAAGTATGTAGATTAAGGTTAAGGACCATCCACAACTGATGCAGCATACTTTTGACCAATTTAGAGCCCCTTCCCCTCGTAGCGTATTTTGCAATACCTAATACCTAATAATCTAGGTGCTCCAGGTGATATATATCTGCGTGTTTTTACATTGCTCCTGCTTCGACTACTCAGTATTTTAAACATGCAAACAACCTGCATGTCAGTATAACAATATACATCTTAATGAGCATGAGCATGATTGACCGCCCGAGGATGCAACTCCGTTGCTGCCAGATCAGCTGTAATTACACAGATAACCAATTGACGTTGCCTGGGACAAGCAATCATCCTCAATGTGTAACTGCTAGTGATCTCAAATATGGCAATACAAGCGCCGGCCACGTCCAAATGCTGGTCAAGAAAGGAATGGGTAGGTTGACATAATATCCGCTTCAATGAAAGACGAGGAACACCTCTGTACTTCCACGATAAATCGCTGAGTTGATGAACGTCTTGGTAAATGCTGAATTGATGTCCTAACGATTCAATAGCGCGAAGGAGCTTGGGTTTGAACTCACGGTCTTCTGCTTAGTAAGCAAAATCGGTCGCCACTAGGCCACCGAGCTCCTTATATCACTATATGATGTCTTTATATCTTATATGATAGAGCTATTCCACAAATGGTTTGGATGATACCCTGAATACGTCGTTAAGCAAATTAACCAGTCGAATTTCATAAAGGTGCTCTTCACTAGGATTTGTTATGGATATTTGATCAACACATCTTTCCTAAAACAAGAATTTTATCTCTTTTACGTACTCGTTCTTCTAATTATTCTATCATTACGCTTTATCTCAAAAAACGATTTACACTATTCTTCTATACAGGGTGGCCAGCGAGCCGGGAATACCGGGAATTTATAAAGTAACCGGGAAAACCAGGGAATTCAATGAGAGAACCGGGAAAAATAAATTAACCATACCATAGGAACACATTTTTACATCAGAAGTTCTAAATAAATTATTAAAACAGAGTGATTATTTGCCAAATGAATATTTTGCTCTATTCACTGCATAAGTTTCTTCAGTTTCCCGTCTTATGGTTTTTAGAATTAAATCACTCAGCAATATTTCAAATTGAGTTTTGTTTCAATTTAAGATGTAAAGTGCATGGGCCTTAAAAGAAAACATTGAAGATGCTGGACTTTTGAAAAAAATATTTGTAAAAACCGAAACTGAACTATTCTTTCGTTATTCAAAATTCTCATGATATGAATTCCAGAATGAACTTGGAATTCTGCTCTGAATTATCATCGAATTCTTCTGAAATGAACCAGAAAACATTCCGCGTTATGAATGTTGTTGGAGCTCTGTGATGCATCTTTCGCACTAGAATTCCTAGACCGGACCGGGAATCGAACCCACCCCCTCCAGCATGGTCTTGCTTTGTAGCTGCGCCTTTAACAACTGAGCTAAGGGAGCCCCCCCCCCTCTTAGAACTCTGTGTCTTGTTGAATTCTCATCATAATTCTCTTGGAATTCTTCTTAAAAATCATTTGTCATTTCTTTTGAAATCTTCAAAAATTTCCTAAAGGGTGATACGGTCAAAATTTGGTCAATATCAACTTGACGTATTTCTTTCAATTTTGCATTTAAAAAACCTGAACACCCCTCATTTTGAAGGTGTGTGTGTGTAGATTTTTGCTCCTATTTTGATTTTGGAATTCACTCTTCAGTTGTCAAAATGCCGTCCAAGCAAGAAGAGCAGCGTATCAAAATTTTGCTCGCGCATCGCGAAAATCCGAGCTACTCGCACGCAAAGTTGGCAAAATCGCTAAAAGTTGCCAAATCAACCGTTACAAATGTAATTAAAGTGTTTGGGGAACGTTTGTCGACAGCCAGGAAGTCTGGATCGGGGGGAAATAGAAAACCGGAAGCCGCTGAGACGACAAAGAGAGTTGCCGGTAGTTTCAAGCGAAACCCTAACCTCTCTCTCCGAGATGCCGCAAATAAGCTGGGTGTATCGTCTACAACCGTGCATCGAGCCAAAAAACGAGCCGGACTATCGACTTACAAGAAGGTAGTGACTCCAAATCGCGATGATAAACAAAATACGACGGCCAAAGCGCGATCCCGGAGGCTGTACACGACGATGCTGACGAAGTTTGACTGCGTGGTAATGGACGACGAAACCTACGTCAAAGCCGACTACAAGCAGCTTCCGGGACAGGAGTTTTATACGGCAAAAGGAAGGGGAAAGGTAGCAGATGTTTTCAAGCACATGAAACTGTCAAAGTTCGCAAAGAAATATCTGGTTTGGCAAGCCATCTGTACCTGTGGCTTGAAAAGCAGCATTTTCATAGCTTCCGGGACTGTCAACCAAGAAATTTACGTGAAAGAGTGTTTGAATAAACGTCTGCTGCCTTTCCTGAAGAAACACGGTTGTTCCGTACTGTTTTGGCCGGATTTGGCATCTTGCCATTACGGTAAAAAGGCCATGGAGTGGTACGCCGCCAACAACGTGCAGGTGGTTCCCAAGGACAAGAACCCTCCCAACACGCCAGAGCTCCGCCCAATTGAGAAATACTGGGCTATTGTCAAGCGGAACCTAAAGAAGACCAAAAAAACTGCTAAGGGCGAGCAGCAGTTCAAGGCAAACTGGCTTTCTGCGGCGAAGAAGGTGGACAAGGTGGCTGTATAAAATCTGATGGCAGGGGTCAAGCGTAAGGCCCGGCAATTCGGATTTGGAAAAGCGGAAGCCTAACTGAATATTTTTCCTGAATTTCATACTAATTGAACTTGAAAAAGAAATTTAATTTGATTTTTTAAATAAACGATTTCACCGATTTACACGCGTTTTCCCTTGACCAAATTTTGACCGTATCACCCTTTATATATATATAAAAAAAAATGATTTTTTGTCTTTCTGTCTGTCTGACTGACCCTTATAGACTCGAAAACTACTGAACCGATCGGCGTGAAAATTTGTATGCAGAGGTTTTTTGGGGCCGGGAAAGGTTCTTATGATGGTTTGAGACCCCTTCCCCTTTTTTAAGGGGGGCTCCCATACAACTGGAACAGAAATTTCTGCATAACTCGAGAACTAATCAAGCAAATGGCACACAATTTGGCATGTGGAGGTATAAGGAGATGGTAATAGGGGGTAGCCTCTTATATAAGAGAGGGGAGGGGGCTACTTAAAATAAAGTATGCTTTTTTACGTAGGACTACGTCTGTGATTTGTATGCGGGGGCACACTTTGAGAAAACCAAAAATGGAACATGTAACAAAATTATGAAAGATTTTGAACATTAATAACTCAGCTGCCCCTGGACCAATTTCAATAATTTTATCATCAATCGATCAGAAATATTTCTACGCAGCAATCTGTACGTTGTCCAATGTACAAATAAAAAGTGATAATTTTGTATAACTGTTTTCATGAAATAAACGTTCTTCCCAAACCCAGCCGTCATAATCGAGCACCACTTGGTTGCACATCATTCTACTTTAACCTGAAAAGATATAAAAGAGCGCTGCTGTCTAGTCTCAACTCATTTTCGCTTCGGACGGCGTGGTGAACAGGCAGCAGAAGCATCAATACCAGCAGTCCACTCTTCTACCCAACAAGCATCAATGACTAGTCGTGGCAAAGGAGGAAAAGGTCTTGGTAAAGGAGGCGCCAAGCGTCATCGCAAGGTTCTTCGTGATAACCGCCATCCGTCGTCTGGCTCGCCGTGGCGGTTTCAAACCTATCTCCGGTCTGATCTACGAGGTGTGCTGAAGGTGTTCCTGGAAAATGTGATCTGTGATGCTGTCACCTACTCTGAACACGCCAAGCGTAAGTGGCCATGGATCTCGTCTACGCTTTGAAGCGACAGACGCACTCTGTACGGTTTCGGAGGTTAAATCATTACCAACTTTGGCAACAAAACTACCCTTTTTAGGGCCAACAAGCACTAGCGGTCCTAAGTCAAGTTTCCGTTCGTGCCCCTGACCCTTCTACTTTTTTTTGAATCGGCGCATAAACTCAAGCTAATATTGAATCGCGAGCAAGGGTCATTTAGACCGACATTGCATCCATTTCCCCTATATAATTTTGAAATCCAGAAATAAGAACGGAATTAAAAAAAAGGACAATAGGAAATTTGAGGCTTCTGGATCAGGAAAGAACATTAGCTCGATCTTTTCCGATATGACCGCCGAGCAGAAAAGTTCACATTTTACCAAGTGAATATTGCAGATAAAACCATAGTTAATTGGATTAACGAAATGCTTAGCAAAAGAGAAATCTCAGCAAACCTTGGAAGCTCATCCATAACAGTGAGAGCTGTAAAATGGTGTCCTCAAGGAGGTGTTCTTTCACCTCTAATGTGGTCTTTAATAGTTGATGACCATCTCAAAAACTTAGAAACACAGGGCTTCGAGGCTATTGGCTTTGCAGATGATACAGTCATATTAGTGCGTGGAAAATATGACTATGTCATTTCAAGTAGAATGCGAATTGCTTTAAATTATGTTTCATCGTGGTGCACTAGCGAAGGATTGAATATTAATCCATCTAAAATAACTGTTGTACCATTCACACGAAGCCGACACACTAGCTAGGCTTGGATCATCTCAACAATTTGGAGTTTCTGCTTGCTCTCTTAGCATGGAGTTCAAGAAATGGAGACCTCATTGCTAGGCATCCGGAACGGTTTACTAAACCGAGCATTTCAATGACTAACACTGTCCATGTAAATATCACTTGAAGCTAATAGGAAAACTTCAAGAGGACATGTGTCGATTATGTGGCATAGAAAAAGAAGACTCTGAACACCTGCTAATCTTCAATAAGAGGTGTATTGTTCTGGATAAGGGGCTGACAGAACCCTTTGATATTTGGAATTCAGTTCCCAGCCAAGTAGTGCAATTCATTCGAAATGTAGTACTTGACTGGGAAAATGCTTTCGGTCAGTCTATGTCGGTCGCTTCATAAAGTGGTGATACGACATGCTGATAAAGCAATATTAAAACGGGGAATATATCACAATAGATCTAAGTACTGGTCGCAGTAATCGAAATACCCAACACGGAAAAAAAGCTAAGAAATGAAAAATCGTGAGTCGTGGATAGCTTAAATAGTCTTTAAAGTAAGTGCGTTGGTGATTTTAAAGCAATTGTGAAAGTTTCACAATCAATTTTCAATAGGGAAGATAACGTGAGTCCAGATAATAAAATTGATAAGAAATAAAACATTACAGTTGAAACAACGTGAGGTAATTGCTGGAAATCTGTTTATTTCGTGTGTGGGGTACTAATGTCAATTCGTCCACAGTCACCACACGTGCATCATTGGGGTTTTGGCGAGTGCTTTTCGTGGAGATTGTGCGGGCTAGAACGTTCTTCTAGCTACGGCTTCAACATCACCCAAAAGCTATCCGCGTGCTATCGGGGCGATCCCCTGGGACTATTTATTATTTGCCACCACTAAGAATAGTTGCAGAGTGCGTGGTCATCAAAGAAGGAAGTTTGGCCTCGCGAGCACTGCTAAAGCGAATAACCCAGACTCAAGTCCCTGGTAAACAAATACCAGTCCCGATTAGAGCCCGGCATTCCAGTGCACATCTTCAATATCCCAGGTCACCCTGTTGTACGGAGCGGTGGATTACTACAATCGGCGTTCCGTCGGTGTATCCGTTCCGCACATCTGCGCCCTCCCTCACGTCCCTTCATCCGTATCAGGTACTGTCCAGGGTATCTGCCTTGGTCACAGTCACTTATATTCAAGTGCCGTGGACCCCCGGTAATCTGACCGTTCTAAATCTGAACACTTTTTCGTTTGAACCCCGCTAATCTGCACTGTTACGAATGTAGAATTTGTTCTTCGCTGACCGTTGTTTACAGCAGAGATAGTAGTACCTGGACGGGAACGTGGAGCGTTTCCAACCTGTCGCTTAAAACGAGATTGTAGGATCGCCTTTGCGAGTCTTACATTCTCAAAAATTGGATTTGTGGTTTTCACCACAATCAGACCATTTAAATTGCTTAGGATCTTCCTTGACAGGACAGTCGTCCTTTGCGTGAGAGGAATCACCACAATTCATGCATTTAGCTGGAATGTAGCAATTTTTGGTTCCGTGACCGCATCCCTGGCACTTACAGCACTGGGTGAGGTTTTGGAAATATCCTCCAGTGTTTCCACTTCACTCGGACATGGAGCATAAGGCTAGCTTTTTCTAAAGCCTTAAGGTTAGTTCACTAGACTTGAAGTGAACTAAATAAAAATCATTAAAAATCCCGTTGCACGAATCGCCAGGACGGGTTTTAATTTTCATTTTGATTACTTGGAGTGGATTCTAAGGATTTGTGCTGCTTCTCAGTAAGATGCTAGAGAAGACGTTTGTATCCGTCCAAGGATTCAGCCAATACACGGCATTAACCGCGAATTTGAAGTGAAAATTTGAATTTAACGAAGTTCAAAAGTTCCGTGTGAAGATCATGGAAATTTGAAGTGGTTATCACAATAGGGGGGACCTTTTCCTTCTCGGCATTAAGTCGGCAAAGTTTAGTGGAATGTTGCCAGGATGATGGATCATTCTCATCATCCGTGAGCATATCAAATTGATTGCTCAAAAAAATTACATCAGAAGGGGGATCAAGAGATTGGCCTTTTCTTTTGCGTTTTGGCACCATGGCGCTAATAAAAACGTTTCTCCAAATCGACTTCCAAGCAGATCGAATCCAAAGGATTGAAGAGGAATTTTCCAAATCAATATCCAAACAGGATTTCCTCGGGTAGGGTCCAAACAAGGATCGAAAAGAAATAAGAGTCGAACCAGGTAGAACATATACAGGCAATAATGAGCAGTGAAAAGTGTTGTTTAAATTTGTTGGAGCTTTAGGTAGCAGTAACACTTCCTTTAGAAAAAAAGCAAATGGATCCGCACTGCAAGAGAGCACGATGCGGACTGACCAAAGGCAGTATTTCACTTTTAGCCACTATCACAAAAAACGTGGTTTGTACCTGTAAGTTACAGGAATAGTATGTGAAGTATGTGGTTGACTCTTAAAACCTCTTAATTTCGCTGTTAGCGAGTCACAATCAGCGATTTTCCGCTTCGTGAGCGCTCATAAAACCGTCGATTGTGACCCTCTGAAAGTAAAATTGACAGGTTGCATGTGTCAAACACATACTGCACAATCTCTTCTTGTAACTTACAAGTACAAAAGATCAGTATTACATCTAATGATTTCATAATTTAAAAAAAAAAACATATTTTATGGCTAAGTGAGGGGAAGCAACCTTGGTGTTAAGCCTTGTTAGACGTTATTTCATAAAAAACACCGTCGTTTCACGTATTTATAGCTTGCAAGAGAATACAGATTACAATATCACAAAACACAAAGCATCTTATGCTATTATCAGCGGAGCACATATAAGGCTATCTTGATGACATTGTTCTTGACGAAAATTACTATAACATGTTATAACTTTGAAGTCTGAACAAAGTAATAGGGCCACGCAAACTCACTGAGTCCAGAATCAACTTAGCCCTCATTTATTTTCGACAGATTTCATTCGACTCGCATATTATTATATTACTGTTTATTAGATTACATATTACCATATATAAACAAAAATCGGCATGATGAGGGACCATCAGGGCACCCAATTGAAGCGATTTGGATGGGGAGAGTGAAGATGTCAACTCCCTGTTGCTAACATTTCGTGGATAAAGGGTGGGCTCTTCTCCCCATTCATCGGGGCATCTTCCTGTTGGAAGGCTCGTTTTCTGACCAATTGGCTGATCAAGTTGTTGGAAGGATATTCTTAACTGTCTCAAGGAAATGAATAGGCGAATTGCCTACCAATCCATCCATTCGTTTTTGGCCCTTTATACAGCGACTTGGTGATGACAATCAGAGGTTATTAAGCTTGATTAAGTTGAACAGTGAGGAGAGCCCACAGCTATCGGACTAGTTTTCATGCTATAATGAGTGGTAGACCACTATCAACATCATCATCTGTGTGATCAGCCCCACTGAGTTAAACCAACATTTTCAAAATAGTTATTCAAAAATGCTAGAGCAACAATAGAAAAGGACCCATCAGCAAAGCGTAGGCATGACTACAAATGCCGCTTCTACAACTTAGAGAGTAAATGCTCTTAACATTTGCGTGTGACTGTGTTGCACTATCCCATAAACGGTGTCGAGATCTTGAGTCTTAAGGAAATCTGGGCCGCTTCTCCCAGTCCCATTTCATAAGGAATGCATTACCTGTTTGGAATAATTGCCAACAACAGTATTGGTACCTACTCACATAAACACAGTATGGCATTAGCTCAAAAGAGGATACACCAAAATAGATCAAAGTAATGGTCGCAGTGGTATTATGTCCCCAACACAGGGGGAAAAAACACCATCAATTCCACACTCGATCGACCTTGATATGTTCTTGTACATTTTAATAACCCTGACCAGGTGGCCAAAAATAACAAGTCTACTTCTGCCATACCATGACCACTGCCAACCCGTTCTGTGTGGTACCATGTTCTAATACAAGAAGTCTGCTTCTCCGATCACACCTCTTTCACCACTTCACAGTTCGGTGCTCACCCCCTGAACAGCCGATTCTAGTTCGGTCCCTCTCTCTCACACACACACTCTTTTTGCAAAATTGCTGCCCAATGCTTCCTCATACACGTCTATAAAGCGAGTCAAGTGTGTTGTTGTTGCCATTTAATCAAGTCGTGTGAATCTCCAAATCGATGCGATGGCGTGTCGCAGTCTTTCCGTCGAACTTGCTGGAAAAGATTAAATGCTTAAACAAGGAAACCGTAGATAACCACAAATCAATTATCGCACAAAATTTATGAAACGCACTTATTAGCTATCGATGGTGTCCTGTTTATAACGTTGCCGATCGTTCGTTGAAAAGCGGATACTCGTAATTCGAGAAGTTGGCTTAAGACCGACCAACGGGTTCATTCGAATTGAATTGCTGATTAACTGTCAATAATGTTGGCAATCGCAATTTCGATACAATCGAATCGATATCTCCAAGGTCGGTAAGTTGTTCGACCCAGTTAGCTTAAACATAACATGACCTTGAACTTTACAGGTTTTATGTGTCATACTCAAACTTTTCAACTTCTTCTTGTACCTATTTATTTTATGTATTATTACAACAAATTATCATTTTAATATGTCACCGATTCATAATTCCGATAAATAGTATAAGAGAGTTCTGACTAAAATTGCCAAGTAATTTGGAAGAGAATTCTAAGGGATTTGCAAAGAGAACTCCAAGGCTTTGGTGAGTAGAATTCCAAGAGAAGAAGGAGAATCCAATTGAAATTTGGAGGATTATTCCAGGGGAATTCTAAGGAAAGTTTCTCTGAAATTTCCCATGAAATTTTGCGGTAAAGTGTACCGGCACATTTCAGCCGGCATCGTTGCACCTCTGCTCTTCGCCATCACGACTCGGTATGCGTCGCCCCAGGTTTAGACATCAGTATCTTGACAAAGCTCCTTAAAACAGTTTGACTTGCTCTGGTTTATCTCTCGTTTAAGTGCGGCCCTGGCCGCTCGAAACACTCCTCTTCGTTCCTCTCTGTCTGCTTCTGTTCTTGCTCTCTGAACACGTTTTCCGACTCTGAGACAAGCTGGTCGCCGTTTATTATTTGGCTCCAGTTTCCTCGGCATGGTCGTGGCGCATGCTCTCACTAACGTTTCTGTCAGCCCGTCCGCGTTTAGATCCGCAGGGACCCTGTCCATACGGAGTGCTTCAACGAAAAGATCCTTGTACTCCGTACTACCACAGTATTCCGTTGGCCGATGCCATATCGGATCGCCTGATGGTCGGTATGGGTATATCCTTCGCACACTCTCCAATTCATGTTTGCCATCAGCGATGGACTTCAAAAAGTGACGTCGATAATGGATTCCCGGCCATCTCTGCGAAAAGTGCTGCTGATGCCTTCGTTGGACAGCCTAACAGCCAGAGTTTCCAGCAGACTGTGCCCTCTTGTATTGGAACATCTGCTTTCCCACTCCACTGCCCAAGCATTGAAGTCTCCTCCGATGACTACCGGTCTTCATCCGATCAGCTCTTAGGTAAGAACATCCAGCATCTCATGGAACTGCGTAGCAACTGCATATGAAGATTCCGTTAATTTTGTGCGATCACGAAACCTTCATAAGCTCACAGCCACTTCTTGAATGGGGTGTCTGCTCATAACTTGTGTATAGCAGCCATCCAAGCTCTATCCGCCACCCAGTTACCGTTATCGGGAGGGACTGGATACGGTTCCGCAATAATTGCTACGTCGCACTTTGTTTCTGTAGACGACTGCCGCAACAGTTGCTGTGCAGTGTCGCAATGATTGAGGTTTAATTGGGTTACCTTGCCTCCGGCCTTCGCCAAAGCCTCCCATCGTATGATCGTTTCCGTCCAACCCCTTGCAATGTGATCTTTCTCCCCGCATTTCCTACACAGATCAGATCTGTCTGGGACATTGCAGTTCCTCGCCTGGTGACAGAAACCATGCACTTGAAGCATCGCTCCAGTTGCTTGGTAACCGAGGAGTGGCTTTCAGCGAGCACACTGACCACCCAATCTTGACATTGTCCGTGTCCAACAGCTTGTTCACTGCAACTGTCGAAAGTCGTATCACCACCGTTTTCATGCCACCATACGCCTTCCTCAACCGAATTTCCATCGGAACATCTCCCAGATCACCGTGCACCTTCAATGCACTTCTCAGCTTCTATTCTGCAGTGATCTCATCCAGATCCCTGCACTCGATCACTGTCACCTGGGATAGAGCTCTTACGCTCGCCCGATCACCAAGAGACTTTTCGACGAGCTCCTTGAATACTGAGCTCTTGGTCGAAGGATCCTTCTTCAGCTGAAATAGCATTTCGCCTTCCTGGGAGCGCCTGGTCTTCACCACGTTCTCTCCAAGTTCCTTCAATTCCAGAACCTCTCGAAACTCCCGGAGGAGTGCTGCGAACGTCATTTTGTCCTTTGCTTCAACGATCAGTACATCACCCTTACTTATCTCCCGATGAGGCCTGGGTTTCTCCTTCCACTGTTCTTCTTCTTCTTCCCTTCTTTTTCCATCCGTTTTTTCCCCTTCTCCTTCGGCTTCTCGACGGTACACCATCCTTCCTCCTTGTTGTCTTACTTGTCGTTCTTGAGTTTTTTTTTAGAGAAGATCAGTTTCAGATTTCAGATCAGGTTTCACGAAAATTCTAAGAACTTCAGAGATGATCAACATATTTCAGGAAAATTCTGAGAACTTTAGAGAAGCTCAGACAACTTTTGGGATATTTTGATAAGTTCAGAAAAATCAGCGAGCTTCAAGAAAATTCAGAGAACTTAAGAGAAAATCAGCAGACATCAGAAAATTCCTGAGAACTGTACAGAAGATAAAAAAAATCTGAGCACCTCACAAAAGATCAGAAGACTTCACGTATTTCTGATAACTTCAGAGAAAATTTCATGGGAGTTCTAAGAACACCAAAAAAAATCAGCCAACTTCAGGCCAATTCTGGTAACTTAAGAGAAGATCAGAAAACTTCAGGCATATTCTGATAACTTCAGAGCAAATTAGCGAACTTCAGGAAAATTCTGGGCACTTTAGAGAAGATCAGCATATTTCAGGAAAATTTTAAGAACTTCAGGAAAGATCAACAAACTTCAGGGAAAATCAGCAAACTTCAGAAATTTTTTGAGAACCTCAGCAAACTTCAGGTAAATTCTGAGCCTTTACAGAAGACCAGCAAATTTCACGAAAATTTTAAGAACTTCAGAAAAGATCAATAAACTTCAGAGAAAATCAGCAAACTTCAGAAATTTTCTGAGAACCTTAGAGAAGACCAAGAATCTTCACATAAAATCAGCAAACTTCTGGTAAATTCTGAGACTTTACAGAAGATCAGCAAATTTTACGAAAATTCTAGGAATTTCAAAGAAGATCGACGAACTTCAGGAAAATTCTGAGAACTTCAGAGATAATCAGTGAACTTCAAGAAAATTCTGAGTATTTTAGAGAAGATCAGAAGATGTTCACCGAAAATGTATGAAGTTTACATTTTCGGTGAACATTAGAGAAGACCAGAAGTCTTCAGAGAAAATCAATAAACTGCGAAAATCAATAGACTTTCATCTCCTCCATCTATCGTATAAAAATTACCACTTTAGTCTGTTATTTGAAATTAGCATCTTCAACTATGTAAATCGTTGACTTCACGCAGAAGTAATACTAAACATATAGTCAAAGTACATAACTCTGGATGGGAGCATACCATCAATTACTGTCATTGGTCGAAAGGTACAGTAGCAGCACCTACCCCACCAGTGTCCCCTCGAGATCGTCAAGTCAACGATGACAGGAGCACATACCGTGGTAGGGGTAAACAATAGCTGCAATTTCCAAACCGACGACTGGATGCCTTCCTTCAAAATCACAGCTGAAGTGCGGTAAAAATCGGTAGAACTGTTTCAAACGCATTGTTGGTACTTGAGCGGTCGGTTTTCATCTCTTTTTGCCAGTGGTGGCGGGGGGGGGGACACCCCTCACCATCCCTCTCCAAAGGGGGAGTTTGGTAAAGAGAGATGAAAAAACCGATTTGTACCTTCCTTAAAAGTTGTCCTAGCTCGCTATCTACTATCTATATGCAATTTTCACACTGCCGTACTCTAACGGAACTATCAATTCTAGACTTTCATCTACTCCATCTATCGTATAAAAATTACCACTTTAGTCTGTTATTTGAAATTAGCATCTTCAACAGAACATAAAGGAAGACCAAGAATTTTCAGAGAAAATTAGCATACTTCAGGAAAATCTGCAAACTTCAAGAGAATTCTGAGAACTTGAGAGCAGATCAGAACATTTCATGAGAATTCTAAGAACATCAAAGAAAATCAGCAAACTGCAGACCAATTCTGATAACTTCAGAGAAGTTCATAAATCTTAAGAAATATTCTGATAACTTCAGAGATGATCAGTTTCAGATTTAATGAAAATTCTAGGAACTTAAGACAAACTTCATACAACTCTGAGAACTTCACAGAACATCAGCGAACTCAGGAAAATTCTAAGAATTTTAGAGAATATCAGCAATTTTCACGAAAATGTTAATAACTTACGAAAAGACCAACAAAATTCTGGAAAATTATCAGATCTTCAGAGAAAACCGGCAAACTTCTGAACTTTAAAGAAAACCAACAATCTTGAGAGAAAATAAGTAAACTTCAGGAAAAATTCTGAGATTTTACAGATGATCAGAAAACTTCAAGAATAGTCTGATAACTTCAGAGAAAGCCATCGAACTTCAGGACAATTCTGAGTATTTTAGAGAGATCAGCAAATTTCACAAAAATTCTATGAACTTCAGAGAAGATCAGCAAATTTCACGGAAATTCTATGAACTTCAGAAAGATCAATGAATTTCAGGAAATTCCTGAAGTATTTTAGAGAAGATCAGAGAAGAATTTTACGAAAATTCTAAGATCAAGGCCAAGATATGAACAGTATTCTTCGTTTTTCAATCGTGAAAAAGAATATGATTATATCTCGTGCAACACGAGAAAAGGGCCTATCATTCTTTGATCGATTATCTTTCGCGAATAACCCGATTTCAAATGAATTTCCCATTCAGTGTGTTGATTCAGGCGCAAGCTATCATCATCTTCTGTCGAACTGTGCTACGAGCTTAACGAGAAATTCGTTTATGTTGCCGTGATAAACCAAAGAGAAAGTCGATGAACAAAATAGATCAACGAGGATAGTCCCTTTTCAAATGTTTCGCGAGATATATTTACTGGAAAATAAAACTAAACTGTGCTGGAAAACCGAGGGGGTTTGGGGAAGGAGGTATGGGAGTGGTTAGTCAAAACCTGAGTCGTGAAGCATAATGTTCCGGATAGAAAGGGATTACTCTGGTTGTGGCTGATACCATTGATGTTGGTCAACGCGTTATACGTTTGTCGAGGCAGAGATAGTAGGTATCTGGTTAACGTTGATAATCGTAGATCACAATGCTGAAGCAAGGCGTTCCGCAGACATTCTTTCGCAGAAAACATTTAATTTGATTTGGTAGGGGGGTATAATCCGATCAGTCGATCACTTTTCCCGGGGGCATCTTTGGCTATTGCTTTTATCACAAACGAAATTTATGATTGTGGGAGCCGTTCAAACTTCCCACACAATCGCTTTTCATCGTTCTCTACGCATTTCCTCGAACTCGAAGTAACAATGTGGTAGTGTCCAATCATTTCACGGTCTCGCGACCTCTTTTCCCGTCTCCCGTTGTTATTCTTCATGCTACTATTGTCCTCCCCAGTCCTTATCAATTCCACTAGCAAGCAGTCGAAATTGAAAGTTACGTAGCAATTCCAGTCTCTTGCTGCTTCGAATCCGTTTCAAAACATTCGAACTGTCAGAAATACCGGGTTGCCAAGCATACCCAAATATTAACTATTTACTAAAAAATACAGTCCACTCAACGATCGGCACTGCCGGCACAGCTGCGGCACACTTGGAGCACACTGAGAAAAAATGCCACCTATTACTTCCCGCTTGGTAGTTCTAGAACCTTACCCAAAAAAGTATCTTTAGGGGAAAAGTTAGGATTTTCATTTTTTTTTATAGTAGGCCATGATCAATTTTTGAAATTGTAGGATTGTGGTCGATACTTATGTGAACAATTCCTTTGAAGACACTTTTTTTTATTAAATCAATAGTTTATACGCAATTCAATTAAGTTCGTGATTTTACCATCTTCGACCACTGTGAGTGGTTTCTGGGAAATGGTCACAGGACTTTTAGTGCAAATCCAGAGAATTTCGGACTAAAATCGGGACTAGGACAATTGCCCCAGCAGCCCTCAAAACGTGGTACAAACGATCTTTAAGCTTCTTCTGGATGTTCATGCTGAAGCAAGTATTTTTTTTCTTTAATGAAGGAGTTTAAGAAATAATGACAAGCGGATGCCAAAACAGAGCGAAGCTTCACACGTTGGGCTATGATTAGATGCATGACCCCGTTATTAATTTCGCACGCGGCACTTGCGATTGATTCAATCACTGGTGATCATTGAATAATTGCGACTCATCGGCACCCAAAACGCACAGTGCATTAGTCGAAATCCGTTAATTTGTGGCACAATTACCGAAGATTTGGCCAGTGTGCACGCAGAAAAGCGGCAATTACAGCGGTAAATGTTCACAAACAGGTTTCTTGATGGTCAAAGTCCGAAAAACAAAGCACGCCTATGAAGATGTGTGGAAGATCATTCCAAGTATCGTTCTGCGCCAAAGATTGGGAGATATGCTCCTGATCAATTCTCTGTATCGCGATTCAATCAAAGCGTAACAACTTCCGAGTCGATCCAGCAAAGAAGTAGACATGTGTAACCTCCCATTACAGTCTACAACTATGCAAACGAGTTAATCAACCGTTTACAAGTGTTCACACCGTCAGTCAGTCGGTGGATGGGGGGGGTGGAACAACAGGTCCGTATCATCCGGCGTCTTCAGAATACCGATTCGCCGTTACGTATCGGTGGTCATCATCGACAGTTCAATCCAAGTGAATGATTGTACATCGACACGCATGTTCGATGATTGGACCGCCGGCGTATGTTTACGAGCTTTCCTTCGTGGGAGTCGCGCGCGATCTAATGGTCAACCGGTGTGAGCAGACCGGACCAGCCCCGGCATGCGATCGCATAATTGAGCGGTTTTTTCTTCTGTTCATTGGCATATGGAGATGTATCAATTGATGAAAGGCCGATCGGTATGGTATGGGGTGCTAGAATCCATGAGATTGTGATCTCACAATGCTAAAAAAGTGCCAGGGAATGTTATGCTTCGTTGAGTTTCGATCTATCGTTTTGCGAGCACAGTGATGATTCGGTAAATTTCGGTTTAATTGTTTAATTAAGTGTTCAGCTATTTGCGGTAATTCGGGAAAATTTGCGTAGATTTTTCGCGAAGCGATTTCGTAAATACTCTCGGGGTAATTACGAACGCGTTGAAACAAACACGCGTACTCTAGGGGAGTCAGAACGTCGCACACTGGGGCAGCGAACCTGGTAGCGTGGTCAAAACCTCTAGCACCACCAAGCTCAATCAATTTCAAATCAGGTACTGGTAATTATCCCAAAATTTGAGCTCATTTGGATGCGAACTCGTACTGTACTGGCCCTTTGATGTTTATATGAGAATTACTATGGGACTAGTAAACATTTTGTTCTGATCGTTCTAGCCCTTCACTGGACTGTTCTGCGGAAAAGTTAGTTATCTTAATGTGTAATTTTCTCAGCTACTGAAGACCGCTTTTGGATTGAACGTCAGGATTAGGATAAGGATTAATTAATTAGGAAGATGATATTCTTCTAACATGCTCCATAAACTGCGCAGCAGGCAACATTGGTGTGCTTGGCGCGAGGAATAGGGCAAAAAATCCAGGCTACTATGTCATAAGTGCAAGATGCAGTGTTGCCCTGTAAGCAGTCGATTAATCATATCAGAAAGATATCTATAAACTTCAAAGCGCCAGTGTATTATGAGTTCGCATCCAAATAAACTCAAATTTTAGGAGAATGATCAGGCTCTGATTTAGAATCAATCCCAAGTAACATTGCAGGTTTTATCGAGGTTTTATAGCATTCTACAAGTCTAAATCATGGTCTATGGAACCCTCATAAAACCAAAATTGTTACTTGGGATTGAGCATCAATCGATATTTTGAACCACTCTAGTGAGTATGCTTTCTACAGATTTGCGATCGTTCGATAAAGTTACTCGGTTTACAAAGTAACCAGCTCCAGCGTCCCCCTAAGTGCTTACCTAATTATTAAATAGTTCCCTAAGTGGCTGTTCATTAACTACGTAGGCGGTTTTTTTAGGATTCTTGACCCCCCCCCCCATGAGTAGACAATTGTCCATACAAAAATTTTAAATTTGTATGTGCCGTGGATAATTGTCAACCCCCCCCCCCTCCCCCTAAACTGTAGACGTAGTTTATGAACTGCCCCTAACACCAAAGTATGTCGGAGAAAAATTCCAATGGAGTTTTGGGAAGAACTCTACGAGAGTTCAGACTAGAACTTCGAATGCAGAGTAAAATTATGAAGGAGCTCTGTGGGAAATTAAATGATGATTGTGAAGAGAATTCCAGGAACCGTGAAATATACCATCGAATTAGAATTTTGAAGGTACAATTCCAAAGTAATTCTGCGAAAAGTTTTAAGGGAATTACGAGGCAAATTCCAAGGAGCGGTTCCACGCCAAATGACTAATCGGAAAAACACGACCTTCTCCATTATTATTATTTTATTTTGCCCGGATCTGCTTATAATGGATATTTGACATAATAGATGCTTGACGGAAATTTGGCATAATCGCTGTAAATCGACATATTAGGCATATTAGAAACTTAGAGTTAATTTATAATGATAATTGATTTTTTTAATTGTTGTTCGTTCTTCCACAGAATCCAAACCAGAATTCTGCTTTATGTTATCGTTTTGTTAGCTGTTCAATATTTACCAAAGAAGCCAAATCTAATACAAGCTGTCTAAACCTCCTCCGCACTATAAATGAACAATTATAAAAGGGAGAATTTCCTACTTTAATAAATATTCGAAGAAGGGAAAGTGTAGTGGCAATGAATCGATATATTTCAATAAACACAGCACGAAAACGACTCATCTAATCGAAAAATTTTAAGAAAAAAATAACAAATTTTCGTCAATAAATTAAAAGAAAAACTGTTAAAAGCTTCAACAACACGTACATTTTTAAGATTTTTTAACTTATGTTTAAAGCTAGAGATCTTATGTTTAAAGCTTGTGGAATTTAAAAGATCTTAAAGGGCAGTTCTCGTAACTTTAGTTCAGACTTTTGGAGCACTTTAAAGATCTATAAACGTGACTCAGGGCTGGACAGCACCTCAGAGCGTTAGCAAAGTAGCTTTGTGCATTCATCCACAACACCCGACAAAGAGTATGTGGTTCTCACATTTGCTTCGCACACTCTTTTCCAACTAATCTGTGAGAAAGCGATCCACACAATGAGCGGTACACTCCATGCGGCGCAGGGAGTGAAGATAATACAACAAGCGCTAATGTCTTCTTTGAATTCTTTGCAGACTTTGCCTACCACGACTGCATGCATAGGAGATGAAGAAGGGCATAACGAAGAAGAATTTTGTATTTTTGCTGGGTTTCCCATTTGCAACCCTACACTGAGTGGTGCTCTTTGCGTCGAAGCCGTCGGAGCGATGGCTACACATTGAGCTTTAGTTATTTTTGGGTGTGTGTCTGTCTTCTCTTCTCCGTTGCTTTACACTTGCGCAGGGTGGGACCTTCCTTAGCTCAGTCGGTAAAGGCGCAGCTACAAAGCAAGACCATGCTGGAGGTGGCTGGGTTCAATTTCCCGGTCCGGTCTAGGAATTTTTCGGGTTGGAAAATTTCTCGACTTCCCTGGGCATAAAAGTATGATTGGACTTGCCACACAATTATACCAATGCAAAAATGGTACAGGCATCGGAAGCTCTCAATTAATAACTGTGGAAGTGCATCTAGAACACTAAGTTGAGAGCACGCAATAAGCTAATATGCGATATGCAATAAGCTTGAAATGCGAAGAAGAAGAAGAAGAAGAAGAAGGGTGAAAGACAAGCAAACTTTGTGTTTGCTTGATTCTCACTTTGTTTATTTCAGAAAATCAATACATTGCGCGCATTGAGTGATCAGATGACAGCCCTGAACGAGAGTTTAGAAAAATTCCGGATAGTTCCAGGACGTGCTGAAAAAAAAATCGAGAACCCTTAAAATGGTCCGACAATTTCAGGGAAGCACAGAGACCTTCAAAGAATTTAAGAAATCTTCAGAAATGTTGCAGGAACTTCACAGAAATCCTCTGGACTCAAGTTTAAAGGTGTTTTGGAGGATTCCATTTATTTCAGAGCAGAACCGAGATCTTCAATAGAATTGAGACTACAGGGAAGCTCCGAGAACATCAAGACAGATCAGAGAATCAAAATGCATTTCAAATAATGAAACTGCAGACACCTTAAAGAAATTTCGAGAAACTCAGGGAATTTCCGAAATCTTCAGCCGAGAGAATTTCTGGAACGCAATAAAATTTTACGAACATCCAAATTATTTTAAGGATGTTAATCATGGACATTTCAAGAACTTGAAAAAAATGATTTGAGAACATCTACGAAGTTCCATTAATTAAAAACAAATTCGAGAACCAATATCGTCACGAAATTCCAGAGAACTTCTAAAAATTATAGATATGTTTAGATAGTTTCATGATATTCAGCGCAAAAGGCCTGGGTTCTATCCCAGTCGGCGCCGCCGGGATGTTCTTAGGCACAAAATCTCTGATCACGTCTTTCTTCGGAAGGGGAGTAAAGCCGTTGGTCCCCGGTCTATGAGTTGATGGGTCGATAGGTAGGGTCCAGGTGTGGAAGCTGCTTTCCTGGCGTCGGTAGCATTGGTACTCAGTACGGAAAACAAGATCGACCAAAAACAAATCAAAGAAAAAAAGATATTCAGCGAAGTTCCGAGTACTTTGAGCGCGATCAGATAACTCCAGAACAATCCCATTACCTTAAGGAAATTTGCAGCGATTTACAAGGAGTTCCGTTGAATTTTGGGATATTCCGAGAATTATATGATTAATCCGAATATATCAGCAGTGTCAGAGAATTATGAATACATATCAGAAAATTGACCGGAACATTAAATAAATTTAGGGAACTTCAGGTAAGCACAGAAAACTTTCGGGATGTCCAGATAAGTTCAGGGAAAATTAGTGGTTTAAGGCAAATTTCCGTGAGCGTTTATAATGTTTATAAAACTTAATGCAAATTGTGAAACTTCGAAGCAATTCAATTGATTTCAGTGAAATAGCGGGTTCTTTCAATTAATACTGAGAAATTTAGGGCAGTCTACAGATTTTTAAGGAAATTCAGAAATTTTTTGGGCAGTCTTAGGAACTTCACAAAAACGTTGGAACTTAATTATTTAGTTATGATTTAAAAAAATTCCGGAGCTTAAAGTAGTTCCAGAAATTTCAGACAATCTTAGAAAACTTCACAGAAGTGCAGAGTTCTTCAGAAACATTTCGAGAACTTCATAGAAACCTATGAAACTCAAGGGAAGATCCGAAAACTTCAGGAACTTTCATGAACGTTATCGAAATGCCGATGGATTTCAAAGGAGTGAAGTGAGTTCAGTTCCATTAGTTTCAGAAATATAGCGGAAAATTTTAAAAAGTTCCCAGATTTTCAGAGATCCTCAGAGATGTTAAGAAAACTATTGAGGTCTTCAGATAAGTGCAGACGTTCACGGAAGCTTACACATTTTTAGGAAAGCTAAATTACATTCAGGGTATTACAACTAACGTCATGATAACTGCAAAAATCTGTATTTTTTTCTCCTCAGAGAACCTCAAAGCAGTTCCGTTAACATAAGAGACATAGAACTTCAAGGCAGTTTCATTAACTTCAGGAACATGTTGGAAACTGTCAATTAGTTATTCCCAAGTAACCAAAAGTTCTTATAAAAGGCTATTTGTGGCTTAAGCAGCTTGGTTGAAGGTGGTCTATAGAATCTTAAGCAGCCTCATTTTTAAGTCGTTATAAAAACTTGAAAGTTCCGGTACCATAATTGAAGAGGATTCTAAGCAGCTTCTGGCGGAACTTGAACGGAACTTTCGGAAAATAAATTAAAAAAGGTTTTTGTCCTCTACAGAAATTCTATATTTACTTCGCACTTTTATGAAAGTTTTGTCTTAAGGCAGGTATTAATGTGTATTGATTTATCAGCATTAGTAGTAGAATTTGAGCTGTTTGAAGAATTAAACCCAGTCCTTCTGCGTGAGAGCCCCAGCACGAACCGCTGCGTCATCTAAGATATATTAAAGTGAGCTGTTGGAGTTTTCAGTGCCAGCTGACTGACTTGAATATGAAGCACAACACCTTGATGAATTTTAAATTGGTGTTTGCCCGCATGGTATTTCAACACACTTGTGGCTAGCAATCGTAGATCGCATGCCAAATACCTACACGGGTTCGAATCCAAGAAATTACTCTTTAATTTTTTTATGTTTGGATAGAATGTTGATGTGCTGCATAAATATAAGGATTATGATTTATTCGGGCCATTGATCATTTCATATTTACGTACATTAAATTTTGTTACTAATAAAGACTTGTGCGGATTGCTTCATGTGGCTTGAAAGTTCTGTCGGAACTTTATTTGAACTTTATGGAACTTGAAAGATCTGTCAGAGCTTTTTTCAAACTTTATGGAACTTAAAAGTTCTTGCGGGACTTTGTTCGAACTTTATGGAACTTGGAAGTGATTTTAATCGTTGAATTCGGAACTTTTGGTTACTTGGGTTAGTACCTCATAATAGTTCATTCCATATTCAACGGAGGAACTCTCATTGAATTATTCTAGAAATCCACTTGGAATGCTTCTCTGAATTCGCTGAAACATATCACCAGAATATACTTAGAATACTTCTCGCAATTTCATTGAAATATTCCACAAAATTTCGTTGTAACTATCCTTCGAATTCAATTTTATTTGAATTTTTCTTGGAGCTACCTTGAAATTCTCCTCAGTAAGAAACCCTTTGGAAAGATTCTCAGAATGTTAATTGAATTCATTTAACATTTCCTTTTAAATCTCACTCCTCTCCAATAACCGGGAATTTGATTAGAACTTTATCAAGTAATTTTTGTGAATACATTTTCAAAGTCTTATGTCTCCAATAGTTCTCTTAGAATTTTGAATCCAGCCTCATAATCTTCAAAAGTTTTCTAATACCAGGATCTTGAAATATGTTCTCAACTGAAGTATCAGAATTTTATTCTTTTTTCTTCTGTTAATCCTGGATATTAAATGTATGTGTATGGAGTATGAAACATAATTATTTCTTTGAAACTTATCTCAGGATATGTTTGCCCATTTCTCCGGGATTTCCTTAGGATTATTCCAAAAATGTCTTCAGAATTATTTTAATTTTAGGGTTCTTCTCAATAATCTTATGATTTTGTCCGGTGTCCTAGAAAGTTTCTCATAAAAGTCCAGTTTTGTGCAGAACAGTTTAGGAATTTCCTCCAGAAAACTCTTTGCATTCTTAACAATTCTCCCGAGACATTGCTTTAATTTCTCTCCAATATGATCTTCACAATTCGTTTGGAATATTCCTGGATAAGAATAAAAAAGTGTTATCCAAAAAATGTTATGGAGTTTCGTCAGAACTCCATGGAAATTTTATTCAGAATTTCCTAGATAAGTTTCTCAAAATGAATTTCAGGACGATCTCTTGGAAGTCGACAGTGAGCATGCATAAGACCCTAACTGCGGTGATCGATTTTCTCTTTAAATTGCTACAGCTAAGGGAAGCATTTATAAGTGCTGTAATAGGTTGTATTGGCTATCAAAAGCAACAACAAACACACCGAGAAATGCTAATTCAAGCAAGTTATTAACAAAAGAGAAAATCGACGAAGATAATCGATCCGGTTACGTCCTTATGCATGCTTAATTTTCGAATTCTCTTTTTTTTTACGTAGGATAACGTCTTTTGGCAACATATTGGGGATGCATTTAAAAAAAACAAAATCGACCGCGTTACGAAAAGTGGTCAGGTTTTGACCACTTATAACTCTGCTAACAGCGGATGGATTTTAATTTCAAACAAATCAATCGATTGGAATTTTTTCTACAAATCTTCTTAAATGAACACTTAATCAATTTTCAATAGATCATTCTTAAAAATAACAGAACTGTTGCCTGCAAAAAATGCTTTCCCTAACACAGATTTCAAAATCGAATTCCATCCGGTCTCGCCCAACGGTGTTTATTCAATCACCGCGTGTGGTGAGTGGTAGTGTCCGGTCGTCATCAACAGCAGCAGTGCTTTCGGAGTGTGACGTTGTACATTTTTCAGTACACAAAAAGGCTACCCGCAAGCAGCAGCTAGCAATCAATATCAGCCTACCCTCAAGAGCCCTCGATTCACCGAAGAAGAAGGAAGAAGTCGCACCGCTACTGATCGGATTCAGTGGCTCGTCGTGAGCTGCTGTGGGCCATCTATGCCAAGCGCGTCACCCTCGTTCCAAACAACATACAGCTCGCCAGCCTCATCAGTGTTGAACAGTCTACTAGCTCAGCATTACTCAACCATCACGACAAAACGGTTCTTTTCAGGATCACCATAAATTATTGAACGTTCTCTCGCCTTGCTGCCAGCCACTTCACCCAAAAAGCTCTTTGATAATGTATGGTCAAATGCGTAACAATATTGAAGTGGTACATACAAATTCTCGTAATGACCGAATACCACATGACCTTGTCAATTAACTGGAAACACTTCGAATTAAGGTAAGGTTTTCTCCAGGACGCTAAAAAAGCAAAAAAAAATCTCGAATTTATATGATTGAATGTAAATATCTCGTAAATGGAAAATTTTAGCAAGAAATTCCTCCAATAAATGTTTGCTTTTTTATTATCTATTTAATAAACCAAAAATTTCCGTGCGTTTTGTGTACAAAAATGCGTGATTTTGTCATCAGAAAACGAGGCGTTTCCGTGATGGGAAAAAGTGGTTTCCCTAACACAGTCGCCGAATATTGATACCGAGTACGTAATCCTATGTCTAAACTACGGTCGTGTCTTGAATACAACCTTACTTTTTTTTTTACACAAGCGTAGCTAAGCTTTTCTGCTTAAAACAATAGATTGTACTCCCATTTCATCAGTTCTTAACCGATTTACATGAAACAGTTTTCAATCGTTCAGGAATTGGTTCATTTTTTTTTAATTTTTGCCCCTTGGGCAACGAGGGGCAAACAGGGACCCATAAATTCGAAAAGTAGAGATGATTTCTAATAGAATCTATAGCATGTGACCTTTCCGAACTGGTATGGTTCTGCAGTATGCATTTGATTTACAAAAAGAAGATTGGTTTCTCATAGTTTAGAGCAACCTAGATAATTTTGGGAATATTAGTTCTTTCCCTTTCAAAATGAAACCGGTTGTGATCAAATTGGTTAAAAATTGAATGTGTGACAGGTATTTAAGGTGAGCCATAATTTTTTGGTTTTTGAACAGACAAACTTTTTAGTTACTTGGTCACTTTTTTCAAGCAAGTCACTAAAAAGTTTCCTTTTTTAAGGCCAAGTCACTAGAGTCACTTTTTCTTGTAATCAGTCACTATTTTAAACTTTTTTTAACGTGAATTTATTTCAAGATTGATCATTCTTCTTGCAGTGCGTAGGATAGGCCTACATTTCATATAGGCCTACATCAAGATGACTGGCAACTTTGCCAGAATCCAGGCGAAATGAAAATGGAAGAGTTGCCAGTCTTCTTGATATGTTGTCTTCGATTTTGTTCTAGTTTTTGAACAATTCAAAGTTGACTGTATAGAGTTTTTTTTACGTTTAATCACCTTTCTCTATCTACAGAGTGTCCACTAATTTGGCTAAATAAAGTTCCCTGAGTTTTACAGGTTTTTCCATAACTTTGGCGGATAATTTCTAGGGTTATAATAAAAAAGCTATTTATGAAACGTGGTTAATTTTTTTTTAAAGAAGCAGCTTTGCTCCATTCTAGTAAATCTAAGATCACAACATTTTTAATGTCTTGAAGTTTCGTACTGGCAAAATTGTGGAAACTTTTAAGAAGTTCTATTTATCTCGGAAAAACTAGATCTACAGATCTTTGGGAATTCCAGAGATCTTAAGCGGAAGTCCATGAAATTTTAGACCAGACTATTGAATTGGTTAAAAAATCTATAAGCGTGAGTTCAGACAAATTCAGGATAATTCCATGATGTGCTGAATTAAAATCGAGAACCCTTAAAATGTTCCTAGAGATTCATTACAGACAGAGACCTTCAGAATATTTATGAAAACTTCAGAAATATTTCAGGAACTTCACATAAATCAAGAGAATTCCAGGGAAGTTTAAAGGTATTCACGAGAATTATATTTATTTTAAACCAGAACCGAGATCTTCATTAGAATTGAGAACTTTAGGAAAGCTCCGATAACATCAAGACATATCATAGAATTAAAGGACAGTTAAAAAAATGTCAAGGAAATTGCAGAAACCTTAAAATATATCAAGAACATTTCCGGGATTTCCGGAAACTCCGGGAATTTCTGGAACCCAATAAAAATTATATGAACATCCGGAAAATTTGAGAGTATTTAAAGGGTGTTATATCATGGAAATTTGAAGATCTAAAAAAGTTCGAAAACTTAGCTAAGTTGATTAGAGAACATCAACGAAGTTCAATTAATTTAAAAAAATGCGAAAATTTTTAGCAAGTCCCGAAATTTTCAAAAAAAATCCAGAGAACTTCTAAGATATTTAGATATTTTCAGATTGTTTCGTTATATTCAGTGAAGTCCCGAGTACTTCGAGGACGATCAGATAACATCATAAAAATACCATTAACTTAAGGAAATTTGCAGCGACTTACAAGTAGTTCCTTGAAATTATGGGATATTCCGAGAATTCTATGATTTATCTGAAAACTTTGGAAGATTCAGGGAATTATAAATACATAGGGGAAATGGATGTAATGTGGGCCTATATGCCCCTAATTTGGGCCCATACATAAATTCAGCTATCGACTAAATTGTCAATAGCGACCAAAAATATCTTAGATCCATAGGCCAACAATTTATGCATAGAAAACTTCAAGGCTGTACTTTTCAGGGAAAATTTGTGATTTAGGGCAAAGTTCCGTGAGCGTTTATAAACTTAACAAAACTTAAGGAAAATTGCAGAACTTAAAGGCAATTCAGTCAATTCCAGTGAGTTCTTTTAAAAAATACTAAGATATTCAGGGCAGTCTAGAGAATTTTAAGGAAATTGGGCAGTTTAAAAAAACATCGGGAAACTCTAGACTATTGAAGAAGCTATGAATTAGTTTCGAAAATCGAAAAATCCTGAGAACTTCAGTGAAAATCACTATATTAATTATTTAATTAATATTATTTTAGAATAACTTCGAAAACTTCAACGAATTACAGAGATCTTCAGAAACATTTCGAGAACTTCATAAAAGCCTATGGAACTTAAGGGAAGATCCGAGAACTTCAGGAGCTTATATGGACATTTCGGGAGCATTTCAAATAAGTTTAGTAAAGCTCCAAAAACAAGGAGAATTTCAGGGGAGTTCAGTTCCATTAGTTTCACTACATTAAAGTTCCCAAATTTTTGGGGAACTTTAGAGATGTTAAGAAAATTATTGAGGTTTTCGTATAAGGTGCTCTGAGACTGACATATACGAGCGTCAATTTTGACATAAAATTGAGTCATAATAGACGCGAAGTTCAGCTCAATCAAACGTACTTTTCGTTAAGTAACGAACTTTTCAGTCTCGGAGCACTTAATTTTACATGACATGTTTGTTTACGTCTCATCCTTTATGTCAAAGATAGATTCCGTCACGTGTAAATTTAGGTATTTCTAAGTGTGTAGTACAACAAGCTTCATGATAACTGCAAACACTTTAGCGAAGTTTCGAGAACTTCAAGAAAGATTAAAACTTTAGATATGATTCATGATCGTTGGGAAAATTGTGGAAGCTTTAGGAAGTCCGAAAAAGTTCAAAGAAGTTAAAAACAATGATAAGCATCCGAGGATCAGGCTAGTTTCTCAAACTACAAAAGAACTTCAAGGCAGTTTCATTAACTTCAGGAATATTTTGGGAACTTTCAAGCTGTTCTGAAGACCTTAGAATAGTTCATAACATATTCAATGGAGATTTCTCATGAAAATTCGCCTGTATTCTCCCGAATTTTTTTATTTCAGAAATTCACTTGGAACGCTTCTTTGAATTCTAAAACATATCACAGGAGTACAGCAACTTTCCTCCGAATCGAATTTTCTTTTAATTTTCCTAGGAATTGCCTTGAAATTCTCCTCAGTAAGAAATCCTATGGAAATATTCTCAGAATTTACATTGAATTCATTTCTGATTTTTTTTTTGTAAATCTCACTCCTTCCCTTGGAATTCTACTCGCATTGAAAGCCTCCTAAGAATTTATTTTCATTTCTCCTCACAAATTCCTTAGATTTCTTCCCTTAATTTGTTTGGCAATCTCTCCTGGAATTATTTTCCGAATTTCTTTAAAGATGTCCTGGAGTTATTCTCAAATTTAATTGTAATCCTCCTTTTAGTATCGCCAAAAAATACGAGGACTTATGCTCCGATTTCAAATCCTTAGTAAAAATATATATTAAATTTTCTAAATAAATTAAATAAATAAGATTCCCTGAGACTGACAGGTAGTTTCAGGAGAAATAAAGTTCCCTGAGAATTCCCAGTTTTTCAGGTTTTTCCAGGCAGTAGACACTTAGAGGTTTAGTCAAAAAGTTTCTATTGAATCTTTCGCTTTAATGGTTCCAATCGTACATATTTAAGTGTTTATAAAATTCTAATTGAAAAAGTCTAAATTATTAAACATTTATTTGGTATGCCATCAGAACGACTAATTTTCTTCCCTTAGGTTTCTTTTTAGTTACTTTTTTTACAACTATAAGTCACTTATTTCTTCAACATGGTCACAAAAATCACTATATTTGACAGCATTGATCACTACCAGCCAGTGCTGAGATTTGTAATTGTCATTGACAGACTTTCGCGCGATATTGACAAAATTGTTCGTCACATAGTCACTGACAGACTTGATCCTCAAAAAAACCTTCGTCAAAAACTCATTCATTTTTTCGTCAATGACAAAGATTCACCTGGTAACAAAAAGTGTAATTTAGTACATTCTGTGTCACATTATTGTTATTCAAGTAGCTCAGGATGTAGATACTTGTTCACTAAAATTGATCCATGTAATTGTTTTGCTCAAGTCATTTAATTTTGTTACAAATTTAGCTGATAAACAAATCTGCACATGTTCGTCACTGACACCATTGTCATTGACAATTGACATGGTTTGCCTTGACTATGACTGTTAGCTAAAATGAGTGACCAAAGCAGAATTGTCAATATCACCGTGTACTGTCGAGATTTTGCAGCACTGCTACCAGCCCTGAAATCATCAAAATCAGCTGAATTAGCAACGTCTAAAGTGTTGTCAAAAATCGAAATCTTATCCAATAATCACGAAATTTTGAGAAAAAGTTATTCAATGTGTGGGAAACCTTGAAAAAATATAAAATAACAAACACAACATCATTATGTTTAGAAGTTTTGTGCGGGCTTCGTGTCGCACTGTGTGTCGGTGAGGTCTCCCCTGGGATAACAACAAGTTGAACGGAAATTTGATCGTAATTGTTTTGCGAAATAAGAAGCTTGGTGGCCTAGTGGCGACAAATTTTGCTTACTGAGCAGAAGATCGTGCAGCTCCTTCGCGCTTTTGAATCGTTAGGACATCATTTCAGCATATCGTTCGCCAAAACGAATCCTGCTGTAATCCCAACCCTTTTATACAACATCCCAGTGATTTGTCGTGGAAGTGCAGAGGTGTTCTCGGCTTTCATTAATGCGAGTATTACGTCAACATATTCCTTTCTTGACTAGCTGGCAATGACCAGTTTTTACACATTGAGGATGATTGCTAGTCCCAAGTTGGTTATCTGTGTAATTACAGCTAATCTGTCAATAACGGAGTTGCATCCACGGGCGCAAAATCATGTTCATGCTCATGCTCGTGCTCAAGCAAAGTAATCGCACATCAGTCCCATCCTGAAATTCAATCGTCCATAGTTTAAGAAAGTTAAAGTTCTGCTTTTCGAATTGTCATATTTTTCGCTGATATAACAAAACATGCAAATTTTATAGCAACTGATTTTAACTTGGATACATTATCAATAAATGTAATATAATTTTTCCAATAATTACATGAGAATTGCACTTTTTAACTTTTAATGCAACTTTCACAACACATTTTCAACTTTTTCCGTATGGGAATCAGCGACTGGAATGACGTGCTTGTTCCAGGTTTTTTTGCAGGCTACATCACGGCGACTAGTTGTTCAGAACCTGCTGATCTCATGCCGGGGGAAAAACCGAACTGTTCCAGCAAGGGTACATTGGTTACCATGGTAGAAACACTTGAGCTGCACACAAATGGCATTCGCACACATATGTTTTACTGCCGACCGTGCCAGATTCCTGTTTCCGACCGACTTAAGAACGACTTCCAGATCGCGCAAAGACGTTAACCTGAACCAAGGCCGCCGTCGTCCAAAACTGGTTTGCAAAAGAGACTTGCGTAATACGTGCTCTCTAGAATTACGCTACATTCTTGGAATGATTGGACAGTTCTGCGATCTGCGACATGCCACCATAAGCCGGAGTAATCCTTTTACTTATCTCAGACTCAACCGCGGTGTCCAACAAAGAGAACGCGGAAACTTCGACTTAGAGCTAAAACACCGTGACGATGCGGATCAACCGTTCACTAAACTATTCTAAGCATTGTGCCTAATTCGATTAGTCACATCTCTTTGTTCTACTAAGTGATGTTTGCATGCGAGTAGTTGAACCATTATTGGATTCTACAGCGAGGAGATCGTGACTTGCATATACATACCGTTGATCGCCGTGTAAACTCTTGCTATGCATATGATCCATTTAACAAGCGAAAAAAAAAAAACATGTCTAACCCAATTCTCCGCTCGTGTCTCAAACACAAGACATGCAACCGAACCGGGTGTTAAAGAAGCACTTCAATCAATAATCCGACTGTCGATTGTAGAATGATAATGGCAAAGACATGCAACCTATTAAGGTCGGAGGTTCCATTCCTCAGATCCTTGATCGACGACGCTCGTGTTTGTTCCTCCCGGCAGACATACAGACGGCTAGACGCTATAGCGAGCCGGGGCGAGTCTTGGCAAAATCTTATCCGACATCGTCTGTAGGCCGCAGACCTCCGAGGTGGCGCGATTTGCGTGTTTGATACGGTCGGCTAGTTGCAGTCGAGCTGCTGCTGCTGCTGCCGACGCCGTCGAAGACTTATGAGGTGATTTTGAACAGCGTCGTCATCGTCGGCTGTCGATAGCCGATATTTATGATGCGCTACGGACAGGTACCGATGATGGTTCAATGTTAGTCGGGATGCCATGCCTGCGATGATGAATAGTGGCTGTTGGATAGGGTAGAATTCTTTGAAATGCAGACACGTAAGGAATCAGCCCGCCAGGGTGAAGTTTACTCATTGAATCAGCTAGTTTACGCATTGTAGCTGACCGAATTAGACGTAGTTGTTGATCCGGCACGTCCCCCAGCGTCCTAAAAATAGGACAGTACTTATACTTTGATGTATTTTGATATTGATAAGGTAGATCAGCGTTTCTCAAGCCATGGGTCGCAGAACTTTTTTGAAAATAGTTCTGAATGTTAACTCAAGACAACGTATATTTTTCTATAGTGAATCAAACGGAATCATTCATGAATGGCTTTAGGTATGGGTTGAGCATTTTTTTTTTAAATTCCCGCTGAAAAACCAGTGTTTAAAGTTGCATTTAAGTATAGAGCGTTTTCAAGAGTCATTCTGGCAGTTTTTAAACCGTTTTGGAACTTTTAAAGTGCATTTTACAGTCAACTCTATTGATATTGAAGGGACCATCGAGTTATAGAATTATCGGCTCATAGAATGAAAATATATTATTATTTAGTTCGAGATGCTTAACGTCAAATATCAGACTTATGGCGGTAAGCTCCATCGAGGATAATACGCGATTTAGTCCAGATTTTCATAAATCTAGATTAAATTGTAATATCCCATTCGCATAGTAGAGAATGTCAAGGTGTGAGTGAATTCAGTTGCGCAGGCTCAAGAAGAATATTATACTCTGCTCATTAAAACTCTGATAAGGCAATCGGAAGAAGGAAATTCGAATACGATAGCCTGGCCAATGCTAAGATTCGGACATATTCAATCAAACTTTGATACAATGGCCAAAAGGTAGTTCCTAAAAAGGAAATGTACCTGGTACTCGAAGGGCTGGTTGCTAGGTATTTGTTATCACAATGCACACTGGGGACAAAATCGAAACAATGTGTTAAAATGCAATAACTTCGGTGCTCGCTGGAACAAGAGACTAAAAAATAGTCATTCTTATAGAAAAAAGTCTCAGGAATCGATTGGAGGGGGCTTCATCTTGGGCACGATAGGGTAAGTTGAGGTTTTTCACAGTTTTGCCCTAAAATTTCCTATTTTGCATGATTTGAATGCTGTATCTCAAGATACCGATAATATAGACGGATGATTTCTTCGGCAAAGTTGATCAGGAGATCAAGGACTGTTGGATGATGGACAGAACAATTCTGAATTCTTCCGCTAGGCGGCGCTAGTGAGAATTCTAAGTGTATATGTTTGTGCTGCTGTATCTCAAGATCCTGACTATATAGACGGATGATTTCTTCGGCAAAGCTGATCACGAGGTCAAGGACTGTTGGATGATGGACAGAAAAATTCGGAATTCTTCCGCTAGGCGGCGCTAGTGAGCATCCGAAGTGTATATGTTTGTGCTGCTGTATCTCAAGATCCTGACTATTTAGACGGATGATTTCTTCGGCAAAGTTGATTAGGAGGTCAAGGACTGTTGGATGATGGACAGAACAATTCGGAATTCTTCCGTTAGGAGGCGCTAGTGAACATTCGAAGTGTATATGTTTGTGCTGCTGTATCTCAAGATCCTGACTATTTAGACGGATGATTTCGTCGGCAAAGTTGATCAGGGGGTCAAGGACTGACTGTTGGAACTGGTATTCAAATCCGGAGTGGCAAAAGGAGGTGAAATAGGAGATGACTGTGACGAGGGATCTTTGGGTTTCCTTGAATGGAACCGCGTATTTTTTGAAGGCCTGGATGCTGAGGGTTGGTCTTCGACCTGATAAAATAATTGATGATGAATTATATTCAAGCATTTTTTCGTAAAATTTAGAGGAGTTTTTGTTTAGGATTTTTATAAAATATTCATACAAATATCAAAGACAAATCTTCTTCTAATCGCGGTTGATGCTATTGATTGTTTAGTAACATGAACAAAAACAGATTTCTTCAGTAGTATGTATTGCTTTACATTAACGCATTTCCACGCTTTTACTAATTTTCATTCAAGTTCAGTTTAAATTGGTTCCGTTGTTTTTGAAAAATTTAGCACTTCGCTCAACAGGTACAATTTTTCCGAACTGTTAATTTTTTTAATGTTCGACGGTATCGTATTAAAAACGTTTCTTCGTTAATTTATGCTGCTTTCTAAAATTAAGCACGCCCAGGGATTCTTACCTCGAATATGCTTTCAAGCCACTCTGCATTCTTCTTAAAGAACCGATCGTTCCTGTGGGTTTTTGACCATCGCCAGTTTTTAACACCTTGCGCAACAGCCTCAGGTGCTTTCGACAGTGCCCTAGACACAAAGTCAAGTAAACGGTTTTTATCTCGACCAGACGCAAAATATTCCTCAACGATATTTTTATTTGACAGCATTTTGCTTAATGAAATTCAGTGGAACACACTTAACACCACGTAAAAACTGCACTACACTGAGCTACTGTCACGCAAGAAACAAGAGTAAACAAATAACTCTTTTGGATTGGGTTTCGATGACGACATTTTCGCGTTAAAGTGGTCTTGGTGGTCGAGTGGTTAGCGGCGTCACCCGTCTAACAGCTATTTTGCGTGTGCCATGGAGTGAGGGTTCGATTCCCGCTCCAGCCGGTGGATTTTTTTTAAAGATATAATATATACAAAAATGACCCGATTTTAACACCCCCCTTTTTGAAAATATTTTCTAATATTCTACGAAACCCATGCTCTATTTTAATGGTTTTATTGCACCAAAGTTTACCCTAAACATCGATCAAGAATATTAATGGAAAAAGATTTCGAATTATGGTTCCTATATCCATTACTATCCATTACTGAACACTAAAAGAATAATGCGTGAAGGGACTGATAAAATCAGGTCATTACTGTAGTTTATATTTTAATGGATATTAAGAGACCAAACTTGCTTATATGTATAGGAAAAATCCCAATTTATTCACCTATGGTCTGACCCTATTTACACTCAATATGACTACCAATGATCTTATTTAAAAATTCTCACGTCATTTGATGTGGCACATGATTGATTTAAAAAAAGTCAAATCTGGCCACTTCCCCGGTGCAACCCGGAACATATCCGGATTCAGCAAATCTGGTTCAGGGTACTAGATATCATTGTTATTGAACTTGTTTTCGAATTCAGATGTAATTTATTGTGTCGCATGATGGGTTTTGAACTTACTCATAAGCTGGTTATTTTCCCTGATACACTAAGAACTTGTTAAGGCCGTATCTCCGGAATTGTATGACCAATTTTGAAACTATTCCGTAGCGATCTATGTAATCATAATCCCGAGCAAAGTAAAATATCAAATTGATAACAAGTTCTATGACCCGGTCATCACTTTTTGATAATGTCCTGCAAAATACCTCAGCGGCGAAACCTGCCCAAACATGTTCAAGGAGTTACTGCGCATCGTTCTTGATCTATTTGGATGTATATAAGAAGCTCAAGTGACGTTCTAGGTCATCCAAAGCATTCTGTAGTTTAGAACATTTGACAACCAAGGCTTACACAATGTCCTCAGCGTTGAATCTTGCTCAAACATATTCAAAGAGGTTCTGTACATCGCTCATCGTTCACCAAATTGTCCTTGATCTCAGATCAAATAATGTACCAGGTCAGTCATAGTCAGTACAAGGCCCTTACGTAACGTAAACGTCACCATGGTCAATTTTCACTTTTCTTCATATTCATAATCTATACCCCAAGATACACCAGAAAACACTCTCTTCGTGATAAAAAATGTGTTTTGGAAGCCTGGAGACAAAGTGACGTAGCCATACATTTTCGGAGAAAGAATAAGATGTTTTCACTGTTTCTACCGATAAGTGTCCACCATATAAGAATGTTGAAAATTCAAAAGAAGTTTTAAACAGTGAGGTTCATATTTTCCGCTTAGTTTTGACATTTTTTAACAGAATGAAATTTTTTTTGGCCAATTTTTGTATGAGATGTTCTAGGTTCTCCAAGTTTCTTTGAAGTTCAGATTATTTGATCTACTGGCTCAACCATGAACTGCACGATGTCCTCAGCAACAAAACCTACAAAGACATGTTCATAAAGTTTCTGCGGATCGTTTTTGATTTATTTTGATTTATAATCAAGGTCCTCCAAATTATCTTGAGCTCAGATCAAATGATTTACCTGATCAACCATAACTGATACAAGGTCCTTAGCAACTAAACATTTCCAAACAACATCAATTTAAGGTGTATTAGAAGCTCTAGGTTCTTCAAATTGTTCTAGAGGTCAGATATTTGATCTACTGGATTAACTAAAATTTGCACGATGATCTCACCGACAAAACTTTCCGAAACACGTTTATACAGTTTCTGCTGTTCGTTTATAGTTGATTTTGAGGTGTATAAGATACTCACGGTTCTCCAAATTGTCCTTAAGTTCAGATCAAATTCTCATCCAGGTTCACTGATTCAAAGCCCTTTGTATTAAAACATCTCCAAACAGGGTCAAACATATCATGCACATTATTTACGTTTGAATTCGATATGTTTAAGACGTTCTAGATTCATCAAATTGTCCTCAAAACTTGTTAATTATGCTACCATCTCGCATTTTAGTTTGATTACATTCATAGGTCAGGGGGCCTCCATAAGCTCGGTCGGTAGAGCCTGCGACTATAAAGCAAACCATGCTGGAGGTGGCTGGGTTCGGATCCCGGTTGGTCTAGGATTTCAGATTGGAAAATTTCTCGACTTCCCTGGGCATAGTATATTATTTACTTGCCACACAATATACACATGTAAAAATCGAACAGGCTTGGAAAGCTTTCAATTAACAAATGTGGAAGTGCATCTAGAGCACTAAGTTGAGAGCAGGCGTTAAGTTACAGTTGGGACGTAAAAGCCAGAGAAGATCATAGATAGCACTAACTAGCGGAGGAATTCTGAATTGTTCTGTCCATCATCCAACAATCCTTGACCCCCTAATCAACTTTGCCCAAGAAATCATCCGTCTATATAGTCAGGATCTTGAGATACAGCAGCGCAAACACATACACTTCGAATGCTCACTAGCGCCACCTAGTGGAGGAATTCCGAATTGTTCTGTCCATCATTTAACAGTTCGTGACCTCCTGATCAACTTTGCCGAAGAAATCATCCGTCTATATCATCGGTATCTTGAGATACAGCATTCAAATCATGCAGGATAGGAGATTTTAGGGCAAAACTGTGAAAAACCCCAACTTACCCTATCGTGCCCAAGATGAAACCCCCTCCAATCGATTCCTGAGACTTTTTTCTATAAGAATGACTATTTTTTAGTTTCTTGTTCCAGCGAGCACCGAAGTTATTGAATTTTAACACATTGTTTCGATTTTGTCCCCATGACGATTCAGTGACCCACTCCTAGGAATGAAAGACTGATTTAAACCTTAGTTGATTATGAGGCAACAAAATAACCAAATGGAAAATCAATAGCTTGGTAGGGTTAACTACCCTATTTTCGGCCTATTAAACACAACCCGCACTTAGTTTCTTAATCTAGCGCAGTTTAGCACCAAACGGAATGTTATTATTACAGATGACTTCCAAATTTATTTACCTTTTCGTATGTACCGTAAGATTTGATAAAGAGAAACCAATCGTTGAGATATTGTCAAAAGTCTAACACTGCTTCTTGACGCCAAACTCGGTCTACGGATCTCAAACTCGGCCTAACGCATTGAAACGCCATTTAAACGCCATTGAAACGCCAATGAATTCTCTTTGGCCTATCGGATGAAGATAAACATTGATTCGGTCGGAGCACTTCTTTTGTTTTTGGGAATAATGGCTGAAAACCTGCATATCACGTGTTCTCATTGACTCGTTCCGTAGCTTATTAACTAAAGTATCGTACCAAACGCACAATTGACTTGCTAACTCTGAAATCATGGATTTATTTAAAGTTTTCTGCTCGATAGGTCCAAAACGGGCGATTAGGCCGAAGTAGTGCTCTACCCTATTACAGTCAAAGTAAAAAACCGACATCCACCGCCATTTTGTAATCCAAGATGGCGGACCAAAATCTTGTATCGCAGGGCTGGTAGCGAGTCAATTTTTTTCAAGCCAGTCTCTTTTTTTAAGGCCAAATCCATCTTTCTGAATAAAATTACCTGAGTTTTCCAGAACTTTAACGGATCAGGCTTATAATAAGAAAGAAATGTCCTTAATAAAAAAAAAGTAGAGTCACTATTTTCAACTTTTTTAGCGTGAATTTATTTTAAGATTGATCATTAATTGCTTTGTGACGTTTAATCGTCTTTCTCTATCTACAAGGGTGTCTACCCATCTTTCTAAATAAAATTACCTGAGTTTTCCAGAACTTTAACAGATCAGGCTTATAATAAGAAAGCTTTTTTTAAATGCGTTAAAAATATGCTTTTTTGTAGATCAAAACAATAGCAATTTACCCAAACGTTTTTCAGACATGGCAATCAGTTTTAAAGAAACAGCTTTTCAATCAAATCCATTGAATGTTGAAGTTTAACACTTACTTAATTTATCACTTTATAAAGTTTAAAAAAAAACTTACTTAACTTGAGTCAGTCCAAGATCTAAAATTATTCAATATCTTGAAGTTTCGCCTTCCATGTACAAGTTCAAGGAATTGAAAATTTTCGAATTGCCAGAATCAAGGAAAAATATAAATGATTGTGATTATGATGTTCGTAATTAATTTTATGAAAGATTAAAGATCTTTAATGCAGTTCCATTAACTTCACAACAATGGTAGGAACTTTGGAGAAGTTCTGAGTAATAAAAAAAAATGCTGAGAATTTCAGTGAAACTCCATGAACAAACTGCGGAACATAAGGGAAGTTAATACGCTGAAAATATGGGAACTTACTGGAAACTTGAAGAACTTCAAAGCGGTTCTTTTAGCATCCTAAAATTTCCAGGAACTTTTATGAAGTTCCTAAAATTTCAGAGAACTTCACAGGTGTCAAGCGAACTTGAGAAATATAGAAAACATGAGGGGTATTGTGTAAATTTTTAAGAAGTTCTACCCACCTAAGAAAAGCTAGATCTAGAGGTCTTTGGGGAATTTCAGATCTTAAGAGCAGTTTCCGTAGTTTTAGTTCAGACTTTTGGAGCAGTTTAAAGATCTATAATCGTAAAAATTCAGGATAGTTCCATGATGTGCTGAAAAAAAAAATCGATGAGCCTTAAGATGTTCCGATTCGGGGATGTACAGAGGCCTTCAGAAATATTTCAGGAACTTCATAGAAGCCCAGAGAATGTCAGGGAAATTTAAAGGTGTTTACGGGAATTCCATTTACTTTCGAGCAGAACTGAAATCCTCAATGTAATTTAGAGCTTTAGAGAAGCTTCGGGAACATCAAGACAGATCAGAGAATCAAAGGGCAGTTCAAATAATGTCAAGGAATTATAGAAACCTTAAAGAAGTTTCGAGAAACTCAGAGAATCCCCGGAAACTTCAGCAAAGCTCCGAGAGAATTTATGGAACGTGATAAAAATTATATGAACATCCGGGAAACGTGAAAGTATTTTAAGGGCAGGGTGGCCAGCGAACCTGGAAAACCGAGATTACCGGGAAATATCCGGGAATTTGAAAAGTAACCGGGAAAAACCCGGGAATTCGATGGAAGTACCGAGAAAAATAAATTAACCATACCATAGGAACAATTTTTTTTAACTAGTTCGTTTATTTGGTAGGCTCAATTGCGTTAGCTTTAAGGAGCCGATAGTTCAATGTTCTTTGTTTGTAACCAAATTCACTTAGTTTTATGTCTAGTAGGAGTTGGGCCGAATACTCGCGGCTTACTCGAGGTTAGAGAGGTACATTGTCGAAGAATAGGATCAGGGGAGGAGCTTGGGGGTAAGGTTTCGTTGTCTCATCAGAGCGTTGTCGCCAGTATGAATGGTAGTGCGGTTCTAGTTTCGTCTAGAGTTCGACCGGCTATGGTGACCAGTGGGCGACGATGAGACTCATCGAGACGGGGGGACAATAGGAACAAATTGTTACACCATAATTTTAGAATTAACCATTAAAACAGAGTGATTATTTACCAAATTAATGTCTTGCTTAGCGGCGCCGGTGGTGTAGCAGCAAGCGTGATTATCTCTCATGTTGTGAGGCATAAGATCTCTGATCACGAAGAGAAGTAAAGCCGTTGGTTCCCTGTCAACTATCCTATTGAGATTTGTTCTGACAACATTTTTGGAATCAGCACACGATTTTACATGAAAAACGACCATCAGCGTACAATATTTAAATATGCTGTAAACTAGTGTTATAAGCATTTTTTTGCAATACTTTTGTTGGAGCTATGTGATGAATCTTTCGCACTAGAGTTGAAATTAGCGTCAGAACACTCTTAGAACTCTGTGTCTTGTTGAATTTTCATCATAATTATCTTGGAGTTCTTCTTAAAATTCATCTGTCATTTTCCTCACGATCCTCATACAAATCTTCTCAAAATCAAGTAGGAATTTTCATAACTCCTTTAGAAATCTTCATAAATTACCTAAAAATTTAATTTAGAACTTGCATTCTTCTCCACAGAAATCTCTCCAAATTTGTCTTACCAATTTCAAATTCAAAAATTAAATATAATTCTGGAATTCTGCGCTCCTTCGAAAATTCAGTGGGAATCCTCCTCAATATTTGTTTGAAATCAGCACTTTTTATATTTTTAAATTTTACTAAATATTCCAGGGTTTGTTCGCAAGATTCTATCGATTATTCTGTAATGTGTTATAACCCTTAAAATACTTGCAAGTCTCAGAGCCTTGACAATTATGACTCCACGACTCATAAGTATGATTTTTTTTTTTTCAAATCACGTTTTAATTATTTTTTCTCCAAATCTTGTATCACGAAGATTGTTATTAATCACAAATTTTGATGAAAAGTTCTAGTTCCGACTGTACACAAATTTCAAAGTCCAACAATTTTGGGAATTTTCTTAAATCACATTTTTTATTCTTTCAGTACATTCCTTTCAGTAAATAACCTTTCAGTAATATTTTTCAAGTATTGGTCTATTGGACGTGGGTATTAAATTTCATGAACCATGTTTAGTTTCACGTTGAGTGAGTTCCAACGGCAAAAGTTTTTGCATATTTGTGTTTAACTTTGTACATCAGCGAGGTTAATAATTATGTTAGTATAGACAACGAAGTGAAGACACATTTTCTTTATCTGATATCCATAACAATTTCCTCTTATCCTCATTTGTATCAAGTTCATTTTGTCTGGAACATTTTTTTTAATTAAATCTCTTATTTTTCACAATTCTGTCTTATAACCTATTCATCCAGATAGCATTTGGCATAGTGACCTTAATCTCTGTTTCTCAATAAATGCTAATGCTTTGAAATCATAAGATATATCGAGCATAATCAATTATTTGTTTTGAATACATTAAGTGACTCATAGAGTTGAAATTTATACTTTCAGCTTTAAAAAATACTTTCTGTAATTCTGCTTTTTCTTTTCCCACAAATAACCTCCGAAAATTCACAGTTGGACACGTTTTTTTTAAAAATGCGTACAATTTCGTTTTTAGTTGAATATTAACAACCGGGAAATTTTTAAGATTTGAACCGGGAAAACACCGGAAATTTCACTGGGTGTTATATCATGGAGATTTCAAGAACTTAAAAAAATGCGAAAATTTAGCTTAGTTGATTAGGGAACATCATCGAAGTTCCATTAATTAAAAAAATGCGAGAACTTTTAGCAAGCTTCAAAAAAATCCAGAGAACTTCTAATACATTTAGATATTTTTTAGATGGTTTCATGATATTCAGCGAAGTTACCAGTACTTCGAGGACGATCAGATAGCTTCAGAATAATCCCATTAACTTAAACAAATTTGAAGGATTATCATACAAATTTAGAGAACTTCAGGTAAGCATAAATAAGTTCAGGGAAAATTAGTGAGCGTTTATAATTATTATAATACTTAAGAATTGTCGAAACTTCAAGGCAAATCATTTAATTTCAGTAAAGTTGCGAGTTCTTAAAAAATACTGATAAATTCAGGGCAGTCTAGAGAACTTTGAGGAAATTCAATAATCGTTTAAGCAGTTTTAATACCATCAGGAAAGTCTAGACTATTGAAAAAGTTTTAAATTAGTGCCGATAATTTACGGGAAGTTTCATGAACTTCAGAAAAATCTTGAGAACTTCAGAGAAAATCAAAGAAGTATATTAATTATGTCGCTTAAAAACTTTGAGATCTTCACAGAAGGACAGTGATCTTCAGAAATATTTCGAGAACTTCATAGAAATCCATGAAGCTTAAGAGGAGATCCGCGAACTTCAGGAATTTGTATGAACATTAGCAGAATGCGGGAGCATTTGAAAGAAGTTTAGTAATCTCAGTCAGGGGGATGTCGGTTCCATTAGTTTCAGAAAATTAGTGAAAATTTAAGGCAGTTCCCAGATTTTCAGATAACTTCAGATACGTTAAAAAATTAATTAAGGTTTTCCATGAGTTCAGAAGTTCACTGAACTTAAACATTTTTAGGACCGTTCAATTAAGTTCAGCGCAGTACAACAAGCTGCATGAGAACTGCAAAAACTTAAAAGAATATTTGAGAATTTCAGAAAAAAATACAGAACCTCAGAGCAGTTCCGTTAACATTAGAGAAGTCCCATAAATTTTAAAGAAGTTTAGAGAACTTCAGCGAATTGTTAAGATCCATGATTGTTAGATAAATTGAGGCAACTTTAGGAATTAGTTAGCTAGTTTCTCAAACTACAAAAGAACTTCAAGGCAGTTTCATTAACTTCAGGAAACATTTGGGAACTTTCAAGTAGTTCTTAAGACCACAGAATAGTCTATTTCATATTCAATGGAGATTTCTATTGAAATATTCCTCAACATTTCGATGAAACTATCCTCCGAATTCAATTTTCTTTTAGTTTTCCTTTGAATTACCTTGACATTCTCCACAATAAGAAACTCTTTGGAAAGATTCTCCGAATATTCATTGAATTTCAGATTTCCTTTTGAATCTCACTCCTTCCCTTGGAATTCTACTCACATTGAAAGTCTCCTAATAATTCATTGGCATTTCTCCTCACAAATTCTTTAGATTTCTTCTCATAATTTGTTTGGCAAACTCTCCTGAATTTATTTTCCGAATTCCTTTGAAGATGTTCTAGAGTTATTCTCAGATTTAATTGTAATCCTTCTTTTAGTATTTTCAAAAAGATTCCAAGGACTTACGCCCCGGATTCTTTTTCTCCCACATTCTTCAAGAAATTATCCTTAGAAGACCCTTGGAATTTTCCTCTGAAGAAGTTGCTCCTCAGAAAAATTACTAAGAGTTTTGTTAAAATTTGCTTTCAATTCAATTCAGGATTTCTTGAAATTCTACCCAAAACTATCAGGCTTTACAAGAAATCTTAAATTCCTCAGAAGTACCTTGAAAGCAGATTGCATTTGATGTTTTTCTAGAAGATTTTTTTCCCAGAACTTCCTCGAAATGCGGTCCTAAGAAATTTTAATAAAATTCCACGGGCTGTGCATGGAATTTTACTCCCAGATTCTTGAAAGTTTCTTGTAGTATTATCGCTTTTAAATCCAGAACTAGTTCAAATTTTAAATTTCTAGGAAATAAGCATGTTCAAAAACAAAACAAAAACATTTCAAATCTCGTTTTTTTTTTAAATAACGAGAAAAGGTTAAATGCTTGTATTTTAAAATTGTGTGTGTGTATTCAATCTGACCCCCACTGGCCGGCAGTGGTATTATGGAAGAAATTTGCTTACACCAATCCTTGATGTAATAATTTAAAGCATGTTTAGTCCGGGAGTTAGAAAGCGATAGCTCTACTGCAGATTCAGCAACCCATTTCAGAATGCCTGGTTATTCACGTCCATTCCGAGGTTACTTTCACATACAATAAGCCCCGCATGTAAACACTACCGTTATCATATGAATAATGGTACTGAAAACACACTTCCAGATTTCGAAATGTGATGTTTCGAAATCTGGCGCGTATTTAGTAATATGCATTTATGATTGATTTATAATCAGATGTATCTCACCAAATTCTGCCTCCGAAAAAACACCGGTTTGTTCACTCGTGGTAATCGAAAAAAATCTTACGGGTTGTTTTTACAACAGAACACAACATTTTGAATCACATGCAGGCGTGGAAAATCATTTGCATTCATCTCATACAATCATTTACATTCATTTGCCTCAAACTTTTTTCATCAACAGCATTCCGCAAAATAATGTGTAAAGCTTTTGTAGGTATTATTATTAGCTACAAGTTTTGATCATAACTCAAATCTGTATCTCTTAAGCATCACGAACTAGAGCGGGTAGAACTTGTTACTGTTTTTCAGTGAATGTAAAATACATTCACTGAAAAACAGTAGTGGCTTCTGTTCGCTCTGCTTCGCTATGCATAAGAGATACGGATTTGACTTTTTAACAAAAGTTGTAGCTAATAACAAAACCTACAAAAGTTCTATGCATTATTTTGCGGAATGCTGTTGGAGAAAAAAGTTAGAGGCAAATGTAAATGAATGCACGAAATGAATGCAAATGATTTTCCATGCCTGATCACATGCGAAGCCTAATACCCCATCTGCGTGCATCCTCCGGAAGGCAGAACGCCAGCACCAAGAAAAGAAAAAAAAAATACCCGGTAAAACACTTCTTGGGAGGGAGGCAAAGCACCAAAAAACAAGCGAAAAACCGACCAATGCAACACCACAGCAACACAGTTACTTGAAACAAGTTCCTGTCCCAGAGTTTTCACGTTAATTACAATATCAATAAAAAGCTTCTTAAAACGTGATAGATCTTAATTTACACTTATCCACAAGCGAAAACTAATATTTTTTTGACTTGGTGCAATTAGAAAATATGCGGAAAAGGAAAACATATGAAATCAGCGCCAGCGAAAACAAAACCAACCGTTCGCGGGCAGAGCCTACTATCGGAATCTTAAATGCTTGTATTTTAAAATTATTTCTTTACTTTAAAATATCCTTAGTAATAAAATTATTAAATTCTTTGAGCCTTCCAGGTATTTTAAGGATAAATAAAGTTTCTTGAGGATTCCCGGTGTTTTCCAGGTGTTTTCAGTTATTAGACACCCTGACTAATACCAACAATCAATACGAAACTAACGATTTTAAATTGGCTCACTACTTGACTAGCCTATTGGTCCCAAGTAAATCGGCTAACGTATCCCATCCTAGTATAAATTCCAGTACTACACTATGTTTGTTTTGATTCGCTAAGAAAGTTTGACAGCTAAAATGAGGGGATCGTGGATTTTCCTATGTTTCGAGGGGTGAATCGATTAGCTTGGGACCGAAGATAGTACCAGAGCTGAGCCAAAAAGTTGAGCTCGTTTCATCGGGACCTCTGGTCTTGGAGTTACCTCTATGCTAATACCGTGGGTTTGGTCATAAACTTGCTATTGAATCTTTCGCTTTAGAGGTTCATATCGTACATAAGTGTTTATGAGATATTTATTGAATAAATCTAAAACATCAAACATTTATTTGGTGTGCCATCAGAACAACTACTTTTCTTCTCTTAGGTCACTTTTTAGTCACTATTTTTACAACTATAAGTCACTATTTGGTCACTTATTTCTTCAACATAGTCACTAAAATCACTATTTTTTACCGCAGTGATCGCTACCTCTGTATGAGTATGGCGTCCTCCGGACAGCGTATATGTATCTAAATCTATACAATATGGTTATCTATGGAATGAGCTCGATGAGTAAAAGTGGACAATTGACATCCGTTGCCATTTTGGAATCCAAGATGGTGGACCAAAATCCAGTATGGCGGCCCCCGGACACCGTATGTGCATCTAAACCCATACAATATTTGTATCTATGGAATGTGCTCGATGAGTAAAACGGGATAATCGACATCCGCCGCCATTTTAGAATCTAAGATGGTGGCAATATGGACAGACAGCGTATATGCATTTTAACCCATGCAATATGGGTATCTATGGAATGGCCTCAATAAGTAGAAGTGGAAAATCGATATCCACCGCCATTTTGAAATCCAATATGGTGGACCAAAATACAGTATTATCGTTGCGATTATCAGACCTGTGCTTTCTCCACTGTTCTCTCCATGCTCCTGAATATGGATAGCCTAAAAGCAAACATGAAGCGCTCATTTTCTCGCATACTCGACTTTGTATGCTTTTTCTGCTGGAGAGATTTGAGGCAAGTGTGTGCGTCGTTCTACAATGCAGGATTGTTACGACAACTTGGATTTCGCGATTTTCGCGGATTTGCTTATCAGATTTGTTCTGGCGCGGATTTGCTTGTTGTGGCGCGGATTTGTTCAATAAAGTTTGAATTTTGTATTAACGGGTGTTCAATAAAAAATGAGAATTTTTTCAGTCATAGCTAGTAAAAAAATTGTTTTTTTTTCAATGAATTCAGTATTTTTTTTTATTAAAAACATAATGTTTATTCTTCAAAAAAACGTCAATGAATATTGGAGAAGGGGCCCTGGTCAACCGTACGACGCAACTTAGTCGCGATGCTCTCACAAGAGCGCTGGACGGTACTGAAATCATTCTCATTTTTTATTGAACACCCGTTATATTTTTTATTTATAAGTCTCCATTTGATTAACATACCAATATACCAACAATCAGTTAAACATAAAACATATTCAAAGAATGAGTAAACTACCATGAGTCTGTTTATTTTCATTGCCAGGGTAATTTATTCTCAGGGCCAGGGCGGTTAAATAGCAGCTTGCTTTTTAAGCTCTGACTGATGTTGAGTTGGTAACTTAGTACATCAAGTTGATCTTACTGCTACCGGATATCAAAGAGCAGGTTCTTTTTGTGATAGGAAATTTTGCTGAAGTTTCTTGAGACGAATGAGTTTATTCTTTTCGACATATATGATAGGATTCATTCATTTTTGGTCACTATGATGTCAAGAGTTTACAGTCCAGGAAAAATAACAGAAGCTATCAGGAATAAAAACTAAAAGAAGACAATTTTCTCAAAGATTCAGAAGTTATTGTTTTCGAATCCATACTTGATGCTGCTGAACATCAATTCAAATCATCTCAATTCAATAAGAATGTCAAAGAACACCCGAAATCTTTTGTGTCGTATTTGTTTGCCCAAGATGTTCCCAATGAATTTGTTCAATTTTTCAGTAACTTCAAGGTTCGCAGGATCATTAATAAGGACTCCAACAAGGAAATCGTCCGTTTAGTTAAAAATAATTGATTTCAAATTAGACAAATCTGAGATACACGAATAACTCGTACACCGTTTGAAAAATTCATGTAAATTTCTGTGAGATATAGCGCACATAAAATTAACGCTAGATTTGGCATAAATTTGCACGATATTTCGTTTAAATTTAAGCGCAATATCGCTTAAATTAGCAAAATTGTATGCAAGCTTGTAAACGATTTCATTGTTTATGCCAACAGTAGCTCAAAATTAAACGAGGGGAGATTTTACGCGATAGTTAAAATTCAGATTTTTTTTTCAGTGTACTTGCAAGTGTGAAATTGGCAGGTCAAACGTTTGATTCAGACTGGGATTTGGAAATTCTGGATCCTTTATTTCGAGATGGAAGTTGCTCAGAACTCAGCACATTGTTTAACATTGTAACATGCGTATCGCATTCCAATGCAGAAGTAGAAAGGAAGTTTTCACTATCCAAGCATTTGATGCCAGAGAACCGAACTAGGCATTTCATTAACCGTAAAAACATTTTACGGTAGTGGCATGCATTTTTTTGACAATGATGTAACCAAATTTGTTGTTTCGAAGGACTTAATTTTGAATGTCAAGTTCGCGAGGAAATCTTACGAAACTAAGCAGGAACAAAAGAAAGAAGGTGAATTAATTAATGGAAGCTCAGAAAAAGAAGGAAAAAGAAAGGAAGTTAGTCAGACACCACATTAAAAGACAAGAAGAAGAGATTAGAAAGAAGAGAAAGGCAAAAGAAGATATTTTTAATTTGATGGAAAAAGAACAATGACATCCAATAATCCAGAAACATCATTCCTAAAAGTTCTTTTGAAGCAAAAGATAACATTGAGCAGGAGGAAAAATCAGAAAAGGAAAAATTGGCTAAAATGAATGCTAATGAAGATTATTAGTGGTTTGATGCATGCATTCAATAAAATAAGTGCTTGTTATATCATTGACAAATCCTCGTCAGCAAGTCCTCATAAGTTGGCAACAAAAATGGAATGATGGTGAATTCGGAAGATGGTTACATTCTATTCTCCCACAGGTGTCGAACAAACCATGGTTCAAAGGGTTGGACATGAGCCGCGACTTTATACGCGTTATATCAAGGCTTATGTCCAATCACTGCTCGTTAGACTCGCACTTCTATCGAATTGGGCTCTCAGGCAGCAATTTATGTGCGTGTGGCAGTGGTTATCCCGATATCGAGCATGTTATTTGGTCATGTACCCTACACCGTGTTGCCAGATCTGAGTTATCCACATCCCTCAGGGCCCGGGAAAACAACCCGCGATACCCGTTAGAGATGTCTTGGCGCGCCGAGATCTCGACTATTTGAATTTAATTTATGTGTTTTTAAAACGGATAGATCTGAGGATTTAGTAGTTAGTGTCATCTTGTGTTCTCCCAAGTTGTTAGCTGCCCATCGGTGTACCTTTTTCATCACTATGTCGCTAAGTTCGAGATCAAGAGCACATTGCTCTCCAAACCTTGTGTTCTCAATCCCTACCCTGCCATCCATTTGTTACAATTTGTTACCCCTAACCTCGAGATAGCCGCGAGTATTCGGCCCCCGCTTTACTAACGTTAGTTTTAAGTATTTTTGTTATCTAAACAATGAATATCGGCTCCGCAAAGCTACAGAAAATGAGCCTGAAAAAAAACGAATTATAAAAAAAAATATCATTGACAAAAATTCTCCTTCAATCCTATATCTTAGGTTATTTCTTGTTTTCGTCTGAACCTGAGCGCAAGTCAAATTTCGGTCGACTTACGCAATTTTACGATTTTCATTTAAAGCCCGCGCGGATTTAATTTCAAATTTCTCGTAACAACCCTGACAATGTTATACTGATATAGTCGAAAGCGTAGATAGAACACGAAACAAAAAAGGCAAAAAACCATTACATCGCCTGCATGGTCAATTTATAACATTCGTTGCGATGTTCATGAACAGAGGATGATAGGAAACGGAACTAACATTCATTGTAATAGATTTTTGGTTTGCGTGTAGAAAACAACAATAACTTTTCCTCAAATGCATTTTCCGGGTAACGGATTGTGTTTGTTTTCAAGTGGAGGTTTCACAAATAATTCCTGATCATAAAATTATATGTTGACCTACTGATTCCTTTAAAAAAATGCAAAACAGGACACAGTTGTTAAAATCATCGACTACAAATTAAGCTTTTAACAGCATATATCGCAAAAGAATGGAACGAATTCATTTTTCGTATATTTTTTAGGTTTTTTACTTGATGAATCACAGTTTAACACTCTATTGAGACCTTACTTCTGATGTAACATAAAGGAATAATAATTTGAAATATGTACCTCATGCCTTTGCAGGGGTTATGGTTTGTCTCTATCATGCGGTGCATTTTACCTCAATGTTGTGATGCGTCGTGCGTCTTGCTCCAATCGACGATCTCAAGTGGCTGCACATTTCGCAAAACTTGTTGCTTCTAGTTTGTTGTCACGCTCTCTTCTGTCACCTGATCCTGTCGGTTTGTATACTAAGGTCCTTGATAATCTTATCTTGCATTCAGAATCTCTACTACTGGATTAACAAACTGGATGCCTCAACACAGTCGAAACACGATGTATCACTAACTGATAGCTTTATGAACACTTGAAATAAAATTTCAGCACGCAATTTAATTAATTTAAAACAAACAATGTTAAATATGCTGACGAAAAAACACGCAACAAAAACACGTCAGCTTTCAAGCGCGGCCTACTGTGATCCTCGGTTGATTCTCTTTGTTTCAATAGTACATAAAATCAATACAAATCAGCAACAATAATTGGAATCATCCATGAAGCATTGATGCCTACATTTACATACATATTTTGAGATTGCAATCAAGTTATGTCTGTTATGTCAGTTATGTCCCTGTTCATTAATCAGTTTGACATCTGTTTTTTTTTCAATCGCGTATTTTCGTTATTTTTAATCCGTTTTCCTCAAAAACTGTACGTGTCACTTTCAATTTAAGCTTATATTTAATCGCAGGGTGTCGTCACTGAATCCTGTGACAATGATTCTGAAGAGTAAGTTGTCCGCAGAGTTATGTTTGTTTGTCTGTGGCAGTAACAACGAATGACACTGAAAGCACGATATGCTTCCTTCTTGGGCATAGTATTTAACAGAAATTCACAGTATATTCTCAAACGGTGTTCATAAAATATACACATTAAAAAGATGATCAAGTTGTAAACAACTATTCTAAAAAATCACATGGAAGCCATCACCGTGTAATTGACTACATACCTCAGCTCAATTCTCAACCGTATCGAGTTAATTTACGAGCCCTTTCAACGCACTGCATTATGATTATAGATTATAAATTCGACGAAGGGTGCCATAAGGAGTTCCACTTGAAATGATATTGCATAGTCACGTCAAACCACCCGCAAACAGGGGAGGAGGGATACTCTAAGCAACATCGATGTGAACATATACCGCACCAATTTCCGCCCTCACCCATTCACCTGAACCTGGTGTTTCATTACTATGCAAACTGTTGAATTTTATTTCTTCCATTAGCCACAAATGGCTGAAAATTAATAGTATCCCATAAACTATATGAATGGAAGCACCTACATACTATATATATATCTCTGCAAGTGTCGGTCAAATACGACACAAGTCCGAAGATTAATTCACTTAACAGGTAGTATTCAGCATTTATTAGCAATAAATTGCGATCCATCAGCTCGTTTTTCCAATACAATCTAGGAAAGCCCATTTGTCAAACGATTTTGACAGCAACATTAAAATTCATCTATGTTTACATTGATCACGAAAGGCTTCCGCGTAGCACAGCTGGACTAACGGTAGCTTTAACGATCTACATCAATTTGGTCGCGTCCGGCAATTCATCTTCTTGCGGCACCGTCAACTTGCAAGGAAGCTGGCGTGGTGTTGGCCCGTACCTATTTAAGTTGATTGATGGCTTTTGTGTAATACGTCTCACCCCGGTGACACCTACACGTACAATCGATTATTCGCGATTCCTTTCAATTTGCCGTTTGTTGTCTGTTCCATTATTATGCTTCCTTGATCGGGTTAGGTAGATTAACTTTAACCAATCCAAACGGTTTGGCAATGTAAAGGGTGTCCACGATGAAATTGCCACACACAAAATTGATTCGCAAAATTCGAGTTTTCATCCGATTGCCATCAAATTTTCAGGGATTGAGAAATAACTATTAAACTTCATTTTACCATTTTACTCGTATTTTATTTACAGTCCATACGCAAATGCCCGCACCTTGGCCTTAACCCTGGCCATAAGATTCTGCACAACCTGTGAATCAACCGTTTTTTGCATGTAAACCCATACTTTCTTCAGTTCCTCGACTGTCTTCACTACCTTAGGTCGTTTAAGAAGGTGCTGCTTCATAATCGCCCAGTACTTCTCGATGGGGCGGAGCTCCGGAGTGTTGGGAGGGTTGAACATTTTCGGCACGAAATTGACCTTATTGTCCGCATACCACTTCAGCACGTCCTTGGAGTAGTGGCACGAGGCCAAATCCGGTCAGAAGATTGTTGGGACGTTGTGGGCCTTCAGGAGAGGAAGCAGCCGCTTCTGGAGGCACTCTTTTATGTACACCTGTCCGTTCATCGTATCCTGGGTCACGAAAGGTGCACTCCGCTTCCCGCACGTGCAGATGGCTTGCCAAACCAGGAATTTCTTCGCAAATTTGGACATCTTCTGAGTGCGGACATGCTCCGGAACGCTGAACTTATCCTTGGCCGTGAAAAACAGGTTGCCGGGGATCTGTTTGAAGTCGGCCTTCACATATGTTTCGTCGTCCATGATGCAGCATTCAACTCTCGTCAGCATGTTGAGGTACAACTGTCTGGCACGGGTTTTGGCGGACTTGTTCTGCTTCTCGTCGCGATTAGGGGCCTTTTGTACCTTGAACGTTCGAAGCCCAGCCTTAGTTTTGGCCTTCTGGACAAAACTTCGGTTTAGGTGCAGCTTCTTAGCCACATCCCTAACGGAGGCGTTCGGATTTCGGTTGAAGGCCCCAACTACGCGGTTGTGATTTTTGGTGTTGTACGGAATACTTTTTCCTTCACTTCTGGGCTTCCGATCGGTGGTCAACCGTTCCTCGAACCGCTTAATCACCGTGGAATTCGCGATTCCCAACGTTTTAGCGATGGAAAGATGCGAGAGATCCTTGTTCTCGTGATGAATGCGCAAGATTTTATCACGCACGAGCTGTTCTTTCGACTCCATTTCCGCGAGTTTTGATCACAGGACTTTAAAACTTGCAGGATGTAAATAATGCACTATGAACTAAATCCACCCAAATTTTCATTAAATTCTACCCAACGGTTAAAAAGTTAGAGCAATTTCATAGTGTGGCAATTTCATCGTGGACACCCTTTAATCATACAATAGAAAAAAAAACGAAGCTTGTTATTTAATCGAATTTGCATGTTATTTACGATTTTTGTGTTGCTTGTCTCTTCCCGCAGAACAATCCTGGTGGCAGCATGCGAGAAGAAAACGATCGTACTGTTCGATCCGATCACCGAGAAGCAAATGTGCACCATCAAGAATGCTCACATCGATAGCGTCAACTGTGTCAAGTAAGTTCCGAGCGATACAGAAACTAATAGAATCATTGAATACAAGTGCGCCGGTGCTGTAGTGGTTAGCGTGACTGCTTTCTCGCCCCAATGGGTCTGGGTTCAATAAAAATCTCTGGTCACGTCCTCCTTCGGAAGGGAAGTAAAGCCGTTGGTCCTCGGTCCATGTGTGTTGATGGCAATCGATGTCCGTCGGTGATTGGCACTAGAAATACTCAGAGGGAGAGATGGGCGGAGAAAACAAAATTCAATTCGGCAGCAGGAATTTTTACATAAATTATCTCGAAACCTTTGCTAGAAACTAGCATTTCACATGACTTACTTTTAATACGATTTACGTGCAAAATAATAATTGAGTTCATCACAATATTTTGCACATTTCTTGGTGCCATTAATTAACCAACTAAGGTCAATTAATCAATATAGTTAGAATATTGTTTTTGATTTCAAAACCTAGTTGAATTTGAGAAGCACACGAAACATAAAGGTGATTGAATTTCTGTCCGATTGCAATACTCTCAAATTTAATGTAGTAAGAATAAGAAATCCTCGGAAAAATTCCAATGGGAATGTGCGATTGGCTCAGATTTTGACAGTTCATTTGGCTCAAAGCATTCTCTCCGCCCATCTCTCCCTCTGAGTATTTCTAGTAAGAAGTGCATAAACCCCGGAATGTATGCAATACCATGCGGAATGATTATGATTATAAGAGATTGTCAAAATCTTCGAATAACACATAGCGAATCTGGATCGGGTATCAAGATTGGGGCTGCTTGTTTTATGACAAACGTCAGTTTGATCGTTTGTTTTTAAAACCTACCTTTAGTTTGAGGTTCGCACTGCATTCACGTTTCAGCAATCGGCGAGTTTACACGTGTTGTTTTAAGCGGGCATTTTGTAATTGCAGAACTGTGATTAGGTAGTTTGGAAATTTTTGGTTCCGACTGAAGAAAAGTTTTTGTGAAAGGATCGAAATCTTTTGACGGAGAGCTGTGAGTAGAAAGACTGGAGAAATGACTGGTATAGGTATGAGAATGACAACAAAATCCCAACCACACGGATTGCTGTGACATTCAGATGCAACCAGTTGCCATTGGAAGTTCGCATGTTCTGTTGTACTAATCAAGTTAAGCCATTCGTTAGCAAGGCAGTTTTCTGTCAAAACTGTCTAAGATATAATCACCGGACGAACAACTGTCGATCTAGACAGAGATGAGAAACATGTGCAAGAAATCACGACGAACAAGGTTATTAAAAATGCGTCATGCCAGCAAGATGCTTGCACTGTAGGACACAAATCAGGCGATGCTAATTGCCCCGAACGCGAACGCCAAAATAACCTGAAAGTCATAATGGCGAAAACAAACCTTACGACACTGGAAGCACAAGAACAATATTCTATTTACACTCAAAACCAATTCAGCCTGTTGGAAAACATTGAGGATTTCCCAACACTAACTAAATCATATGCGAAGGTATCTCAACACAAGCAACCAAAACCAGACAAGACAGATTGAACGAAGTCGCAAAGTGCACACACCTAAGCGATCGTCAGGAGAAGCAACGAACACGGAAAACATCGGAAAACAGGTAGAAGTGTTCTACGACAAGAAGCGAAAAACGGATCATGAACGAAACACAAACGGAGTGGCGCTGTTCAATCACTACAAGACGGACGAGTTCGAAAAATTCAAGTGGAAGCTTAACCACATGCGTGAAGCGGCACAGAAGTCACATGAAGCTGTACAGCAGTTCAACACGTCACAAGAAGTAATCGTCATGGATGATGACGAAGAAGATCAGAACAACGGAGCCCATGCAAGATTTGCACAGGTAAGCCAGTCGGTTGAGAGTAGCATAAAACAAAGAATTGATTACAATAAAACTAATTAACAAATAAGATGACATGTAAGATTATACAATGCAATATACAAAGTTTAGATAAAAATAAATCAGAGTTAGCCAGAGTAATGATACAGGAAGTATACACAATAGGATTGATATCAGAATGTTGGACAAAAGTTGAATACGAAGATAGCAAATACAAAATTCCGTATTACAGCAATTTCTATTGTTCAAAGTTAGATGGGTATGGAGGTGCAATGATTATTGTAAATGAAACAATTAAAAGTAGGAAAATTGAATTAGACCCAACGGAGAATATACAATGTGTAGGCAGATATATAAACAAAATGGATTTAGCGGTAATTTCGATATACGTTGCACCTAGCACATCGGCTGTCGAATTGAAAAACTTCTTGACGAGACTGTTCAAATGCGTTGAGGGTTTCAGAAAGGTATTAATCGGAGGCGATTTGAATTCACATCACCATTTGTGGGATCAACATCACTCGGATGCAAAAGGAGGAGTTCTGTTCGACATCATCAATGACGAGGACATAATTTTGATGAATAATGGCAACCCGACATTTATTCCAGCGGAATTAAACAAAAAACCATCTACAATTGATGTGGTTCTGGTTTCTCCGGGGCTATATCAAGATACGAAGATGGAAGTATTGCAATACGGAATAGGTAGTAGGCATCTAATCATCCCTATAACAATCTCGAACGAACAAGCATCGACAAATAGATTTTTCGTCAACCGGAAGAAAGTAATGGAAGAAGTGGTGAAGCTGGACGCGAATCAAGTGAAAGGACTAGCAGCATTACAGCAGGAAATAAGGAGAATTATGAAAAACGCGAAACAGAAGAACCGGTACGAGCCAAAGTTTTTGTGGAACGCTGAAATAGAAGATGCATGGAAAAGCAAAAATGAAGCTAGGACCAAATTCAACCGTAGTGGCACACTTGAGGATCTAATGGAGATGAAAAGACGTGAAGGAATATTCACAAGGTGCAAAAACAAATTCATGCGAGAAAAGTTTCAAGACTACTTCAAAGAAATTGATCCAAGTACGTGCAGTAAAGAATTGTGGAGGAAAATAAATAAGTTAACCGGAAAAAAGAAGAAACGAAACCAGGTAATGATCGCACATGAAGACGAAGAGGCAGCAAACTTTCCATTTAGTGACAATTACGACGAATACTTCAGCGCTAATGCAACCTATGACATATTGAATATCGAAAAATGGAACGAAATTCTGAACAAGAAGAAAAAACCTTCTGCGGCAGGTCCAGATGGTCTCAGTTACGAAATACTGAGAAATGTAAAACCCGAGGTTCGAGACAGCGTAATCGAGGATCTCAATCGAATGTGGAAATGCGGAAGACCTGATACAAATATGAACAGAATTAAAATAATAGCTATTCCAAAACCGGGACGAAATCCAGAAATAATCAGCAACTTACGTCCGATTTCTATGCTAAACTGCTCGTTGAAAATCATCAATGCGGCAGTATTAATGGAGCTAAATCAGTTCATACAGAGTAATGCAATACTACCGGAAAATTCTTTTGGCTTCCGATGGCACAACTCCACTACTACATGTTTGAACTACGTCATCAATAGTCTAAACTCGATCAAAAGAGAGGGTTTAACGTTATAACGTTGCAGGAGCGATCTTCATAGATATGTCTAATGCATACAATACCGTTAAAACAGGAATACTTGAACAAGTTCTTTACAAATGCGGTACCCCACTGGAACTAACAAGCTGGATAGTAAACTTTCTCCTAGACAGAACCATTCAAATACAGGTAGAAGCTCAACTTGTAGAGAGGAAATTAAGGGATGGACTGCCCCAAGGGGATGTCTTATCACCCATATTGTTCAACATCTACACGGCACAACTACACAATGGAAAAACAGAGGGAGTGATTTTGGTTCAATATGCTGATGACTTCATGGCAATCGTAAAAGGCAAAAACGTTGAAACGGTGCAACATCGGGCGCAGGCATTTGTAGATGAATTCAAGGAGAAATCGGAACAACTGAACCTGAAAATAAACGAAAGCAAAACTAAATGCATGTTATTTCAACGGAACAAAAAATCATTAAAGTTGCGGATAGGAAACACAGAATTGGAAACAGTGAACACCTACAAATATCTAGGAATAACACTGGATCGTTCGCTATCATATGGAGCCCATATCAGAGGAATTAAGAACTGCGCAACTGACAGAATCAACATGTTGAAGGTAATAAGCAGCACAAAGTGTGGTGGTCATCCTCAAACTGTAAGCCTTCTTTACAATGCAATAGTACGAAGTTACCTAGAATATGCTGCTTCTGTGTATGCAAATTCATCGAAATGTAACCTGGAAAAACTCACGATAACCAACAACACGTGTTTGAGAAAGATTACAGGATGTTCAAAAACAACACCAATCAATACATTATGCGCTATAGCTAGCCAATCTCCGCTACAATTTCGTAGGAAGTTGATAACGGCTAAAGAAATAGTAAGACATGCACAACATCTGACGCCGGTATGGACACAACTGCAAAAGTTGAATGTACCCAACGATGCAACAACGGACAAGTTAACTTTCCAAGAAGAAATTTTCGAGGAATACAAACACATATTCAACGAGGTCACGCGTACAGTATTGGTTCAACCAATCTCATCAAGCATACGAGTTGAATCTGAATTGGACAATAAGCTATGGACTAAAAGGAATACTTCCGCAAAAACACTAAAGCAACTAGCCTTGGGGAAAATACACGGACAGTATAAGGATTGCCGGAAAATCTATACGGACGCTTCGAAGGACGCCGAACACTGCGGCGTGGGTATTTTCGATGAGAATAGCAAATGCAAGATTAGCTTAAAACTGAAATGAATTAGAAGCAATTGTAGTGGCTTTACAATACATGGAAAGGAATCAAATTGAAAATGCTGTAATTCTCACCGATTCGAAGTCGGGATGTGAATTCATAAAAAGTCAACTTGAAACAACTGAAAGAGACGAACATCATTGAAAAAGCTTCAGCAAGTAACACCTGTATCCAATGGATCCCAGGACATGTGAATCTGGAAGGAAATGAGATTGCAGATAGCCTGGCGAAAGCTGCACTCCATACGAAAGAAATAGCCAACAATCGGATATTACCACACGATACCTACAATTGGATTAAAAGCGAAATCACTGAAAATATTCAACAATGGTATGTTAGTTACACACAGGAACATGGCAAAGGCAGAAAGTTCTTTACATTCCAAACAGGAATAAATTTGAAATCGTGGTACCACAACCTGCCGCTAAACAACACCGAAGTAAGGACCCTCAACAGGCTGCTATCCGGTCACGATTATTCTCCGTTCTGGCTCAGCAGGATGAAAATCAAAGATGAGTTGTTCTGCCTATTATGCGATTGTCTAAACACCTCTGAACACATAATTTTCCACTGTATAAAATACCTAATACCCAGAGATAAATATTACTCAATCCAAGAAGCATACGAGGACAAAAACATCGATACTCTGAAAAATATATGTAAATTTCTTAAGGAAATCAATCTGAACATTTAATGCAATGAATCAACTAAACTAAAAAGCTACTCCCAATGAAAACCCGACTGGCGTTATAGCGAAAATGCTGTGCCATCTATCAGTGGGCTGTTTTGACAACACCCTCAATCAGAAGAAGAAGAAGAGGTTCGCACTGACAAATAGTTCGAATTCGCACGGGTTGGAACTGGTTCCGCACCTGGATAATAAACAAATTCGCTAATAGTTTGGTGCGACTAAGTACAGGGTAGGAATCGAAAACAAGTTCGAAGTGTCTTACCCAGTTGAGTATTATGTGTTCAGTGGACTACGACTAGATAAAACCTAAGCAGCTTTACAGCAATGGAAAAATCAACCATCTGGTGCCATTGACGACGGGATCGTTTAGGGAACTGCGAGTGGTTAGTTAGTTAGTTAGTTTGTTCGTTTAATTGTCTCTGCCAACAACACGATTGGAAGTCATTAGACATTATAAGCTAAGAATATGCACACATGCATACTCGTGGCGTGACATATGCAGTCTCGTGTCTTGTTAGTTTATTTTGTTTAGATCATTTCCTAGAGGAGCGGCGATAAGCCGCGTGAAGTGTCGCACTCTTGTAATTTGCACTTGCGATCTAACATTGTTTGTTGGGGCAATTAGGCAAGGGAGTACTGTGTATAGTGGAAACGGCTGGTTGGCTAGTTTGTCATTGACAATTGCAGTATCACGATGGGAATTGTAGTAAATAGAGAGGTAGAACGCGAAATCATAATCATATGCACAATTTACAACGCTTCGACGTAGCTTTTCAGGTTCGTTCAAATTTTGATCGGATTCAATATAGTGATTGGTGACGTTTGAAGCACGCACAGATTGTATCCGGGACTCCCTTCCCGAGCAAAGCTGAAGATCAAATTGAAATCAAAATTCGCTGTTATGTTGTACCTTGTTTTGATTACTCCAGTTGATCTCGTTTTCTATGGATTAACGGTTAACACAGTTAAAATGAGCGAAATTTTTACATTGTTAAATCAAACGGAAAACTAAATCAATTTGATTACTTTTGCTTTAAATCAATTTGATTAATGATTACTTTCATTTAAATCAATTTGATTACTGATTTTGCTTTCATAATATTTAACTTAATACGGGGTCCCGAGCAGAGAATGAAAACAAAATGAAACCCAACTTTGATATCAAATTTAATAATCTTGATATTTGGAAATATATTGGTTGATATCAAGATTCAAAATCGAGGTGCTGTTCTAGTGAAAATTACAGAGAGGGATGGACACTGCCTTTTCTCCGCGATCGTAAACCAAATATACCGCACGGATGTTCGAAGCAAGCAACATTACAGGAAAATCTGGGAAACACGATGCCTGGTAGTGGAGTACATAACAAACAACATGGAGTCATTTCACGATATTTTGATGGCCCATGTAACGGATCCCGACATAACCGTTCCAGGAAACACGCAAGAGGAAAAAATCAACATTTCCTACATAATCTAGCGACGACGGCAGAATGGGGAGGTGTTGAAACAATTATTGCCGCATCTCAAATGTGGCACAAACGGATCGATGTCTACAACGAACGCGTAAACATCATGCAGTTTAACCACGGAGCCACAATCAATGGAGCCCACAAGGATGAATCATGGCCGGAATCATTACGACAGTGTGGTACAAAGGTTGAATGTTAATAACATTCATCCCACCGCACGCACAGTACAACCAAAAACCGAATCTTCAACGTCCCTCTCAGCACTATAGAAGCATGGCAGAGAAATCCTAATGTAGATTCCTCTCGAATAAGCTACCGCAGCGGAGCGATTGAAGGACCAGACAATGGCCCATCCGAACAGCTAGAAAATAATATGTTCAAATTTGCGACCTGGAACATCAGAGGATGTTCAACGAGTGAAAAACGCAACAAAGTGACGATACCACGCGTCAGCGAGAAGGAAGAGGAACAGTCATAGCGATCGATAAAACAATCCATCGGGAGAATATGTTCCGAAAGATCAGCAGCAATTCCGCTTCATACCTATGCGAAGTGATGGGACAACACGTACTTTTCATTTCAACCTATATAAGACCGGTGACAAATGAAGAGAATGGAGAATTCGCTGCATTAATTCGTTACATACTTAACTTACCCAAGGAATTGCAGAACAAAATAGTAATGTTTTCAACTTTTCAAACCTAACCTAAATAGAATCTTGTAACATGACATGCCCTTTTACATATCACATTTCTAGGTGATTATCGGAGACTTCAATGCTCATCTAGGTATACAGAGCATAACGGACGACGATCGAAATTACATTTGTCCGAACCTACTACACCAAGAATGCAACACAAACGGTTTGGAATTGAAGAATCTTCTGCACTGTTTGAAGTTAAAGGATTATCTAACGTATTCCAAATCACCATCAGTACGAGTTACATGGTTTAACAGAAAAAGCGAGTCACAAATCGACCACGTGTTAATGAGCATTATGAAATGCTACAAACATCCAGAGGTTAAGGCATTTGTTCATCCAAGCAAGCTGAGTGATCACAAGGTGATCATAAGAATTCTAAAAGAAAACAATCCGAATTTAAGATTAACTCCCGTCAGTTCAACATCTACTCGCGCTGAAGCGAAGCGTCGTAAGTTCGATGTGGATGCACTCAATACCGATGAGAAACCTAGAGAAAAGTATCAACGAGCTCTGAATGTCAACATACATAGACAAAACCTAGCAAATCGGATGAGCACCAATGAAAAATGGAAAGCATTATCGAACGCCATCACAAAACTACGTCGAGGTCCATCAACAACTCCTGATGGATAGATCCAACAGCACTCTAAGGAGAGAGTGCGAAAAAGCACGGATGGAAAAGCGGGATGAAACAACAACTAAACAAGATGACAAAAACCTTCCGATTTCTGAACAGCAAACAATGGAAATTCATCCACGTTAATGGGAGCTAAAAATCCGAGAACAATCAACAGAACATGATATTGAGCTAATTGAGGAAACAGACAATCGCTCCCCAGGGCCCGAACCTATCAGAATGGAGATTATAACAATCCTCATGAGTATGAAGAATAACTCAGCTCCAGGTCTGGACGGAATTGTAGGTGAACTACTGAAGCACGGCTCCGAGGAACTAATCAACATCCTGGTGGATTTAATCAAAAACATATTCAGAACTAATGATGTTCCTAAAGAGTGGATGAATTCTCTTCAAATCCCGATTCCCAAAATCCACAACGCTCAATCGCCCAGTGATTACCGATGCATCACACTTTACTCGGTAGCATATAAGTTATACGCGAGAATTTTACTAAGTAGACTGGAACAGCAGCTCCCGCCATTGCCACAAAACCAGATGGCATTCCAGCAGAAGCGCAGCGTCTGCGACCAAATCTTCGTTCTACGCAGGATTCTCGACGAAAGATGGCGTAAGAGAAAACCAACCATCTTGGCATCACTGGATCTTCGACAAGCTTTTGACAGGATTGACATCTCAAAACTTCCCACGATTCTGAAATCCATGAATGTATCGGATGAGCTGATAAATCAAATAATAAAAGCCTGCATCAATGAGCTTACTTCCATTCAATGGTTTGGAAACCGTACTCCGTCAATTAGGAAAAACCGAGGAATAAAACAAGGATGCCCAATCAGCCCAGTATTATTCATTATTATGCTGCACCATGTTCTATCTACGTTGAAAGAATTCCTACCGGACCTGAACGTGGACGAGATAGGACGAATTGCGTTCCCGTTTATACTGGCGTACGCGGATGACCTACTGTTTATCTGCGAATCAACTGAAGACATTGAGAAGATTATCGAACTGCTGGAACCTCTCCTAGCATCTATAGGACTTGAAATAAATCAGGCCAAGTCAAAGGTACTTTTCAGATTCCCTCAAGATGGTGAGTTTGGGAGAGGGTCTTCTCAATGGGACAGAATCAACGCATCAAAGACAAAATACATGAAAGGAAGAGGTTCTAGGGAAGACAATGTTAGCCTCTCACCCGAGTTCAGATTGACGGTGACGAAATCGAGGTGGTCGACGGAGTTCGTGTATTTGGACTCACTGGTGACCGCCGAAAATGATACCAGCAGAGAAATTCAAAGACGCATCAAGGCAGGAAATCGTGCCTACTTTGGACTCCGGAGGACGCTCCGGTCGAATAAAATTCGCCGCACGAAGTTGACTATCTGCAAGACGCTGATTAGGCCGGTGGTCCTCTACGGCCTCGAGACCTGGACTATGCTCGTGGAGGACGAACGCTTGGTGTTTTCAAACGGAAGGTGTTGCGTACCATCTACGGTGGAGTGCTAATGGATAACGGAGCGTGGAGGAAGCGCATGAAACCACGAATTGCACCAGCTGCTGCGAGAACCATCCGACCCAGTGAAAATGGTTCTCGAATGAAGAGGCGCCCAGCGGGCAAGGGGGATCGACCAAGTAGAAGGCGGCCTGCGGACCCTTCGCAGACTACGAGGCTGGCGAAAGGTGGCCATGGATCGAGTAGAGTGGATACGACTTCTTCGGACAGCAGATGACAACAAGGCCTTAGCCTGATTGGTAAGGTAGCATTTTTATATAGATGAAAACGCTTTAAACAATTATTCAGTACGGAACGATTTTCCCGTGATGGTATTCTGAAATGGAACCCACGGAATCAGGGTCAAGCTTTCAGCCATTGGCTGGTTCGCCTTAAATTTATATAATTGTTCAAATACTTTATATAGATCTATCCATAAAGGATGCGTACCATATTTCATATTCGGGAGTCGAACCCGCCGTCTCCGGCTTGGCAATGCCGTGCCTTTACTGACTAGACTACCAGAGGCCCCTCAAGTCTAACTGGGACCCTATTATTATAAATATTTAATTACACTGATGTATCGAGTTACTCACGCTGCATAAATCGTTAACATCCGGAATCCAATCTCACAGAGAAAAATATTCGAATTTGATGCAAAAACACCTGCAAGCGCGTGCAAATCCTATCATTTCATGGTCACGCGAGTATCGGAGAGTATCGGATCTCCTGCGCTGTGTACAATGTCCTTGTATCCCATTAGGTATTGACACAATACCAGCTCTCTGTTATCCGGTTTCGCTCCATGAGGCGACACCTGCTGCAACTTGTTTTTTTTTTTGTGATTGCAAAGCTCTTACGACTAGATTTATTTTATTTTTTGCAGATTCCTCGACAATCGGATGTTTGCCACCTGCTCGGATGACACCACCGTCGCCCTGTGGGACACCCGGAATCTCAAATCGAAAATCCGCAGCCTGCAAGGTCACTCGAACTGGGTGAAAAACATTGAATACTGCAAGAAAGACTGCCTGCTGGTGACGTCCGGCTTCGACGGGTCGATATTCACCTGGGACATCAACAGCTACACCGAGCAGGGCTTCGTCTACCAGAAGGTGTTCCACACGCCCGGCTTGATGCGCTGCCGGTTATCGCCGGACGAGAACCGACTGGTGATATGCACCACCGGGGGCTATCTGATCATCATCCACAATCTCAATTTGGCCTCGCTGGCCAAGGATCTGCGCGGATTCAGGGTAGGACCACGAACCCACCATCCCGATTGCGATCGGCACGATTAAAAACTTTCCTTCTTACAGCCCAATCTCTACCGGTTGATGCAGCTGCGCCATCAGTTTATACCGAATGCGGCCCGGTACGATCAGGCCTTCTCCCGCAAACAAAAGTACAACCGAGTCGAGCTGGTCAGCGATTTTCCGGAAGGAAACGACGCGGAAGTCATCAGTTCCCTGCAGGTAGGTTCCGTTCTGATATTCCTAATCCTCCTTCTCCGGGGTACTTGTTCGTTCGGTACCCTTCCTTCTCTGTGTGCTCTGTTGTGGTGATTCACACAGCAGCGCTCAGGCAGCCGAAGCATGTAAATCCAAAACAATTCACGCTCATGCAGCGCCAGATTTATTGACCGTGGACAATCGGCCCATTGTAAATGCCCAGAAGCAGCGACTGAACTGCTGCTACGAGTGTCCATCGAGAGGCGCTAGAGGGTATTGACTCTTTGCGGTCCAACTCGTTTTTGCTTGTGCGAGCGGCATGTGGTGCTTATAGGCACCGACTTAAGTGCGCCTGCTGGCTGACCCTGACTTTGAATTCGACTGTCGAGACGACGGCGGTGTTTTTCGCGCGAAAGGTGAACCAACGGAGTTCAAATTGTACGCTTCTGTGATTTTGTTGCATAATAATAAAAAAAAAAAAAGACCAAACCGATGTGGTTCCTCAGATTCGGATTCGTTCAACCTATGAGTAGGTGTGTGAAAAGCTCGCTCATGATTGGCAACGGCGTTTATATGGCCAATTAAATTCGCTTCGGATGCCGATAACGAACAGCCACTAAGCTACCCATTTTAATACTAGAGGAGCAGTGTTGATGGTTCGTTGAATCTTTTCGGCTTTAATTGTAATTTGTCATGGATTTACAACTTCTGGTTTGTTAGTGGCTGAAGAGGCTCCGGGCGATCGATCACTCATGAGTCGGTGTACCTTAGTAATTGCGGCTTGGTTGACGTCGTCGTCGTCGTCATACAGCAGCCGGTTAGCTAGCGGTAGTCGTCGAGTTAGCGGAACATTCTGCTTCCTCCTAGAATGTGTCAGCAGAAGGTGAACAGAAGAAAGGGAAGAGGAGCAGGAGGAGGAAGAGTTGTTTAGTTTTTTAGGAGCCATGATGCCGGTGATCAACCATTAAAACGAACTCAGTCAGTCACTAACTTGGTACTTCCTTATTGCAGATTCATCCTCAAGGCTGGTGCGCACTCAGCAGGAACATGAGCTACGATGAAAGTTCTGAGGTGAGTAATCTGCGCGGAACAGTTTGACATATGTACAGTTAGCGTTCTATTTATTTTGAGAGGGTAGGTTTTATAAGCATGGGGTTGATCGTTAAGGCGAACAGTGATACAAAAGAGGATTTTTTAACGCTTGAGTGGGCGAACATTGGATAACTTTGGTTTGTTTATTGCGAAAACTGAAGAAAAGTCTGGAAACGATACTAACCACTTCACGTTGGTTTAGGACTAGGGTATAGCTCCAATTTGGATGTGAAGTTGAAATATCGAATGCGTAGTGACAACCCTTTAGATTATTGAAGAAATCAACTCTTGAAAATAAAAAAGACTGAAGCACAGTTCTTTGCTATAGTTCCCTCTCCATGGCTAGTTTTTGTACCTTGACGTTGGTGGCACCAGGGCTTAGATCGTGGTAGGCGGCGATGAAAAGTTGACGTGTTTTATTTTTGCAGCTGTACTTTTTTCGAGTGAATTTGTATGATTTTATGAAGTTTCAAACGCGGTTGATGATTTCAAAAGTATATTTTAGTGTTCGTGATTCAGGAAAAAAAAATCTTTAGAAATGTGTCCTAGTCGAGGGAAACCCATTCCGAAAAATGAAGTGTCGAGGAGGGAATCCTCTGGAGGTACCCGTGAATGTGTAAAAAGTAAGAGGTTGTATCCAAGACTCGACCGTAGATTTGACGTAGGATTACGTGCTCGGTATCAATATTTGGCGACTATGTTAGGGAAACCACTTTTGCAGGCAATCGGTGATAATTTTGATAACCATTGCAACAGTTGGACATTTGTGCAATTTTCAATAGTGGCCTATTGAAAATTGATAAAGTATTCAATTTAGCAGCTTTGTAGAAAAACTACCAATCTATTGGCTTGTTTAGAATTAAAATCCATCCACTATTGATAGTGTTATAAGTGATCAAAACCTGACCACTTCTGGTAACGGTGTATTAGTACCGTCCCCATGTCGCGTTCATCTAGATAAAATTGATAAATAGCAGATTTTTATCGATGGGCCCAATCTTAGATCCATAGGCCAACATTAGAGCCATTTCGCCTACAAAAAATTCTATGATCCATATTAAATTTCCTATGTAAGCGCCGATCGAAACAAACTTTTTAACGTCACTACAAGGGTGATTGAGTAAACGAAAGAAACGAATCGTGCGAAGTGGAATAAAAGCGAGGGAAAAACTAATTAATAATTTTGTCAAGCTTCTGCATTCATGTTCCATCAGATGTCACTGCTGTTGTTGGCGGTGGCATCTATCGGAATCTGTTTTCCGATAATTGTTCACAGAGGACGGTGCAGTGTCAGTGTCAGGTACTCTATTTTGTAATCTGTGAAAGGGAAATCACAAATTGGGTGTCATAAAAAAACATGGCATGTTGAGAGATTGAGCTCGTGAGAGCTAATTTTCTCTCACAAATTTGAATGTTTTGGCTCTCTGGGGACTGGCAGTAAAGCAGGTAAAACTGTATGGGGAAAAATCCTTCTTATTTCCGGGAAATAAATAAATGTCCCTGACTAATTTATTTAGGTTGCCGTTAACTTTTTTTTTGTCCTGAATATGCACCGAAAGCGAATTTTATTCCCACTTCTCTCAAATTCTATATGGGGATTTTTATCACTTCCTACCAGCGGAACAGCGCCGTCTCTGTGGAAAATGACCGAACGATATGATTAATCTCACCAATACATTCGGGCCTACAATTCCACACCTTCTATAGACCAGGTTGATAGCTAGCTGCTTGCAGGAACTGATGACCATGACAAATGTCCAAATAATACTCTTTAAAAAATTTATGGTGGTCCTGAAAAGGACCGTTCTATCGTGATGGTTGAGTAATGCTGAGCTGAGCACAACGAGCTACTGATTCCGATCTTAGCCTAGCGGTGGGACTTCTTCCTCCTCCTCTATGGTTGCTCATGTGAGCTCTGCAGCTCGCTGCTTGCAGGTAGCCTTTCGTTGTGTACTGGAGAACAATGCTCAACGCCACACGCCGAAAGTACTGCTTCTGCTGCTACTACTGCTGCTGATACCGATGACCGGACACCACCAATCGAATTCGATTTTTGAATCTGTGTTAGGGAGAGCGCTTTTTGCAGGCAATCGGTGATAAATTTGATCATCATTGCAGCAGTTGGACTTTTGTGTAATTTTCAATAGTAACCTATAGAACAATAATAAAGTGTTCATTTTAACAGATTGATAGATAAATTTCCAATCGTTTGGCTTGTTTAGAATTAAAAACCATCTGCTATTGACAGAGTTATATGTGGTCAAAACCTGACCTCTTTTCGTAAGGCTTGTACTCGAAAAAAAATGCACCATTTTTATCCGTGTGTAACTTTTTTGATGAAAATCTGGGTATAACTAGTTTGGTTTTATTGTTTACATGTGCAAAATTTCATAACAATCAGTTCAGTGGTTATTGAGATGTCATCGAAACACGAAGAAAATCGCCGGAGAATTTTGCGCACCATCATGGAAAATCCGACTGCGACCATGATATGGATCGGAAGACAACTGGGAATCACCCATACAACTGTGTCTGGGGTGGTAAAATCGTTTAAGGAGTCCCAGACGACCGAGCGGCGGGCTGGAAGTGGAAGAAAATCGAAGACAGCTGACCCTGTGAAGGCCCGGAAGGTGTTGGATTATTTCAAGCGTAATCCGAACCTTTCGATTCGCGACGCGGCTCTGAAGTCAAAGTGTTCCGCCTGGTTCGTTCAGCAAACCATGAAACGAGCTGGGCTTCGTGCATTCAAGGTCCGGAAGGCACCGAACCGGCGTGATCAACAAACACGGCGGCCAAATCCCGCACAAGGAAACTGTATCGAGAGTGGTTAACGAAACCGATGTGTGTGTTATTATGGATGACGAAACCTACATCAAGGCAGACGCAAAGCAGGTTTTATGTTCCGGAAGACATAAGGAAGAAGAAAGTGGACAAATTCGCCAAAAAATACTTGCTCTGGCAGGCCATATGCCAATGCGGTAAACTGAGTAAACATAATGGTAATGGGTACCATCAACAGCGAAATTTACCGCACCGAGTGCCTCCAGAAGCGTCTGTTGCCCTTCCTGCGGTCCCACGGAGGCGAGACATTATTTTGGCCGGACCTGGCATCATGCCATTACGTGCGATCGACGTTGGATTGCTAAAGAGACAATAACGTTGTTTTTGTACCAAAAACCGCCAACCCCCCAAATTCACCAGAGGTTCGTCCGGTGGAAAGATTTCGGGCCATAATGAAGGCCAAAGTTCAAAAATCGTCCAAGGTGTTTAAGAACGAGTTGGAGCTGAAGAAAGAATGGATGAAAGTGACCAAAAAGGTCGGCTCCACCATTGCACAAAATGTAATGAGGGGTCTTAAGGGAAAGGTGCGGGCTTTCAGCGATGGAAAGGAAATTGAATAAAGTAATTATGCCGAAACATAATCCATATGTATCAGGGGAATTTACGTATTGTCGGCAACCTAAGCTGCGACCTTCTTTCTATAGCCTTTTCTCTATGGAACGCACACATATGCAGTATTGGTTTGTTTACAATCTTTTGCTGCCAGCTGCTCTAACAATTTCAGTCGAAAGAATTGTCAAAAACTGTTTTGAAACGCTTTTACAAAGCTCCAAACTTCTCTAGTGAGAGCGAGTATTGTCGGCAACCAGTTTTTCTTCGGCAACCGTTCCATTTGAACTGCATGTAAATCTGCTGTTCTATTATCGGCAGCTCGAAATCAGCTACAATTTGTAGTGCGTGTGTTTCATTTCAAGAAAACCCTGCTAGATTGCTTTTTCTCAGTGGTAAAAATATAGTCAAATTGAAGCTGAAAGCATAAATAATCGTTTGCATGCATTCAGCGAAGTGTTTTCGTAAGAAAATCCAGTGAAAATAGTGTTTCAATTTGGGTTGCCGGAAATAGTCTGTCATGCCGAAGCCGTCATTTCCCCTAGTTCATTCCCTGAAAGTTTCAAGAAAATCCGACTTAAAATAAATTTTTGGCGAACACTTTTGTCTGGTGCATTTTTTTCGAGTACAGGCCTTAATGCGATCGATTTTGGTTTTTTGAAATTGCACCCCCAATATGTTGCCAAAAGACGTAACCCTAGGTCAAAACCTGGGTGAAGTGCATTAAGACAATTTACAAGAAGAGTGAAGATGTCGCATACTCGCAAAGAATGGGAGAAGGAAGTTTCGTGACGGCTTCCGAAGCCAAGTAGAACCTCCACGAGGTGGGACAATCATTCGTCCCACCATTAGCTCAATAATTCGTTCAGTCGCAGCGTTGAACCTGACTATTGGCCACGAAAAGACTTGCCAAGGCACATAAAAAATCGACTACATACATCCGAACATTTGTTTATCTCAAATCGACGGAAGACATTCCACGCAACTACCATAAACCGGACTAGTTCATGTTGAACTTCGTCCAGCTCCGCCTACAATTTGGACTTCTACATCAACACATGGCAAGCAGCCTTCAGGTTCAATTGGCTAAACTTGGTGAGTTCGTTCCATTTTGTAAATTTTTATCTTTTCAAACCAGTAACGGTGGGTGATCACCTTTTTGTGGTGCGTTACTGGTATAAGATCCAGCACCGAACCCTAGTCGTGACAACTTCAATCTAGGGAATCAGGAAACAGTTATCAAAGGATCACATTTTAGTCCTTGTTACTTTTTATGACTTGATAATAGTGACAAGATCTCGGGTAGTTCTCTTTTCAGAAAGCGAGTAATGGCGCTATAGCCATAAGTCATAAAAGAAAATGGAGCATCACTTAACCTTTCTAGCTTTGATGCTTCCAACGACCAACCAATCATATAATTACCAAAATCGGAACGTACGGTACGAGATGTCCACGTTTTATGTTTTCTGTTTTCTGAATCATCTTGCCCCTTAAATGCTGCACAGTAGGCCTGGCCGTTTTGATATGTGTGACGCATCTTCGGTGTGAAACATATATCAAATAAACAAGAAAAATTTAGGTATATATATCATTTTCCAGGATGCTTTCAAGAACTGGCTGTGTTGGTGTTAGATTAGATTAGATTGACGTTGGTGTGAGGGCTTAATCTCATGTCACAATGGAACGTCGAAGACGGTGGGTTTATGGTCGACATCTCTAGCTCAAGTCGAGGCAGTGTGCCGTTATGGGCAGGCGTTGTGAATTAGTGAGCCTTCCGTCTCGAACCATGGCTTGAGAGAAGTTCTAGCCGCTAGTGACAGTATCACTCCTGTACTGCCTATAATCGCATATCAGTCCCATATGGTTCATTGAAACTAGCATGTTTTTTTTTCATATCAGTGAAAAATATGGCAACTCAAAAAGCAGAACTGTAACTTGTCCTCTAGACTATTGAATTTCAGGATGGGTCTGATATGCGATTACTTAGCTTAATGGGACAAACTGACATGATGTTGTTTTCAGATTTTTCATGATCAAAGCCCATAGTTTTATCGCCGCATAATATGAAAGTAGATGCCAATTGATACTGGATAGCGTTGTTATTTCAACATTGACGAAAATTCATATGGGACTGAAATGCGATTATAGGCAGTGTATATATTTTATTCGATAGCCATGTCGCAGCACGCTTATGTAAAGGATCTAACTTTGGGTTTAGGTTTGGTACTAGCGGGATAGGCCGAAAGTCTCTTATTTTATTTTGAAAATACAGTAGTTTGATTTAGTTTTGGAAGGGAAATATACTCTTCGAAACTAATCAAGAGAAGACTTTTTATCTTAACTGAATAATTGAGCAGGAAAGTTAATCTTGCTGAGATTCTATATTCACATATCGGTTCAATTTAAATTTCGTGGTGCATATTTCACTGAGTTTTTTTATTCTATTTTATCAAGTACATTTTCAATTTTTCGCGGCCGTCGGGATTCAATGCGGCCTACGGAGCTTTCGTAATGCGCAATTCGATAGAGTTTTGAAAACACGTTCTGGTCTTATTTAATTTTTGGAATATACGCGGACGGACGCGTAATCTTAGAATTTCTATAGAATATTTAGGGAGGAAATCAAAATTAATCAACTCCAACATAGGCTATCACATTTATTTTGGTGGCACTCTTTAAGTAATTAGCCTTTTATATCTGCTATTTCGCGTGGCGTTCGGAACTCGTCTTTGATTTCTATATGGGGGTACACTTTGTGAAAACTGAAAATGGAACATGTAACAAATTATGAAAGATTTTGAACGTTAATAACTCAGCTGCCCCTGAACCAATTTCAATAATTTTATCACCAATCGATCAGGGCTACGCTTACGCATCGATATCAATGGTTTTGACTGTTTATGTTCAACAAGAAACTATTGAAAAAGTAGTAAATGTCAAGCATTGTCCAAAAGCGTCGAAATAAATAACGAATCCACCAATTACGTACATGCATATGCTGCTTCCCCAGCACAGTCGTCAGAGAGTAGTAAGTAGACGAAACATGTCGATATAGCATTACGACGAGGTTCTGTAGTTCAGTGGTTACCGTTTCTGCTTACCGAGCAGAAGGTAGGGAGTTCATTCCCAACCCCCCCCCCCCCCCTTGCAATTTTTCACTTTGCCTTATTCTGTCCCCACTAGATTTAAATAAAGAACAAATTCTGCTTTAACCGATCGCATCACTTACCACAGTGAATCCTAATCTAAAAATAACCTACCTCACTTACACTACTGTCCTTCCCGAGATAGCCGTGGAGATGTAGAGGTATTCTCGGTCTCTAGTAACAACCGGACGTCGAACTAATTATCCTTCCCTCCCCAAAAGACCGGGAGGACGTGGCCGGCGCTGTGAATTGATCTATAGAATGAATTAATGTGCTTGTACATTGAAGATGGAAAGCTTATCCCATGCACCCATCTATGTAGTTCTCTGTGCAAGTGGATTAGTTGTGATCATTCACGGAGGAGCAACTACGAAGTGCACGGTCAGATAACGTTAACTCGGCGGCAAACACATTTATTGATACGTTTATTGTTGTGGATGATAGAAGAGCATAGCAGAAATAGTGGGAAATAGGAAACTATGGTCATCACAAAAGAGGAAATCGAAAAAGCGAATTGGCTTTCACCCTTCTGCTTCTAAGCCCCTTACAGTCATCGTCATAGCATCGCATCGCTTTTGGTTCTAGGGCACTTGCTGGTTGCAATTTTTAGATCAGGATTCACTGTGATGCGATCAGTTGTAAGCAGCAGAAATTTCCTTCCCAACTCTCTTGTGGAATCTTTTAGTGGCTCTGAAAAGGGCCGGTTTTGATAGTTTTCGACGGAAAAATTAAGAGGTAGCTGAATGTCCTTTGGCATAATTGTGACACGCTTGGTGTGAATGGCGAACTGACCGACCAGATAGGTCGGTTTATTTCACTCATCGAGGGAAAACTTATACCTGCGTCGAGTAGCATATTATTAATACAGGGAGGGTACAATACATACAGTGGGAAGCAAAATACTGAAAAGGGGAGGAGTTTCGCTTCTTATGCTACGGGCACAAAACGAGACACCACCATCGAAACGACTATCAGTTATTCTCTACCGAAGCGAACAGCTAAACTATGGCACCGAAAACCAGTGGAAAGGCCGCCAAGAAGTCCGGCAAGGCGCAGAAAGTCATCGTCAAGGGAGAGAAGAAGAAGAGGAGACAGCGCAGGAAAGAAAGCTATGCCATCTACATCTACAAGGTGTTGAAGCAGGTCCACCCGGACACCGGAGTCTCGTCGAAGGCCATGAGCATCATGAACAGCTTTGTCAATGACATCTTCGACCGTATTGCTGCTGAGTCATCCCGTCTGGCTCAATACAACAAACGCTCGACGATCACCTCCCGCGAAATCCAAACTGCTGTCCGTCTGCTGCTGCCGGGTGAGTTGACCATGCCGTCACCAAGTACACTAGCTCCAAGTAAATTCGTACCATCCAAACAATCAATCGGCCCTTTTCAGGGTCACAAATCGATTTTCAACGTGAAAGAGGTCTTGATGATTTATTGAACTTTTGAATGTTCGAAAGCAGTTCGCGATAAGAAATCAGTTGATTTGCCTTATGAAAATAATGTTGACAAAAAGAATAAGAGGTTGCATCCATTACACGACCGTACGGTTTTGACGTAGGACGTCTGTGATTTCTATATGGGGGTACACATTGTGAAAACTGAATATGGAACATGAATTAATTGTGACACGCTTGGCATGGATGGCGAATAGACCGACCAGATAGGCCTCGCTGAATTCCTGTAGGGCCATTAACGGCCGAGCTCTGGAAGCGCAGATCGGTCTTGAAGTCCTGGGCGATTTCACGGACCAGACGCTTGAAAGGCAACTTGCAGTCAGCAGCTCGGTCGATTTCTGGCAACGACGGATCTCACGCAGAGCGACAGTTCCTGGCCGGTAGCGATGAGACTTCTTCACTCCTCCATCTGTTTGAGCGGAGTCTTTCCTCCGGTGGACTTACGAGCGGTCTGCTTGGTGCGGCCATTATACGATGTGGATACGTTGAACGCAATCTGTTGAATAAAAATTTTAATTACTCAGCACAATCATGGGCATTGGCTCCAAGCAATATTTCATCAGATTCAAGACAAATTTGTACGATAGTAAGTAGAACAGAAAATGAAAATATAAAAATGAGGTAAGGAAAATAATTAAAATATGGTTCAGATTAATACCTGGCTGAATAAAGATACACATTACCATTTATTATATAAGACCACGTAGTCCTACGTCACCATTGCGTACAACCCCATAAGCTCGTCCCTTGTAGTTTTTAGCCACATCTCGAACTGAGGCGTTCGGTTTCCGTTTAAAGGCCCCAACCACGTGTTTGTGATCGCCTGACGACTTTTTTGACGTAGGACTACGTCTTTAATTTCTATACTGGGGTCACATTTAAAAAATCTAAATTCAGACATGTAACGAAAAATCCCAAACACGGACGCAATGATAGAGCGCTAATCGAACACACGGACGGATAAGCGTCGAACACGACGTATGAGTGGAACAGCACACATCGCACCAATACGAAGACGACGACGACGACGAAAACACCCACATCGACCGGAGGAAAGGCTTCCCGCAATAGGCAGTCATCTGGTCGGCATCGACTTGCATCGACTTTTCAGGACCACCAATTCAAAAACGGAAAGAGTTAAGAACTAAATGATCGACATATTTCTTCCGTCCACTAGCGGTCCGGTCCTACGTCAAGCTTTCGTTCGTGCTCCTAGGCACAGGCCCCTATACTTTTTTGATAGATCGAAATTCTATTCGCCAGACTATGAATATAGCTACTATACTACGCGCACGTATGCTTTGGCTCGTTAATACGTTAATACGTTAATACGTTTATTCCATTTTATCAAGTGCATTTAAGCTTTTCCGGCTGTCGAATTTAACGTGCTCTACGAGGCTTACGGGATTCACCATTCAATACTGATTCAATCGGATTACAGTACTTGTTCGCTAACTGGGCGTTTTTTAACTGGGCTGCTTGTTAACTGGGCGTTTGTTAACTGGGCTGTGGCTGTGGCCCAGTTAAAAAGCAGTCTACTTTTTTTTTAAAGCGAAAGGGTCGTTCAATTTTTTTAAAAGATGTGTTTTTGGGTATTGCAAGTAGCTTAAGATCTATAATTTAGAGTAATGGCCACAGATGTTCATAATTAGCCATAATACAGTCATGGTTCCTATATCTGGATTCTGGAGACAACGGAACGGTCCTCCGGAAGATCCGCAACATCCGTAAAAGTAGTCAATCCACGAAACTGATCCTAAACATTGTAACGCACGCCTCGCTACCTGCGAGATTTCGACCACTGAATACGCTTCCTGTCTCAAAAACGAGTAGCTTAGCGCCACCTCCGAAGAGGAGCACTCGTCACGGTTTGATTTGCCCAACAAGAAATCCAACCTCAGGGCGGGTTTATGTGTAGAAGAAACAGAAATTTAGTTTGAGGGCGATTCAGCAGACTGAAATGCTGAAATCCCATGAGGGATTGAGTCCTCACATCCTTTTCAAATTGGCTGCTCATTTTTCAAGTAGTTCTTGGAACTAAAAGTGGTAAATCCACGAAGCTGATCCTAGAGGTCCACAGTTAGGAACTGTGATATAAGAATGAATTTAGGGCTGACATAAACATGGACCCGGATAGATAGATGAAGATAATTGAACTGCTCTGAGGTTTGTTGATCAATCCTGAAGCTCCCACAATTTTAATGATCTTTTCGATACTTCCTTGAAGCTCATGGTACTTCGTTTTTGTTTTCTAAATTTTCAAGAAGTTGTCGAATTTTCTCTTATTTCTTTTACTGTTCCTCATTTTTCAAGTAGTTCTCGGAACTTATCTAGCGTTGAAACAATTTTCCTGAAATTCTCTGAATATTCTATATCTTTTCGGAACTTCTCGAAAGTTCATGCAATTAATGAATACAACTACTATAAAGATCTCTGATCTTCCTCGGTATTGCTTGAAACATCCCTGAAAACAATAATAATAATTTCTCTGCTCTTTTCTGAAGATGTCGGAACTACTAACTTTGCTCAAGTTTTCGGATATTCCCTGAGTAAGAAGAACTCTGTTATGTTAATTGAAAACTGTCCTGAGGTTCTAGAAATCATCCTGAAATTCTTGCAATGAGCAGTTCCACGCCAAATAACGGATCGGAAAAACTCGGCCTTCTCCGATTTGCATATAACTTTGCATGATTGTGTGTTATGGGCAATCACATTTTTACAAGAATTCGGCCATTTCGGATGTTGTAATTTTTTTTTTTTTCAAAATGGCGTCTTTGTAATTTTCCAATAAATTGTGACACGAAAACGTCACTTGTGATCAAAATGACGCCTTGGTCGAAGTTGTTTAGAAAAGTAAAGTCATTCTGGGAAAAATATACAGGGTAATTTTGAGTAAAAATTTAAAAAAAGTATTAAGAACCGAAATATCTCAAAAAGCATGTGTAAAATTTTTACAATTTATGTTTTAAATAAAGCTAATTAAAAACGCAATCTTTTAGAGTATTTAAAATCGTGGACACATGAAAATTGGCAAATATCGTAGAAAAAGGACTATTGGTCAAATATTTGAATTTTTTGCAATTACGTCTTTTTATTTTCAAGTGTCCATGGTTTTAAACACTCCTAAAGTTTTAATTTTTCATGAGCTTTATTTAAAAAATAAATTCTGAATATTGAATACTTCAGTTTTTAACACTTTTTTGAATTTTTACTCAAAATTAAATAAAAAACAAATTGCCGTGTATATTTTTCCCATAATGACTTTACTTTTCTCAACAACTTTGTGTAAGACGTCATTTCGATCAGAAGTGACGTTTTGGTGCTGCAATTTATCGAGCTCCAAATTTTTATTATTTTTTATCTTATTTGGCCTGGAACTGGTCCTAAAAGCAATCTCGCGTAACTTTTGAAAAGGGCCTATCCTCGTTGATCGATTCTCTTCATCGACTTTCTCTTTGGTTTAGCACGGCAACATAAACGAATTTCTCGCTAAGCTCGCAGCACAGTTCGACAGAAGATGATGTTAGCTTGCGCCTGAAACAACACACTCAATGGTTATTCGCGAAAGAGAAAATCGATGAAGAGAATCGATCAACAATGATAGGCCCTTTTCTCGCGAGAAAGGTCCTAAAAGTAATTAAACTTCTCTGAAAATCTCTGAACTGCTGTAAAATTCCCAAAATACGTCTGAAGTTTTCAAAAAAATTCAGGAGTTTATGATGCTGTCCTGAATTTATCGAAATTAACGTTCACAGATCTTTAAGCTTACCCGAAATTCTGGACGTCCCTGAAGCTATTGCGACAGCTTTAAGCTCTCTTAGCTCCCCTGATAGTCTCTAGACCTATCTTCCCGGTGGTTCTTGAAACTCCTTTGAGTTTTCACAATTTAACTCAAGTTTTCTGAAGTTTTCTTGAAGCTCTCTGGATATCGCTGAAATTCTTCGAGAACTCCTTAAAACTTTCCCTGAAGTGACCCCAAAATTTTACAAAAGTTTCCTTACTATCCCGCAGTCTGTTCATGAAACTTCTTCAAAATCCTCACTATTTCCTTTCATTCCTCAGAACTTCTTCCAAGTAACTACAATTTTTGTTGATCATCCTGAAGTCCTCTTAACTTTCGTGGAATTCTCGCTACTCTTCTGAGGATGTTCCTGTAATTCTCTTTTACGCGTTTTTTTTTTCATTTCTGCTTCACACTGATCACTACGAACTCAAACCACCTCCGTCACCGACCGGAGAAAAGACAACCAAATTGAATCGCAAGTAGAAGTAATGAGTAAGTCTGCTCATCACCTGAAAGTGAACTCCTGATGATGTTCCTGGAAATGCCCTGAAATTAATAAAACTGTCATAAAGAACTCTAAACTTCGCGACGTTTTCTGCAGCACCTCTACTGCCGTTACACGCATAAGAGTCCCACGGTGCATAAGGATTGCATAGAACATGGGACAGTTATGCGTAGAACGGCAGTCTAGGGCTGTCATCATTTTTCTGATTCATTTTTCGATATTTTTCTGAATTTAAAGGAACTGCCGAAAAGTACTCAAACTTCACCTGAGGTCTTCGGAACTCGGAACATCCCTGAAGCTCCCATGATTTGCTCCTGATATCAATCTGCCCTGCATTCTCAGAACTACCGAAGTTTTCTCAACTGACGCTCCTGCAGTTCCTGCAATTTTCCTGAAATTAATGGGACTAGCGCTGAGGTTCTCGAAACTTTCCCGAAGTCTATGGAACTGCCCTGAAGCTACCGGAACCCACCCTAAAGATCTTAAAACTTTTATGTTTTTTTGTTCATTAACTTATTTGATAAGCTCAATCGAATTAACTTTACAGAGCCGTGGATTCTTGTTCACTATGCAAAACATCTTAAAACTATAGTCAAAAGGTACAACACTTTATCTTCCGCTATCCGCTCCTCCATCAGAACGGAATCCGCTTCCAGTGGTTTCATTGTATGGCAGTATTGCCAACGGGGGGCAGAGTACTTCCATTGCAGCAATGAACACAAAACGTGGTCAGCAGTCACACACTCATCACTAAACGGTTGCTTTCCAAAGTCGACGACGCATCGACCGAAAGAATAAATGATGAAGAACAATGAGGAGGACAACACAATGGTTGCTGCCGAGTAAACAAACGATCGCGTGACACTCATCGAGAGTGGTCTGCTTCTGTCGACAGCCGAGCTGAACACTGAACTTCCATGTTGTTCGGAACGTTCTTGATGTTATCGAAACTCCCTTTAAATTCTTTTAATTTCCATGCAATTTTCACCTTCAGGAAGTTCTCACAATTGTTCTCATGTTAATTGAACTAACATAAAGTGATCAAAGATTTCCAAAAGTTTTTGAAACTTCAGTAGGAGGGGCATGTAAACAGGTAGGGCATAATAAGCATCCCGTAGTTTGGCCTTAAATTTCTAATTTAAGATAGTTCCTGCAGTTTCCCTGAAGCTTCCTGAAGTGTCCCCTAAATTTCACAGAAGTTTCCTTACCATCCCGTAGTCCGTTCATGAAACTACCTCAAAATCCTCGGTATTTCCTTTCATTCATCAGAACTTCTTCCAACTAACTACAATTGTTGATCGTCCTGAAGTCCTCTTAACTGCCCTAAAATTACTCTGAAATTAATAAATTTCCCAAAGACCTCTAAACTTCGCGAAATTTTCTATAGCACCTCTAAACTTCCATCATGTAACTTCTTGAATGTTCTCGCTATTTTCCTGAATTTAATGGATCTGTCCTAAAGGATTCAAACTTCACTTTGGAACTCGGAACATCCCTGAAGCTTCCATGATTTGCTCCTGATCCTGCCATGCATTCTCAGAACTGCTCGAAGTTACCTAGCTTCGCTTAAGATCTTTAAATTATACTGAAGTTTTCGCAATTGACGCTCGTGCAGTTTGTACAATTTTCCTGCAATTAATGGAACTGCGCTGAAGTTCTCGAAACCTTTCTGAAGTATATGGAACTGCCCTGAAGCTACCGGAACCTACCCTAAAGATCTTAAAACTTCCATGTTGTTCTGAACGTTCTTGATGTATTCGTAACTTGCTTTAAATTCTCGGAATTTCTTTGAAATTCTCCTTAACGAAGTTCTCACAATTTTTCTCATGTTAACAGAGTTGGGTATTTGGGGCCCCAGAAGGGGGTCCCCGGCTAGAAAGTGGGCCTCAGAAGGAGGCTTCCCTAATACAGAGTTTTGTTTTCAGAGTTCGGAGTTCAGGTTCAAACAACAGTACACATATAATAGCTGAGTAGTGTCACAGTTGCTGGCGTAGCTTAGGTAGAAGTAATTTGTCGTAGTCGGTAGTCAGTGTCGATAGCGGGTTGTTGGTGGTCGCGGCAGTCCTTGGGCTGAAATACTTTCATAACGATTGGCGTCTTTAATAAAGCAGATGACTGCTGCTTCGGTTGATGGGTCATTCGATAGGGCGTTCCTTATGCTTTTCGGTATACCGTATATTGCTGAACACTGGGCAATCTCCCAAAATGTGTTCCACTGTCATGATAAGGTTGCAAGTGTCACAAGTTTTCCGGAAGTTGGAGGAGCAGACCATGTTGTGAGTTGCACGTGTGTGTGCCCGGAACGGAGACGAGACAAGATAATCTGGTCTTGTCGACTTGGGGTGTCCTGCCATTTGGAAGTCTCTCCTTTTACCTTCCGAGTAAAATATTGCCTTGTGGAAGCCCACTCAAGGTTCCAGGCGTTGCGGATAATGACCCTGACCCATCGCTTAATATTGAAACTTCATTTAGGGGTAGGAGGGGCATAATAAGCATCCTGTAGTTTTTTCTTAAATTCATTTCTTTTCAAAACAAATTAATTAATAGTAGGTTCTATACCGAATTGAATTTGTTTTGAACAATAAGAAATTAAAGGCTTAAGTATCTAATGGTCATTATGCCCCACCTGTTCACTATGCTCCTATGTTCCTACCCTTAATTTCCCTAAATTTTTCTGACTGGGACTCTGGGGTTCATGGGACTCTTAACGTCTTTCAAGTTTTCTGAACTTTGTTCTGGACTGAAGTCAATCGAACGGACCTGAAGTTCTCAAATTTTTCCTGATGTTGTTGAAACTTCCCTCAAGCTTTCACAATTTTTCGGATGTTCATGGAATTGCCATGAAATTCTCAGAACTTTCCCGCAGCTTTCTGAATTTTGCTAAAGATCTTTGAATTTACCTTATGTTTTCTGAAGTTTCTTGAAGGTCTCGTAAAGTTCTTCGAATTTTCTTCAAGTTAACGGAACTGTTGTGAAGTTCTCTGATTTTCATCTAAGTTTACGAAAATTTCCTGATGTTCATAGAACTGAATTGAGGTTCTGATTGATTGAAAAAAACATTGGTTTTCGTATCTGGTTACTCATGAAGATCTTAAACTTGGAATTCGAAACTTAAGTCATTGATTTTTTTTTCATTTAGAAAACAACTCGTAAGAAGTTTCTTGTAACAGTTCTGGAAAAACCTGGAAAAGTCAGGGAACATTATTCAGCCAAATTAGTAGTCACCCTGTTCTTCTTATTGGGTCTTTACGCCGGCCCTGAACTTAGTGTTCTTTAAACACTTCCACAGTTGTTAATTGAGTATTATTGTGTGGCAAGGCATACAGCCCAGAGAAGTCGACAAATTTTTCAACCCGAGAAATTCCTGGACTGGTCCTGGCAAACGAACCCGGTCTTGCTCTGTAGCGCGCCTTCTACCGACTGAACTAAGAAAGGCCCCCTATTAGGTATCTGCACGGGGTAAATTAATTCCTTGAACAGCCTACTCGATTGTACGACATTACCCCGAATTTCGTTTCCTAAAATTGATAAGATATCAAGATTGTGCTACATTACCAGTTTGGCGCAGTTGTTATCGGAGATCTCACTATAGATCGAACGCACAGAGGAGAGCAGGGGGTTGTGATCCGCCTTACATACTTAACCCTCCCCATTGTTTATGTTATACCAATCTTAAGTATAAGTCATCAACATATTTCCTAACGAATTCAACGCCATTCTTGTTCTTCCAGTGGAGCTGCGTGCACGACATCCAGGAGATCTCATTAGACGAGGACATGGACAGCGACAGCGAAGACGACGTCTCGGGTGGCGCTTGTGGCGAGCAAAGCCAAAACCAGGACACATCCACAGCCGGTGAAGGTGGTGGCGGCGAAGAGGAAGAAGGCGGCGGCGGTGGCGTTGCGCCTGCTGCAGTGGCAGCTGCAGCCCTTGTCAACGCAGCCGTTGGAGAACCCGCGGAACCGAACCGTATCGGACCCAATAACAACAACAACAACAATAACAATAACAATCAGGCAAACAATGAATTCCATGCGCCGAATTCGGACATTTGGGCCGCCGAAGTGTCCCTGCGGAATCGAAATCTCCGAGTGGAAAACACCCGTTCGTTGAACATGGCCAACGTGTACGGCATCACCAGTGGATTGATTCCACTTTCCCCGGCAGAACATCAGCAAAAGTTCCAGCAGACCATCACGGTCAATATCAATCGGATGTTGTACTACATCGAGGAACCGAACAAAGGTAAGGGTTTCATCAAGGAACCGAGCTTTTCCGCTGATGGTCGGGTGATCTGCTCGCCCCATGGGTACGGCATTCGGCTGTTGGCATTCAACGAGCACTGCGACGAATTGCCATTCATAACGGATCGGGAAGATGCCGGGCCGAAACCGTTCCACGAGATCAAAACCAAACACTGCCACTCGGATGTGGTGGTTAGCAGTAAGTTCAGTCCCAAGTTTCCGCTGCTGGTGTCCGGTTGCTTGAGGGGTAAGATCGTGTGGCACCAACCGGTACTGTAAGGTGGATGAATGTTGTTTGTGCTGTGTGAGCGGATGAATGAATGTTGACGAGCGATTTGGTACCATCCCTGGATGTACTTATTCGACGAGGAATGCTTCCCCGGGTTGTCGACTTAAAGGTTCGAGTTTTTCCCCATTGGGATAGACACACGTAGACACTCAGAAGGATTTGTTTTGTCGGTTGGATTCTCATGGAAAGAAACTCCTCGTCCTCGATTGAGAGGCATAAACCACGTAAAGGCATTTAGGCAGGGCGCGCATAAGGCGCACCATAACTTAAACCATCACTTTCACTTTGATTGAGAAGCGGAGTGACTATTTGATAGATTGATAGGTTGGTGATTAAACACTATTTGAAGCAAGGACAAATACAAAATACCATGATGTGAACCTGCGGAAGTTCAATTGCGAAAGAAAGCTCCATGATATATAAATCAGACAAAGGAACTTAACATGCGGTCTTTGCGGGGTGGTACGTTTTTGCGATGTGAATTGCTTTTGTGCACAGAGTGACTTGAAAAAGAAGGAGGAATTCAAGCTGAACATTGCATTAGGTTCTAAGTAACATTGATCGATTCTCTTCATTGACTTCTTCTTTCGTTAATAACTTGAGCAAAGAACCGTTTCTTGTTGCGTTTGTCGTATTAGATGCTAGATAAAAGCTTCTTTTATCGATCTGTGTGCCGTAAATACCTGGAAATGTCTTTACATGATTGTGGGGATACAAAGATAGAGTCGACGAAGATAATCTGTGAATGTTACTTAGGACCTAATGCAATGTGCAGCTTGAATTGTTTCAAAATGACTAGAGAAAAATATGCGTGGAAGCGTCGGGAATGCGCTCCCGGGTATAATGATTTGGGGAGTACGTTCCAGTTGAAGATTGTTGAAAAGTGTAGTTGTGGTGATGCAAATTATGGTTTTGATGACGCATGGCTTCAAATATTTTGTATATCCAAATAAAACATATGACATACTAAATACGCACAGGGCATCGTCTGCTGACCATTGCCGTGGGTATATCATGGGTACCTCGTGAACCGGTCTCCCACGCTTGATCATGGTTCAACTCTTGAAGAGGCCTGGAGCGGCAGAAAACCTGATTTTTTTCCATGTCAGAGTCTTTGGAACGAAGGCAATGGTGCAAGTACCAAAACAGAAACGACGAAAGTGGGATCTGAAATCGAAATCGTGCGTGTTAACTGGATTTGAGGAGGAAACAAAAGGATATCGTCTATATAATCCTGTTTCAAAGAGCTTCCGGAAAAGCAGAAATGTATGTTTCATCGACGAGTGTGCTGATGCATGCGTTCTTCCGGCATTTCGAGAATGTTCCAGCTCCAGTGGATCCCACCATTCCAGGAAACGGTGCTGCTGCGAACGAAGATGACCTACCTGATTCTGAAAAAGACGAAGACATGAATGATGTTTCCACAAATACGATAGTTGACGTGACTGTGCTCTCTCCGCAACAATCTTCAAATCTGCCTCGGTCACAGGTGTTGAGGCGCAGCGGAAGGGAGCACGTACTTCCAGGCAAGTACAATGATTTCAATGTTCAGTGCAAAGGACTTCCCACAAAACATTTTCCCCCAGCCAAGCCCAGACGGTTCAAGCGATTTTGAAGTGTTCAGTGATGCTGAAGGTGGTTCCGAGCAGTGTTTGACAACGGAATCGAGCAACAACATGGCGGCTAGAGGCACGATCGATGATGTACCAAAATCTTACAAGGAGACAATGAACTCATCCTACGCAGAGAACTGGAAGAAGGCGATGGCAGAGGATAGAGTCGATTCACGCGAACGAGACGTGGACGTTGACTGATATCCCTCCAGGACGGAATGTTGTGGGCTGCAAGTCGCACAAGGTTTCAGTCAACAGTACGGATCTGATTACGATGAGACAAACAATTTTCCGAACGTTGATGACATGACTATCAAGCAATACGATGTCAAAACCGCGTTACTGAATGGCGATCTCGAGAAGAAGATATATATGCGACAGCCATGCCGACACGTTGTGAAAGAAAGCGAGGGCAAACTATGCAAGCCTAAACGGAGCCTGTACGGTTTGAAGCAAGCGGCTAGAGCATGGAATCAGAGGCTACACGAAGTGTTGAAGAGCCAGCAGTTCCAGCGATGTAAGTCTGACCCGTGGTTGTACCGGAAGCAGCATAAAGGACGGTGGTGTTACGTGCTTGTGTACGTTGACGATCTGGTAGTGGCGAGTGAAAACCCAAGGATGCTCGAGTCGCTCGTTAAGACATTGAAGAGGTCGTTCGAGATAATCGGTTATATCCTTTATTACCTGTACATGGAAGTGGCCAAGGACGATAACGGAGACTATTTCTTGAGCCAGAGAAAGTACATTCGGAAGGTAATCGCAACGAGTGGTTTGACAGATGTCAAAGGCAGCGTTGCCAGATTGTTTTAAAACTTATCGGTATCAAAGGTATTTAAAATTCGGTATTTATCGGTACCTATTGACTATTTTTTAAATTTTCTATTTTTGCCGTTTTTGAAAGCGAACATTTTAACGATGGTTACGACTGGGATTTGAGGGGAATTGCTTTGTTTGACGGCTTTCTCAGTCTTAAAAAAACTCTTTATTTCAATTTTTAAAATTTTTGTTGTCCTTAAGTGGTGCTCAAAATGGTCACCAAGCACTGTTTTTTTTTCGATTAAATATCATTAAATGAAACCAAAATATGGAAAATCAGCCATGACTTAACTACTGGCAATAACGACAAAAAATATTTTCCCTTGAAAAAAGCCACAATCTATGGCGGAAATGTCGTGCAGATTACATTGTAGTCGTTGCATTGTTTTAAGACTGAGAAAGCTGTTAATCAAAGCAACATTTTAGCTTCTGAACGAAAAATTCCAGAAGAAAGCACCGGGGAATGTTTGAATTAGTTTCTGAATGGAGCTGGAAAAATATCCAGAGAAATACGAAAGAAGCTCTACTGGATGAAGTTCGAGAAAAGCTGGGAAAACCTCCGGGAAACTTCAAGACACGAATTGAGAAACTTGTGGCGAAAATTTAAATAAACTATCGGAAAAAATTCAAAGGAAGCCAGAAGAAGCTCGGAAAAACCTTCCAATAGAAGTCGAATAAAAAAAACTTTAACTTTGAGTTTGACCATAAACTTCCAGAAGAAGAGGAAAGAAATTTCTTGGAGGATTAATTGAACTTCCTTGAGAAGGCGAAATAAACTTCCTGGAGGCGCTGGCAGAAACTTCCTAAGGTAGATTGAAACAAATATCTGAAGAAAGTCGGAAGCCAGAGCGTTTACGGAACAGTCGAGAGAAACAAGGACATTATTCCGGAAGAAAGAGATTCCTGGGGGATACAGAAAATGTTTCAATGATGATCCAATGATCCAGAAAATTTTCCTGATATTCAAAAAACATCCCTGAAGACTCAGAAATTTCCCTGAGGTTTTCAGAACATTCCTGAAATACACTTAGGAATATTCCATAATTCCCCAAAATTCCTTAAAAGTTCTTGTAATTTTCCGGAAACTATGGGCTGTTTTGGAGTTATCTGGTCATCTTCGAAGCGAACTTCCCTGATTGTAATAAAACTACTGGAATATCTCTAATTATCTTAGAAGGTCTCTGGATTTTTTTGAAGATTACGAAATCACTTAAGTTGCTCTCACAATTTTCTTGAATTTATTATAACATAAGTATTGAAGTTCTCTGATCTTCCCGATTTTTTTTTTTAATTTTTAAAAGTTATCGACACTGCCATTAAAAACATAGAACTTCCCATAAAATGTTATCACAATGATCTAATGTTCATGTAACTTCCCTTACGTTTCCTAAATTTGCATGGACATTGCTGAAGTTTTCGGAAATTGTCTGAGTTTCTCGGAACTCCAGAAATTCCATTGAAATAATTGATCTGTCCTGATGCTCTCTGAGCTTCACTAAAGTTCCTAAAAACCAATAAGTTACCCTGAAGTTCTTTGGACTTGTGAAGTTTTCAAAATATTTATGATGTTTCCTTAAGTTCACTGGACTTTTCTGAAATTTCCGGGTTTTTGAATTTTAAGAGAAATTAATTAAACTGTCTTTAATTAATCGAAAATTACACAAAAGTCTGGACTTTTCTGAAGTTTCAGAACTTTTTAAATGTGCCTGAAGCGAGTGTGGATCCGCAATAAAAATCTGATAGCATCCTTGAAGCTCCGGGAAAGTAAAAAAAAAAGCTGGCGGGAGAAGATGAAAGAATCATTTGAGCGAGGGCTGAAAAAGCTTCCAAGGTAAGGTGGAAGAAAATTCCAGGGAAAGTTGGATGAAACTTCAGGAAGTTTTAAAATGAATAAAAACTTCCGGAAGTTAATTAATGTTTAAAATATATATCTCGATTCCCTAGGAATTACGAGAAAGACCCATCGACTATTTCTCGATTGATGGGTTGCCAAAAACGGTGAGGAATGCAAACATTAGTCGAAAGAGTATCAATCAAAAAGATACAAGTCTCTCACAAAATTTTTCTCTGAAAATCGATCGCGGGCAAATACTTTTGATCATTTAAAAAAAAACGGTATAAATCGGTATAAAATCTTAAAAATCGGTATTCTGAGGAACCTTATCTGTATATCGGTATCTTGTTTGAAAATCGGTATAAATACCGATAAATCGGTATATCTGGCAACGCTGGTCAAAGTTTCCAAAACACCACTGACCCTGGTGGTCTTAGCATTGGGCGATCTTAAGGCAAGAATCGATCCTAGTGAATCGATTTTTTTTTTCAAATAATCGATTCACCGATTTAATCAATCATTTTGAATCGATTCATTTTTTCAAAATGGCACAAAAATGTTTTAAATATAACGGATCATAGTTGGTGCAAATTAAGCCAAGTTCAGTCTAGAGTTGATATTACGTTACATAAGCTATCTTGTTATGACATTTCACCTATAATAGTCATTTAGTGTGATGATTGATATCATTTAGAAATAAATTGTGTGGTATGTACGCAGTGAATGTTGTGAGTGTAACATACATCACTGCTGTTCATTAAAATAGGTGTAGGTAAAATAAATGCGAAATTTTAGGTTATGTTCATTTAACTTCATTTTATTCGACTTTAAAGTTAGGCATTTGATAGTGTAATAAAATTAAGTAATTGCACGAGAAAACTCAAGGTTAAAACATTAAATGGCTCACTAGAATCATATATAAAATATGCCTGGTCAGTGAAATAGGTGTGTTGCATAAAACTATAGTATAGGAAGCTTGAAAATAATCGTATAAGTTTTATTAGACTAATGACGATTAGTTATCGCTGTGCCATCCATTGTTAAGTAGAACCTTGCTAAATCTTCTTGGCATTTACTCAACCAAGCACTGAAAAATTTCATTTGGTATAGCATACAACTCTTTTTGAACTATGGTTTATAGATGGTCCTTATTTGAAAATGCTTGACCAGATAACTTTCTATTAAGTTCGTTTCATAAATTTTCGATGGGGTTGATGTCAGGAGATTGGCTAGGCCATGAAATAACCGACAGTTTGTTTGCACGAAACCATTCCTTTACATACTTAGAAGTGTGTTTCGGGTCGTTTTCTTGCTGAAAATGCCATATAAGAGGCATGTTCTCTTCTGCATAAACTCCTCCATGATTACTTTGTATTCAAATCTGATAATGATGGAGTTAATACGGAAAATGGGACCTACTCCATACCAAGAAAAACAGCCCCAAACCATCATGCTACCATCTTCAAGCTTTACGGTCTTTACCGTGTCAAACTCTTTAACGGATGGTCTACGTGAGAATATAGTAAATGCAAGGGGTACACACTTAATCTAGCTCGGTAAAATCTCCAACAGCCGATTACCTCGGCATTTACTTTTGCTGATATCTCTGCAAAATATCTTTTTGGTAGCTGATATCTCAGCAAAAAAATATTTGTTGGCTGAGTCTCGGCAATTGTCTTACTGAATCTCAGCAAAATAAATTGCAGAACTGCTCGGCTGTTGGAATCTCGGCGAAAAAATTTAAGTGTGTTGGGTCATATTTTTTGTCAGTGTGCCGCAAGTGTGCCGATCTTGTTTGTGAAATAACCATCCCGGCAACCCGGTATTTCTGACACCTTGAATGTTTCGGTTTGAAATCGCAAGGATAAATCGGATTGAGGATGACGCGGGAAGTGGCGGGTGTGCGAAATTTTGGTGTTTTATGTTCTTTTCGTAAAGTGTAAAGCAACGGTTTATCAGCTGCCGGAAATAGTTGGAACCTAATGAGGAACATTGTTGGAGACCGACTTTAAAGGATGATGAATAGACTTCTGTAATTTGTTTTGTGTGAGCTGTAGCATTATTTGAATTAAGGGTATTAATGGGGTCTAATTAACTGCCTCTTTCTCTTGAGCTCACTCTAGAACCTACATTTCGTATTTAGATCTATAAGTGAACTGCTGGTCTGAGTTTCTCAGTCAGTCAAACAGCACGTAATGTTGTGAACAACTTCAATGGCAGTTGTCCAGCAGTGCTCCCATTTTATTCACAACAATCCAATGCCTAAGAGATTGTGCCGAAGGCATACCGAAGATGTGCTGATGGATGTGCCCAAGCTATGACGAATCACAATGTGCTGAGTGACTTACCCCTTGAGTAAATGACTATTTTGATTTTATTTCACATGTGGAAGTTTTTGCTCAGGATTCTTGATTAAGTAAGTGATATTCGGTTTTTGGCATTAAATAAACGATTTAAAAAACGTAAGATTAACATATGAAACAAAACGATTAGATGGTCGGAGTGTAAAAGCAGGTAAGTACGGAAAGTACTTAATTCAGATATCCCAAAACTCATTCGAGAGGGATCCCAAGAAAGCTAATTGACCCATGCGTTTTGCATTGAGCCGATATCGATTCTGTGTGGTTTCACCAGTTTTGAAGAATAGCCTCTCTGACGGAACACTTGTTACCAGTCTTGAAAATAATCTCGAGCAATTGAGCGAGCGACTGATGCAAGAAATTTTGTAATTCTGCCGGGGCGATCCAATTCTGACATAGCAGAGGACTGATGAACCTGAAATATGTCATTAGAAGTGAATGTTTGTGCATATGTAGATTAATAACTGTCTTTACCATTTCGTCATGAATATCTCACAGGCCACCGGTTGGTTTTGGTGGGGGTACAGATGTGTGCAATCATCGTATACTCTTTCGGTACTATAGATCTGCTCAGACACAATTTTAACTGCCCGAGCGTGAGCTGAAGACTCCAGGTACAGGACAATATTAAATTGCGAATGCAAATGCGCTGACTTTTTTTGTTGGATCGAAACAAAAATCGAATGAAAAGGATCGATCCAGTCGATTTCTGTCGTGTTTGAGATCGATTCAAAAAATCGATTATTCGAACTAAAAGAATCGATCTTCTGTGTTTCGATCCAAGATCGCCCATTGCTAGGTGCGGTACCTCAAGAGGACTATCAACTACAGGCCAAGGTGGCTACATATAGGTGTTCTAATGTGTCAAATTCGTGATTCAGCCATGTTGGATTTTTGTATGGGACAGCGACCGAGTTTGTTTACAATTTGCTCTAAAACCGCATTTTTCCCCCCCGCGACCTCCTCACCTATATAGTGACAAAGCTGTATCACCATTTATATACCCACCATGCTACAGGCTACGATTGAGCAAGCAAGCTGAGACCAAGGTGACTACATATAGGTGTTCTAATGTGTCAATTCATGATTCAGCCATGTTGGATTTTTGTATGGGACAGCGACCGAGTTTGTTTACAATTTGCTCTGAAACCGCACTTTCACATCAAATTCAATCGTGTCAACCTTGTTGCTTGTTGAAGTACACGCAGCACGTGACTAAATCATCATTTAGTCACTTCACGGTGAAAACTTGTCACTTGTCGTCACGGTGAAGTGATTCCCATTTGATTTGTACGGCAATCACGGCGCTTATTCTGAGTATCACTTTCTTATCACCGTGTAGTGACACCCGTAATAAGGCCCTTCATCTCAATTGCACTGAGTGTGAGGAACATCGTAGGCTTTCCCAGTTGTCGCATCATGGTGAACAAATTTCTCTTCCTTTGTTGCCAATACTGTACTGAATTCGGTATTGATTTGAGGAAGGATAGATTTCGCTCAATGCACTGCTCCATGAATAAGGCGGTCCTTAAAGTCCACGTGTAATGTTTGCGGTCGCCGTGCACTTAAAAGTACATTGCAAGCCTTCGGAAACTCTAAGCCGAAGAACTTTCATTGTCATATACAACAAATGTGGTTTGGTCAGAGTTGCGACCTATCACAGTCACGATCATCAAACAGCTGATGGTAGTAACGCTTTGTACATTCCTATCAATGTGCTCGTCGAAGCTCTCTCCATGACCATCCATCAAGTTGACGAAAGAAGTAAAAAGCAACTGGTGAATGTTGTCTTCTGTTGTGATCCATCACCGATCTGGTCATTTCTGACAATCACGACACTCAGCTGTGTTCGTTTTGAAGCAGTTGCTGCTTTGCTTGCTTATGTGAGTGTGTTGGTGAGTGAGCCCAACAGCTTCCGTTTAATGTTGCCTGCTTTGTTTGTAACTCACACACTCGCGCCTGCCGAGACGAACGTGGAATGCGTAGGCATTGTTTTCATTTTCTTCTGTCGTTTAGCTTTTTCTCATGATCGTACTGCAGAAGTCTTCACTATTTTGGTAGTGCTTTTCATTATCAGCAGTGAGTGTAACGTTTTGCTTGTGAGCAGCGACCATTACTGGTGATTGTTGTTTGCCATGGCTCTAACTCTCACTGCGTGACAAAACGATTTGTCAGCGATAGTCGGTTGATGCGAAGACGAGTGTCACGTGAGTATCATGATATTTTGCATCACTGGGTTTGGTCACACGCCTGTCTTGACGACGAGTTTCACTGGATGCCATCATGAAATATGTCACCCGAACCCCTGGCTTGAATTCCTGTAGATGGCCGAAACAAATGGCAGGAAAAGCTATCTTTTCGTCGTGCTCGTCATATATTAAAGACAGAGGAACCCTGTTTTGCGCGGGAGCGATCTCCAAGCATTTGTTCTCATTCCAAAGGAGCGTTTCCTGTTGCCCAAGCAGCAATTCTGTCCCATTATCCACGGCAATGGTTTCCAGCTCAATTTGAGGATCCACTACAGGGGTTTCAAGACCATCTATGGCGATCTGATCAATTGTGATCTTGTAGCGGTGGTACAGTGGTGTCGTAATCTAATAAGAAAGCCACGCTTTAACCGTAGTTTCCTTTATAAAGCCGAACAAGTACGACGACTTATGGATTACGTGCTTTTTGATGAACACGTTGAAGGCATGATCATCATCGAGCTGACGGGGAAGAGAGCGTCGTCTCTTTTACTCTTACATTCGAGCAAAAAGAAAATTATCAAATGACTATCATATGACATATGTGATTTCGTTCTAATTCCTCAATTTGGTGTAAATTAAACCATTTCTGATCAAAAAAGGTTATTACTATGACATCGTTGCTTGCACAAGCACAACATCAGCAGCTCTTATTATGAAAAAAAACTAAAATACTTACATCCGTGATGGTCTTCGGCGACAGTGTCGTATGACATTTTAGTTTGGTACTGTAATTTGAAAGCTTGTTTTGCAAGTGTCGGAAGCAAAGGCAGTCGATTATCACTGAAAATGTGTCGACTACGGTGACCGCTTACAAGACTGGTCTCGACATGACTTTTATTCGCCTTCACACGGCACCGTCGAAAATTGTTCTATTCATGCAAAGATTGACTGTATATTATGGGAACTTTCGACGGAGTGAAGAGATAGTACCATAGAGGTAACTCTAAGACTAGAAGGTCCCGAAATAACGTGCTCAACTTTTTGGCTCAGCTCTGGTACTCTCTTCGGTCCCAAGCTAATCGATTCACCCCTCGAAACATAAGAAAAACCAATAACCCCTCATTTTATCTGTCAAACTTTCATAGCGAATCAAAACAAACATTGCGTAGTACTAGAATTTCGACTAGAATGGGATACGTTAATCGTTTGCTTGGGACCAATAGGCTAGTCAAGTAGTGAGCCAATTTAAAATCGTTAGTTTCGTATTGATTGTTGATAGTACGAAGACCGCCATCTTTCACGCACAGTCTGACGTTTGTTTACTCAAAAAGCGGATAAGTGAGCAAGAAAACGGTTGACAAGTTGCAGAGGTGTATTTTACTTTATGCTTCTTTGCCTTCAGAATCAGATTGTAAAATTCGATTCTCAAGGGAAACGTCCCTGAAGAAAAAAATCCGTAGAAACTGTATCGAATTCCGTAGATTTTGCCTACGGATCCATATTTCCGCAAAAAATTGTAAAATTCGTAGATCTACGGAGATTTCCAGCTCCGTGAACATCAGGACAGATCAATTAAGTTCAAGGAAATGCTGATATTTTAAAGGATTTCCAAGAAACTCAGGCAATGTTCCACAAATTTAGGAAACGTAAGGGAAGTTACATGAACATTAGAACATTGTGAGAAAATTTTATGGGAAATTCCGTGCAGTGGCAGTGCCAAGAATTAAAATTTTAAAAATCGGGAAGATCAGAGATCTTCAATGCTAATGATACAATAAATTCAAGAAAATTGTGAAGCACTTAAGAAATTTCGTAATCTTCAATGAATGTCCAGATACCATCAAGGATGATTATAGATATTCAGGGAAGTTCCGAGTACTTAGAGGATCATCAGAGAACTCTTAAACAGCCCCCTTAACTTCAAGAAAATTACAAGAACTTTTAAGGAATTCCGTTGAATTATGGAATATTCCTAAGTGCATTTCAGGAATGTTCCGAAAACTTCAGGGGCATTGCGGGGTCTTCAGGGAAGTTTTATGAAAGTTAAAAGTTTTGCTTTCAAAAACAGCTTAAATATAAAATAAATTATAATAGTAAATACCGATAAACACCGATTTTTTTAAAACCTTTGACACCGATAAACTTTAAAACAATCTGGCAACGCTGCTTGGCGAGCTGCCACTATGGGAAAAAGGCAATCGAGTGGTACGATGTGAACAACCCTCCCAACAGCCCAGAACTCCGCCCTATCCAACGGTATTGGGCCTTGATCAAACGGAATCTCAAAAAAACTAATAAATCCATGGAAAACGAGCAGCAGTTCAAATCTAATTGGCGTTCGGCGGCGAATAAGGTGCAAAATGTAATGAAAGTGGTTTAGCTGAAGGCACGGCAGTTCGGGTTTGGCAAACCAAAAGAATCAACGAACATTTTTTTTCCTTTAAATATATGAATTGAACTACCAAAAGAAAAATAAGAAGATTTTTGTGATATGAATTTTTACTGAAAAAAATGTTTCTTTTTTGTCGACAATTTTTTGCACGTTCCAGTCTTTACTAAAAACAGTCACGCGACACAGAAACAATCTAAAAACATTCTAACTTGCTAGACAACATAATGCTAATGTTTTATTCAAGCGGCGCCGGTGGTGTAATGGTAAGCGTCATTGTCTCACCCCAAAAAGCCTGGATTCGATCCCAGTCAGCGCCGCCAGGATTTTCTGAGGTATAAAATCTCTGATCACGGCTTTCTGTGAAGGGAAGTAAAGCCGTTGGTCCCCGGTCCATGAGTTGATGGGTTGATAGGTAGGGTCCAGGTGTGGGAGCTGCCTGCTTGGCGTCGGTAGCATTGGTACTCAGAACGGGAAACAAGATCGACAGAAAGCAAATCAAGGAAAAACATGTTTTGTTCTCTCTGTTGCTGCCATCGGTGAGGCCTGTGATAAAGATAGGACAACCGGCAGTGTTGCCAAATCCAATTTTCGTTGTCTGCAACAGCGAAGTTTCATGGAATTCTGAGAGGGTAAAAATTAAATCGATTCGTCAGTTGGCGTGGATTTGCTCTATATGGAAGTTCTTTTTGTTCTACAGCATCAGCAAACTCAACAACGCACATCTCATTAACAGAATATAATAATAATTTGCCTTTCTAATATTTCGTTACAGAATAGATACAGAATACACATATGTAAAGGTTCACAACTAAACAGTTAAAATTTAGGTAGGCCTGAACAACAGAGAGTTCGGAACAATAGGGATAAAGATAGGGCAAAAGAAATACACATTCAAGTATAACGGATGATAAACCTAGAACAATTTACATACACGATCTCAACTTATTGGTCTACATTGGCGCTAGAACTAACGATCTCGATTTTCGCCACTTCGGTTGTGATAGCTTCAATTGGATTGTTACTGTTACTTTCAAGTAGTAGTTGTAGGTAGGTAGTACTCGGTATTGACCAGATTTTGCCAGCCCCCTTATTGAAAATCATTTCTGGGGTTTTACAAAACCCATGCACTTTTTCAGTGAATGAGAAAGATTTGGAATTACGGTTATGTGAAATTATTGAAAGCTAAAAGTCTGATGCGTGTAGGGGCTGACAAAATCGAGTAATTACTGTAATTCAATAAATTGATTTAAAATATTTACACTCACTCTACACCTTCCGTTTTTTTTAAAAGGAAATTATAGTAAAATAAACAATCGTCTAGTAATTTCAAACACAAAATTTTTAAATGGAAGTTTTTAACTTTAGTTTAACTTCGAAACACCTAAAACTTATTCTCTTTCCTTGTTTAGTGACTTGCCTACTAATTTGACTAATCAACAAGTGCGCTACTACTTACATTCTCATCATAACTATTGTTAGTCTTCCCTCTATTATTGTTTGAATGAATCACACTACATTTAATAGAACTATTTTTTTCTTTCTAAAGTTGAATTAGGGGGAGAAAAATGCGATTGTTAGCCAAACAGATAGCTTTATTACGCTTGTAAGAATTATAATAGCAATTCACCTACTTTCGTTCTTGTTGAACAGAGCAGAGCCCGCGGAGGTTTCGCTTCGAAACACATATTTGTTCCGGCTTCGTAGGGTTAATGTCCCTAATGTCGGCCTAAGTGTCCCATACATAAATTTCGAAGGAAAGCATTTTGTTTCCTCTATTTGACCGATCGATCGACAATAGCTGGAGCTCTTTTTTACTGTTCGCAGAGTGCGAAGAGAGAAAGACAGTGAGGTTAGGTTTTTGTAAACTTGTTTTTTTTTCTTCCCGTCGGTGCTGGTGTGAAGTGAGAGTACTACAGGGAAAGATTTTGGCGCCGTTTTAGATTGCCACCGCTACATCAAGATATTTAAATAAAGCTATTAAAACTTCCAATTATCGATATAAATATACAATTAAAAAGGCAGCGCACTGAATACTTTAGGGAAAACAAAAATGATACAATTTAAAATAAAGGCATGTGCCTCTTAAAATACGCTGCACAGAATCGCTAAGGAATAACCCATCGGCATCTGTGCAATTTCCGATATTATTGAACATTATAACTACTCTCTCTCTCTCTTTCTCTATCTCTGTCTCTCGGTAACCTGTTCCTCCGGAACACCTTTCCGTAGGCTGTTCCGACTACCTTTTTACCCCAACTCACTTTGATTTGGCACCGTGTTCTCTCAGTTATGCAGTTGACTTTGTTTTCCACATTTAATAACTTACCTCCTTCGTTCGAACTTGCGCACCGCTAGTTCCTTCCTAATCATCCCAATCGTCGTTGGCCGAGTTGGAATCACTGTCGTCTTCGTCGCTCGATCGAATCACGCGGCCTCGTTCGGCCAGAGCCCGCCGGAGGGCATCGGCCAGGGCGTCGGTTCCAACGTCCCCGCTGCCGGCGCTGCCACTGCTGCGGTCGGCATTCTGCTCGCGATCCGCAACCCGTCGCAGTTCGATACCGTCCCGAATCTGCGACAGGAGGTCATTTCTCGGGTCGCCACCGCTACCGCTGCCGGTGCTCAGTGCGCCTTGGTCCACTTTCTGTCGAATTTAAAAACATAATGTACATATGGGCATGAATAACCGAATCCCTAAATAGGTGAGTGACGCTTACCTTTAGGGCTGCTCCCTTGCGAATGCTGTCCATCAGGGCAGACCGATTATCGTCTATGACAGGTACAGGAGCGGCGGGCGCTTGCGGTTTAAGCGATCCCGGTGCCATCGGAGGCGGAGGCGGTGGAACGGCACCAGTGGAGGCAGGTGGAGGCGGAGGTGGTGGTGGCTAATGAGAGAGTGAAACATTCAACATTAGGAGCGACATGGAAGTGAAATCTGAGAGACAAAAACTTACTGGTCCCGGAATCGGTGCTGCTGGGGCAGCTGGTTGCGACTGGTGAATCGGAGGTGGTCGCGAAGGCGCTGGATTTACCTTTGGTGGGGTCGTCACAGGCAATGGCGGCAGGGTCCTGTTGGGAGGCGGTGGCGGTGGGTTCCGTTGTTTACCATTCTCATGCACCTAAAAAAAAGACAACACAAATTGAATTAAAAATTCCGGAATTTCCAACCCACCCGATCTCACACGTACCGGCTGCTGCTCGTGATTGCTCCGGATGGGCACGGGTGGCGGCGCCGGAGGTTTCTGCTTACGACTGCCACTCTGCTCCGACTTCATCGTATCCAACACCCGATGGTTCTGAATGAAGTCGTAGATGAATTCGCGCGTTTCGCGATCCTTCAACTGAAAGCGCGGAGCGATGGAGAGAGAGATAGGAAAAACAAAATCAATCATGCATATTATCGAATCAAAATAACCAACTTTCCAATGAGAGTGGATCGATGTAAACAAAGGCAAGTGCTAGTAGTAGATACTCACAAGTCTATCATCCACGCCCGCCTTCACGAGGAACGGTTTCAGCGTTTCCTCCTCGCCGCTCAGGTCGAAGCCACTGGTCGGACTCCAACCGACGTGTGTCAGGTGCTTGAAATTCGACGGCATGCCAATGTCCTCCTTGCGTAGGCGGGACTTACCCTTGGTTTTGGTCGGTCGTTGGTGGGGCTGTTGCTGCTGCTGCTGTTGGTGATGAGGCTGCGGCTGGAAGGCAGTGTTCGGAATCACCGGAGCTGAAACTGTGTGCACATGGTGCGCGCACATACGAAGCAGATCAGGTTGGAAAAAGTTAGCTCGTTAATTATAGGTGATGTGCTCGCGGACGATGGTAACGGAACGATACTTACACGATGGCTTATTGCGGAGTGTGACAGTGTTTTCGAACGTATCTTTTTGGTTGGAAACCGGTGGTGGCCGCGCCGGAGGTGGATCCTTACGGGTGCTGCTCCGTTTGAGGCGTTCTGGAATAGAGATTGAAAAAGCAAGTGTTGATGTAAATGTAACATTCCGAGGATGGAAGACTTAATTTTAGAGCATTAAGCATAACGCAGTGGTTTGTAGTGATACGTGCCGCTACCATCTTCATTGGCCGTGCGGCTATAAAGGCTTGAAAGAGCAACACCAAAGAATGTTTATGGGCTGGCCCAAAGGACCTTCCAAGAACGCCCAAAAGCAAGTTCGTATGACCTCGTAGCCCGCATAAATTAACGATAACCCAAATGATAGAACTGTTCTACAAATGGTCCTTAAGCAAAATAGCCATACACAAGTTCAAGAAGCTCGATCCAGTTCTATGAGGCCCGAGTAAAATTTGGAGAATCACTAATTCAACCGTTGCGAGCTAACTCGCCAGTGCCGTATGAAGCTAGAAATCCTGAAATCAGCTGGCCGAACTTTGGAGAACACAAGCTGCCTTCGGGACAGGTACTTTTATATTCTGGTATGCGAGGTGAAAACGCTCCGCGACATCGTGGAGTTGGCTTTCTGCTTAGCGCCCAAGCACAGGCTGCGTTCATCAAGTGGGAACCTATCAATGAGAAAATAATCGTTGCCAGTTTCAGTCCGAAACCTTACCATAATCCAATGTTATGCGCCAACCGATGCTGCCGAATTGCAGGACAAAGAGAACTTTTGGATAAGACTCCAAGAGGTGATATCAAGATTTACACAAGCGACTTCAATGCGAAGATCGGCTCCGACAACTCGGACTATGAGCGCATGATGGGACGCCATGGTCTCGGAGATATGAGCGAGAGCCCCGAGCTGCTTGCAGAGTTTTGTGGCAACAACGAAATGGTGATCGGAGGTTCGCTCTTCCCTCATCGCCCAGTGCATAAAGTCACATGGGTCTCCCGTGATGGATATACAGAGAACCAAATCGACCACATCTGCATCAGCCGAAAATGGAGACGGAGTCTTCTTGATGTTCGGAATAAACGCAGCGCTGACATCACGTCTGACCATCATCTCCTGGTCGGTGAGATCTGCCTACGCATTGCGCGGGTTAAACGGCGGGAGGAGAGACTCCGGCGGCAGTTCAACACACGCCGACTGGAAGACCCAGCAGTGAAGAGATCGTTCGTCGAAGAACTCGAGGCTCGCGCAGCTAATATTCCGGAAGGTGGCAGCGTAGAAGAACACAGGACGAGCATCAAGAATGCCTTTATTGAAACAAGCGAGAACAACCTGGGTGAGCTGCGCACTCTGAGGAAGGAGTGGATCACTGATGAAACCTGGAGGAAGATCGAGGAGCGGAGAGAAGCAAAAGCCGCTCTAGAGTGAGCAAGGATCCGAGGAGCCAAGTACGAGGCCCGTCAGGGAAGTTCCTGTATACGGGACAAGGGAGCGTGGGTGGACTCCCTGGCTAATGAAGGGAAGAAAGCCGCAGCAACTGGCGATATCCGCCACCTCTATGATGTTTCACGACGCCTAAACGGGGCAAGGATGAACCCAAGGATGCCTGTGAAAGACGCGACTGGACAGCTGCTCACCGACCCCACTGACCAGTTGAAACGTTGGTTTGAGCACTTTGAACAACTTCTCGAAGTTTCAACGGTCAACCAACCGTCAACATCTCGGCATGATCCGCCAAGGGTGAGGCGCGTTACTCGCGTCAACACTGAAGCTCCATGATTGCAGGAGATAGAAGTAGCCATCCGAAGTATGAAGTCCAACAAAGCCCCGGGGGTCGATCGCATATCAGCAGAGATGCTCAAAGCTGACCCCATGCTATCCTCACAAATGTTGCATCAACTATTCGTCAATATCTGGGACACCGTGACTTTTCCGGTCGACTGGATGCAGGTCGTCTTGATAAAAGTCCCCAATAAGGGGGATCCAGCTGTATGCGACAACTGGTGAGGCATCATGTTACTGTGTATTGTTCCCAAAGTTCTGTGCAAAGTTATCCTCAATGCTGTTATACGCCAGTGAAACATGGTGTGTATCAGCGGAGAACACTCAGAAGCTGCAGGTGTTTATCAACCGATGCCTGCGGTACATAAATCGCCTGGTGGCCCCACAATTGGATCTCAAATTCCGAGCTTCATCGTTTGTGCCATCAGAAGCCGATAGGGACAGAAATTCGTGAACGGAAGTGGAGGTGGGTCGGCCACACACTACGACGGAGCGGAAACGAAATCTGCAAGCAAGCACTGGACTGGAATCCAGCAGAACATCGCAGCAGAGGCAGACCCAGAGGCTCGTGGCGGCGTAGCCTAAACAGTGAAATTTAGAACGTTGACCGAAATTTGACTTGGGCACAGGTCACGGCCAAAGCTAGTAATCACCCAGGATGGAAATCTTTCACAAACGCCCTTTGCAACCCTGGAAGTGCGCAGGATCCTTAAGTAAGAAAGTAAGTGTAGCTGGATTTCAATGACTTAAAAAAAAACGTGGGATTGCGTTGAGGAAAAATCCTAACGTAAATTTGATTTTTTACTTTAGATCTTCGAAAAATTCCAAGCCTTCTTAGTCTGGGATCTAATGAATATTCTAAATAAGTGTTGAGGGGCCTCCCTTAGTCTTCCCCGAGTGAAGATCTTCCTTTGGCGTTGGGCGAGACCATGGTGGTCCTCTTTTTCCTATTTAAAATTTCTAACGTTTTAGTTTAGCGGTGGCTGGGTTCGATTCCCGGTCCTGTCTAGGAATTTTTCGGGTTGGAAAATTTCTCATCTTCCCTGGACATAGAGTATGATCAAGGGGAAATCAACTCTGCACACTGTGCCGAAACATAATGATGATAAGTATGAGATAGAATATATTATAAAATGGCATCACTGTTTTGAGTTGACATTTTGACAAGTGTTGCTAACGTAGTACACGTTTGTTTTCTTTAAAGTAAAGGGGAAGTTTTTTTTTCAGATTAATTTGTTTTATTTTCCAGCGAGAGTATCCTCAGTCATAATAAAAGGTTGCAAAATCGGAAGGAATCATGTCAGAATATGCCTGCTTACGTATTAATCTTAGATGGCAATAGGATATAAACTGAAAGCAAATTGTATAAACAAGAATAATTGCAGAATCCAGTTCCAAATTACAGCATTGATGTACGGTGTCAACAACAACCCGGTACAGAACGATCCCGCCATTCTACAGATGCCATTGAAATCGCAGCAGTTTCTCCCGCTGAACCACTCTATTCTATGGACTGAACGATCTCGGAGATTGGATTGACTGTGGAGCCTGGTGGCATCAGTAGATCTTGTATTAGCAACATTAAGAAGGATGCTGCTAACAGAATTGTAAAGGTAACTACACCGGAGGTAACGGAGCCTTCGATAGAGCGATCGGAACCGCCAGCAGGGGATACGTATGCAATTCCGGCAAAGCCAAGTAAGGATGAAAGTTATGAAGGAACAACAAGCAAATACAAAGAGAAGGTAGTAATCAGACGTTGGCAACCGGTATCTAGATCCTGGATCAGCATTTGCATGTTGCTGGTAATTATTTGATGGATGATGAGGATAAACGGGTTAAAAGTAAAAAGTTGGGAGCCATGAGAAAGAAGAAGAGCAGCACTATTTATTTTTGTGTTGTTAATAAACAATCTCAGTGATTTCCTGGGTCTCCTGTTTATTTATTATGGTGTTCAAAAGTTCAAAACCATGGACGCAGTCGATTGACTCTCCCACCAAAACATGTTTAGCAAACTTAGAATTCAGTACCCAAAAGTTAAGGCTAATTTTAGGTCGAATCCTTCTTGATTTCAGGGTTGTAGCATTATTCGAGTACCATGATGATAATGTAGAGGGACATTTTCCACTTGCCGGGTGGGTCATAAGTACAGGTTTCGACGAACGTCTACAAGAATGAGACACGGTAAAGACAGCTTCTGTCATCACTCACTCTTCTCCTTCTCGTGGAGGAGTTGAACTTAGTGATGTCCGATTACTACTCGATTAATCGAGACAATCGATTATCTGTTCAAATAATCGATTAATTTTTAATCGATTATTCAATGCCTCGATTATCTACTAATCGAATAATTGGCTTCGATTATTGAACGATTATTTGAATTTCATTGTAAGTATTTATTTTAGTGTATATCGAACTTACCACTATCGATTAAACTACATGATAACCCGCAACAACTCTAAATTGAGTCGAACATGCTCATTTCAGCGTTAAGTATGGCTACTCAAAAGTGAGTAGGCGCAATTTTACTCACTTTTGAGTAAACGACGTTCTCGCGCAGAGTGAGTCAAAACCACTCTGTGATATTTTTCAGGCGGGAAACTTGTTTTTTTTTTAATTTGATTTGATAAAAAAAAATGGAAATTTCTTGCTCCAGATTCATTTAACTGGAGCTGAAGACGACTGAAATCCGTCTCCGCATGCAATTCCTACTTACCGTAATACATTTTGGCCGGTGTTATACAATAATTACGCCGTTTCTTAGAGCGTTAGCTCCGACACGGTTGGTCCCGTATTTGGCTGACTGAGTGGCTTTTACTCAGTTTAACATTTCTCATTCACTCAGATTTTGACAACCTAATGCATCAGCCGAAATTGAGTACGATCGACTCACCCGGCGAGTAAGCTGAAGTAAGCGTGTAGACTTATCTGACATTTGTAAAATGCACAAGTATTAGTGCAGAACTTGGGGTAAGCTATTAGTATTAGTGCAAGAAAACCTTTGAATTTACCCAAAGTTCTGCACTAATACTTGTGCAATTCACAAACGTCAGAGAAGTCGAGGGGGACGACACATCTAAATCTCAATTCTAGGTGCTCAACAAATCTCACACTAGCTAATCAATCTTCGAAAAATATTCTTTCATTTCTCGCATCAACTTGCATCGTGCATCATCTTTTTGCAAGAAAGCTTCAGAATCGTCATAAATCTTCTTACTATCTACTCAGCGTGCGCGCAGCTAACCACAGCAAAAAAAAACAATTTTTCCTTCATCGTAGATAGGGTCGCCCCCATCGAGAGAAATCTATTCTCTAAAACATGGTGGGTATATACATGGTAATACCAACAATCAATACGAAACTAACGATTTTAAATTGGCTCACTACTTGACTAGCCTATTGGTCCCAAGCAAATCGATCAACGTACCCCATTCTAGTCGAAATTCTAGTACTACGCAATGCTTGTTTTGATTCGCTATGAAAGTTTGACAGATTAAATGAGGGGCTCGTGGATTTCCTATGTTTCGACGGGTGCATTGATTAGCTTGGGACCGAAGATAGTACTAGAGCTGAGCCAAAAAGTTAAGCACGTTTCTTTGGGACCTGCTGGTCTTAGAGTTACCTCTATGGTAATACCATAGAGGTAACTTTAGAACCAGAAGGTCCCGAAGAAAAGTGCTAAAATTTTTGGCTCAGCTCTAGTACTATCTTCGGTCCCAAGCTTATCAATGCACCCCTCGAAACAAAGGAAAATCCACGAAACCCTCATTTTATCTGTCAAACTTTCATATCGAATAAAAAAAAAACATAGTGTAGTACTAGAATTTCGACTAGAATGGGGTACGTTAAGCGATTTGCTTGGGATCAATAGGCTAGTCAAGTGGTGAGCCAATTTAAAATCGTTAGTTGCCACCGGTTGGTAATACAGCTTTGTCACTATATGGGCGGGCTTTGATCACGGGCGGGAAAAGTGCGGTTTTAGAGTAAATTGTTAACAAACTCGGTCGCTGAATCATGAATTTGACACATTAGAACACCTCTATGTAGTCACTTTGCTCTAAACAGAGTCGATGTTGTAATAAAAGCCCCGCCAAGAGAAAATGTTGCAAACAATCAGCTTTGTATGTGATTTACTTTTCGTCAGAGAAAACAACAACCAGATTTTTTGCGTTAGCATCGGATGACTTTCATTCAGAAGTTAAAAATAACATGTTGATAATGGAGCTTCTGGGAGACAAAAACAATTATAGAACCTGAAAATTTTTCAAACAAGTGCTTGGTATAACTTGGTATAAATACCACTGTTCCATCCAAGTAATCACGATGTTCCATTCAAGTAATCGCAGCAACCTACAGCTGCTACCGAGAAGGAAAAATTAGTCATTCGAAGTGTAGATGTCAACCTGAATAAACATATAGTTAGAAGCACTCAAACTTTCTTTATTCTTTGAGAACAACACTTTAGTTGACGACGAGGATTTTTTCTGGAAGCTCACAAGTTCAAGAAATTCCAGAATCAAACCGAGCATGGCGGCGACAAACGAAGAACTCCAAGCAGCGATTTTGCAGCTTCTCCAGCGGTTGGCCGTTCCACAAGCAACGAACCCAGAGCAAGTTTTGGAATCCCTGTCGACGAACATCAGCGAGTTCTGCTTCGATCCGGAGAACGGCACCACATTCGAAAAATGGTTTGCCCGTTACTCGGAAGTCTGGACGACGCAGCAAAAACGTCTGCAATGCTTCCTCCAGTGTGAGCACCATATTCAGCATCATCGACCTTTCCGATGCATACCTGCAAGTGGAAGTAGATGAAGAATCGAAAAAGCTCCTCACCATAAACACGCATCGAGGCCTCTTCCAATTCAACCGGCTCGCTCCAGGGGTGAAGTCAGCGCCTGGAACATTCCAAAGACTGGTTGACAGCATGATAGCCGACAGCCGTTTCTCGACGACGCTATCATCTTCGGTAGAACCTGGGAGGAACACAAGGCGTCACTAGACAAGCTACTACAACGTTTAGGGGAAAATGGGTTCCATGTCAAGCTGGAAAAGTGCCATTTCTTCCAAACTGAAACAGATATTTGGGGCATATCGTCGATCGAAACGGCATCCGTCCGGATCCAGAGAAGCTTCAAGCCATCGCCTATATTCCGGCACCCATCAATGTTTCCGAAGTGCGATCGTTCCTGGGAGCCGTTAATTTCTACGGCAGATTCGTGCGCAACATCCATGAACTTCGTCATCCTCTCGACCAATTAATCAAGAAGGATTCGAAGTGGCAGTGGAATTCCGATTGCCAACGGTCTTTTGAGCAATTCAAGCAAGTCCTGCAGTCCGATATGTTGCTGACGCATTACGACCCGACCCAGCACGAGCATCGGTGCAGTCATCTTCCATGAATTTTCGAATGGACATCTGAAGGCAATTCAGCACGCATCAAGATCCCTCACTCCAGCGGAGAAAGGTTACGGGCAGCCGGAAAAAAGAAGCACTTGCACTAACATATGCGGTAACGAAGTTTCACAAGTACCTCCTTGGGCGCAGATTCACTCTGCTCACAGATCACAAACCGCTGTTATCAATCTTTGGATCGAAGAAGGGCGTTCCTTTGCACACCGCAAATCGACTTCAACGATGGGCATTGATGCTTCTCAACTACGACTTCGACATTCGGCACGTGTCTACCAACGACTTCGGATGCGCCGATATGCTGTCAAGATTCATCGACCGTTCTAAGCAGCAAGAAGAGGTGTACGTTGTGGCAGCGATATCCCTACCAGTTTCGTCCGCAGACATCAAAAGTGCAACACAGGCAGATGAACCACTACAAGCGGTGCTGCAGTTCATTCGTGAGGGTTGGCCAAACGATGCACGATCAGTCGAAGATCCAGAGATTCGAGTCTACTTCAACAGGCGGGAGTCTCTCACCAACGTCGATGGCTGTATACTGTTCCACGACAGGGTGGTCGTTCCGAGCAAGTTCAGAAGGCAAATCCTGAAGCAGTTTCATCGCGGACATCCCGGCATGGTACGAATGAAGTCTATTGCACGCAGTTTCGTTTACTGGCCCGGAATCGACAACGACATCGAGAATTTCGTCCGGCAATGCACTCCCTGCTGCACTGGTGGAAAAGCACCAGTCAAAATTTCGCTTGAATCGTGGCCCATCCCTGATAAGCCGTGGTCACGCATCCATATTGGCTACGCAGGACCTGTGGACGGCGTATTTTTCCTGGTAGTTGTCGACCCGTACACCAAATGGCCCGAAGTATACGCAACTAAAACCACAACGACAAGAAAAACAATCAAGCTACTTACTCAAACGTTCGCAACATTTGGCGTGCCAGAAACCATCGTCTCAAATAATGGTACCCAGTTCACCAGCTACGAGTTCAAGAATTTCTGTGAGAATCAAGGCATTCACCACGTCCGCACAGCACCATTCCATCCTCAATCAAATGGGTTAGCAGAACGGTTCGTGGACACCTTGAAGCGCACTCTTCGGAAGATTCGATCGGGAGGAGACACACTGGAGGAAGCATTGCAGACGTTTTTGCAAGTTTACAGGTCAACACCAACGGCTGACCTAGGTGGAAAGTCTCCTGCAGAAATAATGTTCGGACGACCGGTCCGCACAGTTTCGTCAATGCTACTACCGCAACACAACCGTACATCAGCAGCACAACCGAAAGCAGATGAGCAAAACAAGCGTTTCAACAAGAGCATGAAGCGATTTCGAGGCAGTTCGTTCCGGGTGATGCTGTATATGCTCAAGTCCATCAAGCAAATTCCTGGAAATGGCAGGCTGCCACAGTAATCGAGCGCGTCGGAAAAGTCAACTACAACGTTTTCCTGGAGGATAATCAGCGGCTCATTCGTTCTCATGCCAATCAACTGAAGCAACGTGCGGTCGAATCTGGTCCAGATCCTAGTCCAAGCCAAGGTCCTAATCTGTTATCGGTATTCTTCGACGGTTTTGGCCTAGACGTACCATCCGTTCCAGCAACGATACCGGCTGCAGTGCCCAACGAACTTGGTCCAGTTGATGAAGAGCTTGGAAGTGATGAGGCAGAGTATTTTTCGGATGATAGTGAGGCAGACAATCCACCACAGCTTCCAGTTCCGCCAGCAACAAGGGAACGCCGGCAGACTCGTTTACCAGCTAGATTCGATTCCATCCAAGTAATCACGATGTTCCATTCAAGTAATCGCAGCAACCTACAGCTGCGACCGAGATGGAAAAATTAGTCATTCGAAGTGTAGATGTCAACCTGAACAAACGTATAGTTAGAAGCACTCAAACTTTCTTTATTCTTTGAGAAGAACACTTCAACCACAATGTACTAAATAAAGCAAAGTAATGTTTTTCAACTATATTTACTAAAGTATTGTCAGTAATGAATGCAATACTTGTAGTTTACTGGCTGTGTTGAATGGGTGCGATAGCCTACGCAGGTGTGGAAGCTGCCTTCCTTGCACATTCGATTGCCGTCAATGGATGACAATCGATGTCCGTCGGTGATTGGCATTAGATTGTGGAACAGAGACCGACGTTATATAAAGGAAAGAAAAATAAGCCCTCATCTCAACATGATAATATGCCCACAGACATACAGATATAACACTGGCAATTTGTTCATCGCACACGCATTTAACGGTAAATTTAAATGTTTTTAGTTGGTAGTGGCGCGCACATTCAATAACCCTTGCGATTGACGTTCACATACTACCGCCATCTGTTCAGAGTACTACCTATCACAGTATACTCAACAGATGGCGGTAGTGTTTTAGCGACGATGTTTTATATTGAAAAATATTCATATACTGTTTGTCTGTGCTATTCCTACAATCTGTTGGAGAAGATGTTTGGTTCGAGTAAGTGTTTTTGCAGGCAATGAGATTGCAGTCCAAAGTCAAAATCAATTCGTCAGAAAGATGCAAGTTGTCTTTTATCTCACTATGCTTCTAATATTTTTTTTAATAAGCATTAAAGAGTAAAAGTGTATTTTATTGAATCGTTATATCTTGAAACAATAATTTACACATGATCCAAGGATGAATAATCAACATTTAGTTAAAACACTTTCTTAAATACGTTGATTTTCTTTGTTATCAGGGAGTGTCAATATTAATCGATTATTACGATTAATCGATTATTTCATGTCGATTACTTTCATGTCGATTACTACCAACAAAAAAAGTAATCGAATAGTAAATAATCGATTAGTTGGGACAATCGGACATCACGTTGAACTTAATGGTTTGCAACGGTCAGCGTATACTGGCTAACAGTTCCAGCAGTGACCGACGATCCCGCGCTTACCAATCTTATCACTCGTTTGGCATCGTTAAAGCAAGAGGAATGAATGTTGTACAAAGAAAAACTCACGTTCGTGTTATTTGATGCACGTTTTACTTTTTAATATACTCGTATATACTATGCAATATACACAGATATAGCTCATTTAACCATCCATGAGAACTTGGCAATGTAAACAAACAATCTCAAAAGTCATAACTGCAGGGTTGCCAAACTCAGCTTGATTACCACACTTCGGCACACTCGACCCAATGCTTGCCTCAGCTTTCGGCACAGATAATGTTCTCAGTACAGATTGAGGTGTGCAGAGTTGAATGCCCTTTTGAGTATGATTGTAATTGCCACACAATTATTCTAATGCAAAAATGGTACAGGCATCGAAAGCTCTCAATTAAAAACTCTGGTAGTGCATCTAGAACCAGTGTTAGAAAAATATCAAAAAAATCATATCTTACCAAAGAACAAGATCACGCTTGATTTTCGTAGACAAAAATCAACAAGCAAACAACTGTGGTTGATCAAGCAAGCTGTGACATTGCAGCTCGTAATATCAAGCTAACAAAACTCACCAGCTGCAAATCTCACCAAACTGTGGTGGGATTTAGTTTCATGATTTTTTAATTTACACCCGAACGCAATCGAAACTTCGAAAGTCTCGCAGTCAGGGTTCTGCATTTTCGAAACAAAGAAAAGAAAATGAACTCTCCACAGAATCGCTTCATTTTGAGCAATATTATTTTCGTGTAAGTCATCGTGCTTCTTGTCATCGAGTCACGATGAACATTCCTCTTTTCAAACATGACTGGACTATCGATTATTTCGTTCTTCAAGTGCTTCAGTTAATTTCATTTGAAGCAAAGACTTGTTTCAATTGACGCAATGAATGATTCAATAACTGCTTCCTTCGTTTTTTTTTCACTTTCACTTCAATTCGGGGCTCATTCTACTTGTCACGACCTGACGACGCAGGCATCAAAATATAGTATCCGGATAGTATCCACACAATATCGGTTGCCGATAGGGTTGGCATCCGGATTATATGTAGTAATAATATATTATTTTATATTAAAAGAAAATTAAATTAACGAGGCCATTCTGGAGTCTAAGATGGCAGCCATCGGGGTCAGGCAAAGTCTCAAATACCATACAATACGGATATTTTCGGAACGGAGATGACGCGAAGGTGCCGAAAATCGATATTCAACGTTATTTTGGAATCCAAAATGGTGGCCATCGGGTTTCAGACAAAGTGTCAAATACCCTATAATAGGGTATTTTCAGAACGGGGATGCCGCGTAGATGCTAAAAATCGATATCCGACGCCATTTTGGAATTTAAGATAGTGGCCATTGGTTTTATGAAGTGTCAAATACTCTAAGATATGGGTATTTTCGGAACCAATATGGCGGCCATCAGGATTCAGAAAGTGTCAACTATCCTACAATATAAGTATTTTCGGAACGGGGACGACGCGTAGATGCCGACAATCGATATTCGGCGCCATTTTGGAATCCAAGATGGTGGACATCAAGTTTCATAAAACGTGTCAAATACTCTAAGATATGGGTATTTTCGGGACGGAGTCAACGCGTGGCTACCGAAAATCGATGTCAGATACCACTTTGGAATCCAATATGGCGACCATCAGGGTCCAGAGAGTGTCAAATACCCTACAATATGGGTATTTTCGAAATGCGGACAACGTGTGAATGCCGAAAATCGATATCCAATGCCATTTTGGAATCTAATATGGCGGTCATCGGGTTTCACAAAAAGTGTCAAATACCCTAAGATCTGGGTACTTTCGGAACGAGGACGACGCGTAGAAGCTGAAAATCGATATTCGATGCCATTTGTAGGCTATTTGACACTTCTTCTGAAACCGGAAGCAACCATCTTGACACAGTGATCGGTATTTGACAGTATTTCACAGTTTTGCTAAACCAAAGCCGCCATATTGGATTTCGAGCGTGACATCAATTTTCGGCATCTACGTCTCATCCCAATTCTGAAAATAACCATATTTTAGGATATTTGACACTTTTCTGCAAATCGGAAACCACCGTCTTGGATTACAAAATGGCGTCGGACATCAATTTCCGGCTTCTAGACGTCACCCTGATTCTAAAAAAAAACCTTGTGTACACACTAAGATTATTTCCCCGAAATCTGTGAAATTTTACCAAAATCTCAACAGCTGAACATTCGGTAAACAATTCAGTGATTTTTCACAGATTTCCTGTAATTTTTCATCGAATATCTGTGAACAATTACAGGAAATCTGTGAAAAATCACCGAACTGTTTACCGAACGTTCAGCTGTTGAGATTTCGGTAAAATTTCACAGATTTCGGTTAAATAATCTAAGAGTATATGGGTATTTCATAGAATTTACAAGTTTTTCTCAAACCGGAAGCCGCCATCATCGATTTCAAAATGGCGTCGGATATTGATTTCCAATCTCCAGGCGTCACCCCGATTTCAAAAATACCCATATTGATGCATTTCCCATTTTTTTTCTGAAATAGAAAGCCGACATATTGGATTTAAAAATGGCGTCGGATATCGATTTCCGGCTTCAACTGTGTTACCTGATTTATAACGAATATACAATTGCCATGTTAAATTAGATGAACTATACGTTGTATTCGGGGTACTCGTATACAACGTATATTCGTTATACGTCAGGTAACACAGTAGACGCCATCCCGATTCCAAAAATACCTCTATTGATGGGTATTTGACAGCATTTCCCACTTAATCTGAAATCGGAAGCCGCCATCATGGATTTCGAAATGTCGTCGCATATAAATTAACGATCTCTAGACGACACCCCGATTAAAAAAATACCCATATTGATCCGACAATGATAAATTTGACATCTTTGACAAAACTGCACGAATTTGGATCGAACAGCTTCGCTTCAATGCAAAAGTAAGTTCATTTGACAATGGACGAATGCACCGATGGATTTGAGTTCACTCACTCGAGTAAAAGTGACACAAGCTGCGGGCAATGTTTACTACTCATGAACACTAAATGTTCATGTATAATGAATAATGAACATTTAGTGTTCATGATTAGTAAACATTGCTCGCAGCTTGTGTCACTTTTTCTCGAGTGAGTGAACTCAAATTCATCGGTGCACTCGTCCGTGAAAGAAGAAATGAAGACTAGTCAAGCCAAAACAAACAGCATGAAAACTGATTGAAAGTGGTTCTGTTGATGTTGACGGGGATCTGCTCGAAGAGAAGACAGAATGACTTTCGATTGAAAGTGATGGTTGACAGCTTCATCGTCGCTTGACGATTTTCGATTGAAAGTGACTTTGTGGGGCCCTGTTCGCAGTATCAAAGGAGCTTGTAAAATCAATATCAAGCATGATATGTTGCTCCAATATCACGCGTTATATTGAGAGCGTATGAGAGTGGAAAAATATCAATTTGCTAATGATTATTCCATAACTGTCTAGCACACTAAGTTGAGAGCACGCAATAAGCTTTAAATGCGAAGAAGAAGAAGAACAAGAAATAAGTTTTGAGGAAAATTTATAGAAAGATCTATATAGGGGGGAAATGGTTCTAATGTTGGCCTATGGATCTAAGATTGGCTCCATAGCTAAAAATCTGCTGTTTATCAATTTTATCTAGATGAACGCGTCATTGGGACGGTACTAATGGATATTTTTGGTCGCTATTGAAAATTTAGTCGGTTGCTAAATTTATGCATGGGCCCAAATTAGGGGCATTCCGGCCGACATTACATCCATTTCCCCTATATACATGTAGGGTTCCAAATCTGCTTTCAAGTCATGTCTAATAAATTTGGCCATCAAGAGGATCGCCCAATTTCAAAACATTGAATTGTTCATTTTGGAGTTAAATTTCCAATCCATTTATTTTGTTATTAATATATTACTGAATGGACCAGTAAAAATAATCTCGTAGTTCTACCACAACAATGCGGTCGTGCTTTGGACACAACCGTTAACTTTGTTTTTTTTTTTTATGACGAAAAATTATGTTTTTGAGAAAAATCATTTTTAAATCTTCACATATTTTTTCAGTGTTTGAGTGATATGTTTTAATGATTTTACAATTTCTTATGAAAGATCACATAATTCTCTACAAACCACTCTTGGACTACATTTTTGAAGGTCTTATAATTTTTTAGTTAGCCCATTGCAAATGCATTTTGAAGGTTTTATACGGGGAGTCCTCCCCCTTCAAATCAACTAAAAAAAAAGAAATTTATTTTCTGTTAGAGCTAATGCGTAATTTAAACCAATAATATGTAGATCTAGCCATCTAGTTTTATTTACGGTGAATAATTTTAAACGCTAACATCTGGCCCTTTGCTCAATGAGCTGGATTACCAAGGTGAAGTAGTCGTTTTCATTGTGTGGCCAGGATCAGACCGACAAAGACGTTCTGAGTGCCAATGTTGGAAATGCCGTAAGAGCTCCGTTTCTGCTGGCGAAGTTCAGGGAACGTCGTTAAAGTTCAGGGAAAGTTGTAGAACTTCAAAGAACTTCATAGATCAATAAATGTCGTTTAAGTTCAGGAAACTTTCTTGAAGTGTGGTTAAATTATTTTGAAGAAACTAATTGAACTTTAAAAAAGTTAAGAAAACTTTGTTAAAGTTTAATGAATTGTATAGAAGTTCAGCTAAATTTGTAGAAATTCAGCGAACTCCGTAGAAGTGCTAAGAACTGTATATAATATATAAGTTCAGTGAATTTTGTAAAGGTTCAGCGATCTTTCTAAAGCCGTTAAAAAAATACAAGGAATTTCGTTGAAGATCATGGATTTCGTAAAACTTCAGGGAATCGTTGAAGTTCAGGAAACTTGGTAGATATTCCGGAAGCTTCGTAGAGCTTCAAAAAACATAGTAGAAATCCAGGGAACTTAAAAAAATGCCCACGACTGAAAGTCTCGAAAGAATATTGAAAACTCACAGTTCGAAAAAGTATTCTGTTCAATATGATGCACATAAATAGTGCGGCACATATCAAATAAGTTTACATTTTATATCATGTAAAGTTCTGACACATTTCATGCAGTGTAGCAAATATTGTATACAAAAGCCCATCATTGTAAACAACATTATTTACAAGTTGCTCGGTTGCATGAAATGAAATACAAGTTTACGAGAATGAATGTTTACATCACAATTAAAATTCAGAATTTCTATCGCGAAGAAGTAGAATATTTGTACAAGTCTAGTAAGCTTCATACAAGTTCAGGGAACATTATTTAATTCCACGAAACCTCACAAATGTTCAGAGATCTTTTTTGAGTTCAGTGTATTTCGTTACATTCAAACGTATTACAGTCAATTCTCCATATCTCGTTTCTATATGTCGATGACTACCAAACGGTCTAGTAGGTTATTCTTGTTCTATGTCTCGATCGCTCCATATCTCGATGGTCCCTTCAATATCGAGATATGTAGAGTTGACTGTAGTACTACTTCAGGGAAATGCAAGTTCAATTAACTTCGTGGAACTACAGGAAATAATATCAGCACAAATAGTAGAAGTACAGTGAACTTTGTAGCAGTTTGACCGCCCGCGGATGCTGCTCCGTTATTTTCAGAAGCTGTAATTACACAGAGAACCAATAGACGGTCCGTCCTTGGGACTAGCACTCATCCACAATGTGTCAAACTGGTGATCTCAAATTATACAATGCCAGCCGCGTCCGAATGCAGGTCAAGAAATGATTAAGTAGGAATGTGTTGATGTAACACTCGCTTTGATGGAAACCGAGCAGTCGTAAAGCAGCCGGCTTTGACAGTTCGTTTGGCTCAAAACCAGCCAGTTCGCTACTTTCCTACACTACACCCTCTGTACTAAAAAGTAACTTGCTATCACAGCAGCCCTGCCTTAATTCGTCATTGTCTGACGTCTCCATTGCCAACACCTGTTGTCTTATCGCTCCAACCACGTGATGATAATGATTACAAGGTAACGCAACAAAATATGGACAAACAAGACGCTCTAGACCACTCACCATCTCTTCGCCGATTTCTGTTTGTGACCGTCGAGGTAGTGGTGTTCATAAATGCAGTCGCCTCATCCTCCGTGGCAAAGTTGAAAGCCACGATACCCTCCTGTTTGTTATGAAAGAAAAGAAGAAGAAGAAGAAAAAAATGCAACCGAATTAATCTCCATCCTTTCGAATAGGTACACCGGAGTATCTTTCTTACCTCGCCCTCGAACACAATCAGAAACGGCCTCGGCTTGGTGGCCTCGATCTTGTCGTACAGTTCCTGTTCCCACACGAGCCGGTTGGCTTTCAGGCAGTAGAGGCGGAAAAAGTACGACTTGCGGATGTTGTCCTTGATGAAGCACAGCGCACCGGTCCATTTCTTCACCCAGGAAGCGTGCGCCGGCGATTGCGTCATGTAAAGCTGCACCACTGCAGTGCACTGGGTCTATTCGTCGTGTGTGTGTGTGGGCAGGCCGCCAGATCAAATGGAAATAAAAGCAGAAATAAAAGGAAGAAGTCAATTACATGATGCGCTGCGATATAATACTACTGTGATGATCATGATTTGGCACGAAGCGATGAAAGTGAAACTGGAGCGAGTCGAAAGGAAGTGGGCATCCACATTCGACGGAGGGGGAGAGATATGTGCATTATTCAACGGAAAGTCGCTGATAACTCTCGGAAGAGTCGGAAAATGTAACCGGTGGTCATTTTCGGACCAATTGGTGCCAGCGGTGGTGGTGATGTCACAAAAGTCCATGTGTGATGCCGCGCCGCATGCTGGTTAATTGGCACAAGTGCCGTGAACGATTCATCATGGGGATGTAAGCTGCAATCATCGCGAGCAAACCGCTGGTTCCTTTTTTGGTCTAATTATTGGAGAAACACATGCAGTCGGTCCAACGTAATCAAGGTTTATGTAAAAACTATTAATTTTGCTGATTGACCTGCCTTGTCACGTGGTCTGATTGATTGGGTGGTTGAATGATCAATGCAGGGCTGTGGAGTCGGAGTTGGACGCATCGAGGTCGAAGAAAAAACACCGAGTCCGACTCCGACTGCTATAAACAAAAATTGATCCTAATTTGGTCCACGTGCAAGTTTTTTAGCTGACCGATTCGATTGAATTTGAATGCCTATCACGAAAAGTAATAGGGTAAATGTCGGCTTCGGCACCCATTGACTGTTTTCGGCAACCAAAATTTAAACGTTAATTTCACTATGTTTTCCCATCAACACACTTCCCTGAATGCATCCAAACGATTCTTTAGTCTTTCAGCTTCAATCTGATTGTATGTGTACGTCTGAGCAGTCCTGTTATGGCAGATTTTTATTCAAATGAAGCATACGTACTCTAAAATGGGGTTGATTTCAAGTTGCCGATAATAGAACAGCTGGTTAACACGCAGTTCTAATGGGAAGGTTGCCGAAGAAAACGAGGCTGCCGACAATAGTCACACTCACCTGAGAAGTTTGTAGCGTTGTAAAAACGCTTTCAAACAGTTTTGAAGAATTCTGTCGATTAAAATGGATAGAGAAGCAAGCAGCAGATGAATGTAAACCAACAGACACGTCATATATGTGCGTGACGCTGAGAAAATGCTAATAGAAGTGTGGACACTGCTTAGATTGACGAGAATACGTAAATTCCCCTATGATCCGTCTAAGACCTGCTATGCTATACTGATGATTTTGATCTAATAAGTAAAACTAATTACTAAACTTTTTTTTCCAAATGAACACGGTTTATACGGTTTGAATCAGCTATCTTGAAAAAAGGCTAGATGCAGATTTCAAAATTTTGGATTGCTAGATATGGGCTTATATTTTTCGAATGAAGTTGTTGGAATCGTAGTGTGCTGTGCTCGAAGAGAGACATGGAAAATTTTCAGCCGTCAATTTTTGCTCCGTTTTTTCTCGACTTTTGTGAAGTTGTAATTAGTGTTCCTTCGGCTATTTGTTCTATTTGCCACCCGAGAGTTCTTCAACCACTGATCATCTCGGGACCTAGCACCAACAGCCAGCCTTATTGGTTGTTCTTTCCCGCTCTTTGTGTTCCTTACAAGTGGATCAGATTCTCCGCCCAGCAGCCTGAATCCATTCAACCACAATAATTGTGCTTTTATCATCTGGCCGATCAACTGATTGGCCATACAGGATTTTTAGTTCGCTTGTCCGATACTAAGAATAGGCAAACCTATTTTCGATCCCAATCAACCAACCCTTGAGTATGGAGATCACTGTAACAAGACATCGTTCATGGATCGATTTGGTGAGTCCGTTCAAATTTATTCTGGTACCGTAAAACGGGGTATCTTTGATAATGCGGATAACTTTGATAGTATAATATAAAGATTAAATTTACTCGCTGTGCTTTTTCCAAATAAGAAACATTGGTTCCATATTGTAGCTTAGGATATTTCCATTGATATGGTATATACAGGGTGGCCACTGAATGTATGAAATTAAATTTCTGGATGGGGGCGACCCCGGCGTAGTGGTTAACATCTTTACCTCTCACGCCAAAGTCACGAGTTCAAATCTCACCTCCGGACAAGTCACGAATGACCCAAGAGTGTTAAAGTGATTATAATCATAAAAAAAAATAAAAAAAAAAATCTGGATTTTTTCAAAAAATCCAACGAATACCAGCATGATTTTTTTTTCCATTAGAGTGATTTTGGGAGAATACTTTTCGAAATTCTAAATGGCAAACCACGAGATTTCCGAAGATTGTTCCAAGCGAATTATAAAGAAACTTAAGGACAGGAATTGAAACAAATTCTCGCGAGAATGGTACAGAATACGAAGAGAAATGTATAGTGAATTTCCAGAGTTTTCTGGAGGGAATTCCTAAAATATTCTGCGCAGAATTCCTGACTGTTATCAAGAAAGTAAAAGTAATTTTAAAGACATTTTGGAATAATCCTAAGGAAATCCTATAGAGATTTGCAAAGAAATAATTTAGTGCATTCAAATATTGAAAACATTTATGATTCCCGACACAGAAATTCAAGATCCAGGACTAACAAACATTTCCAAGATTTTAAGACGTCGATTGCGAGCAAATTTCAAGATTCTGGTCTTAAAAAAGTGTTCAAGATTATGAAACTAAGAATTTCAGGTGTAACAGTGTATGTCAAATTAGGGAAAATCCTCTATGGACGTGCATTCAATATCCCAGAAATGGAGTAATTTTCTTGAATCTGTGGCACGAACAGTTTCAAGGTTCTAAAATTAACAATACAATTAAAAATGACAGACTTTTTTTTTATCTCAGGCTTAATTTTTGATATCTTGTAATGTAGAAAAGTAAAAAATTCCGGCCTTGAAAAAATATTGAAGATTCTAAGAAAAATCATTGGATTTCTACTATCTAATCGGACTGAATTCGGTTAATTATTTTAAGATGTTCGAATTCCCGGTTTTCCCGAATCAGTGGCCACCCTGTATATAGTTTTTAAATAGTATATGTTACATATTTTACAAAAATATCAATAAACCATTTTCGTGTTTTTCGCCTTTTTGAAAAAGCACTCAAACCATCACATATGAAATGTATTTCCGATACAGCCATCACAAATTCAATGTTGTATTCTTATTGCTTATGAAGTTTCCTGATTATATACTCATTCAAAGTTTCATATTTAAAGAACTAAATTGTTTGAGATTCACTAAATTTTTTTCTACATTCATCGAGTTGGCTAACCCCAAATCAAAATACTGAAGTTCGGTCACAAATGTAAAAAAATAGTGCAATGCTTTAATTTTTGTTCAACATATGACTAACGAATTAACTCTTGGATCCTCAGTACTTGTTTTAAAAATATAAAATTTGAAAAACAGTCATTGCTTTAAAAAATATTTAGAATATACTTTAAAAAACTATCAATGTTACCCCGTTTTACGGTACTAACAATGCGTTCTGTTGCAGAATTCATACAGACATATGATATGGGTGAGAAAAGATATGGTGAAAGTCCCTGCGCTTGGACCCAGTGGCGTCGCGTCCACATGTGCATTAGACTGATGCAAAATTTGAAATTTTCGCTCCACAGTGTTTAAATGGTTCCAAATTGGGTCCTGCTTAGCCTCCCAAAATTTAAACTACTTTTGTTAGAAACTGACTTGGCACAAACCATTTCAAGTTTATATGGGAATTACTATGAGAAAACTTATGTTTTTGTTGATATTTATCTAACAATTCACCACATCACTATGCTTTTAAAAATAATATCAGTGATTGTAATAAATTCTCTCAGCTACAACTTTGTTCAAAACCACTTTTCAATCAAATGTAAGGAACAAAAGTTATTAACGATTCAAGTCACTGATGTCTTATGATAATGCTCATTCAACTGTTCATCAGGCAACATTGGTGTTTCTGGTGCGAAGAATAGAGCACAAATATCATGGCTACTATGTCACACTGCAGAATACTGTGTTGCCTACAAAACAGCTGCTTGATCATGCCATAAGATTATCAATCTCTTAAACAATTAATAACAATTTAATTTGACATTTGGCTGAAAAACGATATTCCGCAAAGTTGTAGCTTAGAAAATTTATAGAAATTTTCGAAAAAGCAATATGGAAAATGGGAAGAAGCCAATGAACAAAAAGTTTGGTTTTCCCATAGTAATTTCCATACAAATTTTGAATAGTTTATGCCAAGTCAGTTTCTAACCAAATGAGTTTAAATTTTGGGAGGCTAATCAAGACCTGATTTGAAACCGTTTGAGCACTGTGGAGCGATAATTTCAAATTTTGCATCAGTCTAATGTGCATCCTGTGCACGACACCAAAAATGCGTTTAGATTTTTATAGATATCATAGCCACATTATACCTGTACTTCTTTACTCCAGACCACAAGTGACAATCAATACACTATTATACAGTGTGGCTCAATTGAATTTCCGACCTTGGCTTGCTTCAAAAAGGATTAAAGTCAGTTCGGATGGTCTGCCCTAATGCATTGATTTCTAAGCATGTCGATATCACTACCATGACAAAACTCGTTAAATAGTGCACCTAAAAGCGAGCTTTTTGTGTGGCGGGTGGCAAGTTTGTGAATGGTCAAATGCCTGATGTAAGCCAAGCAGACCTTCTATAACCTCTTGAAATATACCACAAATTTTCCACAATACATGGCGGTTTGCACTACTAGTTGTAATTGAAACTTTCAGCAGTAACACGTCAAACGGGAACAACACGGAAACAGCAGTCTGGTACGCTTTGGACGTGTATCATCCTTGAAAACCGGTATGAATGTGTGAGTTTAAATTAGAAGAACATTACATATTGTTGGTTTGTTTACAAAAGCTGGTATGCCCTTTTCACATGTTGTTCTTGAGTTTGTGATGGATGGGTGCCTAAAGTGTGCATTTCTCGCTGTGCACTTGGATATCTGATTGCAGGCAAAGAGAGTAATGGAGAAAGAGAGCGCAAAAGCTCGCGCTCACTCTCTTGCCGTTGTAAATCTCTCAATTACCGATGGTTGCGCCGGTGCGCCTGTCAAAACTTATGAGCTTCCCCTAGTTCATTCTGATATTGTTGTTCTGGTGAATAAAGAGTTGATTTTTTTTTTTGTTTTTTATTTTTTTTTTATTGGGTATCTAGCTGGAGCTGCGTGACAGCTTAGTTTTTAAGACTTGACCCATTTGAATAAATTTTGCTTCTATCTTTGACAATACAGAAGAAGGACTAGCCTTTGTTGGCAGCTTGAACACTGAATTCCGTGTGTATTGTTTCAAGATAGCTATGGAAAAAATGTTGTGACGTGTGCGCATAGATACATCCGCGTAGTAAACCGATTGAATAAGTAAATCCGTTTCGAACGAAATATCAAAATTATGTAAGTTACGAAAACCGAGCAAATTCCGAAAGCCGTGCGAGACAACCGAAGCGAGAAAAAAAGGCTTATTATCATTTAAAGAGTGCCACCAAATAAATGTGATAGCATATGTTGGCGAATTGATTAATTTTGGTTTCCTCCCTAGATATTCTACTTATTTACTACTGAGCTTCGTATCAAATTGGTTTAATTTAAAGAACGTATCAATCATTTCAAGATTTCGCAACCTCACCGAACAAATTCTATACTACATAAGCTCAAAAGCGTTTGACAAGCTCTACCGAATTGCGTATCACTTCTGCGTAAGCTCCGTAGACGTAGGCGCGTTGAATCCGACAGTCGGCAAAGGTTTGACCTGTACCAACACCGCTTAAGGAACGACCTCGAGTCAGTAAAACCGTTTAGAGCTAAACATCTAAATTACGTAAGATACGAAAATCGCGCAAATGTGAACGCCACGCGAAACAACCGTAGAGAAAAAAACAACTTATTATCACTTAAAGAGTGCCACCAAAATAAATGTGATAGCCTATGTTGGCAAGTTGATTAATTTTGGTTTACCTCCCTAAATATTCTACTTATTTGCTACTGAGCTTTGTATCAAATTAGTTAATTTAAAGAACGTATCAATCATTTCAAGATTTCGCGATCGTACTGAACAAGTTATATACTACATAAGCTCAAAAGAGTTTGACAAGCTCTACCGCATTGCGAATCACTTCTGCGTAAGCTCCGTAGACGTAGGCGCGTTGATTCCGACAGCCGCGAAAAGTTAAACATGCATCGATGCGTCAATACCACATCAGAAAAGATCGATTTTACAGTCACGTGGGGTTTAGTTCATAGATTAACATTGACTGCTGTTTACCAACGTAAGTACTTCAACACTAAGAAATAACTCAAATGCTTAAACCGCATATATCAAAGATTTCTCGTATTGAGAGAATAATTGTATAGTTATCGAGTACAATAAATTCAGGGAAAAACAATACCTACAAAAGATTAAAAGTTATCAATTGTCACATACCCGTACTTTTACTTATTTCGTAAACTATTCCTCTCCTTGTTAATTTGCTTAATGCTATTGGTTTGCTTGGGTTTTCTTATTGAAGTTCAAGACTAAATAGAAAGATTTATTCTACAACTTTAAAGGTTAGTTACCTCCCTAAGCGGACCCCCCGCATCCTAATTCTTTTGTAAATCTACCTAATTTGATAAGACTTTCTGAATGTTCTCATTTAAGTTCGTTTGATGATTATGATATCTCAGTAATCTAATTTAATAAATAATTGAAATCTCCAATTCACCTAATCAATCATAACCCATGCTTTATTAAGTACCTGCACTTGTGCTTGTAATCTAAAGTTAAACGTGTTTCAGGTACTTTTGTTTTTGACCTATACCTATTTATTATATCTTAGTTCGATCCAAGTGACACCTTCAAGTGACTAAAATGCTTCACCTTGAAGTTAGTTTCCTAGCTGATTTTTAAATTATATAGGGTATACGCTCCAACTATGCTCACACGCTTCCACTATGTCGCACCACAAAAATACATATGGGTATGTCACAATAGAAGTACGACACAGTGGAAATCCTGAGCCATAGTTCAAACACTTATCCCAAATCAAAATGAAGCACATATAAGATTAGTTACAATACCATGTACAAAAATGATGTTTAACATTGTTCCCTGAGTAATACCGCAATGAAAACAACAATGAAAGCTTGTCACGCAAATAGAAGGAGCACACTTTCTGAAATATTTCAATAGTATAATTCCCTTGCAAACCCAAATAAATCTATCTGCGTAAAATAAAATAAAATAAGAGTGATTTGCGGCAAAACCCGCCAGTATCACACCCAACGTCATTGCCCATACGTAAGCGTACTACGACGCGGCTCTCAATTAAAGGAGTAACAAGTGTGATACTATCACTGCTGGACTAGATCTTTGGTTTTTTTCATACAGTGGTTCATCAGAGAGGGGAAGTTTAGTAATCCTCATCGCCTGTCCATGGCACCATTCTATCGCGGCATGAGCCAGCAACGCCGGCCATAAAACTACCGTCTCCAACACTCCACTATAAATCATCAAATTATGCCCGCCCACCAACAGCAAGGTGCAAAAATTAGCCAAGGGGAGGGAGGAAAATATGATTTGAAAGTTGTGACCAATTTGGTTACAAGTTGTGATGAATGCCAACACAAATGTTATCAAATTTGTCTAAAATGTCTCCTTTTTTCTGAGCTATAGCATTTTACTCGAAACTGTGACGAATTTCATCCATTTTCATTGCAAAAGTTTGTAACTGATTTTGTTAGAAGTGACGACCGGATTTTGAAGTAATGAAATTGGGTTGTTAGTGGAATGCGTTTGATGAAAAACAGCAAAAAAGGTTATCTTCCATTTGATTCCACTTAATTATTTATTTCCCCTTAAGCACTCATCCCCTAGGTAAACAAGTCAAGATCACATGTATAAAAATGAAACTACAACGGGCAGAATCGGAAGCTACATAACTAATAACCCAAGAATTAAGTAAAGTAAAGAAGGAAAATCTAAACAACTCTTTAATAGAGAAAATCCCCAAATGGTAGGCATCATAATGAAGTAATGAAATTGGATTGTTAGTGGAATGCGTTATATAAAATACTTATGATCTTGATATTTTTACCAGGATCGACACTGATGAAGACTGCACATTGTAGTCCAAATACGTATCTGTCATGGATACAAAAATTAATTATGTTGAATTAAATGGAAGATCAGTGCTGATAAAAATCATTCCTTTTAAACTCAACTAAGCTTCAAATGAAGACAACCTTAACAGGTAGACCAACTACCTGCGTGAATTTGAATTTTGACATAAACACATTCTCTTGATCAAGGCAACCTCTGAGTATCGAAGTCAACATTATTTGTTTTTGTTCATTCGTGACTGGAAGTTTATTATCGCCTGCGTTTTGACAACAACGCATCAATATTCATCTTCATCTTGGTGGCGATGATTTTGAGGATCAACTGGAAAATGATTATTTTCACAATACACCAATACCAGTGTTGGTTTTTATACACAGCTTGATGGAAAATTATTGCCACTGCCCTTTGGTTCAGTAAGGGTTTGGGCGCGTTCTGCCAATTTGGTCGAGGCAGATTTCAAGTGTGAGCCGGTGACGAATGGTTGTTATGTAGAACTCACTCTTAATTAATGATCTATACTTTGATCTTTTGTGTGAAAGGGTGCGGTCCATATTGCATCACACCGCAAAAAAATAAATTTTAATATTACATCCAAGAGGATGCACTTCAATCATGTCGAAAATATCATGTAATTTGTATGGCCTCAAAAATAAACAAATGCAGTAAAAGCAGTGTAATGTCAGTTCATGCACTGTTTTAATGCTAATTTTTTCCTTTTTGGCAAGTAATATTACACCATATTTTCGACACGATTGAAGTGCATCCACTTTGATGTGATATTAAAATTATTTTTTTGCTGTGTCTGAATGAAATATGACACTTGCGTTGATCACTTGAAGATGTGGTATGACGGAACATTATTACTGATAAAATGAATGTTGTTCTTGATATTGGTTTTTGTAGAAAATGCGTGTAGTTTAATATTCCAACAATTGCTCCTTGTCGCGTTACATTGAGATGTTCCCTCATTCCACATCCGTTGAACCATACTGAATGTCCATCTCGTTGTGTTTTTTTCACAGTAAAGCTAGCACTGGACTTATCTGTATCTTTTCCTGTTTCAACGGCGGAGTCATCGAAGAAAAGGCGCCAAGAAACGGTGCAGTAGCAAAATGGAACACATGCGATACGACAGTGGAGTGATCCAAGTGAAGAAAGTACCCGAAGATAGTACAAGACGCAGCTAGGAACGCATGATCATTTTGTGAAGATCATGAAATTACACTGAAATGTCGTGGATCATATTAGGAATAACATGGAAAACTTCTGCGAATCACTAACAGAAACCACCAGGGAGATGGCACATTTGGGGGAAACTGCGGAAGCACGTATAGATACATTTCTGGAACGCCTAGCCGTCTCTAATGAAGAGTCAATAGTAGCTGCGGCTACACTCGTCAGAAGAAAGATAGAAGTTTCATGGCCCAGTAATAACATTTAATAGAAGTGATGGAGCTTACGGAGTGTTGAAAATTGCATATCGCAGAAGGTGCCGAAATGTAACACGGGACCATTATGACAGTGTAGTTTAAAAATTGATAATCAACTCGGAAAGAAATACTCCTAATGCCAATGCAGAAAACAGTGATTTGCTTCCCCCCGTTTCGCACTTTCTGAATATCCAGAGAATGTTGGCCCAAACGCATCGCAGCTAACTACCGGGTCGGGCGTGTATTCGCAGCAGTCAGTGAGATCAATAGGTGGATAAATTCGCCTTCGCTAGCTGGAATGCTAGGGGATGCTCGGATGAAGTCGAGCGAAATGCAATGGATGATCATTTCATGCGGAGCAATTATATGTTAATTGCGTTACAAGAAGCTCGTCTAGCGCAATGCACAATCGAAACAAAAAATTATCTCTGGTTTAACGTCAATACGGAAGAACGACCCCGCGACAGAATAGGTACAAAGGCACGGCCATTTTGGTGGCAAAATGCATAAGCAAAGAGCATAGCTTTCGAAAGATAAGTAACAACTCTTGCTTGGAGAAAAAGTAATGCTCATATCAACATACGCTAGAGGAGGAATTCAGGCTGAAAACGAGGAGTTTGGCAAGTTAAGGGCTTATTTGCTCAGTCTCCGTGATATGACTCGGGAGAGAATAATTGTAGCTGGAGACATGAACCGGAAAATTGGGAAAAATGACCTGGCTGACAACGACAAATTGCTTATCGGGAATAACCATCTACATGATTACAGCAACCAAAATGGCTCGGCGTTGAAAAATCTGATGCATGGGTTCGGACTGAAAAATGATCTCACTTTCAGTCATTCACCGTCAGTTACGATCACTTGGACGAATGGAACAAGCGATTCCCAGAGAGATGACATTCTGATGACAACAATGCCGTTCATGAAGATTCCTGATATCCGAGCATATTTTCACCCGGCGCTCATAAGTGACCATAAAATGATTTCATGTACCTGTGTGAGTGTGTGTGAGGTAAACTATTCGATTGTGCTTCTTGTTTTCTCTGTGCTAATTCGTGATTTTTTAACGTTTTTCATAAAATTGTTTCACCCGAACGACCCATCGAGTAATTTTCACATCACCCTATCGCATCCCGCTGGAGTACCGCACCTACATACCGTTTAATCAGCCAAATTCATCGATTTACCGTCTCAACGTACACTACGTGTGATCCGCCATAGTAACAATGGAAACTATGTGTTTCTCTTGTGCCAGAAGTCTCGCCAAAACTGATGAAATTATGTGCAATGGATTTTGCAAGTCGTCGTTCCATCTGAAATGCGTTCATCAGACCCCAGCTACTCGTGATAACATTGCAGCTTGTTCCCAACTATTTTGGATGTGCAAAGCTTGCACCAAAATGATGGCGAACGCTTCCTTTCGACAAGCAATTGCATTCACCAATACTGCAATGCATGTTTTGGTTGAAGATCAAAACAAGGTATTGAATGAACTGAGGAACGAGATCGCTCAAAACACTACCAAAATCAACACAATTCTCGAACAATCAGCAACGCGTAACGAACAAGCCTAGCCAACACCGATAACTTCTGGCAACGACACACGACAACAAACAGAGCCTACTGGGACGAAACAAATAGAACCCGGGGTTACCATCCCACTTGCAACAGATAAAAAGCAAAAGAAGTTTTGGCTGTACTTGTCCGGTTTCGACCCTTCAGCATCAGCAACTCAAATCGAAAAGCTCGTCAAGGATAATCTCGACACTGATGATGACATTGAAGTAACTAAGTTAGTTCCCAAAGGCAAAAATCTTAACGAACTTACTTTTGTTTCCTTCAAAGTCGGAATTGGTTTGCAGCTGCAGGAACAAGCCCTTTTTGGCTCGACGTGGCAACAAGGAATAGTATTTCGTCCATTCGATTCCAAGCAATCATCGTCGGATCGGCCTATTTTTCGCTTCGGACGCACAACACAGTAGTTCACTGGGCGCCCTAGATATCGGTGCAGCCTCACAGATGATCAGCTGTTCAACTGATATGGCAATAACCACAACAACACAGTCCCGAAACACAACCACTCCTTTACATCCAGACTCCACTGATAGACAGCAGCAATTCACTAACAATATACATTGTACGTCCACGCTGTACTACCAGAATGTACTTGGGTTACGCACCAAAACAAACCAAGTACTGCTAGCACTATCCCAATCTGACTACGATGTGATAGCTTTCACCGAAACCTGGCTCGGTGCTGATATTTCAAAATTCTGCATTATCACACAACTATACAATCTATCACTGTGATCGCAACGCCACAACAAGCCAATTTCGACGAGGTGGTGGTGTTTTGGTCGGCGTCCGTAATGCATTGAACAGTGCCGCTGTTTCGATTGCTGGTACCGAGTGTCTGGAGCAAATAATGGTTCGGATCAAGCTGCCTACATTTGAACTCTTCGTCTGTTGTATTTATCTTCCTCCTAACAGCGACAATGCATTGTATGAACAGCACTGTTCATGTGTTCAAAGACTGATGGATCAAGCGGGTGATCGTGGTTTGGTTGTTGTTGTTGGTGACTACAATTTACCCTTCTTGAATTGGGACCATGATGATGAATTGCGATGTTTGCTACCTACAAATACGTCTTCTGAGCAGGAGTTCACTGTGGTTGAATCGTTCATCGCTAATGGTCTGCATCAGTTTAATCATTATGGTAATGCGAATGGAAGGATACTAGATTTGGTTTTCTCTACTGATATCAATGTACTCGAGCTTGTGGAGCCCCCGTCACCGCTACTGCGTGTTGATGAACATCATAAACCATTGGTGCTTGTGATTGAAACTGCAAGCGAATGTGAAATTTCCCGAGCAACTGATCCGTTAGATTTTGACTTCAAGCGATGTGATTTTGCAGTTTTGAGCTCAATGATTTCGGACGTCGGATGGGTGAATCTTCTAATTGGTTGCAGTGTCGACGAATTGGTATCGATATTCGACGACAAGCTTTATGGAATCATCAGCGAAGTTGTGCCTCTAAAACAACGGATCGACACCCACAGGAAGAAACAACCATGGTGGAACAATGAACTGCAACGGCTGCGAAATCGTCTACGCAGGGCAAGGAAGCGTTACTTTCGGTCTAGGAATGAACAGCATAAGGCTGAGCTGCGTGACTTAGAGAGCGAATATAACTCTTTGCATGCACAATGCTTTCGCTGCTACATTCATCGTACTGAAGCAAGTTTGAAACAGGACCCCCAACAATTCTGGCAATATGTGAAGACCCGTAAGCGATCCAAGGGAATGCCTCAACATCTTCGTTACCAAGGTGAGGCAGCTGAATCTCCATCAGAATCTGCAAATCTGTTCTCGGCGTTCTTTCGAAGTGTGCAAAGTAATAACCTACCACCTTTGACTGAATCGTACTTGAGCAATTTGCCGCACTACGACTTGAACGTGACCGTCTACAACTTCTCTCGGCAAGATGTTTTTGCTAAGCTGGTTTCTATCGACACTTCGAAAGGAGCAGGTCCAGATCGTCTGTCACCTTTCTTCATCAATCGCTGTGCGGAGTCAATCGCTTTGCCTGTGAGTATACTCTTCAACAGATCTCTTTCGGAGGGCATATTTCTCAACAAATGGAAAACTGCAGCCATCACTCCCATTCATAAAAGTGGTAATGTTAATGACGTCGAAAATTATCGTGCAATTTCGATTTTGAGTTGCTTTCCTAAAGTCTTGGAGAGTCTTGTCCATGATTCTTTGTATCGTAACGTTCAACATGTGATATCAGAGAGTCAGCATGGATTTGTCAGGAAGCGGTCAACACAACCAACCTGATGTGCTACGTTTCTTCTCTCGTGGACAGCCTTGAAAAGCGACAACAGGTCGATGCCGCATGCACTGGCAGTGGAAAAACTCAAACGCATGGGGTTGCCTCAGTGGCTTACTCAATGGATTGAATCGTACTTGTCTGAGCGTTGGGCTTTTGTACGCCTCGGTGGAACCTCATCTGAAACGTTCTCAATTACTTCCGGGGTTCCCCAAGGAAGTCATTTGGGACCATTACTTTTCGTGCTGTTTGTTTACGATCTGTGCGGACTCATCAGATCACCGAAGTACATGTGCGCTGATGACCTGAAATTCTTCCGCCTGATAACCTCCATGGTCAATTGTTGCGGTTCATCAAACAGCATAAGAAACAGAATTGACTCCTTCTGTTAGAAATAAATAAACATGCAACAGTGAGACCGAAAACTGAAAGAGATGACTAATGCTGGATCGGACGACGATACCCGAGCAAAGCTAAAGATCAAATTGAAATCAAAATTTGCTGTTATGATGTAACTTATTTTGAATACTCCAGTTGATCTCATTTTGGTTGACTTAACGGTTAACACAGCAAAAATGAGAGCAAAATTTTACACTGTTGAAGCAAACGGAAAACTAATCCTGCTTTCAATGAAATCAATTTGATTACTGATTTTGCATTCATAATGATTAACTGAATACGGGCCTGGAGTAAATGGTTACCATTCATGTTTCTCAAGTTTAGAGACTTGGGCTCCAATCTCACCCGGGCAAGTCACGAATGACCTAAAATGTGTTAAACAAAACAAAACAATAATCATTAGTTCAACGACAGATGAATTTCAATTAAATTTTAAACAAAACGTAAACAGCAGAACTTCAAGTTAAGTTGCTTTCATTTAAAAAGTCTTGACTGCATAATGAAAGCACAATATGATATCAGACTTATGTTGCAACATTTGAAATCAAAATGAGTTTTCATTATGATAGGAACTGCACACTTTAATATCGATTTGCTTTCATTTTGTTAACCGACTTTGCTCGGGTATCGAGCTGCTAGTAGAAGATGATTGCAGGGATGCTGGTCCGGAACATACTTTGGAGAAAATCAGAACAATCATATGGGCAACCAGAAACAGTGCACCGGGACAGGATAATTTATACAATGAGTTCTTCAAGTATGGGTCAGAGGAGATTCTAGAGAAGACGACAGATCGAAGTTTTCAAAACCAATCAGGTTCCTAAAGCCTGGTCAGAAACTGTTCAAGTCCCCATTCCAAAGGTTCCATATCCGCAAAACACCGAAGACTATAGATGCATCACTCTTTGCTCAATGGCGTACAAAATTTATGCAATATTGCTTCTGAAACGCTTGTCCGACCAAGTCGGTCCTCTACCCGGTTACCAAATGGCCTTTCAACAAAAAAGGAGTGCTTCGCATCAAGTGTTTGTGCTTTGTCGAATATTGGATGAACGATGGAGAAAAGGGAAGCAAACCATCCTGGTTTCACTTGATTTGAAGCAGGCATTTGACAGACTGGACATATCAAATGCAGCTACCATTCTCGCCGAAATGGGTGTTTCAAAATCGTTAATTAACCGGATTATATCCGCATGCCTGCACGAGAAAACATCGCTCCAATGGTTTGGGCAGAGCCGTCCTCGTCGTTCGATCAAAACAATGAGAGGGGTAAAGCAAGGATGTCCTCTGAGCCCACAGCTGTTCATCTTGATGTTGCATCATGTCTTACAATCGGTCAACGAATTCATCCCAGGAATTAAATTGGCTCATGGATCGAGGATCGAATTACCGTGCATACTTTGATACGCGGATGATCTTATGTTCATTTGCGAAGAGGTTGAGGATGTGGAAAGGCTCATCGGTGTATTAGAGCCGCTATTGAATTCAATAGGACTGGAGATCAACACTAAGAAAACGAAGGTGTTATTCCGAGACCTCAAAGACAAAAAACATAAGCCCAGAAACAACCACCAAGTTCGGAAAGTATCAACTCCCGGTGGTCACTGTTATGAGATACTTGGGAGCATACTTGACCAGCAGTCTTACGAGAGGAGCTACATCTTCAGAACGCATAAAAGGGCCTACAAAGCATATCATCACCAGTGTTCTTTCCTCAAGCAACACACTCTTAAATGGAGCGTAGTAAGAAAGCTTTACCATTTTCTAATTACTCCAATGGTGACGTACTCCATGGAGGTTAGCACAATATTGAAGAGAAATTGTAATTCACTGCGGAGAATGGAACAAGAGATGCTACTGATGATTCATAATTTGTGTCATGACGACACAGAAGTGCCTACAAGGAATGATACTGATAATGAGCAGTCTAGCGATTCAGCAAACGACAACAATCATCACGAAGAGCGTCCACAAGAGAGTAGTAGAACTGGCCACATTGCCCCCGAGTGGCTGGGTGGATACACGATAAACAACAAAATAAGAATAGCAAGGCTTAACTACTACGGTCATATCCTCAGGAGTACAGAATACCAGAACCCAAGACAATTGGTAGACCGGCATATACCTGGAAAACCTGTATTCGACAAGACGTCGAGAGGAGCAAAATTCCCATTGAAGTATGGCACGATATCGCACAAGAAAGGCGCAAGTTCAAACAAACCACTAAAAACCTGTATAGTAGCATGGTGGAGTCGGAAATTGAGACAAGCAGCGACTCGGACTGGGAGAGTGATTCAGAAGACCTAGTTCTATCAGACTTCCTCGGATTTAGTGATAAGGACCCCATCATGAGAGGAACCGATTCTGATGACGAGGTCGGTCCGAGGCAACGACAATAACAACCCACAAAGCATTCCCAGCCAATAGATGATGATTCAGCAACACAAGTAAGCCCAGAATTCATAGGTAAGTTCACACAATTGTTATATTAACATGCTTTCCCAACAGGTCCCTACTCAAAAGTGTTAGCAGTGCCTATTCGACCACCATTGGTTATCTCTTCTGGCGTTCGAGTAGTGGATTTATTGGATAGAGCACGCCTTGACAAATGAGCCCCAAAAAGGCTGCAACCTGTAGTCTACCAAGTTGATGGAAAATTATTTCCTCATGCTGAATTGATGATACTATCGAGGTTTTAAGCTCTAGAATCGAAAATATTCAAAATAATCATTTTGTCCAACATAAATTTTATTACTTTGCTTTTGAGGATCGCTTCTGATTTTGAAAATTTTGCAGTGGTGAATATCAACAATCGCGTGGAAGATAGCTTATTTTGACAGGATTTTGTTAATGATTGATGATTTCTACTTTGGATCAATGTATATCTTTTAAGGAATCATAAGTTAGAACGGTTCAAGCAATTAATTTTGCTCCACACAGCGAAACCGATTGCAAGTCAATGACTAACAATTCTCCGAAAATTTGATCTCATTTGGTTAAAAATTGGATACAGCACTGTACAATTCTTTTTGACCTTTCACCATATAGCTTTATGATTAAACTCGCTTTCTGTGCTTTATGCCACCACATAAAATCTACGTCTTCAAAGCATTAAATTAGTTGCCACACTTTCCATACTTCCTCCTGGACGGAAAAGTAAAACACGCACTAAACCCCACAATTAGAAAGCAACTATTTTTTCTTCTATCAAAACATTTACTCCCCGGTAGACAAACACACACCCATCCACCATATGAAGCGTGCTAAAACGCAGTAATTAAAAATAGGAAGGCGAACGATAGAAGAAAAATCGCATTATCACCATTTATGTTTTAACTCGTTCCGATTACGATGCATTTTCCCCCCCAACGATCCCGTACTGTAGCGAAGCCACCAAAACCATCTCTTCTTGATGTATCGAAATCGGTTTCCCAGGAGAACAATTAATTTCCAACAATCACTGATTTAATCGCTAGCCGCTATTCTTGGTGGTCCTCATTAAAATTAACTGTTTACCTATTCATGCATAATTGTTACATTGTTCAAGGTAAAGACGATTCGGTCGCGATTTCAAACGGCATTTAAATAAATTCACTATTTATACCCATCGGGGTTCGACATTTCCCGATTCGCCTGAAGAATGTCGACGACGCACTGGGAAAAACGGCAGTCTGCCATTTCCTGATTTTCCTTTCCTTTTACTTTCGCTTAGCAAAGCAATCTAACCACTTTTTTTTTCTGGTGACCACGGGGATTAGAGTCTGACCACTTTTTTTCTTGGTGGAACAGGTTGAGCCGGTGGTGGATGGCGGCCACTGTTATTCAACTTTTTTTTATAGGAAATGTGCTGGACGACGACGATTTTCTTGCAGATCGCCGTAGGCGCGCACATGTCGAATATGTGTGCTGTGACTGGATTCAAAACTGTCAGAGTAAGAGTAATAACATTTGCTTATGGTAAATACTTCCTGCTCGGAATTGAAGGCGATCGGTTACTGGATTAGGCTAGTCGGTTTGTCTACTACGGATGGCGCACTCTGGGGCAGAATGGGCAAATACTTGGACAAAATCTAATTTTTTTTTCTTGAGAATTCAATTGATATACTACAGAAACTAGACTTTTTTTCAGTGAGAAATCGAATACAAACTTACCAAAATCTTGCTGCTTTTGCATGTCATATTTCTAACAGTCTTGTAAGCGGTCACCGTAGTCGACACATTTTCTGTGATAATCGACTGCCTTTGCAGCTGACACTTGCAAAACAAGCTATCACATTACAGTACCAAACTCTAATGTCATAAAGTCTGGAACGCGCAAAAATTGGTCAACTTCAAATTGGTGTATTTCTGTTGAAAATGCTTTAAAAAAAACCTGAAATACTGCATTTGGAAGTTGAGTGTATACACAATGCACAATGGTCCCAAAGCCGTATTTAGGAAGACAAAAATGTTTGCGCTAAAACCATTGATTTTAGGCACATGGTGTCTTCCGGAAAGTTTCTTCATATTTTTTTTGCCAATTTTGACGTAGAACTACGTCTTTGTCGACTATACTTCAGAACTTTAAAGAAGTCCAAGAATCCACAAATAAATTTACAGAACATTCGGGAAGTTCGGAGGTCTGCTGAGACATTTATTGAACTTCAGGGCAGTTCGTAGATCTTCAGAGCAGAAATACAATACTTCAGAAAACCTTACAAAATTTTAAAGAAATTTTAGGAACTTCAGAAAAATTCCTATGGTAGATCTAAAATCTACTGAAAAATCTGTAGATGTTTAAGATCTTCAGGGAAGTTCGCTGATCTTTAAAGATATTTGCACAACTTCAGAAAAAATAGTAGATCTTCAGAGAACTTCCAGGATAATCTTTTAATTCTTTAGAGAATTGTGTAGATGTACAGAGATATTTGCAGACATTCATTGAATCATGAAAATCTACAGAGAAAATTATAGAACTTTCGAGAAGTTCGTAGAAAATTAGAAATTTAGTGAACATCAGAGATAATTGTTGATCTTTAAGGATCTTAACTTTGCAGGGATTCAGGAACGTTGCAGATTTTTAGAGAAAACTGCAGAACTACCAAGAAATTATCAGATCTTCTGGAAAGTTTGTTGATCTTCAAAGATATTTTACCACAGAACATAAACAAAACTTCAGGGACGTCCGAAGCTCTTCAGGCAAATATGCAGAATTGAGTGCCTAACGTTTGCATTTAACGGTTAATTGTTGATTTTTCATGGGTTTACCTTCACCCGCACTGACTAAACTATCCATGCAGCATCAATCATAGTAACCCATGAGTCAGCAGACAAAATTTGACAGCTCTATCAGTCGAACTCTAACCGTGATGGCAAAAACAGTGAAGCAACTACGTTCAGAAGTGTGCGCGTTCAAAGAACGGCACCCCGCCGCGTCGAAAACGGACATCGTACGGCACTTTGTAGACGCCGGATACGCCCATTCCGGCATCTACAACATCTTGGCACAATAAGACAACAATCAGAGCATCGAAAGAAAGCTCGGTTCCGGACGGCCGACGACCCTGAGCGACAAGAAGCTCCAAAGGATGTTGAAGAGGAACACCGAGGGAAAAGTGGCTACATCGCTGCGTGCGCTTGGCCGGGAGGTCGGTGCAACCGGCCAAACAGTGAAAAAGTACCTGGCGAACATGAACATACATGTCAGGAAGCGGAAGTCACGTCCACTGGTTTCGGAGCTGCAGGCAATGACGCAGCGACAGTGGCTGAATAAGATGGTCAACAAGTTTTTCCCGGCGAATCGCGATGTGGCGGTGGTGATGGACGACGAGACCTATCTCACCCTGAATGGCAACGACTGGCAGGGCACTTCGTATTTTACTTCCCCCACGAAAGAAGTGAGCTTCGAGGTGAAGTTCATTTCACACACCAAGTTCCCCAAGAAGATGCTGCTGTGGCTGACAATCAGCGAGAAGGGGATGTCAAAACCGCTCTTCTTTCGCTCCGGACTGGCCGTGAACGGGGAATTTTATAGTACGAAATGCCTGCCGGAAGTTGCGTCGTCCATCAAGAAATACCATAAGGGCGAATACGCGATGTTCTGGCCGGATCTGGCGTCGGCCCACTACTCGAAGCGATCGTTGAAGGAGATGGAGCGGCTGAATATTGATGTGGTACCCAAGTCGGCAAACCCGCCCAACGTCCCCCAGCTGGGTCCCATCGAGAATTTCTGGGCCAACCTGAAGCGTAAGATCTACTCCAACAATTTTGTCGCGAAAACTAAGGAGGAATTGATAAGTAAAACGAAGAAAGAACTCAAAAACATGCCTACACGCATGTTTTCATCCGCCATGGCGAATGTTTCGGTTAACTGCCGCTCGCAAGGGCGTAGAATTTTTTTTGCAAGTAAGCTTAAATAATTACCTTCCATGGGAAATTTATCAAAAGAAATTATCTGTCTTAACTTTTTTTATCACCATCCGAAAAAAAAGACCATTTTTTTAATGTTAACAGAAATTTTCAGATCTCAGAATCTTGCAGAATTTAGAGAACTTTGCAGAATTTCTTGGAAAGTTACAGCATGTCAGATTAATTTGCAGATTTTTAGATAAGCTCATAAGACAGTTCGTGAAACTGCAGAGAAATTTGCAGTACTTCTAAGATGTTTGTTGCCTTTAATAAAAGGTTGCATTTTTGAAGAAGATCGTAGAACTTCGGATTAATTTGCAAAACTTCAGGAATATTCGTATGTTCAGAGATATCTCTGTAGACCTTCAGAGAAGTTCGCAGGGCAGATCTTCAAAAAATTTGAATAACTGAAGAGAAATTCGTTGAGCTGTACAGAAATTTTCAACATCTCAAGAAAATTTGTTCAATTTAAGAGATATTTGCAGATTTTTAGGCAGGTTTACAAAGAAATATTCGAAGATCCTCGAAAAATTCGGGAAATTCGCAGAACTCCATATAAATTTGCAGAGCGTCAGCAACATCCGTGAATGTTTAGAGAAATGTTAAAAACTTTGGAAAACTGCAAATTCGTAGGAGTACAGTGAAGTTCGCAAGGGTTTTCGGGGATCTTTATAGAAATTTAAAGAATACTTGGGACGCATATGAATTTTAAGAGTAATTTGAAGAATTGCATAGAAGTTCCTAGACTTTCAGAGAAGCTCAGCATAATTCGTGGAGCATTAGAAACATTTTCAGAGCTTCGTTGAACTTCAGGGAACTCCGATAGTCTTCAGAGAAATTTGATGAGCTTCAGGGATTTATAATTTAGGCGCAAGAAATTAGTCTATTTAATGTTGAAGTAGAAACAAGAACGACATTGAAGCAAGCCATGCTATTATTAATTTGTATTCTCTCAGAAAATAAATGTTAGTTACTGTTAGACCACCAACCAACGAGGTTGTACTTCTCTTTAACCTCCAAGAGGTTATGGGCCCAACGCTTGGGTTGCCAAGAAACGGATCAACAACGGAAGAAAATTTTCATTGAAGCTAGGTAAAATGGAGAAAATTCAAGTCCCGAAGTTGAACGGAACGAATTACAGCAGCTGGAAGTTCAGCACCGAACTACTGCTGATTCGTGAAGATCTATGGAAATACGTCACCGGGGCAAGACCAGAAGCACGAACTGCGACGGATCGTGACCCGGGAAATGCAGCCGCTATCGAAGCCTGGAACTCTGGGGACCAGCGTGCACGAGCGACAATCGGTCTTTTGATGGAGACAAACCAGCATGGTGTCATCAAGCAGACGAAAACGGCTCGTGAAGCGTGGGACAAGCTGAAGGACCATTTCGAGAAGCCAACGTTGACATCGAAGGTATCGTATCTGCGGAACTTGATATCCAAACGGTACTGTGAAGGCGAGGACATGGAGAAGCACGTGAACGAAATGGAGGAAGTTTTCGAACGTCTTTTCGTGTCAGGATTGAAGCTGGACGAAAAGCTGCAGGTTGCGTTGGTGCTCAGTAGTCTACCAAAATCGTTCAACACGCTGACGATCGCGTTGGAGAGTTGGGCGGACGATGAATTGACGCTGGAGCTCGTGGAAACCAAGCTCGTCGACGAAGTGACGAAACATGGTAGCTACAACGCGGAGACCATTCTGAAGGCTGGATCTGGTAAGAAGGTAATCGTCTGTCATTATTGCCAGAAGCCGGGTCATAAGCAGCGGGACTGTCGGAAGCTAGCAAGCGATCAAGAAGGAGAAAGCAGAAGCGACCAGAAGCACCGGAAGAATCCATCCAAAGCGAAGGCGGTTCGAGAAGCGAAAAATGACAACTGTGCTTTCACGGCGAAAGGGACTGGTGAAACCGGAAACTGGATCGTTGACTCTGGGGCGACATCGCACATGTGCGCCGAGAGGAAATCCTTCCTTGAGCTGGACGAAGCAGTAAAGGAAAACGTCACGTTAGCCGACGGGACGATGACAGCTGCGAAGGGCAAAGGAACGTGCGAAGTGGACTGCTGCGATCTGGAAGATAACAAACGAACAATTACGCTTTCATATGCAGCAGTGGCAACTGTGTCCAGTGGTTTGTACGTCATAAAAAAACGCCCACAACGCTTTGAAGACCGCGGTGAAATCGCACACGCAAAACTGCGAACACGTGTGGCACAGGAAGATGGGTCACCGAGATAACGATGCTGTCCAGGAACTGGTGAAAAAGGAGCTAGTAACCGGAATGAAAATCGAAGACTGTGGTATACGGTCTGTTTGCGAGTGCTGTCAAAAAGGAAAATTGGCGAGACTTCCGTTTCCGAAGAAGTCTAAGAAACGATCGAAAGAGCCTTTGGACCTCATCCACGTGGACGTGTGTGGTCCGATGAAGAATGACACACCAGGAGGATGTCGGTACTATCTCACCGTCACCGACGATTATTCTCGCTACACAAATGTGTTTTTCCTGCGGGAGAAATCGGATGCTGAGGAGAAGCTGAGAGATTTTGTGATGGAAGTGAAGACGACGTTTGGCCGACCGCCGAAGATTGTGCGTTCCGACAATGGTGGTGAGTTCAGGAACAGGTCACTGGAGAGTTTTTTTTCAAGAAAGAAGGAATTAGGCAGCAGTTCACTACTCCACACACCCCGCAACAGAACGGGACAGCAGAACGCAAGAACCGCTCTTTGAACGAAATGGCGCGGTGTATGCTGCTGGACGCAAGGCTTCCGACGAGGTACTGGGCGGAGGCTATGAACACATCGAACTATCTTCAAAATCGACTTCCGACCAGGTCATTGAAGACCACACCTTACGAAGCATGGTGGGGAGAAAAACCGGACCTGGGTCACCTTCAAGTTTTTGGTGCAGACGCTTATCTGTGGATCCCGAAGCAAAACCGGACGAAGTTGGATGCCGACATGCAGCTTCCAGGACGAAGAAGATTACAATGGAAGTAACATTGACTTCCCGTTGACCGACAATTCAAAAACTAATAATTTTCCTATCGTTGCAGGGGACGTTCTCGGTGAGCCAACTGACGATGAGGAAGAACTTGTGTCTGAATCCGAAGCGGAAAAGGATCAATACGATACATCCAACGAATCATACGAGGACGCTACGCTCATCGAGCAGCACAATGCCGATGAACGTCCCCTCAACGCACCGAGAGATCCATTGTCCACGTGTATCCCGATACGTGCCTCAAGTCGGTCAACCAAAGGGGTACCGCCGAACCGATTCACTGAAACCAGCAAGCTGATGAGTCAGCAATCGTTCGAGCCGACGACGCTAGCAGAAGCACTGTCGGGTGCAGAGCGTGAATACTGGAAGAAAGCGATGGACGAGGAGTATACGTCGCTGTAGGAAAACTCCACATGGGATATCGTCAGCCTTCCCACCAATCGGAAACCAGTATGCTGCCGGTGGATTTTCAAGAAGAAGCTGGATGAGGACGGGAATGTAGCAAGATACAAGGCCCGACTTGTCGCTCAAGGGTACAGCCAAAAATTTGGTACTGACTACGACGAGGTCTACGCGCCGGTTGCAAAACACGCCACGTTCCGGGCGCTAATTTTTGCTAGGATGATTCTGTCAAAAGATCGACCTAGCATCATCAAAACGGCGTGATCTGGAACTAAACTAGTTATGTCAAACGATAGTCCTTATCCACCTGAACAACTTTGCCAAAGACACTACCTGTGACTGTCGTAGTTCAATTTGACCGTCGACGGACAATATTTTGGCAGTTATTTTCATTAACTGTGAAACTGTGAGCTAACTTCGAACTGCTCATCTCGAAAAGTCAACAACATCAAAAAACATCACCCAATGCAAGTTTTATCGTGTGAACGAACAGCACTAACGTTTCATCCAGTCTTTTGTTTCTGTACAGTGTACACATATATAACAGATTGCGCACCTAATTAACACACATTGCGAGGCAGATTCTCTTGTTTATAGCAGAAATGAGAAATGTGTGATATAAAAACAATACATCAGCGAAAGAGATGAGAATGTAAGAGCGATAACGAACGCGCTCTGGTGGCTGTAAATAGAAATAGGGAAAGACACACACAAAAAAAAACGAGCTATGCATTCAAAACCTCGTGTGCATAATCAACGAATTCAAATTGCGAACGAGCGACGCGACGGAGTGTGAGATTTGCATAATCGATCCCGGGAGCCGTGCGAAAGCCTCTATTTTTTTTGCTGCTGCTGCTGCCCGTGCTCTTGTGGAGAGTGCATCGTTTGGTGTAGGTCGGTCATCGACGGCCGGTGTTGCATCGAAATTCGGAATACGGCATGCATTCGATGCATTCGAGAGAAAGAACCACCATGAATGAAATGGACAAACATATGGTCCGCCTCCCATGTTATGCACAGATTTATCAGTTTAGATCGCTCGTGTCAAACCCCTAAATTAGCTGCATCAGCCGATGAAAGTGAAGTCTGCCAAAATGCTTCGAGGCGAGTCCCTCGCTTTGGAGTTTGTATTTTTGCTAGGGAGGTATGTTTCTACAATTGGTGTCATTAGGTCATTCAATTGACGTTTATCTATTGGTTGAAGACATTGATCACGTGTAATGTGGGCCCCAAATAGCAAATCGGCTGGACATGACTATCTTCGATTATAAAACGAAACTTTGCACGTAAAGGGTGTATTCGATAAAAATGACACACACATATTTACTGACCAAAATTAAACCCCATCCCGAATGCCTGCACCTTCCTTTTCACTCCACCCATAATTTTTTTTAAACTAGTTTGTTTATTTACTAGGCTCAGTTGTGTGTGAAACATTGCGGAGCCAAAGATCAGCAATGCTTGAATTTACATTTTAAACAGCAGTAGTTCTAGGTTAGTATTGGGTACCAATTACTCGTGCCGGGCTCGAGGTTAATGGGTAACAATTTCGATTGGAAGAAGCTAGGTAGGAAACTAATTTCTGAAGCCTTCTTCAGAACTCTCGGACGGTTGACCAAATCGTGGCTGGGCAGTACCCATCAAATTTTGTACAACCCATGTTCCCAGTTGTTGTTTTTACCCAAATTTTCTTCAACTCCAGCTCTGTTTTAATAGTTCTGGGATGTTTGCGAAGTCTTCATAATTGCCCAGAATTTTTCAATCGGTCGAAGTTCCGGTGAATTTGGTGGGTTCATATCTTTTGGCACAAAATTGACTCGGTTGGCTCGGTGCCACTCCAACACGTTTCGAGCGTAGTGGCAGGATGCTAGATTAGGCCAAAACAGAGTTGATCCTGTGTGCTTCCTTATGAATGGCAAGAGACGCTTCTTAAGGCACTCTTCCGTGTAAATTGCACCGTTGATTGTTCCGGAAGTGATGAAGGGAGTGCTTATTTCACCACATCCGCAAATCACCTGCCAGATCAGGAACTTCTTTGCAAATTTAGATAATTTCTTCTTTCGAACATCCTCCGGAACATCGAACTTACACTTGGCAACGACATATTCTTGCCCAGGAAGTTGACGGAAGTCGGCCTTGACGTAAGTTTCGTCATCCATCTAGCATTGAGCGATCTTAAGGCAAGAATCGACCTTAGTGATCGATTAATTTTTTTTGAAAATAATCGATTCACCGTTTTAATCAATCATTTTGAATCGATTCATTTTTCTAAATGGCAAAGAAATGTTTCAAATATAACGGAGCATAGGAAAGTTGGTGCAAATTAACACCAAGTTCAGTCTAAAGTTGATATTACGTTACATAAGGAATCTTGTTATGACATTTCACTTATAATAGTAATTTAGTGTGATGATTGATATGATTTAGACGTCTGCATTGAATTGTCTCATATAATAATATTCCGCCCACTATATCACAAGAAATTGCGAGTAGCTGAGTGGAATGGAGATAAGTTAAGCATTGGGTACAGGACCAAGTCTCCCCTGGGTGGTGCCAGAAGATGAGCGCAATAGAATCATCAAGTTGCCATAAGGCACAGAATGAGACTATTGCATGACTGGGTAGTCAAAGTCTTTCATTCGTTAGTCATTTCAGGTGGATTAAAACAGGTTTAGGTTTAGGGTGGGCGTTGGCAAGATTTGGATTTTTCAGATGTAGTCCTGGATAGGACCCTGTCATTGAACGTCGCGTGAAAGTGGAACTTAATGAAGGCCTAAGTACATTTTCGTAGTTCTTAGTTTTCGGATTTGAAAGATCGTCGGTTACAGTGGCCTGCTTACTGAGCAGAAAAACGCGGTCCCAGGTTCTTACATATCAAAGAGATTTATGGTAACATCGCTTGTGTATCGTGTATTTTGCGAAACTCGTTGTTGTCGTTGGTTCCGGGTTTGAATGGATACAAAAATACAACGGTATTATGTGATACAAATACAACGGTATTATGTGATATGAGGGCCTCGGTGGCCTTAGAGCAACCGTTTTTGCTTACTGAGCAGAACATCATGAGTCTAATCTCAGGCCCATCCACATTCAAGATTCGTCAATCGTTTTATTTGTTAATATGACTACATGGTAATAACAGCAACTCGGTGATTAAAAAGGTGCTCGTCTGCCTAGTGGCAAACGTTTTTGCTTACTGAGCAGAAGACCGTGGGTTCAATCCCAAGCTTCTTCGCGTTATACGATCGTTAGGACATCAATTCAGCTTATCGTTTACCAAAACGAACCCTGCTGCAAACCCAACCCTCTTACCCAACATCCCTGTGATTTCTCGTGGAAGTGCAGAGGACTCCTCGGCTTCCATCAAAGCGAGTGTCACGTCAACACATTCTTACCCATTCCTTTTTTGACCTGCGTTTAGGCGCGGCCGGCGCTGGTATTGCCTAATTTAAGATCACCAGTTTTTACACATTGAGGATGATTGCTAGTCCCAAGCATCGTCTATTGGTTCTCTGTGTAATTACAGCTGATCTGGCAATAACAGAGTAGCAACCGTGGGCGGTCAATCAAGCTTCAAGCAAGCATTTCGTCGTGAATATCCCACAGGCCTCCGGTTGGTTTTAGTGAGCGGACAGATGTGTGCATATCATCGTATACTCTTTCGATACTATAGATCTGCTCAGACACAACTTTAACTGCCTGAGCGTGAGCTGAAGACTCCAGGGACAGTGTCTTGAAACGGGGATCAAGGAGCGTTGTAATAGCAAAATGTATTCACCCGGGACGGGACTTGATAATCGAGCTTCTCACTCTTCTTAATGGTTTTGATGAATGCCCTTCGAATATTTGTGCGTGGTGTTTTTACGGAGTTGAGTAATGATGCCAGGGTTGCAGAATGTTTTTTTTTTTTTATATTTAAATTTGGGTTTGATTCGGCGTTTCTACCGCAGTTTAGCTCGTCGTATATCAGTTTTGCTCATCACAATAAAAACAACCATAAACTGACAACAATATCCATCGTTTAAAACACGCAGTGCACTCATTTTTTCAACTTTCCTTTTGCAAATGTAAACAATTAACAACGCCATTGACTCCGGCATCACTGCCAGTTAGATTGCTGTAATCCCTCTATCCTGTTTATTCCACGATTGCTACTGTCGAATCGACCAATCAGCAGCTCTAAATCGCTACCCGATTGTCAAGTCCCATCCCAGCCCCAGGTATCCACGAGCTCAACGTCTTTGAACCTCTCGTCAAACTGCAGTGAGCAAGAGGGAAACAGATTGGTGGGAAAAAACCGTCCGTTCATCCATGTGTGCTAGATATAGAAAGACAATTAAACGTCAAAAAGGTCTATAATCATCTCTGGAGCCCCAAACTTTCTCTTGCTCGTTCTTGCCTACTGAACTGTCACGTCACGCTGGTTGTTTGGCAGAATCCTTGTTCAAGGCAAGTGAGGTGCAAAGGTGAAGGCAAAAAAAATCAATTTTAAATTGCAAATGCAAATGCACTGAAATTTTCTTTTTGGATCGAAATAAAAATCGAATGAAAAGGATCGATCCACTCGATTTTGGTCGTGTTTGGGATCGATTTAAAAAATCGATTAATCGAACCAAAAGAATCGATCTTTTGTGTTTCGATCAAAGATCGCCCATTGCTACATCCATCACGATGCAACAACGATTTGGTGAGCAAATTCGTGTAAAGTTTCCGGGCGCGGGTTTACGCAGTGATATTTTGCTTTTCCTTCCGGTTTGGGGCTTTTGCACCTTGTAAACATGTAACCCACCACGCTTCTGCACAAAACCGACTTGGACTTTTTAGCGACATCTCAAATTGATATGTTTGGAAGGTTCTTGAACTGTTGCACCACTTTCCTGGCCATTTTACTGTCCATTTGACCACTCCTTTCCTTCCTTCGGGCACTCAGATGCTCCTTGAAGGTTCTTATCACACGACACACAGTTGTATTTGCAATTCCAAGCTTTTTAGCGATCCATCGGTGGGACGGTTCTGGATTGTGATTGTAAATGCACAAAATTTTTGCACGGACAGTTTCTTGTTTCGACGACTTGACTGGAACGACTGTATGAATAACTATGAAACTTGACAGGATGTAACAATGCACTATGAATAAGATTTACTAAAATTTTCAGAAAAGTTACAGAAGATTTTCCGTGTGCCATTTATGGGTATTTATCGAACCCTTTACACCAAATTCCAAGATCGATCGCACTAGAGAACAATATATAGCTGACAGGCAGGACAGACAGGATGATGATAGATGATATGATGATAGTGGTTTACCACCCATTGTAGCACGGAAACTAAGTCCGAAAGCAGTGGACTCTCTTCCCTGTTTGTCTTGATCAAGCTTAATAACCTCTGATTGTCCTCAACACGTCGCTGTATGAAGGGCCAAAAACGGATTGGGTGGGTCGATAGGCAATTCGCCTATTCATTTCCTTGAGACAGTTACGAATATCCTTCCAACAACTTGATCAGCCAATTGGTCAGAAAACGAGCCTTCCAGGAAGATGGAAGATGCCCCTATATCCACGAAATTGTATCAACAGGGAGTTGGCATTCCCACTCTCCCCGTCCAAATCGCTTCAATCGGGTGCCCTGTTGGACCTTCCTTCCCTTTTGTGTATGTATTTAAATGTTTATGTATATGTTATATATATAAAGAATCATCGCTTATGCGGGTTGACTATTATGATTATTGTCAATAATACTTACATTTCCATGAAGATTATGCTACCTATTTTACCTTTCATGTGATACTTATCATCACAGAAGCCAACTTTGAATCCTAGACCAGGTCCATTAACAATGGACTCGTTCCGAGAAGGGGCTCTATAGTACCACTCATCCTGTATAGTCATCATCTTCTTCTTCAGGTTCGCTCACCACCACGGAATGAACACTCGGTGCGGTTAAGAGCTGTCAGGCAGGTAGGATCCCGAAACTCTTCAGAGATCTTAAAGATGAATCCGAGTTGCCTGTTAGCTTTGGCTATGATATCCGTGTAATGTAGCTTAAATGTCAAAGCAGAATCAAGTGTAATTCCTAGATCACGGACGTTGTCCACACGCTGCAGAGGTTCGTTATCGATATAGAATGCAATTTTCACTTCGGACCTCCCTGATTCGTCTCAGGGTTGGCACAAATCTTTGTTCGCTGATGACACAGGCATTTCCGCTAAAGGAAGAAGTCTTCGTGTTATTTGCAATAGACTGCAGAAAAGTTTAGATATTTTCTCTTCTTATTTACAAAAGTGGAAGATTTCTCAAAATGCTTCCATAACTCATTTACCTTTTTGAAACCGAGTAGTAGTCAAATAGTCACTATGAACGGATTCCAATTTTTTGGTCAAGTCAAGTGAAATATTTTGGATTAGTACTTGACCAAAAATTAACTTTTAAAGATCACATTGGGGGCATTCAAGCCAAATGTAACAAATATATAAAATGTTTGTATCCTCTTATAAACAGGAAATCCAAACTTTGCCTGACGAATAAACTTCTAATATTTAAACAAGTTTTTAGACCGGCCATGCTTTACGCTGTGCTAGGTCTAGTTGTTGCACTACTAGGAAAAAACACTGGTACAGTACTACCGAAGTACATAGAATTTCGAATGTTGAGACTTTAGAACAAATGTCCAACAAAATAATTAATAATTTCAGGCAAAAATCGTTGCAATCCTCAATTACAACGATTAATTCCCTTTATACTTAGATAAAATTTAGTTTTAGTTTTTAGTTTTAATATTTGCCAAAGCAGGAACAATGTTAAAACACTTAGATATATATCATAACAATAAGAGGCTGGTAAGTTACTATAGTAACTGGAGCACATAGGTTAAAAATTAAATGTAATTTATTTTGAATTTGGAACAAATAAAGAGTTAAAAAAAAGTTGGGAACAGATGAGAACGTTTTGCTGTCCAATTGGTGTTGACGGAATCACTAATATTTTGATTTGTTTTTAAACTTCGTTATTCTGACATTCAAGTCCATTATCTTCAAAGTTTGTCTAGATTATAATATTTCACATTTTTCCCATGCCTGTGATCTCGAAATTGTCATTAGACTTATCACAAACTTTCTGAGGTTTCGAAAAAAAATTCTGGGCCCAATATCATTCGTAATCTTTAAAATTTTCCAAACCTAAGGAGTGGAAAAATGGTCTAGGAGAATTTTCAAGCTCTAGACACTTTTTCAAGGACCAGAAATTTGAAAAAGCTCGGTTGTTTAAGTATTTGGGCTACAAATACTGGGCTGGATAGCCACGATTCATATCGTTTGAATTTCAATCCTGCTGTGTACGATCGTGAGAAAACAATCATCAAATCGTTACGGGAACTGTTGATACGTACGGACTCCATGGACACACGTCTAGGAGATTTATGCGAAAATCTTCGAATTATCAACAAAACGCTCTATGGCACACAACTCAAACAAACAAACCAATCGATTGATCAGTTGACATTTCATCAAAACATCGATCAGCTGAATCTCAACGACATCATTTTTCGAAGTCTTGGATGAAGTCAACCGCACAGTTGCACAACAATCTGACAGACTTGTTGTAGGGAACAGACGTGTTCAAATCGTATCCAATCAGCAATCCAGTTCAACTACTCAAGCGATCGCTTCTACCCCAGCTGTGTTCATTCGTCAAAAGAATGGTCCATTTTGCACTCAGGCTGGTACTGAGAAGAGATGTGCGATCCGCTCCCGAGCTGTTCTAAAGTGAGCTGATAACCCGCGGTTTAACTTTTAGTAACCGCAGCTCATCAGCTCACTGATATAACAAGTCTAATCTAAAACTTTTCAATGAAGGACTCCACACTCCACTTACGCATTGAACAGCCACCGCGTAAACCAAGATGCGCGCGTAATATAACATGTGATCGATAGCATGAACGGTAAAAGCAAACTTCCAAGCGACTTTATGGGAGAGAGACATATTTACATGTTTTACACTATGTTACATGTCTCATCTCTCTTCCCATATTTCTCAGGGGGAGCGGAAGATTCGCACAAAAGCAGATAACCGAACAGCGAAATGCAGCTCTCCACCTCACAGCTCAGCTCCGGATCTGAATCATCGACCCGAATGATTCATTGGGAGCTGTTCAGGATGACAGCCTTCTGATCCGACCAGCTCTTCGGATCTTTTTTTCTCTCGATTCTTCACGATTCTGCTCCGGAACCGGATCTGAGCCGAGAATGGTGAGAGCAATTTTGCTGGAGCATTAACATAAGCATTAAAATCTGTATGTAGACTGAATTGCATAGCATGAGAAAAGACGTCAATTCTATCATCGCGTGTGATATAGGTATAGCTCTCTCGCATACATTTTTTTGCTTTTTCTGATATGGCAATTTTGCGTGCTATACTAAAATTTACGCGGTGGTTCAGTTGATGCGTTAGTGGCGTTTTCAATTGAAAAGTAGAGTAATGTTGTAAGCTACGGATTTATTGGTTTATATTACTTTTACTATTTTATGTAGTTTTAAGATATAGGGTCACCAAAACCATTTATTTCTTTTACGATTTTGAATTTGGATCGGCCCAGTTCCGTCTCTCGTATGTCGCAGTGCGATGAAGATTTTATCCACGGAGAGTACAGCAAATATTTCACGCTGGTGAGGAACATCGGGTCTGCAATCATTGAACATTCTGCACCGGGACATCAAAGATGAGGACGTTATCATCGATTACCATTTCCATATCCAACTGATTGACTTCGGATCGGCGACGTTCGTACAGGAAGGGCATCTTTTTTCTGCCTTCTTCGGCACGACCGAGTACTGCAGTCCGGTTGTGTTGGAAGGCAACCGCTACTCCTGCCCTGAACTGGAAATGTGGGCTCTCTGTGTGACACTGTTGTTGTTCTTCAAGAACCCATTCGTGGACGTTGAGGAATCCGTTGACAAGAATCCCAAAACTCGGATCACCATCCAGGACTCCTAGACCAGGAGCTAAGAGACGGAATGGATGACGCAGGGAATCAATTTGTCACAGTTCAATTTTCCCAAAATCGTCCCCTGCTAACCGTACTAAATCAATCCGTCGTAGAAGTGCTACGTAGATGCAAATATCTGTTCCAGCCAGATGGGACTGTCCACGTCGCCGCACAGCCTTTCGATATAGGATGATGTCGGTGGTGAATATGAGAATAAGCATGCCCATTGTCGAATAAGTCAGTAAATTTATTTAAAAAAATGATTTACTGCTATTTTAATTAATATATTTTTGGATTCATTTTTAATTATTTTTATTCGGGAACTGAGGTTAAAATGCCTAGTGAAGGAGTAGCAGTGATTCTATTTTAATCAATCCTGAACTAGTCCAGGTAGAGCGTTAAAAACTTCCTGGTGATTCGGCCGGTGGTGGTTATGTTGGTGTGCCGGATAGCGAGCTCTACAACAGGCAATGTTAATGAATGTTTTTGCTTCAAAATCCATGAAACATCTGGAAGCCAATACAGAAGTGCATAAACTTCCCAATTCCGTGGCAGTTTCTGCACTTCTGCATTGGCTTTTAAAGATTCATATTAAATCCACCCGGTTGTCGTCGTGTTGTCGGCATCTTTCGTTGCTCCGGTTGCGGATCATAGCAGTAAGGGTGAGTTGGAGGCTCCGGCGAAATTATTTGTTGCGGATACCGAAAATTGTTTGTGTCAACAATCAAATTTTGACACCGCCTCACTGCCCATGCGCAGAAATAATGCAGTGATACCAGTTACTTAAGAGATCAAAAAATATGTACCATGGATGACAAACAGTGCCAATGAGTGAGCCATGGTGTGCCCTACTGTGTTTTTGGCACACTGTGCTGAGAGACCTACCCCATGGATTCAAATTAAAAATGCAACCTTGGGTAGCAGCCAACAAATGAGCAAAGTTTCATTGAAATCAGAAAGGGTCGAGACAAAACTGTTTTTTTTTTGCGTTTTGGGCTGGAAATGCTCTATTGTAACGAGCAGATTCTATATAAGGGGACCACCCTGAGCATGTTACCCCCGTTTCCCCTATTTTTCGAATTCAAATTGTACTATAAACAAACAATGGATCACCGCAGAATTATTGTTTGGTATATTTAAAATTATTTTACTGAAGTTACATTGTAATCGCATTAGCGGCATTTGAACAGTCGTCACGTTATGATAATACCGACTGTTGTCGGCTTTTGGTTAGCATCTTTCGGTGTGATTTTCTTTTATTTGTTAGCAACTCGTCGACTGACAACTCGTAGCGAAGGTGCATTAACAACAATATACTTAGAAACACACACCAGACGCCTCTCACGAACACACCTTCTTGACTCGACCGGCGTCATTTCGCCCCGGCCCAGATTTTGTTTTAATGAGTGTTATATTTAGGTATGTATTCATATTTATGAGGTTTTGACACACTGGCGAATTTAATGAGTGTTGCCGTTTTTCCCACCATAAGAAAGCAAGCAGTCCAATCACGGATAAAAAACTCAACGAAGACGACCGTAACTAATTTAACATTTGAGCATTTGTGGTTCAGTTTTTTCGTAGGGCGGTAATCAAAATGATCATCTCTCTGTGTTTTTCTCTCTCGCTCTCGAAATAACGGAAAAGAAAAGTGAAATGCTAACAAGAAACCAATATTGGCCAATTGGCAACAGATATCAAGCTATGCTGATTAACGATACTGCTGCCGCCAATAATGGCATTTTCTTCCTAAGGTGAAAAGATTTACGCAGAAACCCGAGAGTGAACGAAACCGAAAGTGATTATACAAAAAAAAAACTTATACGAGCAAACCTGTCTGCCTGCATACATTAGGGGGGAACGAATGAGTTCATTTTCAAGGGAAAACTTGTTTACCTTAGAGCAGCAAGTGCGTGCCGAAGCGCATGTGGTGCTGCTAATGCTGGTGTCTAGAAAACGTTGAATGGATAAGGGAAGTCATCTTCCCTCACGGCGTTTACCGTCTACATAGGTGGTTCGTTTGAATGAAGAGTGGAAACCAATGCAAGGTAGTTGGTTTGGAATGTAGGTAGGCTTGGTTTTTGCTACTAAGCGGAGCAACTTTCTTGCATTTTGGTTCCTTCCTGATGAGCCTAGTTGGGTATACGTAGTTGGGTGGTAATAGTTCCCGTTTCACCATTTGCGGCGATGGAGAGAAATGTGCGAGTTGGTTGAAGTTTAAGCTTATACTTCAGCCATCAAGCGACGTAAACGCAATGGAATTTGCAAAGAAAGAACATCCTGCTGAGGATTCTGCTTCGTATCCATTATGTCTCAATTCATCATGTTACCATGCTTTTGCGTTAATTTTCCTTCAGATGTCACTGCTGTTCTTAATGGTGACATCTGAAATGACGCATGCACTTAGTTCCGTTAAGAGCGGTCAAGGCATGTATGGCACCTCTATATACGCAATTAAATTAAAATCCGAAGTCCCTTCTTTTTAAAGTATATTTTGTGTAGAATATGTAAAAACGGAGGAACTTCGGATGTTGATCTAAAAGCATATATAGAGGTACCATACATGTTTTGCAGTGTCAGGTATTTCATTTTGAAGTCTGTGAGAGGGAAATCCCAAATAGAGTGTCATCAAAATACATGGAAAGTTGAGAGATTAAGCTCGTGAGAGCGAATAGTCCTTTTTAATGCACCACCAACGTAGAGTGCACACGAGTTCGAGAGGAAACGTCAACCAAACCGTTTGTTTACATCAGAATAAGGATTTTTACAACGCAAATTAAAGCATTTTTCATTGAACATCTTGCCAATTTCGATCGGTAATTGTCTTATTTTACGATTTGCCACAGATCTGAACTGATTTGCACCTAAACTATTCACACATAAGAAATCCGGACGATCATACCAACTAAGTTACTATTCTTATTTTATGATAATATATTGATTTGATGAATTGGATTTTGTAAACAGAGTATTCATTGTTGACTAAATTAGGCATAAATACGTTCGGCATACGGGCCTTAGGCACTAAAGCTCATATTCGTTCTGTAACTTTAAACTTGGATCTGGAAATTCAGCGTGCATTGCACAGTGGTCCAGGATGTGAATTTAGCAAGAGTCAAAGTGCTTTTGTTTTTAGTTTTAGACGTTTGGTGTCTTTGGTGAATTTATTTAGCATAAAAATTTCCTTCTTTTAGATGTTTTTAAATTTCAGTAACCTGAAAAGTAGTCGTTATTATGACACATCAAATGAATTTTTCGTTTAGAAATTAAAGTTTTTTTATCGTCATTTTAGAATTACAAAAAAAAAATATCATCAATCTGGGAATGAAAAAAATATTCAAAATGCGGGATCTTGGAGAAAAAAACCAAGATCCTAGACTTCACCTTGAAATTTTGTCAAGGCTTTGAAGCTTGAAAGAACTTTCAGGGATCTAACAATTCTAGATAGAGCTGGAATTAGGGCGTAACAGTTTTTGTAAGCAATGACTTCTCTTGATGATTTATAGAAACTCACGGCTCGTCCAAGAAAATGAATATCACCATCAGGAATGTGAAGTCTTCTTCTATCCGATGGTTATGTTGGTTTGTGTGAGTGTGCCTTGAATTCGTAGAAATAATCGAGAGAAATCATTGTTTACAAAAGCTGTTAGGCCCTAAATCCAGCTCTATGTAGAATTTATAGATTGTTTATTCTGCCAAGAAAACCTATGCAAATTTGGAATAGATTTAAGAGAATTAATACCGAGGAAGATTCTCTAAAAAATCCTAGGAAAAATTCAATGGAAACTTTGATCACAATTAAAAAAATTAAGATATAGGACTAAGAAATTCTGAGATGATATCGAAGGTATTTTTGAGAACAAGAAAGGAATTGAATTCCTAAGTCATTCTGAAGCGACTTGTATTTGAATCTTGAAGAGAATACCAGTTTTTAAAGAGTTGAGAGATTTATAAACATAATTCAAAGGGTGATCTGACGATAATTTCAAACGAATACTGAAGGAGATTCAAAAAAGAACTTCAAGGGATCATATTTTTAGGGTAATTCCAAACACATGGACAATTTAAATGAAATTGCTTGGAAAGTTTAAGGAAAAATTAGGAGAAAGTTCAAAGGGATTACTGAGGAAGTTTCCAAAGGATTTCTAATGAGATAAAAAAAATCAGATGAATTTGAAAGGAATTTAATTATTGAAATAGTTACAAAGGAATTTTAAGAAGGATTCCATTTTAGGAAGGATCTAAAAAGAAATTCTAAGGAATTAAAAAACGTTATAGTTACAAGGAGAGTAACTAGAGAATTTACTGGTGCAGATGCAGAGTTCTTTACTATAGTATAGTTGATAATGTTCTAAGTTCTGGATTTCTAAGAACCTTCTGTTTCCGGCATTCCAAATGGTGATGGTGCAAAGGTTAATTTGAACTTACTATATCTAGGAGGTTAGGACGTCTACGTGAAGTCCACACGCAGACTGGTGTTGATTAGTGAGAGAATTCTGAACTGATTAGCCAACAAATTAGAAGACATTGGTCACCTGAACAACTTTTCCGAAGACGTTATTTTCAAAATAGTAATCTTAAGATATGTTTTATACAGGACATTTACTTGCACATTAGCGCCGAATAGTGAGAAAATTCCGTACTTCTGTTCTATAACCAGGGCTGGTAGCGCTGATGCGATATAATAGTAGTGACTTTAGTGACTAAAATTACGGAAATAGTGACCAAATAGTGACTTGTAAATACTAAATAAGTACCCATTTATATGGTAACATAGAAATTCAAATACTGTTTGATATTGAAATAAACTTTTTATGTCATGGAACTCAATATCAAATTTCATAAATTCCTCTTATTTAATCGAATCTCACAACGGAAACTCCTGTGAAGAGCATTTGAAGTAATTTTAATAATTTACTTTTGCTTACGTTATACATGATGACTAGCAAATAGTAATTCCCATTTTTATGATCTTGAATTTGATTCTGCGTTCGAAATCTCTAAACATTTGATATATCTAGGTAGATAACTTAGGGGCCTCCCTTAGCTCAGTCGGTAAAGCCGCAGCTACAAAGCAAGACCATGCTGGAGGTGGCTGGGTTCAATTCCCGGTCCGGTCTAGGAATTTTTCGGGTTGGAAAATTTCTCGATTTCCCTGGGCATAGAAGTATGATTGGACTTGCCACACAATTATACTAATGCAAAAATGGTACAGGCATCGAAAGCTCTCAATTAATAACTGTGGAAGTGCATCTAGAACACTAAGTTGAGAGCACACAATAAGCTAATATGCGATATGCAATAAGCTTGAAATGCGAAGAAGAAGAAGAAGAAGAAGAAGGTAGATAACTTTGAAAATTTGCTATGAAATTTTCACAGAATTTCTTCAGAATGATCTCAAGATTTTTTTTAGAATAATTCCTCTTCTCTTAAACTTAGAGGCAAATAAGCTTTTACAAACATAATATTGCATTCTTGAATTCTTTGCAGAACAATCAACACAATTCTTGGAAATAGATCATTTTCGTAGTTGGAAACGCTTAACATCAAATATCAGAATTAAAGTGGGCATTTTATACGATAGATGAGGAGATGAAAGTCAGTCCGCATCGTGCTCTCTTGCCGTGCGGATCTATTTGCTTTTTGCTTAAGGAAGTGTTACTACTACCTAAAGCTACAACAAATTTAAACAGCACTTTTCAGTGCTCAACCTGTAAAAATTTTCTACCTTGTTCAACTCCTCTTATTCCTCTTCGATCCTTGTTTGGACCCTACCCGAGGTAATCCTTCTTGGATATCGATTTGGAAAATTCCTCTTCGATCCTTCAGATTCTTATAGTAATCTGCTTGGAAGTCGATTTGGATAAAAAATTTACTGCCGCCATGGCGCCTAAACGCAAAAGAAAGGGGAAAACTCTTGACCCCCCTTCTGAAGAAATTAATTTGAGTAATCAATTTGATTTGCTCACGGATGATGAGAATGATCCATCATCCAAGAAAAATTCTAGTAAACTTTCCCGGCTTAATGCCAAGAAGGAAAAGATTCCCCCTATTGTGATAACCACTACCGATTTCCATGCTCTTCGCATGGAACTTTTGAATTTCGTGAAAGTTAAGTTTTCACTACAAATTGGACGTCGGGGTGAATGCCGTGTATTGGCTGAAACCTTGGACGGATTTAAATGTCTTCTCAAGTATCTTACTGAGAAGAAGCACAAATTTTTTACTTACGACACCAAAACTGAACGTGTGTTCAAGGTTGTCATGAAAGGACTGCCCAGTGGTGAATCCCTGGATCAGATCAAAGATGAACTGGCAAAATTACTTGGAGTTGTGCCACTCCAAGTAATCAAAATGAAAATGAAATCCCGTCCTGGCGATTCGCGCAACGGGATTTCTAATGATTTTTATTTAGTTCACTTCAAGTCTAGTGAACTAAACAACCTTAAGGCCTTAGAAAAAGCTAGCCTTATGCTCCATGTCCGAGTGAAGTGGGAACACTTCAGGAAGACTGGAGGAAATTTTCAAAACCTCACTCAGTGCCGTAAGTGCCAGGGATGGGGTCACGGAACTAAAAATTGCTACATGCCAGCTAAATGCATGAATTGTGGTGATTCCTCTCACGCAAAGGACGACTGTCCTGTGAAGGAAGATCCTAAGAAATTTAAATGTTCAAATTGTGGTGAAAACCACAAATCCAATTTTTGGGAATGTAAGACTCGCAAAGCGATCCTACAATCTCGTTCTAACCGACAGGTAGGAAACGCTCCACGTTTCCGACCAGGTACAAATTCCTCTGCTGTTAACAACGGTCAGCGAGGAACAAATTCTACATTCGTACCCGTAGGTACAAATATCTCCCCTGCTTCAAATGTTTCATCTGTACCTACTCCCCTCACTGCTAACAATGTTCAGCGAGTTAATGGAGCTACCTATGCTGCTATTGCAGCGGGTAGAAATCAAAATACTAACCAAAGTAATTCTAACGGAAATTTTGACAATTTTGACTTAGGAAGCATTACTGCTCCTAAAATGGAATTTTTACAGAATTCATTAATTGACATGATTTCTGATATGTTTAAATCTAACTCCATGTTTGATGCTATTCAAACTGGAGTAAAATTTGCTAATAATATTGTCATGACTTTAAAATTCAGTAATGGATTTTAAAGCATTAAACATTTTAAATTGGAATGCTCGATCTCTTAAAGATAATGAAGACGAGCTATTTAATTTTTTGAGAGTTCATAACGTGCATATTGCCGTTATAACTGAAACGTTCCTTAAACCTGACCATAAGGTTAAGAAGGACGCAAATTACTTGATTTATAGAAATGATCGTCTTGATGGACCCTGTGGTGGCGTTGCCATCATTATTCATAGACGAATCAAGCATAAAATTCTTTCTTCATTTGAAACCAAAGTTTTTGAAACTTTGGGAGTTTCTGTTGAAACAAAATTTGGACAACTTACGTTTATAGCTGCCTATTTGCCATTCCAATGCGTAGGCCAGCAAAAGAATTTTCTCAAGGGTGACCTCCAGAAACTTACCCGTCATAGGTCTAAATTCTTCATTATTGGTGATTTTAATGCAAAACACCGCTCATGGAATAATGCTCAAAGCAATTCCAATGGTAATATTCTGTTTGATGATTGTTCTGCAGGTTATTACACTATTCAACATCCAAACAGCCCAACATGCTTTTCTTCTGCAAGAAATCCCTCAACTATTGATTTGGTCTTAACTGATTCATGTCATCTTTGTAGCCAATTGGTTACCCATGCTGACTTCGGTTCTGATCACCTTCCAGTAACTTTTGAAATATCCCAAGAAATAATTTCCAATCCCAACAGCTTTACTTTCAATTACCATAGGGCTGATTGGGAGCAATATCGAACATTTATGGAATATAACTTCGATCCAAACATTCCTTTGCAAACCAAAGATGAAATTAATTATGCTCTTGAATCTCTGACTACTTCTATAGTTGAAGCAAGAGCTGCCTCAGTACCAAAATGCGAGGTTAAATTCGATTCAATTATAATAGACGATGATCTTCAGCCCTTGATCCGTCTTAAAAATGTCCGTAGGAGACAATATCAAAGAACACGCGATCCTGCCATGAAAGTTATCTGGCGGGATTTGCAAAAACAAATTAAAAAGTGATTCTCTGCCCTGAGGAACAAAACTTTTGAAAATAACATTTCTAAATTAGACCCGAGTTCCAAACCCTTTTGGAAACTCACAAAAATTTTGAAAAAACCTCAAAAGCCAATTCCAGCGCTTAAAGAAGGTGGTAAAATTTTGATCACAAATTTGGAAAAAGCTCAGAAACTTGCTAAGCAATTCGAGAGTTCCCATAATTTCAGTTTGGGTCTTACTAGTCCTATTGAGAATCAGGTTGCTCGGGATTTTCGGAATATTTTCTCTCGGGAAAATATTTTTGATGATTCCTGGGGGACTGATTTGGACGAAGTAAGGTCTATAACTAAAAAGTTTCAAAATATGAAAGCTCCAGGTGATGATGGAATTTTCTATATCCTCATCAAAAAACTCCCAGAGAGTACCTTGTCTTTCCTGGTAAAATTATTTAACAGATGTTTCCATTTGGCATACTTTCCTGATAAATGGAAAAATGCAAAAGTTGTTCCAATTTTGAAGCCGGATAAAAATCCAGCTGAAGCTTCTAGCTACCGTCCAATAAGTTTGCTTTATTCAATAAGTAAACTTTTTGAAAAAAATAATTTTGAATAGAATGATGCTTCACATCAATACGAACTCAATTTTTGCAGATGAGCAGTTTGGATTTCGCCATGGGCATTCAACTACTCATCAACTCTTGAGAGTTACCAATTTAATTCGTTCAAACAAATCTGAAGGCCACTCAACTGGAGTTGCTCTTCTAGACATAGAAAAAGCATTCGACAGTGTTTGGCATGAAGGTTTGATTGCTAAATTGAAAAAGTTTAATTTTCCACTTTACATTATGAAATTAGTTCAAAATTATTTAACTGACAGAACTCTGCAGGTAAATTATCAAAATTCCAAATCTAATCGACTACCTGTTAGAGCAGGAGTTCCTCAGGGTAGCATTCTTGGACCTATATTGTATAACATTTTCACTTCGGACCTCCCTGATTTGCCTCAGGGTTGCCACAAATCTTTGTTCGCTGATGACACAGGCATTTCCGCTAAAGGAAGAAGTCTTCGTGTTATTTGCAGCAGACTTCAGAAAAGTTTAGATATTTTCTCTTCTTATTTACAAAAATGGAAGATTTCTCCCAACGCTTCCAAAACTCCACTTATAATATTTCCACATAAGCCCAGGGCTTCCTTTTTGAAACCTAGTAGTAGTCACATAGTCACTATGAACGGAGTTCCAATTTCCTGGTCAAACCAAGTGAAATATCTTGGATTAATACTTGACCATAAATTAACTTTTAAAGATCACATTGAGGGCATTCAAGCCAAATGTAACAAATATATAAAATGTTTGTATCCTCTTATTAACAGGAAATCCAAACTTTGCCTGACGAATAAACTTCTAATATTTAAACAAGTTTTTAGACCGGCCATGCTTTACGCTGTGCCAATATGGTCTAGTTGTTGCACTACCAGGAAAAAAGCACTTCAAAGGATTCAGAACAAAATTCTGAAGATGATTTTGAAGTTGCCTCCCTGGTACAGTACTACCGAAGTACATAGAATTTCGAATGTTGAGACTTTAGCACAAATGTCCAACAAAATAATTAATAATTTCCGGCAAAAATCGTTACAATCCTCAATTGCAACGATTAATTCCCTTTATACTTAGATAAGATTTAGTTTTAGTTATTTAGTTTTAAGCTATCAATTGTTATACTGACATGCAGGTTTAAAAAAACCTGTTTAAAATACTGAATTGCCAAGACAGGAACAATGTAAAAACACTTAGATATATATCATAACAATTAAGGCTGGTAAGTTTCTGTAGTAACTGGAGCACCTAGGTTAAAAATGAAATGTAATTTATTTTGAATTTGGAACAAATAAAGAGTTAAAAAAAAAAGGAGATGAAAGTAAAGAGTTGATAGTTCCGTTATAGTGTGGTAGTGTAAAATTTGTATATAGAAAGTAGAAAACGAACAAAGGATAATTTTGAGGAAGGTACGAATAGGGTAGAGCATCTCCTTTATGAAGCTCATCCGTTAATGAGGGATGGTGAGGGGTGTTTCCTCTTGCCACCACTGGCAAAAGGGATGATCACCCATTTGCTCATGTACTTCTGATGTGCGGAAACAGTTCAATTGATTGTTTCACACTCAAGTGACCATCTGACGTAAACAACTACCCGATTCGTACCTTCCTCAACATTGTCCTTTGCTCGCTTTCTAGTTTGATAAACAATTTTCAAACTGCCGTACTATAACGGAACTATCAACTCTATAATTTAATCTCCTCCTCGGTCGTATAAAATCATCATTTTAAGTCTGATATTTGACGTTAAGCATCTCCGACTATGTAAATCGTTAAATTCACGTATGAAGTAATAACACATGATTAGTTAAAGTAGATTATTATCGATTTTGTATTGATTCTTTTAGAAACTCCCTGAAGGCTCCTTCCATAAATCCATCCTTGAAATTTCCATGCAATTAACCTCAGAAGTTTTATAAATTTCTGCTTAGAATAATCTTGGACTTCTCCCTTGCATTAAATTCGTATTTTCCTTAGAATCCCCATAGTATTTCCTCAGAATTCTTAAAACAAAAACCCATCACAAACTTTGAAACTCTTCTCAGAATTCCTTTGAGATTGAACCCTCAAAATGCGATTCCATTTGAATTCTTCTCGGAATTTATTTCAAACTCTTTAGAATTCTCTTGAAAGTATCGCCAGTAATCACCCCAGAATTCTTTTAGACTATCCGCAGAGTTCACGGGATTTTCATGGAATTTTCATCAGAGTTATTTCAGAACTAATTTTGAATTCTTATTATAATTGGAACGAGAATCCTCATCCAATCATCATAGAAATCTTCTCAGAACTCATTAAAATGCACTTTCAATTACATTAGAATTATTTCCAAAATTGTTTCGGAGCTGAATTTTGCGTCTCTAATAATTTAAACAATAATTAAAAGCGACGCTCGTATGTGTTAAGCCTAGTTTAACTATATAGGTAAACCTTGCTTAAGATTTCAGCGGATATGAAGAAATCGGTCCTCAGAACACTTAATTTTACATGAGACTTTCGTAGTCTGTACGTTGGTATTCTTCTCTGATATATCTTGGTCTCTGCCCTAGAATCCTTTAAAATTCTCTTTTAAATCGAAATTGAAGGCATTTCCCAATAGTTTTCCTGGTGTTCTAACGTTTTGCGGTTCACTGGTCACCCTGGTTAAAATTTTCAATTGTTTAACAGATATGTATATTTTGTTAAAACTACTGTAGACTTTCTTAGTGCCAAGTACTCAATTTAAACATTTTGTGAAAAGTGACTTTAGTGACTTTTTGGTGTGAAAAGTGACTTTTTAGTGACTGGCTTCCAAATAGTGACCAAGTCACTAAAAAGTGACCTGCTACCAGCCCTGCATAACCTATCCACCTACTGTACAATGTACATCATGTGATGTTCCATGTGGCCGTTTTACCCCTAGGGGTGACCTACCCTGCGTGATTTTTTAATCATTATTTAGTTTTTTTTTTTGGTTCGTGATAAAACATCATCAAATGAAATGGAAATTTTCTGAACATACATTAAATTAGGGGAAGTACTCTGAAGATCAATATTCGCTAAATTTATCGCGTTTTGATTAAATTTTACTTCGACCTTAGAGTGGCCGTCGTGTCTCGTTGTATCTCGTCGTCTCCTATCACTTAAGCTCGATGCATTTTATGTTATTAAAGGTCGCTTGGGCAAATACTGGAAAAATTAACTTGATGCAAATACGATTTAGAGAAAATTATTGAAGATCTAGGATTAAGAAAATGTGTCTTCATTTCGTTATCTGTAGGTGCTAAATCTTAAATTTTGCGATTTGAGAAGATAGTTTCTGGGAGAAAACGAATCCGGAGCATAAGTTCTGGGAATTTTTAGTCTAGTCTAGTCTAGTCTACAGTCTAGTCTACACATACACAGCCAGTACTTGAAAGAATCCTGGAAAATGATACATCTATCATTTTTCTTGTCATTATTAATGCCTGCTGCACATCAAGGATGTGAAACAAACAATAAAGCGGCCAGGCCTACTGTGTAGCGTTTAGTTAATTTTTGTGGAAGTGAATGTTTACCATGTCTACTTAATAAGTATAGACAGTGGTTAACATTTAATCCACAGGTAATCAAAGAGCGGGGACATACCGTACCAACCGCTCCGTATGCAGGATTTGAGAATAGGCTATATAAATCGTTGGGAGTGACAGAGCTAAGAAAGTTAATGTACACTCCTTGGTTGTCCGATCTCCTGGGATGGAACACAGGTATTTACCCCTTGTGTTCGAGCGTACAGTCCTCCCTCCGTACAAGCGTGGACGGCACCGCCAACCCACTGCCATCCCTCAATCGATCCAGCCGACCTCAGTCGAAGGACAACAGAGAGCGGTGTGCGGACGTAACCTATACGGAGGGAATGCTGTATTCGCCTGGGTTATAGCGCCCTTGCTCGCTACCATTTTCTTCTAGCGGTTGGGACCTGAGCACTAACTCTTGTCCTAGCCTTATATGGCATATGGTTATAGCGCCATTACTCGCTTTCTGAAAAGAGAAGAAGGGAAGGGAAGGAGAGGAAAAGGACTTGGGAAAAGGAAATGCGGAATTCCTTTCCTCATTAGTATTTGTATCGTCAACTTTTATGAAAATTATATAAATCATTTTTCCTTGGTCAGAGGTATTATTACGACATTTTAATAAGATTGTCTTATCATTTGTTATTCAAAATTTAATGTTATAATGATCAACATAGCTTTGGATTATCCAATATATTTCATAATTTAAAAAAAAAACATTTTTTTTAGCTGAAATGAGTATTTGCAACCTTGTCATACAGATCTGAAAATTAAATCAGTAGCTTGCTTCTCTGCATCAGACATGCTTAGACGGCTTAGACTGACTCCACAAATCAATGCACAAATTGCACAGTGAATGGGGTTAGGAATGTATGTATGTATGTAAGGTAGCCACCATCCCTTCGAAGATCTTGTCTTGTATGCAGCTCCACTTAATAGCAAGATCAATTTGAGCTACCGATCTGAATTCACAATATCGCTGTATGAAGGGCCAAAAACGGTGGGGTGGACCCGAAAGCAGAGGCACTTACGCGAAATCCACGGGAATTTAAGAATCTCCTTCCAACGATACGATCCAACAAATCGAATAACACAATTCGCAATACTTATTAAGCTTCCTACTGGATGGTTTGTTAAGAAGGGCGCGTCAATCGCCCTGAAACTGTTGGAGTAGAATTCACACAACCACAATCGAATCGGTAGGATAAAGAAAATGATAGTGTTTATTCCCTCCTAGACTCCAGCTGTCAATCATACCATCGTCCAGTTTCAGTTTGAATGATACCCTGATGCTCCCTCCAAACCCAGTATTTATTTATTTAATGAAAATATATGCAATGAAGAAATGAAATATATCAGAACATTACAATATGACATAATGAAACACATTTATATGGATAATATAGTTGCTACTGCAATGAAGAAATATTTTACATATAATAAGATGCAGCTCAATACCTCCTCAGCTCACAATGGCAGGTGGATGCAATACTGAAATGTATAGGATATATTAAGCAATTAAATATATTTTGCTCGAATGATACTAGCAATAATGCTAAAAATTGTGATGAGTAACTAACATGACGAGAAATAACCTGCTTAATAATTATATACATATAATTTTATTTAATGTTGTTATTTCCTCAGCTTCATCAGCTTTATATTAATTTCGGTGACTTGCTTGGGTAAACTGAAATATTAAGCTAATAGTAACAGTATATCATGCAATGTATAATTTATATATGTAGTGAAACGTAAAATATATATAAATAAAATAAAATAAACAAGTTTTGTTATTTATAAATCATTGGTCGTTGGTAGCATCTAGTCTAAAAAGGGTACCTGTACAATGCATAGGGCATGATAATGAGCATGATTGACCGCCCACGGTTGCTACTCTGTTATTGTCAGATCAGCTGTACTTACACAGAGAACCAATAGACGATGCTTGGGACTAGCAATCATCCTCAATGTGTAAAAACTGGTGATCTCAAATTAGACAATACCAGCACCGGCCGCCCCCGAACGCAGGTCAAGAAAAGAATAGATAGGAATGTGTTGACGTGACACTCGCTTTGATGGAAGCCGAGAAATCCTCTGCACTTCCGCGAGGAATCACTGTGGGATGTTGGATAAGAGGGTAGGGTTTGCAGCAGGATTCGTTTTGGTAAACAATAAGCTGAATTGACGTCCTAACGATAGGGAGGGGTTACTGTATAAATAAATAAAAAGGAATGATCTCACTCCAATAACCAAGTGGAGCTGCATCAACAGCAACTGGTCTCTTCGTGGACTTTCTTCGACCAATCGCAGGTATCTTCTTAAAACACAGACGTCGAAATTCCGGATCCATCTCGTCGATATATCAGGTATAACACCCGACAACGGCACAAAAGCATCTGTAAACAAACCCCCTAAGGCCCGTCACACGCGAACCAAAGCACGCCCACGCAAACCAACAACATAATCGGATAGGGGCAACTATAACCTTTCCGAAAATGGTATTGGCCTGCGTGGGTGCACCCCGGCTCGCGTGTAAAGGGCCCCAGAAAGTCTGTCCACAAACGCCTCTGCGCCGGTATCAAATGTTATGCCTGATATACAAAATACAAACAACCTCGATTTTAGTCACTCAATTTCTCTAAACTCAAGCTATATATGAATATTTTAATTGCATGGTATGATTGAACTCAACTTTGCCTATTTAATGAATTCAAAATTTAAGTAAAGAATCAATTTGCTAAATAATCGAGGTTATTTGAGCATACAAGAGTTATAAAAACAAGTATCCATGAATAATTCTGCAAAGGTAAAACAATTTAAAAACATTGGCCTAATGTATGATGATATTCAATGTATTCGCTGGTTAATCCAAATTCTGAAAACCATAGATCATATTAAATCATAATAAAATAAAATGTTAATAACAATGATTTGCTATTTGCTGGTCCTTCAGGATCTGCAGGACAACCATTTTCTGTAAATAAAAATTATAACTTTAATGATATAATGGGATTTTAAATATGTGAAATAAAAATAATTTACTCATCATGCAATATATAAAATAAAATGAATAAGAAATAAACATGTATTACAAAATACGAATAAGCTCGATTTTAGTTAACCTCGGTACATTTAACTGATTTCAACTTTTGATATTTTATTGAATTTGAAACAAACACTTTATTATGCACCCTGGAACTGTTTAACGCAATAAACACAGTGAATGGGGTTAGGAATGACCGAAAATTCTCATTGTAGGGGAAATGGCTCTAATGTTGGCCTATGGGTTTAAGATTAGGCCCATAGCTATAAATCTGCATTTTATCAGTTTTATCTAGATGAACGCGTCATTGGGACGGTACTAATGGATATTTTTGATCGCTATTGAAAATTTAATCGATTGCTGAATTGTAAGTAATGTTTATAATTACATAGGCGAGACCAAAACGGCCCCACGTGGCTCCTCGCCGCACTCTCACTACCAGTTCCGGGATTCCACGTGGCAGAATTCACCCCAGGGCGCGTCCTAGACCATCCTACCCTGCCTAAGTATATGGCAAAAAAATATTAAACTGGAACGAACTCACCAATTTAGTTGACTGTCCGTAAACTGGGTTCTTCTGCCGCTCTCGAGTTGGCATCCATGTTTCCGTTGGTCGGCTGCTTCCCGATGTGAAAGGGTTCTCAGGCCGAAATTGTTCGCAACGTCACAAATTGTCAGGATGGAAGAGGTCTCGGAAAAGTACCGGCCTTACCTGAGTCATAACCGTTGGTTCCGTTACCACTTCTCGAAAACTAAACTGGGGATTGTTCTTCATTAAATGCACTTCAGAACGGGGAATCACGAGAAAACATCTTGACAGCAAAAACGAACGCGTCCGCTCGCCGGCACAGCCTACTTCCGTGCCTCGCATAAGTTCTGGGAATTTTTTGGAAAATACTTCGGGAGTGAGGGGGTTGCTAAAAGGAGGATTACAATTAAATCTGAGAATAACTCCAGGCGATCTTCAAAGGAATGCCCGGAGAGTGTGCTTAACAAATTCTGAGGAAAAATTCAAGGATTTTGTAAGGAGAAATGCAAATGAATTCTTAAAAGACTTTCAATGTGAGTAGAATTCCAAGGGAAGGAGTGAGATTCAAAAGAAAAATTTGATATGAATTCAATTAAAATTCTGAGAATCTTTCCAGAGGGTTTATTCTCAGGATAATTTCAAGTTTTTTTTTTTCTTTATTATAGAGATTTTTAGTCGAAGGCTAGTTCATCTCTCATATAATTTCAAGGTAATTCCGAGGAAAATAAAAAAAAATCGGAGGATAGTTCCAACGAAACTTTGAGGAATATTTCAATGGAATTGCGAGAAGTATTCCATATATATTCTGGTGTTATATTTTAGAAAATGTATAGAAGCGTTCGAAGTGAATTTCCAGAAAATAATACCTGGGAAGACCTCCAAGTGAATTTTCATGAGAAATCTCCGTATATGGAATGGACTATTATTAGGTCTTCGAAACTACTTGAAAGTTCCAAAAATTTGCCTGAAGTTGATGAAACTGCCTTGAAGCTCGTGAAGATTGAGAAACTAGCTTGATGCTCGCAATACTTTTCATCAAATTTTTAAACTTCCCTGAATTTTTTCGAACTTCCTAAAGTTTCGTCAATTTTCCTAACGATCATAGGTTTTCTCAAAAATTTTAACAATTCGTTGAATTTCTCGAAACTTCAGTAAAATGTATGTATTTCTCTTTTGTTAACGGAAATTCTCTAAGGTGCTCTGTTCTTTCCTGAAGTTCTTGAAACATCCACAAAGTTTTTGAAGTTCTCATGAAGCTTGTTGTACCACCCTGAATTTAATTGAACTATGCTAAGAATGTTCAAGCATTTGTGAACTTCAGAACTTATGTGATGACCTCAATAATTTTCATAACATCTCTGAAGTTCTCAGAAAATATAGCAACTACAATTACCCGTATAAAGATAGAGAGAGAAGGATTAGTAATTTCCATTTAATTCCACTACCTTATTTGCTTATCCTTGACAGATACACGTATTTGGTCTACAATGTGCAGACTTCGAGGACCACCAACTATCGACGGAGGACATCACGATTTTACGAACCGTATCCCCACCATGGAAATTGGATTTTATCAAGGAAACGAACCCACGAGTTACTACCTAGGACACATCAACGAGTAAACAGTGGAGTGCCTGCTTCTACAGGAGATAAGATTTAAGTTTATCTAGCCTCTAAGTGAAAATGTACCTAAGTTAATACATATTCGGTAAGTTGCGATGTTTTCTTCAGTCGAATATTAGTACAAGACACTGAAGAAGTCTGCACATTGTAGACGATATACGCGCATCTTTCAAGGATAAGCAAATAAGGTAGTGACACTGAATGAAAATTATTAATCCTTCTATCTCCCTTTTTACCCAAGTAATCCACTAAGACGTCCACATTGATCAGGATACAATTACCCGTAAATTTTCTGAAACTAATGGAACTGAACTCCCTCTGCAATTCCCCCTATTTTTGAAGCGTACTAAACTTTTTTGAAACGATCCCGCATTTCGCTAATGTTTATGGAAGTTTCTGAAGTTCCCGGATCTTCCGGATCAATGAAGTTCTCGAAATGCTTCTGAAGATTTCTGCACTTCTGTGAAGGTTTTGAAGCTTTTCTGAAATTTCTGGAAGTTCTTGAAGCTAACGCAATTTTCTTCGGATCAACGCGAAGTAATTAACATAGTGCTATGATTTGCACTAAAGTTCTCAAAATTTGTCAGAGGTTCATGGTACTGCCCATAAAAATTCTAATTCATAACTTCTTCAATAGTCTAGACTTTCCTGATGTGATTTAAACTACCAACAAGATTTCTGAATTTCCTTAAAATACTCTAGACTGCCCTGAACTTCTCAGTACTTTTTATAAGTACCAGCAGTTTTATTGAAATTAATTGAATTCCACAATTTTCCTTAAGTTTTATAAACTTAATAAACGCTCACAGAATTTTGCCTTAAGGTGATACTCTAAGGAAGCTTTAGCGTGAAACTTTAAAGGCACAAATGTCAGCTTCCACAAAACATACAAATTTGAAATTGCTACTCCTTGTTTGCTGTGCTACTGCAAACAGAGAGTAGCAATTTCAAATTTGTATGTTTTATGGAAGTTGACATTTGTGGCTTTGAAGTTTCACGCTAAGGCTTCCTTAGAGTATCACCTTAAATCGTCATTGTAGGGAGTGATGCTGATTTTGACGTTATGTTCTTTAAATTTACCATCAGTCTGGGGTGAGAGTAAATCGTTTTATCGATGAAAATACACTTAAAAAATTTAACACCTTTTTTTTTTTAAGATCGAAAAGAGATTTATTTTTTGGATCTTTTCGTGGACAAAGAATCGATCCGAAAAATCGGAAATCGGGACGAAAAAGATCGATCCAAGATCACCCAATCCTATTCAGTACATGTGAACTTCCCCTTTAAAGAATCCCTCAGAATTTTCCAGAAAATAAATAATTGTCAGCTAGTTTCTATGATATTTCATTATGTTTTTATTCAAAATCTAAGGTTCTAAAAAAAAACATGACCAGGATTTAGCGGAACGTTCAAGTTGTAGGTCTTTTCAAAATCACAAACATAGACAACTTCACAGGATTCCGACCATGGTTCTTGCTTAGAAAGCTAAAACATAGGGACAAACAATTGTCAAGGAAAATAAAATAAAAGCAGTGTTAATTATTCCCCTAAAAGTATGCAGCCCTGACCCAAACCACGACTTACGAATCGGCACAACCAAGTGTGTGATTATTTGTAATCCGTTGTAATGAAAATTAATCAACCAACTTTGAGACTCAGCCGCACAAATTGCTGTTAACAACGTATAAGCTTAAATTTCATTGGGCGAATCAATTTTCATCATTTAAAAGAGAAAAGTGCCCACACAACAAACCGGGGGAGAAACCAACCTCCATTGTGTGCAGGAGGCAGGCGTCTCTCAGGGGCCAACCAGTGGTACCTACTACTGCCGAAGGCGAAATTGCTCCCCCACCAGAAGAGGAAACCACTTTTCCGCTTTTAAAGTCTGCTTTTCTGCTGGTCGGTCGTTGTGTGATAAGAAGGCATAATGTTTACCCTCTCAAATTTCGCGTCATCGTTTTCTTCTCTTCCGCGCCGCACATTCCGCGCGCCGTTCGTTACACGGTCGGACGAACCGGCCAAACAATGAGCATCACCGCCACCTATTTATTATGCAAAAAAAGAGAAGTTATTTCTGTTGAACTCCAAGTTGAACTACTTATGCACATACACACATGCACCAACGGTGTTGCTGCCCCTCTTTCCTGTGGCTGTAATGTGGATTATCTCAACAACCATCATTCGGAAAAAGGTGAAGTCGAATTGGATTAGCTTCCAAAACTGATTACCGTACATCTGTCCGTATCGATATCGGATGAAGATGGGCTTTCGTTTGCGCTTGGCGATGTGTGAATCGATCATCGCCACTCGATCGATCTTCTTTAGGGTAATGGACGTGTGTACATTACAGTTCACCATGCGGGTTGATGACACTCGCAATTTCCCCTTGTACCTGGTCCGTTGGTCAGCGAGACGGAAGATCGAAATTTGACCATAGGCTTCTTTGATCGGGCTCGATTTGGCAATCACATGGTGGGATCAACTTTCTGCTGGATGCAAACATGTTTATGGATGTTGGGGTGGGTCAACTTTACAATCCTTCAGCGCTCTTTCGTAGTTGTATTTGGGCTAACTGAAGCCAATTTGATCAAATTTGGAGGCGATTTGGATTTGCGGGAGAGGATGTAGAGCTGAGCGTTAAGACTAGAGCTGAACAGTCGTCGACAGGTACGTGCCGGTCGGGAACTGTTAGTTTTTTTTTCGATTTCAATCAACAGAATTTGCATGATCCGTCTGACAGCTCTCTTTCTGGTAGGATCGCCATTAGGTTGTTTTTGGAGGAATCTCTCAAGCGCTCCCAGCTACCGCTCATATGCTGTCTCTCTTTTCCACATAGACATCCACGAATTCCTTCATCAGCTCATTATGATTGGCTGATTCACACGCTTCCGTCATCTGTCATCCAATTTCATCAGTGCAACGATCGCTGAAGTTCATTCGTGGTGCACCTTGCCGAGAAATGCAAATCCGTATAGTCATGACGCACTAATTGCCGTTCAGGAAGTAATACATGTAACGAGCATAACCCAGCGTTTGTCGACTCGTCGGCTAATGACGACTTAGAACGATCCAAAGAAGTCGACTAAAATCATGTTCAATGATTATTTAACCTAAATCGTTGAAGACACATGACGAATTTTGTTGCCCGAAAATATTCAATATGAGATCCTTCCTACCTAAAGCCCTACAGTAAAAGTATGGACGTCTGTCAAAAGTTGTTCCAATCGAACCGTCAAAACGCACTTCTCTGCTCGATTGGAACAGCTTTTTTTCAGTTTTGTGGTGACAGTCGTCCATACTTTTACTGTAGGGCTTTATTCCTACCTGGTCACACGGGCAACAATTACCGGCGACAGACAAAACTATCGTTAAAAAAACATGAATATTTTGAAGCGACTTTTGTTACACCGGTTTCGATTTTACGATTGTCAAGTGCCAAACGTGCAATTGTTCAGGGACGATATTGTTTTTCTTTGTTCTTCTGCCACGGATGGTCAATCCCAGGGTTGCACCTGAACCGGAAAAACCAGGAATTAACCGGGAATCAAAAAACAAATGGGGAAAAACGGGAAACAATCGGGAATTTGATTGAAGCATTACAATATTTCCAGATAAACATTTCAAAAGGTCCCATCTGCATTGATCGAATCTCTTCATCGACTTTCTTTTTCGTTAATCACTCACTGTTGTAAAGATTGTACTCGAAAAAAATTCAACATTTTCTTTTGTGTATATATTTTTATTGCATGGGTAAAAGTTGATGAAGTTTTGAGTAAAACTAGTTTAGAGTGTAATGTTTACATGTGCAAAATTTCGTCACGATATGTCAAGTGATTATCGAGATGGCTTCCAAGCAAGAATAGCTTCGACAAAAAATTATGGGAGCGGTCGTGGAAAATCCAGGCCAGTCCCACAGGTGGATAGCGAAACATTTTGGAATCGACCGTGTCCCGTGTGGTAAAATCGTTCAAGGAGACCCAGACGACCCAGCGGCGAGCTTTGGCAGCGGAAGAAAAGCGAAGACGACCGACCCCGTTAACGCAAGGAAGCGCAATCCGAACCTTTCGATTCGGGACGTGGCCAAGAAGGTCAATTCTTCCGTGCGTCTGGTGCGTCCAGCAGACAGTGAAGCGGACTTTATGTCTTCAAGGTAAGGAAGGCGCCTAATCGAACCGATAAACAGAATACGGTGACCAAATCCCGCGCCAAAAAGCTGTACCACGAGAAGTTGGTGCAGCCGAAATGCATCGTAATGGACGACGAGACGTACATTAAAGCGAACACCAAGCAGATCCCCGGCCACTGTCCTTCCTTCGGTCCCACGAAGGTGACACTCTGTTTTGGCCGGATCTGGCATCGTGCCATTACGCGAAAGCGGTGATGGAGTGGTACGAAGCCCACGATGTTGTTTATGTGCCGAAGGAGGCAAATCCGCCAAACTCTCCAGAACTTTGCCCAATAGAAAAATTCTGGGCGATTATAAAGGGCAAGTTCCAGATACCAGGGAAGGTCTCCAAAAACTAAAAGGATTTGAAGAAAGAGTGGATGAAAGTGTGTAAGAAAGATGGCGCAAGTGTTGCACAGGATTTGATGGGTAGCGTTAAGTCCAAGGTGCGGGCATTTAGCCTAGGTGAAGAGGTTGAATAAATAAACCAACTTTGCTAAAACATAGCTAATATGTGTTTATTTATTCCCTGAGATTTTCTAAAATATCCGACATAAAATGAATTTTTGGTGATCATTTTTGTCTGTTGCATTTTTTTTTCGAGTACTGTCTTTATTTGACGTTTTGGACTCTAGATAAGAACCTCCTTTATTAAGTACACATAAAAGCTCCCCGCAGATGTCGCCACTGCACGATGATGATAATGTTGACAGGCTACATAAAAAAATTGAATTCTTTAGGGGTATTGAGGTTATTGCATATTCGTAATCTGCATTTCAATTGGAACTGAAAACCAAAATTTCATCAATTTTGGAGCATCGGAACTATTTTAAATAAGTGTGATTACATTAGCAAAAATCACCAGTTTAGCTCCGCTCGGTGGGACTTTGTACGGGAGCGAGCTGTCAATTTGTTGACTTAGTGTCAAACAGTGAAGTTATTATTATGATTAAATCTAATCGAGATGAAAGTCTATGGGTTCAAACAAAAATACCGTTGTGAGGATGTGAGGATGTATAAAAACCGATCTTTTTCAAATTAAAAAAAAACTCAATGCATGGAAATGAGCATTAAAAAATAATTGTCATCAAACCTACAACACATCCTTGCAATACAACATTAGAATTGTGTAGGAAAACCACCGACAAACCGACATGAATGACCATAGCAAAAACAATCAAATTTCTAACCAAAGCACACTACTGACATCTGGCTCTGAGTTCGCGGGAAATATTTAGCAAAGGCCATGAACCCGCATGCAAAAGTTATGAATTGGTTCGTGTCTGATCCATTCGGGACAAATTATTTTTATCTAGATCAAAAAGTCCTATGGTTTTGACAGATCGGATCACTGCATGGCCGTTTACGATTTTCGGACATAAATCAGGATTAAGTGTCATGTCGGTTTGTCGGTGGGAAAACGTCATTTCAATTAATTATATGATTTGAGTAGTAGCTATACTGAATATCCGAGAGATGTCGCCCCTTCAGTGGTAGGAAAATCATTTTTGCAGTATGGAGAATATCAGAAAATCCACGATTGGTGACTAAACATGCTTTCACAGAAGGAAACAAATAAACGAGTGTTTACCTTATCACCATAGTAATGTACTCGTTCAATTTTTGTGCATCTAAAACTGCCCATAAAGACGATAATGAATAAAAACTGAAAATTTTCATGCATTTCCAAATGGTTTCCTACCATTCCCATACATTCGAAAGTGAATGGCCCTCTGGATGTTGATGTCTTGAAAGTCAAGGCTCGCCCACGCAAATCAACATCACCACCAGGTATGGGGGCCTCATAGTCTAGTCAGTAAAGGCACGGTATTGCCAAGCCGGAGGTGGCGGGTTCGATTCCCGATTCGGGTCGAAAATTTTCTCGACTTCCCTGGGCATAGTGTGGCAACAATACATATACAAATTCATGCATTGGTATTGGCAACGAAAGCTCTCAATTAATAACTGTGGAAGTGCATTTAGAACACTAAGTTGAGAGCACGCAATAAGCTAATATGCACTGAGCAATAAGCTTGAAATGCGAATAAGAAGAAGAAGACCAGGTAGGGTAGGACTTCCCCTACCCGACGGTAATGTTGGTTTGCGTTAGCGTGCCTTGAATTCCTAGAAATCATCGAGAGAAGTCATTGTTTACAAAAGCTATTACGCCCTTATCTAGATTTGCTGCTATGGGGTCACCGTGAAAATCATTTGGAATAATTCTAGCGTAGAGAGCCTGTTGATTAAATGAAGTTCTGTCACCGGGAGAGGGTATTGCTGTTGCGTCTTTTCAGAAAAATATGGGAATTCTGGTAGTGGACCATATTGTTAAGTTATAATATTTGATAATATCTGAGAAACGTGACATGAATTTTTGGGCAGTTGAAGAACTTCAGATCAAAATGAAGCCTTGAAACATATCAAACATATGGAGATCTGCTGCTGAACAGTTTATAGCACTTCCAAGGTGTTCATAGAGCTTTTGAGATGTTCATAGAACTTACGAGATATTCGTACAATTTCTGAGTAGTTCATAGAACTTTCGATGTATTATTATTATTGTTGTCTTTATTAAAACACATATCTCATTAAACTTCCAAGCAGCTAATAGAACTTTCGACATGTTCATAGAACTTTCAAAATGTCCCTAGAACTGCCGACCAGTTCATAGAAGTCCCGTCTGTCCACAGGAATTTCGAAATATTTGTAGAACTTCCATGGTACTCATAGAATTTTCGAGCAGTTAATAGAACTTCTGAGAATTTGATAGAACTTCTGAGCAGTACATAGAGCTTCTGAATAGTTCATAGAACTTCCTAGATGAGCATAGAACTTCCGAGATGAGCATGAAACTTCCGAGCAGTTTAGAGAACTTCCAAAACTCTTAAAGAACTTCCGAAATGAGCATGGAACTTCCGAGCAGTTCATAGAACTTCCGAGCAGTACATAGAGCTTCTGAACAGTTCATAGAACTTCCGAGATGTCCATAGAACTTCCGAAAAGTTCATAGAACTTCCAAAACTCTCATAGAACTTCCGAGGTGATCACAGAACTTCAGAGCAATTCATAGAACTTACGAGACGTTTGTAGAATTTCCAAAACACTCATAGAACTTCCGAGCAGATGATAGAACTTCCTAGATGAGCATGGAACTTCCGAGATGATCATAGAACTTCCGAGCAGCTCATAGGACATTCCAGCATTTCATAGAACTTCCGAGCAGTACGTTAGGTTAGGTTATCTTTATTAGCGAGACTTTCAGCCAGAGGCTGATTCATCTCTTAGTACATAGAGATTTTGAACAGTTCATATAACTTACCGATATATTCACAGAACTTCCGAAAAGTTTATAGAACTTCCAAAACTCTCATAGAACTTCCGAGAAATTCATAGAACTTCCGAGAATGTAATAGAACTTTTGAGCATTACATAGAGCTTCTGAACAGTTCATAGAACTTCCGAGGGATTAATAGACCTTCCGAGATGATTCATATAACTACAGAGATAATCGCAGAACTTTCGAGCAATTCATAGAACTTCCTAGATGAGCATGGAACTTCCGAGCAGTTTATAGAGCTTCTCAGCAGTTCATAGAACTTACGAGAATGTAATAGAACTTCTGAGCATTACATAGAGCTTCTGAACAGTTCATAGACCTTCCGAGATGTTCATAGAACTTCCGAGAAGTTTAAAGAACTTTCAAAACTTAATCACGAATGACCTAAGAGCGTTAAAATGACTATAATTTAAAAAAAAAAAAAAAAAAAAAAAAAAAAAAAAAAAAAAAAAAAACTTTCAAAACTCTCATACAACCTCCTAGATGATCACAGAACTTCCGAGCAGTTTATAGAACTTCCAAAACTCTCATAGAACTTCCGAGATGAGCATGGAACTTCCGAGATGATCATAGAACTTCCGAGCAGTTCATAGAACTTCCCTGCATTTCATAGAACTTCCGAGCAGTACATAGAGACTTTGAACAGTTCATAGAACTTACGAGATATTCATAGAACTTCCCAAAAGTTTATATTATTTCCAAAACTCTCATAGAACTTCCGCGATGATCACAGAACTTTCGAGCAATTCATAGACTTCCTAGATGAGCATAGAACTTCCGAACAGTTCATAGAACTTCCGAGAATGTAATAGAACTTCTGAGCATTACATAGAGCTTCTGAACAGTTCATAGAACTTCCGAGGGATTCATAGACCTTCCGAGATGTTCATAGAGCTTCCGAGAAGTTTATAAAACTTCCAAAACTCTCATAGAACTTCCGTCCAGTTTATAGAACTTCTAAAACTCTCATAGAACTTCCGAGATGATCATAGAACTTCCGAGAAGTTTATAGAATTTCCAAAACTCTCATAGAACTTCCGAGATGATCATAGAACTTCTCAGCAGTTCATAGAACTTCCGAGCAGTACATAGAGATTTTGAACAGTTCATAGAACTTACGAAATATTCATAGAACTTCCGAAAAGTTTATATAACTTCCGAAACTCTCATAGAACTTCCGAAATGATCACAGAACTTTCGAGCAATTCATAAAACTTCCTAAATGAGCATGGAACTTCTGAGCAGTTCATAGAACTTTCCAGCAGTTCATAGAACTTCCGAGAATGTAATAGAACTTCTGAGCATTACAAAGAGCTTCTAAACAGTGCATAGAACTTCAGAGGGATTCATAGACCTTCCGAGATGTTCATAGAAATTCCGAGAAGTTTATAGAACTTCCAAAACTCTTATAGAGCTTCCTAGATGATTACAGAACTTCCGAGCAGTTTATAGAACTTCCAAAACTCTCATAGAACTTCCGGGATGAGCATAGAACTTCTAAAACTCTCATAGAACTTCCGAGATGATCACAGAACATCCGAGCGATTCATAGAACTTCCGAAAAGTTTATAGAATTTCTAAAACACTCATAGAACTTCCAAGATTAGCATGGAACTTCCGAGCAGTTTAGAGAACTTCCAAAACTATCAAAGAACTTCCGAGCAGTTCATAGATCTTCCCAGCAGTTGATAGAAGTTTCGAGCAGAACATAGAGCTTCTGAACAGTTCAAAGAACTTCCGAGATTTTATTAAAACCTCCGAGATGTTCATAGAACTTCCGAAAAGTTTATAGAACTTTCAAAACTCTCATAGAACTTTCGAGATGAAAACCGGAATTCCGAGCTGTTCATAGAACTTCTAAAACACTCATAGAACTTCCGAGATAAGCATGGAACTTCTGAGATGATCATAGAATTTCCCAGTAGTTCATAGAACCTCCGAGCAGTCCATGGAGATTTTGAACAGTTCATAGAACATACGAGGTATTCATAGAACTTCCAAAAAGTTTATATAACTTCCAAAACTCTCATAGAACTTCCACAGAACTTTCGAGCAATTCATAGAACTTCCTAGATGAGCATGGAACTTCCGAGCAGTTCATAGAACTTCCGAGAATGTAATCGAACTTCTGAGCATTACATAGGGCTTCTGAACAGTTCATAGAACTTCCGAGGGATTCATAGACCTTTCGAGATGTTCATAGAACTTCCAAAACTCTCATATAACTTCCGAGATGATCACAGAACTTCCGAGCAGTTTATAGAACTTCCAAAACTCTCATAGAACTTCCGAGATGATCACAGAACTTCCGAAAAGTTTATAGAAATTCCAAACGCTCATAGAACTTCCGAGAATTTAATAGAATTCCCGAGCTGTACATAGAGCATCTGAACAGTTCATAGAACTTCCGAGGTGTTTATAGAACTTTCGTCAAGTTCACCAAACACCAACGCGATTCATAATACAGTCAAGATTCCTATAGTACGGTTCCCTAATGCAAATAACTATAAAAGAGAGCTAAGGGACGTGTTCGGGGTATCATCCAAGCCATTTGTAGAATAGTTTACCCTTAAGGGATACAGTTAGTTTGTGGTATTTGTTTATGACGGTTAATAGAGACCGCACTATGGGAACCGGCTTTAACGAATACAAGTACAATATGGGATTAGAACTAATTGGGGACAAACTCTTATTGTAGGGTAATTTAAAGTCATAACTTCCTGGTGTCTTCTGAAAAATTATTAACAAGATAGATGACCACCTGTTTTGGATAATTTTGCATCTGGATAGTCACAAGTCTGGTCCTCCGGAAGACCCGGAACATCCGTAAAAGTGGTCTATTAATGAAACTGATCCTAGAGCTCCGTGTTTTTTCGGGAACCGCTTATAGACGTTTTAACAGAATTAATTTGAAGTTGTGGCCGGAACTTGGGACTCTGGGGACTACGGGATGGTTCGGAACATCGGTAAAAGCTCGGGTAAAAGTGGTCAATTAATGAAACTGATCCTAGAACCATAGAGGTAACTCTAAGACTAGAAGGTCCCGAAGAAACGTGCTAAACTTTTTGGCTCAGCTCTAGTACTCTCTTCGGTCCCAAGCTAATCGATGCACCCCTCGAAACATAGGAAAATCCACGAACCCCCCATTTTATCTGTCAAACTTTCATAGCGAATCAAAACAAACATTGTGTAGTAGTAGAATTTCGACTAGAATGGGGTGCGTTAATCGATTTGCTTGGGACCAATAGGCTAGTCAAGTAGTTTGCTAGAGCTCCGTGGTTTTTTCAAAATTACTCATAGTCGTGTTATCGGAATTAATTCGGAGTTGTGACCCGAATATGCACCCAGGGAACCACGTAATGGTCCACCGAAAGATCCGAAACATCCGTAAAAGTGGTCAACGTTTGAAAATGATCCTAGACCTCTGCGGTTTTTTCGAAATCTCTCATAGACGTCTTATCAGAATGAATTCGGTGTTATGACCGGAACATGGACACTGGGAGCCACGGGGTGGTTCACTAGAAGATCCAGAAAAGTGGTCAATTCATTATACTGATCCTAGTGCTCCGCAGTTTTTTTTTTGAAACCACACATTACCGTCTTATCAGAATGAATTCAAAGTCATGACCGAAATATGAACCCTGGGGACACCGGGATGGTCCACCGGAAGATCTGGAACATTCGTAAAAGAGGTAAATTCATTAAACTGATCCTAGAGCTCCGTGTCTTTTTTAAACCACTCATAGACGTCTTATCATAATGAATTCGGAGTTATGACTCGAATGTGGACCCAGTGGACAACGGAAGATCCGGAACATCCGTAATAAAGCTTCACGGATTTTTCAAAACCACTAATAGACGTCTTATCAGAATTCGATGTTCTGACCGGAATTTGAATCATGAACATCCATATATTTCTCGAAAAAATACACACGCTAAAAACGAGTTACCCTTTTCTGGTTGTTTTATTGCTCAAAAAAGTGCACATAGTGAAATTCAATATTTATTTATTTGAGGGCTAAAATTACTCATTTGAGGGGTTAATAATTTTAACCAAAACGTAAAAACCAAGGTAACCACAAAAACCCTGCTTTTTGTATGAAGAAGAATACGTCACTCCAAAAAGTACACGTACTGAATGGTTGAGTAACGGGTTTTAATGCACAAATGAGCAACTGCTACTTACAAGATATTCGAGTAACTTAAGAATACGTTACACGAGGGAAGGCTGATAAACGCTAAACACAAGATTCCTTATATTATATCAAAAGAAACCGAGGTCCCAATTAGCTAAAATCCCATATGGTACGTGTATTCGTTAATGCCGGATCGACTGTACTATAGGAATCCAGCGGCAACAGTACTAGGGGAATCCGGCTAGAACGAATCCGTACTATAGGAATCTTGACTGTATCACTGTTTTTCGTTTCCGCTTAGTTTGTTTTCCACAAAGTTTACGATTTACCATAGACTAAAACCAATATTGTGTCACTATAAAATCGACCCGTATGAACACTATGGACTGTGTGCTGCCGTGCCGTGCCGTTTCCAAGATTTGGAAACATCCCATGTAAGAGAGATTGGCTATTTTCTAATCATGATTAACCATTCAAACCATCTGCAAAGACTCATAACCCTAAAGCTAGCCTTGTTTTCGATAGACTCAATCAAGATAATTTGTGGGGCATCCAGAGGCACTCCCGGACATAGACGCCAACTTTGATGCACTTTTGCCCCCCCCCCCAATAATTTTCAGGTCTCAGATAGTCTAGTCAGTAAAGGCATGGTATTACCAAGCCGGAGGCGCCAACCTTTCGGGTGGGAAATTTTCTTGGCTTCCCTGGGCATAGAGTATCATTGTGCTTCTGAACAGTTCATAGAACTTCCGTGGGATTCATAGACCTTCCGAGAAGTTCATAGAACTTTCGAGAAGTTTATAGAACTTCCATAACTCTCATATAACTTCCGAGATGATCATAGAACTTTCGAGCAGTTCATACAACTTCCCAGCAGTTCATAGAACCTACCAGCAATTAATAGAAATTCCCAGCAGTTCATAGAACTTCCGAGCAGTACATAGAGATTTTGAACAGTTCATATAACGAGATATTCATAGAATTTCCGAAAAGTTTATAGAACATCCAAAACCCCTACTCCCTACTAACGCCAGGGAGGTAGCTCCCACACCTGGACCCTACACCTATCGACCCATCAACTCATGGACCGGGGACCAAAGGATTTACTTGACTTTAGGCGTGATCAAAGATGTTATGCTTCAGAACATCCCGGCGGCACCGACGAGGATTGAACCCAGGCCTTTTGGGGAGATGTTCATAAGTTTATAGAACTTCCAAAACTCTCACAGAACTTTCGCGATGATCACAGAACTTCCGAGCAGTTTATAGAACTTCTGGGGTGAGCATATAACGTCCGAGAAGTTCATAGAACTTCCAAAACTCTCACAGAACTTTCGAGATGATCACAGAACTTCCGAGCAGTTCATAGATATTCTGAAAAGTTTATAGAACTTCCAAAACGCTAGAACTCCCGAGAATTTAACAGAATTCCCGAGCTATACATAGAGCATCTGAACAGTTCATAGAACTTCCGAGGGTTCATAGAACTTTCATCAAGTTCACCAAACCCAAACGCGATTCGAAATACAGTCAAGATTCCTACATATGGTACGGTTAATAGGAACCGCACTATGGGAACCGGCATTAACGAATACACGTACTATATGGGATTAGAACTAATTGGGGACAAACTCTTATTGTAGGGTTATTTAAAGTCATAACTTCCTGGTGTCTTTTGAATAGTTATTAACAAGATAGATGACCACCCTTTGGGGAAATTTTGCATCAGGAAAGTCACAAGTCTGGTCCTCCGGAAGACCCGGAACTTCCGTAAAAGTGGTCTATTAATGAAACTGATCCTAGAGGTCCGTGTTTTTTCGGGAACCGTTTTAACAGAATTAAGTTGAAGTTGTTGGGACTTGGGGACTACGGGATGGTTCACCGAAAGATTCGGAACATCGGTAAAAGCTCGGGTAAAAGTGGTCAATTCATGAAACTGATCCTATTGCTTCGCGGTTTTTTCGAAATTACTCATAGACGTGTTATCGGAATGAATTCGGAGTTGTGACCCGAATATGAAACTAGGGTACCACGTAATGGTCCACAGGAAGATCCGGAACATCCGGAAAAGTGGTCACTTTATGAAACTGATCCTAATGCTTCGCGGTTTTTTTCGAAACCACTCATAGACGCCTTATAAGAATGAGTTCAGAGTTGTGACCCGAATATGCACCCAGGGAACCACGTAATGGTCCACCGAAAGATCCGAAACATCCGTAAAAGTGGTCAACGTTTGAAAATGATCCTAGACCTCTGCGGTTTTTTCGAAATCTCTCATAGACGTCTTATCAGAATGAATTCGGTGTTATGACCGGAACATGGACACTGGGAGCCACGGGGTGGTTCACTAGAAGATCCAGAAAAGTGGTCAATTCATTATACTGATCCTAGAGCTCCGCAGTTTTTTTTTTGAAACCACACATTACCGTCTTATCAGAATGAATTCAAAGTCATGACCGAAATATGAACCCTGGGGACACCGGGATGGTCAACCGGAAGATCTGGAACATTCGTTAAAGAGGTAAATTCATTAAACTGATCCTAGAGCTCCGTGTCTTTTTTAAACCACTCATAGACGTCTTATCATAATGAATTCGGAGTTATGACTCGAATTTGAACCCAGTGGACAACGGAAGATCCGGAACATCCGTAAAAGAGCTTCACGGATTTTTCAAAACCACTAATAGACGTCTTATCAGAATTCGATGTTCTGACCGGAATTTGAATCATGAACATCCATATATTTCTCGAAAAAATACACACGCTAAAAACGAGTTACCCTTTTCTGGTTGTTTTATTGCTCAAAAAAGTGCACATAGTGAAATTCAATATTTATTTATTTGAGGGCTAAAATTACTCATTTGAGGGGTTAATAATTTAAACCAAAAAGTAAAAACCAAGGTAACCACAAAAACCCTGCTTTTTGTATGAAGAAGAATACGTCACTCCAAAAAATAAACGTACTGAATGTTTGAGCAACAGGTTTTAACGCACAAATGAGCAACTGCTACTTACAAGATATTCGAGTAACTTAAGAATACGTTACACGAGGGAAGGCTGATAAATGTAGGCAACAGGTATTACTTTTGGTTTTTTTTTTGTTATCCTATCCATTGAGTATAACACTTTTTGTAGAAATGGGTACTTCTCCATACACGCTAAACACAAGATTCCTTATATTATATCAAAAGAAACCGAGGCCCCAATTAGCTAAAATCCCATATGGTACGTGTATTCGTTAATGCCGGATCGACTGTACTATAGGAATCCAGCGGCAACAGTACTAGGGGAATCCGGCTAGAACGAATCCGTACTATAGGAATCTTGACTGTATCACTGTTTTTCGTTTCCGCTTAGTTTGTTTTCCACAAAGTTTCCGATTTACCATAGACTAAAACCAATATTGTGTCACTATAAAATCGACCCGTATGAACACTATGGACTGTGTGCTGCCGTGCCGTGCCGTTTCCAAGATTTGGAAACATCCCATGTAAGAGAGATTGGCTATTTTCTAATCATGATTAACCATTCAAACCATCTGCAAAGACTCATAACCCTAAAGCTAGCCTTGTTTTCGATAGACTCAATCAAGATAATTTGTGGGGCATCCAGAGGCACTCCCGGACATAGACGCCAACTTTGATGCACTTTTGCCCCCCCAATAATTTTCAGGTCTCAGATAGTCTAGTCAGTAAAGGCATGGTATTACCAAGCCGGAGGCGCCAACCTTTCGGGTGGGAAATTTTCTTGGCTTCCCTGGGCATAGAGTATCATTGTGCTTGCCATATAATAAACAAATTCATGCATTGATTGGCATAGAAAGCTCTTAATTAAGAACTGCAGAAGTGCATATTTAATACTAAATTGAGAGCAAACGCTCGCTACAGTAGCGTAAAAGCTTAGAAGAAGAAGAAGAAGATATAAAATGTTCGAGCTAAGTTGGCGCTACTGCTGCTGGATAAAATAGCGTGAACCTCATTGAAGCCCTGCATTACGGAGCGTAGAAAATTAATCAAACCTAAATTCCTAAAGTCTGATAAACGCCTTTGTGCGACATCTCTTACCGTACAAACTGATAAGATTGCCTTGATCGAGGCTGATATGGCTCGCGCGGTTTTTGCTTCTATTATGCGACTGAGTTTAGTTTGCTCAATTTTTCGCTTGAATCCCTCAAATGTTATCAGTTTCACGAACACATGACTCACATCTGCCTGGCGTGCATAAAATACAATTAACTTCTGTACCATCAGTCCACTTAGTTTGTTTACTATACTTCCACAATGCACCCGCTAATCAAACGTTCCAGTTATTCACGCCATACTATACCTAGTCATAATTAAGCTATTAATTATTGCTCGCTCCAGAAACGAAAAAAAAAAAATTAATGAAGAAATAATGAACGCTTTGTATTCATTCACTCACCTGACACCGTCTTCCCAGCAGCCCGAAGAGCTGCTCATTCTCGTCATTGGTCAGCAGCTGACTGGGTCGGTTGGCCTTAGTGGCGCCCCGGTCTGCCTCCGCCGATGCCGGTTGCTTCATGCTGACTCCGTCCCGCCCCCTTTTTCCCGTCGCCACCACGCGTCACTTGTTCGACACAGATTTTCTTGCTTCTCTGCTTCTGACACCACTATTTTCACCAATTTCAGAATTTACTATCCAGACTTCTTCTCCCTTCGTCGTCGTCGTCGACGGTTTCGTGGATGATTTTTCCAATCTAGGTTTTCACACACATTCAGAACATCAGAGATAGGGTAAATTGCAGCAGCACTCGTCGAACAACGTTCATGTAACGACGAAGCAGGTTTGGATGGAGAAACAATGAAGTCGAACAGCCTCAGCTCAGTCGACTTAAATTTATTCTCACCGTGCCGTGCCTTGCCATGCCGTGTGTGTGGTTTTCTAATGAACAGTAAAATCCAAATATTATTTCACGCCTTGTTTGTGTTAATCTTCTGGGAGTCTGGGATTTTTTTGGGTTGGAGACGGCTGCGGCCGCGGTTAATTCTATTCGTTTTTCTCAAAAGTCCCATCGTGATGGATTCTACCAATTTTTTCTTCCATCGCTTTTGTGCTTACATAGGTATTTGGCACTTGAAAAGGCGCAACAGAGTCCACTACAACAGTCATCAACACGATGCTGAGTGGGTGGCGGAAGTGGGACGACGAGAGCAACAACACGAGCGAAGGCTTACTGTGCGAATATGATGCATAAACCGTCACATGGGGTGAGATTAGCAACTGTTGCTGATTATAATAGATGGAATACGGGGTTTCAACCAAGCGGGAATTTGCAAGCAAAACCATGAAGGTTGTTAAGCTCATAACCGAGCGATAAGATAATGATAACTGATTGCGAGACGACTGCAACGTTGATTGCAATCTTAGTTCATAATAAATTATTTTATGTTTGTTGTATAGACCGCAGTTTTTAATTTGTTTTCCTACCGGCAGCCATTCTTTGGTACACGGGGCAATCATACACGGCAAATGAGAACGACTCAAATTTGAGTTTAGTTCACTCATAATCGCTAAAAGTGCAGGAACTCAGCGATGAGTAAATTTGCCGCATGGTTTCCTGCGGAAAACCTAAAAAATTACGCAACGTATTTGCAATCTTTTCACTATGAGCTCTGATTCCGTAAATCAACCAATAACGCTAATGTTGATGCATTGTCACGCATTTCGTTAGGCCATACGGATGCGGAGGATACAATCGAAAAGACTGATGTCATTGAGATGAATCAGATTGACACATTGCCACTCACTTCTGCTGAGTTAGCCCAAGCTACTTCCGAAGAGTCATCACTGCGGATCCTAATCCAAGGCCTCAAATATGGGCAAACTGTTGAAGCAAAGGACCGGTTCGGAGTGTATCAAAATGAACTTTCTCTCCAGAACCGAGGGGTATTCTGTAAACTAGTCAGGTAGTCAATTGCTATTTTAAATCAATCATAATCAACAGAAATAAACGTAATTTTACTACTACTCCAGAAACTGCGTTTCGATGATGATCCGCATAACATGCATCATTGCCAAACTGGAACTGCAAAAAACTACCGACAGGAAACTTCAGAAGCTGTCAGTCAGCTGAAAATTGGCTGCCTTCCGAACCATAGCAGCGATTTCATTCGGCGAAAGAATTAACTCTTCCAAAAATTCCAAGCAAGCTCACATAAACTCATCTCATCGTCCAGGAGAAGGGAAAGTTTTCGGGAACGATTGAGCTTCCACATGTTCCAGGTTATGAAGATAAACTTCCTGACCAACTGCTTCGAGAATATCGCGATACAGACAAACAATGTAGTCTGCAAATTATCGTCATAAAAGCCGCATTAAAACATTTTGCATTGGTTAGCGATTCCATGAAAGCAAAACAGCGTTTTCCCAAATTACCTAAGGGGCTGTTCATTAACTACGTAGACCTAGACGTAGAGAGTTTTTTTGGGATTCGTGTGAAATACTTCAAATTATATGCTTCGACATGCTTGGCATACACAGTTTTGGTCACGAACTGCTCATTTGTTAATAACTTTGCACACAGTTGACGAAACATAACTCTTTTTGAAGCAGTAGATAGAGTAGTTTTTAAGTTTGTTATAGGTACGTACAAAAAAGCAGATTTTAATTCTAGTAATCTAGTATTCTGCACATCTCGGATTTTAAGTGTAAAAATTCATTGGTGTTCATTCAAATGTTAAGATTTATCTACTCTTTGCATATCTATAGTAAGCTATGATCCTAATCTATCAATTACTTAAAGAAAAAAACAAATTTTAACAACTATGTGAAAAGTTATTAACAAATGAGCAGTTGGTGTGTACAACTGTGCATGCCAAGCATGTCCTTCGTATGCAAACTAAACTGGTTTAAAAAAACAGAAGTAAATTTATTATTTCATTACGTATATTCAACGTTCGCTGATTTGTGTCATGTGTCAAACCAGATAATAAAAAATATTTAAAATACATCAGTGCCCATCCGGCTCATGTCAACAAATTGAAATTAAATTTTGGCCGGTACATATCCATTGACTGAGTATTTGTTTCAGTCCAAGGTTTTCCACTTAGCTAACGTCTACTGTAATCAAGCGTAAGGCCAATTTCTTGACTTCCGCTCAAGCCTCAATTCTGGTGTAACTAAACGGATACATTGGTCCTTATTGGCGATATTGGCATTTACTATGACATTAACACTCCGAACCCGAAGCCTCGGTAAAATATGTAACGGCAAACTTGCAATGTTTAAAAAATCATAGCTCAGCCTTTTATTGACAAATTTCAAATTTATTGGCACCATCTGAAACTAGATACTTTAAAAATTTATTCGATATCAATAGATTTAAAATTGATAAATTGTAGAGCCTCCCTTAGCACAGTCGGTAAAGGCGTAGCTACAAAGCAAGATCATGCTGGAGGTGGCTGGGTTCGATTCCCGGTTCGGTCTAGGAATTTTTCGGGTTGGAAAATTTCTCGACTTCCCTGGGCATAGAAGTATGATTGGACTTGCCACACAATTATACCAATGCAAAAATGGTACAGGCATCGAAAGCTCTCAATTAACAACTGTGGAAGTGCATCTAGAACACTAAGTTGAGAGCACGCAATAAGCTAATATGCGATATGCAATAAGCTTGAAATGCGAAGAAGAAGAAGATTTTTCAAACATTACCAGTTTTCTGCTACACATTTTACCGGAGGCATCGTGTTAGGAGTGGTAAAAAAAGGGGCACAGTTTTCATTCAACTTGTACTTTCCCTTTTCAATCACGTATCCAGCACCGAAAGCAAGATTTGTGATAGATCAGTGCACGTAGATGTCAAATTTGACAATTTTGGGTGGTTTTTTTCGGTTCACATTCGTAGTTATATGTTGCCATCACTTTTACTCTGGAGTTAAATGAAAGGGATACAACAAGACCAGATTGTGAGGTGAGGTGAGGGACCGTGCACTGATCTATATGACCTTTCATCGTGTTTGTACAGAGTCTGTGTTCCATTTGGTGAATTTTCACTTGAATTTGACCGATGGAAAATTTTCAAATAAACCTGCTTTTGTACCAGACTTATTCATGACAGGCCAGGAATCAATTTTGACAAACACGTTCTCGAAAATAGGAAGGTCATCAACAGAGGGATTTTCGAACGTCTTAATTTATTTTCGAAGTGTCAAATTTAAGTGAAAATTCACCAATTGGAACACAGTTTGAGAACATAAAGCAAAGTTGCGTTGTCATGACAGCAGCGACGAAAGCTCTGATGCTTTTCTGCTCGATTATCAAAGTGTATTGAATATTGCTGATTCACATATATCAAGCTGAACATTGCATTAGGTCCTAAGCAGAATTGCGACCTATCACAATCACGATCGTCAAACAGCTGATGGTAGTAACGCTTTGTACATTCCTATCAATGTGCTCGTCGAAGCTCTCTCCATGACCATCCATCAAGTTGACGAAAGAAGTAAAAAGCAACTGGTGAATGTCGTCTTCGGTTGTGATCCATCACCGATCTGGTCATTTCCGACAATCACGACACTCATCTGTGCTCGTTTTGAAGCAGTTGCTGCTTTGATTGCTTATGTGAGTGTGTTGGTGAGTGAGCCCAATAGCTTCCGTTTAATGTTGCCTACTTTGTTTGTAACTCACACAGTCGCGCCTGCCGAGACAAACTTGGAATGCGTAGGCATTGTTTTCATTTTCTTCTGTCGTTTCGCTTTTTCTCATGATCGTACTGCAGAAGTCTTCACTGTTTTCGTTGTGCTTTTCATCATCAGCAGCGAGTGTAACGTTTTGCTTGTGAGCAGCGACTATTACTGGTGATTGTTGTTTGCCATGGCTCTACCTCTCACTGCGTGTCAAAACGTTCTATCAGCGATAGTCGGTTGATGCGAAGACGAGTGTCACGTGAGTTTCATGATATTTTGCATCACTGGTCCCAAGTAACATTGACAGATTCTCTTCGTCGACTTTCTCTTTGTATCCCCACGGCCATGTAAAGACATTGCCAGGCATTTTTATAACACAGATCGATAAAATAAACTTTAATCTAGCATCTAATACGACAAACTCAACTAGAAACGGTTATGTGCTCAAGTTATTAACGAAAGAGAAAGTTGACGAAGAGAATCGACCAGTGTTACTTAGTACCTAATGCAATGTTCAGTTTGATATCTTAGCATGCATGCATCAACATTTCACAAATAATAAGAAACAACATAAACACACCCGGATAATAACTATCATTCTTCGTAGCCTCGGTTGAAGACAGATCGATCCCTTTTGATGCAATCGACCTGATCCGCTGGATTATCAATTGTATCAATCAGGCTATACTGGAACCACATGAAATCCTAGAATCTACTAAATAATTGTGGAGACGGTGTCCTCATGAAATGAAATAGTGTAGTTGTCCATAGGTTGGTTGGAGTATCTTCTTTTGCCAATGCGCTGAAAAGCAGTTTTAATATATTTTTCTATTCAAATATTTCAAGATTTCTTCAATTTATCTTGCTAACTTCCACCTGAATTGTTGTTTTGAATGTTTCCTTTCATATGTTATGTGTTGTCATGCGAACAAGGTGTTCAACTCGGTCTTCAAGGAACGATTTTGGTTCAGTGTTCGAAAATCCCAAAAGCAGCTGTCAGTGACGATTGTCAATTTCGGTTGTCAAATTTGACGCCAAATGCTAATTTTACTCTGAACTGGCAATGTACAGATCAAGAACAATATGTGAAAAGGGCATATGTACAAGCTTTTTGTAAACAAACCTTCTTATGCTCTTTTCTCGACACCCATATGACACCAAATCAAACCATAAACATCACCGGGTACGGAAAACTTTACCCTTCCCGCGAGGGGCACGCAATACAAAGAACCGGTGCGTTGAAGTTAAAATGAAATCAAAAGTACTTAAAGTAATTAATGCGTTTTGAAGTAGTACTGACGGTAATTAAAATTATCTATCCGTAATTAATTTAATTAAAAGTATTAAAAATGTAATTGATGTACTTTAACTACGAAATTTCATCTGTAATTAATGGAGTTAAAAAGTACTTAATGTTCTACATTGTGTAATTAATGTAATTAAAGTAGTAGTTAATGGAATTAATTTAATTACAGCCGTTGCCTGCGTCGGAGTTAGAGGTTATAGGCCTTTTTAATGCACCACCAACGTTGAGTGCACCACGCGAGTTCGAGAGGAAACTGTTTGTTTACATCAGAAGAAAAAAATTTCACAACGCAAATTAAAGCATTTTTCATTGAACATCTTGCCAATACGCCTTTTTAATAGAAACTAAGTGATCGATTCAGCCTCTGGTGGTGAATAAGAGAACTCCAAAAAGAGTGTTGTGAGCAAAAATTTCTGCCGTGAGACATTGGAAGCGGAACACTTTTTCACTATTCCTGATAAATTGATTCATCTGAGATGCTCCAAAACTTGATCTACAGGTGAAAAATTTAATTCTGTATTGTTTTTGCAAGGATCCTGCTGGTGTTCTGGAAAATTTTTGTTGAGAAAAATGGAAAATTAGAATAATGCCTTAGTGGTTATGATCTTCCGGATTCCTTGTGCGTGAATAGTAGAGCTACAAATCAGTTCAGATCTGTGGAAAATCGTAAAATAAGACAATTACTGATGGAAATTGGCGAGATGTTCAATGAAAAAAGCTTTAATTTGCGTTTTGAAAAATCCTTATCCTGATGTAAACAAACGGTTTGGTTGACATTTCCTCTCGAACTCGCATGGCGCACTCTACGTTGGTGGTGCATTAAAAAGGCCTATTTCCATCAGTAATTTACGATTTTCCACACATCTGAACTGATTTGCACCTAAACTACTCACACACAAGAAATCCGGAAGATCATAACCACTAAGGCACTATTGAAATTATCCATTTTTCTTAACAAAAACATTCCTGAACACAAGCAGGATCCCTGCAAAAATGATACAGAATTAAATTTTTCAACTATGGATCAAGTTTTGGATCATCTCAGATGAATCAATTTATCAGGAAAAGTGAAAAAGTGTTCCGCTTCCTATGTTCAACGGCAAAAGATTCTGCTCACAACACTCTTTTTGACGTTCTCATATTCACCACCAGAGGTTGAATCGATCGCATAGTTTCTATTAAAAAGGCGTATTTCGTGCACCTAGCCTTCCCGATGATGTTGTTGGTTTGCGTGGACAACCCTCGGTTTTCGAGAAAAGGACCTACGAAGGTTTGTTTACAAAAAGCTTGTATGCCCTTTTCACATGTGGCTCTTGAGATATATTATTTTGCACGCATCACACGTAAATAGTAACGTCATCATCATTTCTAACCCGACATTTTCCTGGTTCACTCACTTGCCACCCTGGGAATGGCCAAAATACTAACCTATGGCTAATACTGGTACATTTATCTTACGAGGCATTTATCAAAGAAGTAGGGGGGGGGGGGGGGGTATTGCACGTGACACAATTCTTGATTACTTTTTCGAAGGGACGTATCAGCTTTTTTGAGCAATGCATTTGATCGTTTCCAAACATACCTCAGGTGATGCTTAGGGGCCTTGGATTAATTATCAATCCATGGCCACCAAGCATCACCTGAGGAATGTTTGCAAACTATACCTTGCTTACCAGTAGGGGAACTAGGGGCAAGAAGGTCACCCGGGGCAAGAGTGCCACCCTTAATATATTTTGAAAATGAAATCATTTCAATCCTGTCTCACGATGAACCTATGCACGGTATTCCTATGAAGCATTCTAAAAAGTTCTGTCCGAATCGAAGTCGTAAAAAAAAATGGAAAAAATCATTTTGTGTTGATGCATTGAAAAGCTAGTTTTTTTTTATAATAATAAGGCATCATAAAATAAGGTTTCCGGAATTTCCAATTTATTTTTTTTCACAATTTATGCATTGAGACGTCATTATTGATGGTTGATTGATACATTAATAACAATAAATTATTAAATATTTTCTTTAATTAATCAAAAATTATATTCCTAAAAATAAACTTTATACGGGGCAAGAGTGCCACCCCTACATTTATGTATTAAATTGTACAAAAATGTTCAGAAATTAGCACAATTGGGCATTTATGTTTCCAATAACATTGTTTTCGTGAAATTTTGGAAAACAAACTGTATAAAATAGTATCAAAAATAGTTTCCATTTGCATTCTTTGACGCACAAGGTTTGTGTTTTGGATTAAAAATATATATCGTTAAGTCAATATTTTAGTGGAATAAACAATATAAGCAGTTGCTGTCATACCAAAGAATAGTAATTTGTTGTTTAGAAATGAACATTTATCAGTTTCACTTCATTTTAGATATATGGTCTTTTTGCCCCATGGGGTTTAATTTTAATTTCAATGATGATACATGGAGACAAGGTTATAAACTCGACAGTGAGCATTCATAAGGGCGAATACGCGATGATCGATTCTCTTCATCGATTTTCTCTTTGCATTGTTACAGCTAAGCGAAACAATTTTCAAGAATTTGTTCAATGCAGAGTAGTAACAGGTTGTATTGGCTATCAAAAGCAACAGCAAACGCTCCGAGAAACGTTAAATCTAGCGAGTTATTAACAAAAGAGAAAATCGACGAAGAGAGTCGATCATCGCGTATAGGCCCTTATGCATGCTCACTGTCGAACTTACAATTCTGTTCACAAACTCCTATAAATATTCACGGAATCACATTTAAAAACTGCGCTATCGTTAGGGTGACCTTCTTGCCCCTAGTTCCCCTACTGAAACAAAACAGACTCCGGGCAATTCTAGGGCAACCTAGCCTTTTATGGACGTGTCCATTACTATGGAGTTGTATATTTAGATATTAAATTTAGAATATTAAAAAAATACCGCTAACAAGGAACGAGGAATATACGATTTAGCAGGACAATATTATAACATAATTAAAGTTTACAACATTACATACGACAGTACCTAATTTAAATTATTTAAATTTAATAATTTAAAATTCTATTAAAAATCCCTTGCCATATACAGATTAATCCACCCCATGTGACGGTATTCTTGAACACAGAGAAAATGCAACCGAAAATGGGTAATCTTTCCCGAAAAAAACGGTATCCCCATGTTTCGCCAATGGAGCTCCAGCTCAGCTCATCGCGAATGCACGTTTAACCCAGCTTACCCACTCGCACTGGCCTCCTGGACAACACGGAACACCGAGAAACTCTTTTCCCCGGAGCAATCTTCCTATAGAAACAGAACTTTAGAATCCACTTATCCACTTTTTTTTTGTTTCTTCCGTCTAATCAAACATTGTCCACTAGTCACACAAACGAGCTACAATGTTCCGTATGTTTGTCAAGCGATTTGTCGCCGTCGTCCGAAACTTCCGCCTCTTTTGGAGGAAGACAAAAAAAAATCTAAAACACACACGACAAACGCAGGGGCAACACCTCCTCCAGACATCCAATTTCTACGAATGCATGATGTCACCAAACTCCAGACATTCGTCGTCGCTACAGACCTTGAGTCACCGCACTCCGCCACTGACTTTTCACCACTCCGCGACGGACGATCCGCTGCCGGATTTCGTGACACACAAAATTCCCGGAAAAAAAAAAACTTTTCGATTCGATTCGATCCGAAACACACTCTGCGGAGAACCTGTAACCAGCAGATATGTGGGCCCGATTTGTTGTGTGTTGCTTCGGGAAATGATAACTTTCGAATGGGTTCCGTCTGCGGACGAGGTTGGATTTTTCTTGACTGACTCTCCACTACTACTGGTCTACTACTACCAGCAGCTAGCTGTTTCTGGCTGTTGCTGATACTACTACTCTTTTGGCTCCCCACAAGCTCCGCACGGAACGGAACGCGAATGACAGATTGGGAGGTATCTTCTTATTAGAAAACGCACACCATAAAACTTTGAAGTGAGCGACGGTTGCACAACACACACGCGTTCCGTCTGTCACTAAGAGGTCTGTCACACGATGGCGGCTGGTGGTTTTGCTGTCGGAATGTTGCCTGGGAAATGCAAACCTGCGAGGCGATGAAGCGACACCTGGCTGTGAAAGTGGAATTAGTTCAAGGTAGAGTCTGTGCACAGAGAACAGACGTTCAAGCTCAGTCAGAAACTTGTGTAAAATAAGTGGGAACGTCGCCGTTACGTGGTGTTAGCATCTCCTGATTGTCTCTATAAATTTTCCACTTTCGACCAATTTGGCGCTAGTATCGATAAATTTTCTGTTGAAAATAGCCACTTGGCGCTACTAGCACCAACAATCAATACGAAACTAACGATTTTAAATTGGCTCACTACTTGACTAGCCTATTGGTCCCAAGCAAACGATTAACGTACCCCATTCTAGTCGACATTCTAGTACAACACAATGTTTGTTTTGATTCACTATGAAAGTTTGACAGATAAAATGAGGGGTTATTGGATTTTCCTATGTTTCGAGGGGTGTATCGATTAGCTTGGGACCAAAGAGAGTACCAGAGCTGAGCCAAAAAGTTGAGTAAGTTTCTTCGGGACCTACTAGTCTTAGAGTTACCTCTATGCTAGCACTTAGTGTCTAGTGTAAGTTTTGCAACGCCAGCGCCATCATGTTGTCAAAGACGTTTTTTAAGTGGGGAAGTCGCCGTTAATGGCGCTTAAGTCAAATAGGAATCTTTACACAAGTTTTTAGAGAAATTTTGTTCGAGCCTCAATGTCTGTTCTCTGTGACCGCAGCCAGATGAGTCTGAAGAAGAATTTTTCACCGATGAAGACAGCAGCAGTGAGAGCGACTTGTCCACAGATTCCGAGATCGACGTGACTTCCGTGCTCCCACCGCGACAATCTTCAAATCCACCTCAGTCACAGGTGTCGGGAGCACAGGCTACCAGGCAAGTATGATGATTTTCAACTGTCACACAAAGGTCTGCCGCATATTATTCCCCCAAAGAGCACCACCCGTAATACCAATCTCGACGGCGATGGGCCGTTAATGAGCACTGACAACCAGGGTCAGTTCAGTGGAATGGCGGAATCTGCAATTCAAGCCGACGCTAGGAGGATGGATGATGATTCGGTGACACACCAGGAGGCATTGTCCAGAGACGACTCCGTACGCTGGGAGACGGCGATGAAAGAGGAGTACGACGCGCTGATCAACAACAAAACCTGGACGTTGACGGAGCTACCGAAAGGCAGGACGGCCATCAAATGAAATGAGTCTACAAGACGAAGCACGACGCTAGTGGTAATGTTGACCGGTACTAAGCTCGCTTGGTGATCAAGGGATACTCGCAGCGAAAAAGGGGGGGACTACGACGAAACTTACTCTTCTGTCGTTCGTCACAGTTCACTGCGGTACCTGTTTGCATTGGCCGCAAAGTACAATCTGCAGGTGGACCAGATGGATGCCATCACCGCGTTCCTGCAGGGAGATCTGGAAGAGGAGATTTTCATGGAACAACCGCCTTGTTTCATGAACACCGGAAGACGACCAGTAGTAATCCAGTAGTGTCTGGAACATCAAACTGAACGCCGCACTGAAGAAGCTGGGACTCATCCAATCGGAGTACGATCCGTGCCTGTACTATTGGATCGAAGATGGGAAGATTTTTTTCGTTGCGGTGTACGTTGACGACGTGCTAATATTTTCCAACGATGTCGCGCTGAAGAGTAGCCTGAAGGCCAAGCTAAGCAGTACATTCCGGATGAAGGATTTAGGACCTGCGACGAGCTGTTTGGGCATCCGTATCACCCTCTGTTTGGCGAACAAGATCCAATCGAGTTGCGCTGTGACAACCAGAGTACAATTTGTATCGCGCGGAACGGCGGATACACACCCCGGACAAACACATAGATATCCGGTACCATTACATCCGCGATGCGTTGGACTGGAAAACTATCAAACTTAACTACGTCAAAACCGAAGACTAAATTGCAGATGGTTTGACGAAGCCACTTCAGCGAGTCAAGCTTGAACGCAACCAAAGAGCAATGGGATTACATGTTTTAAGACGCCAGCTTAAGGAGGAGTGTTGAAGATCAGTAAGCTGCGTCTACATCAGTAGGCTAGTTATTATATGAGACAATAAATATTCATTCTACTTCTAACCGTCAACCGAACCATACGTTCTCATTGCCTACTCCCAATAATTAGTATTTTAGATTGAGCTTTAATTCGCTAGGAATCGGCAAATGACGTGTTTGTTTACAAAAGCATTTACGCCCTAATCTCGAAGTTCTCCGGAATTGACATCGTTCTTCCCCCAAGGGGATTTCTATCCGTGCTGCATTTCAGGTCGGCCTTGCGTTTTTTTGGATTGTGTGTGAAATATTATTCATTAATGGACACTTTCAAGTTGGAGTGTGTAGAGTTCAAACTATTTAATAGTGACAATTAGGACCAGTGTTTATTTGTAGAATCCACCTACCCCGAAAAGGCCGATTCACCAATGGTCTGTGTTACTGTGTGAGTAAAATCGGCTTGCTAGTTGTGAAAACGCGCGAACAAAAGACGAGACAAACGACTCGGGCACTTGAATCCCGATCAGCGTAGTGAACGGCAGCAGAGTAGCTGAACTCCCGATCGAACCAACTCTACAGAGTGAAGATCTCTTCAAGTTTCGGACAAGCCACGGATGAATTTTCTAGAGGATTTTTGCATAACTTTGCATATAATGTAGAGGAAACACTCCTATAGTTGCGGTACGTTAGAAGCTTTAGGTTCCTATACATAGTTGTGCATGGAGACTCAATACACAACTATAGGAACCTAACACTTCTAACGTACCGCAACTATAGGAGCGTTTACCCTAATAAGTTTAAATTTCTTTGAATCAAATTTGTTAGTGAAGGCAGTAGGAAGATAAAATAAGGTAGGAAAGGGACAGCCGCAGAATTAAATGAGTCAAAATATCTTTCGTGTCTTTAGATTCACGATAGGACACGAAGGGTTTCGGGAAATGATGGACTTCCGGTTCGTCTGAGCTTTACTTTCCTTAATCTGTGGATTCATGGTCTCTATAATTTCGTCCGTGCCTTCCCAATGATCATGAAGTGTGCACGTTTGTTCGTGGTCGTTTTGCCTAGTTAAAGTATGTAATTTAAAGTGATGTCACGAGATCATTTGTAACTGCTTTCTCTAATGCCAAAAAATAAACCATTGTGTTGATAATTTTCTTCCTGTTTTATTGCACATTGAATCTTCTGTTAATATACTTCAACTTTAGAACATCTTTGTCATCGTTTTCTGTGACTTTGTTTTCCAATCATATTTACTCGGTATAATATCTCTCACGGCGTAGTTTAATTTGCTTGTTTATTGCATCATAACATTCATGTTTCGGCAAACTCTTTCTACTTCTATGTAGGTTGATATCGTGGCTATTGTTTTTATCGCTTCTAACTTGGCATCCCCAATTCTGCTGTTTGGCCTAGCACGAGTAGACTTGAAGTTGATACCGTTAAACCCACCCGGGTTAATGCATGTGTATGTTTGTGTAAAAGTATTCTGTCCAATTTAACGTTATAAATGTTATCCAAATATATATATAAATATCAATAGTAACACATTGCACCTCTACTTATTAACACATGTAAATGAGATCCCGCATCGTAAATTGCGTTTCGTGATTTTTGTTTTTGGTTACCAATATTTGCGTTATAAATTAAACTATTTTTATGTTCAAATTATTTACAATTACACAAATTGCTACCCGACTGTTAACTATTGCGGTATTTAGTTTTAAGTTTATGGAAATAAATATATTTGTTTTCTTTTCGGTATTAATATAGTAAGTATATGGCTGTCAACGATTCAAGCGTTCGAGAAGACGTAACTGAAATCTTTGTTTACATATGATCCTACACGATATTTTAACAAGTACTCAAATTTGAGTAGAATCTACTCATATCGATCAAAGGTGAAGCTACTCAAACGGATTCAGGTCGATGTTGTCCTGAAATTTGAGTACTTTTCAAATAGCGTGTATTGTTTTAAGTATGTTGATTGCATTCACTATTTTTTTATAAGTGGAAATTTAACCTATAGAAATATAACATCTGACCAAAATAGCAGAACGTATCGATTGACTAGAATTGAAGATGCGCTAAATGGTAGATCTTTTACCTGCTTTGCCATTGTTTGTAATTGGTTTTGTGACGGAAAATTATACTACTTAAGCTCATACTTGACGTTTCGAACGTTTTTTTTTTTTTATTTAAGCTTCATACACCTCTCTGTTTATATTTCTTGCTTTTAGGTTCGGTATTCATACACATATACTGATTTGGTGGATTCGATTGATTATACTGCTTGGTATGGAGTAACAATCTTAAGATCTAAGACTACCCTTCTCTTTTGCTCTAAAAACTTTGCGTGCTACCAAAAGTTCACAATTTTATGATTAAGTCACATTTAAGTGTATATTTTAGGAGATACTGCGTGGTATGAGGCATCTCTAATTTTGGAAACATTGTGTAGAAGAAAGGGGATGTGTGAAATCAACTGAAGTCGCCGTGCAGCTTTCGCTGTCATTGAGTTTGGATCTTAAGGTCACTTCAGATTTCAAAAAGCTCCCATCGATGTTTTTCTTTTATTATTTCGCACAAAACGACGAGCGCTTTTTCCAATCTGAAGTGATGTCTCTGAGAAAACCACTTTTGAAATTTTTACTCACTAGGTCACTTTTACCTTAACGTGAAGAATGGCTGATTTCCCGTTGCCAAGCTAAACGATACTAACTGGAAAACTAGGAAGGTACGACTTTGGATGCTGCCAGCTCAAGAGGACCTATGGAACAAATATGGAGGCCTATTCTGCACCGCGAGTGAGGTTAGGTGACTCTCCATTTGATTTGACCGCAGAGTCACCTCACTCGCGTCGCAGAATAGGCCTTATCGTCAAGGGGATATTTCCGAAGGGGCGAACCTGACGGCAATGTGGAAGAACCAATATCGGAAGGCCAAAGTGACGATGGTTTTGTTGCTGGAAGACTTGGTGCGAAAGTGCGTGCATGGTAGACATCGACGGCCTGCCTGGTAACGGCTCTGGATAGCCAGTCGGATGACAATATTTTCCTCGACTTTGTCCTACCGAAGCTGGTGGACGAATAGAACCTGCGATTGTTGGGTCACCTGCGATGGGTAATGGGACAATTGAGTGAATAGGTCTGCTTGGTGTGATTGATGAATTGAAACTAATGTCGTTTTCGTTTTTGCGGTGTAGCTACACCGGTGCTACACTGCCGAACACCGAAAAAATTTAGGGTGTAGCTATCAGTTGCACCTTTGTTTACAAACAAATGATGATGAACTGTCAATGACTCGCACTTATTGCTGCTTACACTACACCGGTGTAGTGTAGTAAAAACGAAAACGACATAAATTTAGTCGTTACTACATATTATCATGGCATGCTACAGCTTGTTAGAAGATCTGCAGTTTGAAGATGACTGCCAACGTGCTCCAACTTGATAATCTTCTCTTCCAGTTTCTCACGAACAAAGTGATGTCGGATATCGATATGCTTACTGCGTGGTGAATATCCGACTTCTCTTTCAGCAAGGTGAATCGCACTTCGGTTGTCGCAAAAGATGGTCATCTTGCCCTGATAGTTCCTGCCGTAGTCCTCTCCACCAGATGGCTTCTTGTGCTGCCGCTGATACCGCCATGTATTCAGCCTCCGTCGTTGATAAGGCCACGGTTGATTGTTTACGACAGTTCCACGAAATCGGTCCACCTGACTGCATGAAGACGTACCCGGTGATAGAGCTTTGCGTCTCTTTGTCGTTTCTCCAATCTGCGTCGCTGAATCCAACGAAACTGGGGCTTGGCTTACCGGGGTTGCTGCCGGAATCACTGACTGCGTTAACGGTGAAGCTGATGTCCGGTCGGGTACATTGCGTTAGGAACTGGAGACCTCCTACCAGCTCCTGGAATGGAACTTTCTGCATCTGCTTCCGGTCTTCTTCGGTTCTAGGGCTCATCTGCTTCGATAGTTTTTGATTGTGATCTGTCGGGGTTGCTACTGTATCACATTCCCTCATGCCGAATCGTTCCAGCAGCTGTTGGCCAATCCGAGATCCTTCATCAAAAACTTCGTTGTGAGTTGCTTCTTCAAAAAGCATTCACCCACCGCTGGTTGTTGGAAAACACCAGTAGGTCGTCGACGTATACCGCCACAATGAGAATCTTCTCGTTTTAGATTTTGAATTAGACGCACGTGTCAAACTTTGACCGCGTGAGTCCAAAGCGCTTGAGTTCACCATCCAGCTTCTGGTGCCATACTCTACTGGCTTGTTTCAGTCCGTACAGCGCTTTCTTCAGCTTGCAAACCTTCTTCGGACTTCCGTTGGTGATAAATCCTTCCGGCTGCTCCATGTATATGTCTTCCTCTTTCAGCTCATCTTGCAGAAATGCTGTGACTTCATCTGATGTATCTTGAGATCCATTCTGGCAGCTAACGACATCAAGTACCGGATGGCAGCATACCGGACCACTGGTGAGTGTGTCTCTTCGTAATCGATGCCCTTGACTTGAGAATAGCCCTTGATTACTAAGCGGGCTTTGTATCGCTCTGTGGATCCGTCGGAGTTTCGTCTTGATCTTGAACACCCATTTGCAGCGGAGTGCTTTCCTTCCCTCTGGCAAATCGGTAAGCTCCCAGGTTTGATTTTTCAGCAACGCTCGATACTCCTCAACCATTACGTCACAGGAGTGGAACTTCGGATCAGAAAGTGGCTCCACTTGCCATTTGCGATCACTAGCGCACCTAGCGGTAGAAGGCATCTTCTGCCTGCAGTTAAGATAGGCAGCATGCTATGATAGTGTGAGTGCACATAGAAAGCCCGTGTGGAACGCTACCACAACACATCGGTTGTTGAGCAGAAAAACGAAACACTTTTTGATTCACCGATTTGTTTGCACTTCCCCTTCTGTTCTGTGATTACGTCCTTCCAACGGTTGCTTTCATCACTCGTAATCGCTTCTTGGAACGTCTGTGGCTCGACATTCAAATTGTCCGGGACCTCGGGTAACTGGGGAAGTTTCGTGAGGAAGAATACCGAAACCCAAATGAAAATCGTGATACTTGCCTGGAGTTACGCGCTCCCTCGCACTGCGCCTTACCAACTGTTGTGGGTCCTCTGTTTGTGGAGGGAGCGCAGCAGGTTGTTGATCCGCATCAATCAAAGTATCATCGTTGTCGCCATTCTCGGATTTGTTGCTGTCACTGAGCTCGTCTTCATCCGTTAGTGATTCGTGACCACCTTCGTCAACGCCCAGTTCCTCCGCACTGTACACCCTGTTCGCTTTCGAGTTCTCGCTGCAGCCCATGAATACACACCGCTTAGACTTCGCATCCCACTTCCGCCGCTTCTCTTTGGGAACGTGCACCATTACCTCGCTTCCAAACACACGAAGGTGCGATAAATCGGGACGATTTCCAGTGAACCTTTCCTCGGGAGTGACCGGTAGGCCTTTTGTCGGTGATCGGTTGACCACGTAAGAAGCAGTGGTTACTGCTTCCGCCCAGAATCGCTTCTCTAGTTCAGCATCGCATAACATGCATAATGCCAGCTCGCCGAAGGTAACGGCGCATCTCCCGATTGACGTACTTCTTGCCATTGTCCGTTCTGATCCGCTTGCTTTGCTCAGCCGTCTGGTTCTCTGCATACGACTTGAAATCTTCGAACGCTGCTAACACATCTGCTTTTGATTTCAGGAAATAGACGAACGCCTTCCTGCTAGCATCGTCGATAAACGTTAGGAAATATCGACGTTGTCTCCATCGGCCCACAGAGATCAGAATGGATCAGCTTAAGCAAACGTTCAGTCCTGTGACCCTTCGCCTTAAACGACTGTCGTTGGTGCTTGCCTTGGATACACGGCACACATTGAAAGGAATTTGTATCCTCAAACTCCATTCCAGTTACCATGCTTCTGAGTTTCCTCATGCAGCCAGCCGATAGGTGCCCCATCCGCTGATGCCATAGTTGGAAGCTGTTCTGCCCTCGAGCCAAGTGAACTGATGAACTTTTAGCCAACGCCAACTTGTAGAGCGAATGCTGTCCGATCGCCACAACTTCATTCTTCGTCTTTGCCGAACATGACCTGATACCCGTTCTGGCACATCTTGCTCGAGGATAACAAATTTAACGCCAAATCTGGAACGCGCAGAACATTACTAATGGTGATTTCACAAGACGTACCTCCAATGTCTGCTTCTAAATTGACGGCGCCCTTGGTAACAACAGCAGCTGCAGTGCCATTCGCAACGTTGATGCTTGCTGACACATCCTCTGCAGCCTTCAGATGGTCCTTGTTCCGGCACAGATGTGTTGTAGCTCCGGAATCAAAAATCCAGTCAACATCGTCCTTGGACGACTGTGTCCCAACTTCTTGCACCGAAAGCACTTCACGCTCGATGGATCGGTAGGTTTCTTCTGCTCCTTTTTTGTGTGGAACGCTCCATTTTCGCTTGGCTTCTTGCTGATCTTCACATCTTGCAAAATTTTCGCATTGACAACGTCCGCCGTAAGCTTCATACCCGACGACTCCAATCCTAGAATCATCGGTTCGTACTGCTTCGGTAGACCTATCGTCGACTTCGAAACCGACCTCCGATAACTGGTGACTTGACTTGTAAAAAGTTCGTTCACGTACTCCTGCGTCGTTTGGCATATGATGTCCTCATCGCGTTCAGCGCCAACCAGCCGGATCCCCGTAAGCCTTTTCAGCAGTCCAATTTTCCTGATGGAACCACTGTGCTCGTACGTATTCCGCAGACTGTCCCAAGCCTTTTTCGCGGATTTTTCGTTGCGCACCAGCCCATAAATCTTGGGATCGATGCTCAAGTATATCGTGGCCAAAGCTTGCTCGGAAGCATCTTCACTAACCTCCGGATCGCCCTCCTGCTGTTCCTCCACTGCGCACCACGTTCGTTCCTTGATCAGGGTCATCGTGGTCGCGAAGGACCAGGAGCTGTAGTTCTCCGCGCAGCGTATAATCTCTCTCACCGGCAACGAAACTGAACTTCCTGGCATTCGTCTGTTAGCCGGGGCTTTTCCGTTTTCTCGTCCATCCGAGCCTCCACCATCCATTTTCTTCAAAAAACTACAAGGGACAGCCCTATGGGGTTGTACGCAATGGTGACGTAGGTCTACGTGGTATTATATAATAAATCTTATTTGTTAACTGCAGCAGGAGCTTGTGTTTTGTGTAGGAATAGGAATTTGAGCGAGGTTCTCTCTGTTTATACTCTTTAGTATGACACGCTTGACATAGATGGCCCACAGCGACTCACGAACAGCTACTGATTCCGATCAGTAGCGGTGCGGTTTCTCCCTCCTTCTATGGATGCTCATGTTGGCTGCATCTCGCTGCTTGCAGGCAGCCTTTCGTTGTGCACTGGAGAACACCACCACTCACCACGGGTTGATTGAATAAACACCGCTTGGTGAAACCGGATGGAATTAAGCTTTGAAATCTGTGTTAGGGAAATACCGACATTTTGAAAAATGATAGTCTTAAATTTAACAGATCCGTAGAAATATTTCAGATCGAATGGTGATAAAATTATTGAAATTTGCCCAGAGGGAGCTGAGTTATTATCGTTCAAAATCTTTCATAATTTTGTTACATGTTCCTTTTTTGATTTTCACAAAGTGTACCGCCATATAGAAATCACAGGCGTAGTCCTACGTCAAAATTTCTTGCTTCGAAAAAATTGGAAAAATTGTCTTCTTCAACAAACAGAGCCGTTTCTATAGCAACTGTCTGGGCCCATAACCTAATGGGACAATTGAGTGAATAGGTCTGCTTGGTGTGATTGATGAATTGAAACTAAATTTATTCGTTACTACATATTATCATGGCATGCTACAGCTTGTAGCTAATTCATCGGTTACTTCTCCGTCACTAAGCGACATCGTTAAATTTGAGAAGATGCATTACCTTAAGGGTTTCATCCAAGGTCAAACAGCGCGCATCCTAGACCCGATCAAAGTCAGTGAGCAAGACTACAAGCATGCATGAAGGACACTAAAGTTTCGTTTCGATAACAAGTAACAACTGATTTGCAAGGATTCAGCGCACTATATGGGCCAGCAATGCAATCTGTCGAGACATAATTAATAGCTCCGAAACGGTGCATTTCCGTGACTTGCTGTCTTCACCAAAGTTTCTCGCAATAATTATGACTATCTCTATTTAAGAATCAAAGTGACGTTTGACTCACAGATGGCGAGTAGGTGAAAATGGTAATGACGTTTTAATATCTGTCAAAAAGCATGACATTTTTTTTAGTACATCATCATTTTTGTAATTGCGGACCTTAAAACTAGGTGTCGCATGACCAGTTTTGGCTTTACAGTTGTCATTCTTGTAGCGCAAATCCAACGTTTCTAGCAACACTTCTACTATCGATCAAAGCAACCATTGACGAGTGCACGGATGGATTTGAGTTCACTCACTCGACAAAAAGTGACACAACAGCGGGGCCCTGTTTACTAAAAATGAACACATATATGTTCATTTTTAGTAAACAGGGCCCCGCTGTTGTGTCACTTTTTGTCGAGTGAGTGAACTCAAATCCATCCGTGCACTCGTCAATGCGAAGAGAAGAAATTGTTTCAGTTTTTCAGTTTATATTCAACTACCGACTAATAAAGACGTTATTCTTGTAATCGTAGTCAATTCAATAAAGTCCAGTCCGATTTCCTTCCCGTACCTCCCAGACAATCGAATCGGAACTGGTGAAGAAAAGATAGCATCGTAAAAAAAATCGAGATGGCGGATAGGCTGGTGTCGTTTCCGAAGCTTAATAGCTCCAACTACGACAATTGGAGTTTCAGAATGAAGCTACTCCTGACAAAGTAAGGCAACTGGACGGCTGTTGTAGGAGTGAAACCGGAACCAGTGACGGATGCCTGGAAGACCAAGGACGAGCAAGCGCTGGCATCGATCGGATTGGCCGTGGATGATAATCAGTTAATCCACATAAGGAAGGCCGAATCGGCATCTGCTGCGTGGAAGGCTCTTGACAACTTCCACGTGAAGAAGACGTTGACGACGAAGGTATCGGTGATGCGGAAAATTTGCAGTTTACGTCTGGAGAAGCACGGGAACATGGAAGCGCACGTATCGAAAATGGCTGAATAATTTGATAAGCTGAACACTTTGCAGCCGGAGAAGATTCTCGACGATCAGTGGCTGGTAGCCATTTTGTTCAGTAGCCTACCCGAAGAGTATGAGACGCTGGTAACTGCTCTCGAAGCTAGACCGGAGGAGGATTTGACGCTGAATATGGTGAAAGGGAAGCGAGTGGCAGAAGAAAAAGCAGCGGAACGAAAGCGATGATGATTTCGAAGGTGCTCACTATGTGGATTCCAAAGTCGGACCAGGCAAGTGTTTTTTCTGCAAGAAATTGGGTCACCAGAAAGCGACCTGTGAAAAATTCAAAGCATGGAAAGTGAAGAAAGGAAACAAAGCGATAGCCAAGCAACACAAAGCGAACCACGTAAAACAGAGTGACGAAGATGATGACAACTATGTGTTCCTCACGGGTTGTAACAGTGAAGCGGAAAAAACAGTGGATTTTGGATTCCGGAGCGACTTGCCACATTGCCAATTACCGGAATTTTTTCGATAATCTGGAAGAGGGGATTACGGAGGACGTTTGGGTCGCAAACGGAATGAAAGCGCGTTCGAAGGTTCGTGGAACTGGTCGAATCGGACTTCTCGATAGAGCTGGAAGACGCCGTGAAGTGCCGATAGAGTGTGCTTTATACGTTCCAGAGATGAAGTCCAATTTGCTGTCGGTGAAGCGGCTGGTGCAAAAGGGATTTGTCGTCACATTCGATGCAAGTGGTGCCAAGATTTCGAAAGGCGAAAAAGTGTGCGCTGTGGCGGAACTCGTTGGAAATTTGTTCAAGCTGCGTCAAACGAACGAAAGCGTATCAATGGCAACAACGAGCAACGAGTGCGTGCATGTGTGGCATAGACGATTGGGCCACAGAGACTGTGCTGCTATCGCGAAATTGCCAAATTTGGCTCAAGGAGTGAAGGTGAAAAGCTGTTATTGCACTGAAGAATGCGAAGTGTGCATCCAAGGAAAAATGCACAGGAAACCGTTCCCAAAAGTGTCAGAAAGCGAATCATCCGGTGTTATGGATCTGGTTCATACTGACATTTGCGGACCAATGCGTACGAAGACCTTTGCTGGAAGGCGGTTTTTTCATCACGTTTATTGATGACTGCAGCAAGTACACTGTCATCTATTTGCTGCGTGCGAAGTCCGAAGCAATGCAGAAACTGGAGGAGTATGTCGAGCTGGCAAAGAACCAATTCGGAAAGAAGCCTAAAATTCTGCGGTCTGATCGTGGAGGTGAGTACGCCGGCAAGAAAGTGCAAGCGTTCCTGAAGCGAAACGGGATTATTGACCAGTTCACGGCACCGTACACCCCACAGCAAAATGGGATAGCCGAACGGAAAAATCGGTACCTGGTTGCAGTAGTGACGGCGAACTATATGCAAAACAGACTGCCGTCGAAGTCCATCGGTGGTTCGGGAAGAAGCCAAATCTCGGACACATTCAGCGGTTCGGTGTGGACGCCTACTGTCATGTACCATGTGAGAAGCGTGGTAAGCTGGACCGGAAGGCAATTAGGCTCAAGTTTGTCGGATACAGCGAAGTGTCCGGTTGATGGACATAGCAAAGGGAAAGGTAACTATAAGCCGTGATGTAAAATTTCTAGCTACTTACAGGCCCGAGTCAGGGTCAGCAGTGGAAGATTTCGTTTATCCATCGATCGGCTACAAATTGGTGGAGCCTGAGGTGCCGGATGAGGAAGTCGAGAGCGACGCAGACAATGGTAATTCGGACGATGGTGATGACCAGGACTACGACGATTGTCGCGATGACCCGGATGACGAGCGCTTGCCAGAGGGCTCTGATGAAGTAAAAATCGAACATTCGTCTGATGAACCCTGTGACGAAGAGAGCACGCCATAACGATCGACAAGAACGAATATTGGTACGATTCCGAAAAGGTATGCATGCACGGCGGAAATTTCGATTCAGGAGGAGCCGAAAACGTTGAAGCAAGCATTTTCCAGCTCACACCGCGTGCAGTGGCATAAAGCTATGGTGGAAGAGCTCGAGTCCATTGAAGCAAATGACACGTGGGACTTGGTCAACTTGCCGGCGGGAGGCCGTACCATCGGTTGCAAATGGGTATATAAGTATAAACGTAACGAAGAAGGCAATGTCGTACGCTACAAGGCCAGGTTAGTGGCTCAATGTGACGTAAAAACGGCATTTCTCTACGGTAACCTTGAGGAGGAGATCTTTATGAGGCAGCCTCCCGGGATCGCCGTCAGTGGTATGGAAAGCAAGGTGTGCCGTTTAAAGAAAAGCTTGTACGGTCTTAAGCAAGCTGCCCGTTCGTGGAACCAGCGGCTCAACAAAGTGTTAGTTGAAAATGGATTGCAACGGTGTGAGGCAGATCGCTGTCTTTATCGAAAGCGGATTGACGGAAAGTGGTGTTACGTTCTTGTTTACGTGGAGACGACCTTATCGTAGCGAGCGAGGACGAGCGGATGGTTATCGCATTGGAGCGAACTCTCAAGAGCAATTTCGAAGTCAGCAGCCTCGGTGACGTCAGGTTTTACGTGGGTATCGAAGTAGAACGGGACCAAGGCGGAGATTTTCACATCAGTCAGCGGAAGTACATCGAGGAAGTAGTTGATTCCGTCGGTCTTCAAGATGCTAAAGTATCAGCCATTCCCTTGGACGTTGGATATGATAAGACAGACGACGGCGACGACCTACTACCTAACAACCAACAGTACCAAAAGGTAGTAGAGCAGCTGTTGTACATTGCCGTCAATAGTAGGTCAGACATTGCGGCGGCAATCTCGATCTTGAGTCGCAAGGTGAGTTGTCCGACCCGACGAGACTGGAACGAGCTGAAGCGAATGGTTCGCTACCCAAAGGGGACAATTGGCCTGAAGTTAAGGCTGAGCAGTAACAATGATCGATCTGGACCAACTGGTTACGCTGATGCTGAATGGGCTGAATGTCGCACCGATCGCAAGTCCAACAGTGGTTACGTATTCCAGTATTGTGGAGGCACACTTTCGTGGGCGTGTCGAAAACAATCTTGTGTATCAATATCCACAGCGGAGGCAGAATTTGTATTCCTTTCGGAAGCATCCCAGGGAGCAGTCTGGTTGAAACGATTGCTGGGGGACCTAGGTGAGAAAGCAGAAACAATTACATTATTCGAGGACAACCAAAGCTGCCTAAAGATGCTCGATTCCGAGAAGTTTAGTAATCGTACCAAGCATATTTCGATAAAATTCCATTACTCCAAGGATTTGAAGACGAAAGGTGTCATCAAGTACGTGTACTGTCCTACGGAAGCGATGGCCGCGGATCTCCTGACAAAGCCTCTATCACGCGTACGATTGGAGGTTCTTCGGAAGAAGTGTGGTCTACAGTAGCAGTGTTGAGGAGGAGTGTAGAGCAAATCCAATGTTTCTAGCAACACTTCTACTATCGATCAAAGCAACCATGCGAAGAGAAGAAATATTTCAGTTTTTCAGTTTATATTCAACTACCGACTAATAAAGACGGTAATCGTAGTCAATTCATTAAAGTCCAGTCCGATTTCCTTCCCGTACCTCCGACAATTTTTGCCTTTATCGCAAAGATCAGACTCTAATTGAAAGGTCCCGCTATTTATACCCTTCGGACTGTTGAAACACCCTCCAAAGGCGCGCCCCTTTGTCAGTCAAAATTGGATTCCTTAGCAACCAAATTAAGGAATGACACCGATAATGATCTTGCATCAGAACCCTAGTCTTAACCACTTCAAACTAGAGAACAACGAATAGAAGATTAGGAATCACATAGATGAAGACTAACTAACTAATTTTTCCTTGCTTCAAGATCATCCTCGGTGGACAAAGCCGAGTCTTGTCACTATCAACAAGGCATAAAAAGTAACAAGGACTAAGATGTGTTACTTTGATTACTGAAAATCCCGTTCCCCTAGTTTGAAGTAGTCAGGACTTGGAATCGGTGGTAGATCTTACATCCCGTAACGTACCACGAAAAGGTGATCTACCCACGTTACGGGGCGACATTGACAGATAGTTTGATACTCAACCGCTAAAATCTAACTTTCTATTCTAACACTCTGGAGACTTGACACACAAAGTTGTTCATCTTAACAGAACAAACAAATTCTTAGACGTCAACATTCCACAGTCTACTGTTTTCGCGTTATATGGAAAACAGGAACTATTTGCTGAAAAACTGTCGGCGGAACAGGAACCCACTTCCAACCGTTTCGACCATGGAAATATCCAGTGCTTCTTGAATCGATCCTCTCCCCTCTCGTATTTTCTCAACGGCTCGCTTGAAGATATCCACGAATCGTTCCGCCTGACCATTGCTGATGGTTACAGCAGACGTTATGCGGGTCGTTCGGATGATCTCAAGCCACTTGGAGATTTAGTCGATAGTGAGCAGGTAGTATTCGCCTTGGACTGGACGGTTGATTTGGGCCACGTGGAGAGTGAAGAGGAGATCTAGCTACGGACGTTTTGACATGCAGAAACTGACGCTGTCGGCATCCAAGCTGGACCAGAACACGTAGCGTCTTGTGATGGCCTTCATTGCTTGCATGCCTGGATGACCGCGATGGAGTTGTTCGCGGCACCGGTCCACCCAGCTGTTTTAAACGTAGCGGTGGACTTGCCGGAGGAGCGGATCTACTTGGGTGCTTTGCGCGAAGGCTTTGAACTTTAACTCTTTTAGATACAACTGGCCTGAGATCCTCTTCCAGGTTGAGACTCGCTATAACGTAGCTCTCTTCAGGTTGGACGTGCTGGTTGATTAATCGCGAGAGCAGGTCTCTTGTTGGTGGACACGTACTCGATATCGAGACCGTAGAGTCGACTTGTAGTGTAGACTGGAATTCCCTTCTTGTATCTGAAGGGCGATGATCGTTCTGCAGCCGGAAGTGCCGCCCGAAGAGCAGCTTGAGAAATTTCACGATGACGAAGATCATGCTCTGCCTTCGTGAGTGTCCTGGATACGTGTGGAACGAACTTGATGGTGCAGTCGGGGAACCTGTCACTCCGAGTCCAACGGAAGAAGCGTCAGGAAAAAAACGTTGATCTCCCGCTTCGGATCGTAGTGGACATCAAGGCCATAGCCCGATTAGTATGGTATGTAAGTCGACCGGCAGAAGTTCTTATTCTAATGAATAACTATCAAACATTATTTTGGTCACTGGATAAAAATATTTCCCGATTCACGTAAAGAGCTTTCAGCTATTTCTCGACTCTCGGGTAGCCAGAAAATGATCGGGAAATGGAAACAATAGTTGACACAGAAGAGCTTTTGAATGATTTTGGACAAAAGTGTCGGAAGCGTTGATGGCTATATCCGAACGATAACACAAACTGCCAACTACCAACCACTGCACTACTAATATAGGTACTTCCCCTTTCTTCAGCACACTGTCCCGATGCGGTATTATTATGTACTTTTTTTTTAAATATTCATTACATCTGTTTGGCCTTTACATATCTTAGATAGAAATGCACTTTTCTATGCAAAAAAAAAGTATGGAAATTGACTCGTTCAAACTATAACAAACTTTCTAAAGATAAACTAGATTCATTCAGCAATTGTTTCGCCTCGCTCCGGTGGTAATATAAATAAAATCAAAGGTCGCTGACTAAAACTCATTCCATCGACCAGGAATACCTGTATCTGCGAACAAAACCTATGGCATAATTGGACTAGTTGTTAACGAAACACCCCTCCTTCTTAAACGGTCGTCTCCCTAAAGATCATCGAACTGCAGGCGGTGGCCGTCACCACGGCACCTGCCGTCGCCGCTGCCGCACTCTGCTGATAGAATACGGTATCATTCTCCACGTCCACGCCGGGATCCATTTCCTCCGACGGCACAATATGCGCACAGGCCTCATCCGAGCCGCCACCGCCGCTGGAATCCTGCGACTGTCGGGGAGTTATTTGTACGTAGTGCGTTTTTAGCACCAACCCACTGCCGGCGCCACCACCACCACCACCGCCGCCAGCCGTTCTGGAGAGTTCGTCGCTGATGCGAGCGTTGAGATCGTCGTACTCCTGCAGCCGGGTGCGCAGTTCTTCGGCGGAGATTTCCTGATGGGCACCTAGACGAAAAGATAACGATATAAGAACAAAATGTAATCATTGTTTGAATTGTTGCCCATTTGGGAAAAGCGGAAATGGAAGCACATTTGATACGTACTGGTCCTGGCAGAGGGATGCGAATAAAGCACAAACGTTGCGTGTGGGATATGGTGTGATTCGGAGGCACACGTGCACGAGGGGTAACTGAAGAAACAGAATCATGAGGAAAATACAGTGAAAATGGACAAGCATGCTCTTGCCGAGGTAGCAAGTTATTGGTCAAAGTATTTATTTATGTACTTCCCACGGGGGCTGCAATCAAGACTTTCGTCGTAGTTCACATCAATGTGGTGGATATATACTCAAAAAATTCCACACGTCATCATCATGTGTCTCACACTTAATTTTGCGGTTATTGTGAAACACATCCTTTTGATGTGTGAATCTTATGCTATGAATCATGCCCGAACACTATGGATTTGAATTGTGATGTGACACACTTGGATTCCATGTGCCTCATATGGTGATATCAATAGCTTTGTTTTAATATTCTACAATATTCTACTTTATCGACTCTAAAAATGAATTTATAAATATTAAAAAAACAAAACTTCCAGAGGCCAGAGCTTTCACATATCTTTTCAATGGGTCTGATTTGGGATTCGATCATGGACTGTTGGGGTGTGCTGCTGCCGAAGTCTTCACTCGATCTCACTGTGCCACGGTTGTAGGATAAAGTTACAACTCTTATTTTCGATGTTTACCTTTCTGAGCAAGCAATTCACATCGCATTGAAATGCAAAACACTTTAAATCCAGCTGTTTTCAACAGTAGTGTGATTCAATGTGCAGTACACTTGAATAGATAGTGAAAGATTTTCAACATTTCAAAGTTTAAAACACTATAAATTAACGTGTATAACACATTGAACCAAGGTGAAATACACTTAAAGTAAATGTGATTGTGCATTTAAAAAATCAAGTGTTTAAACCGTTTAAACACTTCGATCAAACGTCTGGAATTTGTTGAGTGTAGGGGTTAGGATGACTACACGGTAAAAAAATCATGTTCATGTAAAGTGATTTGCTGTTGATTTTGCACTACTTGCCAAACATTACAATTCGATGTGCAGATCCCTTGGAAGAGATCATATCGAAGCACGATGAAATCAGCAGCAAATCACTTCATTTTAGATTGTATTGCACGTCGTTGTTGATGTGCTGTGCTTTGAACTCGAAATGTCAACCATACTGATATTAAAAATCTATCACTTTAAGTTTAACTAATTTATCCTAGGATTTCATGTTAGCTGGAAATGGGTTTAAATAAATATATTGCCTTGTTCATACTGCAAGCCTTGTTATATGTCATTCAGAATATGGCCATAGAACATGTATCATACTACTACCCAGATCACATGTTTCCAAGTGATATTGAACAGCATTGCAAGGCTTGTAGTAGAAGCAAGACGAGACATTGATAAGTTTGACAATGTTTTGTAATAGAAGTTCTATTATACACTTTTATTGAATATAGCATCAATTTCAACCATCCCTTAGCTCAGTCGGTAAAGGCGCAGCTACAGAGCAAGACCATGCTGGAGGGGCTGGGTTCAATTCTCCCCGGGAAAACCCGAGAATTTTTCGGGTTGGAAATTTTCTCGACTTCCCTGGGCATATAGAAGTATGATTGGACTTTGCCACACAATTATACCAATGTAAAAATGGTACAGGTATCGAAAGCTCTCAATGAATAACTGTGGAAGTGCATCTAGAACACTAAGTTGAGAGCACGCAATAAACTAATATCCAGAACAACATGTGAAAAGGGCATACAAGCTTTTTGTAAACAAACCTTTGTAGGCCCTTTTCTCACCAACCGAGGGTCGCCCACGCAAACCAGCAATATCATCGGGAAGGGGAAAGTGTCCCCTACCCGGTGATGTTGAAGGTTTGCGTTGGTGTCATATGGGTGACGAGAAAAGAGCATAAGAAGGTTTGTTTACAAAAAGCTTGTATGCCCTTTTCACATGTTGTTCTGGATATGCGATATGCAATAAGCTTGAAATGCGAAGAAGAAGAAGAAGAAGATCAATTTCATAATAAGCTCTAGAATGCAAATTATTTCGGGTGGAAATGAAGAATTATCGCTACTCTCACTTGACTTCATTTGTTGTTGACTTGCCATTTTTGCGAGTAATGTTTGGCATGTGCGTTTTTGACATTTGCTTCCAAAAGCAAACCTAATCAAATTCAATGGATGAAAACAGTGGTGCCAATTCAAATGATAATTATTTTAATTTAAAGGTGTTATACACTTATACAGTACATATTTTTCAACGACAAATCACTTTGTCTCTAAACGCAAATCACTTGAAAATCAATGATAAATCACTTCGATTCGTAGTGCCGCATGACAGACTAAGTCAAGTACAAGAGCATTTGGATTAGATGTGACAACTTTTTACCGTGCAGTGTTGCAAGCTTCACTCTGCGTAACTTTTCTATTATCATTATCAACTCTGAATAAAAGGTTAAGATGTAGTAGCACACGATACATACAGTGGTGGCCGATTTTCATACAAACTAGCCAACTTTGGCATGTGGCAACTATGTTTTGCAATCATCAATTGAGCTGAAATGGTGCTGAAATTTTGGCACAGGACTACAAATATGCTGAATAATGCGTATACGTAATATCAAATTATTGGAAGCGCTTGCCGGAAATTGACGGGCTGGCTGAAAATGACCAACTAATTAGCACATTTATAATTCGAAATTTCCGAAGTCTATTATTTCGGAAATTTTTATCCATATCGTAAATGACTTTCTTAAGAACGCCGTCGTTTATTGACAATATGGTTGAAAATTTAACTTTGTTTTAACTGTATTTTAACACTTCGGAAATTTTGTAGTTCTATGTCAAAATTTCAGCTCAATTGATCATAACAAAACATAGTTGCAACCTGGGAGGGAGACCCCTCGGGAGACCCAGACTCGAAACATACACGGTAAGAAAAAAGTACCCAACGGCCAGTTCACTTTTACCTACTTTTGACTAGTTTGTCTCCTTTTCTCCTTCTAATGTTGTCAAAAACGGAGGAGCAAAACCACCCAACAGGGGTAGTAAAGTGTGGGAACCCAACGTTGAGTATAATCATATTTACCTACTGTTGGGTACAACTAACTTACTTTTGCGTTGAAAGCTAGTGGAAAATTCCATACGAATTGCACACAAGTAAATGAAAACTACTTTGACCCGCTTTACCTACTTTTGGGTTCCTGCACTATAGTGCCGAGATGAGTGAAAAGAACTTACTTTTGGGTACTTTTTTCTAACCGTGTATGAACGTCAAAAGGAGACAGACACAAGTATAGTCGCTATATTCATAGTCTGGCGGATAGAATCTCGGGAACCAATTGAGCTGTCAAATAGTGGAACCAATTGAGCAAATCACGACCAACAACAGAAAAGAGCACATTAGCTATTGCGAATAAAACTTCGGAAACCCTTTTCAGGTGACTCAAGGCTCGCCTACGCAAACTAACACCATCTTTGGGTTGAGGGAAGTTTACCCTATCCGATGATGCCGGTAATTTGCGTTCGATTGGCGAGGAAAGAATAATCAACGTTATGTTTATAAAAGTTGATAGTACCTTTTAAATTGTTGGTCTAAAATATATTGAATTGGTTCCGCTTTTTGATAGATCGCAATTCTATCCGCCAGACTATGAATATAGCGACTATAGTTAATTCTGCCGTGATGGTACCCAATATTTGTTTTGAATGACTGAGCGTACATTTTCTATGGAAAAATGACTCAATTACATGCTGTGTGAGCGAAGGCAAGCGGTGTGCGTCGCCTGCTCGTGAGTGACTGAATGTTTTTGTTGGATCTTTCATTGCCTCGTCCTTTACCGTTTGGTACAAACGGTCTGCACAGAGCAATGGATTGAATAGTGCAGTGCTTTCACACTCAGCCTACCCGCATAAACAATAACCATAAGATGCACCTAACCACTAATTCGAGATATCATCCCAACTTTATGTGGTATGGTCACACCATCTAAGATATCGTCAGTATATGGTACCCGTTTATTAGGGTAGGCAGTCAATAATTTTAAGCTCTGCTGGACAGATAGTAAGTAGGGAAACATTACTATCTCCCAGATGAAGACATATCCCGCTCCAACACTTCAAGAGCAAATTTTCATTATGTCGTAAGTAACATTCGCACCAATCCGAGAAAAATAAAGTTTTGTTTTGATGACCGAAAAGTTATTCCTATTTCCAAGTAAACACATATAATCTCATAGTGATAGCAATGTTTAACATATTTAGCAGGGTTTTAATCATACAAATGCAAATCGCTAGCTTTCATGCTAAAAAATACTGGTTTTTGAGTCAAAAGTTATTATACGTCGTTTGGTGGCCCCTATTGTTACTTAAGTCAAAGTGTATTTACCAGGATATTCGGGAGAATTATCAATTACGTCTCCTTACGTGCAGCCCATTCATCATTTTAGGACCACCGAAATCATCTTAGCAACAAACAGTTCGATTTATTCACTTTAATAATGAGAAAGCGAAACGACGAACGTACACTTTTCACGGGTTTCTCAGCGCTGTTACTTAAGTCAAACGGCATCTCCATAGAAATTGGGTGACTTAAGTAACATCGAAAACTATTTTGATCGGAAGGTGATTACGTCAAAAAGCAATTTGACTGGTAAATAAATTTAAAAATGGGATTTGATCCTTTTATTCGGACAGTATATAGTGTAATAGCAGGAGAATCGATTGACACTGATAGCTCGACTTTGTTTACCTTTGTTACATTCGACGTAATGAAAATTTGCTCTTGACTTAAGGATTGTCCTGGCCACGTCCTTACAACTGGTAGGGATAGGAAAGGTATGTTAGTCCAACATTTACTCATTGAATATGCCATATGTATACTTTAATCCATATTAAAAGATACCATTAACCAAGGTATTTGTCAAAATCTTTGGTAGCATAATAAAATACAACACAGAAAAGTACATTTTCTCACTGCACACTGAACAACAACAGTAAAACAGGCATATTGCTACGCCTATTTTGATTTGATTTCAATAGATCAAATTTTCAGTTAGCTAATTTGTATGAAAATCGGCTTATTGTGCTAATTTAAAGGCCATCACTGTAGATGCTTGAGTATATGATATCGATCAATGGGCATTTTTTTTTTTGGCAACCTTTGTTTTTGTTTACACCTCGGATGACTTCACCTGGGTTGTGATAACAGTACTTCCCACGCAACATAGTCAGTTTGTCTACTATGCTCGATAGGTAGACGGTTTGACAGTTCGATAGGTAGATTTTGGTTTCAGTCTGTGTAACCTGAGTACTGCGAACTAACTCAAAATGCATGTCATCTGGGAGCCGAGTCAAACTGTCAAACGGGAGCCAAACATTCAAAAGAGCTCAGAAGTCACGTAGGTAGTTACTGTTTGAACCACAAATAAAGGTGTTGCCACCTACTGAAAACAAATTAAGAATTATAAGTGTTTTTATTTGATATTAATAATGCCAAAACTGGGTTGCTGAAACAAGAATGTAATCAAACTTTATAAGAGTCATGTGAGCTTTGTGGGCAGGTGCACTCCCATCACCATGTATATGTTATTTCTGGAACAGATTTCATTTGACTGTGTATATACAATTTCGTGAGCTGTTTCAGCAAAACAATTTGAAACTTCGGAAGATTTTCAAGATGTTTTCCAGCTCACTTGAAAAATAAAATCGGCTGAGTTCGCAGTACTCAGTGTGTAACTATTCTATTATCAACTAACTCTGCCTTTTATCATCATCCTTGTGCGATTGTAGATAATTTTGATCAATAATATGTTGGACAAAGTGGGATAAGACCGGCACCCTATTTAGCTCTTTCGATTTATATTGAGCTGTGCAAAATTTGAAGGAATTTGGTTGCGATCTGAAATTGCACCAGGATTTTGAAAAGAGTTTGAGAACCTAAAGGAAAACGGAATGAAAATATTCAGTTGCTGGTCACATATTCACACTTTTCTCAAAATTGGCTATTTAGAATCGGCAAACTGTTTTGAGCACTGCCAATTAAATCGACTACAGTGCAAAAAGTCAACTAAACTCAAATACATACAGCGACGCCGGTGGTGTAGTGGTATGCGTGATTACCTCTCACCCCAGCAGGCCTGGGTTCAATCCCAGTCGGCACCGCCGGGATGTTCTGAGGCATAAAATCTCTCGGTTCATGAGTTGATGGGTAGATAGGTAGGGTTCAGGTTTGGGAGCTGCCTCCCTGGCGTCGGTAGCATTGGTGCTCAGCACGGAAAACAAGATCGACGGAAGACAAGTCAAGGAAAAAAACACGCATAGTAAATGACGGCTTCGGCAATATCTTAAACAACGTCATTGAGAGCACAATTTTGGCATGTGGATAAATTGTGTTTCAGAGCAACTATTGACCAAATTTGAGTGCCCTAGGACTTTGTTTACCCCCTGGTTGTCTTGATGAATTTTGCTCGCTAATGCAGCTTGCAGATGACGGCGCACGCTATGTCTGAAGGCACTTTTTTTGCAGCATTCATGTACCTCAAATTTTTCTTCACATGATGTTAGTATTGATTGTAACAATCAAATCTGCGATGGTTTTAAAATATTTCATCTTGGGTTTTTTGAGAAAAAGTGATTTAAAGTTCACAAAGTTGATTATGAAGGCGTATATGGGCTATTGACCATACAACTGTTACGAATTGAACAAATGCAGTCAAATAAGGTTCAGAAGTTGATTGCATTAATCCAAATGGCATTAAAGAAGTTTTCTTTGACTCCCAAGTAAGATCCATATTAATTTTGTCGACTTTGTGATAAATCAATTATAATTGTTCGTAGCACAATATCTTGTTTATTCTCTTTCCTCATAATAGTAAAAAAGAAAGAAGCGAGCAGGACAGTCCGAGACAGTCACGTAATCATAGTAGGCATTGATTTTCGTCCTATTTCGAGTGTTTTTTTATGGATGTATCGTGTAGAAAATCTGGAAAAATTAAGAAAATAGAGAGCTCGCTTGTCGTGCTTCGAAAAACGACTCTGTAAAAAAAATGAAGCCACTTTATAGCGACGATCGTGAAAGAATTTTACCGGAGTTAAATAAAGGAAATAGTAGGTATCCGAAAGTTTTGTGTGTTGTACTCAGCAGCTGGCGAAGGTGGCATTTACCACTAAATCATCCTGAGGGGCGGAAAGTTTGCTTGGATTTTTAAAAATAAATAGATACGTTTGACGCAACGGCGAGATCAAAAATAAATTCTGGCAAACATGACGATATTTTTTGAAAATCGTTTAACCGATAATGCCGATAATACAGGAATGAAACTCACATGAGGTTAGTTACTCTTGCCCAATGAGTTTAGGTAGCCCTCACCTTGAAGAGTTACAGAGTTGTTAGAGCTTCATTGCAGTTCCCATATTTTGTCCATGGAAATTTTCAGGAAGGTTCAGCGACCTTCTAGGAAATTCTGCAAACTATAGGGAACTGTAGTGAATTTTAGGAAAGTACTGCAAACTTTAAATTATTTCCCCCAATAAAGCAGAGAAATTCAACAACTTTCTGATTATTTTATTGAACTTCAGGGAATTTTTACAACCTTCAGGAAAATTATTAAAACTTTAAAGATGTGCTTCGATCTTCATGAAAATTCTGCCGACTTCAGGGACGTTTTGTGAGCTTTTGGGGAGTTGAATGTCGTTCTGGTATGTTCTACGAACTTCAAGAGAGTTCTGTGAACTATAGCAACATTATATGAATTTCAATGATGCTCTGCAAAAAGTCTTTTAAACGTGAAGACATTTTGGCAAACTTTAGGATGGACTGTGAACCACAGGTAAAATTTAATAACATTAGGAAAGTAATGAAACTTTAAGAAATATCTGAGAAATTCAGAAAAAAAAGCCAAATCAAAGACGGTCAAAGAACTTTAAGAAAGTTCTAAGAATTTCATCGAAGTTCAAGGAAATCAAGGAAAAACAGGGCTTTGAATTCGAATGTAACTTCTATAAGCTGTTTGACCCGATGAAACAGCTTATAGAAATTGGTTGAACAACTCCCACTCTATGTCTTAGAAAACAGATATAGTAGAAATAATTTCTTGTGATATCTCTTTCTCTTTAGCGCTTCCCTTATTAAATGTGATCGAGGGTATAAAAAATACCGGTATAGAAAAGGGAGCAGTTTATGAAAATGTTTAAATATTTTGCGATAAGGAATAAAATTGCAACTTTTTACCAGTTTCTGAGAACCACTATATCATTTTGCAATGGAATGGCTGAATAATAGTAAATTTAGAGATTACACAATTTTTTAATTATTTTATTAATTTAAACATTATGCGATCATGACAAAGATACGATATCTTACGGTACCAAAAACGGAATCTTACTTTACCAACTTGGCAACTTTAGTCCCATTTTGAATCATTTTCAGCTGAATTTGTTTCGATCCGTAACAGTTTTGTATCATCAATAGTTCGTATACGCTTTTGTAAACGACTAAGTATACTTCAAAACACTTTTTCTCTAAAAACCCAAGATGAAATATTTTAAAACCATCACAGATTTGATTATTATGATCAATGCTAACATCTTGAGAAGAAAAATATGAGGTACATGAATGTTGCAAAAAAAGTGCGCCTTCAGACATAGCGTGCGGCGTTGTGTCCGTTATAGGACCAAGTGCACCGGACCTGCAAGGACCATTGCAAGATACCTTAGACAATTTGTCTACTTGGGCTATGCAGCTGGGTATCGAATTCTCTCCGGAGAAAACTGAGTTGGTTGTTTTTTCTAGGAAGCATCATGCTGCACAGTTACAGCTTCAGCTAATGGGTAAAATAATCACTCAAAGTATTTCTTTTAAGTATTTAGGTGTCTGGTTCGATTCCAAATGCACATGGGGAAAACATATTACGTATCTGAAACAAAAATGCCAGCAAAGGATTCATTTTCTTCGTACAATTACCGGAACTTGGTGGGGAGCCCACCTGATCAGGTTGTACCGAACAACCATCCTTTCGGTTTTAGAGTACAGCCAATCCAATCCGACTCATACGATGAGTCTCGAGGTACTCGCGGGCGTCCTTCCTCAAATAGATCGTTTCGCTAAACTGTTTTTTCCGGTTTCTCATCCGTTGTGCAGTACTGAATCCATTGGTAATAGAATACTTTGAGAAGCTTCTCGACAGAAATTCTCAAACAAGATTCATGAGTCTCTCTTTCTTCATTGATCTCCAATCGTGATTCCTTTCAAGCCTTCTCTAGTTCCTCTGTAAATTTTGATCTGACCATGATGCAAGAAATCCATGGAATACCAGATCACCATCGGTCGATGGTTGTTCCCTCAATTATTGCAATCAAGTACCATAATGTAAGTAACGATAAAAGATTTTTCACCGATGGGTCAACCATAAATGCTTCTACTGGATTTGGTGTATTTAATCAATTTCATATCGCCTCCTATAAACTGAAGAAACCATGCTCCGTATACGTTGCGGAACTCGCAGCTATATTTTACGCAGTAGAGCGAATTGCCTCACTACCTTCTGACCATTATTTCATTTTTACGGATAGTCTTAGCTCATTGGAGGCTATTCGTTCAATGAGGCCGATGAAGCACTCCTCGTATTTCCTGCCTGCAATACGATCTGAACTGAGTGCTTTATCTAACTGCTCCTATACTATCACCTTAGCTTGAAAGCGGACTCGTTGGCTAAGGTGGGCGCTATGGAAGGCGATATTTTTGAGCGACAAATCGCCTTCAACGAATTTTTCTCCATTGCTCGTCAGCAAGTCCTCATCAGTTGGCAACAAAAATGGAATGATGGTGAATTGGGAAGATGGTTACATTCTATTCTCCCACAGGTGTCGAACAAAACATGGTTCAAAGGGTTGGACATGAGCCGCGACTTTATACGCGTTATATCAAGGCTTATGCCCAATCACTGCTCACTAGACTCGCACTTCTATCGAATTGGGCTCTCAGGCAGCAATTTATGTGCGTGTGGCAGTGGTTATCACGATATCGAGCATGTTCTTTGGTCATGTACCTTACACCGTGTTGCCAGATCTGAGTTATCCACGTCCCTCAGGGCCCGAGGAAAACAACCCGCGATACCCGTTAGAGATGTCTTGGCGAGCCGAGATCTCGACTATTTGAATTTAATTTATGTGTTTTTAAAACGGATAGATCTGAGGATTTAGTAGTTAGTGTCATCTTGTGTTCTCCCAAGTTGTTAGCTGCCCATCGGTGTACCTCCATGTTTGTCTTTTTCATCAGAGTGTCGCTTAGTTCGAGATCATTGCACATTGCTCTCCAAACCTTGTGTTCACAATCCCCACCCTGCCATCCATTTGTTGCAATATGCTACCCCTAACCTCGAGATAGCCGCGAGTAATCGGCCCCCGGCTCCGCAAAGCAACAGCAAATGAGCCTGGACAAATAAACGCACTATGAAAAAAAAATGTTCTCAAATTTTTACGTTTTCCATCTGCGTGATTTAATAATTTTGAATAGAATGATGCTCCACATCAATACGAACTCAATTTTTGCAGATGAGCAGTTTGGATTTCGCTATTGTCATTCAACTACTCATCAACTCTTAGATTTACGGTTTAGCGACTTGCAGTCAATCTAATTGTTTATAAGAAAGCTGATCAGGCTGATCAACTAGAGTTGCTCTTCTAGACATAGAAAACGCATTCGACAGTGTTTGGCATGAAGGTTTGATTGCCAAATTGAAAAAGTTTAATTTTCCACTCTATATCATGAAATTAGTTCAAAATTATTTAACTGACAGAACTCCAAATAATTATCGAAATTCCAAATCTGAACGACTACCTGTTAGAGCAGGAGTTCCTTAGGGTAGCATTCTTGGCCTATATTGTATAACATTTTCACTTTGGACCTCCCTGATTTGCTGCAGGGTTGCCACAAATCTTTGTTCACTGATGCAAGACCAGAAAAAAAATAATCGAAAGGATTCAGAACAAAGTTCTGAAGATGATTTTGCAGGTGCCCCCTGGTACAGTAATACCGAGATACATAGAATTTCGAATGTTGAGACTTCAGTACAAATGTCCAACAAAATAATAAATAATTTCAGGCAAAAATCGTTGCAATCCTCAATTGCAACGATTAATTCCCCTATTTTTTCCTTGATTTGTTTTCCGTCGATCTTGTTTTCCGTGCTGAGCACCAATGCTACCGACGCGCCAGGAAGGCAGCTCCCACATTTGGATCCTACCTATCGACCCATCATCAACTCATGAACCGGGGACCAACGGCTTTACTTCCCTTCCATAGGAAGGTGTGATCAGAGATGTTATGCCTCAGAACATCCCGGATTGAACCCAGGCCTGCTGGGGTGAGAGGCAATCACGCTTACCACTACACCACCGGCGCCGCTGATTAATTCCCTTTATATTAAGATAATATTTAATTTTAGTTTTTAGTTTTAAGATGCCAATTGTTATACTGACATGTAGGTTTAGAAAACCTATTTAAAATACTGAATTGCCAAGGCAGGGACAATGTAAAAACACTTAGATATATATCATAACAATTAAGGCTCGTAAGTTACTGTAATAGCTGGAGCACCTAGGTTAAAAAGAAATGTAATTTATTTTGAATTTGAAACTAATAAAGAGTTATTAAAAAAAAGCCTACGTAAACAGTACCACTGAAATGTCATCCGATTGTGGTTAACCTCGACGGTGCAAAACCTTATAGGTATCATTTACAAATTATTTTCTTGTAGGTATATAAGATTTTATATGTTCTGCAAATTGTTCTGAAACTCACGTCAGATGGTACTAGGTTAACTTGTTCTTTCGCAAATTTATCAGCAACAACACTTCTAAAGATGTAAGATGTTCAAAGTTCTCCAAATTATCCTCGAATTCAGATCATATGTATCATATGTACTAGATCAAGCAGAACGTTCGAGATATCCACAGCAACGATGCATAACTAAGCAAACTTAAAATAACCTCATTCATAACATGGATGGATTTTACTGTAAAAATCAGTTATCTAATTACGAAAATCATTTGCATCATAGATTTAACATGGCGGTGATTCTGCAACAGCCATACGGCGATATGCAGGAATTATTATGCAACGTGGATAAGTGCTTGATGATGACTAGAAGTGTTAATATGAATGGAGTATTACGGGGTGTGCGCCAAGCATTTGGAGGACAATAACTCAAGGTGGACTTTCATCATTCAACTACGGCAAGGAATTCATAAAGCAAACAAAGGCAAACACGTAAAGGACTCGTTCTCAGAGATTGTACTACCAACGAAAACTCGAAAATCAACTAACATACAAACATACACAAATAAAACAAACAACAAAATTAAAATAAAACAGTTTTACTTTCTTGCTTTTTCGGTTCTTTTGCAGAAAAGGTGGAACCACAAACAGTCCTTAATCGCATAAGTACAATCAGAGCAAAAATAGAACATTCACACAAAACATAAATAAATCCTACACTAGGCTGCTCGCGAGGACTCTTTTCCTTTCTCGCTTTTTCTGACTACGAAATCGCACAACAGTACCGCCGACAGCAGTCAACCACTTTCCGATCGTTCCGCTCGGCCGTCCGCCGCTGACCATCTCCCCCGACAAGCGCCACTTCCTCCTTTCCCTGACTAGACTTACCCTGGGGATGCTCCTCCAAGGGTTGCAGCTCATCTCCCAACACTCCGACAGCCGAACTACTGTTGTTGGCGGCAGCAGCCTTGGTCAGCTGGTACGTTTTCCGCCGATCCGAGATTCGTTTAAGTTTCTCCAGACGGGACTTGAGCTGCCTAGGCGATACGCCACCGCTTCCGGCGGTGTTCTTCTTGGAAGAATTGGGCGCAACCGCGATCGGCTGTTTCGTTTCGTGCAGCGGTTGTGTGATGCCGTCTACTCTGTCGTCTAGCGGTTGGTCAGCGGTTTGAGATTCTTCATCGAATTCCGGCTTGCTATCGGCACTCTCCGGTGCCGGCGAATGAGATTCTACACTTTCCGGAGTGTACGGTTCGAACTGACGGTTGGCGCCTGCGGCGGAGGACGATATTCCTCCTGCGGTGGTAGTGTACGTGTTCAGGTAGTGCGTGTCGATGCGGTTGACAATGATATCGTTGGCCAGCATTAACCGACGGGAGATGAGCGTTTTGCGGTGTTCCATCGGTTGGTGCTTGATAATGTTTCGACAGTTGGGACAGATCTGCGGATTACCAGCACCTGGCCCGTCCACCTGGGATTGATCGAGGCAGCTTATCGATCCGGCTCGGCTTCGTCGGGATTCGTTACCTACTAAACTAAAGCTACTACTGTACAACGAACACATGCACATGTTGGCGTTGGTGTCCGTATCGAACACGCTGATACGGACCGGTGGAGGTGGTTTTGCCAGGGGGCTTGTATCGTTTGGGTTCCTTTTCGCCGGACTGACTTCCACGGAGCCGCCACCGTGAGAAACGGCACACGATCCGGGCAGAAGTTCCAGCTCCGACAGGATTTGATCGAATGTGGACTGAATGTCCTCGAAGCAGTACGAGCAGTGATGTTGGTTAGGAAGTGATGGGCTAGTAGTGAGGGTGCTGGCAGCAGTGCTCGTGCTAGTTAGGGCTTCGGAAGAAGGGATTTCACAAGGACGGTCATTGGCGATTGAGTTGTGGTTGTTGATGCTGTTGGCGACGTTGGCATTGTTACTACTGCTAATAAGTTTGCTAGCTAAAATACTACTGCAGCTATTGTGGTTGTTATTATTATTATTAACACTAACGGTACTACTATTGGAAATGTGTTCAACACGTCTATGCGCATGCGTATCACAGGAACAGTAATTTAAAATACCTTGACTCGTCTTGATTCGTATATTGAGATAGACTGGCTGAAAAGAAAACGGAAGAAAGATGGCAAATCATTATTTACAACCCGTCAAGATCCAAACAAAAAAGCTCCCCATTACCTTATGATCTCCCATGCAAACCACATCGCCCATGATCCCGTAGGTAGCCTTGGCCATCGTCGTCGTTTTGCCATTCTCCCGTTCGTCGTCGATAAGTTTACGTGCCGCGGGACTGATCAATATCCGGTCGCACCAGGCCGGACAGCGGGTGCTCATGTAGTCGCCCGGTTGCTCCGGTTCCTCCTCGTATGGATAGGAAGGCGGGAATGTGATCGGATACTCGTACAGTATGCTGCGCAGCGAGTCCAGCTCGCGATCGAATTGACGGAGCTGTAAAGGATTAATCAAATTTAGAAAATTATGCATTTAGAATTCGTAGGACAGGATGACCTACCCAACTCTCCTTGAATGTGCTCTGGTCGCAGTGGTTGAACTCCTTCTTGCCCACCGTAAGTACGTTGGCACCGTCCGAATCGCGGTAATGGACCTTGGTGCTGTCGCTTTTGGGATTCGGAATCCGATGCATCGTAAGATCCTCAGTCAGTTTCTGTGTGGCACGGAGAAAGATAGAAAGAGAGAGAGAGAGATATGATGTAATGCATGACTGGCAGCTGGGGCATCGATTGACGTCAAGACGCCTATAGAGTATCGAATTACATGCAATGAGGTAGGTATTAAGAAGCGGTGCAAATTGGTTGTAGACGAAAGCAAGTAGCACAACGTTCTGTTGGCGCTTGAACATATATTGTGCCTCAAAAGATGTAACTGACCTAGTCCTCCTAGATCCAGTTATGTCCTACATACAAAGAAAGCAGTATATGGCTTCCGTCGTCGTGTGCTCGACTTCTAAGCTTTGCTTTTTACTTGAACCATGAAATCACAGCAAGGAAACGTGGCGATGGCCTTTAACGTTGTGTGTCATAACAACCTAGATTCGCGACTGAATCATAGTGCACAAGTCAAATACAGCACTTCCCTGCAATCATACCTTTCAACCAGAACTTTAAACCATAGCCAATTCAGCACATCCGTTGGTAGATTCACGAGAAACGCCAACAACAACATCAAAATGAACTCATCGTAGCAGACGATATCAACATGTAATAAGACACAGCAGCACTGACAACAACAACTGCAGAACTGCAACCCAATAGCATAATCATATTTTTGTATATCCAACCACGAGGCAACCATCCATCAGCGATAACGAGACGGGTAGCAGTAGACGACAATTCATGGATAGTACATAGGTAAGTAATAATTCGCATAGGGGAAAAGTTTTCTTCGGCAATACCTTAACCTATTATCGTCAGGGGGTAAACAAAGTCCTAGAGCACTCAAATTTGGCCAATAGTTGCTCTGAAACACAATGTATCCACATGCCAAAATTGAGCTCTCAAGGACGTTGTTTACCCCCCTGACGATAATAGGTTAAGGTATTGCCGAAGCTAACTTTTCCCCTACTTAGTGTTCAAATGATAAATCAGAGTTTCAGAATTTTCTCACTACGCGGTGTTAGTGCACAAGCTATCGGAAATTAATGTCCGACAACATTTTGGAACTTCTATTAAATTTCCATAATGCCGTACTCTAGTGGAACTATCTACCTACCCTTTTCAGACCTTTCTCTAGGCTATAAATTATCCCACTATAGCTTCGCGTTAGATAGCATTTCCAACCAGCTCTGGTATGTTTTGTAAATGTTTTTAGAACATAGGGTTCGGTCGAGAAACTCTATGGTTTTGTCGTTCGGTTCTCGGGTTAAAGAGGGAAGAAATCAAAATACTTCAGTGCCACATAGGGTGAGCATGTACGGTCGTCAAGGTCAGTGACTTGACGCTCGCACAGAAAGTTGTGGACGATCATGACGGAAAATATGAAGTGGAGTGTGGCGAGGGGAAGAAACTCAAGCTTCGGATTACTTTGGAAGATGGTGGTGTACTCGAAGATAAGGTCGTCCATTTCCTAAGCGGGTTTGGTGAAGTGATCTCGACTCGATACCGCTCGGCATAGCTCTGTTGTATGATACTGGAGTGGAACATTGCCTCGTGGGTCAACATCGACGGAGAGCAAGCGTTTGTTGTCTACAAGGTACAGCTGCTAAAGGGTGATACGGTCAAAATTTGGTCAAGGGAAAACGCGTGTAAATCGGTGAAATCGTTTATTTAAAAAATCAAATTAAATTTCTTTTTCAAGTTCAATTAGTATAAAATTCAGGAAAAATATTCAGTTAGGCTTCCGCTTTTCCAAATCCGAATTGCCGGGCCTTACGCTTGACCCCTGCCATCAGATTTTGTACAGCCACCTTGTCCACCTTCTTCGCCGCAGAAAGCCAGTTTGCCTTGAACTGCTGCTCGCCCTTAGCAGTTTTTTTGGTCTTCTTTAGGTTCCGCTTGACAATAGCCCAGTATTTCTCAATTGGGCGGAGCTCTGGCGTGTTGGGGGGGGGGGGGTTCTTGTCCTTGGGAACCGCCTGCACGTTGTTGGCGGCGTACCACTCCATGGCCTTTTTACCGTAATGGCAAGATGCCAAATCCGGCCAAAACAGTACGGAACAACCGTGTTTCTTCAGGAAAGGCAGCAGACGTTTATTCAAACACTCTTTCACGTAAATTTCTTAGTTGACAGTCCCGAAGCTATGAATATGCTGCTTTTCAAGCCACAGGTACAGATGGCTTGCCAAACCAGATATTTCTTTGCGAACTTTGACAGTTTCATGTGCTTGAAAACATCTGCTACCTTTCCCCTTCCTTTTGCCGTATAAAACTTCTGTCCCGGAAGCTGCTTGTAGTCGGCTTTGACGTAGGTTTCGTCGTCCATTACCACGCAGTCAAACTTCGTCAGCATCGTCGTGTACAGCCTCCGGGATCCCCCTTTGACCGTCGTATTTTGTTTATCATCGCGATTTGGAGTCACTACCTTCTTGTAAGTCGATAGTCCGGCTCGTTTTTTGGCTCGATGCACGGTTGTAGACGATACACGGCATCTCGGAGAGAGAGGTTAGGGTTTCGCTTGAAACTACCGGCAACTCTCTTTGTCGTCTCAGCGGCTTCCGGTTTTCGATTTCCCCCTGATCCAGACTTCCTGGCTGTCGACAAACGTTCCCCAAACACTTTAATTACATTTGTAACGGTTGATTTGGCAACTTTTAGCGATTTTGCCAACTTTGCGTGCGAGTAGCTCGGATTTTCGCGATGCGCGAGCAAAATTTTGATACGCTGCTCTTCTTGCTTGGACGGCATTTTGACAACTGAAGAGTGAATTCCAAAATCAAAATAGGAGCAACATTCTACACACACACATCTTCAAAATGAGGGGTGTTCAGGTTTTTTAAATGCAAAATTGAAAGAAATACGTCAAGTTGATATTGACCAAATTTTGACCGTATCACCCTTTATCCTGCCGCCACTGCAAAGATCAAGCGCAAACTGGCATATCATGTGTCCAGAACAAAAAGCTAATATTCCAGAAAAGCTACGCGAACGTGACGAAGCAAACTGGACCGGCCAATAGGTCAACCACCGGTCAGCGACCTAAGAAACCAGTCAAAAGTCCCCCGCTCTATCATCAATATCGTCGGACGCCTTTCCCGAACTGCTGAAGTTCACGAGCCAGGGTGATTCCTCTGGCCCGAAAACGCACACCAGCTGCCAGCCTACAGCAGGTGCTGTGTCCTCATGTCCGCAAATTCAATGAGTGCAAAGTTCGTCAACGTCCTTCCTAAAGCGAACCTCACACGTATCAATATATTGACGCGAAGGAGAATTATTGAAAATAATATTGTTGATGTGAATTCACAAATACTGTCACCGATGTATTGGCGTCAATATAAAATATATTGTAAATATGATTATTATTGATCCGCAAACTGTCGTGTGTTTGGAAGACTCGAAAATGCGTTGCGATCGCAGAGCAAGACTGATGAATTCTCCACTTCCACGAGCAGCTGACGAAGCCGAGGACAACCCGCTGGTAAAAAAACCCCGCCGGGATGACGACGACGGCGAGAGGGACAACATCTCGTCCATCAACATCGGTGCCATCACGAACTCCACGAAACTGAGCGCGCTCCGAACCTTCATCGACAGCCATAGCCTCGATATCGTGTGTCTGCAAGAAGTAAAGCACGAGCAGCTCTCCTTGTCTGGGTACACCGTTTTCTTCAATGTGAACCACACGAGAAGGGAAACAGCTATTGCTCTGAAGGAACACATCCAGATCCAAGTCACTCACATCGAGAGAAGCTTGGACGGCCGACTGCTTGCGCTGAGAGTGCAAGACACGACGATCTACAACGTTTACGCTTCCTGCAGTTCTTCGCTACGCGCAACTCGGGAGAATTCCTACAATAGGACGCTTGCCTACTATCTTCGCCATCGTACCACGCATGTCATTCTGGTTGGCGATTTCAATTACTTGCTTCAGCGAACATGCTATTCGAGCAGCCCAAACACGAGTCCCGCCCTCAAAACAGCCGTCCAGCAACTGCAGCTCCACGAAGAATGGGAGAAACTGGGTCCGCGTGATCCTGGTTTCACGTACGTCTGCCGTAACGCACAGTCACGACTCGATCGAATTTACGTCAGCAGTGGTTTGCGCGATCACCTGCGAGTAACACATGTCTACATCAGCTCATTTACCGACCACAAAGCGCTTACACTCCAACTTTGCCTCCCCCATCTTGGTCAAGAGCATGACCGTGGCTTTTGGTCCCTTCGGCCCTATCTTATGACTGACGAAAACGTTGCAGAGTTCCAATACCAATGGCAATATTGGACCCGGCTGCGCAAAAACTATGTGTCCTGGATCGAATGGTGGATTTTGTTCGCTAAGCCCAAGATTAACAGGTTTTTCAAGAGGAAATCTCGAGCCGTCTTTGATGAATTCCACAGTCAGCATCAGGTTATCTACAGTGAGCTACGGCATGCCTACAACGGGTACTACCAGTATCCTGAAATGATAACTATTTACCATCAACCGGGTAAAGCTGAAATGATAGCGCTTCAACAGAGATTTTCCTATACGTTCATGTGAATGAATGAAACGCACGTGGCGGGAGAACCCTTGTCAATTTTCCAGTTGTGGGAGAGGTGAAGGAAGAGAACCATCATCACGCAGCTGCAGGCAGAGCAAGACGAACCTTTAGCAGAGCAACGAACGATAGAGACGCACATGATTAGCTATTTCTCGACGCTGTTTGCGGAGGAGGCAATAGGAGAGAATGAGAACCGTTTCGTCTGCGAGAGTGTTATCAACCGGTGGAAGCTCCCCGTCTCGATGAGTCTCATCGTCGCCCACTGGTCACCATAGCCGGTCAAACTCCAGACGAATCTAGAACCACACTACCGTTCATACTGGCGACATCGCTCTGATGAGATAACGAAACCCTACCCCCAAGCTCCTCCCCTTTTCCTATCGTTCGACACTGTACCCCTCTAACCTCGAGTAAGCCAAGAGTATTCGGCCCAACTCCTACTAGACATAGAATTAAGTGAATTTTGTTACAAACAAAGAACAATGAATTATCGGCTCCATAAAGCTAACGCGATTGAGCCTTAAAAATAAACGAAAGATAAAAAAAAAACCGGTGGAAACTAACGATTTGAAATTGGCTCACTACTTGACTAGCCTATTGGTCCCAAGTACATCTGTAAGCGTCCTCATTATAGACGAAATTCTAGTACTACACTATGTTTGTTTTGATTAGCTATGAAAATTTGACAGATAAAATGAGGGGTTCGTGGATTTTCCTATGTTTCGAGGGGTGCATCGATTAGCTTGGGACCGAAAAGAGTACCAGAGCTGAGCCAAAAAGTTGAGCACGTTTCTTCGGGACCTTCTAGTCTTAGAGTTACCTTTATGGTGTTATTCCACACAACGACCCACGAGTGTCAAAAAGCACAGTGAAGGATACATTTATTCATACAAACAGGCCGCCATTACCGAGCGAGTCCGAGCATGGAAAGCTGGATAGTCGCTATATTTATAGTCTGGCAAATAGAAATTTGATCAATCAAAAAGCGGAACCAATTCAATATAGACAACCCCCTGCAGTGATATTCAGTTCTTGACGCTGCCGAAATCATCAGCAGCGCTGCTACTCCAAAACACATTTAAGCTCGAATCATGTAACTTTAAATGCGGCAAGGTGGCAACAAATGTAATGCCATCAAAACTAGTAATCCTATATACAGAGATTAGCGGAAATATTATCAGACGATTTGGCAACGTGATTTGTTATGTTTACAAAAGCTGCCGCGGAGCAAACTGTATCAGCTTTCTGCGTGACTTTATCAGTGTCTACGCTACGAGTTTGTTTACGTTATTTGAATTCTCAGTGAACTGGTCAACTATGTTTCCTTAAATTTCAAATAACATTTATGGAATATAAAGTGCATTGCCATGTTTTTCCCTAATCGCACGAAGTTTAAAAAAGTGAAAATTTTCCGGTTTCCAAAAAACGCTAAACTTCGAAAAATGGCTGGAGTTTTGCTGACTACCGTCGGATTTTTACCTAATTGATTCTATGCGTTTGTGCAATGTATGTTACAATGATAATTATTTGGTGGTATCTAGTTGAAATGTACTGCTTCGGGCACAAGCAATTGTATTTTGCTAAAGAAGGTTGGAAGCTTCTGAAGCTGCCTGGAGCGATCCAGGTTCATCAGCACCAAATGCATGTGATGTTATGTGATGTGAATAGAACCCACCATCAGTGCAAACTGGTTGTAAAGTTCTGCCTGATGGTTTGTTGCAGCAGGATGAATCAACTTCATTGAAGACCTTTGGAAGACAAACGACAAGATGTACGTCTATCAACACGTGACAAGGGACTGGCAAATCCACGAACCCTTGTCCAGTCTACAAATCTTTTGAAACCCCCAATCCCAGCATATAATAATGTTTGATTAATGAAATGTATTCAAAAAAGGGTTATTTAGAGAGAACAATCTTCAACTGGAACGTACTCACCAAATCAATATATCCGGGAGCGCATTCCCGATGCTTAATTTTCTCTATTAATTTTTAAACAATTCCTCCTCCAGCGAATCCAACCACACAATAACTAAATATCACTTTTCTTCTTTAAGTCACTCTGTGCACGAAAGCAATGCACACCGCAAAAACCTAATAATAGATCAGCGTCAGCACCAAATGCATGTTGTGCAAAAACCATTCCGTGATTTGATATCGCAATGCTTTTGACCAACAATATAAAAAAAAAAACTACTATATATTTTTATTTTTTTTATTTTCTGTTTGAATTTATTTCACCTCAACTACAAAACTTTTCAACTGAAGCATTCAGGCAAACGATAAACATGCTCGTTTAACATTTTGGCAGTTCTCGCTGCTCGATTGGCTCAAAATGGCCGCTTCCGCGAATCTCTATATATAGGATTACTAATCAAAACCATACTTAGCTTCTCGCAATGATGGTGAGTTAAAAATTCATTTAGTCGCTTTCGAGCCACGAGCACAATTTGCGTGAATCATGCTCAACTATAACGTTATCAAGAAATCTTTCTATATTTTCCGCAACGCGGTGTGACATGTACCAGTCTTAATCTTAGATGAGAAGTAGGAGCTGCCAAATAAGGCTGTCCACGAGACAGTTGCGATCAGCTGACTTTTTTGTTTACCAAGAACTTTTGACAGATCACAGTAGAACTGGCAGTTTATTCTCATACGAACTTCTGCTCTCGTTGCGGACACAGATGGCTTTTCAAGTTACTACCTAAGACACATCAACGAGTAAGCAGCGGAGTACCTGCTCATATAGAAAATTAAATTTAAGTTTACATAGTTTCTAAGTGAAAATGTAGGTACATGTGTTAATATATATTCGGTAAATGCGATGTTTTTCTTCAGTCGAGTATTAGTACAAGACACTGAAGAAGTCTGCACATTGTAGACGAAATACGCGTATCTGTCAAGGATAAGCAAATAAAGTAGTGGAATTAAATGGAAAATGCTAATCCTTCTCTCTCTCATTATACAGGTATACCACTAAGACGCCCACAATCATCAGGATTCAGTTAAACAATAGATTCAGCTGTCACACCACGGAATTCCCCCAACTGCCCCGGCTGCGATGGTATTCCGGGAGAGTTATACCGTATTGGAGTCAGCACTCGTGTTTATTTCAGTTACAGTGGGGACGTAATTTGTGATTAGCCCCGGTTTCTTTCAAATTGTATCATTATTTATGAACGGCCCTTATATTTGAAATGACGTTTCACCCCCTAGTGATGGCCTATTTTTCTTCGAATAATAAAGTAAAGTAAAATATTTGTAATCGGTTATATCATGCCGATATAAGCATTAACTTCTCCAGAGGACCATCGTCCATCGTTTCAAACATGTGCTGCACCCTCTTTGGTGGAAAAATGACAGCACAGCGAACAAAAAATAATCAATTAGTTGTTAAAGGAGTAATTTTAAGAAATTTATTTATTTATTTATTTTAATTCATCTGACAGTAGTTGTCTTAGTGAATAAAAAATAGATAAACTAGCCTAAGGCTAAAATCTCTTAAATAAAGTTAAAAAAAAAATAATGAATAAAACTTAGATAGGGCATATTTACGTATTCTCGGCAACCTAAGCAGCGACCTTCTTTCTATAGCCTTTTTCTCTAAGGAACGCACACATATGCAGTATTGGTTTGTTTACAATCGTTTGCTGCTCTAACAATTTCAGTCGAAAGAATTGTCAAAAACTGTTTTGAAACGCTTTTACAAAGCTCCAATCTTCTCTAGTGAGAGCGAGTATTGTCGGCAACCAGTTTTTCTTCGGCAACCGTTCCATTTGAACTGCATGTAAATCTGCTGTTCTATTATCGGCAACTCGAAATCAGCTACAATTTGTAGTGCGTGTGTTTCATTTCAAGAACACCTTGCTAGATTGCTTTTTCTCAGTGGTAAAAGTATAGTCAAATTGAAGCTGAAAGCATAAAGAATCGTTTGCATGCATTCAGCGAAGTGTTTTCGTAAGAAAATCCAGTGAAAATAGTGTTTCAATTTGTGTTGCCGAAAATAGTCTGTCATGCCGAAGCCGTCATTTCCCCTAATACACAAAAAGGCAACAGATAAACAGATTACAAAAATAATCACAATCTTCTCAATCGGTTTTGAAATTGGTTCGATGTCTCTCCGAATTCAAATGCTTCTTCCACAGCGGAGAATGCCCGAATCATCGCAGACATTGGCTTATGGTATCTATGCAGTCCGATGAAATCTTGGTTGTAGTAAGGATGATTGCCGCAACATCCTTTGAGGAACACGAAAGTTTAATTGTGAAAGCAGTTGAGGGCAGTCCTTCTTCTTCTTCTTCCTCGCATTTCAAGCTTATTGCGTACGACATATTAGCTTATTGCGTGCTCTCAACTTAGTGTTCTACTAAATGCACTTCTACAGTTATTAATTGAGAGCTTTCGATGCCTGTACCATTTTTGCATTAGTATAATTGTGTGGCAAGTACAATCAAACTCTATGCCCAGGGAAGTCGAGAAATTTTCCAACCCGAAAAATTCCTAGACCGGACCGGGAATCGAACCCAGCCACCTTCAGCATGGTCTTGCTTTGTAGCTGTGCCTTTACCGACTGAGCTAAAGCAGGTCCCATTGACGGCAGTCCACATCGCCATTTAAAAGTTTCGCTACATTTCTTCTATGTTCCAATGTGTCCAGGTCCAATAGCAGGCATCGGTCTGCATAAGGTGGTAAATTCATTGGATCGCGCCACGGCAGGCTGCGCAAAGCCAACCTCAAAAATCTTTCTATCGGAGATTCCACACTAGCTCATATGGAGACCAGACCCAGGCTTGCTGAAACTCCTCAAACTCACTGAAGGTTTTAAAACACTCTTGACAAAAACTCCTCAAGAGAGAGAGAGAGTGAACTTCAGCGAGAGGATGATTTGACGTGAGGTGCGCTTTTCGAGCCCCCGGATGACTTTTTAGTTCGACGCAAGAAACTCAGAGTTCACCCAGAGTAAGATCAAGAGCGTGTGATAGAAAACATGAACATGAATGGCAGCAAATCTCACTCTGATTTTATCCCCCTTCGCTCACAAGTTCTGAAGCTCAGTGGAATGATTTGGAAGTAGGCATTCTACTCCTCAGAAAAATGATACGCTCGGCTCATTTCAAACTCGCGAGTGAAGCTCCATCAAGCCTGACTAGACCACAGATGCATTCTGAAGTATGGGCCGGCTAAAGAGCTATATACTGCCTTCAAGCAGTGAGGTTCTTTGAAATCTCGTGCAATCTTCGAAATAAATCCCAGGTGACGATTCGCCTTAGAGATGATCGAGGAATAGTGAAGATTGAAGGTCAACTTTGGGTCCAATAGAACAGCAAGATCAGTCATACGTTCTACTCTGTCGTAAAGGATTGAACTCTTAGAGCGGTGAAACGTCATCACTGCACACTTTGGAACGCTGATGATGAGCTTATTGCGACGGCACCAATCCACACACAAATCTAGCAGAGCTTGAAGATGATGACAATCCTCAATCGAGTGAACTATGACGTATAGCTTAAGATGATCTGCATAAACGAGCTTGCATTTAACTCCCAACAAAGCTGCTACATCGTTGAAGAATAACGTAAACAAAAGTGGACGCAGGTTACTTCCCTGAGGTACTCCAGAGGTGCTGGTAAACGTAGAAGAGACACAAGATCCTAGTCGTACTCGAAGAGTTCATCCAGTCAAGTAGGAATGTAACCACGACCTAAGTTGCTCGCTGGTCGATTTTGTCGAATGCGGCTTTCAGATCAGTATATATGACGCCGACTTGTGCTTTATCATCCATCGCGGTGATGCTACCGAACTACCGGGAATAAATCCATGCTGGTCATTTGAAATGAGTTCTTCGAGCGATTCAGGACAAATTCGCTCGAGATGATCTCAAACAGTTTGGACGCTGCCGAAAGACTGGTGATACCTCGATAGTTCTTAATATCCTGTTTATTGCCAGCTTTGAAAACAGGAAACATATACAACTGCTTACACAATGTTGGGAATTTTCCTTGCTCAAAGCCGGAATACCACTGCCGGAATTCCATCTGGAAATTTCCAATGAAATGGGACATCTCTGATTTTGGTATGACAGTTTTGATAAAAAAAAAGTGCAAAATTTCATCTCTAACGAAGGGGCAGCATAATCACAAAATTACCTTGCATACGGGGGGTATTCATTAGATGAAAGGGACCGTGAAAGAGGACACTAAAATAGAAAGATTTTCTTCCGACAGCTTCATCTTAGTATTCTTGAATCTAGAATCTAGAGTTGAATCTTTTGCTGAATGAGGCACTCAGCGGTAATCTTCCTCCAGCGTTTGTCGAAGACATCATCGTGCTGGTTAAGAAGAGAGGCGGCGACGACACAGCCCGTTCATATCGTCCGATCTCGTTGCTCAACAGCGACTACAAGCTCTTCTCCCGTATCCTCAAAACCAGGCTCGATCAAGTGATGAGCGACGGGCAGAAATGCTCGAACTCAGAGCGCAATATTTTTCAAGCCACTCTTGCTCTCAAGGACCGGATAGCCTATCTCCGCCACAACCGCCGTGCCAGGAAGCTAATCAGCTTTGATCTCGATCACGCGTTCGATCGTGTCCGGCACTCTTTTCTCCGCTTCCATGCACTCGCTCCGCTTCAACCAGGATCTCATCGCTCTACTTTCGCGCATTACACCTCTTCATTATCTACCTACATCCACTAGTGTGCAGACTCGAAAGTGTGCGGGAATGATCTGCTGGTGGCGTATGCGGTGACATCAGTGTGATTGTCATATCGACCAGGCAAATCGATGAGATAAATAGAAAGTAAATAAATAGTCGCTTCGCTACTAACAACTCTCTGATGAGCATGTTGGGTAAGCAGCAATGTTTCGTCTAGAAACGATTCTCGGATGACTGTGTTGGGGAAGCAGCATATGCATGTTGCGTACATTGGTGGATTTTTTAGTTATTTGGACGGCTTTGGACAATGCTTGACATTTACCACTTTTTCAATACTTTCTTGTTGTAAACCAACAGTTGAAAATGCTGCTATTGGTGCGTAAACATAATTTTGATCGATTGTTGATAAAGTTATTGAAATTGGTCCAGGGGCATAATTTCGTTACATGTTCCGTTTTCGGTTTGTATAGAAATCACAGACGTAGTCCTACGTCAAAATGAACAATTGTCTACGCAGGGCGAGGAGGGGGGGGGGGTGTCAATAATAAAAAAAAAACTGTCTACGTAGTTAATGAACAGCCCCCATTGTAGTCAAAACTCTGGGTGTTGTTTTCGCAAATTCGATACGGCTGATAACCACGATGAACTGGAATGCGCTGGTGAGGAAGTTCGCGCAACAAATGTGGCTGCATTCTCTGCGCACGCAGACGCTGCACTAAAGGGTCATCATGCTCAACACGTTCGGAACGTCTAGGTACCTCGCGTCCATACTACCGCCGTTGGGAGTGCATACGGCAAAAATAACATCAGCAATTGGTACGTTCCTCTGTCCTGATAATGCAGCTGGTGCGCAGAAGGGAGAATGGAGGCCCGAAGCTGCAACTACCAGCGCTGAAATGTAAGTCACTCGCAATCAACCGACACCTACAAGACATCGAATGGAGCTTTATATCTTTTCCACGATAATCCCCACCCAAACATATCAATAGATCTTCCCGACCTTAGACAAATCCTATCAACCTTACCCCAAATTCCCCACCAAATCCAACGAAACTCCTCCATCGATCAAACCCATCAACACTTCGTCCAACAAATCGAGCTGCCAAGGGTGGAACGTAACAGTTCAGCAAGTGACTGTCCACGGCCGGTGAAACATTGCATCGAAACAGCTTACTTCGTGATGCGGCGAGTAGATGACGAAAACTGCAGAAACTCTCTCCCACAAATTTTGCGCTCGCGTCGGCCCGGCTTGGACAGTTCTTCAGCAGGTGGATGAAGGCGACTCGAGTTCAAAGACTTGCTAAAGGGTGTACCGTTTAAAATCCACACACACTCAAAGTGCTCTAACTTTCGATCCGTTGGGTAAAATTAACTGAAATTTTGCGAAGATATAGTTTAATGTGTATTACACTCTGTGAGTTGTTTTCATCATGTGCGTAAAAGTTTTCAAAATGGCGACGAAAGAACAGTGCGTGCGCGAAAAAGTTTTGCACTAGTACTTTGAGAATAAGGCTCTGTCGCATCGTGCATTCGGTTAAAAAAAGTTGGGAATTGCGAATTCAACGGTGTCTGGTATCATAAAACGGTTCGAAGAACGTCTGACTGTTGATCGAAAGCGAATATCCGTCAACTAGAAACATCACAAACGGTTGGGGCCTTTAAACGCCTCAGTTCGAGATGTGGCTAAAAAGTTGCATGTGGGCAAGACTTTCGTGCAAAATACCAAAACTAGAGCTGGATGACGTACGTTTAAGGTTCAGAAGTCCCCAAACAGTGACTAGAAACAGAATACGGTCGCAAAAAGTCGTGCCCGGAAGTTGTACGACCAGAAGTCAACGAAACCACACTGCTGCGTAATGGATGACGAGACATACATTTTTTTTTTTATTATTATAGAGGTTTTAAACCTGAAGGTTCATTCGCCGCTGATTAATACTTTAGCTTATAATTCTTATAGTGCATTGAACAGTTTACATTTTCTTATGATTTTCAGTAATGTTGTCTCGTTTTCTTTCGTGTTGCTTAGAATAATATGGAGGTTGTTACTTGTTACCTATTTTTTCCCTGATATGATCAAATTTTATACAATCAAGCAATATATGCTCAACGGTGAGTTCAGAGTTACATACTTCGCAATTGGGGGAACTAATTCTTCGTCAGCCATGCGAAGCCGGGTTAAAATTCGTTGTTCTCGTCGGTCGTCCCTGTCCGTCCATTTTTCAACCGATGGCTTACATTTCTGAAGGAAGTTGTCCATTGTTCTGAAAACCTTCGACGGAAAACTCCTTGGATCCATTTCGAAACATCAGATGCAGGAACTGATCGAGAAAACGTTCTAGCAGTCCGTGCTCGTTCTGCTGCTTGGTCTGCTTTTCCGTTTCCTGGAATTCCTGAGTGACCAGGCAGCCAGCAAACCACAATGTCTTTTTTGCAGCTACTTTTTCGAATGCTTGTAAAAACGGATGACAAGATTACTGTGGGTGTCCTAGGAGCGTATTGCGCAGCGGCTAAGATGGCTGCAGATTCTGCAGTATAGATGCTGCATTGAGATTAAAGGCTTCTTTCGACTAGAATGCCGGGTCCGATGACTCCAATGCCAACTTCGTTATAGGTTTTTGATCCATCCGTATAAATTTTGGTGTACTCGCAATATTTGGCGCTGAGGCGCTCTCGAGTGATGATCCTGGCGTTATTCGTGTTCTGTCGCTTTTTGAAGGCCCTCTTGATGGTCCAATCCACCTTGGTACGGATGAAGATTCCAGGCAAGGCAACTCGTTGAAGCTTGGCTATAGTTGGGATGTTTCCTCCGCAAATAAAAAAATAGTATAGTGTTTGCAGCTCTACGGAAGTGTGGGTATTCGTGGTTGCTTTATTCTGATAATCGACAATATTTGCGTATGAACAATTCGGCTAGTCGTAAATCTAGTGAGAGTTCGCCAGCTTCAACGGACAAGCTAAGGATGGGGGAGGATCAAAAGCTCCTGATGAGACTCTCATCAACTGATTGAAAATAGGCTGCAGTAGACTGGTAAGTTCTGTTCCAAATAATTCAATACCGTATGTTAGCTTTGACATGCACACAGCGTTTGTAATTTTCCATAGGGAGGACCTGCTTGCCTTCGGTGCCAAAGCCCTGATGTAGTTTATTCGATTGCGAAGGATTTCTTTTGTTTTTACGCCATGAATGGTAAACTGGCCTTTCTTGTTAATCCATACTCCCAGGAAGCGAGCAGCGTTGACCTCTGGTATGTTTTCACCATCAATAACTATCGCTGTTCTCGAGTTAGCCCATCTGTGTCTGGATCTTTGGCAGACGTGTAGAAGGCATGATTTGGAAGCCGATAGAGACAAATTTACAGATTTTGCCCATGTATTCACCGCGTCAACAGCATTCGAAAGATGTCGACGTACCGTTGGTAGTTGTTTTGACGATGCAACCAGAACAATGTCGTCAATGTATCTTACCAATACAGCTCAGGAGCGTGATGGGACGGTAGTTTTCGACAGAGCTTTGTGAAGTGCCAGGTTTTGGTATGGGTATTATTACACCTTCTCTCCAGCGTTGTGGGAACTTACCCTCGGCCCAGATACGGTTGAAACATCGTAACATCTCCAGTTTGCCAGTGATAGGGAGATGGCGAATCATTGGATATCCAACGTTGTCGCTGCCAGTAGAGTACCCTTTAGCAGAGTCGATGGCTCGTAGAAGTTCTTTAATTGTGAAGTTTGCGTTAATTGCGACATCTTCCTCGTTCTCTAAACCTGAATCCGTGTCCTCGTCGTCTGGTGTACCATCCAAATCAGGAGTTGTTGTTGTTTATGCTTCCTGGAAGTAATTTGCGAATTGTTCAGCGATGACTGCAGGATCCTGTTCGTGTTTATCGTCTATCATCAAGCGTCTTTGTCCTGTTTTTCTTTTGCCACATAGTTAATTGAAGTTGTTCCAAAGGATGTCGGCTGACGTATGTGGTTTGAAACTTTGGCAGGAAGCATTCCATGATTTAAGTTTAGCTTCTGCAACCACTTTCCTGGCAGCAATCCGAGCTTGTTGAAATTTTTTCCGGGTTTCTTCCATATTGGGATCTGCTGCTGAGGTTCACTTCAGGTTACGTTGTGCTTTCCGACGTGCCTTGACTGCAACTTTTACTTCGTCAGTCCACCAGATTTCTGCTTTCCTGGAGGGTTGGCTAGTTTTTGGTATAGAAGCTTCAGCGCCTTCAATGATAACATCACTTATCTGGTTAATTGAGAGGCCTGTGTCTGATTTCAAGGAATCAATAATGGTATTCTCGAATCGGGCCAAATCAGCGTTCTTGTATAGCCAGCGTCTGCGGTGTCCTGCTTCGGAGACTCGGTCTTGGGCGTATACTTTGATAGGAAAGTGGTCGCTGCCATGTGTATCATTTGCGATCGACCAATTTAATTTGCTCGCGAGATTTCTTGAAACCACCGTTAGATCTATCCAAGATGCATTGCCATGGGAAGAGCAATGTTGATGACCACTAGTTGATTATCGACGAACCAGCTTAGTAGTCTTAGACCTCTGCGTGTTGATCTGGGGGCTGCCCAGGCCTTGTGAGCAGCGTTGAAATCACCGCCAATGATATAGGGTGGTTCCATGTTGGTTGTAATGTCATCGAGAGTGTTAATGATGTCTGCGTCAGCGCTGTTCGGTGGAACGTAGATAGATACTATAGTAATGTTGAAAGGACTATGCAGACGGGCAGCGCACACAGGAATTTGAGAGCTTGTGTTGATAATGTGATGGGGAACTCCGTTTAGGATTCCGAGCCCTGTCTATTAGCATGATTCCAAGTATATTGCTTTTGGAGGGCTCTGTTTGCATCTTTGCACATCATCTCTTGCAAACCAATAGCAATAGGAGGGTTCTGGAGTACAAGGTGTCGTAGTTCTGAATGATTACACCACAAACCGCGGATATTCCATTGAAAGAACAGCATCATCATGCTGCGCTCGTCGGTGAGGGAGCTGCTGCTACTGTCATCGTTTTGTGTATTTGATCGTTCGTGGTGAGTTGGTGCGTCAGAATTGCCGTAGATTCCTAGATTGTTGGAAAGAACGATGGGGTATGACTGATCGTAAGGTACTAGAGGTGTGTGGGTATTTGCCCGGGGGGATGAGTAGCCCACGTCAACTGCCGCCAGAGGCTCTTTGGATCGAGCCGTAACATCCCAGGTCAGGGTCGACGTGGAAGACCTCGCACTTGGCGAAAGAACAGGAAGTACATTTGATGCTTTATCGATTTGTCTGCTGCTAGAAGGTTGAATTCGCATTTTATAATAACGATCGTATGATTCGGAATCGTTGAAGGCAGCTGCAGGAAGCGGCCGTGGTGCACTATGCCTTCTTGTTGCTTCAATGTGTAGTTTAGTTCCATTGGTTGTTGGCTGAAGCTGGGGCGTTATTTCTCCGGTTTCATTGAGAGCAGCCGAGTTAGTAGTTTGGCAATCAACGGGAAGGAGAAAGACGTCCCGGACTGCCTCCCTATCTAGACTCGCTTTCATCCTAGCAAGTGAGGGGGTACTAGCTGCGTATCGGTTGACACCAAAGAGATATCGTTTATGTGTAATGTGTTGTTTACGAGAATTCCAAATTCGTCGTCGGTGCAGTGGTTGGTATGCATTACTATTGGAGATTTTCGTAGATTTTCCATGTCGTAGTCCGTGTCCATTGCAGGGTTAAAATCATTTGTAGCCATAGTAATCTTTGATGATAGATAGGAGTCTATTGTTCAGGTGGGTTATTTACCACTACCGTCAGGGAACAGGTGGCGTCGTTTACACTTCGGATTCCCTTCGTTATCGAGTGATGTGTTCATGCGTTTGTCACTACGGCTCCTATTTCCTGGTTCCATTGCTCGTAGGGAGCTAGAGCTTCTGGTGTTTCTATAGTCCTTGGGTTGCGATGTAGATAGTTTGTCTTTTCGAGATTTCCTGTTGTTATTTTGGCTGCTATTTGTAGTAGTACATGTTGGTTCTTTTTCGTTACTATTTTTGTATCCTGATGCCGAATTTTCTGGTTTGCGTGATGGGAGCCATCATGTGTGATTTGATGATTTTTCTTGCCGTTACAACATTGTGTTGTGCCTTTTTGTGCAGTCATTTCTTGTTTATCGTTTACCTGTGGGTCGTTCTTTTGCGCAGCTTCTTTCAGAAGTTCTAGTTCAGCTTTTAGCGTGTAGAGTTCCATTTTCAGTTTGTGAATAATGATGTCCTTTTCTAATTCGACTTGAGCTAGATGTTGTTGAAGGACGCTAGCGTACGAGTCCTTCGAGGAGTCTCGAAACACACGACGAGCTTCACCGAATGATACTCTGTTATCTGTTTTGTGTCTCACAATCTTAACTTTCTGCTGGTACATGGGACAGTCGCGAGAGGTGATTGGATGATTAGCCTTGCAGTGCAGACAAAACGCAGGGTTTTGGCACTGTTCCCCTTCGACTACATGAAGTTGCTGAGAGCAACGTAAGCAAATCGAAAGCTGTTTACAGACCTTTTTAGGATGACCATACATAGATACCGCAGTTGTAACATATAAGTGGTTCGTAAACTATGCCTTGGATTGAGTTTAAACTAGGATGAGTAAACACTTCAACTGGAGTCCCGTTGATTAATTCGGTAATTGGCAGCAGTTTTTTTTTGCAGTGGAATATGAGTTCGTGCGCAGTAAATACCTGGTGCCTCGATTCTCTTTCGGTGCGCTAACTTTTTTGCTTCCTGTAGTCCAATGACTTGTTCAACCGATGCTCCGATGACGAATGGGCTCGGAAGGGGCGTCATTGGTCTGTTCCTGCGATCCGTTTTCCCTAGGGACATCCCACTCTAAACTTTAGTTCCAATACTCATTAAATATTGTTAAATCTCTCTTAAGTATTTTTAAGTATTTTCAAATATTTTTATATTGACGTTATTTTGATCATAGTAAGTCTTGGCTATAACATCGGTTTCTAGTGCAATTATTTTTTTTATTTCGATGTCAAACATTACGCGTGAATTTTGCAGATGTCTACCGAAGAGTTAGTCTCCTGTTCGGTTATTAAAATATCTATTTATTCACTATACTCATACTGATAGGATAAAATAGGTATTTTGATGATTTGAATTTAATTTAATTGACTTTTCCTGTTACTCATTTTGCATTAAATATTTCATTTGTAGTCATCATTCCACGGTGCTTTAGTGATTTTCCCGAGGATTTTCGTGTAAAGATGACAAAGGCGCTGGACGTACTGACATTTTCAGGTAGCCTAACCATAGCGCTCTTGAAGTGTGAAGTTATATCACAATTGGAAAAGGTCATGAGGACTATGACAGAGTTAATTTGGAAACGGCACGACGTCAACTATGCAGACCTCTATGGGGACTTCAGTGAAACCCCGAGAACTTCCACCTGTTTACCCAATTGTTACTCCTAACCTCGAGCATCCTACGAGTAATCGGTCCTCGTTCTATTAACATAATTATTATCTTTGACAAATAAAAAACATACATAGGGGAAATGGATGTAATGTCGGCCTAAATGCCCCTATTTTGGGCCCATACATAAATTCAGCAAGCGACTAAATTTTCAATAGCCACCAAAAATATTCATTAGTACCGTCCCAATGACGCGCTTCTCTAGATAATCACCCCTATTCTGTATTTCGTTTCGAACGAAATTCTCATACAAAAAATATTTTTTTGTATGAGAATTTCGTTCGAAACGAAATACAGAATAGGGGTGAATATTGATAAATAGCAGATTTTTAGCGATGGGCCCAATCTTAGATCCATAGGCCAACATTAGAGCCATTTCCCCTATATATTTAAAAAAAGTCATGGTTTACATTTGGCTCACTATCTCTTTCACATCCCAAGTAACAATCCAGTAACCATTTAGCATCCACTCTGATTTATGATGGTTTTATAACGGCAATGAACAATCCAAAGTGTAAAACATTCCTACTTAGTAATTCGGCTTTTTGTTGTTTTAAAAACCTTTTATAGTCTGGCAAGAAAGTCAAAAACTGTCTTGTTTTAAAAATAAATTTAAAACAGTTATCAATCCCTCCTTGAAACTGTTCTGTAATTCAAGCATAAACGTCATTAGCAATTGTTTATTAATGTCTTGATAAAATACTTTATAAACGTGTTCTATCATTATAAAAGCAACCATAAAGCCATTAGGTTTTGCATTAGAGCAAAAAGCATTTATTGTTGCTTTTTAGGCTTTTTAAAGTGCATCATTAACTTCCCAATTACTCTGTTTACAAATTGAGCTTTAAAGATGGTTCCTCATAGGTAATAAATGCCAAAATTATGACAAGGAAATCTCGAAGGATAGACGAAGTAGGATGAAAAATTCAAGTCGATTTCAGCTAAATTTACTTCTTTAGAAGAACCAGCACACCATCAACGACTGACCATCTGGCGGAGAAGAGTAAAGTGAGCGTGGCCCTCGAATTCATAAAACATTGTCGAAAGTTTTAAAACATACCAGTCTTCTCCAGATCTTGCGAATAGATGACAATCGAAATAACAACCGACAGCAAACCACTGAACTGTTAGTTAGCGGAGATTAGCTGGTTTCCGATCCATAGCAGCGATTTTATTCGGCGAAAGAATCAACTCTTCGAAAATTTCATTCTAGCGTACATCCCTGCATCGTTGGATGGTGCACTTCTGTAACCATCCGGAAGAAGGGGATTTTTTCCTTTATTAGAGAGCCGTGGGCTGGATAGAGATCTTTTTTGGGAACGATTGCGCTTCCAGCTGTTCGAAATACGAAATGTTGTAAAACAGTATCCCAAACTATCTGAGTAACTGCTCACAATCCATCGGGAGAAAACCGCCTGGAAGAATCTTGGATTCCACAGCGCAACTATCGAAAGATAAACAAACTTTGACGTTTAACTTTTTGCAGACTACTTTGCCTCCATAAATGCTGCCATAAATCTTGAACGGGTAAGGATCAAGCAAAATGGCTTTAGATAAATACAATTCAGCCGACAAGTTTTCTTCATAAAAGCCATTTTAAACCCTTATTAATTTGTTAAGGAATTCTTGAAAGCAAAACAACTTTTTCACAAATGACCCATGAAAATCAACTTTTATGCCACCGCCATGTTACAATTAGTTTGCTTGTTTTTTACAATCTTCGATTTACAATCAATATTTCCTTAGATATAACTATATTTTGGTAAATTTAGCAATGAGCAAACATTTAAATGCGAAAATAATAAAAAAAGTGTCGGCCAAGCTCGAAGAATATACATATTTTTTTTCAATTTTAAATAATTAGTCAAATCGACGTTTTACGAGCGTGGACTTAATTTTTTCGATGTTTTCACGTACATTTCACATAAAATTTAATATGGCACTTAAAACTAGGCCACTTAATGAGAACTATTGTAATAAATTTGGATAGATTTTTAAACCATCAGTTTCTAATTTAATTATTTTGATAAGATAGGATTCATAAATTCTTTTCTATCTTGATTGATGCTTTCTTAGTGGATTCAGCATACGGCTAGGGGAAATGGCTCGGAAAGGGTTTTCATTGTTGCTAAATAGCTTTTATTGTAGCTTTCAAATGGTCCTCAATGCGTTCGTCATACAACCTTTTGCAGTAAATCAATCTTGAAGAGCTTCGAGAATACACCCTTCAGAACCTTCTCCAGGGTGGGCCAACTAGACATATTCTAGTCTTAATGAGGTTTTGGTGGATGCATGAATGACAAAATAGCCTTGACCAGGGTTTTATGAATGTTGTTTTATAGTTGCTTTGTAGTATTTCATAAAACTTAAAAAGTTACTTGGGATGTTTGCCTAATACTGAATTTGCTCAATTGATTCAAATTAATCACTTATCTATTTCTATCTATTTATGTATTACCTATCTACCCTTGTTTTGATCGAAACAAATTTTCAAAAATACTTATGACAAATATGTTTTGATCCAAATAGGAAATAGGATTGAATATTATAATGAAACTTGTTCCGAAAAAGTGTGTTTGCTCAAATACTGGACCTTATTACGGGTGTCACTACACGGTGATAAGGAAGTGCTACTCATAATAAGAGCCGTGATTGCCGTACAAATCAAATGGGAATCACTTCACCGTGACGACAAGAGACAAGTTTTCACCGTAAAGTGACATCCGTAATAAGCCCCACTATCTCAAATATAGCTACTTAAATAAGAGAGACGGATACTTCAGGTTGAGAATCGGTGCAGCTGGAAAGCAGATTTTTTAATTTTCTCTTATGTCAGAAGAAAAGACATATTCTAATCAACGAAAGACCATAATTGACCTTTCCTATGAAGTTGTAAATCTCTTCTTTTGTATGATTTATTCACTAAACACTTTAACCACAGACAAACAGACATAACACTCACAATCACATTCATCGCAAATAATGTTTTAGTTGGGAATGTGCTTGCATTTGTCAGGGTGGCGCCACTGAAGCATTGAGCAAGCTACCACATTTTGAACTTATCAGTGATGCCAGTTCTTTTTCACGTCTAGCTAGTAGATGTCAGCTCTTGAAAATGATAAGTGGTCAAGGCATCCCACTAAAAGACACATACCACATTTGACGAATACAAAAAAAAAGTTGTTGAATATTACATCAAAACTGCTGCACATTAGTCATTCCGTTCCTAACATTACGTTGTACGATGTACACAGAATTCGAGAACAAATCATGTTGATGACTGTAATATTCTATCAACTTTTACCAGTTATTGATGTTCAATACTTCACCATGAATATCATTGATTGATACATCTACATTTAGAAAGGGCACTAATAAGTAATGCATTACCTTGTTTAAAAACTTGTTTCCAGCAAAAGAAAAAGCACAATAAGCAAACAAAACCAATCCCTAAAAAAAAGTCTTAGCTTCTGTGAATTTTTCCTACGGATCCGTATTTCTGCAGAATTCAATCAATTCTATAGATCTTCGGAAAATTTCGTAGTACCGACATCACTGACTTCCATCTGTTTTGTTTTTATTCAACACAGCTGACGCGTTGACAGAGCGAGGGAAAAGCATGCACGAGGGATGCTCCGGTTGTAAAACATTGCTTGGGAATGTGGATGATAGATGGTGCTAGTGCGCATGCAATATACGCTTGCCGATATTTTTTGAAGAATTTTCTTCTAAGAGTTATGTCTGTTTATCTGTGCTTTAACGCTGCACAAAATCCAACCTAACACATAAAATCCCTGACAACAGTGAATAATCGCAGCGAGTAATCGGTCCCCGCTTTACTAACGTTAGTTTTAAGTAATTTTGTGATCAAAAAAATGAATATCGGCCCGCGAAGCTATAGTAAATGAGCCTGGAAAAATAAATGCATTAGAAAAAAAATAAAAATAAACAAACCACAGAAATTTGTCTAGCAACGAGGGAAGCAGTCCAGTCATAAGTATTTCTTAAGTATTTTTAAGTATTCATAGGTTAGCGGCGCCGGTGGTGTAGTGGTAAGCGTGATTACCTCTCACCCCAGCAGGCCTGGGTTCAATCCCAGTCGGCGCCGCCGGGATGTTCTGAGGCATAACATCTCTGATCACGTCTTCCTTCGGAAGGGAAGTGAAGCCGTTGGTCCCCGGTTCATGAGTTGATGGGTCGATAGGTAGGGTCCAGGTGTGGGAGCTGCCTCCCTGGCGTCGGTAGCATTGGTGCTCAGCACGGAAAACAAGATCGACGGAAAACAAATCAAGCAAAAAAAAAAAAAAGTATTCATAGGTATCTAAGATATCAGTTAGAACTTTATAAGTACATCGTGAGAAATACAAAGTTTAGAGTGGGATGCCCCTAGCGTTTTCCTGTCGAACTTGCATAACGAGCACAATTTCATATCCTATTTCATCTGAGCTCAGTAACCAGTTTGGTAGCAGAGCTCCTGGGGAAAAATCTAGGGGATCACCAGTGCCACCCCCTCTCCGAGGGGCTGACTGGCTCCGGCCATAGCCGAAGCCGAGTAAATGATTTTTGTTCTTAACTTATACGCTGCTGGATATTATCCCACAGTAGACCGGGTTTTTTGCTAGTTCAACACAAAGCTTGTGCTGACAGCCGACGTGAGTCTTTTATCAGAGTTAGATATCGTTCCAACTGCGGTAATATGATACCAATGAAGTGATTAACACATGTCACGTGTAGCCACTACACAAGCGTCCGATTTCAGTAGAAATAACTGATTAAATACGGTATTTTACACCCGAAAAACCGGTTGTATTTGACGACGCGCGACTATAAATACACCAGTATTGTCGCTTTGTAATAATGAACTGACGAGACATATGTGGATTTCAACCAGATTCCAGGAAACCTGCATGTGACTGCAAAGAATAAGTGTGATGTTCCCGAGAACCTCCGGACACAGAAGATGTCGAAGTTCGCCAAGAAGTTCTAAGTTTGGCAAGCAATTTGCACTTGCAGAAAGTGGAGTACCCCTTACGTTACCGCAAGCACCATGAATGGACAGGTGTATTTGGAAGAGGCTGAAGGCTCACGACGGTCCAACGATCTTCTGGCCGGATTTGGCATCATGCCACTACACGAAGGACGTGCTAGAGTGGTAAAAGCCGAATGATGTCGATTTCGTGCCGAAAGATCTGAACCCCCCAAGCACTCCGAAACTGCGCCCAATAGAAAAATGCTGGGCCATTGTGAAGGAACACCTTCTAAAACGACCTAAATTGGTGAATAATGTAGAAGAAATGAAGAAAGCATGGGTTAATATCCAAAACACTGTCGATTCTGACGTCCCACGCACATTAGATCCGGATCGGACGCGTTCATTTATTAGAAACTACCTTATTATACCGATACAAGTGAACGTACAATATAAATTTTGAAAAAAGAACCATAGCCGCAAAGCGTCTCTTAATTGAATTGGTAGAAAATGAATGAAAAATACAGCACCAGAATGGTATGCGGAGGATCTTTTGATTCTGATACGATGAACCTGGGTCGTTATGGCCAGTTTGAATCATTGAGTCACTGCTTTCGTCATTCATGTTAAATTGAGATTGAGGACCTAGCTAAAACTCCAGAGACTGATAGCATTATGATTTGCTACCGAGACCTTTTTGAATTGACGTCACTCAATAGATTTGACAAGCTTGAACTGATAAAGAAGCAACACTTTCAATATTCCCTAGAAAATCCTAGAACAACGAAATAGTTTTATAGTCGTTAATTCCGTTCCCGAAAGCATTGAGGTACTACACATAATTTAGACATAGCTCAATCAACATAGGCATTCACGCGTTTCGTTTCTGCTCCACTTTGCTCTTGTGTAACAGTAGCAGCGATACATAATTGAACCACCGCCAACCGACGACGTCGAGCTTCTACCGATAACATGCAAAGCGCAGTCTTTTCCCTCTATTCCTTGCACACTAGGGGAAGTAGGGGCACAGTGAACAAGTGGGGCATAATGAGCTTTCTGTGCCTTGCATTTATTATGATTCGAAACAAATTAATTATTGGTCATTAATCATTGCTACTACCAATTAATTTGTTTGGAACAGTTCGAGGTTTGGGACTGGAGTGCGGGATGCTCATTATGCCCCTCTTCCCCCATTTATCCAATCAAATGAATAAGTAATGAATTAATGCGTATACCGGTAGCTGTATTATTTGGCATTTGTTTCTCTTCATTCTGTGATTCACTTACTTTGATCACTCCCTCGGTGTCGCACCGGAAGTTGAAATCACCAAAGACAAAATATGGCACAGCTTGGTTAGCTGCATCCTTGTGAAATCTGCGGGTTTTGTTAGAGGAATAGAAATAGGAGCAAACGGGAAGAATAGTCCAATTAGCACACTGGGGAATTGCAAACATAACACTAGGAAGAGTCACTCTCCCGTACCTTTCCAGCGTGTGAACCAACGCCCGCCGTCGGCTCTTGCAGTACACCGATGGATACTCCTCGCAGGCGGCCAAATTGGAAGCATCGTGGAAGAGGTGAATGTTGACCAGATCGAAGACGGTCCCGTTCAGGGACCAACGTGTCCGCAGGAAGCCCTTGCGTGACCATTTGCACTGAAATAGACGAAAGATGGTAAATCGTTTACCTGAATGGGGAAAATCAAAGAGTGTCGTTACAAACCTCTGGGAAGAACTGCTGCGGAAATTTGGCCTTCTCCTTGGAGGCAACGGATTCAATGTTACCAGTGTGGATATTTTTTCCCTCCACCGTTTCCCATTCGTGCGTGAGAAAGTTCCACATCTGCAGGCTCTCGATGGTTCGGATGACAAAGTACAGATTACCGAGTGCCTATTTGGGGAGAATAGAAATGGAAACATTTGTTAGTAGAATTGATCTGGAATTTGATCTGGTAGAAAAAAGCAACGGTGCTGAATTCCAAAAAAAGCTACACTCTTTTGAGTCGAAGTGGTACGATCCCACAGGTTACAAGATTAAATCATTCCTTTGACGTTTGCACGCGAATCAGCGATAGTATTCAACTTTTTACGGTGAATAATCTTCGTAAGTCTTTTAGCAAACGATTCGTTCGAGACACGCTCTCTCCCATATTTACCCCATATGGCTCCGATTTCCCTAGGGGAACATCCATAAATGATGTATCATTGGATGGGAAGGGTAGAAGGGTTTCAAAAGCTGTGACGTTTCATGTATAAGGTATAGCAAAATACGCTATAATCAAAAATATGCTACGTCATTTATGGATGATCCCCAAGTAGGTAGTATCGAGTAAGTGTCTTCCATTTCACCTCCTGCGCTGTGGTAGTCAGTAATAATGCTAATGATCCAGCCTCACATTAATAAAGTAATTGCTGCTTGGAACCGTCGGTATCCGGGCTTCCATTTCGAAATCATTTTTGTTGTGGCACCTGCGACCATCTGGTTCGGATCAACAGCCAGATTGATTCATAACGCGATGGATGGACGATAAATGACCAGAACACAAGATATGGTAGCGGGATAAAATGTTACCGGCCGATCTAGGTAGGTATGGGTAAAAGTAGCAGCTAGAGGAGGTGATGTTATGAGTATCGTTTCCTCGTTCTACGCGCTTGTTTAGATATTAGATTGCCCATTTCCATTGTCGTCATCATCATCATCTTAGGCTTCTACGTCGGTGGCCGGCCTGCGTTCGAGTGGGGAGGAAAAATATGCGAAGCGAGAAAGATATTTGTGGTTGTGAATATTTGTTTGATCGAATATCAAGTCTCCAAAGTATAAACCATCAGAAGGTAGAAACGTCAATAAATTATCATCATTCTGGATGTTCAGGGTTTTTTTTTAGAAGGGCGTATGGATTTAGTGCTCTCTAATTGACCATTACTGCCTAAATGCCTAAATTATGATCTAAGATAAGAGCAGTTCCACGCCAATAAATGACGAATCGGAAGAACTCGACATTCTCCGATTTGCATGAAACTTTACATAACTGTTTGTTATGGGCAATGATTCACATTTTTTGCTAAAATTCGGCCATTTTGGATCTTGTAAAATTTTCAAAATAGAGAAAAAAAATCAGATTGACCGCCCACGGTTGCTGCTCTGTTATTACCAGATCAGCTGCAATTACACAGAGAACCAACAGATGATGTTTGGGACTAACATTCATCCTCAATGTGTAAGAACTGGAGATCTAATATTTAGCAATACCAGCGCCGGCCGTGTCCGAATGCAGGTCAACTAGGGAATGGGAAGGAAACCGAGAAATCCTCTGCGCTTCCACGAGAAATCACTGGGATGTTGGATGTGGGGAAAGGTTGCACGCACACGCAGGGATCGTTTTGGTAGAGCGATTATAATACACAAACACACACACACACACACACACGCGCGCGCGCACTCTTCCAATTTCTATTTAGATCAGGACCCACACTGTGGTAAGTGATGCGTCGGTGTTAAAGAAGAATTTGTTTTCATTAAAATCTAGTGGGTATAGAATAAGGCAAAGTGAAAAATTGCAAGGAAGGGGACGGGCCTGGGATTGAACTCCCGACTTTCTGCTCAGTAAGCAGAAACGGTAACCACTGAGCTACCGAGCCTCGTCTTCTTGTAAAATTTTCAAAATAGAGAACCCAAAATCATCGAAATATCCTTTTATTTAAGAATTGTTTGCTCAAGCATTGAGCAACCACAATTTTGCAGCTCTATTTAAAATTTGAAATGAACAACCATCTTCATACTACACCGAGTTATTGTTTAAAACTAGCGAAATCAATCATTCTTATTAATAAGTTTCTGAACTACCACTTGTCTGATCCTGCCATCCACTGCTTTGACAACCTCGTCGATTACGCCTCGAATCCAAGGAGTAGGTCACTCCGCACACCAATCTTGGGTCAACATTTTTCTCAGTGTGCCGCAAGTGTGCACTTGCTGTGCCGATTGTGCCGGTCGTAGACAGAAGACTGGCATCCCCATATCAATCCTATACGTACGAAGATCACGGGCCTTATTTAAATACGGTCCGTCTGACGTATACATGAAGGACAGGAACGCAAAATTGTGTTGCAAGCAGAAAGACAAGAGAAGATGAAAGCATCAAAAACATGGCCGTCAGCCAGGCCTCTGGTCATAAAGCAAGCTGCGATTTTTTTTTTCTCTAAAATACGAATATAATGGTACGAATATTAAGAATAATATTTGGCAATCCGCTATTTCTGACAGCATGAATGCTTTGGCCTGGCTGCTGGGATACGAGCTGACCGATACCATTACGGTGCTGTGTGAAAAATCCATCCTTTTCCTGACCAGCAGGAAGAACGGGAAGGACGGTAAGGAGGGCATTCCGTCGGTGAAGTTGTTGGTTCGGGATAAGAACGACAAAGACAAGGTAAATTTTGAAAAGCTGCTGGAGGCGATTTGAACATTTGAAAGGGTAAAAAAAAAAAACTACTCTACAAAATCGAGCAATGTGCATCCTGTGAATGTTGCTGATCAACCGGCAGGAGCTGGATTCATGCCAAACAATGATATCGATTTTACAGTCCACCGTGGAATCGATATCCTATAGCAAAGTGTATGGACCGATGCGGATTATCCACAGAGCAGTCATTGTTATGATCCAGATCCCACACAAGGACACGAAACGCCGTCAAGTTGAATTCCAGATAGTGGCCACAAACAGAGAATGTTACTGAAAAAAAAATCACCTGTGTGGGGGCGGACGTGAGTCTTCAGGTTAAATAAATTGGTTTCCGTAGTATGAACAGTTTAACGGCTTCAGTGATGAATTTACCAACGAGTAACGGCTGACTTCTTCCTCGTTTGGAAACGAACGCGAACTCAAATATTGAAACGAATCCTGGCAATATGTGCGTCTTCATCTGGGTTTTCAGGTTATTCGATTTGGTGAACGCTTTCTGGCAGATCTGGCTTGTTATTATTGTGCTGCTTCACGTGATCTCCCATATCGTCTTCATTCATGAAGACTTTGATACATCCGGTACATCCGGTGTTGAACTTCTGATCTGCACAGTAAATCTGGACCTTGCAGACAGTGAATGAATAAGTTCGCATGTGGGTTGTTGGATTATTCTTCTCGTTGAAAAGCTTTAAAAAAATGTGTAAGCAAGGGACGTTCTTTCGAGTAGGCAATCTAAAGTCGATTGCCTTAAGTATTCTCCACAGTTTTTACACTTGTACGAATGAACCAACATATCCTGAAAAAGGTTTCATACACCAGGATTACACCTGCAACGAAATGACCTTAAAGAACATCCACCGAATCAACTTAAAAAGGCATTTCGTACCTATGCGGCTTTTCAGAGCTTTGTGGTACACTGTTAGCTGTGCAGCTGTCTAGAACTTCTGGTATACAATGCAGCTTTTCCCACCTGGTACATTCTATTGTGAAACTCATTTTGAGAATGTCATTGAATATACTTGTAGAAAATGGGCTAGGCGTTATGGAATATACGTCAAAAGAATTCTATTTTTATCTCACCTCGTTCCACCTCAGTCTCCCGTGATTTTCAGCGCTAATGTCTCACAAGCGGACATAGCAATCCGTTCTTCTCATTTTCTTTGTACTAGTTCCAAGTATTGATCTCATCAGTAGCTTGAGGTTCAATATGCAGAAGAAGTAGACTGTGGTGCTACCGGACGAATGAATTCAGATTCATCAACGGCATTATGCACTGCAAGTATACGGATGATCCAACGTGAAGGCGGAGATCTGAATTATTAACATGTTTTTTCTAATGTAATTTGATCACTGTTTTAACACACTAAGCGACCAAAAACCGATATTTTTACTTATGTAACTTCCGATTATAATAACTACCAGCAAGATGACGATCTCCAAATTATTAAATTGGTTTAACGATGATGGAACGAGAGAAATAATTTATAAACTGAGTATACGTTTGAAATAAATTTCAATCAAATCAATACATTCATAGATTGCTTAAACATAAAATGATTAAATTTTAATCATTCTTTGTTCAGTAATATTTTTCTGTGAACAACTTCAATGACAGCTATTCAGCAGTGCTCCCATTTCCCATTTCCCACAATCCAATGCCTACGAGATTGTGCCGAAGGTGCGTCGAATGTGTGCCGATGAATGTGTCCAAGCTGTGCCGAATCCTATTCTTCCTGTTTTCTTCATCCGCCATGTACACCAGAGTGCCAAGTTTCGCAGAACCTTATTCATCCTGCCACTTCGCTCTCAAGTTTATAGTCGGTAGATACTCCTTCGTCCACCACTTCCACAGTATATCAGCAAGCACTTGTGATTGCTACTACCGTAAGTGCTTCGATTCGTTGCCGGATGGTTGCTTCACCTCTCTTCCGCATGATGGATACCCTAGCAGAAATTGATTTGGAGTAAATGTTTCTGGCTCCTCATTTTCTTTCGAAATAAACTTTAAATGCCTTGAATTGATCATCTCTTCAGCTTCTGCCAGGGCTGTCTCCAATACTTCGTCAGAAAGTGATCGTCCGTCTTCAAGCTCCGTCAACGTCTCATTCACCGATCGAACCAACCTTTTCCAATTTCACCCTCGTCGACACACCAAATGTCGGATTTCCATCAGGCAAGACGCCGTAGATATACTCCTAGCAACATCCAGGTGAACAGCTCTCGTCGTGAGGCACGTAAACAACGCTACCCATCGCTTCGCACTTTGCCGACCGACAACAACTGTAATGGGAGCGAAAAACTGTAATGGTTGTATCGCATACGCCGCAAAATACAGATCTCGTCCTCGAACTCTTCACCTTGCACTTGTTGTCACAACACCCCCCTGGCTCGCTGGAATTCTTCCCTCTGCAGACACTTCCGAATAGTCGTATGCCTCTTCGTCTGGTAACGGTCGTTCGGTAGAGAGCGAAGCGTTTCTATTGGCATGCCCTTTGCTTTCCTGCGGCGATTCGTCACAGTTCTCACTAAGACGTTCCACTTTGAGATCCGCGAAACATCTATTAGCTAGGCTGTCGTTTTCGCTCCATGGAACAAGCACACTGCTCGAAGCTCTTCCGGAACGTTTGCCTCTACACTATCATCACTCGGCCACTCACTCTCGGGTCTGTAGTGGAACGCTGGTCCTCCTAGCTACGTACCACCTCTAGACCACTTCGTCAGCAGTTCCACAACGTTCAACTTGAAAACTAAATCTAATCCGAATTGTTTTAACTGTGGTCTTAGCTTACAATTAATATCTTGATCAAATGGAACGGACACTCGTTTCAAGGGTTCAGCAGGTGCTGCGGTGAAGGTTGCAAATAATCTCTTTTGTAGAATTCCTTTTCGTTGGTGCGACTTTGTTCCTGTCCGTCCTTGATTATGTTCGATGTGATAGTCCTGACCGTATATTTATGTTTTCTGTCTATTTTTTCCCAGAAAGACAATCACCAAATTTTAGAAAAAATGTTAATCATTGCCCATAACTAACAATTACGCAAACTTTCACATAAATCGGAGAAGGTCGCTTCAAGATTTTGCTATTTTGCCTGGAACTGCTTCTTTTGCTCCACCCTTTTCCTATGCAATTCTTGCAGGGTTCTTGGGGCTGCAATCCATTAAACGTTAAACGTTAAACGACGCATTATTTTTCGTTTTCGACACGTTAAGTAGCATAATGTATTCCTTAAATTTAAAAACCCAATCAGTCCGCATCGTGCTTTCTTGCCGTGCGGATCTATTTGCTTTTTGCTGAAGGAAGTGTTACTGCTACCTAACGCTACAACAAATTTAAACCCTCACTTCTCAGTGCTCAATATTACCTGCAAATGTTCTACCTTGTTCGACTCTTATTCCTCTTCGATGCTTGTTTGGACCCTACTCGAAGTAATCCTGCTTGGATATCGATTTGGAAAATTTCTCTTCGATCTTTTGGATTCTTATAGTAATTTGTTTGGAAGTCGATTTGGAGAAACGTTTTACTTCCGCCATGGCACCTAAACGCAAAAGAAAAGGGAAATCTCTTGATCCCCCTTTTGATGAAATTGATTTGAGCAATCAATTTGATATGCTCACGGATAATGAGAATGATCTATCATTCATTCTGAATTCCACTAAACATTCCCGGCTTAATGCCAAGAATGAAAAGGTCGCCCCTATTGTGGTAACAACTTCCGATTTCCATGCTCTTCGCATGTATTGACTGAAACCTTGGACGGATTCAAACGTCTTCTAAAGTATCTTACTGAGAAGCAGCACAATTTTTTCACTTACGACACCAACACTGAACGCCTGTTCAAGGTTGTCTTGAAAGGTCTGCCCAGTGGTGAATCCCTGGATCAGATCAAAGATGAACTGGCAAAATTACGTGGAGTTGTCCCACTCCAAGTAATCAAAATGAAAATTAAATCCCGTCCTGGAGATTCGCGCAACGGGATTTCTAACGATTTTTATTTAGTTCACTTCAAGTCTAGTCAACTAAACAACCTTAAGGCGTTGGAAAAAGCTAGCCTTATGCTCCATGTCGGAGTGAAGTGGGGACACTTCAGGGAGACTGGAGGAAATTTCCAAAACCTCACTCAGTGCCGTAAGTGCCAGGGAATGGATCATGGAACCAAAAATTGCTACATGCCAGCTAAATGCATGAATTGTGGTCCTCTCATGCAAAGAACGACTGTCCTGTGAAGGAAAATCCTTAGAAATTTAAGTATTCAACTTCTGGTGAAAACAGCAAATGCAATTTTTAGGAATGCAAAACGATCCTACAATCTCGTTCTAAGCGACAGGTAGGAACATATCCACGTTCCCAACCAGGGACTTATTTCTCTACTATTAACAACGGTCAGCGAGGAACAAATTTTACATTCGGACCGGTAGATACAAACAGCTCTTCATCTATACCTGTTGCTAACAATGTTCAGTAAGCAAATGGAGCTACCTACACTGCTATCCCGAGCAAAGCTTGAGATCAAATTGAAATCAAATTTTGCTGTTATGATGTAACTTATTTTGATTAGTCCAGTTGATCTCATTTTGGTTGACTTAACGGTTAACACAGCAAAAATGAGAGCAGAATTTTACACTGTGGAATCAAACGGAAAACTAATCCTGCTTTCAATAAAATCAATTTGATTTCTGATTTTGCATTCATAATGTTTAACTGAATACGGGCCTGGCGTAAATGGTTAGCATCCATGCTTCTCATGCTGAAAGACTTGAGCTTAAATCTCACCCCAGGCAAGTTTCGAATGACCTAAAATGTGTTAAACAAAACAAATAAACAATAATCGTTAGTTCAACGACAGATGAACTTAAATTAACTTTTAAACAAGACGTTAACAGCAGAACTTCAAGTTAAGTTGCTTTCATTTAAAAAGGCTTGACTGCATAATGAAAGCACAATATGATATTAGACTTATGTCTCGACAATTGAAATCAAAATAAGTTTTCATTATGATAGGAACTGCAAACTTTAATATCGATTTGCTTTCAAGTCGGTTAGCTCGGGATCGCAGCTGGTAGAAATCAAAATCAAAATTCTAGACAACATAATTCTAATGAATTTTTTTTAAGATTTTGACTTAGATAGCATCACTGCTTCTAACTTGAATTTTTTTTACAGAAATCACTAATCGACATGATTACTGCTAAAAACTAGCTCCATGTTTGATGCTTTTCAAACTGGAGTAAAATTTGCGAACAATGTAGTAATGACTTTGACATTCAGTAATGGATTTTAACCCATTAAATATTTTGAATTGGAATGCACGATCTCTTAAAGACAATGAAGACGAGCTATTTAGCTTTTTGAGAGGTCATAACGTGTATATTGCCGTTATAACTGAAACGTTCCTTAAACCTGACCGTAAGGTTAAAAGTTACGCAAATTATTTTATTTATAGAAATGATTGTCTAGATGGAGCCTGTGGAGGCGTTGCCACCATTGTTCATAGACGTATCAAACATCAAATTATTTTTCCCTTGAAACCACAGTTGTTGAAACTTTGGGAGTTTCTCGAAAAAAAAAATTTGGACAACTTACGTTTATAGCTGCCTATAAGAATTTTATCAAGAGTGACCTTCAGAAACCTACCCGTAATAGGTCTAAATTATTCATTATTGGTGATTTTAATGCAAAACATCGCTCACGGAATTATGCTCAAAGCAATTCCAATGGTAATTTTCTGCTTGATGATTGTTCTGCAGGTTATTACACTATTAAATATCCAAACAGCCCAACATGCTTTTCTTCAGCAAGAAAAACCTCAACTATTGATTTGGTCTTAACTGATTCATGTCAACTTTGTAGCCAATTGGTTCTCATGCTGACTTCGGTTCTGACCACCTTCCAGTAACTTTTGAAATATCCCAAGAAATAATTTCTAATCCCAACAGCTCTATGTTCAATTACCATAGAGCTGATTGGGAGCAATATCGAACATTTATGGAATATAGCTTTGATCCAAACATTCCTTTGCAAACCAAAGATGATGTTAATTATGCTCTTGAATCTCTGACTACTTGCATAGTTGAAGCAAGAGCTGTCTCAGTACCAAAATGCGAGGTTAAATTCGATTCAATTACAATAGACCACGATATTCAGCTCTTGATCCGTCTGAAAAATGTCCGTAGGAGGCAATATCAAAGAACACTCGATCCTGCCATGAAAGTTATCTGGCGGGATTTGCAAAAACAAATTGAAAAGCGTTCCTCTGCATTGAGGAACAAATTTGTTGAAACTAAGGTTTCGAAATTAGACCCTGTGTGGTTGCAAAGAGCGCCCAATGCTTCTCAATGCAATGTGCTGAACATTCAGCACTATCACAGGGACTCATAGTCAGCCATGATGAGCGTTGTGAAGACAACGAACTGGACACTGCATTCTCGTCACTCTCAATCACCAACCACCGTGAAAGTAAGACGTGCGGCGATATCGGGCAGATTCCTTTCCGGCTGATGGTCAGTTATTCACAGGCTTGACTGGTAAGGTACCTAAGTATTGGGCGCACCTATCTCAAAGTTTTCAATGTAACGATTCCATTCATCCCACATTTTATTGGCGGCAATGCCACCTGGGAACAGTTTCATCTGGTCCCAGCAGATGCTGGAGAAGGAACTTCCACCGACACTTGCACAAGCGTTTACTTCGCTAGAGAAGTTCCAGCTGTTATCAGGATTTCCAGTCATCGTCGGTCGAGAATTTGATTGAAAACAGCTCAGGGCGTCAATTATACCCGCGAGTATTTTCTCCATAAGTTCGATCCGTTCGGCGTTACTGGTGTGTTCCAATGTGTCCTGACTTGCGTTTTCAGTAGGGATTGCTTCAGGGGTAGATGGGTTAACCGATGGCGATCTCGATGAATATGCAGAAGCGCTAGATGCACCATCCGAGTTAGATTTTTTTCGTCGTCGTGTGTGTCGGTATCGGAGTCACTAGCATCACTCTCTGAGGTGCTGCTGCTGTCACTACTAGAGATTTCTCGGTTATCTAATATCTTAGATTCGATTGGTTATCGATTGGAACATCTTCCTCAGCGCAGCCGGTTGGTTCGTCAACTACTCGAACATATTTGCCATCATTCGCCATTTTGTTATCGTTTTAAATACCTTGTATTATTCTTAAATGACAAGCGCAAACATTCAAATTAGCGTGAGTGTATCGCTAGAAGAGGGATTATGCTAGTAATGCTGAGCCCAAGAAACATTACAAGTTTTATCGAGGATTTAAAGCATTCTACAAATCTAAATCATGGTCTACATAACTCTCATAAAACCAAAATTGTTACTTGGGGAGGTTGCTCTCAGTCGTAATTCTAGGCTCCGCTCTCGGGTCCACGCGATCATAAGATCCACTGCGCGTTTTTTCCCATCCACTCTATTAATGCGCGATGGTAAGATCCAAAATGGTGAGGACCACAGGGGAAAGAGCGTCCAACATAGCTCTGGTCTTCACAAGCTCCTACCCTCACGCTTCCACGTGTCGGATGATGACAGCCAGTATATGCCCATATATGTGCTGGTAGCGGGGTGTGGGCAATGTCATCACGATTAACCCATATCGTGATGATAGCAAGGCTGAGGAGGTGCAAATCGTCGAGCGTCTGTCCACCAGGAGGTGCGGCTCAAACAGCGTCTGTCTGGCATCCAGCGGCTGAAACAAGAAATGTTGAATCGTGTCAACTAAACCTAAGATGGCAGCCCCATCAACACGATGTAGGTATCGCGACCCTGGTACGGTAGCATACTGAATTATAGAAGTACTCAGAAAAATGAAGTAAGAAGATGAAAAAACGAACGAAATTTTCGGCAACTGACCCAACGGCAACGAAATAAGGACAATGAATGGAAACTCGGTTCTTGGAATGTCAGAACGTTAAATGAACCTGGACGAGTGGGCCTGCTGGCCCGTGAACTGCAAAAGGTGAATGTGAGTGTGGCTGCTATTCAAGAAATACGGTGGCTTAGATCTGGAGAACGTGAATTCAGGGCGGTAGATCCTATCGCCAACACATCGTTCAAATACCATATCTACTACAGCGATGGCGATAGAGCAGAACACGGAGTTGGTTTCGTAATGATTGGGAAACAGATGAAGCGGGTTATGCGGTGGAAACCGGTTAGCGAGCGCATCTGCGTTTTGAGGATTTGTGGCAAATTCCTCAATTACAGCCTGATCAACATATACGCACCGACTAACGATAAATCCGATGACGTGAAGGACGCGTTTTATGAAAGCCTGGATAAAACCTACGATGAGTGCCCTAAACACGACGTGAAGATTGTCATCGGAGATGCAAACGCGCAGGTTGGAAGAGAGGAATTCTTTCGCCCAATCAATGGAACAGAGAGCCTTCACTCTGCAACGAATGATAATGGCCTGAAGCTGATAAACTCGCTGCTGCTCGTGATATGGCCATCAGTAGCACCAACTTTGCACGCAAGGATATGCGAAAGCACACCTGGAGACACCCTAATGGCGAAACTTGCTCCCAGATCGACCACGTGTTGGTGGATGGTCGGCATTTCTCGGATGTCGTAGATGTCAGAACCTTCAGGGGTCCTAATATCGACTCGGATCACTACCTCGTTGTCGCGAAAATTCGAGCGCGTCTATCGACCGTTACGAGTTCGAGAAACCGGAGATCGATGCGTTTCAACATCCAGCGTTTGACAGTAGATGGTGTTGCTGCAGAGTACCACCAGAAGCTGAATGAGCGGATAGCGGAAATCAACGTGAATGAGAATCTCACCAATCTGTGGGAAGCTGTCCACGGAGCGGTGTGCACAACAGCACGAGAGGTGATAGGTACAGCTCAGAGGCGCCCCCGGAACGGGTGGTTTGACGAGGAGTGCCAGCGAGTGACAGAGGAGAAGAACGTCGCCAGAAGCCGGATGTTGGTGTCTGGTACCCGTCAGAACAGAGAGCGGTACAGGGTAGCAAGGTCAGCCGAGAAACGAACCCATCGCAGGAAAAAAAGGCATTACGAGGAACGCGTTATTGCTGAGGTGCAAGAAACTATGGAGAAGAATGATATGCGAAGGTTTTACGCAACTGTCAATGGCGTAAGGAGTACGACAGCGCCGTCTCCCGCCATGTGCTATGACCGTAAAGGTAATCTGCTGACAGATAAAACGATGGTGGCTGCCAGGTGGAAGGAGTACTTTGAGACGTTGCTGAACGGAGAGAACGAGAGAGCATCTACAAACAGAACAAACATCGACGACGATGGTCAAGCTGTGGAACCACCAACGCTAGAAGAGGTGAAAAAGGCGATACGAGAGCTGAAAAACAGTAAGGCTGCGGGGAAGGACGAGCTCCCGGCCGAACTTCTCAAACACGGAAGTGAGCAGCTGCACCAGATGATCCACCGTATACTGCTCAAGATATGGGAGGAGGAAGAATTGCCCGCTAGTTGGTTGGATGGTCTCGTTTGTCCCCTCTACAAAAAGGGACACAGACTGGAGTGCGCCAATTACAGAGGGATCACGCTTCTGAATTCGGCGTACAAAATATTATCACGTGTTCTGTTCAAAAGATTGAGACCGGTTGAGGAATCAACGACGGATCGAATGTTTACCCTGCGTCAAACCCTTGAGAAGTTCCGGGAATACAACTTGCAGACTCATCATCTGTTCATAGATTTCAAGGCAGCGTACGATTCAGTAAAGAGAAACGAGCTATGGCAGATAATGCAAGAAAACGGTTTTCCGACGAAACTAATTAGGCTGATTCGTGCAATGCTGGATGGTTCGAAATCATGTGTACGGGTTGCAGACGAGATTTCGGCCTCGTTCGTGACCTTAGATGGGTTGAAGCAGGGAGATGCTCTTTCGAACTTGCTATTAAACATCGCCCTCGAAGGAGCGATTAGGAGGGCTGGCGTGCAGAGGAACGGTACCATCATCACAAAGTCGCACATGCTCCTTGGGTTTGCGGACGACATCGACATCATCGGAATCGACCGTAGAGCAGTGGAAGAGGCGTTCGCGCCTTTTAAGAGGGAGACAGCGAGGATTGGTCTCACGTTAAATTCTACCAAAACGAAGTACATGGTCGCCGGTAGAAAGCGTTGGAGCAATAATGGTGTTGGTAGTGAAGTGGTGCTAGATGGCGAAAAATTTGAAGTTGTGGACGAATTTGTTTATCTTGGTACTTTAGTGACGTGTGATAATGATGTTACCCGCGAGGTGAAAAGATGTATTGCAGCCGCGAACAGGGCTTTCTACGGGTTGCGTAGCCAGCTGAAGTCCCGCAGCTTGCGTACGAAAACCGAAATTCGCGCTGTACAAGACGTTGATTCTGCCGGTAGCCCTTTATGGCCACGAATCGTGGGCATTGAAAGAGGTCGATCGGAGAGCTTTCGGTGTCTTCGAGCGTAAAGTGCTGCGAACAATACTCGGCGGTAAACTGGAAAATGGCATCTGGCGGCGTCGCATGAATCACGAGTTGTACCAAGTATATAACGGCATGGATATTGTGAAGCTTATAAAACACGGCAGGCTACAGTGGGCTGGGCATGTGGCACGAATGCCGGAAGAGCGTCAAGCGAAGTCAATATTCAGCAGGGAACCCGGAAGAGGACGTCGGCTTCGGGGTAGGCCACGCACGCGTTGGCTTTGTGCAGTTGAGGAGGACATTAGGTCCTTGAACGTCCAAGGCGACTGGAAGCGATTGGCTCAGGACCGAGACCAATGGAGACGGTTACTTCGTTCGGCGCAGATTTGAATTCAACGAGTCGTCGCCCATCAGGTACTCAGGTAGGTAAGATCCGCTGATTGAAACGTGGCACTTTTTCATCAATGCGCGACCTTACCGATCCGCTTTTGATCTGCTTGCGCGACTTTGTATGTCCGCTTACCCCAATGCGCGACCTATCTGATCCGCTCATCTTGTGCACAATCTTAGTAGAATTGCGTTTTATGCATATAATAAAAATCAAAGCATGATTTTTCATTCCACGCAATCTAACCTCACTTTATTTTTATGCTGCGTTGAAAACTTTGGGTGATTCTTTTCCTGCTTCTTATCGAGGTTCTGATTTTGCTGCAACTCCTGACAGGATCCCCATTGTGAATAACTGACCATCAGCCGGAAAGGAATCTGCCCGATATCGCCGCACGTCTTACCTTCACGATGGGTGATTGAGAGTCACGAGAATGCAGTGTCCAGTTCGTTGTCTTCACAACGCTCATCATGGCTGACTATGAGTCGCTGTGATAGTGCTGAATGTTCAGCACACTGCACTGAGAAGCACTGGGTGCTCTTTGCACCCACACAGACCCGAGTACCAAACCCTTTTGGAAACTCACAAAAAATAAAAATAAAACCTCAAAAACCTATTGGCAAATCAAAGTTGGTACTCGTGGAGAACAGAAGAACTATAAGAGTGATGATGGTTTCAGAATTTTACACGGTGAGGTATACGAGTGCAATCCAAAAATGCTTTTATTTTGCAAATCGAGCATTTTATTTAAATCTGGTTAATGCTACGTTAGTAAAAAACTTAAGGACTCAATAGACATATAATATAGAAAAAAAATAATTCCTTTTAGATTTACAGGTGTATACATAGATTTCAGATTTTCTACCACTGTAGCAGCAACCAGATTTAAATAAAATGCTCCATTTGCAAAATAAAAGCATTTTAAGATTGCACTCGTATACCTCACCGTGTAAAATTCTGTAACCATCATAACTCTCATAGTTCTTCTATTCTCCACGAGTACCAACTTTGATTTGTCAATAGGCTTTTGAGGTTTTTTTTTTTTTTAATTTTTGTGAGTTTCCAAAAGGGTTTGGTACTCGGGTCTGTTTGGGTGCAAAGAGCGACCAATGGTTCTCAGTGCAGTGTGCTGAACATTCAGCACTACCACAGGGACTCATAGTCAGCCATGACGAGCGTTGTGAAGACAACGAACTGGACACTGCATTCTCGTGACTCTCAATCACCAACCACCGTGAAGGTAAGACGTGTGGCGATATCGGGCAGATTCCTGGAACGTGGAAAATTTCGAAACCATCATCACTTTCATAGTTCTTCTGTTCTCCACGAGTGCCAACTTTGAATTGCCAATTCCAGCGCTTAAAGAAGGTGGTAAAAATTTATCACGAATTCGGAAAAAGCTCGAATTGCTAAGCAATTCGAGAGTTTCCATAATTTCATTTTGGGTCTTCCTAGTCCTATTGAGAATCAGGTTGCTCGGGAATACCTGAAAATTTTCTATCGGGAAAATATTTTTGATGATTCCTGGGGGACTGATTTGGACGAAGTAAGGTCTATAACTAAAAAGTTTCATAATATGAAAGCTCATGTTGATGATGTAATCCCAAGTAACAATTTGGGTTTTATGCGGGTTCTGTAGACCATGATTTAGACTTGTAGAATGCTTTAAAACCTGGTTAAAACTTGCAATGTTACTTGGGATGTTCTATATCCTCATCAAAAAACTCCCAGAGAGTACTTTGCCTTTCTTGGTAAAACTATTTAAAAGATGCTTCCATTTGGCATACTTTCCTGAAAAATTGAAAAATGGGTTATCTCAATTTTTACACAATTATTATTAAATTTCTAACTTGTTTTGTAGATTTGCTATTAGTTTATACTAATGCCAAATCTACATCTGCTCGCATCACTGACTGTAACCTTTTTCAAAAAATTATATCTATCCAAGTGTAACTTGGCCCTCTTGGAAAACAACCCGCACGGTTTGTTTACATAACTGGTTGGCCTGCAACGCGTGCGCGTCAGCATAAGAAACCGCTCCGGCTAAATTACGTACGGCTGCGATGATAGCATTTGAATGACCACTCTGACTCTGGGACGAACGGCTGCCTCGCCATCGTCGTCTACATACAGTGTTATCCAATATCACACGAAGACCGTCATCGCATCGAGCTTCGTTGATCTGGAACGGTGCCAAGCGAGAACGAAACGATCCGGGTGGACGACGACGGTGGGTGGTTGGTTGATCGATATTGTTTACATTGTTTAGCGCGTCTATCCACTCTCCTGGGACGGGAGGACGGGCCACCATCGTTCCGTTTGATTGCTATTGTTGTTTGTCTGACGTATGCGAGCGGCTTGACATTCACGCGAAGCAATTTTCGCGCGCACTCATACGGTGCGCTTAAGGGTTAGGATCTTATTTCCGTCGAAGCGCAATTCCCGCATCTGAATGTGAATGTTTTTATCAATATTGAGATATGTATTGTTAAAAATCTAATGATTCTTGATTCCAATTCCGTCATACGAGTTTCAATTCCGTCCAACGTCATTGGATTCACTTCGGCATACGGATGAAGACAGAAAAAAAATGATTCGTATGCCGAAGTAGTGCGCTACCCTAGACGTTACTTTGTAGATAGAGGCCATTAAACCGTCATTACCACAGTGCACATGCATTATAGAACGATGATGATCTGTCAGGAGTATTTGTGGGCTATGAATGCTTGGACTGTGTTTTGTGGGACATGTGATTGTTGAACGGTTGCAATCAGTGTAATTCTTATAATTACTGGAATTTCTACAGATAAGTCGATGAATCTTATGCACAGCAAACAAAAAAGTGGAATATTACAGTTATCAGTTGCGTAATATTGTGTTGACCGATGTTCTTTTGCAATTAGATCAATATTTGATATATGGACATGAATTAAGTCTAACCAAAGCACACTTTTTTTCCAGTGTACACAGCAAAACAAATTGTAATATCAATCAACGTAATTCAAGCTGATGTATCAAATATCATACAACGTAATATTATACAACCGATGGAATGACCTACGTGCAGCTGTAGGATGTAATATTCAACAACTTTTTATAACTATTGTAATTTTAGACTTACTTGATCATCTGTTTAATATAAATTGTATCGATTAAAGTACTACAACCGGTCGAACGTATTTTTTACTACAAAGGAAGCGAATGATCGCAAAGCAGATCGGTATTATTTTTAATAAATTGAAAGTTGCGGCAAATTCAAATTAAGGCCACTGTTCAGCATGACAAACGATTTGTTTGTTGGTTGTTCGTATGTCCTCACATCGGTATATCAACATTGATTAGCATGGCTTCGGTAAGTGGAACTGAATTTTCCTGTGGAACAATCAAACAGCAGTTTGTAAATTTTCAAATAAACACTTGCTGCTGCAAAGTGAAATTTGTTTGCGAAAAAAACCTCTTCCTACGACCGAGTGTAACGTACAATAAAAATAGAATCATTCACCAGCAAACAAACAACACTAACCGTAAGCGCCATTCAGCTGGCACATCTATCGAAACGCCAACGACGACGACGACGACGGCAAGACAGATGTTTAATCAGATTTGCAATCAAGCATGGTCATTAACATTATAAACAGAGCGACTAGACTGGAGAGGTAGAGCGAGAGACACAGAGATCTGGGATCGTGCACTAGTTCTACCTCCCGAGCAGTTTGGGTACACGTTATCTCGTCGTACAATATTGTGATTCTAAATTATGAGTCTGTGATGATGATGATGGTGTCTATAGCTGGGACGAGTTGCGGGATCGTTTAAACTCGATTTATGGACTGTCACACAATTGTACAAATCAAATCAAGAATGAATTCTCAAACAGCCGTATCTGCGGGTTAAAAACGTTGGGCAGGCCTGTGCTAGAGTAGCGAGTTTTTGGTTGGAATCCAATATTTTGAAATTCCCTCCCCATGGACATGGAGGTTGACGGTACTGAAGCAAAGGGTTATGTTTAATTTCTTTATATTTGCAACGATGATGATTTCCTATAGTGACACATATCACCTTCTTAATGCTTCAGTATGCCTCAAACGATTAATGCTTGGTTGTTAATAGAACTTCCTTGATGAAATCGGCTGCTTCATGCAGACTGAGCAATTCTGATTATAGTATCAGATTTGTTCTGTATACAGAGGAAGTGGGAGGGCTTATTAGAAACTTCTCACCAATAAAGTAATGATCTTCTAGTAAATTTTGCATATAATTTTATTAATATTTTATTTTATTTAAGCATATTATTTCTGTTACAGTCAATTAGCATTAGCATTAGAGATAGGCGATCCGCTCCCGAGCTGTTTTAAAGACCCGATTCACTAAAGTGAGCTGATGATTCGCGGTTCATTTTTTTAGGAACCGCAGCTCATCAGCACACTGTTATCACAAATCTAAACCATTCAATCCATCACTTATAGCGGAATTTACCAAAAAAGCACGCATTGCTCCTTTACGCATTGAACAACCACCGCGTCAACCAAGATGCGCGCGTAATTCAACATGTACCTACGATTAGACGTTCTTTAATTTCTACTGGTATTATCCAATGCATTTACGTACCCGGCTCTTATTGCTGCTGTTATTCCTCCAGTATATGTGCTCTTACCTCTCCTCCCATCATTCTCTCCAGCTTATCAGCTCAGCTCCGGATCCGAAAAATCGGCTCGAATGATTCACTGATATAACAGCTCTCGGACCCGTCCAGCTCTTCGGATCTTTTTTCTCTCGATTCGTCACGATTCAGCTCCGGATCCGGATCTAAGCTAATGATCTGGAGCTGAGGCCGAGAATAGTGGGAGCAATTGTGTTGGACCATACTGGTTATTCCTCCAGTATATGTGCTCTTACCTCTCCTCCCATCATTCTCTCCAGTTTATCAGCTCAGCTCCGGATCCGAAAAATCGGCTCGAATGATTCACTGATATAACAGCTCTCGGACCCGTCCAGCTCTTCGGATCTTTTTCTCTCTCGATTCGTCACGATTCAGCTCCGGATCCGGATCTAAGCTAATGATCTGGAGCTGAGGCCAAGAATAGTGGGGGCAATTGAGTTGGAGAAACAAGGTTGATTCCGTCCCGAGCGATATTTCACGCGCGGGGCGAGATTTTGCGAATGTACGAGAGGCAGAGAAGTACTAGTTGTCTCTCTCATTCCAACGCAAATTCTGCTCCGCTCCGCTAATGCACGCTCAAATCTGAATACACCATTAGACTTATGAAATCAGTGAGCTGATGAGCTGCGGTTCCTAAAAATGAGCCACGGGTCATCAGCTGACTTTAGTGAGTCGGGTCTATAGAACAGCTCGAGAGCCCATCTCTAGATCTGAGCTGATGATCTGGAGCTGAAGCCGAGAATAGTGAGTGCAAATCTGCGGAAGAATTAACATCAGAAATAAAATCGGTATGGAGACTGGAATGCATAGCTTGAGAAAAAGTGTGAGCTAAAGAGCTGTTTGAAAGAATCGACTCCCTTTAATTAGCTGGACCGGTCTGATCCGCTCAGCCAGATGAGCTATTTTGCATACGATACAAGAGATTTAATATTACTTGCTCGTTTTTGCGTAAAATAATCAATATTTATTTTACTTGCCATTACCTTTGAAAGTTTTTTTTTGTGATCTGAAAGATTTCCCAGTTTGGTTAGAAGTTTCGAAGCTAACGCATGTCTACAGGCCTAATAGAAAGATAGGCAGAAAAAGTGTATCATGAAGAATGGTTGCATGCAGGGTTGCTTCCACTCACTTGCTATAGATGAGTGATTTCCGGAGTTTTGAATCCGTTAGATGTTGTTGTGGAGATTTGTGTTGTTGGATGCGGGAGGAAATTGTGACTGCAAGTGGATCTGGCGGGTTTTGTGTGTCGGACGCTTGCTTTTTGGCCTCTTCTTGTGTCTAACATGTGCAGAGTATCATTATAGCGTCTAATGGTTTTGAGATTCCTGGTTGCGTGAAATATATTTGTGAGAATATCTTTTTGAGATTTTAGTAGTCACGATTTGTTTGAAGTTTATATTTTATTTCTTTCATGTTATTATCGTAAATAATAGTTATTCAATAATAGATAGTTCATCCATATATTCGTACTTTGATGCGAAGTGCTATGGATTATGAAATGCTTGATGACCCTGGAGCGATCGATTTTGCTTACTGAGCAGAAAATCATGGATTTAACCCTAAGCTCTCCCACAGCACAATAAATCGCCACCATCATTTGTATATTTGATATTGAACATTAACCTCGGAAGCTGTTTGCATATATCAAGTGAAAACGTAGTCCTGTATTATCGCGAAGCGTTATGGTTCTGAGAAGCTCGATGACCCTGGAGGGATCGTTTTTGCTTACTGAGCCGAAAATCATGGGTTTAATCCCAAGCTCTCCGTCATGACTCTTAAAATTTATGATCACTAAACAAAATGAATATGTTCGCCAACTTGAGGTGAATCCTAACCGAATACCCTACCCAACTCCGTAGCACTTATGAGGGTGTCGCTAAGTTGGTGGCCTCTCGTTAATTAAGTACTACATCAACATTTCCTTCCCTATCCCTAGTTATGGTAAAGATGGGCGTGGCCGGGTATAGCGACAGTCATGCTTCTGTTACTCTGGGTTAGATTGGAAATTTCAGAAGAGACGTGAGTGTCGCAATCTACGAAGTATATCATAACAACGCTAACTGAGCAGAAGGTCGAGATTTCAATCCCAGGCCCGGGTCCCTTCCCTGCTATTTTTCACTTTGCCTTATTCTATCCCCACTAGATTTAAATGAAAACTAATTCTGCTTCTGCTGCACTTACCACAGTTGAATTCTGATCTAAAAATAACCCTCCTCACTAACACAACTATTCTCCCCGTGAAAGCCGTGGATATCTAGTAACAACGGACGTCGGACTAATCATCCTTCCCTCCTGGAAGTCTTTACAAAATCGATTGAAAACAAATCATGAAGAAAGAGCTGTCAGTGGTTCCGAGGCGGCCAACTCAACTTTATAGAAAGCCTACTGATGCAAAACCATTAAGGAAGAGCTGTCGCAAGGCATGTTTTGGTGTAAAAATGAAATTATCCCCTACTACAGGTTCCCCTGGGGTACTTTGTTGGTTCCTGAAGTAGCCAATGTGGTCAACGATCTATTAAAAGTCTCTAAAAAGTCTACCGATGCAAAACCAATGACGTCGCGTAACCTCACTTTTTACCTGTGCACCAACTTTCAAAAACAGATTTAATGCCATATTTATACTCGAATCGGTTGAAAAATACACTTAATCTTAACTAGAAGATCGATATCTATTCATTGAAAGCAATATTTTGATAATTGTTAATGTTTTGAGAGTTGGTGCACACGTAGATTGAGGTTAAGGCGACGCCATACAGCAAACCAATGAAGAAAAAGGTGTGGCAAGGCATGTTTTGGTGTAAAAATGCAATTGTCCCCTACTACAGGTTCCCCCGGGGGTACTCCGGTGGTTTCGGAAGTGGCCAATGTGGTCAATGATCCATTTAAAGTCTTTATAAATCCTACTGATGAAAAACCATGAAGAAAGAGGTGTCACACGGCATATTTTTTGTAAAAATACATTTGTCTCCTACTACAGGTTCCCCGAGGGCACTTCGGTGGTTCCGGAAGAAAGCACGAACCATTCATAGTCTAATGAAAACCTATTGGTAAAAAAACATGAAGAAAGAGGTGTCGCACGACATGTTTTGGTGTAAAAATGAATTTGTCGCCTAGTACAGGTTCCCCGGGGGCACTTCAGTGGCTCCGGACGTGGCCAACGTAGTCAATGATTCATTTAAAGTCTATAGAAAGCTTATTGGTAAAAAAAACCATGAAGAAAGAGGTGTCACATGGCATGTTTTGAGTGAATGAAAGAACTGACCGCACTTAGAACCCTCCCTCAGGACCGATTCCAGGGAAATGGCCATATCTCGGTTGATTCTGAGCCGATTTTAGCTCTTAGTACGCCATTCGCTTTGGAAATGGTTCTATTTCTGGCGTATGAACAAAAAAAAAACAGATTAGTAACGGACACCATGAGAAAAACTCATCACAAATTTAGTAATTTATACATGCCCCCTGGAAACCTGGAATATCTCCGGTATTCGGTAACCTTGGTCACTTCCATTGCCACACCATGAAATTTGATTAGTTTTACAGTCGAATAGGGGAAATGCAATGTCGGCCTAAGTGTCCCTAATTTGGGCCCATACATAAATTCAGCAATCGACTAAATTTTCAATAGCAACCAAAAATATCCATTAGTAACGTCCCAATAACGCGTTCATCTAGATAAAATTGATAAATAGCAGATTTTTAAATGTCTACACCACACCGGGAATCGAACCCAGCCACCTCCAGCATGGTCTTACTTTGTAGCTGCTGCGTTACTGACTGAGCTAAGGGAGAAACCCTTAGAAACTTGCATTGAAGTTATTTTGTACTTAGGTTAAGAAACTAGCCAGATGTTCACAACTATTTTAGCCTACCTAAAGTTTCCTCAATTTTCCTAACGATCTTGGATCTTCTCTAAAGATTTAAAAATTCGCTGAAGTTCTCAAAACTTCTTTAAAATGTAAATTTATCTAATGTTAACGGAGCAGCTCTGAGGTACTTTGTTCTTTCCTGAAGCTCTCGAAACTTCTCTAAAGTTTTTGCAGTTCTCATGAAGCTTGTTGTAGTGCCCTGAATTTAATGGACTGTTCTAAAAATGTTTAAGCTTACGTGAACTTCTGAACTTACGTGAAGACCTTAATAATTTTCTTAACATCTCTGAAGTTCTTTGAAAATCTGGAGACTTCTTAACATGTACCGCTAATTTTCTGAAACTAATGGAAGTGACCTCCCCCTGATATGGTTGGAACTTACTAAACTTCTTTGAAATGCTCCCGAATTTTGCTTATGTTCGTGAAAGTTCCTGAAGTTTTCTGATGTTCCATATACTTCAATGAAGTTCTCAACATGTTTCTGAAGATCTCTTCACTTCTGTGAAGATTCCGAAGGTTTTATAATTTTTTTTTGTCTTTATTAGAGAGATTTTTAGCCGTTGGCTCGTTCATCTCTATAAAATAGGGGGCCTCAGAGGGGGGTCCTGCCAGCAAATTTTGTTACGGAGTTGGCTTACAATTCACCTGTACTCAAATAGAAGCAATTAAAACAGATTCCAGTAAAAGACTAACAATACAGGCAACGAAAAAAAAAGCAATCTGGTACATCAAAGTTATGTAGGGTTCTAAAAGAGATCGGACCTCCACCGTAGGAGGGGTGATCCCCCGTCCGGCAGAGATGTCCCGTCAGCCAAAAGAAAGTTTAAAGGACCTAAATGTTGTTGTATAGTTCAGCGTCCTTGAGGAAATAGATAAATGTCGCTAAAGTGGAAGGTTCGTCGCCCAGTATGTCCCTAATGCTGTTGGGAAGTGCGTACTGCTCCCGTAAATTTTGGTATTGCGGACACAGGCATAGTATGTGTTCCACCGACGCAGTGGTTCCGCAAACGTAGCACATTCTGTGCCTGTCCTAAGACGAGAAACTACCATCTGGTCCCGCAGATTCGACATATCCGTCCACTTGCTCGTCGATTTTTTGATTCTTCGGATGAAGAGGGATTGGGATTGGTACCAATCTGCATCCCAGGCTTTCCACATTTGGCTGACTATCCATCGCTTCATGTCCTGTAGTGGTACTTCGTCAGTGTAACGGGGGCCAGCTGGTCCTGCCAGACTATCGGCTTCGCTATTTCCTGGGATACCGCAGTGCCCAGGGATCCAGGTTTACACCGTGTTCGGGGTGTGGCCTCCACGATACCCTGTATCAAGGGGTGAGTCGGGATCTCAGTTGCAAGGGCTTGTATCCAGGCATACCAAAAGTACCGCCTAATGACATTATACCAACGGCTGTCGCTTACTTTTTCCTACGACAGCATTGAGATTGAGCTATAAGCGACAGCCCACAGTGAGGCTGTCATACGACATGCAACGTTGCCGTCTATGTCGTGAGACTGCTACTACACTACCAGTGTGACGGCGAAGCTCGTTCGGTTGCTATAACGTTCGTGCTGCCCATTGCAAAATTTTCATCCGATATTTTTTTTTAAACGCGCAGTCTTGAGCAGATCAGCTATTCGGACATTCCGGCGAAAAATATAAGCCAACCCGACACCAACCTGACTTCTACCAAGCCCCAACCCGATTTTGGCCCGAAATTGACCCGACATAAACACAGAATTGACCCAACATAAACCCAGAATTGACCCGACATTTGGCCGACGTCGATCATAAATTTACCTTACATTGATCCGACATTGGGCCGACATGTCTGTTCAAGATCATTTTTCTGGGTTTCTTCCATACTCTACTGCCATATATCAATTGTATATAATGTCTCGTGACATCCTCTTCGTAACAGCCCCTTGGATAAGCTGAGGGATTTCGCTGGTTTGTGAAGGCTGTCATGACGACAGAAACATTGAAAACCTGGTGCTGAAATTCCGATTACTCCAATTCCGACCCCGGCTAGGGAAAGTGATCCGTACGTGTATATGTGGGCATGGGTTGGGTAGTCCTAAGTTCGGCTGCTGTTCTCCTCAGCGCTGCAGAGTTATCTCCAGCCTTGAACCTGCTCTTTATCCGACTCTCGATTTTTGGAGAAGGTATGCGCCAACTTTTGTCTCCGTACCAGTGGACCTTGGCCACTGGGGGAGCTCCGAATTGGAAGTCATGCGGAGGAATCTGTTCCCCTCATCGAGGAGAAAGATCGTGTCAATTTCTGGAATTCCGCAATTTTCTTGAAATCAAAACGAAATAACTAATATACCTAGTTTTATGATTTTCACTGAATGTTTTCCAGATTTTTCTGAAGTTCACGGAAGTGTCCTTAAATTATCGACACTAATTCATAACATTGTCAATAGTCTAGACTTTCCTGACGACATTAAAACGCCTAAAAGATTTCTGAATTTCCTAAAAAGTTTCAAGACTTCATTGAATTTCTCAGTATTTTTATGAGAACCAAAATTGCTGAAATTAATTAAATTGCCTTGAAGTTTCCACAATTTTCCTAAAGTTTTATAAACTTAATAAACGTTCACGGATTTAATGATTCAAGGCAAAGTTCTTAAATCACTAATTTTCTCTGAGCTTATCTGGACATCCTGAAGTTTCCAATGCTTACCCGAAGTTCTCTAATGTTTAATGTTCCGGCAAATTTTCTGATATATATTCATAATTCTCTGATGCTTCTGAAGTTTTCGGATCATTCCATCATTCCACAGAACTCCTAGTAAATCTATGCAAATTTCCTTAAGTTGATGGGATTGTTCTGAAGTTATCTGATCGTCCTCAAAGCACACGGAGCTTCACTGAATATCATGAAACTATCTAAAAACATCTAGATTTCTTAATAGTTCTGGAATTTCTTGAAGATATGTGTGCTTGCTAAAAGTTCATGAAGCTTCGTTGATGTTCTCTAAGCAAATTAGCTAAATTTTCGCAATTTTTTGAAGTTTTTGAAATTTCCATCACATAGCACCCTTGAAATACTCTCATATTTTCCGGATGTTCCTATATTTTTATTGCGTTCCAGATATTCTCTCGGATCTTTGCTGAAATTTACGGAAATTCCCTGAGTTTCTCGAAACTTCTTTAAGGTTTCTGTATTATTTTAACTACCCTTTGATTATCTGATCTGTCTTTATGTTCTCGGAGCTTTCCTGAAGCTCGCAATTATATTGAAGATCTCGGTTTTGTTCTGAAATAAATGGAATTCTCGAAAAAAAAACACCCTTTAAGGGGGATTTCCGGTTCTATTGACCTAAACTTTGGATTTTTTCCAGGGAACTGGTAAGAGTTAGAGACCTGAGTTTTTTGTCAAATCTTTATTCATTCTTGCTCTACAACTGGGAATTTTTTCAAGTCCAAAAATCCAAAATGGCGTCCAATATGGCGGCTGCCCGGCGGGTACTTCCCAAAACTGCGAGCAGCCGAGAGGTCGCAAATCGTCACCTAGAAAGAAAATCGGCTCAGTTTCTTGAAGAATATAGTTCAGAGAATGGAATGAACTAGAATCTTTGAAAAATCTCAAAATTTGACAAAATGGCGGTAACTAGGTAAATAACTTTTTTTCAAATGCCCGCCATTTTGTCAAATTTTGAGATTTTTCAAAGATTCTAGTTCATTCCATTCTCTGAACTATATTCTTCAAGAAACTGAGCCGATTTTCTTTCTAGGTGACGATTTGCGACCTCTAGGCTTCTCGCAGTTTTGGGAAGTACCCGCCGGGCAGCCGCCATGTTGGACGCCATTTTGGATTTTTGGACTTGAAAAAATTCCCAGTTGTAGAGCAAGAATGAATAAAGATTTGACAAAAAACTCAGGTCTCTAACTCTTACCAGTTCCCTGGAAAAAAAATCCAAAGTTTAGGTCAATTGAACCGGAAATCCCCCTTAAACTTCTTGAGATTCTCTGGACTTCTGTGAAGATCCTGAAACATTTCTGAAGTTTTCTCTCTGAAGGTCTCTGTACTTTCCCGAAATTCTCGGAACATCTTGAGAGTTTTCGTTTTTTTTCAGCACACCATGGAACTATCCTAAATGTGTCTAAACTCACGCTTATGGATCGTTAAACTGCTCCAAAAGTCTAGACTAAAGATAAAAAAACTGCCCTTAACATCTCCGAAATGCTCCAAAGATCTCTAGATCTAGCTTTACTGAGGAGCTTAGAGCTTCGTAAAAGTTGTCACAATTTCCCTCAAGTTCTCTATATTTCTGAAGTTTTATTGACACCGGTGAAGTTCTTTGAAATTCTAGGAACTTCTTAAAAGTTCCTGCAGTTTTTCGGAAGCTAATAAAATCACTTTGAGATTCTTAAAGTCATATTTTCAGGACGTTAACTTCGCTTATGTTCCCGCAGTTAGTTTATGAAGCTTCAGTGAAATTCTCAGCATATCATTTGATACCTCAGAACTTCTGTAAAGTTCCTACAGTTTTTCTGAAGTTAATGGGACTTACTTACAAACTTCGTTTCTTCAACTACAGCATCATCAACGTACACTGCCCACACGAAGGGAGACCCGACGACGAGAAAGAAGCGTTCTATGCGCAGCTGGAGCAGGTGTACGACGGCTGTTCGCAACGGGACGTCAAAATCGTCATCGGCGACATGAACGCTCAGGTAGGACGGGAGGCAATGTATAGACCGGCAATCGGGCCAAACAGCCTGCATGCCGTATCGAACGATAACGGCCAACGATGCGTGAACTTTGCAGCCTCCCGGGGTATGGTAGTTCGAAGTACCTTTTTCCCCCGCAAGGATATCCACAAGCCACCTGGAGATCACCTGACCAACACACAGAAAACCAAATCGGATTCGGACCACTACCTAGTTGCAGTATGCATGCGCTCAAAACTCTCGACGGTGCATAACACACGTCGGAGTCGAACGCCGCGACCCAACATTGAGCAACTACGGGACGCCGGAGTTGCCCAGGACTACGCGCAGCAGCTGGAAGTTGCACTACCCACGGAAGAGCAGCTTGGCGCAGCTTCTCTTGAAGATGGCTGGAGGTACATCCGTTCAGCCATAGGTAGTACTGCTGCAGCGGCACTAGGTACTGCAATCCCGGACCGAAGAAATGACTGGTTTGACGGCGAATGCAAACTGTTAGTAGAGGAGAAGAATGCAGCACGGGCGAGAATGCTGCAACACCGCACGAGATTGAATGTGGAGCGATACAGACAAGCGCGGAACAGACAAAACTCGGTTTTCCGAAGGAAGAAGCGTCAACAGGAAGACCGAGATCGCGAGGCGATGGAAAATCTGTACCGCGTAAACGACACACGGAAGTTCTACGAGAAGCTAAATAGTTCGCGCAAAGGCTACGTGCCGCAAGCCGATATGTGCAAGGACTTGGACGGTAACCTTCTCACGAACGAGACCTTGGAGCACGCGCAGAAGACGACAGGCTACCGGCCCCTGATCTTCAAGAAGTTGAGGAGGAGATCGGTCGGCTGAAGAACAACAAAGCAACTGGTGTAGATCAACTACCAAGTGAGCTATTGAAATACGGTGGTGAAGCACTGGCTAGAGCGCTGCACTGGGTAATTGCCAAGATTTGGGAGGAGGAGATATTACCGGAGGAGTGGATGGAAGGTGTCGTATGCCCAATCTACAAAAAGGGCGACAAGTTGGATTGCTGCAACTACCGCGCGATCACACTGCTGAGCGCCGCCTACAAGGTACTCTCCCAAATTCTATGCCGCCGTCTGTCACCATATGCAAGAGAGTTCGTGGGGCAATACCAGGCGGGATTCATGGGTGCCCGCGCTACCACGGACCAAATTTTCGCGATTCGGCAGGTTCTGCAGAAATGCCGCGAATACAACGTGCCCACACATCATTTGTTCATCGATTTCAAATCCGCATACGACACAATCGATCGAGATCAGCTATGGCAGATTATGCACGAGTACGGATTTCCGGATAAACTGACGCGATTGGTCAAGACGACGATGGATCGAGTGATGTGCGTTGTTCGAGTATCGGGGACACTCTCGAGTCCCTTTGAATCTCGAAGGGGGTTACGGCAGGGTGATGGACTTTCGTGTCTGCTGTTCAGCATCGCGTTAGAAGGTGTGATCAGAAGAGCTGGGATAGACACGAGTGGCACGATATTCAGGAAGTCCATCCAGCTCCTTGGTTTCGCCGATGACATTGACATTATGGCACGGAACTTTGAGATGATGGCGGAAACGTACATCAGACTGAAGGCTGAAGCTAGACGGATTGGACTTGCCATCAACGCATCAAAGACAAAATACATGAAAGCAAGAGGTTATAGGGAAGACAATGTTAGCCTCCCACCCCGAGTTCAGATTGACGGTGACGAAATCGAGGTGGTCGATGAGTTCGTGTATTTGGGCTCACTGGTGACCGCCGAAAATGATACCAGCAGAGAAATTCAAAGACGCATTATGGCAGGGAATCGTGCCTATTTTGGACTCCGGAGGATGCTCCGGTCGAATAAAATTCGCCGCCGCACGAAGTTGACTGTCTACAAGACGCTGATTAGACCGGTGGTCCTTTACGGCCACGAGACCTGGACTATGCTCGTGGAGGACCAACGCGCCCTTGGTGTTTTCGAACGGAAGGTGTTGCGTACCATCTACGGTGGAGTGCAGATGGATGACGGAACGTGGAGGAGGCGAATGAACCACGAATTGCACCAGCTGCTGGGAGAACCATCCATCGTCCACATTGCAAAAATTGGGCGACTACAGTGGGCTGGGCACGTCGTAAGAATGCCGCACGACGACCCAGTGAAAATGGTTCTAGAAAGCGACCCAACAAGAGGCGCGCAGCGGGCAAGGTGGATCGACCAAGTAGAAGGTGACCTGCGGACCCTTCGCAGACTACGAGGCTGGCGAACTGTGGCCATGGATCGAGTAGAGTGGAGACGACTTCTTCGGACAGCAGAGGACAACAAGGCCTTAGCCTGATTGGTAAGGTAAGTAAGTACAAACTTGAAATAGTTAATTCCAATTAGTTTCTTTATTTCTGGCACTTTGGAAGTTTTCAATATCTAGAACTTGTACATTGAATACATCAAGATATTGAATATGTTGAGATCTTTGGCTTACTAAAATAAAGTAAATGCTTTTTTTTATGAATTGATTTATTTGTACAGGCTCAATCGAATAAACTTTACAGAGCCAAGTTATCATTTTCGTTATACATAGGGGAAATGCAGGTAACGTCGGCCTAAGTATCCCTAATTTGGGCCCATACATAAATTCAGCAATCGACTAAATTTTCAATAGCAACCAAAAATATCCATCCCATTTCCCGCGTTCATTTAGATAAAATTGATAAATAGCAGATTTTTAGCGATGGGCCCAATACTAGATCCATAGGCCAACATTAGAGACATTTCCCCTACATACTTAGTCCTAACCTTAAATCTAGAGTTACAGGGATTGAACCGAATACTCGCGGTCGTCTCGAGGTTAGTGGAGATTTACAATATTATGGATAAGGAGAGGGAGAAGTAGATTTCACTATTTCTAAAACATGAACTTATTTCTATTCAACTTACAAAAGTAAATGTTAAACTTCAACATTTAATGGATTTGATAGAAAAGCTTTTTGTTTAAAACTGATTGTCATGTCTTAAAAACGTTTACGTTAATTGCTGTTGTTGTTGTTTTACCAAAAAAAACATACTTTGAACGCATTTTAAGAGCCACATGGCAAAATGGCATACAAGCTTTTTGTAAACAAACCTTTGTAGGCCCTTTTCTCGCCAACCGAGGGTCACCCACGCAAACCAACAACATCATCGAGAAGGGGAAAGCTTCCCCTACCCGTTAATGTTAATGATTTGCGTTGGTGTCATATGAGTGGCAAGAAAAGGGCATAAGAAGGTTTGTTTACAAAAAGCTTATATACCCTTTTCACATGTTGTTCTTGATTTAAAAAATAGCTTTGTTATTATAAACCTGAAAATAAGCCGTTAAAGTTCTTAAAAAAAACCCTGAAAAACTCAACCAAACTGGACCACTTATTGTCAATCAGTTTTGGTGTGACTTTCTACACTGCGAATGAGAACGACCCAAATTTGAGTATAGTTAACTCATAAATAACATAAAGTGCAGGAACTCAGCGATGATTGCCTCAAGTTTTTCCAGGTTTTTTCCAAGAAAAACCAGGTTTGTGCAGGAAAAACTTCCCGAATATGAGAAAAGTAAAGATTGGATTCACTCAGTCTATTGGTACTGACTAAAATTTTCGTCAATTTCGTCAATTTTCCACATTTTCCGGCAGATTTTTGAGAATTTCCACAAGAAACCATGAGGCAAATTTACTCATCGCTGAGTTTCTGAGCGAACTTAACACAAATTTGGGTCGTTCTCATTCACCCTGTACCAGCGATTTCTCAAAAATGGACCACCAAATTACTATTTTTTGAACAAAATGCGCAAATGTTGGCTACTTTTCTCGTGGTTCTAGAAGAAAAAATATCAAAATTTTCTTTTCATTTGAAGTGCAAATTGTAGTAAACGTCATTTTAACCGCTCGAGTGGTTAATTGTTCGAAAATAAGAACAAAATGTAGGCATCGATTGGATCAGATATCAGATTCTACGCACTGCAACAGGAATGATCAATCTTGATATAAATTCACGCTAAAAAAGTTGAAAATAGTGACTGATTACAAGAAAAGGAGACCCTTTAGTGATTGGCTTGAAAACAAAATATGACTCGCTACCAACCCTGAGACTCTGATTTCTTCTTCGTACTAGGGTAGAACGCGGATTACCTTCCCCTGGGCATCCTGGCACTCACCTCGAATCCCCCCTTTCCCCAAACAACCATTAGAGAGGAAGCATTGTTTTCGTTTATAATTTGCCTAGTAAACAAGTGGAACTGTACAAACGCATACCTCGACGACCGGCGAACCGAGCCGAGCTCAAGCACATACAAAGCACACACGGCCTGGCTTTGGGTGCAACTGAAAGGGCGCACTTGTGTTTCCTTTACATTTAAATATTCGTTTTGCTTGTTGTTTTAACTCTTTTTTTTCCTTCGCTTGCTCATGTACTCAAAGTAGTGCATTATTTTGCCAAGTGCATGCCAGTCGTCGCCGCCGGATGAAGTAATCTCGGATAAATTGTACTTTCCAATCTCGACTCAGTGCCTAAATACTCAGCGCTTGGGCATAGGGCCATTAACACCCCCTTGAGACGATATGGTAGAATCCGTTTCACTTGCCTCTGAGGAGCTGAGTTTTGTGAAGAACTCGACTCACTCTCGGGAAGGCAGCAGGCAGGATGTGTAATCGCAGTTAATCCAACCGACTAACCAACCAACCTACCTACGACGACGACGACGACGTCGACGGTACACTACATCTACGGATCCAACGAGTTGTTGTCGGTCTGATGGCGGATGTGATGCTTTGCGTGTGCATACCAAAAGAGATGAATTTTTCATGTGTTGTTTTGCCATGATTTTACTTTGAATTTATTTATGACGGACGGTGGGGAGAGATTGGAGCACGTTGGTATGTCGGTCAGGCCGTACAGCGTACCCCCATAACCGAGGAAAACAAATTTTCGAACTGTAATGTAATCTTATTAAATTTGACGCCGCTGAAGCATAGCTGAGCAGCTTACTCACTGGCTGACGAGATTTGTCAGATGCAGAAAATCTGCTTTCTTCTACCGATGATGCAAGGCAGATGATGGTTAAAGAAAACAGTGCATCGAATACGACTGGCTGTGCTCTATTAACTAACTTACAAACGTGAAAAAGCGATAAATTTCACTTTTCAGAATTAGCTTTGTAGTCTCTAAATGAACTATTTGAACTATCCTCAGAATTTTCTTGGAACTGCCCTCAGAATTTGATTCCCATGAAATTCACCTTCAAATTCCCATAAAATATTCCTCTGAATCACATTCAAGACTTCAAAACGTCGTTGGAATTTTGCCTAGAACTTTCTTGGAATTCACCTGAGAATTTTCCCCGATATTCTTTAGGAATCCTCCGCAGAATTATTTTGAAACTATCACTAGAATTTGAAAGGATTTATCCTCAGAAATTTATTAATCCAGATCCTGAATCCTGAATATTCCCTCCGGGCCTAATCCAACCTTTTTTTTTTGTTTCGAATTTGGAAACTTGGAAATCTAGAATTTTAATTTCTTGAAAATCTTAAGTCAGGAATAATAAAAACCGACACCTTGGGACTCTCAGAATTAATGTCTTTCTAAATAATTTTCTGTAATCCTAAAATCTTGAAGGTTTTTGTTGGTCGTAATCCTGAAAGTTGTTTGGTGTGGGACATCGGAATTTGTGCACTAGATCTCTTTTATATTTTATTTCTTATTTATTTTTTGACGTAGGACTACGTCTGTGATTTCTATATGGGGGTACACTTTGTGAAAACCGAAAATGGAACATGTAACAAAATTATGAAAGATTTTGATCGTTAATAACTCAGCTGCCTATGGCCCAATTTCAATAACTTTATCACCAATCGATCAGAAATAATTCTACGCATGTGCTCAATTTGAGAATTTATCATTTTTCAATATATTACTTTTGAAAATTGCACGAATGTGCAATTGTTTATATGATAATTAAAATTATTGACTGCAAAAAGCGATTTCCCTAACACAGATTTCAAAGTTGAATTCCATCCGGTCTCACCAAACGGTGTTTATTCAGGTGGTGGTATTCTCCAGTACACAACGAAAGGCTGCATACAAGCAGCGAGCTGCAGCCCACATGAGCATCCATAGAAGGAGGAAGAAGTCGCACCGCTATTGATCGGAATCAGTAGCTCTTCGTGAGTCGCTGTGGGCCATCCATATCAAGCACGTCATACTAAAGAGTGTAAACAGAAAGAACCCCGCTCAAATTTCCATTCCTACAGAAAACACAAGCTCCTGCTGCTTGTTAAGATTTTTTTTATATAAGACCACGTTGTCCTACGTCACCATTGCGTACTATCCCATAGGGCTGTCCCTTGTAGTTTTTTCTAGAGTGATTCGAAACTTTTCGAGCTTAGGTCAGACTTTTCTGAAGTGATTTATATTTTTTCTAACTGAGTTCAAACTTTTTTGAGCGGATTAAATTGTTACTTAAGTTAGTAATTATTTTCTTAAATGATTATTATTTTTAACTGAAAAGTGAGCGGCGCCGGTGGTGTAGTGGTAAACGTGATTGCCACTCATCCCAGCAGACCTGGGTTCAATCCCAGTCGGCGCCGCCGGGATGTTCTGAGGCATAAAATTTCTGATCACGCCTTCCTTCAGAAGGGAAGTAAAGCCGTTGGTCCCCGGTTCATGAGTTGATGGGTCGATAGGTAGGGTCCAGGTGTGGGAGCTGCCTCCCTGGCGTCGGTAGCACGGAAAACAAAAATGACGAAAACAAATCAAAGGAAAAAAAAAAACTGAAAAGTGATTCAAAATTTTCCGAATTGAATCCAAACTTTTCAAAAGTTCTTCAATTATTTCCAGTTTAATGGAAAGCTTTTGGAATCGATTGAATACTTTCTGAAGTCTGTAGTCATAATTGTTTTTTATTTGATTTTAAACATTTCTGGAATCATTCAACATTTTGCAAAATGAATTCATACTTTTCCTAAGCGATACAATATTTTGCAAATCAAGTTCACAAATGTCTGCAGTTATTTATTACTTTTCGAAGTAAGTCCAAACATATTTGAAGCCATTTAACTTTTTTTGGAGAGAATTATAAAATTTACTAAAAAATACTCCCTGAATGGACTGCTGATTTTGAAAATCTTAATCTGTATTTAGCTCCGAAGAGGCAAAATCAACGGGTGTCCCAGATGGCATTAGGAACAATGGAACAATACGAACAATGACTATGCTGGGACAAATTACTTGTGTGGCAGTTAACATTTCAAGGTTATGCAAACTCAACTCTTCTTTTTTCTTATTAATAAAAAAAAATATTAAAAGGTGTTGAAAAAGTGAGATACGCAAGAGATTGAAACATTTGTTCATTCAAAAGTGTTTCCGCACACAAACATTGAATCAAGTTTTGTTTATCTGTCGTTTGATTGTGTGAAATTATTTAGATCATTCCTATGTAATTCCAAACTTCACTGAAGTGAATCAGAACTTTCCGATAATTTAGATAATTAAGAACATTTCCTAATTGATTCAGTTTCTTCCGAAGTGATTTCAAGCTTATCAAAACGCTTCGAAATGATTCCGTACATTTCTGAAGTGTGTCAGTACTTTACGAAGTGTTACAGAAATTTTCTAAAGTGATCTAGTTTTTTTTTCCGAAGTGACTGTGCATTTCTCTGAAGTGATTCAGTACTTTCCGAAATGATTTCGAACTTTTGTGAAGTGAATCAGTGCTATCCGAAGTGACTCCAAACAATTCTGAAGTGACTCAGTACTTTTCCGAAGTGATTCCGAACATGTATGAAAAGATTCAGTTCTTTCCGAAGCCATTTCGGACATATCTGGAGTGATTCAGTTCTTTCCGAAGTGAGTCTGAACATGTCTCAAGTGAGTCATTATTTTTCGAAGTGTTTCCAAATTTTTCAAAAGTTAATAAGTTCTATCAGAAGTGATCTAGAACTTTTCTGAACTAATTCAATACTTTTCGAAGAGATTCCCAATGCTTATGAAGGGATTTAGTTCTTTTAGAAGTGATTCCGATCTTTCCTAAGTAATCAGAAATTTTACAAAGCGATTCCATTTTCACTTTTTAATTTCCGTAGTGATTTCGAAATTTTTCAGTATTTTCCGAAGTGATTATGAACATCTATAAATTTATTCAGCTCATTTTAATATGATTATAAAAACTTTCCTGAAGTGAATCAGAACTTTTTAAAGTAAATTCTATCATTTCTGTAGCCATTAAACACTTTTCGAAGTGATTTAGAACAATTCTGCAATGATTCAGTACTTTCCAAAGTGATTATGAACATATATGAATTGATTCAGTTCCTTCCGAAGTGATTCCAAGCTTATCTGAAGTGAACCAGTATCTTTCAAAATGATTCCGTATATTTCTGAAGTGCTTCAGTACTTTACAAAAATTTAGAAGTTATTCAGTTTTTTTCTGAAGTGATTTCGAACTTTTATGAAGAGATTCAGTACTTTTCGAAGTGATCTCATACATTTATGAAATGGTTCAGTACATTCCGAAGCGATTCCGATCATTTCTGAAGTGACTCAGAACTTTCCGAAGCGAGTCTGAACATGTCTCAAGTGATTCAGTACTTTTCAAAGTGTTTCCGAATATTTCAAAAGTGAATAAGTTCTTTCCGACGTGATATAGAACTTTTCTGAACTAATTCAATACTTTCCAAAGAGATTCCCAATGCTTATGAAGGGATTTAGTTCTATTAGAAGTGATTCTGAACTTTCCGAAGTATTAAGAAATATTACAAAGTATTTCCTGAAATGGTTATGAACATTTCTGAATTTATTCAGTTCATTTTGATATGATTCCAAACTTTTCTGAAGTGTATCAGAACTTTCCGAAGTGATTCCGATCATTTCTGGAGCCATTCAACACTTTCCGAAGTGATTTAACCTTTCGAAATGATTCCGTATATTTCTGAAGTGCTTCCGTACTTTCCGAAATTTTCTGAAGTGATTTAGTTCTTTCCGAAGTGATTTCGAAGTTTTGTGAAGTGAATCAGTACTATCCGAAGTGATCCCAAACAATTCTGAACTGATTGAGGTCCGACCGAAGTGATTTCAAACTTTTCTTAAGTGATTCAGCACTTTTAAAAGTGATATCATACATTTATGAAATGATTCAGTCCATTCCGACGCGATTCCGATCATTTCTGAAGTGATTGAGTACTTTTCAAAGCGATGATGAACATTTATGAAATTATTGAGTTCCTTCCGAAGTGAATTCAAACTTTTCTGAATCGAATCAGAACTTTTCAAAGTGATTCCGAACATTGATGAAAAGATTCAGTTCTTTCCGAAGTATATTCCGAACGTATCTGAAGTGATTCAGTTCTTTCCGAAGTGAGTCTGAACATGTCTCAAGTGATTCAGTACTTTTCGAAGTATTTCTGAATTTCTCAAAAGGGATTCAGTTATTTCCGTTCAAAACTTTTCAGGAGTAATTCAATACTTTTCGAAAAGATTCCCAAACGGCGCCGATGGTGTAGTGGTAAGCGTGATTACCTCTCACCCCAGCAGGCCTGGGTTCAATCCCAGTCGGCGCCGCCGGGATGTTCTGAGGCATAACATCTCTGATCACGCCTTCCTTCGGATGGGAAGTAAAGCCGTTGGTCCCCGGTTCATGAGTTGATGGGTCGATAGGTAGGGTCCAGGAGTGGGAGCTGCCTTCCCGGCACGTCGGTAGCATTGGTGCTCAGCACGGAAAACAAGATCGACGGAAAAAACAAACCAAAGGAAAAAAAAAGAAAAGATTCCCAATACTTCTGAAGGGAATTAATTCATTTAGAAGTGAATCCGAACTTTCCCAAGTGATCTAGAAATCCGAATTTTTCAAAAGTAATTCAGCGCTTTACGAAGTAATTTAGAACATTTCTGAAAGTACTGTCTGAAGTGATTCCGAACATTTCTGCAGTGATTATGATTATTTATGAATTGCTTCAGTTCCTTCCGAAATGATTCCAAAATTGTCTGAGGTGAATCAGTACCTTTCGAAATTATTCCGAACATTTCTGAAGTGATTCAGTTCTTTACAAAGTGCTTACCTTTCTGAATTGATTTAGTTCATTATGAAGTGATTTCAAACTTTCCATAAGTGGATCAGTGCTTTCCAAACTAATTCCGATCATTTCTGAAGTGAGTTCGTATTTTTCGATGTGATTCCGAATTTTTCAAAAGTTATTCAGCACTTTACGAAGTAATTTAGGACATTTAGAACAAGTGATTTGGAACTTTCTGAAGTGATTCCGATGATTCAGTTCTTTTCAAAGTGATTCCAAACTTTTATGAAGTGAATCAGTACCTTTCTAAATGATTTCGAACATTTCCGAGGTGATTCGGAACATTTCTGAAGTGATTCAACTCTTGAAGTGATTCAACTCTTGAAGTGATTGTGAACCGTTCTGAATTGGTTTAGCTCATTACGAAGTGATTCCAATTTTTCCATATGTGAATAAGTACTTTCCGAAGTGATCCGGATCATTTCTGAAGGGATTCAGTACTTTCCGAAGGTATTCCTAGTTTCTCAAAAGTAATTCAGCACTTTCTGATAACCACCAGAAGCTTTCTGAAGCGATTCCATAGTTTTCGAAGTGATTCCGAACATTTCTGATGTAATTTTGTTCTTTTAGAAGTGATTCCGAATTTCTTTGAAGTGATTCAGTACTTTGCGAAGTGTTTCCGATCATTTCTGATGTGGTTCAGTACTTTCCGAAGCAATTCTGATAATTTTTCAAGTGATTCAGTACATTGCGAAGTGATTCCCGATCATTGTTGAAGTGATAGAGTACTTTCCGAAGGGATTCCGATTTTTTTAAAGTAATTCAGCACTTTATGAAGCGATTTAGAGTTTTCCTGAACTGATGCAATATTTTCCGAAATGACACCAAACGTTTCAAACGTAATTTAGTTATATTAGAAGTGATTCCGAATTTCTTTGAATTGATTACGATCATTTCTGAAGTGATTCAGTACTTTCCAAAGCGATTCCGATGAATTCTGAAGTGATTCAGTATTTTTCGAGTGATTCCGAACATTTCTAGGATGATTCAGTTCTTTTCGAAGTGACTCCGAATTTTTATAAAGTGATTTAGTACTTTCCGAAGTGATTCAGAACATTTACGCAGTGAAACAATATTTTCCGAAGTGACTCCAAATTTGTCTAATGTAATCTAGTACTTTCCTAAAAGATTAAAAACCTTTCTGAAGTGATTCAGTACTCTCCGAAGTGATTCCAACCAAGTAATTCAGTTCTTTTAGAAATGATTCCGAATTTGTATTAAGTTATTCAGTACTTTCCGAAAAGATTTAGAACTGAAGTGCTTTAATACTTTTCGAAGCAATTCCGATCGTTTAAGAAGTTATTCAGTACTTTCCGGAGGGATTTCGAATTTTTCAAAAATAATTCATCGCATTCTGAGGTGGTTAAGACCCTTTCTGAAAATATTCAAAAGCTTCCGAAGAGATTCAGAACATTTCTAATGTAATTTTGTTATTTTAGAAATGTTTCCGAATTTTTTTGAAGTGATTCAGTACTTTACGAAGTGATTCCCGGTTATTTCTGATGTGATTGAGTACTTTGCGGAGGGATTCCGATTTTTTTTAAAATAATTCAGCACTATATGAAGCAATTTAGAACTTTCCTGAACTGATTCAATATTTTTCGAAATGACACCGAACGTTGAAAATGTAATTAAGTTCTATTAAAAGTGATTCCAAAATTTCTTTGAATTGATTACGATCATTTCTGAAGTGATTCAGTACTTTCCAAGGCGATTCCGAACATTTCTGTGATGATTCAGTTCTTTTAGAAGGGATTCCAATAATTTCTTGAGTGATTCAATACATTCCTAAGTGATTCCGAACATTTCTGAAGTGATTTAGTACTTTCTGTAGGGATTCAGATTTTTTTAAAGAAATTCAGCACTTTCTGAAGCGATTTAGAATTACTTGTACTGATTCAATATTTTCCGAACTGATTCCGAGCGTAATTTAGTTCGATTAGAAGTGATTCCGATCATTTCTTAAGTGATTCAGTACTTTCCAAAGTGATACTGATCATTTCTGAAGTGATTCAGTATTTTTCGAGTGATTCCGAACATTTCTGGGATGATTCAGTTCTTCAAAAAATGATTACGAGTTTTTATAAAATTATTTAGGACTTTCCGAAGTGATTCAGAACACTTACGCAGTTATACAATACTTTCCGAAGTGACTCCAAATATGTCTAATGTGAGCTACAACCTTTCTAAAGTGATTCAGTTTTTTTTCCGAAGTAATGCCGAACATTTCTGAAGTAATTCAGTTCTTTTAGAAGCGATTCTGATTTTTTTAAATGATACTGGGAATATAGAGTATGATTGTACTTGCCACACAATTATACCCGAACAAAGCTGAAGATCAAATTGAAATCAAAATTTGCTGTTATGATGTAACTTATTTTGAATACTCCAGTTGATCTCATTTTGGTTGACTTAACGGTTAACACAGCAAAAATAAGAGCAAAATTTTACACTGTTGAAGCAAACGGAAAACTAATCCTGCTTTCAATGAAATCAATTTGATGACTGATTTTGCATTCATAATGTTTAACTGAATACGGGCCTGGAGTGAATGGTTACCATTCATGTTTCTCAAGCTGAAAGACTTGGGCTCCAATCTCACCCCGGGCAAGTCACGAATGACCTAAAATGTGTCAAACAAATCAAATAAACAATAATCATTAGTTCAACGACAGATGAATTTCAATTAAATTTTAAACAAGACGTAAACAGCAGAACTTCAAGTTAAGTTGCTTTCATTTAAAAAGTCTTGACTGCATAATGAAAGCACAATATGATATCAGACTTATGTCGCAACATTTGAAATTAAAATGAGTTTTCATTATGATAGGAACTGCACACTTTAATATCGATTTGCTTTCATTTTGTTAACCGAATTTGTTCGGGAAGCTCTCAATTAACAACTGTGGAAGTGCATCTAGAACACTAAGTTGAGGGCACGCAATAAGCTAATATGTGATAAGCAATAAGCTTGAAATACGAAGAAGAAGACGATTCTGTGAATTTACAATTTCTCCAAATAGGACAAGACCTATCGCATGACTGGCCTCTCAGTTCAAAACTCACACGCTAGTATCATTTGATTGCTTGCTTAAGCAGTCTGCTCTGAGTGACCTACGATTTTAGAAATTTCTCCAGACGAATGAGTAAAAGTGGCTCAGAACTGAGTAAAAGCCTGAACACAATGACAACGGCACAGCGGCAAACGCGCAATGTACTAAAATCGCGCTAATAGCTGTACCGCTGCCGCTTTGCCGCATTTCTACCCACACTGTATGAGCGCAAAATCTATGTATTAGAGTCGTCTCTTGCACTTTCAATCAGTTGGAGATCTTCAAGCTAGCTTATCGCCATGAAGCCATACGGTCTGATTCAGCTGACTTAGTGAAGAAATATGTGAGGTTTTATCTGATTGAATAGTTGATCAGTAGAAGGTCTCTGAATAATTAATCAATCTGAATTCTTGTAAAAATATCCGAAGGATTTTGAAATTCTCCGAAGTTCAGTGATCGTCTCTGAATTTGCATTAACTTCAAAAAAATTGGGAGCACTTTGAAGATGTACCATGAACCATGGGGAAATATCGAGAGCTTCGGAGAAGCGTTATGAATATCAGGAAAACTGCGGGAGCTTAAAGAAAGTTTCGTGAATTTTAGGGAAGTCCTGAGAACTTCAATTTATTGAGATGTTAAAAGAACTTCTGGGGAGTAAAGATATCTTTAGGGAAGTCGCGACTATCGGGAAAGTTTAAAGAACTTCAAGAGAATAATCAGACAACTTTTGAAAACTTCATCGAAGATGTAGAGTAGTTTTTAGAAGAAGTTCTGACGAGAACTCAGTTCTGAGGAGAACTTAGTTCTGAGGAGAACTTCAGAGCAGTTCTGAGGAGAATTTCAAAGTAATTTTGAGGAGAACCTCAAAGTAGTTCTGAGGAGAAGTTCAAAGTAATTCTGAGGAGAACTTCAGCGTAGTTCTGATGAGAACTTTAGAATAGTTCTGAGGAGAACTTCAGAGTAGTTCTGATGAGAATTTCAGAGTAGTTCTGAGGAGAAATTCAAAGTAGTTCTGAGGAGAAGTTCAAAGTGATTCTGAGGAAAACTTCAGAGTAGTTCTGTTTGGGACTAACATCACCCACCCAATTCAGCATCCCTTGCTACGTCAATGCATGGGGTTGGAAGAGATGGTATCATCACAAACCTTCTCTTGATCCACATCCGAAATATACGTTATCAAGGCCGATGATAATTCTGTCAACATGGGATCAGTAATTTTAATACTTAAGCAAAACGGATCAGTCCGTTGGAGTATGCGGACAAGGAGCACCCATGTATCCGATATTTTGTATCGTAAATATGTTAAATAAATTGTGAATAGAGTATTCTGTGTTTTGTATAAATCAGTGTATTAAATGATCTTTTAACCTGCATATTTAACCAGATAACGAAATGGATGGATTCTTCTATACTGAATGGACATTGGACAATTTGAATTAATCATCTCAACATTCCGTGGGCAACCATCAACTATATATCGATGTTGGGGCTCGGCATTGAAGGGAGCCCTTCGACAAGTTCTGAGGAGATCTTCAGAGTAGTTCTGTGGAGAGTTTCAGAGTAGTTCTGAAGAGACCGTCAGAGTTGTTCTGAGGAGACCATCACAGTAGTTCTGAAGAGAGCTCCAGAATAGTTCTGAGGAGACCTTCAGAGTTGTTCTGAGAAGAATTTCAGAGTAGTTCTGTCGAGAACTTCAGAGTAGTTCTGAGGAGAATTTCAAAGTAGTTATTTGGGGAGTGTCAGAGTAGTTCTGAAGAGAACTTCAACGTAGTTCTGAAGAGACCTACAGAGTTGTTCTGAGGAGAGTGTCAGAGTAGTTCTGAAGAGAACTCTAGAGTAGTTCTGAGGAGACCTTCAGAGTAGTTCTGAAGAGAATTTCAGAGTAGTTCTGTCGAGAACTTCATAGTAGTTCTGAGGAGACCATCAGAGTTGTTCTGAGGCGACCTTCAGAGTAGTTCTGAAGAGAATTTCAGAGTAGTTCTGTCGAGAACTTCACAGTAATTCTGAGGAGATCTTCAGAGTTGTTTTGAGGAGACTTTCAGAGTAGTTCTGAAGAGAATTTCAGAGTACTTCTGTCGAGAACTTCTGAGTATTTCTGAGGAGAATTTCAGAGTAGTTGAGAGTGTCAGAGTAGTTTTGAAGAGAACTACAGCGTAGTTCTGAAGAGACCTTCAGAGTTGTTCTGAGGGGAGTGTCAGAGTAGTTCTGAAGAAAACTCTAGAGTAGTTCTGAGGAGACCTTCAGAGTAGTTCTGAAGAGAATTTCAGAGTTGTTCTGTCGAGAACTTCACAGTAGTTCTAAGGAGACCTTCAGAGTTGTTCTAAGGAGACCTTCAGAGTTGTTCTGAGGAGACTTTCAGAGTAGTTCTGAAGAGAATTACAGAGTAGTGCTGTCGAGAACTTCAAAGTAGTTCTGAGCAGAATTTCAGAGTAGTTATGTGGAGAGTGTCAGAGTAGTTCTGAGGAGAACTTAAGAGTAGTTCTGAAAAGACATTCAGAGTAGTTCTGTCGAGAACTTCACAGTAGTTCTGAGGAGACCTTTAGAGTAGTTCTGAAGAGAATTTCAGAGTTGTTCTGTTGGAAACTTCACAGTAGTTCTGAGAAGATCACCAGAGTTGTTCTGAGGAGACTTTCAGAGTAGTTTTGAAGAGAATTTCAGGGAAGTTCCGTTAACTTCAGAGAAGTTCCATTGGCCCTAGGGAACTCCGGGAAATTTATAAAACTTCCCGGGAGCACCTGGCACATTTCTGGCCAGCGTGGTCTGCAGTGCTTAATATGGCCACCGATGTTCTTATTTTTGAATTTTTATGTAGTTTGATGTGTCACATGAGGATGTAGGTTCAAGTTTCACTTCTCCGGGGGTACCCGAAACATGTTCGGATCTGATTAACGTGGTCTTCAGTACTTGATATGGCCATCAATGATCATATGTTTGAATTATCATGTAATTTGATGTGTCACATGTGGGTGTTGGTTCAAGAAGAATCTAAACAGTTGCCCGTTGTGTGTGCGATTGATTCACCTCACTAATCCAGCTAATTGGTGAGAAATTACTCGTTGCATTAGTGTTTGTGAAATTCTGTCTGGAAAACCCTATAGCAAAAAAGTTAGCTGATGCTCGATTTGTCAAAATAGCTCCAATTGTACCAACCTTTTTTTTATTGTGGCAACATTTGTTTTTATCTCGTTTGAAAGTGCTAAAATGGAAGTTCCGCGAAGTGAAATCGTTGAGTTTTGGATGCTTGGACGCAGTGATTAAAATGTTATAAAATATTTGCTGGATAAATATCCTAATATTTCTGTCACGAGTGCTCAGAAAATCATAAGAATTGAAAAACTTAACTATTCGACGCGTTGGATGAAGTGCAAACGTACACTTGCCCGGTTCCGACAGTTAAGACCGTTCTCCGAAAGCTCCGACAGGACAAAGAGAAACCGTTTACGAGCGGTTTGAGAAAATTTCACCACCTCGGAGCTCGGATTTGCAGCGGCATCTAGCGCAAGAGAAGCTGGTCGTCGTCTTGGTGGTAAGATCATAGAAAAAATTGCCAAAATCCTAAAGCAGTCCACATTGTTCACGTCTGAGATTAACGAGGTAGTAGCATTGACTCCTGAAGAGGCTATTGGTTTTATCGTTAGAAACGACCTCAGCAAAGCCCAATGTCATGATGTTCGAATGACCACCATCAAACAAGGTGCAAATAGATATCCCTCTTACAATACCGTCCTTGAAGCAAAGAAACTTTGCTATCCCTCTGGTATCAAGTCGTCCAAAGCGGATGTTGTTCTCCAAGACCTTGTTGACCACACAGTAAAGCGTATTCTTGAGTTCCTTAAATATGATACTACAATACAAAACAAACCTTTGATTCTGGTAATGAATTGGGGATGTGACGGAAGCTCGAATCACTCCGGGTTAGCACTTCTTCACATAAAGATTATGACGTATACTTTCTAGTTAATGTTTTGTTTTGTCATTGGCAATGGTGCTTATTATTTTTACTGCCTGCAATTATTTCCCAAGATATTAAAATATGTAATTACGTCTCTTTACATAGGTACCACAGACAAACAGACGTAACTCTTTGAACAAGTTTTTCTTGAAAACATAGTATCTCAAAACATAAGACGTCAGTAACGACATCTCTCTGGCTTCTCGCGGAAAACAAGATTGCTCGCTAATTCGCAAACAATATTGCATAAAAGTTCTATAGAATGTATAGAAACGTCAAAGTGATCCGATGCCAGCGCTGCGGCGAGTAGTTCGCGGAACTGATAATATTCAAATCAACCGTTAAATACATGAACGAAGATACACAATGAAGTGTTACGTCTGTTTGTCTGTGTAGGTACCATCAAATTTTCTATGATGAAGATGAGGATGGTGAACTGCGTGAGTATATCGACTCAAATCGGTTCAATCGTCCCATTACGTCTGTCCGAGGAAACCAATGGGCTTCAGCAAAGCATATGGAACAATGATCGCCCTTCTTCTGTTTGTTTGTGTCGTCCAAAATCATTGATCTTTGAAACAGAGAGTGCTGTTCTCACTAATCGAGTGATTGTGAAAATGGACGCAGAAATTCAGGAGCCTGAGCCGACGAAAGTAGGCGGTATATCTATTGCTACAAAAATGTGTTTTACCATGGTCGATACAAAAGTGATACGCATTCTCAATCTTGCTACATTTGCCTGCGTAGTGGGAAGAAACTTAACTTAGCTCTAGAAACAGAAGACTCGGTTGACCCACAAAAGTACAAGTTCGGTGTGTCGCCACTACTCGATCAATGGAAATGTTGTTGAAAATAGCTTACCATTCAGCTCTCAAGGAGCAGTTGGGGTTACGGATAAGCGAACCTCGTCCAGGGAAAGACAACTCTAACTCCGGAAATGTCGCAAGACGTTTTTTTTTTCAAGAAAGAGAAGCTGTTGCTAGAATTACTTGATGCAAATTTGATGGAGAAGTTTTTCGTAATTCTGACACTGATAAACATATTAGACGAAATTTTGATTCATAACGCTTGTTCTCGTATGGGTCGGCCTATGTGCTCTACAAAAATATGTAAAAGTTGATATTTTCAAAACTGAATTTCTCCAGATCTAAAATTTAATACAATACGACCTTTTCATAAAAAATAAAATAAGAAAGTTAGAGTAAAATAACGGATTTTTTTAGAGACACCCTAGGTCAACATATAAAAACTACTCTAAATCGGTTATTTTCCAACCTTTTTGAAACTTTTTTTTTTCAAAGTAAGTTGAAATTTGATAAGCTACAACTTTTCCTGAAAACATATGCCTCTATCTCTTAAAATAAGAAAGTTAGCTTTTTTGATTTTATTGATAATAAGTATCACCCTAGTATCTCTTGACACTAACATAAGCGCCTAACTAATAGCATCAACTTTGCTGAAGACATCTTTTTGCTAATTTCAAACTCAAAATCCATCTTTCCTGCTAAATTTGCTTTTCTGGATCACTGTGTACTGTCCAACTTGATGGTGCCTAGCAACTGCATATGAAGATTCCGTTGTTTTTGACAATTACGAAACCACTTCTTGAACGAGATATCTACCCATAACTTGTATTGTAGCCATCTTTGCTCTATCCGCTACCCAGTAGCCGTTATCGGGAGGAACTCGATACAGCTCTGCAATGACTGCAACATTGCACTTGGTTTCCGTTGTCGTCTGCCACAATGTGTGTGTGTCCCTAAAATTAGTCAAATGTCGACTGAACAATTCAATTTGTATCAAACTAAATTCAAATCCATCTCAAAAGCAATGCTCGTCCTCTTTCAAAGACACTATTGGATTTGGATCCCACTTTTCTATCCTCGCATTTCCACCATACCATCCGGAGAATCCGATTGCAACTACTTTACCCGGCAACATGAGCCGGAAAGCGATGAGACGAAACGGATAGTCCAATCAACAGTGATGCGTGAATATTTGATGAAATATGATCCCACGGTGTGGAGGAGGTTAGGTACGTACACACACCGATGATGCCAAGCAGGTCTTCTGTGAACAAGTTCTACACAACACACCCGTCATAATTCGTCCCATGTGTGCCTCCCGGCTGTCAACTGGCATGAATAAAATGTCAGACGTGTGTCAGCCCGGAATTGATTTTCTGTGCTCGACAAAAGAAGAAAATTTATTGCAAGTAGATTGGATCTGGAATCTAGTTCTACGCGCGTGGGCACTCGGTGGGGGGAAATTGAGTTTTCCACTTCCCACAAACGACAAGACACCAGATTTACACCCTCGCGTTCGAAAACCAATACAACAACTGTGGAGACGACTCTTGAACGTTCGAGTATGTCACCGGGAACACAAGTGTGGAGAAAGAATGGACCGTAAAAAATGTCAATAATAAACCTATCAAGCCATGGCAGGGGAAATGGCAGTGGGTGCAACACTTGAGAGCCCTCTCGCCTTGGGGCTCTTAACCGTAAACTATAATCACGTCGGCTTACCGTGAAGTGCTCCGCCGAGTTGTAGTCTTCGTCCAGATAGACCCGGATCCGATTGTAGTCCGCCAGCTCGGCCGATTCGCATAGATTCTTGATAAACTCCTGCACGTACTCCATGGACTTTTCGTACGTCTTGCCACCGACCTCCTGGAGGTGCAGCGCAATGAAAGCCGGTCGCCGACTGGTCACATTGCTGAGGAATTCCTTGATCCAGATGTTCAGCAGGCGGGATGGCTGTTGGTGAGGCAGAGAAGAAAAAAAAAGGTCGATTAGTCTAGCTGCAAATTAAGCACGGTTAAGCTTCAGGAAACAATACGATTTAATCTCTGCATCCCTAATGGATCCCGATTCCGTGGGGTGAAATAATCTTCGATCACGGAAACCTTGCTTCATTTCATGCTTATGGCATGGCTACTCATTCAACCATTCGGTCATTCAAGAGAGAGCTCCATCGTCGTCGTCGTCGTCATGATAATGAATGTTAATGTAAAGGCGACCAACAAATAAAGAAGCCGCAGCCCCAATTGATGAATTCGTTTTCGTAATGCCCTTAGCGACGACGCAACGCATGCCAATGTGGACACGATGACGGTGACGGCGACTGTAGTGATAGATAACGCAGTTATTTCGTCGGTCGGGTACGACGGGGTTAAAGTGAGCAAAGCATATACTTAAGTACGGAACCGGTGCACAGTCAAATGGGGGTTTATAAATAGTGATTGCAGCTTTTATCGCGTTGTGCAGCATTTTTTAACGACGCGTTTGCAATCAAAATGTGCAGGAACTTGGTGCAGCAGTGGACCTAGGCTGGTTCAGAAGGTGAAAAGCTACTAGGTGATATTGATAACAGTTTTGGAAAATGACCTACTTATTGCTGATTGCATCTGAAACTGGACTGCCCCAGAAATGCAAAAAGTGGTGATAAAGGTGCACGTTTCCGTCAAATCGTTTTGATGTCTTCGGAGCACTTATTGCTTGCATCATAAGGAATGAGTGCAATAAATCTCCAGAATCATCTTCATCAAACAGCAATACCAAAAGGCTCTGAACACAACCCTGTTCTCCTGTTTAGGATTTTTTAGCATTAACAATTTATTTTCGCAAGCGTCTTCTAAGGTCAAAAGCTTCCTAAAGAAAGTTCAAGGAGCTTCCTAAGGAAAGTTCAAGGAACTTCTGAAGAGAAGTTGAAGGAACTTCCGAGGGATACTTGAAGGAACTTTTGAGGGGAAGTTGAAGGAACTTCAGGGCTGGTACCAATCACTGCCGTTAAAAATAGTGATTTTAGTGACCATGTTGATGAAATAAGTGACCAAATAGTGACTTATAGTTGCAAAAATAGTGACTAAAAAGTGACCCAAGAGAAGAAAAGTAGTCGTTATAATTGTAGAGAGTAATTGAAACACGTCTTTATCGGTTGACGTTGAACAGTGGAATGAAAATTTTATTCAGAAACTTAGCAACTAATAACAAGTGCATATAGCGACGCGAATTACTGGGTTGCTACGATCACAATACTCCTCCCTAATCCGCGACGCCAGTTAGCTTCCGAAACTTCTGCTGCTTCTGAACGGTCATCGGCTTCGTGAACCCATCGAAAGAGATGAACTAGCCTATGGCTAAAAATCTCTATAATAAAGAAAAAAAAAAAAAAAAAAGTGAACCCATCGGCTGGCTGTTCCGTTGTCGACGTGTAGCTCAGTTGGACGACACCATGCTGCAGGCTATCATGCACGAAATGGTACCGTATACTGACGTGCTTGGTCCGGGGGTTATACGAACCGTTGTTGGCGATGCTGATTGCCGATTGATTATCGCAGCACACGGAAATCGATTTGGCCTCGCAAAACTACGACTGCAGATTACTCCACCACATAGCTTCCTGGATCGTGCGAGACATGGCCATGTATTCCGCTTCACAGGACGAAAGGGCTACGGTAGGCTGCTTCTTGACGTTCCACGAGATCGCACCTCCCTGCATCATGAACACATAACCGGTTGTGGATTTCCGGTCGTCCGCATCTCCTCCCCAATCGGCATCGCTGTACCCAACTATGTCCGCTGGACCGCTTGTCGAGTACTCTAGCTTCTTGGTTATTGTACCTTTCAGGTACCGGATTATCCTCTTCACCGCTTCCCAGTGAGGACGGCCAGGGTTGGCACTGTACTGGCTCACAACGTTGACGGCAAAAGCAATATCCGGTCGGGTGACTTGAGCTGCAAACGACAAACACCCGACTGCTTCCTTGTATGGCACTGACTTCATTTCTTCCATTTCAGATTTCGTCTTCGGTGCCATCGACTTGTCCAACTTGATGCTTGGATCTGCTGGTGTTGCAACTGGGTGGGCATCGGCCATACCGAAGCGATTGACGATGTCTTCGATGTAGGCTTGTTGATCCAACCACAGCTTGCCTTCTTCACGCTTCCTCGTGATTCTGATGCCAAGACATTGTTGCGCCTCCCCGAGGTCTTTCATTTGGAACCGCTTGTGCAGATGGGCCTTCAGCTTCTTCTTTTGCTTCCGCTCGTTTGTGAAAATCAAGAGATCGTCGACGTAGATAGTCACAAACATCATCTTTCCTGCACGGATGCACCAGTACAAACAGGGATCCACGCTCGACCGTTTCAGTCCGAACTCCTGCAGCACCACATCCAACTGCGCGTTCCATACGCGGCTGGACTGCTTGAGACCGTAGAGGGCCTTCTTCAGTCTGCACACCTTTCCATTCGACGCATCGAACCCTTCTGGCTGGAGCATGTAGATCTCCTCGTCCTTCAGCTCGCTCTGCAGGAATGCAGTGACCGCGTCCATTTGGTCAATATCCAAGTTGTACCGCACCGCCAGTGCCATCAGATACCGGACGGTCGCGTACCGCACGACCGGGGAGTACACCTCGTCGTAGTCCAGACCAGGTCGTTGAGAGCAGCCCTTCACCACGAGGCGGGCCTTGTACCTCTGGATGGTTCCGTCGAGACCTCGCTTCGTTAGGTACACCCACTTGTTCCGAATCGCTTTCCGCCCTTCAGGCAGATCGGTGAGCACCCACGTGCTATTCTCGCTGAGGGATGCAATTTCCTCACGCATAGCCGCAATCCAATGATCTCGGTCCGGCCGCCGCAGAACCTCATCGTAGCTCGTCGGATCATCCATCGTATCATCGTCGCTCGTCGTGTTGAAGGATAACTGAGGGTAATGAACACCACCAAAAAAGGAACCGTAACTAATAAAGTCATTATACTTGCCTGGATTACGGCGCTCCCGACCGCTGCGCCTTAACCCTTGCTGCAACTCAGCTGGTCTAATCAGTTGCGGTGGGAGCGCAAAATCGGCACAGGCATCCTCGAATTCGTCTGCCTCACTGGACGAACTGTCGACAACGACGATGTCTTCCTCCGTTGTTTCGGTTTCACCAGGATTGCCACCCGGTTGATCGATAACAACAGCAGGCCCGGCTGCACCAGGTACGACGATGCCATTCGGTTGTTCGCCTAGAGGAAGCACAGCGTGTTGACCATCTTCAGGAGTATCAGCTGCACCGGACTCAGGACGATCATGGATTTCATCCGAACAAAGCTCCATGAACTCCACCGGCTGCACTCGTTGTTCTGCCATACAGATAGCGACGCCTTCTTCCAGTACCATGACATCTCGACTAACGTGGAAACGGTCATTCTCTGGATCATACACCCGGTAACCTTTCGTGTCTTCACAATAGCCGACGAAAATGCCTTTCTCGGATTTGGGATCAAACTTCTTCCTTTTCGCTTTCGGTACCAGAGTCATCACGCTCGAGCCAAAAATCTTGAGGTGCTTCAAATTCAGCTTCTTTCCGGTCCACGCCTTTTCCGGCGTTTTCTCTTCCAGGGAACGAGTAGGACATCGATTCACCACGTGAGCCGCGGTCGAAATAGCTTCTGCCCAAAACTCTTTTCCCAGCTTCGCATCGTTGAGCATGCACCGCGTCTTTTCAACCAGCGTGCGGTTCATGCGCTCTGCCGCCCCGTTCTGCTCAGGCGTATACGGCCACGTGGTTTGATGTCGAATCCCATCGGACTCCAACACCTTCCGGAAATCTGCATTCACGTACTCCTTTCCGTTGTCTGAACGCAAGATTTTTAGCTTCTTGCCCGTCTGTCTTTCCGCTTTGGCCTTGAACGACTTGAACGCTTCGAGTGCTTGATTTTTCTGCTTCAAGAAGTAAACCACCACCCGCTTGCTTGCATCGTCCAGGAACGTCATGAAATAACGGCTTCCACCCAACGACGAAATCTCCACTGGTCCGCAGAGGTCGGAGTGTACCAACTCCAACAGTTCTTCAGCTCTTGACTCGCTGCTTGGGAATGAACGCCTCGTATGCTTGCCCTCCAGACAGGCAACACATCCTTCTAACGACCCATCTTGGAAATCTATTCCGTTGGCGATTCGCTTGAGCTTCTTCAAACCACCTTCGTGAAGATGCCCCAGACGTCGATGCCAGAGCTCCATGCCGCTTGCCAAAAACGACTTCTCTGGCCAATTGACTCTGTAGAGGCCACCTTCCTCGACGCCGGTGACAACCAGATCACCGTCTTCGTCCCGAACTTCGCATCTGTCTTTGGTGAAAATAACAGTTTTGCCCTTTTTGCAGATCGTACTTACGGATAACAAGTTGGTGGCTAGGTCGGGAATCTTCAGAACACCGCTGACATCGATTCGACCATCGTTGCTGTCCAACACGACTGAACCCTTCGCTACGACCTTCATAGTGGCATTGTTCGCCGTTCCGACGTTGTGGTCCATCTTGACTTCATCGAGAAATTTCTGATCCGGCCGTGCCATGTGGCAAGTGGCACCCGAATCGAAATACCATTCACTGGTGCTGACGTCTCCCATGGCAAAAATGGAACAGAGACCCTTGTGTTTGCTCGCCTTTGCTTGCTGCTGCTTCTCCGGACACTTGGCAGCAAAATGACCCGGCTTCTTGCAGGTGTAACATAACTTTTCGCCTTTGCTACCGTCCTTGGATTCGCTTGGCTTCTTCCGGTTCGCTTTACTGTACAGGGCACCTTCCGCGCCGCTGCTGACCGGACCACGATCCAGCTTAACGTCCTGTAGAATTTTGGATTTCACTGCATCCGCTGTCAAAGCCGCTCCAGAGGCTTCGAGTCCCATTATCATGAGCTCGTACTGATCAGGAAGACCCATCAGCAACATCGCCGCGAGCCAGGAATCGTCCACCTTAAAGCCCACGGATGCAAGCTTGTGGCTTGTGCTCATTAATTCGTCCACGTACGCCTCAACGCTAGCACAGTTGATCAGCCGTACCGACGTAAATTTTCTGAGCAGTCCAATCTTCCTGGTTAGTCCACTGTCCTGGAATGCAGATTGCAGCTTCGTCCAGGCTTCCTTTGCTGTAACCGCATCCTGCACCAGACTGTAATTGTAGCTCTCGAGGCATAAGCAAATCGTAGCCAGAGCCTGCAACTTCAAATCCTCAGGAACACCTTCTCCGTCTCCGTCGATGGCAGACCAGCTTCCTTCACGGATTAGGATCATCCGCATCGCAAATGCCCACGTCGTGTAGTTCTCCCGGCCTCTTAGCTTGTCAATGGCTGGCAGTGCCACGGAACTTCTGGTGACTCGAACGCTTCCAGCTTCAGTCCTGCCGTTTCCGTTGGCGCCTCCATCTCCTTGACCTTGCTGTCCGGATCCTAAACTTCCGCCTGTGGACATACTTCTTCTGGTCTTGAAATTTTAGAGTCTTCCGGTTAGGTATCCTGGGCCCATAACCAATTGTAGAGAGTAATTGAAACACGTCTTTATCGGTTGACGTTGAACAGTGGAATGAAAATTTTATTCAGAAACTTAGCAACTAATAACAAGTGCATATAGCGACGCGAATTACTGGGTTGCTACGATCACAATAGTTATGATGGCACACCAAATAAATGTTTGATGTTTTAGACTTATTCAATTAGTATCTCATAAACACTTATGTACTATATGAACCTTTAAATCGAAAGATTCAATAGAAAGTTAATGATTCAAACCCACGGTATTAGTCGAAATTTAATTTTTTCCTAAAATACCTGAAAGTCTCAGAAAATTTAATAATTTTCTTACGAAGGATATTTTAAAGAAAATAAATAATTTTAAAATACAAGCATTTATTTTTCTCGTTATTTTCATTCAGACTTTGAACTTATGATATGCACAGTGGATTAATCTTCAGTAACAAATAAATTAAAAAAAAAACAGGCTTGCACTGTTTTTTTTTGGTTTTGGGACATTAAATATTAAATTTGAACTAGTTCTGGATTTAAAAGCTATGATACTTCAAGAAATTTTCAAGAATCTGAAATCAATTTCCATGCACAGTTTTAAAGGTTTGTGAAATTTTATTATAATTTCTAAGGACCTCATTCCAAGGGAGTTCTGGGAAAAAAATAATTCGGGCAAAAATCATCAAGCGCAATCTGCTTTTAAGGTAGTTCTGAGGAATTTAAGATTTTAATTGAAGGCTGATAGTTTTGAGTAGAATTTTTAGAAACCCTGAATTGAATTAAAAGTAAATTTCAATGAAAACTCTTAGGAATCTCTGAGGAGAACAACTCATGTGAGCTTCAGAGGAAAATTCCAAGGGCATTCTGAGCATAATTTTATAAAGTTTGTGGGAGAAAACGAATCCGGAGCATAAGTCCTTGGATTTTTTTTGAAATACCAAAAGAAGGATTACAATTAAATCTGAAAATAACTCCAGAACATCTTTAAAGGAATTTGGAAACTCAATTCAGGAGAGTTTTCCAAACAAATTATGAGAAAAATCTAAGGAATTTGTGAGGAAAAATGCCAATGAATACTTAAGAGACTTTCGATGTGAGTAGAATTCCAAGAAAAGGAAATCTGAAATGAATACAATTAAAATTCGGATAATCTTTCCATAAAGTTTCTTAATGTGCAGAATTTCAAGGTAATTCCAAGGAAAACTAAAAGAAAATAAAATTCGGAAGATAGATTCATCAAAATTTTGAGGAATATTTCAATGGAAATCTCCGTTGAACATGGAATGCACTGTTCCGAGGTTTTCAGAACTACTTCAAAGTTCCCAATTTTTTCCTGAAGTTAATGAAACTGCCTTGAAGTTCTTTTGTAGTTTGAGAAACTAGCCTGAGCCTCACAATACTTCTCATCAAATTCTTAAACTTCCCTGAACTACTTCCTAAAATTTCCTAAATGTTTTCTCCTGGATCTCCTCTAAAGGATTAACAATTCGCAGAAGTTCTCTAAACTTCTTTAAACATTATGTGACTTCTCTAATGTTAACGGAACTGCTCTGAGGTTCTCTGTTCTTTTCTGAAATTCTCAAAATTTCTCTAAAGTTTTTGTAGTTCTCATGAAGCTTGTTGTACTGCGCTGAATTTAATTGAGCCGTCCTAAACATTTTTAAGCTTCAGTAAACTTCTGAACTTATGCGAAGACTTCAATTAACTTTTTAACGTCTCTGAAGTTATCTGAAAATCTGAGAACTGCTTTAAATTTCCTACAAATTTTCTAAAACTAATGGAACTGAACTCCCCTCGAAATTCGTCCAATTTCGGAGCTTACTTGACTTCTTTCAAAAGCTCCTGCATTTTGCTAATGTTCATAAAAATTCCTTAGGTTCGCGGATCTCCCCTTAAGCTCCATAGATTTCTATGAAGTTCTCGAAATGTTTCTGAAGACCACTGTGAAGTTTTTCTAAATTTCTGGAACTTTTGTGATTCCGCAATTTTCATGAAATTCGAATGAAGTAATTAATATAGTTCTATGATTTTCTCTGAAGTTCACAAACTTCCATTAAATTATCGACACTACTTTTAAACTGCTTCAATAGTCTTGACTTTCCTGGTGTTATTAAAACTGCCTAAACGATTACTGAATACCTTTAAAGTTCTCCAGACTGCCCTGAATTTATCAGTATATTTTAAGAAACCGCAATTTACTGAAATTAATTGATTTGCCTTGAAGATTCGACAATTTTCCTTAAGTATTCTAACCATTATAAACGCTCTCTTATTTTCTTATTTAATTTATGCTTACCTGAAGTTCTCTAAATTTGTTTAATAATCCGGCAAATTTTCTGATATATATATTCAAATTCTCTGACGTTTTCGAATCAATCATAGAATTCTTGGAATACCCCATAATTCCACGGAATTCCTTGTAAGTTGCTGCAAATTTGCTTAAGTTAATGGGATTATTCTGGAGCTATCTGATCGTCCTAGAAGTACTCGGAACATTGCTGAATATCATCAAACTATTTAAATTTATTAGAAGTTTGCTGGAATTTCTTGAAGATATCACTGCTTGCTAAAAGTTCTCGCATTTTTTTTAATTAATGGAACTTCGTTGATATTCTTGAATCAACTTAGCTAAATTTTCGCATTTTTAAAATTTTTGAAATCCCCATGATAAAACACCCCTAAAATACTCTCACGTTTTCCGGATGTTCATATAAATTTTATCACGTCCCATAAATTCTCTCGGAGGTTTGCTGAAGTATACGGAGGATTCTACAATTTCCAAGAAATTATTTGAACTGCCCTTTGATTATCTGATCTGTCTTGATGTTCTCGAAGCTTCTTTAAAGCTCTCAATTCTATTGAAGATAAATTTCCCAGAAACTCTCTAAGCGGAAGGCTCGGAAGCAAGAAAAGGAACAACCGAATGAAGAACAAAGACAAAACGTAGAACATCAACAACACCAGGACGAAGGACAGTACGGTAGCAGTACGTACGCTGCAGCGTTCTGGTATGGTAGCTGGGAATCCATAGTTGGATGGCACCGACAAAAACCAGGTGCCTGAGGAAGAGGAAATGTAAAAGGTCGTTTTATCCCATGCAAATTTCAGATAATAGTTGAAAGTCTTATGAACGTTCCTAAGAAGCTTTAAAGACGCCTCCCCTAGAAGTTCTTCGTACATTCCCTAAAAGTCCTGTCGACTTACCCAAAAAATCCTATGGGCGTCTAGTAGGAGACCTGAAAAATTCAAATTTTGTCAGATTTGTGCAAAACTTCTGCAGTCAAATCCATAAGCTTTCTGTTAGTGTGTCGTGACCACTTTGTTATGATGATCGCGTAAACTAGTTCCGAAAGTAGACTTTTACTATTAACGCATAAACACTGCTGGCCGCACAGTACACGTTCACCGAAATTCATATTAGCCAACGAGGTAGGTTCGTTGCCTCTTTCCTGTTTTATAGCAGCTATCCCCACGCAAATGGAATAGCACAACAATTTGCGTGACATCAATAAAAACAAACCGAAAGCAAAATTGTCGTTTAAAAAAACGTCAATTGAAATTAGCTTTCCCGACGCAGTGACGGCGATGACGACGCGACTTACACACGCGGATAGAATAGAAAATTTGACAGCGATGCGATCACGACCCAAGCATGTTTCTGTGCATATTTACAAACAACCATCCACCTCACCTCCAGTCATCAGCTTTCTGATCGATAAATTGACAAATGTGACTTAGACGCTTCTATTAAAAACAAATTGGTAGGATTGCGTACAAGACACGACCGCATGACTGACGTAGACTACGTTAAGCTGTTTAGTGAACTTCTCGTGCATTTTTCTTGATATTGATTTGAAATTCAGTAGTAGTAGAAGTGACTTTTCACAAATCAAACGTTTGGTTTCCAATAAGCAGGTGCATAGTACAACATTAGTTGAAAATTAAAGGGACTCAGTTATTCAATTTTGAAATACGAGCAAAAGCTCGTATACAGGTTCTCAACCTGTTATGTTTTGATAATAAGCTTGATAGTTACGCATCATACTTAGAAAGAAACGCTCTTTTATAACTTTACAGGTTCAAGCAGAACGATGCGCAACCAATTGATACTTGATTATGACGTCTGGATTAGAAAAAAGTTTAATTATCCCTTTTTATTTGTATATTTTTCATAAATTTTTCATGAAAAATTTGATAAGTATTTATGTCAGCAGATTCGTAGAGTTATTTTCTATCGATTCGTGAGTTGGTATTTCAATTTCAGCTATAAATGACAAAGTTATAAGCGTTCACAACCTAACACCTTTTCGTGACGGTCGCAATTTCAGATTTTCGATTTACATCCTGCTCCTTCTTGTTAGACGTAGTCTACGTCAACTAAATAGGTCTGTTTCCGTACTTGCCTTTTTGCTTTTGCTTTTCGTACCAGCTGCTTTCTGTAAGTTGCTGTAAGAAAATAATATACAGCAAGTAGGGAAACATGCTTTTGCTTTTTGCTGTACAGAATCTTACAGAAAAGCAAATACTGGAACTGGACCTAATGATCCATATCAATTACCAACATTGATAGAGAATAGAGCAGTTCCAGATCAAATAGCTAAAAGTAAACAAATTTTAGATTTGACCTCTTAGAATTCCATCAAAATTAGCATATTTCATTATGTCGTAAGTAACATTCGCACCAATCCGAGAAAAATAAAGTTTTGTTTTGATGACCGAAAAGTTATTCCTATTTCCAAGTATATTTAGCAGGGTTTTAATCATACAAATGCAAATCGATAGCTTTCATGCTAAAAAATACTGGTTTTTGAGTCAAAAGTTATTATACGTTGTTTGGTGGCCCCTATTGTTACTTAAGTCAAAGTGTATTTACCAGGATATTTAGGAGAATTATCAATTACGTCTCCTTACGTGCAGCCCATTTATCATTTTAGGACCACCGAAATCATCTTAGCAACAAACAGTTCTATTTATTCACTTTAATAATGAGAAAGCGAAACGACGAACGTACACTTTTCACTGGTTTCTCTGCGCTGTTACTTAAGTCAAACGGCATCTCCATAGAAATTGGGTGACTTAAATAACATCGAAAACTATTTTGATCGGAAGGTGATTACGTCAAAAAGCAATTTGACTGGTAAATAAATTTAAAAATGGGATTTGATCCTATATTTGGACAGTAAAGGGTGATACGGTCAAAATTTGGTCAAGGGAAAACGCGTGTAAATCGGTGAAATCGTTTATTTAAAAAATCAAATTAAATTTCTTTTTCAAGTTCAATTAGTATAAAATTCAGGAAAAATATTCAGTTAGGCTTCCGCTTTTCCAAATCCGAATTGCCGGGCCTTACGCTTGACCCCTGCCATCAGATTTTGTACAGCCACCTTGTCCACCTTCTTCGCCTCAGAAAGCCAGTTTGCCTTGAACTGCTGCTCGCCCTTAGCAGTTTTTTTGGTCTTCTTTAGGTTCCGCTTGATAATAGCCCAGTATTTCTCAATTGGGCGGAGCTCTGGCGTGTTGGGAGGGTTCTTGTCCTTGGGAACCACCTGCACGTTGTTGGCGGCGTACCACTCCATGGCCTTTTTACCGTAATGGCAAGATGCCAAATCCGGCCAAAACAGTACGGAACAACCGTGTTTCTTCAGGAAAGGCAGCAGACGTTTATTCAAACACTCTTTCACGTAAATTTCTTGGTTGACAGTCCCGGAAGCTATGAAAATGCTGCTTTTCAAGCCACAGGTACAGATGGCTTGCCAAACCAGATATTTCTTTGCGAACTTTGACAGTTTCATGTGCTTGAAAACATCTGCTACCTTTCCCCTTCCTTTTGCCGTATAAAACTCTTGTCCCGGAAGCTGCTTGTAGTCGGCTTTGACGTAGGTTTCGTCGTCCATTACCACGCAGTCAAACTTCGTCAGCATCGTCGTGTACAGCCTCCGGGATCGCGCTTTGGCCGTCGTATTTTGTTTATCATCGCGATTTGGAGTCACTACCTTCTTGTAAGTCGATAGTCCGGCTCGTTTTTTGGCTCGATGCACGGTGGTAGACGATACACCCAGCTTATTTGCGGCATCTCGGAGAGAGAGGTTAGGATTTCGCTTGAAACTACCAGCAACTCTCTTTGTCGTCTCAGCGGCTTCCGGTTTTCGATTTCCCCCCGATCCAGACTTCCTGGCTGTCGACAAACGTTCCCCAAACACTTTAATTACATTTGTAACGGTTGATTTGGCAACTTTTAGCGATTTTGCCAACTTTGCGTGCGAGTAGCTCGGATTTTCGCGATGCGCGAGCAAAATTTTGATACGCTGCTCTTCTTGCTTGGACGGCATTTTGACAACTGAAGAGTGAATTCCAAAATCAAAATAGGAGCAACATTCTACACACACACACCTTCAAAATGAGGGGTGTTCAGGTTTTTTAAATGCAAAATTGAAAGAAATACGTCAAGTTGATATTGACCAAATTTTGACCGTATCACCCTTTATATAGTGTAATAGCAGAAGAATCGATTGACACTGATAGCTCGACTTTGTTTACCTTTGTTACTTTCGACGTAATGAAAATTTGCTCTTGATTTGTTCGCTAGATGCAATGAACTAAGTTTGAGCTGGAATTCGACCATTCTAACTCTTGCCTATTTTTTTTAAAAATGGTGTGTTTGATATTTTCCAATAAATCATAGCACGAAAACGGCTCATCTAATCGAAATGATGTCTGAGACAAATTTGCAGGAAACTGTTTGCCTTTTCAGAGAAAATAGACACTGGCATAAAATCATATATTCTCGTCCAAAAATGAAAAAAAAAACTATAAGAAATTTCAACAACAAAATAAGTTTTAGTTTTGTTTAAAAAGGTTAGTTCAAAATTCTCGACAAATGATAAAAAATTCTAAGTCTTATAATTATTTTTAATAATTCCAAGGGATTATATAAAAAGCAATTTACGGGAATTTCGAGCAGAAATGCTAGTGCATCGTTAGGAGAATTAAAAGATAGTTCTGAAAAGAACTCTATGAGAATTAGGAGGAGAAATCCAAGCGAGTTGTAACGATAATACTTAAAGACATTTAAGTTAAAGCATTCTGAAGAGAATTCATTTTTTGTAATACGCAACACAATCTTCAACTGCCTTTCCTCTGTGTTTGAATACGTGTAGTTCGTCCTTGAGTGACCTTGAGTCTTCGCATCGCCCGACCAGTCGTTGACGAATAGGTGTACTCCACAGGAATCGGCAGAACTATCCTGGACCTTTACTAGCCACTTCGTGGACACTCTTAATGCACAATTCTACGTGCGGAGGTTTGGTAGATGTAGACTGACTTCCGTGTTGATCTTTGTTGAGCTGATGGTCTTCTCCTCTTCGTCGGTGATATGTGTTGGTTGCACCGGTATGGTTCTCGCCCGACTCCAACACGGCTCCAGGATCCTCAATCAAACAGTTCGATCACGCTTCTATGCGGCTGCATCCGTATGGACCGATTTTGTCACTCGCAGACACTTTGTATATATCCTTTTCCTTGCCATAATATCCAAAAGATTAATCCAAAGTTATTCTGAGCAGATTGTTAAGGGTATTTCCAGTAAAATTTCAAGGGAATGGAACTCCGAGGATGGTTAACAAAATTTAGAAAAATTCTAGGAGAATCAAATAACATATAACTTTTCATAGAATTTCTATCATTGCGGCCTACTGTACCAAACAAGTCACCATCAGGGATGGGTCGGCAGCAGACCTGCGGAGAGACATTATCAGACTAACTCGACGGCATGAGAAGTACATCATCGCAAGAGGCTCACTATACCGTATTAGCGCCGGACTCTCCCACCCGGTTGAGCCGGTCTGGCGTACACTCCACCATCGACATCTTCGTCAGCACCATGGGAGACAACATCTCGCAACCTGTGACCCATCAGGAGCTGAGTTCGGACCACTATCCGGTGGTGACCGATGTGGGCTCACCCACCAACCGATTCCAAGCTTCCCGACGAAACTACCATCGCTGGGATCAGTTCCAACACTGTGTCGACTACGGTGTCCTTCCGGAGACGTCCGAAGACGTTGACCGGTGTCTGCGTTCCATCGAGGAGGCGATATTCCGGGCCAGGGAACAACACGTGCCAGTATCCAGGCAGGCGAGCAATACTCTGAACCTTGATAGAATTATCAAAAATTTTGTTAGACTCCGTAACTCAATTCGAAGCCAATACCAACTTTCTGGCTTACTTGTCTTGAAGACCCACTGTAATCGCCTAACAGAAACCATCCAACTAACTGGAAACTAACCAAAATCCTTAAAAATCAGCCAAGGCCCATTACACCACTGAGCCCACTGGATAGTCCCGGCGACCCAGTGGTTCATCTGATAACTCCAGAAAGAGAAGGCTGCCGCGATAGGTCAACACTTCGTCAGCTTCCCATAATCTCGGATAAAACATCGTCAGTCTTCACGAAGCTGAGGTTGCTGAAAACGCAACCAACCTCCATCAGATTCCTGATATTACAAACACTTAACTGAAAAAGCGTTCGGCAATGTCTGGCATGATGGCCTGGTGTTCAAATTGCAGCAGTATGGTCTTCCAATCTTCCTAGTGAAGATAATTAACAACTATCTATCGGACAGGACGTTCCGACTCTCTCTGAATGGCATCACATCGGATGCTTTCAACATCGGTGCCGTAGTTCCACAAGGAAGCATCCTTGGCCCCATTCTATTCAACCTGTTCACCTCTGATATGCCGGCTCTCCCTGATGGTGGATCGTTGTCTCTGTTCGCAGATGACACATCCATCGTCTACAAGGGTAGGGTCATCAGAGCACTGACTGCCAAACTTCCGAGAGGCCTGGACGTCCTGTCTAAATATTTCAACAACTGGAAGATCCGTATCAACGCGGCAAAGACCCAGGTCATCATCTTTCCACACTCTAAACCTCCCAGACTTGTTTGTTCCGTCGGAGAATAATAAGATCTGTCTGAACATCACAGTGGTGGAATGGTCGAAAGAGGTAGTCTACCTCGGCTTAACACTAGACAGCAAGCCGATTTTCAGGGAGCACGTTGACAAAACGAAAACCAAGTGTAACATCTTAAAGAGATCACTGTATCCACTCATCAACAGGAGGTCTACCCTGTCCCTGAACAATAAGCTTGCTGTCTACAAACAAATCATCCTTCCCGTAATCGAGTACGGTATGCCAATCTGGGAGAGTTGCGCTAAATGTCATCACCTCAAACTCCAAAGGATCCAGAACAAGATCCTTAGGATGATTCTAAACAGTCTCCCACGAACTAGACATTCTGAGATCCACCTCCTAGCTGGACTTCAGACATTAGAAGAACGGAGAGTTTTTATCCTGGAAAGGTTCAGAGACACCTGTCTGAGATCAACTCATCATATCATACGTGATCTAGCACGTTAGGTTAAACTATACTCGTAGTTTTTCAATTCAAACATAACACACCCCCAAGGGGTATTCTGTAGACTAGAAGAAAAACGTGAATAAGTAAATTAGAACAACAAATTAAACAAAGATGAAGAGCCCAGCGAATCCAAACACATAAAGCAACCAACGATACAGACAAAACGGTTGCTACGACTACCATGACAAACTCACTCTGTAACATAGCTCGATCCGAGTGGTAGAAGGATAATGATATATTGCTTGCCTGCTTTGTTGCAATATACACGGATGAGGACATAGCTTGATATGAATCGAGAAAAGACATAACAAAAAAAATCCCATAAGCACACGTGTATCATCTTCGGCTTTACTTCGTGAAGCAGCCTGCCAACAATTTGCTCGTTTCCTTCTACCGCCCCGAGTGAGTTGTGTCGCACGGGCTGCTTGTCATGAAAAAGAAAGAAGAAGATTATATCATTATTGCTTTGCACTTCTGACATAGCGTTATTATTCGGTTCGTTGATCGCTTGTCATTTTGTCATTTGGAGATATTTTTGATTCCTTGGTCTGATAGGCTAATCAGTTGAAATGTTAAAACAATGTAAAATCATGATTAACAAAAATAAACGTAATTTTACTACTACTACTATAGAATTTCTAATTAGAAATTTAAGAAAATCTCTGGAAGCATCCTAGAGCATTCTACGAAGAATTAATGGGATATTTTTAATACAATTTGAAGAGTGTTCTGATTATAAACTTAAAGGAATTCCGAGACGAATTTAAAGGCGTTGTGAAAAAGAGAATTTGAAGGAAATACTAAAGATAATTCCAATTTTTTTTCTACGGGATGTAAAATTTGCTTACAATAATGAGGGATTCACCATTGCAGACAGTGTTGGAAAGTTCATTTTCAAAAAAAAAAAATCTTCTGTCTAACTGCGCTGCGAGCTTATCGAGAAATTCGTTTATGTTGTCGTGGTAAACCAAAGAGAAAGTCGATGAAGAGAATCGATCAACGAGGATAGGCCCTTTTCAAATGTCATGCGAGATCTCGCTTAATTTCTGCCACTCTGCTGATGTTTTCTTTTTCTAGATTAGGTGTTATGATGATGATATTTAGGTTGCATGCATGTAGGAGGTTGCATGCAACCATACGTTATAATTGGTTAGTATACATTTAGGATGCATTTAATACACATTTATAAGAGGGCGTATGTGTGTGTATTCAATCTAACCCCCACTGGCCGGCAGTGGTATTTTGGAAGAAATTTGCTTACAACTATCCTTAATGTAATAATTTAAAGCAAGTTTAGTCCGGGAGTTAGAAAGCGATAGCTCTACTGCAGATTCGAGTTACCAATGAGTTACGATGATGATCAAGTCCTGACCGATGATGAGATTGAAGATGAAGATCCAGTGGAACAAGACAACTCCGCGCTCCCTTCGCATTCAGGTTTGGATGTGACTTCCAGTCTAGGTGGAGAACCGTTTAAGAGACATAGCGAACGGGAGCGCAATGACAACCAACAATGTATCGAAGTTGATGACGTGCCCTTTAGGTGTGAAGCCACTCAGAACAAAGTGGGTGTTCCGGCTCAAGGAGGCCGACACTGGACGAGAAGTTTGACCCAAGGCGGAACTGGTAGTGAAGGGTTTCCTTCAACGCCCTGGAATCCACTTTGAAGATACATTCGCTCCAGTGACAAGACTACGATAACCACGATGGACGACAATACAGCTTTCCTACATGAAGAACTAAAAGAAGACCTTTATATGGAGGTACCAGAAGGCGTGAAAGCGAAATCTGGCAGCGTATGCAAACTGTACGGTTTGAAAGAAGCCCAACGGTACTGGAACGAAAGTTTCAACTCAACTCTGCTGAAACTGGGATTTCATCGATCCAGACATGATTACTGCCTCTATGTCTCTTCACGCAAAAATTTATGAAATTTATGCTTTACGTGGATAATCTATTAATAGTTGGAAGAAACTTAGAACAATTGAAGCACTGAAGCACCGTCTTTCCAAAGAAGTAATTTTTTTTCTTGGGAATACGACTCAACTACGATTCGAAACAAGGTGTACTGATGCTGTCACAAGAAGGTATTGCCATCAAGATTCCGGTGAAGTCCGGAATGTTGGACTGCAATTCCACCAAAAGCCAAATGGAGAAAGGACTTCAGCTGAGCCGTGAAGGAGACCGTACCAGCTACTGGGTAGTTTGATGTATCAAATACTATGTGTTTGACCAGACTTGTGCTACCCAGTCAGCTATATAGGACGGTTTCAGCACACACACCAATGGAGAATCACTGGCAAACACTAAGGCGGATATGGAGATACCTGAAGGAAACAAGCGCCATGGGTCTACGCTTCTAGAGGAATGAAGATAGCAGACCACTTGTCGGAATCGTAGATGCGGACTAGGCAACTGATACCGCAAGTCAGTAACGGATTTCCTGTTTGAGGTGTATGGCTTAACGGTGTCTTGGGCCAGCCGCAAACAGCCAACTGTTTCTACGGCTTCAAGCGAAGCAGAATACGTTGCTTTAAGTGCAGCTGTTTCCGAAGCAGTTTGGTTAGCCGGAATTCTAAAAGACCTCAACGCCAAGACATCAACAGATTCTGTCACACTATACGAAGATAGCCGAGGCTGCATAGGACTAACCAAAAATGCTGAATCGAAGCGGATTGAGCACATCGACATCAAGCCAAGGGGTATTCAACTCTGCACATCTTAATCTGTGCCAAGCGTTGTGCCGATCATTTCGAATTAGTGATCAATCAAGGTGTCAGTATCCCATGAGTTTGGCAACCCTGAAGTGTGAGTGTATTTTCATATTTATCTAATTCATGACCATGGCTCATGGCAAATATTAAGCTTCATTTTCATTAGAATGAGAGCGGATTGGGCAGTGGAAGAGGAACTGGAAGCAATACAACCTATACGACACACCCGTCCACAAGCAACGGACGGTGGACGAAATTTTCACCAGCTGCCAATAAAATGCCAGGACATCCTCGAAACAATTATGATCGACTCAAGCCTATCGTATCGCAGATTGTGATGTCACCTACCATCACCCAATTACTTCCACAAGGTACCAACAATCAAAACCAATGGCCAATGTACCACCAGTGAAAACCATCCAATGTCCCCCCACTTCATATCTGTCATACCTCGGAAATGGTGCACGATCCAGATAAACTTCGCTTCTGCAGTTCAACTGTACCCTGTGGTTGTTGTTGTTCGTCTGCACGCCCATGGGATCTTGTCGAACAGCAAATTACTTAGTGTCGTCATGCACTTTCGAGATTGAGCAAGGCCTTATAATTGATTGATTGGTAGGCCACCCATCGCACCGGATCCTTTTTAGACGAACTAGTGCAACAGAAGAGTGCAGATTGGATCGTTGATGATGGGGTGTACTCACGGAATAGAATGTAATTGCATTTTTGATTGCATTGATCTGTTCCTATAAATCCTATACTGTTTTGCTAAGGCAATCGTTTTTTGGGGTTAGTACGTATCGACATCCCCCAATAAGTACTGGGAATTGTATGGACATCCCTATAAAGTCCTGTGGATTTCCCATCGAAGTCCATACCAATTGAAACCAATGACTGGCAAGGATACCTAAGCAAAAAAGTAGGAGAAAATGATTAAATTTTCATCTCGGAAGACCCTTGGCAAGGCCGGGATTCAAACCTGGCCAAAATACAAAACCCATCATCCACACCCCCTATGATGTGTTTTTTTTCTTTATCGTTCGTTCTGCATAACAGCCTTGTAAAACCAATACAAAAATCCTCCGCAACTGGCACAATATTGTCGTCGTTCAGAGGATTCTAGTCATTTCAGTTCGCCGATCGCATTGCACACCGTACCATCGTATTGGACGATCTTACAGGCATTTGACCAACCGTTGCTGGAGGGAACCCATTCTGGCCATCTTGACTGTCGTATCGACCCTCTCGACCGACCATGGTGTGGAAGAACTCTGTTGGCGTGAAGCTATTCTGGACGAAACCACGAGCCGCTGGGATTTTCGCTACGAATCGGATGAGATAAACTTAGTTTCATGGTGCAGACAGGTGCAGGCAATACTCACAGCATTTTTCCTTGGATTCCGAACCCAATGGGAAGCCCAATGGAGTAAACAAAGAAGTCAATGTTAGCAACGATTGGCAAAACGTCAACGTTTGTCCTAAACTGCCGAATAGTGTGCCATGCTGTGTTTCGGCACAGTGAGCAGAGTTGATTACCCCCCAATTCGCTGTCAAATCCGAGCCAGTTTCTCATTGGTCGATTTGACAGTAGCAATCGTGGAATAAAAAGGACAGAATGATCGCATCAATCTAGCTAGCAGTGATGCCGGAATCAATGTTGACGTCAATGGCGTTGTTAATTGTTTATATTTGCGAAAGAAAAGTTGAAAAATTGAGTACACTACGTGTTTTAAGCGATGGATATTGTTTTTTGTTTATGGTTGTTTTTATTGTGTTGAGTAAAAATGATGTACAAGTTGCCAAACTGCGGTAGAAACTCCGAATTAAATCCAAATTAAAATAGAAAAAATATTTTACATTCCTGGCATCATTGGTCAACTCCGTCAAACGCCACGCACAACTTTCCGAAGGGCATTCTTCAAAAACATTAAGAAGAGTGAGAAGTTCGATTGTCAAGTCCCGTCCCGGATTACTCCTTGCATCAAGCACAATTTCATCAGGGATCATATGGCTGCATCAAGCAGCAGGCAGATCTCTTCACAAAATCTTTGGTTGTTTCACGGTTCCAATAACTCATGCCGTTTTAGTTTGAAGCGAACCCTCACCCGGGTTGCAACCTAAGAGCTGTCAAACTGATAGTTTGAACGTCAGTTACCAACCTAGGTTCACCACCAAGCAACCTGAAAAACGACTAGGATCGAACCAGAATTTTTTTCGAGGTTCATCAGTTTCGCGCATACATTCAAAACTTATGGTATGGGTAAAAGTCAAAAAGGTAAACAAAAACAAAATCAGTCAGACAGAAAATATTGAATTGTTATGAACTTCTATATCAATATTGACCTTGCGATGAAATTCGGGTCTTTTCGGCCCAAATGACTGTCTCTCTGAAGCCAAAAGCTCGATGATCTTGAAATTTGGTGACTTTTCTAAACTTCTGGTAGAGTTTCAAGAGTTTTTGAGCACGTACAGTGACTCAGAATAAAAAAAGTCACACACCCGGCGTCTGGGTCTTTTAAGATCCAATATTGTTTCTGCTATAAAATTAACAATTTGAGTGCGATGAGTATAACTACAGCAAGAGGAGTGCGAGACATCTAACTGCACAAACCTCTTTTTGCCATTTAAGCGGTCAGAATTCCATTTGGTCATCATGACCGCACGGAATTCACTACAAACCGGAGTGGTTCCGGGAGAATGGAAACCGGCTGTTCTGCGAAGAAATTTTTGAGAAAATATTATGCTGCGCCATATTTCATATGAGTCATATGAGACATCGCTTACTCCGGGAGAAGTAGTCTCCAGAAGATCCAGAACACCCGTAAAAATGGTCCAATCATGAAAATAAATCTAAATCCCCGCGATTGTTTTTTTCAAATGTCGTTTTACTTTACTTGAATAGTTACATACGATGTGTAAACATTATTTGGACCATCCATGGCCTCACTCTGGTCCTCCAGAAAAGCCGAAACATCCGTTAACAGCCAGAAGCCCAATACTGCAAACAGCGTATCGATTCATGTTGGCATGGTTGGTTCATGGCATTGTGATGATCTTATATATTTTTGTAATTTAGCCACCATTCGATAGATATAGGAATCTACTTTCAAATGAAATAGAAAGTTACCTGATTGAACCTGCATTTGGTCAACCGGATCGGAAAAACCTGTGACCTGGTTCTCAGCAAATGCGTCCATCAAATTTTGAAATTGAGCCCTAATTTAAAAGGTATTGGCTTTTCAACAAAACAGATAGGGAATCGATTGGACTTGTAGTTGGCCAGCCGGACCGGGAAAACTAGTGAGAGGATTATGGTCTGAAGATTTCCGGAAAACCCCGTGTATGGTCAATTCTTGCCTAGAGATAAGAGATTTTTTGTAATTAGCATAGATGAAAAATTGAATCTTCATACCGATTCTGTTACTGGGTGACAGGAAAACGAATCTCCAGATATCCGGAATCACCGGGAAAACGGTCAATTCCTGAAAGTCATCCTAGGAATGCACGATTTTTTTTTTCTAAATTGCATAGAATCTTGAGCATAGCTATAACATGCAATCCTCAGACTGGCTGAAAACGGATTTGTGAATATCCCGAATAACCGCAAGTAATGTCAATTTTTAATTGTGGTACGAGACATATGCGGTTTTGTTGAACTGCATACAATTTTGAGCAAAGATGAAATCCAGAACAACATGTGAAAAGGGCATACAAGCTTTTTGTAAACAAACCTTTGTAGGCCCTTTTCTAACCAACCGAGGGTCGCCCATGCAAACCAGCAATATCATCGGGAAGGGGAAAGTGTCCTCTACCCGGTGATGTTAAAGGTTTGCGTTGGTGTCATATGGGTGGCGAGAAAAGGGCATCAGAAGTTTTGTTTACAAAAAGCTTGTATGCCCTTTTCACATGTTGTTCTGGAAATATGCTATTTCAATACCGATTCTGCTACTTACTGTCCTTATTCCTCAAGCATATGTAATCATCCTGTTGGATTATGTCTCCTTCATGGTCATAAATTAGTGTTAATTAGCTTGGCAGCGGACTCAATCAGCAGCGAGCAAGGGAATGCCCAGTGCATATATAAACTGAAAACTGATGTTGAAGAATCGCTTGGCAGCTAGCTGTCATTGCCTTTTTGACTTTTCTATTTCAAGTCACACATACACATAATTTATTAATTTATTTGATAAGGCTCAAACGAATTAACTTTACAGAGCCGAGGATTCTTGGTTACTATACAATACATCTTAAAACTATAGTCAAAAGGTACAACACAATAAACACTTTATCTTCCGCTATCCAAAAAGCCTTCTCCTCCATCCGAACAGGAGCCGCTTCAAGTGGTTTGATTGTATGACAGTTACGCCAACGAGGGTCAGAGCGCTTCCATTGCAGCAATGGACGCAAAACGTGGTCAGCACTCACACACTCATCACTAAACGGTTGCTTTCCAAAGTCAACGACGCATCGACCGAAAGAACTGGTGATGAAGGACAATGAGGAGGACCACACAATGGTTGCTGCCGAAAAAACAGCCGATCGCGTGGCACACATCGAGAGTGGCCTGCTTTTGTCGACAGCCGAGTGAACACTGTCACATACACATGTACGTAACATTTCAGTTCATCGCGAGAGTGATAGTTTGAAGAAACTAACCCAGTTTCGAACCTGGTTCACCAAACTAAAACGGCATCAGAAGCAAGATTGGAGTCACCTATTGAGAGGGGGTGTTGGCGATCAAGTCATCGGTGTTCAACGAGGACCGTTCATCACAGCAACCCAAGTTTTACTGATGCACTGGAGACATTATTTTTCCTAATCAAAATCCATCCTTACCAGCAGTGCTGCAAAATCGCGACAATACACGGCGATATTCTAAATTCTGAACTGCTTGGATAACCATAATGTGAATCAGAATGCACGAAATTACACTTTTTGTTTCCACGTGAATCTCTGATGAATGAGATTTTGTAAAAGGTTACTATGTGATGAACAATTTAGTCAATATTGCGCGAAAGTCTGTCAATGACAATGGCAAATCTCAGCACTGCTTACCAATCAATAAACTAGTTATAAAATAAAACTGACCCTTTCCTGGCTATTGAGTAATACGGACCACAATACCATGCAGTTCACTTGGAATTGTCTTAAATTTTGCTCAGGATTATGTTGTAGTAATCTTCTATTTTTTTTCTAAAAATTCACTTGGAATTCTTTGGAATTGTACCCTCAAAATTGCATTCTCTTTGTATTTTTCACGGATCCTTGAATACTCGTCACAATCGTCGTGGAATTTTCCACAGAACTACTTACAAAATTTACTCTGACGTCACACAATTGAGTGAGAGCTGACCGAAGCCCCTCTTGAGGACTGCTGGGATAGTGTCAAAGCAGCCATTAAGGTGCCATTGGGTTTGTGGAACGGAATCGACAAAACGATTGGTTTGACGAGGAGTGTCAGATGATTTTAGGCGATAAGAATGCAGCGCGGGCGATGATGCTGCAGCAAGGTAGCCATCAAAATGTGGAGCGATATAAACAGAAGCGAAAAAAGCAAACACGTCTTTTCCGGGATAAGAAGCGTCGCCTGGAAGAGGCAGAGTGCAAAGAAATGGAACAGCTGTATCGTTTACAACAGACCCGCAAGTTCTACAAGAAACTCGACGGATCCCGCAAAGGCTTTGTGCGGAGTTATCTTGACGGATGAACGTGAGGTGATCGAAAGGTGGAAGCAGCACTACGCTGAACACCTTAATGTCACAGAGACGGAGAGCCAAGACAGCAGGAGGAACGGCATCATCGATGCGGCGGACGAAGTACAAGTAAGAACTCCTACGATAAGTGAAGTTAAGGATGCTATCAAACAGCTAAAGAACAACAAGGCAGCTGGGAAGGATAGTATCGGAGCGGAACTGCTTTCCCAGATCATCTTCCGCCGTCTATCGCCGCTAGCAAGCAGATTTGTGGGAAGTTATCAAACCGGTTTTGTAGACGGGCGATCGACAACAGACCAAATCTTCACGTTGCGACAGATCCTCCAAAAATATCGCGAATATCAAGTTCCTACACACCACCTATTCATCGATTTTAAAGCCGATTTTTACGATACTATTGACCGTGGAGAGCTATGGAAGATTATTAACGGTTTTCCCGGGAAACTGGCGAGACTGATCAAGGCTATGATGGATTTTGTACAGTGAAGATATCGGGTGCGCTATCCGACCCGTTTGTAACACGCAAATGACTTCGACAAGGCGATGGTCTTTCCTGCCTCCTGTTCAACATTGCGCTAGAAGGTGTTATGAAACGTGCGGGGCACGATCTTCAATAAGTCCAGCCAGTTCAACTGCTTCGCTGACGACGTGGACATTGTCGGAAGAACGTTTCAGGCGGTGGCTTTCCAGTATGTGGGGGAGAGGTAGCTCATCGATTCTTCCGGTTCGCCTCCTAGCATCGTGCTATAAGGTACCAGGCTCCAGGGTAGTTGATCGATAGCTCGATGACGTCATTTCGTTGGCGTCTGCAATGGGAAATTCTCATAGCAGGCGTTGACGATGGAACGTTGTCGAGTATTTGAATAGCAACTATCGTGGTAACTCACCGATTACCTGTCGATCTGCCAAATTTGGAAAGACGTCTGCATTGAATTGTCTCATATAATAATATTCCGCCCACTATATCACAAGAAATTGTGAGTAGCTAAGTGGAATGGAGATAAGTTAAGCATTGGGTACAGGACCAAGTCTCCCCTGGGTGGTGCCAAAAGATGAGCGCAATAGAATCAAGTTGTCATAAGGCACGGAATGAGACTATTGCATGGCTGGGTAGTCAAAGTCTTCCATTCGTTAGTCATTTCAGGTAGGTTAGAACAGGTTTAGGTTAAGGGTGGGCGTTGGCCAGATTTGGATTTTTCAGATGAAATCCTGGATAGGACCCTGTCATTGAACGTCGCGTGAAAGTGGAACTTAATGAAGGCCTAAGTACTTTTTCGTAGGTTTTAGTTTTCGGATTTGAAAGATCGTCGGTTACAGTGGCCTGCTTACTGAGCAGAAAATCGCGGTCCCAGGTCCTTACATATCAAAGAGATTTATGGTAAAATCGCTTGTGCATCGTGTATTTTGCGAAACTCGTTGTTGTCGTTGGTTCCGGGTTTGAATGGATACACAAATTTGAGCAACGGTATTATGTGATATGAGGGGCTCGGTGGCCTTAGAGCAACCGTTTTTGCTTACTGAGCGAAACATCATGAGTCTAATCTCAGGCCCATCCACATTCAAGATTCGTCAATCGTTTTATTTGTTAATATGACTACATGGTAATAATAGCAACTCGGTGATTAAAAAGGTGCTCGTCTGCCTAGTGGCAAACGTTTTTGCTTACTGAGCAGAAGACCGTGGGTTTAGTCCCAAGCTCCTTCGCGTTATATGATCGTTAGGACATCAATTCAGCTTATCGTTTACCAAAACGAACCCTGCTGCAAACCCAACCCTCTTATCCAACAGGCTAGTGATTCCTCGTGGAAGTGCAGAGGTGTTCTGGGCTTCCATCAAAGCGAGTGTCATGTCAACACAATCCTTCCCATTCCTTTCTTGACCTGTGTTCGGGCGCGGCCGGCGCTGGTATTGCCTAATTTAAGATCACCAGTTTTTACACATTGAGGATGATTGCTAGTCCCAAGCATCGTCTATTGGTTCTCTGTGTAATTACAGCTGATCTGGCAGTAACAGATTGGCAACCGTGGGCGGTCAATCAAGCTCAAGCTCAAGAACGTTTCAGACGGTGGCTCTCCAGTACACCAGGCTGAAACGTGAAGCAGAAAAGGTTGGATTAAAGGTGAATATGTCGAAGACAAAGTATCTGTTAGCTGGAGGAACCGAGCGCGATAGGGCTCGCATAGGCAGCATTGTGACGATAGACGGAGATGATTTCGAGGTGGTGGATGAATTTGTGTACCTCGAATCATTGGTGACGTCAAATAACAACTGCAGTAGAGAAATTCGGAGACGCATTATTGCCGGAAGACGTGCCTACTACGGACTCCACAAGACCCTAACGTCGGGTAAACTACATCTCCGCACTACGCTGATAAGACCGGTAGTACTCTACGGGCATGAGACATGGACTTCAAGCACTGGCAGTTTTCGAACGACGCGTGCTAAGGACCATCTTTTGCGGGGTATATGAAGACGGTGTTTGAAGCAGAAGAATGAACCACGAACTGGCGCTTCTTATATTGGAATCCAGTATCCAGAAAGTCGCTGAAGCTGGAAGGGTACAATGGACGGGACACGTTGTAAGAATGCCGGATAACAATCCCGCAAAAATGGTGTTTACCTCAAATCCGGCTGGAACAAGACGCAGAGGAGCGCGGCGTGCTAGATGGTTGAACAAAGTGGAGCAGGGTCTAGGAAGTGTGGGACGCTCGAGGAATTGGAGACAAGCCAGGGATCGAGCTAGTTGGTGCAACATTGTTATGCAGGTCAAATCCTGAGGGACGTCGGACCAACAAAAGTAAGTAAGTAAACGTGTATCGAACAACCGGGAAAATGACATAATTTCAGGAAAAATCGGGAAACTGCTAATACATAGGAAACATTTGAAATTCTAGAACATTGGCAAATTTTTAAGATCTCAACATTTAAATTGAGGGACCATTTTTTACCAAAAATTTTTAGGTTTACAAAATTTTGAAAATTTATTCTACTAATAAAACAGAAGGCAACAAACTAATAAAATACTGCCTTACAAATATTTTTTCAATATTCAAATTAAAATTTCACCCATTAACATTTACTAACAAAAAAACTTATCAGGAACTCATTTGAATTTCTATTGGGGTCATTAAGAAACGTTTAACCAACAGCAGCCCCCTTTCTACTCGAAAAAGAGTACCTTTCTTCGCTTTCTTGGAAACTAGTTTGGACACATTGAAGCTCAACCTGTCATCTTCGGACAGCAAAAACATTAAAAGAAGCAACAAACAACAACAACAACAACAGTTACTGGACAACAACGTCGCCTGCGAGGGCTTCCTCCTTTGGGCTTGGCTTGACGATGTGCTTTCGTTCGCCAACTAACCCAGGGAACAACATCATAAAAAGCCATATAAAAGCAATAATTATAATATTATTACTATACGAATGCACACCCTGTGCGAAACGATGTTTTGAACCGTGCGGACTGGTCCAACCGGAACGGTGTCTTGCGGGCCTACCAACTGGTTGTCTCCTCTGTCACTCACCGTCGCAACGCAGACGTCCGCCTTGGCAAACCGACGTCGCGATCGGGTCCCAATCGATTATGACGAAAGTGCACCGACTGCAGCAGCTAAAGCGTAACGAGAATAAAAGCACGCCAATGCTGCCGGGGCCTGATATCAGAAACACACAAGCTAAAAACATTGTTGGTTCAATATCGACCGTGTTGCTCGCAAACAGCAGGAAGGTTGACCTACTTCCTGTCGTCCCATGTCCGTAGAGCAAACTTGACGGCAGCATATCGACGATGAAATCATCCAGCCCATCCCCGTTAGGACAGCAACACGGGACAGGCGGTCAAATTGATATGTTCCAGCTGGGACGCTTTCTATCGCTATTTCTATACGTATGATGGTGAGTGGCTACAAATCTGCTCTTGAACTTACGTCCTCGAAAACGCTCCCGACGTTGGCCGTGACTAGAAGAAATGGAAGCGAACTCGGATTTTCCATCTTTCGCTCTAAATGGTGCTACTGGCACCGACTTGTGTTTCTGGAACGCTTCTTCGCACTTCACACTGAAACTTCACGCACGACTGTATGTCTAGTTGATGGGCTCCGGGCGATGATCTGAGCGGACTGCACTGAGGAGCTAGCTTCTTTCTGCCGCCGTTGTTTACTTTTCCCCCCTTCTTCCACTCACTGGGCCCTCTTCTGGCTTGATTTATTTTCTTTCTTCAAGATTTGCTTCTTCCTCTTTCACTGGAACACTTTGAAGCACTTTCGGGTGCAATTCATGACGACGTGGAGTGCTCTTCCAGGTGCAAAAGTGGAACTAATCGCTTCCGAAATGCAAATTCCCTTGAAATTTATCTACACTCTTCCTTCCACGACCATCATCGATCAGCAACCAGCGGACTCACTCAACGGAGGAGCGCTAGAAACAAAACAGCAGACACAGAGGACGCTTTCACTTTCATTTTTTTCTCTCTCTCCGCACTTGACTCTTCTTTTCTTTTGCACGCAGATAAACTGGAATTTTTACTGCCCCACTGAATATTGCGAGAAGAGGATTGCGCCAATGCCGGATATTCCGGATCATAAAATTCCTTTGCACACCGAAAACTCACGGATTTTTTTTCTCACATTACCCGCGTTCCCGATTCCGAACTCCGACGGACGGCCGTCGTAAAAACTGGAGTGATTTGTGTAGTGTAGAAGACGAGGAGAAGTACGGCGTAGCTGCTGTGAGGAGCGATAAGTATTCTTCCTACATTATTTCACAACGTCAACACTCAAAAACTCACTGGACCATCGACCCAGAACCAGACGACCGCCGAAAGATGGAAACTCTTCTGCGAGGACAAGCGAACGAACCAGAGCGAGTGACGAACGGCAACTGGTTGAAAATTTTTGACGTCCGTTCGTCCTCCTCCACCTTCGGTGGAGCGAACTCAATGAGGTACAGAGAGAGGTGAAGCAGATCGTGAAATATGGTTGTATTAGTAAACCAAAAAATCAACGTAAACGCAAGTAGTGACGTCACTAATTGGTTGTATCGTACACGGGTTTTACTCACACAACTTAACCGATTGCTTCACCTCGGTAATACAGCTCATTGGAGCGAACTGTCAGTTTGAGGGAAAGAAAGTAAATAAATGCGTAAGGGCGCCGTAAAAAAATCGGAATAAGAGGGAGTCATATGAAATTTTCCATGAAGGGTGGTATGAAAAAAAAAAAAAATCTGTGGTAGACAACCCTAACAAAATTTGTAGTACACACAGCAAAAAAAAAATGTAATATCGATCAATGTAATTCAAGCTGATACAATATTACATCAATGGATGTAATTTTGTTCGCAAAATCGATGTACATCGTACAACGTTATATTACACAACCGATGGATTGACCTGGTTGCAGCAGTTTGGATGTAATATTCAACAACTTTTTTTTTCTGTGCACGAAACGAAAATCAATTATTTTATTCATGTGTTTCACTTATACATTTTTGCCAAAACATCAGTCTTATACATTCCATAAGACAAACCACATAGGTCCTATAAGAATGCATAAAAGGTATGTGTGACCGCTTATACATTTCATTTGACACATGAGCTTCATTAACTTTTTGCAAGGCGTTTGCTTATTAGTTGACTTATACATTTTATGCATAATCAGCAATAGAAATTTGCCAAAAGGTACAAGGAGATTTCTATGCGTGTAGGACAATTCACAGTAGCGTTATTTACACACAAAAAATAATCGTTACTAAAATTAATAATACCATGGGTAGAATTAAAAGTTTTCGTTGGTTCTTTTTGGTAGAAAGTTCGAAGCATTCAACATAAAAATGTGTAAACTGTCAAATCAAAAGTTTAAGTCTTCGTTAAATTCAAAAGTTGAAGTTTTTGAATCAAATTGTGGAACTGTCAAAAGGAAAACCAATATTTTTAAAATGAAGTACACACAAAGAACAAAAATTGTTGCAATAAAAATTAAAAGTTTCGCAAATTTCGTAGTTTTAACTACGAAAATATTCAAATGAAAAGTTATTGTTTTGTTTTGAAAGTGTTTCTTTTACTCTCGACTCGTTATTTTAAAAGCGCATTCTTTTAAAATAAAAGTTGATCAACTTTCAAAAATACCTTTTCATAGCGATGTTTTTGGCAACACTTGACCTCCATTTGGCGCTAAATTTGAGTTGACGTCGATTGATGGAGGAATGGTTTTGGCTGGCTTCCATAGGAGTTTTTTGAGTATGGTAATTGATTCAACGGTAAGTTTAATAAACTACGAAACCATAATTGATGATGATGAATCTATTTATGAAACGTAACCAATAATTTCATCTCCACAGATCAACGTATTTAACTCGGTATTCAAGGCGCTTAGTGAAGAGCTCCATTCTGATCTTGAATTTGCTCATCTTCCGTGGGAATAATCTGACAACCATCTACTAAATCTACAAGCTGCATACAGGTATAGCTCCAATCACCCATAATTGCTAATTGTACCATTCTCAAGACTTGTAGATTTACAAGAAATAACTAAAGGTTTCCAATATTGATTTGTATCTTTCTCATTTGCAGTCTAAATACCCGGAACAGGTACCAGTTGCAGGATGAAGCATCCCATCAGCTGCAGTGGAAAAATCATCGGAGAACTTCGAGCCCACAGCAGCGACGTCTTCGGAAACCGGGTAGACATAACTTGAATAACATATTTATAGAATATAGTATATACTATTAAATATTATCAAGAAATTAAAAATAATATAAATAATTTAAAAAAATATTATATTGAAAATGCTTGTTTTTAAATTGACAACATTTATTTTTCCTATTCAAAGTGGCACATTTTATTTACACTATATTAAACTTTCATGTCAAAAGCTTGTTTGAAACACGCTGTTAATTTAAATACTGCCATGCTTTCAATTTGACAGTTCTATAACTCGATTTGAAAGTTTCAACTTTTAAAAGTAGGGAGTGGGCAACTTTTGAATTGACAGTTAGATTACTTTCATTTTGAAAGCTAGCCGCTTTCTACCAAAAAGAACCAATGCAAACTTTTAATTTCACCAATGGTTTTTTTTAATTTTACTAATGATTATTTTTTGTGTGTACGAACTGTTTCAGTTCAAAAGGAGTCGTTTTTGTCATGACAATATATGTTTTTATCTCAAATTTGAAATATTATCAGATTAATAGTTTTCAAGATTTAAAAAAGTACCCAAACTCATATTTGAATGATTTTTTTTTAAATAGTGTTTATTCATATATTTTCGAGTATATTTTATAAAAAAAACAACAAAACAATACATAGTTAAAATTACCATTGCAAATTTTGTCCTAGTCCGAGGAATCAAAGGAAGGTATTCGGTCCAACCTCGGGTCGACGGCAATTTCGGAACTTTCCTCTTACTTCTATCGTTCGAAACGACGATAACAAAAGGAAAGCGGTTATGACAACGAGTGCTTTGGGAAACGTTCCCTTGACAAGGCAATCCCAATACCACTTCATGGACACGGCATTCATTACGAGGTCTTCCTGCTGAAGCTACTTTATTCTCCATGAGCTGACGATATAGAATCTACAAAAACAAAAATACAGCCTTTGAAATACAACAATTGCATACCACAAAAGTGGGACACTCACCATAGAAATATCCAGCAGAATGGTGAAGACAGAAAATCCTTGTCATCAGCACCGGTAAAGGAACGCCACCCACCACGGGAATTGACCACCACCCGAACGACTCGACCACGTACCTACGATGTAAAAACAAATTTAATCGATCCCTCGTTCGATCCTAAGAAAAACGAATTTCCAACTCACCTATCATTTCCTGTTGCAGTGGCAGAATCACCATCGATTGCCACTTATCGTCACTGGAGGCAACTTTCGAACACCGATTCCACCGTAAACTGCTTTTTTTTACCTCCGTCTCGTCCACTCATATTCAATTTTGGCGGCAAATGAAGTGGGGTTCAGAGATCGGTTCAGTACTGCCAACAACTTTACTATGAAGAGGTATTTTTGACAGTTGAACAACTTTTATATAAACATAATGCACTTTTAAAATAACAAGTCAGAAGTGAAAAAAAACTTTCAAACCAAAGATATAACTTTCATTTTGAAAATTTGCCCAGTTAAAACTACGAAATTAGGGAAACTTTCATTTTGAAAATGCATTATTTTTATAGCAACAATTTTCGTTTTTTGTGTGTAGGGTGGCCATATATACCTACCGACTAATTGGCAGTCCTACCGATTTTCGGGATGTCTACCGATTCACAGACGAAAGGTTCAAAACTACCGATTTTCACTTTTCCCTCGACTTTTCCTCAAGAATCACAGATTTTAAGTACACGCACAAAACTTTACAGTGAAAAAAAAATATTTGAGGTAAATTTAAACGTAAACTTGGTTTGCTCTGGCCACACACATGCACACATGCTTTTCATGTTTAAAATAAACAAAAATATTTTGAAATTATTTTAGCATGTGAATGGGGGATAAAAGCAAATAAATTAGGATTGAGCGATCTTCAGAGAAAGATCGATCTTGACGGATCGATCTTATTGTTGGCTCTAGAACGAGCTCTAGAATTAACTGGTTAAATCACCCTAATAAAAATTATATGGTTAATTTTCTTAACGACGTGTTCTGGGTATCATCCAAACCATTTGTTGAATAGTTCAATGATTTGGGTTATCGTTCGTTAATGGTTATTTTTTATTAGGGCGGTACCAAATAATCGATTTTTGGTAGATCGATGTTTTGATTTTTATTTTAATACGCTTGTTTACGTTGGTACCCCAAGGAATTCTTTCCTTTATAATATTCAATTTAATGTTGTCGTAACGGTAAGCAGCAATGAGCACAGGAGGGAGGTACACTAATAAAATTCCACACATTTTTATTGACGAAATTCCATTTGAAATTCCACATGATTTTCATGTGACCACCCAGAAGCACACATGAAATTTATGAGTCAAATGAATAGTATGTGTGGTTACACATTGCTTTTATGTGTACACATATTAAGCATGTGTCTGACACATAAATATCATTTGTTGATCACATTGCAAAAATTCATGTGTGGGACACATAAAAACAATCTTTGAAATTTTATCGGTGCAGCATAAACCTTCAAATGTTGCTGTACCAGTAAATATTGGAAACGCAAACAGTGACGTCATTGTAGGGAGCGATGCCGATGTTGACGTTATGTTCGTTAAATTTATAACGCAGTCTGTGTCTGTCTGGTGAAAGTAAATATTTTTTTTTTTTCGATGTAAATACACTTAACAAATTTAACACATATTTGTTTTTTTGAAGATCGAAAAGATCGAAAGAAGAGATCGAATTTTTTCGATCTTTTTGTGGACAAAGAATCGATCCGAAAAATCGGGATGAAAAAGATCGATCTTCCAAAGATCGATCCAAGATCGCCCAATCCTAAAATAAATGGAAATCTGCAGACAGGGCATCTAAATTCCTGCGGTTAAGAAAGGTCTGTGGATTTTTGGATCCGGGTCCGAGATCCAAGCGGCCGTCGGGGTGGGTGTCCGGGGGTTCCAGTTCAGTAAAACCGGTGATATTAGCGTCGTTTTAACGTTTCTGACGCTGGTCCTCATACCGGCCTCTTTCTACGTTTGGTGTTGGGGTCATGATCTGTTTTTCTTTCGACGTCGGGGGGGGGGGGTGAGGATGATATGGGGATCGACATCAAAAACGACGGAGTGACGTTGATATTGTGGGATTCCACCGGTTTTGTCGAGCTTGGAACACTTCCGGGTGGGTGCGTGGGTTTCCGGACCCTCTCCTTCGGTTTCGTCGCTTGCAGGCCGTTTTCAGTTGAGTTTGCCGAATGTAAACAAGAAGGAAAAAAAGGACACGCTAAAAATTGTTTACCCAGATTATGTATTGTTGAAATAAACATGCTTTTGAATTTAATTCAAACATATATATTTTTGTTGAAAACATGATTTTAATTTACTTTGAACCATTCATATTTTTATTTAATAAACATATATATTTTTGATTTAAATGAACAAAATTTGGCTCCACGCAGAAAAATTTATCGTTAAAACAAAAATATTTGAGGTAAATTTAAACGTAAACTCAGTTTGTTCTGGCGTTCTTGCCACAAAAATTAACAAGGTTTATTTCAAACGTATTCCAGGTTTGAAGTCATGTGATATTAATGTTTAAAATAAAAATGTTGTTACGTTTATTTTAAAAATATTTGTGTTGAAAATAAACGTGAATATTTTTGTTTGGTTTGACAGCTATGCGAACAAAAATTAATATGTTTATTTTTAACATGCTTCGTATGTTTGAAAGAAACATACTTAATTTTAAATTAAATTAGCATTTGACACCCCTCACCATCCCTCTCCAAAGGGGGAGTTTGGTAAAGAGAGATGAAAAAACCGATTTGTATACCTTCCTTTAAAGTTGTCCTAGCTCGCTATCTACTACACACAAAGAACAAAAATTGTTCGAATAAAAATATTGTATTTTCAAATTGAAAGTTTCTCAAAACATGCAGTTTCAACTATGAAAATATATAAATCGAAAGTTATGTTTTTGATTTGAAAGTGCTTTTTTAAATTTTGATGTGTAATTTTAAAAGTGCATTTTTTTAAATGAAAAGTTATTCAACTGTCAAAAATATCGACATTTTTCATGGCAGCACTGAACCTTCATTTACCGCCTTTTTTACATTTTTAATAGTGCGTTTCAGAATGAGAGATCCGTTTGTTGAATTCCGCTGGAAAAGTAGTGGAATCAATCCGGATCAAGTGCGAAAACGTGAGCATCGATTGGTAATGTTATTCTGATTGTGCGACCTTTTTTTTTTATTGAGGACAATGACTAGGATAATGATGAAAAACGGAGAGAAATGGTGACGTTTCATGAAGATTTCGTTCTGTGGCGTGGGTGGAACCTACGTTTCATAAATACTTTTAAATGTTTCAAAACATAGCTTCCAGTAAATGATTCTCTTAACCCGGTCGCGGTGTTGACCTAGATGATTATATTCAGGTGAGTGGTTAGGAATTTAAGGGAGTAAATTTTCCCCATATGAATGCAAAGTACATACATATCGTCTTTTTCTCCACTAACAGCTCCTCCTCCACTCAATCAAGAAGCTATCGATTATTGCCATGGGTCTGAGCGAGAAGCAAAGCCGGATTTAACTGATCCTGAGTCTGATCCGAACATACGTGGGGCAAAGACAGTCCAATCATAGAGGTAACTCTAAGACCACTGGGTCCCGAAGAAAATCATTATTATTTTTGGCTCACTCAGTACCAGAACAACGGTCCCAAGCAGTCCCAAGCTATTTCACTCACCCCTGCATGTTCTGCATGAATCCACACACCCCTGATGTTATCTGTCAAACTTTCATAGCGAATCAAAACAAACATAGTGTAGTAATAGAATTTCAACTAGAATAGGGTACGTTAATCGTTTGCTTGGGATCAATAGGCTACTAAAGTGGCGAGCCAATTTAAAATCGTTAGTTTCGTATTGATTGTTGGTCCAATGGAGTTGACGGCTACGACAAAAAGGCAAACCCCGACCTGGATTTAAGCAAGATGCAAGTGTGTCTTAATGAAAATTAGATGGCTTGTAACCTTTTCGTTTCCGATTTTATGTAGGCAAAATCCACAGCAGAGATTGGAGATGATGACTGATCGATTGCCTAGTATGTTGCTTTCCCTGTTCGGAGAGGAGAGCTAACGAATAATCGGTTCGCATCAGAACACGGAACCATCATGTTGCAATCGCTTTTGATCATAAAATACTACCTCCGGACATTGATGAAAGACCCCGATTCAGACCCTTCCCAAACGAGGTCGTCAAAGCTGGTACGAAAGATTTCTGAGACTCAACTGGAAGTACCAGCGAATACAACGTGCATTGCCGTTGGAATCCACCCGGCTGCCAGTATCGGGTCCACGTTCGAACCGATGGACCCCCGTGCAAAATTGATCGTTCGATCCCCAAGGTAAAGATCGAGAAGGAAGACAGTCACGATGTCAACATGGTCACTATAAGCCTCGAAAACGAGTAATAATTATAATTTATTATATATTTTGGAAACAAAAGAAATATATGTGTGACCTTTCAATCAAATTATTAAAACTTTAAATGTAATATTTCTTTTAATTTAAACTAAAAAAATAAGTTATTATGTTGAAAATGCTTAGTTTTAAATTGAAAATATTTTTTTCAGCTTGAAATGACACATGTTGTTTTAACTATGTGGAATTTTCTCGTAAAACCTATGTTTTGAATTAAACATAATCCACTTTTAATTTCGGCACTACCAAAGTTTTGATTTGACAATACTACAATTCTTTTTAAAAGCTTAAACTTTTAAAAGAAAGTAGCAGGCAACTTTTGAATTGACAGTTGACTTACTTTCATTTTGAAAGCCAAGCGCTTTCTACCAAAAAGAACCAATGCAAACTTTTAATTCGACGAATGGTTTTTTTAATTTTATTAGCGATTATTTTTTGTGTGTATCTATATGCAATTTTCACACTGCCGTACTCTAACGGAACTATCAACCCTATACTTTCATCTACTCCATCTATCGTATAAAAATTACCACTTTAGTCTGTAATTTGAAATTAGCATCTTCAACTATGTAAATCGTTGACTTCACGCAGAAGTAATACTAAACATATAGTCAAAAAAAAACTACAAGGGGTTGTACGCAATGATGACGTAGGACTACGTGGTATGATATAATAAATATTTTTCCAGAAAAGAACTGAACGACAAAGTCCATAAACGATTTCTTTATTTTTTTTTTTTTTTCATTTTGTTTATTTGGCAGGCTCAAATGTTAAAAGAATAACTTAGCGGAGCCGAGTAACATGGAATACCAATTTTGGTACTCAAAATACAAACAAAAGATATACAAATGCATATTATTAAAGGATTTTCCTGGGTGGCGATCGAAGCGGCGACAAAGCGATCTTCTCCCGTGCACGCAACTTCTTTCTTTCCCGAATTTGTTCCTCATTTTCGTTGAACCCGAAACGTGATCGCTGCTGCTGCATCTGAACATCGTTTCCCGTTGCATGCTCTCCGCTACTCTCGTCGGTCGTCGGGGTCGTCTCGTCCATTTCGTTATCTTCATTCAACATCTCCAACCCCGTGTCCGTTTCCTGGTCGCTAATGACAAACGACGCACCTTCCATCACTACACCAGCATACGTACTGCTGCTGTTTTGTTTTCTTTCACCTTGCTTTCCTTTTTCCTTTAGTTGTTTCTCCGGTTCCTTCCGAGCCTTCCGCTTGGGACAAGAAAGCTTCCGGTGTCCGTCCGCCTTGCACAGAAAACATTTATCTTTGTTGCCATCATAAAATATATTTCCTTTGCGGTTGAAGAAATACAATGACGTGGGGATTTCCTTCTTCACATCCATATATATACCGCGTATCCCTGTATAAACCTCAAAGCACAGATCAGATGGAAATTTCTCCCGGATGATGCGTTTAATTTTTCCATATTTCCCCAGCACTTTATCCAGCTCGTTGTCCGGTACCTCTGGTGGCAAGTCATACACACGCACATACTGGATAAATTCACCAGCATGCGACATGCGTACCTTTGCCGTCGTTCCATTCGCATAATGGAAGATTAAATCCTCCGAATTGTATGTCAGAGCATGGAGCATCGCTTCCTCTGATTTGAACTTTATGAAGACTCCCCTTTCCTCACCAATGCGATAAACAGCTTCCATTTCAGCCGGATCCGCGTCGAGTGCTTTGGCGAAATTTACAATCTCTCCAATGTTTGGTTTAGCATCATGGTGGCTGAAGCTAAACTTGATGGTGTTTTTTACTTCACACATCTTGCACCGTAGCAACAAAAGGCACCGAACTGCTAGTAACGAACAAAGAGCAACTATATAATAGCGAGTCTCAAAAACAGGCTATCGCGTGGTTCACACCGAAATAAAAATTCGACTGCTGCTGTAGACAGCTGTGGGACAACTGGATTTCTTTATGTTGTCGTCAATTTTTTTTGGAAAGCTATGTGAAATTCATATGGATTTCATTCATTACATACGAGATTACATATGTGATATATTTTTTGAGTGTATCCCCTAATTCCAAGTTTGGTTAGAAGATTACAACTCTGGAGAGCATTTTGTGTGGTCGTTGGGAGCGTGTGGTTCTGAATATGGCGATGAGTGTGCAAAATATTACGCAATTCCATCATCCCTATTCGCACGCGCCCGAGGATCGGAGGCGAATGCCACTTCGACTTGTTTCGTCTACTTACTACTCTCTGACGACTTTGCTAGGGAAGCAGCATATGCATGTACGTAATTGGTGGATTTGTTAATTATTTCGACACTTTTTGACAATGCTTGACATTTGCTACTTTTTCAATAGTTTCTTGTTGAACATAAACAGCCAAAAGCATTGATATCGATGCGTAAGCGTACACAGAAAAAAAGTTGTTTAATTACATCCAAACTGCTGCAACCAGGTTAATCCATCGGTTGTGTAATACAACGTTGTACGATGTAAATCGATTTTGCGAATAAAATTACATCCATTGATGTAATATTGTATCTGCTTTTTGCTATTACATCATTATTTCATACATCAGCTTGAATTGCATTGATCGATATTACATTTTTTTTGCTGTGTAGCCCTGATCGATTGATGATAAAATTATTGAAATTGGTTCAGGGGCAGCTGAGTTATTAACGTTCAATAATTTGGTTACATGTTCCATTTTCAGTTTTTACAAAGTGTATCCCCATATAGAAATTAAAGACGTAGTCCTACGTCAAAAAATGGTTAAAACTTTATCACACAAACGTTCATGTAAAGTTCCATAACCATTTCAGTTAAAGTTTAGCAGGGATTATAAACAATTTTCAACCATTTTTGGTAAGGTCCAATAATGGTTCCCATTTATGCGGGATGACTTCTGGATGGCTACACTGAACCAAATTGTCCATACATCAATGTATGATTATTGCTTCACTTGAGCCCCATACGGATTATTTTTCTATTTGTGAAAGATTATCATTCTCTGATTCAGCTCTCAAAGCACAGAAGAACTGAATAGCATTAATTCTAAAACAGGATAATTTTCGTTCTGCACGCTGTAAACCATTAGCATGATTATCATCCATTCTTAGGAAGACTTGAAATGAACAAACCGTATGATTAACATTGAGAAGGATACGGACTCGTCATACACTTTCAAAATAAATTGTCATGCAACGTTTAAATGAAATATAAGTGCAATCTGAATGAAAAATATATGGAAGCAGAAAGCTTATTTTACTTTTTTAAAAATTGTGATCATAACGAAATATATCTCTTCTAAATTGTTGGAACTGTTAATTAATGTTGTAAATGAAACACTTCTGTTTTATAAGCTGAACAATTGTTTTATTCATTTATGATAAAACAACCACACTAAATGCTGCACTGGGCCGGCCTCGCCCCTGGCGTCCCCATCGAACAGTGGATTCGCCGGTTCGGACTCGTCATCCACGGAATCGAACCCAATCACGTTCTGTAGGAACTTGTGCAATTTAGGATGTTGGCTCGGGTTGTTTGTGGCCTCAAAAAGCAGTTTGAAAATGTTGTCCCAAAATCTGCTAAACGAGCTCATCAGCTGGTTGGTCTTGAAGATATCACTGGAAGATAAATTTGTTTTGTTAGAATCGTTTTGATTGAAACAAAGGACCTCCCTCCCAGTAACTTACTGAAGTCTAGGAATTTGAATCAACCAGCGGATGTTGTTTTGATTACACGTTTCTGTCTATGGCCACTTGGCCAGTTTGTAAAACTCCACTCGTTCGACGACTTGCCGTAGTACGAAAGAGGCAGTTCGGCGTTTTGGTACTTGCTTTCCTCAAAGTCGCTGACCACCTCCTCGAGGGGGGGCTGGATCGCGAACAATCCACGGGCACTGAAGCATTCGAATCAAACGGGAACGGAACGAGTAGATATTTTTTTGCCACATGAATCCGAAAACTTTTTTCTCGTTCGCTTTTTGGTGACACTCCCCGTGGTATGCGAAAAAACTGTGTACTGCTATTCGAGAGAGACGCAACAAACTGCGAAAAAATGGTAAGGCCAAAACGCAATGGGAGACTGAAACGATAAGAAAATGAATCGTATGACAGTTGTTGTATGATTTTCGTTATGGGGTTCACTTGGATGATTTTAGTTCATTTCTGTTCTTGAATTCATTTATTGTTAATACCTTTGAAAATTTGAACGGTACTTCATTAAGTGTTTGATGTTATTTCCTTTTATGATATGTATGATGAATCATCGCATTTAATGTCAATTATCAGTCAATCGGGTATCTCATATTATTTTCGATGTTAAAGAAATCGGATAGCTCTGAATGATTAATCATGCAATGACGACATGGTAAATTCGCTCAGTGTATTTGCGACCGTGCATGAACCGGTCTAAGCTCAATAAATCTGAAGACAAATATGAAGCAGTTCATTTCGAGGTTCATTCATGCTGTGAAGCACTCCTATTGACGAGTGCACGGATGAATTTGAGTTCACTCACTCGACAAAAAGTGACACAACAGCGGGGCCCTGTTTACTGAAAATGAACACATATGTGTTCATTTTTAGTAAACAGGGCCCCGCTGTTGTGTCACTTTTTGTCGAGTGAGTGAACTAAAATCCATTCGTGCACTCGTCAATGAGCACCCATCGCTTTTTCACTGGACTGAGAAATGTCACTGGGACTGGCGGTTAAAGAAGAAAAAACTAAAACAAAGACGACGCGGTTCAAAACGCCGCGGCAGTTCGAAAGTGGCGGTTTGTTTGTTTTACCAGTTCCTGAAAGTTGACAATAATCGGATTTGATTGAAGAGGACATCAAAATGGTTCAAACGGAGAGCATTGAAAAAGTGTACCTTTTCGAAAAGGATCGGGTCAGCAGCTTCAAAAAGTGGCCCCACTCCGGCTCCAGTCCGTGCAACATCCAGAAGGTTTTTGAATATTAACCAGTGCCGCGCCCCGATGTTGTCCTGACCGATTATCTATTATTTTCAGATGGCCGAAGCCGGTTTCTACTGGCAGGGCGACGACAAGGAAGACGAGGATACTTCCGTCTGCTTCGTGTGCGGTAAAGTGCTGGACGGATGGGAGGAAACAGACGACCCGTGGGAGGAGCACAAGAAGCACGCTCCCCAGTGCATGTTCGTCAAGTACGGTCGGCCGGAGGCGGAACTGACGGTAAGCGGTGGATGGGATGGATTTTTGGGAATCGGGAGTTTATTTTGGTTTGTTTGTGTTCTCGGAACAGTGCGAAGAAATGATCAACCTGCTGGAGGTAATTCTAAAGAGAAGGATTCAAAGCAGCTACAGCGGGCTGAAGGACTGCCTCACGGCACACATTGAGAAGAAACGCAAAGAGATGCTGAAACAGTTGTCCAAAAACTGATTTTATGTCCCCGTGGTGCCTATATTTAGATGTTTGAGTAGATAACGATATGTAATTGTAAGGTATTTATAGCAATCGCTTAGGGGCTCGTATCATACTTGCAGAATAAAACAGCTGCTAAGCGTTTTTATGATAGAACTGCATTGCGTTGTTATGTGTGATCCGAATCAATGGTGTAGTAGCGGCTACTCGTTGAAGAAAGGTAATAAGGTATGTGCTACTGGGATAAATAATAATATGACAAACAAAAATTTGGTAAGGAAAGGAATGGACTTTGGAAATTGTTTAACGATACCATGGACCCCCGCTAATCTGAACAACACTGCATTCATATTACCGGGGTTCATTTTTAATTTGAACTTCTAACAACCCAAGAAAATCGTGTTTCTGGTTCTGGAGATTTTCCCCCTTATAACGTAGTTTAGAATTTTTGGTGAACCCTGAGTGGGTTTCTCCTCCTCTCTGGCGGTTCATAAAGGGAATGGCGGTGGTCGTTGTAGAGGGTAATCAGATAATCGTTGTGTGGTATCCAGTCTAAATTCAATCGGGTCGGTGCGTTGTTATTTTGAATAGGAGGTCGGTGATTAAATTTTATCGAACAATCGAGCATCTTTAAGAAATACTATTAGAGCAGCTTCCGTGGATGGGTTGTTAGACAGGGCATTACGTATGCTGTCCGGGATTCCATTGTGGACCCGGATGTTCTGGAAGTTCACGATCAGGTGTTCGACTGTCATTATAGTGTTGCAGGTGTCGCACCACTTCCGAAAAGAAGTAGCGCTGCCCAAATCATGGGTTACTCGGGTGTGTCCAGATCGGAGCCGAGATAAGACATGTTGTTCTCGTCGACTCGTAGTGTCCTTCCATTTGAAGATGTCTCCTTTATTTTCCTTAAGAACGGACCTCTTTTTGTAATCCACTCTAGGTTCCAGGCGTCTCGAAGGGTTGTTTTCACATAGGGGAAATGGCTCTAATGTTGGCCTATGCATCTAAGATAGGGTCCATCGCTAAAAATCTGCTATTTATCAATTTTATCTAGATGAACGCGTCATTGGGACGGTACTAATGGATATTTTTGGTCGCTTTGTAAATTTTGTCGATTGCTGAATTTATGTATGGGCCCAAATTAGGAGCATTTAGGCCGACATTACATCCATTTCCCCTATGTTTTAATGTCTGAACTAGGAACAGATGTGGAGGCATCCAGCCGGTGCGCCCAGTGGCGACGAGATGGTCCGCTTCGCAGTTACCTTGTATACCACAATGGCCGGGTAACCGGACAAATGAGGTGTTTTGTATTCCTTGGATACAGGGATCTTTTGATGTTGCTGAGTTCAAGGTATATAAAATGCTGGCAGAATCTGTTAGGACGCAAATGGCAGAATCTGTTAGGACGCAAATGTTAGCCATCAATCAAATATGCAGGAAGGCAGCTTCCACACCTTCGTAGGATATCGCATCCATTCAACAACACATGACATGAGCCGGGACCAACGGCTTTACTTCCCTTCCGAATGAAGATTTTTATGCCTCAGAAATATCCCACCGACCTCGGCTGGGATTGAATCCAGATCCATTGGGGTGAGAAAGCAGTCACGCTTACCCCTACACCACCGGCGCCAGCAATTGGATGTTCCTGCAGCTCAGCGTTTCGGCGATTTTATATTGGAACGGCAGTACACCGAGTTCAACGCATGCCCATGCAGCGAGTGTAGAAGGCAGAAGACCTGCGACGATTCGGATGGCCTGGTTGTAGGTTGGGGCTAGACGTGTGTTTAGGCAGGAGAGGCAGGTAAGTACAATCCCATAAAGTAGTCTACTGTATACGGTGGCCTTGGCTACCTTTAGTAGGATTCTCTCTGTTGCTGCTGCGGTGTGGTTTGGAGAGTGTTCGCAGAAGGTTTAATCGCGTGCGGTAATTAGCTTTAGTGTCAGTAAAGCGTGCGTTGAGCCTCAGCTCCCAGTCCAGGCGCACTCCGAGAACCTGGATAATCTTTTTGTTGGGTATCGGAATGTTGTTTGCTAAGATGTTCGTTGGTAGCGGCCGATGGCGGGAGTGACATAGATGGGAAACCACGCTCTTTTCTGGGGACAATCTTGAAATGGCTAATTTTCTTCAAAATGCTTTGAGGGTGCATCCGATAACCAGCAGAACGATGTTAGTGCTGGTTGGGAGGTGTTGCAGCATGGGGGGTCGAAAGGGAGCGTTGAAGTTGGTTGGCATTGAATCCTCCGGGATGACAATGTTACGAATACTCTGTGTGGACGCGTGTTTTTTTGGTATGAACGCCGTGTCGTAGCGATTAATGGCCGACAGTGAGGCGAAGTATTCCGCTAATTCGTTGGCGATGGTATGCGGGCGTTGACTCGGCTCCACAGTTCTGACACCGTTTGGTTGGAGTTGATCTCCTCCAAAAATTCTTCTCAGCTACTTTTCTTAGCGTCGCTGATGATTTGCCGGCATTCATTTCGCTTGGAGCGGTAAAGCTCGATGACTCGTTCCTTGTCTGGGGATATCCTTGGGTAGGCATTTGAAGAGCTTTTCTTTCGCGTTAATGGCAGACTTTGCTTCCGGACACCATCAGTGTAAGGGTTTCCGGTCAGGGGGTCGAACTGGTCTTTGGGATGGAGATTTTTGCGGCCTCAGTAATGATCTCCATGAGTTCTTCGATGCTTTTTTTTTTTTTAATAATCCATTTATTTGTCAAGGCTCAAATGCGTTAGCTTTGCGGAGCCGAATATTTTTTACATTATTGTGTGTGAATATAATTTTCTTACAACTAATGTTAGTAGAACGGGGGCCGATTACTCGCGGTTTACTCGAGATTAGGGATTACATTTATTGATCATTTGGAGGGAGGACAAGGGAAAGCATTTTGAACTAATTTAAAACTTAAACGTAAAGGATGACTAAAACACAAAACACTAAACACATACATCAACAGCTTTAAGAAAGTCGTAAATAAGCTTCATAATGTCGATATCACGGCAAGCCAAGACGTCTCTAATTGGCTTAAAGGGTTGTTTTGCTCGGACCCTAAGGGAATCACACAGAACGGATCTCGCCTCACAATGCAAGGAGCAGGACCAAACAACATGCTCGATGTCGTGATAACGGTTTCCACAGGTACATAAGTTGCTGTCGGCGAGCGTAATACGGAAGAGGTGGGCGTTTAACGAACAGTGATTGGACATGAGTCTGGACATTACACGAATAAAATCACGACTCATATCCAACCCTTTGAACCAGGGTTTGATCGACACCTGTGGGACAATAGAATGTAGCCATCTTCCCAGATCACCATCATTCCACTTTTGTTGCCAGTTGGCGAGGACTTGCTGACGAGAGATCGTGAAAAATTCGTGGTAGGCGATTTGTCGCTCGTAAATATCGCCTTCCATAGCGCCCACCTTGGCCAGCGAGTCCGCTTTCTCATTGCCCGGGATAGAGCAATGAGAAGGGACCCATACCAAGGTGATGACATGTGAGCTGTTTGATAAAGCACTCAATGACGATCGTATTTCCTGGAGGAAATACGCCGAGTGCTTCATCGGCCTCATTGAACGCATAGCCTCCAGGGAGCTTAGGCTATCCGTAAAAATGAAATATTGGTCAGGTGGAAGTGAGGCAATACGCTCTAACGTGTACGATATAGCTGCTAGTTCAGCAACGTATACCGAACACGGCTTTTGAAGCTTGTATGAGGCGCTATGAAGATCGTGGAATACTCCAAAACCAGTGGACGCATTTATCACCGACCCATCTGTGAAAAATCTCTTCTCGGTGGGGACGTGGCGGTATTTGTACGCAAAAATAGTTGGGACAATCAGGGCACGGTGAGGCTCTGGAATTCCTTGAATCTCCTGCCTCATTGTGAGATCGAATCTCACGGAAGAACCACTGAAATGATGGGAGACAGCGCGATTGGGGTTGAACGAGGAGGGGCCGATGTCCAGAGTCATGTACTCGTAGTACAAGCTCATGAATCGTGTTTGAGGATTCCGCTCTAGCAGCTTCTCAAAGTTTTCGATCACCAGCGGGTTCATGACTTCACAGCGGATGAGGAACCGGAACGATAAATCCGCAAAACGATTTGTTAAGGGGAGGACGCCCGCAAGAACTTCAAGACTCATGGTATGCGTCGATTGCATACAACCTAGCGCGATTCGAATGCAACGATATTGAATCCTTTGGAGCTTCAATATGTGCGTCCCCGCCGCCGATTGAAAGCAAAAGCTACCGTACTCCAAAATCGAGAGAATGGTGGTCTTGTAGAGTCTTATCAGATCTTCCGGATGGGCTCCCCATGAAGTGCCGGTAATGGAACGAAGGAAATTGATTCGCTGTTGGCATCTCTGCCTCAGATACGCTATGTGTTTTCCCCAAGTGCACTTGGAATCGAACCAGACACCTAAATACTTAAACGACATGCTGTGAGTGATTGTTCTACCCATAAGTTGAAGCTGAAACTGTGCTGGATAAAGCTTCCTAGAAAAAACAACCATCTCTGTTTTCTCCGGAGAGAATTCGATACCCAGATTCATTGCCCAAGTAGACAAATTATCCAAGGTATCTTGCAATGGTCCTTGCAGGTCCGGTGCTGTTGGTCCAACCATGGAAACCACGCCGTCATCTGCAAGCTGCCTTAGCGTGCAATTTTCGGCCAAACATTCATCAATGTCTTTGACATAGAAGTTGTACAGGAGGGGACTTAAACATGAGCCTTGTGGAAGACCCATGTAGCTGATTCGTGCAATTTCCGTGTTGCCATGAGAGAAGCTCATTCGTTTCTCGGACAACAAATTAAACAGGAAATTGTTGATAATCGGAGAAAGCCCACTCGCATGGAGTTTTTCCGAAAGGATGTCGATGCAAATAGAATCAAACGCCCCTTTAATGTCCAAGAAAACTGAACCCATCTGCTGTTTTTCAGCATAGGCTAATTGGATTTCAGTTGAAAGCAACGCAAGGCAGTCGTTCGTCCCTTTGCCCCTACGGAATCCAAATTGCGTATCTGAGAGTAAGCCATTCACCTCGACCCACTTGTCCAGACGAAGAAGAATCATTTTTTCTAACAGCTTCCGAATACACGACAGCATCGCGATGGGACGGTACGAATTATGATCCGAAGCGGGTTTACCGGGCTTCTGGATGGCGATAACTCTCACTTGTCTCCAATCATCCGGAACAACGTTGAGCTCAAGGAATCGATTGAACAAGTTCAACAATCGCCTCTTTGTGACTTCTGGGAGGTTCTTGAGCAGGTTGAACTTGATTCGATCAATTCCCGGAGCTGAGTTATTGCATGAAAGAAGAGCAATTGAGAATTCTACCATCGAAAACGGGGAGTCCATGTCATCGTTTTCCAGCGGCGGATCGCGAGTGTTGCATCGGACCGGAACCGAATCGGGACAAACCTTACGCGCGAAGTCGAAAATCCACTTGTTAGAGTACTCCTTGCCCTCGTTGACCGACGATGCCGCGTTACGCATTCTCCTGCCGACATTCCAGAGCGTTTGCATGGAAGTCTCTCGCGATAGCCCTTCGACGAACCGACGCCAGTAACCGCGTTTTTTGGCCCTGACCAAGCTCTTAAACTTTTCCTCTAGCTCCGTATACCGCTCAAAGTATTCGCGGGAACCGTATTTACGAAACTGTTTAAACGCGGTAGACTTCTCTTTATTCACGTCGGTGCATTCCTGGTCCCACCACACAGTGGAAGGACGTTTGCGAATGGTAGTGCCAGGAACAGGCTTCGTTTGTGCTTGAAGCGCGCAATCCACTATGAGCCGCGATAGGAAGGAGTACTCATCCAACGGAGAGAGAACGTCGACCGATTCTGAACCGTCACGGACCGCGTTCGCGTATTCTTCCCAATTGATGTTTCTCGTGAGATCGTACGCGATGTTGATTGGACACTGTGAAGATGAACCGTTGGAAATCGAAATTTTGATGGGCAAATGATCACTACCATAGGGGTCTTGGATTACCTCCCACATGCAATCCAATGATAGTGAGTTCGAACAGAGTGACAAGTCTAGTCTGCTCTCTCTTGCTGGAGGTTTGACTATTCGAGTTACTTCACCGGTGTTTAGAATGGTCATATTGAAATCGTCGCATAGGTCATAGATGATGGTTGAGCGGTTGTCATCGTACAGCTCTCCCCAGCCTGTACCGTGGGAATTAAAATCCCCTAAGATCAACCGCGGCTCAGGTAGCACTGAGCAGATGTCAGATAGCGCTCGCTGAGAAACAGCCGTTCTCGGAGGGATGTATAACGAGGTAATACTGAAGGTTTTACCTCTAATATTCACCTGACATGCGACAATTTCAATACCTGACACTGGAGGAAGGTCGATTCTGTAGAATGAGTGTTGTTTGTTGACCCCTAGGAGTACCCCACCGTACGAATCTGCACGATCGAGACGGATAATGTTGTAGTCGTGAAGAGAAAGGTTAACATCTGGAGAGAGCCATGTTTCGCAGAGAGCAAACGCATCACAGTGTATGTTATGCAGTAAAAATTTGAATATGTCTAGTTTTGGTAAAATGCTTCCACAATTCCATTGAAGGAGAGATACCGTATCATTTTTTGGAAAATTATCCATCGAAGGATACGAATGAAGCAAGGAGGGGCCACTTGGAAGCAAATTGCTTCAGAAAAGGTTTCACGATTGGAAGCATCATGTTAATGATGGTCCGAAGAGGGTCAGTGATGTTGAACAGATCGAGAATGCTGTCCACAATTCCAGAAAGCGTGAACATGGCGTTCTGCTGTTCTGGTTGCAAAACTGGGACATCTGGGGTTTTAGATGTTCCCGGCAGCCCCGGAAATTCTTTGTCATAATCGACAGGCTTAAAACCCGGTGGATTGGGTTTCGGTTTATTTCCGTGACCTCTTGATTTATACAAGTGGGCTTGGGAGTCAGTTTTTTTAGTTTTCTGCGAGTCATTCTTGGATCGCTTCCTTGAAGGACCTTTGAAAACAAAAGGACTTCCGTCATTGCCCTCTGAGTCAGTGTCGTCCTCGTCAACTGGGAGAAGATTGAACGGATTATTGTTTTCTTTTTCCGGAGTGATTTTGGGAGGAGGATTGAAAGTCTTCAAGATCTCCGCAAAGGAACGCTGAGAGCGCGCCTTCAAAGACCGTTCAAGTTTTTTTCCTTGCTGTTTATACTTCGGGCAATCTGCGAGAGGATGCGGAGGTGCCAAACAATAAACACATTTAGGAGGAGCACCACAAGCACCCTCCGCATGCTTCTCGCCGCACTGATCGCATCGTGGCTTGTTGCCGCAGAAGGCGGCGGTGTGGCCTAATTGTTTGCACTTGGTGCAGTTCATCACCCTTGGTATAAACAACCGCACAGGAAGTCGAACCCTCCCAATTCGGACGTAATCTGGCAGAGTCGATAGGGAGAAAGTCACTCGAAACGAGTCAGTCAGCGAATAGATTTTTTTGTCCCGTCGAGGGATGCTGACTGCATTTGGGTGCAGTCAAGAATCTTGACTTCTGGAAGAACGGGGTTCTTGAAGACACCAACCCCCCTCTTCAAGAAGTCATCGCAGGTCAAACTCGCTTCGGTGACCACTCCTTCGATTTCCACGTCACGACTGGGAATGTAAACGCGGTACTCTAACATAAACAGCTCGCAGGCAACAATCTCATTCGCCTGCTTGCGGTTACCAACAGTGACGCGCAGTTTGTCTGGCCTCACCTTCAAAATGTCGGTCACTGACGAGAAACGTTTGAATAGATCTTTTTCGATCTGGTTAACGTTAAGCGGTTTTTGTTTGGGTCGGAAAAAAACAACCCATGGGCCTGTCGAGGCGTCTGGGTATGACTTATGGCGGGGGGCAGTTTTTGTTTTCTTGGCGGGGTTAGGCGGAGTAGGTGGAGACGGTTTTGGCGGTGTGGGGGGAGAGGGATTAGGTGGGGTAGGGGGAAACGGGTTTGGTGGTGCGGGGGGTGACGGTGCTGGTGGTGTTGGTGGCGATGGATTAGGCGGGGTAGGAGGAGATGGGGTAGGCGGTACGGGCTCCGGTGCTCGTTTTCGCCTGGGCCGCTTCGGGATGGTTCCGGTGTACTTCTTCACCGTGGCTGACGTTTCCACGTCGGACAGTTCGTCTTCAGTGGGAAGGGCAGGAAGGGTATTCCCCCCGCCATCACTATTACCATCCATTGCAGAGCAACTGCCACCGCAATAGATACAAAACAACTACACACAGGGAACACACAGGGACAAGAGAAAAAGAAGAAGAAGAAGAAAATATTTGCGTGGGATGGGAGAAAGGGGAAACTAAAACAAAGGGGCAATAAATAAAACTTATTCGCTACTTAACTACACCGGCACACCGGCGCTTTGTGTGGAAACGCTGTTATCACGTGGTGCGTTGGTGTTGATCCACGCTGCTATCCGGTGGTGATGGTTGGTGTTGGTGGGTCGGCAAGCTGGTGATACGACACGCTTCACTATCACTTGCACACCCTCGCGACGGCGTGAAAAAATGATGGACTTGACGACGCCGTTAACTCCGGTGATGGATTACCGGGATGAATTAAAGCTGGATGGTAACTTCAAGGGGCTCGGCCGATGGAATTCCACTTCCTCTGTTGGACACTGGTCACTTGGGGCACCCAATGGGGGGTGAAAAAAACCACTCGGGCGGAAAAAACACCGAAAAAAACTAGATGCCGCGCAACTGAAACCGGGACGTTGTTAACCGACTGAATGCTCAACTAGGAATGATCTTCGATGCTTGTCGCTGGATGGTAGACGAGGCGCCCGGTAATGGTTGGGCTGGCTGCAGAGATGTCGATCGCTGTTTCGCACTGGCCACGGACGAAGGTGTTCGATCCATCGTTGAGGGTCACTAAGTCGATTGGCTCGATGAGTTCCGCTATGGCAGCACCATGGGGGTTTGCTTAAAGGCTCCCCTAAGATGGGTGGTGCCCATTGATATCGCCGAGGAGTATAAGAGGACCATCAATTGGGGTTAAAACTCGTTGAAGTTTGTTTATTAGGTCTCGGATTTTCCCGTTTGGTAGGTAGATGTTGTTGACTGAGACCAGGAATGGGGATTCTACTTTGGCTCCTATAATTGGGAGGTCAGTATTAAGGTCAATAGGAGTGACCGGAATGTCATCAGCAATTCCGAGCGCAGCCGAGTGATAAATATTGCTTTGGCTGCAATTGTTGATCCGCAGGAATTTGCCCGCAAGTGTGCGATCTTATGTGTTGTGCTGCCTTATGTTGGATCTGTGTTTCTCATGGAGAGCCGGAATCCTGGGCGAGACATTATGAACCAGAACTTCTAAATCCCTAAGATTGTTAAAACATCCGTTCATGTTCCATTGGATCGCTAAAGTAGTGTTGCGGGGTCTACTGTGGTTGATAAGACTGGTGGACAGGGAGGGCAGTTGCGCGTGTCTGGTGTGGAGCCGTTTGGAGCTAGCACCTGGGTGGAAAGGACTCCCCTAACTTTCGGTGATTCGTGTATCGACCTGGCATGTACCAGCAATATTCGTGCAGAATGTAAGAGGTACTGTTCGTACGTCTCGTACCACGCTCTACCTGGTCCGCCAATCGTGCTCTTGTGCCAACCGGATCAGTAGCGAACACCAACTTTGCCCGGTTGTTGTCCGGCATTCTTTGAACATGCCCTGCCCACCGCATCCTTCCGGCTTTGGCCACCTTCTGGATGCTGGGTTCGCCGTAGAGTGCAGCGAGCTCGTGGTTCATTCTTCGCTGCCACTCACCGTTCTCCTGCACACCGCCGAAGATCGTCCTTAGCACACGTCGCTCGAAAACTCCGAGTGCCTGCAGGTTCTCCTCGAGCATAGTCCATGTCTCGTGCCCATAGAGGACCACCGGTCTTATTAGCGTTCTGTACATGGTACATTTGGTGCGGGGGTGAATCTTTTTTGACCGTAGTTTCTTCTGGAGCCCGTAGTAGGCACGACTTCCACTGATGATGCGCCTTCGTATTTCACGACTCACATTGTTGTCAGCCGTCATTAAGGATCCAAGGTAAACGAATTTCTCCACTACCTCGAAAGTATCCCCGTCTATCGTGACATTACTTCCTAGACGAATCCTGTCATGTTCGGTTCCGCCTACTAGCATGTACTTTGTTTTTGACGCACTCACCACCAGTCCGATCTTTGCTGCTTCGTGTTTCAGGCGGGTGTATAGTTCTACCACCGTTCCAAATGTTCTTCCGATAATGTCCATGTCGTCCGCAAAGCACACAAATTGACCGGATTTCGTGAAAATCGTACCCCGGCTGTTGAGCCCGGCTCGTCGCATTACACCTTCTAGAGCAATGTTGAAGAGTAGGCATGAGAGTCGGTCACCTTGTCGCAGTCCCCGGCGAGATTCGAATGAACTGGATAGTTCACCCGAAACCCTTACGCAGTTTTGCACACCGTCCATCGTTGCTTTGATTAGTCTGATCAGCTTCCCAGGAAAGCCGTTCTCGTCCATGATTTTTCATAGCTCTGTGCGGTCGATACTGTCGTATGCCGCCTTAAAGTCGATGAACAAATGATGCGTTGGGACCTGGTATTCACGGCATTTCTGGAGGATTTGCCGTACGGTGAAGATCTGGTCCGTTGTCGATCGGCCGTCAATGAAGCCGGCTTGGTAACTTCCCACGAACTCGGTCATTTTAGGTGATAGACGACGGAAGATGATCTGGGATAGCACTTTGTAGGCGGCATTCAAAATGGTGATCGCTCTGAAGTTCTCACATTCCAAATGGTCGCCTTTCTTGTGAATGGGGCAGATTACCCCTCCTTCCACTCCTCCGGTAGTTGGGCCCATTTTGATGAGTTCGGCTGCGATACCATCCTTACCAGCTGCTTTGTTGTTTTTGAGCTGCTGAATGGAGTCCTTAACTTCCCTCAGCGTGGGAGTTGGGTCAGTTCTGTCCTCTGCTGCACTGACGTAGTCGTTTCCTCCATTGCGCTGGTCTCCCGTGCCTACGTTCTCCTCGCCATTCAGGTGCGCATCGAAGTGCTGCTTCCACCTTTCAATCACCTCACGTCCGTCCGTCAAGAGGCTCCCGTCCTTATCCTTGCACATTTCGGCTCGCGGCACGAAGCCGTTGCGGGATGCGTTGAGCTTCTGGTAGAACTTCCGTGTTTCTTGGGAACGGCACAGCAGTTCCATTTCCTCGCACTCCGCTTCTTCCAGGCGGCGTTTTTTTCTCCCGAAAGATGCGGGTCTGCTGTTTCCGCTTCTGTTTATACCGTTCCACGTTCTGTCGGGTTCCATGCTGCAGCATTACCGCCCGCGCTGCGTTCTTCTCCTCCAAAATCGCTCTGCCCTCCTCGTCGAACCATTCATTCCGTCGACTTCTTTCCACGTACCCGATGGTGCTCTCGGCTGCGTCGGTGATGGCTGTTTTTACTGTACTCCAGCAGTCCTCTAGAGTGGGCACATCGAGCTCGCCCTCCTCTGGCAACGCTGCCTCGAGATTCTGCGCGTATGCTAAGGCGACATCCGGTTGCTTCAGTCGCTCTAGGTTGTACCGTGGCGGGCGTCGGTACCGTACATTGTTGATGACGGAAAGTTTTGGGCGCAGTTTGACCATCACCAGGTCAGAGTCGATGTTAGCGCCACGATAGGTCCTGACGTCGATAATGTCGGAGAAGTGCCGTCCATCAATCAGAACGTGGTCGATTTGCGATTCCGTCTGCTGTGGGGATCTCCAGGTGTAACGATAGGGGAGGTGGTGTTGGAAGAAGGTGCTACGTATGGCCATGTTCTTGGAGGCGGCGAAATCGATGAGTCGTAGGCCGTTCCCGTTCGTCAGCTGGTGGGCGCTGAACTTTCCAATCGTCGGTCTGAATTCCTCCTCCTGGCCTACCTGAGCGTTTAGGTCTCCTATGATTATCTTGACGTCGTGGCTTGGGCAGCGATCGTACTCGCGGTCGAGCTGCGCGTAAAATGCGTCCTTGTCATCATCAGTGCTTCCGGAGTGAGGGCTGTGCACGTTGATTATGCTAAAGTTGAAGAATCGGCCCTTGATCCTCAACCTGCACATTCTTTCGTCGATCGGCCACCAACCGATCACGCGCTTCTGCATTTCGCCCATCACGATGAAAGCTGTGCCCAGCTCGCGTGTGTTGTCGAAACTCTGGTAGATGGTATGATTACCTCTGAACATTCGCACCATGGATCCTGTCCAACACACCTCCTGCAGCGCTACGATGCCGAATCCGCGGTCCTTCAGTAGTTTAGCGAGTATTCGGGTGCTCCCGATGAAATTTAGAGATCAACAGTTCCACGTGCCGAGTTTCCAATCGCAAGTCATATTTAGTCGCTGGGGTCGTTGCCGTTGGTCTCGGTTCGTATTCCTCTGTTGCTGATTTTCCGTTGCAATGCTTTGTTTACGGCTGGCTCGCAGGGCCTGACACCAACCGCCTAACTTTCCGGAGGACCAGGGTGCACAGTTGTGCTTAGAGTCTTTCACTGGCACTCGGACGTAGATCAGCCGCCCCTAACATGGGAACAGACGCCGTTGTGAGCCGCTCCTCCTGGAGAATAGACGCTCAGGCTCGATGAGGAATGTGGGTGCTTCGAGTTCACGAATCGCAACCTGTATAACGGGTTCTGTCCAATTAGCTGCAACCAACGTCTGACCGAGCAGCACCAGGTTTGCTTGGAGACTTGCATGGCTTTTGAGCATCCTCCGGGTGGGAGGCTGAGTGGGCTGTATGACTCACGGTAAGACCAAATGAGTTTTGGTTGACGGCTGGATTTCGGGAGTACTCGGTGGGGGGTTGTCTCGATCTTGCGAGGGAGGTTTTTCATTGGGAGCGGTATAGGTGCAGTACCGGAATTAAGCTTCTTCTTCTGCTGCTGATGGGTTGCAAACCGGGGAGTGGTTAGGGGATTTGCGAGGCGTTGTCGCTGATGGTTTGGTAGATGGTTAGTGCGATCGTAATATATGGGTCAGAGAATGGGACGGCGGTCATGCACCAGAGACAGAGGGGATGAGTATTTAAGCCGGATACCCTTTGGAGAGCAGATTGGCTAACTTGACCCCGGGGGTGGATGCTAGTCCTGTCCTCGATGAGTTCGTCCAAACGTTGGAATTCAATTTAGAGAACTGAGAAGCACATGTTTGGGGTCCAAGACTGCATCAACTAAACGGAACTCCTTTGCTGAACGTTTGTGTTTTCACAATTATGATACGTGCACAATCTTTTATTTAATGTTTGAACTTTTGATTGTCTTCATCAATATTGCAAATCCACCGCTCAGTTCGCGGTAGAAAGCGAATCAAGTTAATCAATGTTTTGATCGATAAATGAACATAGCAATAACATAACAAGCTAATCGGTGCACCCCTCAAAACATAGGAAAATCCACGAACCCCTCATTTCATCTGTCAAACTTTCATAGAGAATCAAAACAAACATAGTGTAGTACTGAAATTTACACTAGAATGGGGTACGTTAATCGATTTGCTTGGGACCAATAGGCTCCCTTATAAACGGGTACCATACACAAAGGATATCATAGATGGTGCGACCATACCGCATTTAGTTGGGATGATATCCTGAATTGGTGGTTAGGCGCTTCTTATGGTTAATGTTTATGCGGGCTATCCAAGTAGTGAGCCAATTTAAAATCGTTAGTTTCGAATTGATTGTAGGTATTATTCTAACAAATATACTGCCGCTCTTCGCATGTCCGTCCCATAGCGAAAATCAGCAAGCCGAGAAAATCCCGTTTTAAGTTTGCTTCGTACCATATCTTCTTATGTGATGGGACAACCAATTTGACTGTATTTCCAAACTTTTTCAGAACGAAGTTGTTGGGTTCTTCCAGTATTATGAAAATATGGGTAATCATCTACCATTTGCATTGAAAAAACTCAGTTTTGACAAAAACGACTATGGGACCGACATGCGAAGAGCGGCAGTATACCGTGTATACATTGATTTTTTCTCGAACGATGGTTAACCATTCTTCAATTTAAAAAAAAAAATGTTAAATAACTATATAAATAATTCTTCATACGAATTCTAATCCACTGCGAGAACAAAAAAAATCATCACCCTAATTTCAAATATCTACCCATGGTGCGTCTTCAAATCTGGCAACCCTTGCTTTGTCCGGATCTCGTGACAGTACTAGTATGTATATAAAGAGTACATAGCCTGCTGTCTAATCAAGGTAAATAAACAGCACGAGTAGCGATTGAATGGTGGTAGGTTGTCAGTCACACGCACTTCGGCACTCGTCTCGTTCCCGTTCCCGTTACCCGGGGATCATCACTGTGTACCTACATTGAAACAAACGGTATCGGTAGTACCGGCAGGATTGTAGATTGTTATCAATTGAAAATCGTGCATCAATCGATATTGAGTCGCACGACCAGCGTAAAACTAAACAGCAGGTGAGTTTCAGTGAATGAAAGGCATATTTTTTTTTGTAGGATGCACATGGCGACTCTGCTTGTCACTACTTCTCGGAACCGGGTACTAGGGTACAACAACAGAAACATTCTGAAGAAGCACCGATCGCATAGCATAGCATAGTAGTTAATGGGAATCGATACATGGCGTGTAGTAGTTCGGTCGTTCGGTGTGAAATCGCATCCACAAGGTCAATTTGTTCAGTTCAATTCAGTTAGTTCCAATTGAAAGTAAGCTCGAGTCGATGTTACTATAGTGAAACAAAAGTAAGAAAGACACAGTTAAGTTAGTTGTCTCGCCAATACCGGGAAAAGAAGACTCAAAAATAGATCAACCTTCGGAAGAGTGACAATAGCACTGTGTACTCATTAAAGCTAGAAGCGTTTGAAATAAGTCACACTCTTTCAAAGTTCGATATGTTGAGTGTGACATAACACATCGTCGGATACATTTTTGGATACATCAAACAGAAGAAGCTGATAAGAATAAGAGTTGCCATGTTGTTTACCTAGTTTTGAAAAGCGTGACTTGGTAATCCGTAGCATAAATAGTACTCAACTATGAATTCCTAAATATGTTATATTTTCTAGCTGCAACTCGACTGAAATAAGTGATGTAATTTTTCAGTGCACCGTGGCTGTAACGAAACGCTGGTATAGAGGAAACTTGCTTCGCATATCCATTCACATTGTGCTTTTTTTGTTAGTCTACCGACCGAGGTGTTTGCTCCATGGGTGGAAGGAATGCACAGTCAGCAGATGATTTGCGTCGATTTGGGTCAATGCTGTGAGTGTGTCGAAGTAGAGACTTTGCAACTTCGAGAGCGATAAGGAATCCTAACTTCTAGACTGGAACATCTCAACGCGGTTCAACAACCCAATTGCATCAGCCGAAGAAGGGATTTATCAGGCATGGTGAGTAACAAGCTTTCAGTTATATGCTTCACTGTGACTGTTGATTGATGTAACCTCGTAAAATGTTGTGTAATACCAATGTTAGCTGACGCGATATCAAGAGGTGTTGGTTGTTCTTACCAATGCAGATTCAGATCGAGCACTACTCGTTCTCTTTAATAAAAAGACAACCAAAGACAGCCCAAAAGCTTGAGTCAGTCAATATATCCAACACTTCCTGGAACCCATTTTGTGTCTTCATCAAACTGTGACATTTCCCCCTGCATCCGCAAACCCTCCTTCTGGATAAATTCAAGACGCTCTGAATCTTACAGGTTGATTCCACATGCTCGTTGTTCTACGCTCAACCTATCAATGCTCTAATTTGCTTGCACCTACCACCTTTGGCTCTGCAAAAAGAATGTACTTACTTTGGGAGTGCGTGAAATATTCCGTGTACACTGCGAAAGCCTGGTCACTCATCTCGCTAATATAGACCTGCTTCAGTGACACGCCAAATCCACCTACATATTGTATCCGTTAGCACTCGGTACCTGTCCTGGAGGTTATCCAACGAATGAATTACAGTGGTAGTTGACTTTTTCGATCCGGTTGATTCTTACTCTTCTGTACAATGACAATGGAAATCACATCATCGAATCGTTGAACACCTTCGGCATTATTTTTAAGTAGCAAGCAGAAATAAGATCTGTTATATTCTGAGCTAAGTTTCATGAAAATTGACGATGCGACTGATGTAAACAATGGCTTGACTGACACTTATGCACAGAGTCGGTGCAGTGTTGTCAGTTACTTTCAAGATCATGAAAATTATAACCATGGGTTCCAAACAGTGCCGATGAGTGTGCCCAGGTGTGCCAAACTGTGTTTTTGGCACACTGTGCGGAGTGACATTTCTAAAGATCGGTAGTCGATTGGCTGGCGTATATGTGAAAAAAAATGCGACAGAACTTTTAATTGAGATTAGTGACGTTTAACGCACGCCCACTAACGGGGGTCTATCGCCGCGTAAAGTTATTATGTTATTTTTCTCCGGCTAACCTCAAAATGTATGTAATTCGGCGTGTCAAAATGAGTATGACATCAGTTTGTTATGTATTTTCCTCGGATTTTCACTACCACAGTTTCAAATAGCGCACCAATACAACCAGGCTTAAAAATCTCTATATCAGTGGTCCCTTTACGATGGCAATGTCATTTGCGCACTGACATTGAGGTGAATGATATTGATATTTTAACTATGTGAACTGATATTGACATCAGGTGGCTAATTCAGCATTTTTTAAGTATTGAAGTTATGATCGTGAGGCCATTCGGTATGTTTTTAAAATGGAGAACCTTTCACTACGGGAGCACAAGACTGAATAACTAGATTTATTTTGGATTGCTATAATAACGAGTTCAATCCTATTATTCATAATTATCTATTTATTTAAATTTCACGTTCCTACTGTAAACTGCGGCTTGATCTCATGGGAACGGCGATCGCTGGCGTTGGATGATGTCTTCTAGAAACGGCTACCAGGAATGCAAGTTCAGCATGATGAAATGTTTGAATTTAATCGGATAGTTACATTGTAGCATAGACGACTGGTTGTAGAAATGATGGTTGAGTGTTTTATGATTCCCGAGGGAGGCGACGCATCACATCTCAATTCTAGATGCTCGAAAAATCGCACACTAGCGAATCAATCTTCTAAAAATCTTCTTTCATTTCTCGCATCTACTTAAATCGCGCATCATCTTTTTGCAGGAAAGCTTCAGAATCGTCATCTATCCTCTTTCTCTCTACTCAGCGTACGCGCAGCTAGCCACAGCAAACCACAAACTTTGCTGCATCGTAGATAGAGTCGTCCCCCTCGATGATTCCGTTGCTTAGCATCGCACTTCCATGGGAACGATGTTTGGTTTTGTGGGTGATAAATATGGTCAACCGATGACTGATGCTGGGATGGTATGATTCTGGAGATGTTTATGCTGTCCTATGGGTGGTGCTGTGATTGTGGTTCTGGGGTTACCAATTGTATAACACGGAGCTGGTTTTCACTCGAGGTGCACAAAAAATCCTGCGGACTGGCACTCGCGAAGTGATTGGGAATTCTTCCCAATAGGAGATTATTGGCGTGATAGGCAGTGGAAATGTTCAGATACCGTGAATAAACTGAATTCTGAACACAAAAGAAACTATGCTTCTGTACTGCGTTTTTATTGAACTTGGACTAACAAAAGATAGGTTTGTTTTTATTATGATCTTCGCAGCAGTGCTGCCAGTATTACCTCACGGTGTACATCATCCGCGGACAGTAGCGTCGTCAACATTCCTCCTTGATGTTCAACGTGACTGCTTATTTGTCTCCTTCTGTGTCATCAGAGTCAGTCCCAACATGTTGACAAACTTCTGTAGCTTATTAGCGGCCAAAGGCTTTGTCATGATGTCAGCCAACATGTCTTCCGTTGCACAGTACTTGAGTTCCAGCGTGCCAGCTGCAACAAGGTCCTTTGTGTAGTGAAATTTAGTGTATATGTGTTTAGAGCGGCGATTTTCTCGCTCCAGGCACGTGAAATCCATACAGCTCCGATTGTCCTCCCATATGGTTGTAGGATCCGTCTGCTATTCGTCCACCTCTTCTAGCAATCTCCGTAGCCAAACCGATTCTTGAACTGCTTCAGCTAAGGCGACGTATTCTGCCTCCATAGCCGAAGTCGAGACACAAGACTGCTTGCCCAGCTGATTGCGCCATTTCCAAGCTTGAAAACGAATCCGCTACTGGACTTACGGTCGCTTGTATCACTTGCCCAATCAGCGTCGCTGCATCCTTCCAATAGCAGTCCGTTGGTCGACCCAAGCATAAGACTGTAATCACTGTACCAGAAAAGTAGCGCACAATACGCTTCCATTCCGTCCAGTCAACCTTCGTCGGATTCTTCATTTTTCGACTCAGGATGGATACACTTGCTGTAATGTCGGGCCTTGTATTTGTCGAAATGTACAGAAGAGCACCAACAAGCGACTGGTACTCCTCATTGTCCAGCAAAGCCTCGGAATCTGCCTTATTCTTGTAGTATCCGGGGTCCAAAGGTATCTTTGATTTCTTCGCTTCGCAGAGATTGTGTTGTTGCTCAATTTTCCGGATGAACAGTTCTTGATTAATCAGGAACACTTCATCTTCACGCCGAGCCACGTTGATTCCGAGGAAGCTACTAATATTGCCAAGCACAGTGATTTTCAGTTACGGTTCAGCTTACATATCAGCTCCTCCTTTCCACGTGTTTCGAAATCTTGCGGGCTTTCGATCCTTCGGCATCTGCACCAGCGTCCACGTTTCGTTCTCCATAAGAGCTCTTAGCTCCTTCTCCATGGCCGCCTGCCATTGATCCTTCTCTTCACACGCCAATGCTTCATGATACGTTGCTGGTTCAGTCGAATACGCAATTAGTCCGACTGAGTAATCATGATATCGCAAAGGTATGACACCTTTATTGATTCTCGACGACATACGCAGTCCGTTAGCTTCTTGATTTTCCTCGAAGTCAAAACTGCTATCAAATCCGTACACAGAAAAACAAAACTACCCACCGCTTGGGTTTTTTAAACTCAAATTTGAGTTATTTGACCTCTGCCCGTTTCATTTCCTCTCGCTATTGTTGTCAAAAATAGAACGAAAGATTCGACTCAACCGTCTAGTTCCGTACGAGAAGCCAAAATTGAGTAATATGCGATACACCCAAATTTGAGTTAATTGAACTTAATTTTGGGTAGAAAAAATTGAAATTAACTTAGCGATGGGTGATTTTTTTATGCCGTGCTTAAATGCAAACTACTTTGAGCCGGTTTACCCAAATTTGGCTTATCGTACGGAACATGGGAGATAAGTGAAAAGAACTTAATTTTGGGTTGTTTTGAATTTCTGTGTAGAACTCCTCTATCGTCGTTGCGCTGAACTTCTTCAGGTTCCATTTTCTTTCCGAATTCGACTTCCATCAAATTGTCCGTCGAAACTTCACCAACTTCCTCAACGACTTGCTCCGCTTCATACTTGCTACTCAGTTCTAGAAACATGGCGTCACACCTAACAGTGATCGTATCCAAAAAACGATACGCTTTACTCTCGCTGCAGTACACAACAAATAACAGCTTTCTCGATTTGTCCGCCATCTTTCCCCGTTTGACACTGGGAACCTGTACATACGCCTCGCAGCCAAGATCTTCAAATCCTTCATGTTCTGCTTACGTTTGAACCAACGTTCGAATGGGGTGGAGTCGACTGAACGAGAAGGCAAGCAATTCTGCAAGAACACTGCAATCATAATAGCTTTCCCCCAATACTGCTTCGGGAGCTTGGCATCGAGCAATATACAGAGCGCCATTTCCTGGATGTAACGGTTTCGTCGCTCAGCTACTCCGTTCTGTTGGGGTGAGTACGGAGTATACTCCGAACAAATCCCCTTCGACTTGAGAAAATTTACCAACTCCATATTTACATATTCGCTACCATTATCGGAACGAATTACCCGAGGTTTCTTCCCGAACTGCGTCTCCATCATTCTCACATATTCCCTGATTTTAGGTCCGCAGCTTCAGGTTTTTTCTCACCTGCTCGAATGGACCACAGAGGTCAGTATGGACCAGATCGGGAATCTCAGTAGAACGCCTCTCTGCCTTTTTCGGAAAAGCTTTCCTAGCAAGTTTGCCTTGCAGACAGCAGTCGCAAGCCAAACGTTCACCACAGTCGACAACTTTCATATCGTCCCCCAAGCTTTTGTTGACAATCTGGTTCACAACATCATAATCGCGATGACCAAATCGGCGATGCCAAGTGTATTGGCATTGGCATAACTTCGTGTGCTGCACCACACTCGAAACCATTGATCTCTGCTCCTGACGCAGAACATACATTCCCGCACAGCGGTCGGCAACAGCACGCACCTGCTTACTTCGATCGAGGATCTGGCACCCGTTGCCATCGAACAACACAGAATATTTTTTAGAATTAATGGTACTCACAGACACAAGACTTTCTCCAGTTGTACCTCCTCAGACCTTCCATTGCCGTCAATGCAACGAAGCAATCCACTACCACAGCCTTCCGGCATCGTCGTTTCACCGTTGGCCAACGTAACCTGTCCACCGGTTACCGAACAAGACGCCGCCCCCGCAGGAACAGCTTCATCGGATGCTTCGCTGTTTCGTGCCAGAAAACACAACGGAGATCTCGATCGTTGAACTTGATTCGCCTTTTGCTCCTTCTTAATCGGGGAACCTCGATTGTGCTTGTCACTGACATCCACTTGCTTGCTGGCCATAAACTTCCGACAATCTTTGCGGATCTTTGGCCTGGTCGATTCGGCATTCTTCGACGAAAACGTACGCAGCAGCTTATTTTCGCCTGACCCAGCACCTCGCTGATCTTCCCGCTTCTGAAACTCATCTGTCAACTTTTGCTTCACCAGATCGATTGTGATGTCGTCGTCTGGTCGAGCCTCTAGAGCAACCAGTAGGCCGTCGTCCGATTCCGGTAGGCTGCGCAGAATCATCGCCACCTTCAGCTCCTTTGACAACTCCAGATCAGCTCGTCCAGTTCCATACACGGCGAATGAGAACGACTCAAATTTGAGTTTAGTTCACTCATAATCGCCAAAACTGCAGGAACGCAGCGATGAGTAAATTTGATGTCACTGTATTCTTCTAATAATGCTCCTTCAGGGCATTCCAGCGCGCACGGGCACTCACAGCATTTCGGATCAGACCGATTTGGGTTTCTTCGATGCAAAGTCCAATCGTCCAATGGTTGCTTCCGCCTTCAAGTCGTCCTTCTTCCATCGATCCGTCACAGGTTCCGGCTTTGCTTCTTCGATGACCCACCAAATCACCTCCCGCGTCGGCAACTGTTCCATTCGAAATTTCCAGGTTATCCAGTTGTTGGTCGTCAGCTTCGGGAAATTGAACTTCTCCGCCATCTTTCAGCTGCACCTTGTGTTGCTGTGCAACCAAATGCAAAAATCTTTCTTTACGTTTGCGATTTTGTGTAACTCACTGGGCCCATAACCTATAGAGATTAGTGACGTTTAACGCACGCACACTAGCGGGGGCAACGCCGTGAAAAGTTGTTTATTATTTTCCTCTGGCTAACCTAAAAAATGTATGAAAGTAGATCTGTCAAAATGAGTTTGACATCGATTTATTATGTATTTTCCTCGGATATTCACTAACACGCTCTCACATATCGCACCAATACAATCAGACGTGAAAATCTCTATTGGCGTGATAGGCAGTGGGAATGTTCAGATACCGTGAATAAATCAAGAAACTATGCTTGTGTACTGCGTTTTATTGAACGTCGACTAACAAAAGATAGGTTCATAATAATATGATCTTCGCAGCAATGTTGCCAGTATTACCTCACGGTGTACATCATCCGCAGACAGTAGCGTCGTCAACAGAGATGAGCTATTTCGGGACGCCATACTTACGACTTGTCTCCGAACGAAAAACACACGCTCACTCCACCGTGGACTTCGAGCATCTCCTTTTAATTCACAATGTCACAATACAAAACAATAGTAAGCAGTCGACTGTCATCACGATTAATCGACTATTTTCCGACATTCCCATTTGCAAGTGGTGAGTGACCATCTAACGCATTTCATTCCCCGGTTTGTGGACTATAATAGGATGAGCCCGCATTCATCAGTTTGACATCCTGTGTTGGTTTGTTTACCTTTGACTAACAACGATTAAAGTGGATTGGCGTTTTTTAATGAAAAGGACCAAAAGATATGCTATCCGACTATGTTTGTTAAAAACATCTTGTTCTCTATAAAATAAAAAAAAAAAACCATTTAATACCACCTCCATATGTAAAAAAAGCGAGTTCAACCCAAAGGTGCAGCTCCCTATTCTCAGAAAAATGGGAGTCAACACCCGAAGATGCCATTCGCCATTGATCTTCAGTGTCGTCTGGTTATCGTAGTCCTCTTTTGCCATGCTGCTTATAATTGATAGTTTTCAAGAACCTATGCTTATCATTTTGCTCCATGATTGTGTGTAGCTTGACCTTTATTTCTGCGATGGAATTGCAATTAATTCATTTACGGTATGCGTGATAATGTTTGCACCATCGTAAAAATAAGGTTCCCTTCGTTCCCCAGTTTTCTTTGCATGCACATAACCTATAGCTCATACCGTAGTAGCAACAATCAATACGAAACTAACGATTTTAAATTGGCTCACCACTTTAGTAGCCTATTGGTCCCAAGCAAACGATTAACGTACCCTATTCTTGTCGATATTCTAGTACTACGCAATGTTTGTTTTGATTCGCTATGAAAGTTTGACAGATAAAATGAGGGGTTATTGGTTTTTCCTATGTTTCGAGGGGTGAATCGATTAGCTTGGGACCGAAGGGAGTACCAGAGCTGAGCCAAAAAGTTGAGCACGTTATTTCGGGACCTTCTAGTCTTAGAGTTACCTCTATGGTAGTAGCATAGAGGTAACTCTAAGACCACTGGGTCCCGAAGAAAATCATTATTATTTTTGGCTCACTCAGTACCAGAACAACGGTCCCAAGCAGTCCCAAGCTATTTCACTCACCCCTGCATGTTCTGCATGAATCCACACACCCCTGATGTTATCTGTCAAACTTTCATAGCGAATCAAAACAAACATAGTGTAGTAATAGAATTTCAACTAGAATAGGGTACGTTAATCGTTTGCTTGGGACCAATAGGCTACTAAAGTGGTGAGCCAATTTAAAATCGTTAGTTTCGTATTGATTGTTGGTAGTAGGCTGTGTATAAAAGAAAATGATTCACTTAGTCTGACAGTTGCACCATGGCGAAGTGGCAGCGTATTCGTGATTTGTCCCACGCGCAAAACTCGCAAATGACATTTCAATCGCCGTGGGAGTGTCCCGGTAGACCGTCAAAAGGGTTTTAGACCGAGAAAAGAAAGGACTACTATCCGCGAAGGTGGCCACAGGTCGTCCGAGGTCAGCTCGAGTTCCGAGGGTTATCGCTGCTATCATAAGGAAGATAAGGAAAATGGCAAAGGAACACGGGATCAGTGACTTTACTGCACGCAAAGGAAGATTGCGGGGCGAAGTCGAGGGCACGGAAAAAACTCACATGATTACCAACCGCATCCGGAAGCTACGAGTCGAACGATGCAAGAAAATCTTGAACTTCCTTAAGCGAAAAAATCCGGTAATCCTGTCGATCCCGTATCAAATTCCAGAACCGACCGGTATATTAGTTCTCTTCCGGTAAAAGACGTGGCCGACGAGCACAAGAACGTGTATCTGACCAAGCATCCTGCTAGCGTTATGGTGTTTGCATTGGTGGCTTCCGATGGCAAAAAAATGGACTCGGTGTTCATTCCAGAAGGCGACAAGGTCAACACAGAGGTCTACATCGGGATTTTAATTAAGTATGTTCTTCCGTGGATCAAAGAACAGTACGGTCCGAAGCCAAATGTTGTATTTCAACAAGGCACTCAGAAGTGGTTGCAGGAATATCTTCCGTTCTGGGCGAAGGATATGTGGCCGCCATCCAGCCCCGATCTTATTCCGCTGGATTACTCAATATGGCGCGTCATGAAGACCAAGGCCTGTTCTAAACGCCACCCGAGTACAGCAAGCCTCAGACAAACATTGACCCGTACCTGAAGAGAAATGGATCCAGACTACATTATTAGAACCTGCCGTGCATTCCGGAAGCGTGTGGAGGCCGTAATTGCAGCAAGTGGAAACTCGATCGATGATTAACATAGTTTAAGACTCTGAGAAACATCCCCCTTTAAATAAATAAAAAAAAACTCAAAAACGAAATTTTTTAGATTTTTTTAATTTTTGACATTGGTGCAAACATTATCACGCATACGGTACTTAAGCATATCACTGATGGCTATATTAATCGTTATTTCTTTTTTTCATTTTCAGAAATCAATCACTCTACCAAGTGCTAGACACCAATAAATTCTGTGATCCACCTAGCTAAACCTGAGATCGTCATAAACATAAGAAGCAAGAAACAGCGAGAACACGCCGTCGCTTTTTGTTGCTATAAGAAGATTGCCAACACGTGGTGACATCGGCAGTTCTCCAGCATCTCCCTCCTTATCTCTTCGCTAATAGGGATTTAATTATAATTACCCGTAAGGGTAAGTTTCCCCGGCAGTAATCACGCACTGGAGGCAAAACAATCCACAAATCTTCCCCAATCTGCCTTCCCTTCCGCAGCAAGGGAAGGTAAATACATATTTGCGCAAAGAGGAGCCAACGGGAAACGAAACGATGCGAACCGGCACCGCTGATAGGACGTCGGCTGGACGCGATCATGACCACCACTACCAGCAGCCGCAGCATGACGGCAATGACTTCGATAGGATTCCGCCAATCGTTGATGAACCACCGCCACCACCCGGTTCAGTCGATTCGCGACGGTCGAAGAGTGCGAACATCGTCATTACGACGGAAAGCAGTCCTCTAAACGTGCCGGTGGCAACCGATGGTGATTGTCTGATTATAAGGTGAGTTATATGTCTGCAGATGAATTGTAGATTAATCGACTTAGTGTTTGCGCGAGTGTTTCGAACTTATCAGTCCAGGTTAGTCCTAAAAGGTGCATTGTGTGACATAAGAGTATTATATGAACCTTTTGGACTTTGTTCTAGTGTGAATTTCCGGAGATGTAGATTTAAAGATTTTCCGCTCATTTTGATAGAAGAAGAAAGCTAGAAACGAAATTCTTCAAATGTCTATGTTGATGGTAGACAGATATTTAAAAATAGATAAAGCATGATGAATGATCGTAATACAATATTAACCGTGTATAATCTGTAACTCTCATTTACGCTTTACAACCATAGATAGATTCCTCGAGTCTGATTAGATAAACAACAATGTTGCTGAATCGTAATTCCAACACAAAGTGCAAGTGATAATAACACTATAAGTGCTATTTTCCCTTATATTGTGTAGGGTAGAGCAGAGAACTACTTCAGTCTAATCACCTATTTTGAGCCTATCGGGCAGAAACCATCAAATAAATCCGTGATTTCGGCGTTGTCAATTGTGCGTTTAGTATACGATACTGTAGTTCAAAAGATACCGAACGAAATCATTTTTTATCTTCAACCGATAGGCGTTTCAATGCGTTAGAACGAGTTGGGGGTCAAAAAGCAGTGTTAGATTTTTAACCATATCTCTACAATTTGTTACTCTTTACCAAATCTTACGATCAGTATGGAATGGTAAATAAATTTAGAAGGCATCTGCAGTGAAAACATTCTTTTGGTAGTCCATCAACAATACATTGATTTGATGTAAAAAATGTGATCAAATCTAAATTTTCATCAAGTTCAGCGAAAAAAAATCACACTGTTCAAAAGCGATTTCGCAGACACGCTCCATCCTAAATGGAATAATCGGCGGCTCTTCTGTGAACCTGTCTATCTGCATTTGTCATTTAATGTTCATTAATTATCGTTAAAATGTGTAAACAATTTGTATGCCAATTTTAACCGACGTAAATGTAGCAAAACTGCACAATCGCTAACCTTCGCTGACCTCCTCCGATTGGCGGAAATCGGCTTCTGGTTCCTTTTCGATGGAATATGGCAGCCGGTAGTGATCTGTTTTGACTGATTCAAGGTAAACAAACCAGAAATGGAAATCCGCGCACAGATAAGGATGTACGATTTGCGGGTAATTTACACGAAAATGAAGCGAAAATAGAGCTAAAGGGGAAGCTTACCGCAAAACATTTATTTCTGGGAAAATTTACATGTTTTCTACCATCATGAAAAACATGGACTCTAAACAAAATCCAAAGGTCGCATTTTACTTTTTGGGAGTTCAACTTTGCGCCGTGACACAGAATAATTAACAAAAAACTTGTTGTTTAGATTATTGATAGGGTTACGGAATATCAGTCTAGCCCCTCACTTCGGCCTATCAAGCAAATAACATATCCGTTCAGCAATAATACACAGTAGTAGCAACAATCAATACGAAACTAACGATTTTAAATTGGCTCTCTACTTGACTAGCCTATTGGTCCCAAGCAAATCGATTAACGTATCCCATTCTAGTCAAAATTCTAGTACTACACAATGTTTGTTTTGATTCGCTATGAAAGTTTGACAGATAAAATGAGGGGTTAGTGGATTTTCCTATGTTTCGAGGGGTGAATCGATTAGCTTGGGACGGAAGATAGTACCAGAGCTGAGCCAAAAAGTTGAGCTCGTTTCTTCGGGACTTTCTGGTCTTAGAGTTACCCGAGGGGGAAGACAGTGAGAAACTCAGAGCAATCCAGAGTAGCTCTGAGGAACTCTCTTGCTATCTGATGAACGGTGGTATTATCTCGATTGTTTTGACAGCGCAGCCCAAGCAATCACATTTATCGGAGTTTGGAACTCGCAGGACTTATTCTCAAGTACGTGTCCTCACCGGAGCTGGTTGCTGGAAGGTAATATCTGTCTATTCGCTTACTCTAAGCATCTGGATGCTCAGTACACGCTAAGATCAGATAACCCAAATGTAGGTTTACTTTACCCAAATTAGGCGTAAACTGCACAAACTCAGATATAGGTAAATTTTTTAACGCAAATATGGGTAAATTTAAGTCAAATTTGCATAAAAATAAATCATTTATGGTTCATAAGAACCCATATTTGGGTAAAAAAAAATAACCCATATGTGAGTTTGTGCAATTTACGGCCAATCTCGGTAATCTCTTTGTACCGTCTAGGTAAACTGATCTTAGCGTGTAGTATTAAGGTGGCAATATCAACAATCAATACGAAACTAACGATTTTAATTGGCTCACCACTTTAGTAGCCTATTGGTCCCAAGCAAACGATTAACGTACCCTATTCTAGTCGAAATTCTAGTACTACGCAATGTTTGTTTTGATTCGCTTTGAAAGTTTGACAGATAAAATGAGGGGTTATTGGTTTTTCCTATGTTTCGAGGGGTGATTCGACAAGCTTGGGACCGAAGATAGTACCAGAGGTGAGCCAAAAAGTTGAGCACGTTTCTTCGGGACCTACTTGTCTTAGAGTTACCTCTATGGCAATATCCTGTACAATTTCATTATCACTGCAAAACGAAAAGTGTCCTCCAGAAAGCTATCGCCCGTGATTTAAGAAAATAGCCAAAACCTGTATGACAAATGCAACGGAACAGTTTCTGATTGTAAATCCTAAGTTCTCACCAGCAGCAGTCCAATCACGACCCTACCAATTAATTGCAAGTTGAATCCATTGCTTGGTCCAGTATGAAGTGGAGGCATTCCATGAACCTCAAATATTGCATCCGAACTAAAATTTGCATGGTCAGATTTCAAAGTCTATATGTCGCAAATTAGATCAGATCCCAAGGCAAACCAGAGTAGCTCTGAGCAACTAGCTCTGAGTAAAAGAGAATTTGAGAGGTACTCAAATGAAAGCCGTCTTCCTCCTCGGAGTTACCTCTATGCTATAATCGCATATCAGTCCCATATGGATTTTCGTCAATTTTAAGCTAACAACGCTATCCACTATCAATTGGCATCTACTTTCATATTACGTGATAAAACTACGGGCTTTGATAATGAAAAATGTCAAAACAACATCAAGTCAGTTTGTCTCATTAAGCAAAGTAATCGCATATCAGTCCCATCCTGAAATTCAATCGTCCATAGGTCGAGTTACAGTTCTGTTTTTTGGATCGCTATATTTTTCGCTGATATAAAAAGCTATCTTCATTGCAACTGATTTCAACTTGAAAAAATATCAATTAATTGACTATGATTTTTCAATGGGAATTGCACTTCGTAACTCAAACTGCCATTTTCTCAATGTCTACTTTTTCCATATGGGACTGATGTGGAATTATAGGCAGTTCAGTTCTCGCGTAAGAACTGATGACGATGAATGAGATAGTGTTGATCCAGATAACATAAATCACGAGCCAAATAGATCCATCTCACGACCACACACATAACGAAATGTCAAGTCAAGTGATAGCAAGCCGAACAATGCATTAACTCCTAAGTACCATTGACAGATTCTCTTAGTAGATTTTCTCTTTGCTTCCCTGCGACCATGTATAGACACTTCCTGCAATTTTCAACCCATAGTTCGGTTAAAAAAGCTATTATCTAGCATCTAATACGGTAAGAAACGGATTTGTAGGCAAGTTAAAGTCTGGAACGCGCAAAAATTGGTCAACTTCAAATTGGTGTATTTCTGTTAAAAATGCATTAAAAAACCTGAAATGCTGCATTTGGAAGTTGAGTATATATACAATGGTTGCTATGATGAGTTTTCACCGTTTGCTCTCCAGTTTTCAAAATGACGTCCAAGCAAGAGGAGCAGCGTGTCAAAATTGTGCTCGCGCAGCAAGAGAATCCGACGATCTCACACGCCAAGTTGGCAAAATTTCTGAATGTGACCAAATCGACCGTGACAAACGTTTTAAAAGTGTTCGGGGAGCGTCTGTCGACCGCCAGGAAGCCTGGAAGCGGTGGCAATCGTAATCCGGACGTGGCAGCGACGACGAAGAAGGTGGCGGTAAAATATAAGCGAAATCCTAACCTCTCCATCCGAGACGTCGCTGGCAAGCTCAATGTCTCCCATACTACTGTGCAGCGGGCCAAGAAGGTGAAGGTGGCGAACCGAGATTACAAACAAAACACGTCGGCAAAAAAGCGGTCCCGAAAGCTGTATACGGATCTACTCACAAAGTTCGAAACTTATGCAAAGGCGGATTCAAGCAGCTTCCGGGACAGGAGTTTTATACCACATCAGGAAAAGGGAAGGTGGCTGAAACTTTCAAAACCATCAAACTACCGAAGTTCTCGAAAAAATATCTCGTCTGGCAGGCCATATGCACGTGTGGTCTAAAAACGCGGCATTTTCATTACTACGGGAACCATCAATCAAGAGATCTACGTCCAGGAGTGCCTGAAAAAGCGGCTGCTACCATTCCTAAAGCAACATAATAGACCCATAGAGGTAACTCTAAGATCAGAAGGTCCCGAAGAAACGAGCTCAACTTTTTGGCTCAGCTCTGGTACTATCTTCGGTCCCAAGCTAATCGATTCACCCCTCGAAACATTGGAAAATCCACTAACCCCTCATTTTATCTGTCAAACTTTCATAGCGAATCAAAACAAACATAGTGTAGTACTGGAATTTATACTATAATGGGGTACGTTAGTCGATTTGCTTGGGACCAATATGCTAGTCAAGTAGTGAGCCAATTTAAAATCACTAGTTTCGTATTGATTGTTGATAGACCTGTGCTGTTCTGGCCGGACTTGACGAGCTGACACTATGGGAAAAAAGGCAATCGAGTGGTACGATGCGAACAACGTGGTTGTGGTACCCAAAGGCCACAACTCTTCCAACAGCCCAGAACTCCACCCCATTGAACGGTAATGGACCTTGGTCAAACGGAATCTCAAAAAAAAAACTAATAAATCCATGGAAAACGAGCAGCAGTTTAAATCTAACTGGCGTTCGGCGGCGAATAAGGTCCATGTACTGTGCAAAATGTAATGGAAGGGGTTAAGCGGAAGGAACGGCAGTTCGGCTTTGGCAAACCAAAAGAATAAACATTTTTTCCTTTAAATATATGAATTGAACTACCAAAAGAAAAATAAGAAGATTTTTTGTGATATGAATTTTGACTGAAAGAAACGATTTTTTGTCGACCAATTTTTGCGCGTTCCAGTCTTTAGTATTCTTCTTTGTTGAGCGTGCATAAGGGTCTAACCATAGAGGTAACTCTAAGACTAGAAGATCCCGAAATAACGTGCTCAACTTTTTGGCTCAGCTCTGGTACTCTCTTCGGTCCCAAGCTAATCGATTCACCCCTCGAAACATAGGGAAAACCAATAACCCCTCATTTCATCTGTCAAACTTTCATAGCAAATCAAAACAAACATTGTGTAGTACTAGAATTTCAACTAGAATAGGGTACGTTAATCGTTTGCTTGTGTTGACCCAATTTAAAATCGTTAGTTTCGTATTTAAATTGCTACAGTTAACGGAAGCTATTTTCTGAAATTTGTCCAATACAGTGCTGTAACAGGTTGTATTGGCTATCAAAAGTAACAGCAAACGCTCCTAGAAAGGTTAATCCAAGTGAAAATCGACGAAGAGAATCGATCATTGCAATTAGACCCTTTTGAAAGCTCACTGTCGATGTGTATTGCATAAGCAATTTCAGTTTGACAGATGGTCAAACAAAGACTAAAGTCGAGTCTCGTTATATCGAAAATAAATTATTGACAGTGCAACCACAGACAAACAGACATAACACTGGCAATTTGTTCATCGAACAAGCATTTAACCACAGACAAACAGACGTAACTCTTGAAAAAGTTTTTCTTGAAAACATAGTATCTCAAAATATAGGACCTCAGTAACGACATCTCTCGGGCTTCTCGCGGAAAACAAGCTTGCTCGCTAACTCGCAAACAATATTGCATAAAAGTTCTATAGAATGTATAGAAACGTCAAAGTGATCCGATGCCAGCGCTGCGGCGAGTAGTTCGCGGAACTGATAATATTCAAATCAACCGTTAAATGCGTGAACGAAGATATACAATGAAGTGTTACGTCTGTTTGTCTGTGATTTAACGGTCAATTTTAAATGTTTCTAGTTGGTAGTACCTCCACCTGTGACATATCCTTTAAATATGTATTTTCATGTATGTATTTCCGTCATATATCGCATGAAACCTCGGTTGATTTGTTTCGTGAAAGATGAAACTATCAAAGTTAAGCGCTCTTTGACTCGTCCGCTTCACCGAAGCTTGAACGAAAGACGAGAGAAAGAAAGACAAACAATTACGGCAAATATATAAATTTAATTAAAATAGTAGGGGAATGTGTATAATGTCGGCCTAATTTCCCCCAATTTGGGCCCATAAATAAATTCAGCAATCGACTGAATTTTCAATAGCGACCAAAAATATTCAATAGCAGATTTTTAGCGATGGGCCAATCTTAGATCCATAGGCCAGCATTAGAGCCATTTACCCTAAATACCGATTTTTTAACATTTGATAATCGTAGAACTTGTTGCTTTGCATCCTGACTCTCAACGGTTTTCCGAACCTTGTTTTTCAAACTGAACTGGAAACCGAAGTCGTCTTCCGTTGCACAGTGGGGATTTTGGTAGCAAAAAGGCTTGAAATAGTCTGCCGCTCAAACCACACATTGTAACATATAACTTCCATTGGAAAAAATGTCAAGAATATTATTCTGCGTATTTTCAATGGGCGCACGCGGTGATAAGTGCATGTGTTGAGCCTATTTTGCCCCAAAATCCCGTATTTTCTGTAGGTCTGTCCCATTATGATACTTAACTGATTCAAATAGTCACTACCTTTTATCAGAAATGGCCAATTTGTCTTCTAGTAGTCAGCTTATGACTTTTAAAAACTATTGATAACATTTATAGGAGAGCATGGGGTCAAATAAGCCAGATATTGTAATAAAATATAAAAGTTTTCGGAATTTAAACTCAATATTAAAAAAAAGAGATGCTCAGAAAGTGGATTACAATAGTCTAATTGACAAAACTGATTCAAATGCATGTTTTGAGCGTATTTTGTCCCGGTATCTCATATCAAAACAAATCTTTTTTTGAAAGATTTCTGATGACTGAACAGTTTCTGCCGCTGAAATGCTAACACGAGATTTAGGTTTTCTAGCGGTTAAAAGGAATCTAAGCATCAAATGTGCTTGTTTTCATACTGTGTACGGACAAATAAATACATGATTTACCCCAAAATCCTCTGTCAATTCAAAGCATTTAAACTGGTTTATTGGCTTAAATAGACAATAACTTTCTTTGGATATTTTCAAATATACCATTTAGAAGCCAGTAAGTGAGCTTTGATTAACTATTGGAAACATTTATAGGAGAATGTGGGGTCAAATAAGCCACGTGTCATATATACAAGTTTGCTCATGTTGAATGACATGTTAAAAAATAAATATGTACGCTGTACAAAGTACTCAGTAAATTGGTTGCAATAGTCTAAAAGACCAAAATGAGGCATGTTTAAGTATAAACCTTGTTTTGCATCGGTAACCTTGTTACTTGATTTATTTGTTAAGTAACTTGAATTTTATGCCTTTTTTAATGACGACCATTCTTTTGAATTTGGTTCGAAAATTTAACAAGTCAACATTACGGCCGTTTTACCAGCGCAGACACCAGCCATTTTATATTTTTACAGGTCTACTGATTTTGGTTGTGGTTTGCGTAGGTGTGAGGGCGACAACTAGTACTTTTCACTCTCTCTTTCTTACCAACGCAAAACTTGCCCGCGGACGCCAAGCACGCTCAAGTATGTACAGTTTTAATCGTGCATAGGGGTAAGAGGGGCATAATGAGCATCCCGCACTCCAGTTCCAAACTTCTAATTGTACAAATCAAATTAATTGGTAGTAGGTTCAATATCACCATTGCTGATTATTGAGCAATGAATTTTCTTCAAACCATAATAAATCTAAGGCTAAAGCACATGAAGCTCACTATGCCCTACCTGTTCACTATGCCTCTCCTTCCCATACACGTATGCTCAAATAGATGTGTCAACTATGCTTCAAATTATAAAAGTGTATGTCATGTCAGCATTGTTTTTTTGGATATTATTCCTAGAAATTTTTCAAAGTGAAAGGATGAAGGAATATATATTTTTCATTGTTGACATAGATTTCTTTGGTACAAGTGTATTTTGTTCGTGGCATAATGTTACTGAATAAAAGTGTTGCGAAAAAAATACATCGAGCTCGGGAACAACAAGGCTGATTTGATTCAATTTTTAACAAAAAAAAAACTGCCTGAATCACTATAGTTGAAGTATACACTTCAATCTTTTTACGATTTTTTTTTTGCTACTATTGTGTGGCTTATAACGAATATACGTTATGCACGACTCAACAAACATTGAAAGCTGAATTAGAGCTTATTCAGACGAAAATATGCTTCTTCAACTTAAAAATGGCTTATTCAGCTTTTAATCAGCACAAATTGTTTGTTGGGGAGTGCCCCGAATACAACACAATTCATCTAATTTTGTATCGCAAATTCTATTCTAAATTAGGCAAATTATATTCGGGGTGTAGTTTTGATCATGTGATCTCAATTTTCAACCAAATGTAATGCAACTAGATTCACAAAAAAAAAATCAAGAAAAATAAAGTTTCTTTAAAAAAATTCTGCACTCATGCTGCATGATAGCAAAATTAAACAAATGGAAAATAGACAGAGGTTGGATATGAATATGCACTCATAAAATAAATCACATAACCAGTGGAAAATATCCATGTGAATTTCATACAACTTTCATGTGATCACATAATTGCAAATTGCACCACTAAATCACATGAACGTTATGTGCCCAATGAAATTTATATGATTTCTTATACATAATTTCTTATGCTATGTGATATTCAGATAAAAATCATTATTTTTTTGCTATTGGAAACATATTATGTGCGTTCCTAATAGAAACTAAAGTACATGTATTAGCAAATGCATCATTCAAAAATACCGTAATGCATCGCTAAGACAGCACTTTCCAAAAATTTTGAATCGATGACAAAAGATCGGAAGACAATAGGTCGAAAGGACAAAAGGTCGAAATCCAATTTTGAAGAATGAGCATCTTTTTAAGAAGAGTATATGCAGGTTTCGTGATTGTAAAAAAATTATACTAATTTTATTGTGATGAAGGAGACTGTGACTTTTCGCCGAATGGATCGTTTCACCGAAGGATGCTGTCCATATGGAGATCGGACAATCACAATCTAAACTTTTTTACCCCTGACCAATGTATATATATAAATCACTTTATCTTAGCGAATTCAGTCGAGAGAAATCGAAAAGATTGGACAAATCTAGATAGACCTGGAATTAGGGCGTAACAGCCTTTGTAAACAATGACTTCTCTTGATGATTTCTCGGAAGTCATGGATCGCCCTGGCAAATCGACATCACCATCGAGTAGAGGAAGACTTCTCCTACCCGTTGGATATGTTGGTTTGTGTAAGCGTGCCTTGAATTCCGAGACATCAACAAGAGAAGTCATTGTTTACAAAGGCTGTTACGCCCTAATTCTAGCTCATTTGTAATTGATTATCAACGACTTAATTGAAACTTTGTACAATTGTTGTCTTTTTGTGAACATGCCTTTTTGCAATACAATTATTTGCCTTACAGCTTTGCTGAATCATTTAAAAAATAAAAATAGTTGTTTTTTTTTTATGGTTGCCTTTAATTCTGCTCATGTTTAACCTTAAACAATGAACGAATTTTTCAATACTTAAGTTTTCGTTTCAAAGATAGTGTTTCCATAAATATGCATTGTTATTTATAAAGAATATTGTTTTATCTACATAGGTGTCATCTGTTGGATCCTGCACAACTCATGTTTCCAATGAAACAGTTCCTTCAGTTTTCGATGAGCAATCTCCCCTACATGACAAACCACAAGGCCGAAAAAAAGGAATATATCCGATTGTCTAAAAAGACTCAAAATGCCCGTTGTGTTAACTCAAAGAGAACCTTTACCACTCTTATTAAAATCGGCACGATTCTCAGCTATCAAGAACATGAATCCTGCAATAGCTAAAATAATCAAGCATATTGTAGATGGTGGAGAAAAATGGGCGCAGGATATCTTGAGGAAATTGCACAGTTTTAAGAAAACTGCTGTTGAGTCTATTTAAAAATTCCTCATGCTTAAGACGTCAATGGGGCTGAGTCGTATCAAGTATGAGGGATTTGGAAGGTTCGCTACAGACCATTGTTTGTTACAACCTTGGAGAAAAGTATCTCAGTACTGTGATACCATCATTCCAGATTTCTCTGCACCTAATTGGGATCAGGGTTACTTTTCATCGAAGTGTACGGTTAGAGATTTGGTTACGTGTGATATGTACCGAATCAGCGAACTGGATGACGTTTCTATGAAAATTACATCGTTCAATCGTAAAGATTTAAAATATATGCTATTCGCAACGGCAGGCCCCGATTCTGCGACCGGATTCAGTCATTATAATATGGCTAAAATATTGAGGAACGATGATTCTTTATTATCCGAGCACTATATGAGTCTTTTATAGCAAACCGATGAAGGAGAAGTTATTTGGAAGAATCCAAATCCTCGGGCAAGTTCATTCTGCAGCATAAGCTCAATGAGCTGGTTAAAGGAGACTGAAATAATCACCAAGCAGTTCTCTGACATTTTTTTTCGCAGAAGTAGAGGCAATTAATAGCAACCCGGTTACAGTTGTTGTTGGAGAAGTCACGCTGCATATTACAGTATCATCCCTTTACACCATGATAGATGGTAAGGTAACAAACGCGATTGTTGGAAACCGTGATACTCATGCTGGTTCACTTTGTTTCAAGGGGTCTGATAATCGCATTGGTCCATCGTACTTTCATTCTTGATTGAATTCTTGATTGAACTGTGTAGAGTGGTCTATAAGAATGGCTGCCACAAAATTAGTGGAGGGTCATCCAGCTCTCACGCATCCACTTGTGAAAGCAAAAGCTCGAGAAATGGCAGGTGAACTAGAAAATCACTTTGGCATGAATATAATCCGCCCAAAAATCGGGAGGAGTGGGAATAGCAACAATGGTAATACTGCGAGAAAACTATTATCAGACCCAGTCAAGTTTGCTGAAGTACTGAACTCGACCTAAATTTAGTTGAAAATCTCAGATTGATAAGCTGTCTCGCTTTATCAGACAGAAAACTTGATCCGGATAAAGTGGCCCACCTGTACGCAGAATTCGAACAGCAAGTTTTACAGGAGTTTCCGTTTGTGCGTAACCTGCCGCCATGCATCCACAAGTACCAACATTTGGCGGAGTTCATAAGACAACTGGTAAGCTTAGTAGTATATCTTAGTCTATAACAGTTTAGGATTTTTTTTTCAACAGCCTTTTCTTATGAATTTTGTGGATGAGCAGCCTGGAGAACGCTGCCATAAAATTTATAAACATATCAGACCGAATCTGTCACGTTAAGTTTCTCCTGAAGCAAACCTGACGGATATGATGAAGACGGCCCTAGCCCGATCAGATCCGAAGATCGCGTGTGAGGTGGTAGCTTGTAGAAGGTCAAGAGAAATTGTTTTAAATTGCACTATGTTCGCCAAATAAAGTCTGCTTCAGTTTTAATCCGCACTTAGAAACCAGTCTATGTCGGGATTGGTTTGAAGTAGACGAAAAACAATCGCATCAAAATACGCTCAAAACATGCATTTGAATCAGTTTTGTCCATTAGACTATTGTAATCCACTTTCTGAGCATCTCTTTTTTTAATATTGAGTTTAAATTCGGAAAACTTTTATATTTTATTACAATATCTGGCTTATTTGACCCCATGCTCTCCTATAAATGTTATCAATAGTTTTTAAAAGTCATAAGCTGACTACTAGAAGACAAATTGGCCATTTCTGATAAAAGGTAGTGACTATTTGAATCAGTTAAGTATCATAATGGGACAGACCTACAGAAAATACGGGATTTTGGGCAAAATAGGCTCAACACATGCACTTATCACCGCGTGCGCCCATTGAAAATACGCAGAATAATATTCTTGACTACCAGTCGGCGCCACCGGGATGTTCTGAGGCATAACAACTCTGATCACGCCTTCCTTCGGATGGGAAGTAAAGCCGTTGGTCCCCGGTTCATGAGTTGATGGGTCGATAGGTAGGGTCCAGGTGTGGGAGCTGCCTTCCTGGTACGTCGGTAGCATTGGTGCTCAGCACGGAAAACAAGATCGACGGAAAAAACAAACCAAAGGAAAAATTCTTGACATTTTTTCCAAAGGAAGTTATATGTTACAATGTGTGGTTTAAGCGGCAGACAATTTCAAGTCTTTTTGCTACCAAAATCCCCACTGTGCGTTGGCCTGCGCACCATACCAAGTACTCTCTCCACATCCGACTCCAGGTTTAGAGACTTCATCTGGACTTTGTTATTTTCTCCGATGCGGTCAAGAGCTTCGGCGCAATACGATGAAATTTTCCGGAATATCTATGCCGATGTTCGTTTTATCAACTAGAATTTTGTTCAGTGCTTGATTTGAAGCAACTAGGGTAAATGTTGACTTCAGCACCCATTGACTGTTTTCGGCAATCAAAAGCTAAACGTTAATTTCACTGTACTTTGCCATTAATACACTTCGCTGAGTGTATTCAAACCATTCCTTAGACTTTCTGATTACATTTTTACGACTGAGTAATCCTGTTATGCGAGATTTTTCTTTAAATGAAAATGAAAGGTTGGGGATCAGTACGATTGTAAACCCAAAAGTACCGCTACATAAGGCTAATGATGGCTTCGGCAATACCGTTACCTATTATCGTCAGGGCGGTAAACACAGACCTAGATCGTTCAACTTTGGCCAATCGCTCAAAAAATGAGCACCATAGAACTTCATTTACCCCCTGACCATAATGGGTAAAGGTAATGCCGAAGCCATTTACCCTACTATATCCACGTACCTGCCATGAACTAGACGAAGCTCGCTGCACTTCAAAGATGCCAATGACGACGACCGACCACATTGTTGAAACGCGTGGTCCAATCTCAATTCGGACTCAGACAAGTTGCACCGACTGGTCGTTATCTAATCGCATACTAATATAATTGCCCTACCTGGCAATCTCACAGAAGGCCTTTGCCATTGTCAATCAATATTAATGCTATCCTTACCCTCTACCGTTTCAGTCCATCTTCGTCCGTGCTGACCGAAAGCTGTTGCCTGCTGCGGAGGCCGAACACCATGAAAAGCAAACTATCCGGCGTGCGGGACTCACTCCAGGGTCGTAGTCTACTGGTGGACCTCCTGGCGATATTGTTCGGCGTTGGTGCGTGGATCGGAGTGAACTCGAATTTCGTGCAGTTGCCGCTGCTGGTGGTGAACGCACCGGAAGGATGGAACCTTCCGTCGTATTTGGTGATCATCACCCAGCTGGGGAACCTCGGTCCCTTGATCTACACGGGACTGCAGAAAGTGCGGGCGTTCAAGGATTCGTACATGATCTACGCAGTTTTAGTCGTTGGTACCGTGGGTGCCATTTGTATGGCGTTCTTGTACGAAGTGACGGCGCACGTGTTTGGCGCCGAGCGGTCTGTGGCGATGTTTGTGTGCGTCTTCGCGTTGGCACTGGTCGGCTGTACTAGTTCGGTACTGTTCATGCCCTACATGGGACGATTCCGTGCCATCTACCTGATCACCTATCTGATCGGAGAAGGACTGAGTGGATTCCTCCCGAGCATCGTTGCGTTGATCCAGGGCGTAGGAGGAAACGCCGAATGCATAGCGAATAACTCCACCGATCCCGATGCGCCGGATTTCATCAGCTACACGCCACCACCACGCTTCGGTTCGATGGAGTACTTCATCTTTGTGTTTGTGATTTTAATAATCAGTACGATTGCTTTTACGATTCTCGATAACCATCCGCGGTGTCGCAAGGAGTACGCTGCCGTAGTCATCAATCACGGCAATGATTACACCTACGAAACCGGCCAAGCGTCGTCGTCGTCGGCGTCGTCAACCGACAAATCCAGCGTCAAGCTCGAACAAAACAAAATACTCTCGAATCGCAACTATACCTATCTCATGATTCTGCTCGGAGTGCTGTGCATGTTCGGGAACGGAATCTTTCCAAGTGTCCAGTCGTACTCGTGTCTGCCGTACGGCAATGTGGCGTACCATCTAACGGTGACGCTGAGCACGATGGCCAATCCGGCGGCGTGCTTCCTGGCGGTGTTTCTCCCGCATACGTCGATACGGGCCATCACGTCGATATCGCTGCTGGCGGCGCTGTTTGCGGTGTACACTCTGATGACGGCGTTCATGAGTCCGGCGCCGCCGCTGGTGGGGCGGACCATCGGGGACGTGCTGGTGGTAAGTTATCGATTATATACGGCGCTCACAGGGCAATATCTTTTGTAATACCGCATGGAAATCTATTCGCGGCCACTGGGTCGAGAAACATTGGCGTAATTATGCATCGACCCGATGTATCGGGAAATAGAACCCTTCTTTTTGGTAAATAGGGAGGAGAACGAGTCTAAGGGACAGGTTGGACTTTCTGTTGATAAGTGGTGTATGTTTTTCCACATTGGAACGGTACAGCAACTTGCTATCAAGGGTGTGACCAAGGTAAACTACTTCACGACTTCATGGTCTGTGTTTTAGCTGCATAGATACAAATTTTCCAGCTTTTGAAATAGTTGGACAGAGCAGGAATCATTCGACCTTGATAGATGATGGCAGTGTCATCCGCAAACATTGACAAAATACCTCCACCCGGAAGGGGAGGAACACAATCGGGTAGAGGAGAATTTCCCCTACCTGTTCATTATGTTGGTTTGCCTTTGCGGACTTCGGTTCGCGAGAAAATGGCCTTACAAGGTTTGTTTACAAAATGGAGTTAAGGCCATTTCAATTGTTGGTCTTGATCTGACGTGAAGAGGATAGGACCAAGAAGGCCACCCTGGGAAACTCCAGTGTCAACGTTGAACGTATCAGAAAGGAAAGAGGACTTCAGAGAACGGCCCCCCTGATGTGTAAAGGGTACAATTATTGTGTTAGAAAGAGTTATAATAATGGAGTTGGTTTTGTTGGCAGAAATTCACATAACTTGCGGTGTGTCTAGTAGTTGGTCCTTGTCATAATCCATTGTCGTCGCTTGGTCTTGTGTCCGACTATTGTGGTCATTTTGTTCTTATGTGTAGTAGTTTTCCGTGTTCAGTTTCATTGTTGTCGCTGTGCGTAATTTTGTGCCATCATCCGTCCATTTCCGTGTCCTAATTTGTGCATCATCTTAATATAGTCGCTCGCCCGTTTTTGAATCTGTGGTTGTTGCCAATAGTAGTTCAATCCTTTGTCCGTTGTCGTTGCTTGGATCATTATTCATATATCAAATTTGGTTGATCAATCCTGTCTCCCGCAGAAAGGACAAGAGCGCTGTGGTGCTAGAGGGGTCATACATCAGGGTGTCCCTGACGCTTGCTGAGATCCCGTATTGGATGCGTGGTCCGTAGTATTGGGGGCAGTTGCATAGGAAATGCTCCACTTTATGTGTCACATTGCATGTCTTGCATTGCTTCCTAAATGGACCTCCGCCTCCCATGTTGTGGGAGGCTTTGGGATGACCGGTTCTCAACCGCGATAGAATTACTTGAGATCGGTGTTCAGGCGGATCATCCCATCTTCTGGTGTCCCCTTTAATTTTCCGGATAAAGAGATCTTGAGATTGCAGCCATTCATTTGTAAAGCAATTCCATACTGTAGTCACGGTCCACCGCTTGATGTCTTGAGCAGGGACCTTTTGGGTATAGAGGTTTGCCGCCAGATGGTCGGCTTCCTCATTTCCTCTGATCCCGAAGTGTCCTGGGATCCAGATGAAAGTTATTCCTCTATGAGCGAGCTTCTAGATAGCCTGGATCCAAGGGTGCTTGACTGTATCGGACTGAAGAGCTGTTAATACGCTGGTGATAGGTTTGCTGGTTGGCGAGGTGGCGGCTACTAGTATGGCGGCAGCTTCAGCAGAGAAAACGCTGCAAGGGTCCGGAAGTCGGTAGAAGGTGCGTAACTCCGGATCGGATATCCCAATACTTACCCTTCCGCCAGTTCGGGATCCGTCAGTGTATCGTGCTAGGTGATTTGGGTACTTGGTTCGTTGTAGTTCGGCCACCGATCTCACTAGTGCGGTGGAGTTGGTCCCCGCTCGAAATCTGTTCTTTATCGCCAAGTCGATAGAAAGTCCGGGTGAGTTCCAACCCCTGGCTCCACACCAGTAGACCCTGGCTACCGGGGGGAGCTCCAGGTCGGCGGCATCCTTCAGGAGTTTGTTCGCCTCCATAAGGAGGGACACTCCATCACTTGTTTCAGTTGTCTTCTCTGCGAAGCCAACTGCCCTCTTGCAAACGGTAGCAACGATAAATTTGTCAAAGGGTAACCTTCGAAGATCTGCACTCCACACAAGCTGCAAGCCTGGGGGTGGAGGGGAGGAGACCTCATGTGATTCTAATGGCCTGATAGTATACCGGGGACAGTTGGGAAATCATCCTGTCGGCAGCTAGGCAAGTCATCCGTATGTTAATCTTGAATCGACTACCGCTTTAGCCACGCGCATCCGGACAGCACGGTTGTTCGCTAGATGCCTCCTGGCTAATGTCCGCAGCAAACCGATTCTCGTTTGGAAATTACCCTTCACTTCGTTGAAATGGTCTCCAAAGTTTAAATGCCGATCCAGGCGTATGCCGAGGACGCGGATAGACTTCTTAAACGGCATGATCATTCCGTCGACATTTCTCCACCGAGAGGTAGAATCCGACGGATTTGGTCCAGCGTAGAACTGCATTCGTGGCCACGTTTAGTTTTCTGCGAAGGGCCTTCACTGTGGAGCCGACCGCCACCAAGACGATATCGTCTGCATACACGAAGATGTATATTTCTTTGGGTAAGCTGTGGAACACTCCGTTCATCCGTATTAGAAACAACGTGACTGCGATCACCGAACCTTGCGGGACGCCAGTCTCCTCGGGGAATCCGCTTGATCTATGGTTTCCGATGCATACCTGGAAAGTACGATGTCGGAGTAAGTTCTTCAAAACATGAAGAACGTGTCCCGACAGACCCCAGTCCGTGAGTTGAACATGAATGTCGGGTGTCCATGACCTGTTATAAGCCTTAGAGATGTCTAGCGTAGCGAGTTCAGCATGCTGGTCAGAATCTCTCGCGTCTCGAAGTAGGTCCCGGTACCGCGTCCAGGACAGAAAGCGTGCTGGCGGTGGTCAATGTAGCCGTTACTCTCCACAAGCCTACGTAGCACGAGCCTACGGTTGACCATTCTCTCCAGCACCTTACTGACGCAACATGTCAAAGATATCGGTCGGAAGTCCTTCGGCTCGCGATCCGAGGTGCCCTGCTTCGGGATCGGGACGACTAGGCTGTGTCTCCAGTCTTCTGGAATGACATCGAGTAGGTCGAGTTACCGTGGCATGAAAGGCCGATTAATCTCCAGCGGTAGCTCATCCTCTGGGATGTAGATGCTGTCCAATGAGTACGTCGAAAGGTTTTTTACACGACGAAAGCGATCATCGTACCCGTCAATGACCGAGAGAGACGCAAAATATTCCCCCATAGCGTGGGCGATCTTATCAGGGTCTCTAGTGGTGGTACCATCTACCCGGATGCCCATTCCGCGGCATTTCCGTTTGCCACTTAAACCTTACCCCACAGGTCAGTGGGCGTCTGACCAGCATTAATGCTGTGCAGAAATTGTTCCCAGCTTGAACCCTTGGCAGACCGGATTATTTGTCGGCACTCGTTGCGTTTTGCTCTGTAGGTGGCCATGGCCGCTTCTTTCGACGGATGGTCCCAAGGTAGCCGGTTAGCAGCCCGAAGAGCCTTCCTTCTGGGATCCTGGGTTGGGACTGGTTCGTGAAATTGATGAAAGTGCCGCTTGATGGATGGAGCTAATGAAGTCTTGGATACTGCCCGGTGTTGAATTGAACCATGCGGCGTCGACGGACTTCTGAAAAAGAGACCAGTCAGTCGTATTTCCATCGTGGTTTACGTAATGTGTCCTGCGGTCGGTCATCTAGTTGGATTACCAGTGGGTAATGGTCCCTGCCCATGGGATCATCCCCGGCATTCCAGAAGAGCCTGTTGACAACCCTCTGTCCGCTGGTGAAAGTGATGGACCCGTCGTTAAGAACGACGAAATCCGAGGCTTCTGCCACTTCCATAAGTGTAGAGCCTCCGGAGTTGGTTTTCGGGCTTCCCGATGCTGGATGACGGCCGTTCATAAATATCCCCAAGTACCAGAATGGGTCGTTCGAGGTCTTGAAGCAGATCGCTGAGGTGTTGTTTAAGGTTGTGTATCTTCCCGCATGGAAGGTAAGCGGAAACAACTGAAATCGGGAATGGTTGTTCGAGTCTGACCGCCACGGTTGGAAGGTGTGTGTCTAGATGTATGGTCGAAAAAGGTGTTGGTGCCAGGACTCCGATTGCCGCTGAGTGGAATATGTTTTCGTTTCTCTTTAAGGTCCACTGGTATTGGTGGACCTCCTGGATGGCCAGGATGGAGTGCATCTGATCACGAACTATCATTTGAAAATACCAGCAGACGGCTGAGTATCAACTTTTTGAATAACTTCGAGATGGAAAACAATGGGGCTGATGGGGCGATAACTTTTGGCACCGGTCGGGTCTTTGCCAGGCTTGTGGATTGGAATGACTTTGGCTAACTTTCAGCATGTAGGGAGGTAGCCAAGCACCAAACACTTATTGACGACCGCTGCAAGGTGCTTGAACTCGAGGTTAACCACTCCATGGCCACCAGCGGCCTTCATGTTCTTGGTCGATTTAATGGCTGCTAACACATCATCAGCCGATATTCTACTTTTGTCAGGGACAACTACGGCCGTGGCAGCGACTCTGGACATTGCATCCGATACTGCAGGCTCCTGGCGACTCACCATGGTTTGGCCAAGGTTATGTGAATTAACGATGACGATTTTGAAATATCGCATCCTGTTTTACCACTCTTGCCTATCGATCCTCACCATCCGCCGTTAGAACTTCAAGTTGATGTACATAGATGTGTGCACGTTCCAGCAAACGCTCAGTCGGACTCTATTGATCTGGATCTTAGGCGCTGCGACTTCGAATCTCTCAATGCAGAATTTTCATCGGTTGACTGGGAGCAGCTTCTTCAGGGGCACTCTGTCGATGATATTGTTCTTCTGTTTTACGACAAGCTTTACGAAATTCTCCACTTGAAGGTCTCTCGACGCCGCCCTGCTATTAGTGGAGCCAACAGGAAGCCCTGGTGGTCCATTGAGTTAAGAAACCTGCGCAACAGACTGCGTAAAGCACGTAAACGATTCTTCGCTAACAAAACCATTGAAAACCGAGAATCGCTTCACCTTGTGGAACTGTCCTACAAAGAGCTCGTAGCATCAAGCTACCATGAATACATGCAGAGGCTGCAATCGAATTTGAAACAAAACCCATCAATGTTCTGGAGGTTCGTGAAGCAACAAAGGGCAAGCAATCGTGTTCCGGACAATGTCAAGTATGGTGACGCTTTGGCCTGCTCTTCTGAAGAGGCAGCTAATCTTTTTTCGACCTTCTTTCAAAGTGTGTTTAATGCGGGGTCGCCCCAACCTCACCCGGGTTGTTTTCAAAATGTGCCATCCCATGATATCCACCTTCCTTTTTTCAATTTTTCTCGTGAGGAAGTGTTGAGAGCGTTAGCCAAACTAGATGCGTCGAAAGGAGCCGGAGTCGACGGTTTAACTCCAACACTGCTGAAGAATTGCGCCGAGTCTATAGTTAAACCTTTGACGATACTGTTCAATCGATCGTTAAATGAAAAAACATTCCCAGGTTTATGGAAAACTGCCAAAATGATTCCCATCCACAAATCGGGTAGCGTGCGGCACGTTGAAAATTACCGCGGGATCTCGATTCTCTGTTGCCTGGGAAAGCTCTTTGAATCCTTGGTCCACGAGGTCTTACTGTCTGCAGCAAAACCGATAATTTCGGAATACCAGCATGGATTCGTTCCCCATCGCTCTGCAACAACCAACTTATTATGCTACACCAACGTTTTGTTTCGTGAGATTGAAAGCCGGAATCAAGTGGACTCTGTATACATTGATTTTTCGAAAGCATTTGATACTGTTCCGCATAGCTATGCCGTGGAAAAGCTGAGACATATGGGTTTTCCCGATTGGATAGCCGACTGGCTAATGTCTTACCTGACTGGTAGGAAAGCATTCGTCCAGGTGAACTCAGCACGATCCAGGACCTTCTACATTCCATCTGGAGTTCCACAAGGGAGTGTGTTAGGTCCATTGATCTTTGTGCTCTTCATCAATGACTTGTGCCTGCAAATATCTTCTGGAAAGTTGTTTTTTGCCGACGACCTCAAAATCTTCAGAGTCATCAAGTCTGTTTTGGACTGTGTTGCTCTGCAGATTGACATCGATGCCCTTTCACGATGGTGCAAGGAAAATGGAATGTGCGTGAACATCAATAAGTGCAAGGTGATCACTTTTAGCCGTTGTTGGATTCCCATCAATCATCTTTACAATATTGACACTGCTCCGCTGGAACGTGTGCAGTCTATCCGTGATTTAGGAGTTATCATGGATTGTAAGCTTCGATTCAACGAACATATATCCACCGTTACTGCCAAAGCCTTCTCCGTTCTTGGGTTCATTCGCCGCAATGCATCTCAATTCACCGACGTGCACACATTAAAAGCCTTGTTCTGTGCTTTAGTGCGAAGTATCCTGGAATATGCTGCTCCCATTTGGGCACCGTACCATACATCTCAGGTGATCCGCATCGAACGTGTGCAGAAATCATTCATTCGCTTTGCTCTTCGGCACCTACCGTGGAATGATCCTGTCCATCTACCTGCATATCCAGAACGATGTCAACTAATTGATCTGGAACTGCTATCGGCAAGACGGCTGAAATTGCAGCGGCTGGTTATATTCGATATCGTCCAGAATAACGTCGACTGTTCGGATCTTCTCCTGCAAGTATCACTGAACGTTCCACAGCGTCAGCTGCGGTACTCAGCACTTATCGCAGTTCCCGCACATAGAACATGTTATGGTCATAACAACCCGCTCAGTTCTTGCCTCAGAGCTTTCAACAATGTTAGTGATTTGTTTGATTTTAATGTGTCCAAAAATTGTTTTAAAAATAGGATTAAAAACATAGCATAAGTTAAACTAGTCTGTACGACACTGTCGAAGACGAAGAACAAATAAACAAATAAACAAATAACAAAGTGTTGACCAAGAGCATTGACCTTTTCAACTGGGGTTATGAGTAAGGATGGATCCGAATTCTGATTAAGAGGGGAAAGAGGAGGGATGGGCCTTGGCCTATTTTCAAAAATCTTTGCCATTTTCCAGAACGGCTTAGCACAATCTGTGAGAGAGCGAATCTTGTTTGCAAAATCGTTATTTCTGACATTCACCATCCTGGCTTGGATGATTTTGTTTGAACGGTTGCAATGGGCCTTCAGGTTAGGCAGCCCAGTACGCTGATACTGCCTACGAATCGTGTTGCTTAGTATAATGAGGTCTTTAGTGGGCCTGTCAAGGTTCAGAGTTTTACCATAGAGGTAACTCTAAGACCAGAAGGTCCCGAAGAAACGAGCTCAACTTTTTGGGTCAGCTCTGGTACTTTCCGAGGTACTTTCTTCGGTCCCAAGCTAATCGATGCACCCCTCGAAACATAGGAAAATCCACGAACCCCTCATTTTATCTGTCAAACTTTCATCAAAACAAACATAATGTAGTACTAGAATTTATACTAGAATGGGGTACGTTAATCGTTTGCTTGGGACCAATAGGCTAGTCAAGTAGTGAGCCAATTTAAAATCGTTAGTTTTCACCGGTTGGTATTACTCACCTGCCTGGATACTGGCACATGTTGCTCCATGGCCTGGGAAATCGCTTCATCGATGAAGCGCAGGCACCGATCGATGTTGTCGGTCGTTTCCGGCTGGATGTCATAGTCGATACTGGTGTCAACGCAGCGTTGGAACTGCGTCCAGTCGGCGCGGTGATAGTTTTTTTTTATCTAGTTCGTTTATTTGGAAGGTTCAATCGCGTTAGCTTTACGGAGCCGATAATTAATTGTTCGTTTGTAACAAAATTAACTTATTTCTATGTCTAGTAGGAGTTGGGCCGAATACTCGCGGCTTACCCGAGGTTAGAGGAGTACATTGTTGAAGGATAGGATCAGGATAGGAGCTTGTCTCATCAGAGCCGTACATTGCCAAACTGCGTGATCGATGTCATCGTAACCGTTTTCACACCTGTCTACGAAGTTTATTCAATGAAGATGCGCATCTAGCGCCTAGTCCTACGCACCCACCTTTGCGAGAGAGTCCGCCTGTTCAATGCCTGGGATTCAGCAATGTGAAAGAACTCATACATGATATTTCGACCAGCACACTCATCTGCTCCCTTGCCTTTGAAAGGAAATAAGATGAGTACCTACCTGGTTTCTTCGACCGAATAGCCTCAATCGAACTGAGACTATCCGAGAAGATGAAGTAATGGTCTGCGGGCATGTTGGAAAACATCCCCAATGCGAAGTTGATTGCTGCCAGCTCAGCAACAAAAACGGAACGTGGACAGACCTTTTTTAGCGAAATCGAATAACCATCGGTTGGAGTATTCTTCGCTCTCATTAGAAGATGAGCGGTTACGCATGTTTCGAGCCACGCTCCACAAGGTGTTCATTGAGGTTTCTCGTTAGATTCCCTCGACGAAAATGCGCCAATAACGGCGTTGTTTTGCTTTGACGACTTGTTTTCGCTTTGTCTCAAGTCGAAGATTGTGGAAGTTTTGTGGCTACGAAAATCTTTGAAAGTATCTTTCTTTTGTGCTTTCAGTGAGCTTTTGTAAATCAAATCGGTGATGAATCGATATTCTTCCAACGGTGGAAGTGTATCTATCGATTCAACACCGATCGTCACCGCTGTTGCATATTTCTGCCAGTCGATGTTCCTTGTAAGATCAAATGGAACTCGAGATGGTTAAGCGTGGTGAACGTTGTGTCGGGAAACTTCAAATCGGTTCACGGAGGAACCCACTTCGGCCACCAGCGGATAGTGGTCCGAGCTAAGTTCTTGGTAAACCACAGATTGCGAGATGTTGTTGGCCAAGTTGTTGATGTAGATGTCGATGGTTGCGTGGGCACCGGACCTACTCAACCGGGTGGGAGTGAAGTTCGGCCATTCACTGAGGAATCCGGTTGCAGGTTTTACCAACCACTTACCCAAGCATCCACTCGCAGTGACGGAACGATGACGAAGAGGACGAGCGACGATCACTGCGTGCTCTCATAGTCTGCTGTCACATCTGCTGAATGGTGCGCAGGGTTATGTTCATAGTAGGTAGTGAACGGCTAGCATCTCTATGCGTGGGGTCGTCAATACTGCACAGGTGCCATTTCGATTGCGCCGACTGTTGCCCCAAACTTGGCGTACAGGTCGCCAGCGATCATGAAGTTTTTCCGCCGTTGTGTTAGCTTGACAATATCTCATCGCAGATCTGCGGCCGACCCGTCCCTGATGTTGACTTTTTTCGGGAAGTAAGCCGCAACGATGGTGATGGGGCCAACATATCTTCAGCTGGAATCTCTTCAGCAGCCGACAGTAGATGTTCCTCCTTAGAGAGATGGCCACTCTTCCTTCCCCGCAGCTGGTTTGATCCAGCCTCACAAGCCGGAAATCGAGAAAGAAGACGTTAATCTCGGGCTTCAGGTGCGTTTCGGTGATGATGGCGATATCGATCTTTCGTTCGTTGAGGAATTCAACGAACTCGATGCTCTTGCTCTTGAGTGAGCAAGCGTTCCAATTGACAATGTTGATGGCTTCACCGTCCATACTTATTGATGAGGGAAACGGCAGCATGAAGCTGTTCAGTTCGGGTCCTGCAGGTTCCTGAGAACTTCTGTCACGAGTGTAACAAGTTCCGCCGTTGAAAGCAGAGTGTCAGCCAAATCGAAGTCGTTGAGGTGCTTCATAGTGATAGGTTCGGTACACGGTCAATTGCACCTGCCATAATCTCGCCGATTACGATGAGGAACAATAGCGGTGATAGTATACATCCTTGCCTCATACATGCGACTACCGGGATAGAGTCGGACAAGGCTCCGTTATGGAGGACTCTACATGTGAAAGCCTCGTACTGCGCTTCGACGAGGTTGACGTTTTTATCCGGGATTCTTTTGCGTCTCAGGCCACAGATTTTCGTGATTGAGTCGGTCGAAAGCTTTTTCTTATTCAATGGATACCAAATAGAGGTACTCTTGGAATTCGTTGACCTGCTCCAGGATGATGCGGAGCGTGACAATATGGTCCAAACAAGATTTTCCTGCACGGAATCCTGCCTGCTGCCGCCGGAGAGTCGCGTCGTTGTTCTCCTGAATCCAATCCAAGATAACTTTACACAGAACTTTGAGAACAACACACAGTAACATGATGCCTCGCCAGTTGTCGCACACAGTAAGATCCCTCTCCTTAGGGCACCCAGTCGGTGTGTCCCAGATATTACAGAATAGTTGATGCAACATTTGTGCGGATAGAATTGGGTCAGCTTTAAGCATCTCTGCTGATATGCGATCGGCCCCGGAGCCTTGTTGGATTTCATGATAACTGCTTTGATAACCTGCAGCAGTTATGGCGCTTCGGAGTTGACGCGAGTAATGCGTCGTACGGTTGGCGGCCATGCCAAGATGTTGATGGCTAGTTGGACGTCGAAACTTGAAAAAGTTGTTCGAAGTGCTCAAACTAACGCTTCAGTCGGTAAGGCCAGTCCAGTCGCGTCTTTCACTGGCATCTTCGGATTCATCCTTGCTCCACTCAGGTGTCGTGAGATATCGTAGAGGAGGTGTATATCGTATTCCCTCCTTCAACAGACAGGTAACCTTCTTGGCTCTTTCAGCTAAAAATAGCTCATTCAGTTTTTAATCAGCTCAAATCGTTTGTTGGGTTGAGTTCCTTCTCTAGAGCCGAATACCGTTGACGCGATTCATTTTTGGCTCTTCTGGTTGTCGCCCGCTCTATCACGGTTTTTGCTTCTCTACGATCTCAATCGTTCGCCTAGTGTCATCAGTGATCCACTCTTAGAGTTACCTCTATTAAGTTTTGCACCGTCGGGTTAACCTTAATCTGATGACAGTTCAGTGGTACTGTTTACGTGGACTTAGTCGATTTTTTCTTGGGTAGATTTTCTCGATAATTTTCCACGTCAACGTAAACAGTACCACTGAACTGTCAACAAATTGAGGGTTAACCCCGACGGTGCAAACGTAATGGCACAGAAGCAATGAGGACTTTAGATGACCTGTCATAAAGTCAGGTTTAGACAGTGCAAGTAAATTCGGTTCTTTAGGGGTGCTGAGGTAATTGCATATTCGTAATCTACATGTCAAATAGATCCGAAATCTAAAATTGGATCAATTGGGTTGTTTAATTTTGAAAAATTTTACGGTATATACATATATAATGATGATGTATTGACGGAGACATGGCTCGATGACCGTTTATACAGTGCTCAATTGTTCGGGAATGCCTTTTCGGTTTATCGCACAGACCGTAATGCCTCCAGCAGTGCAAAAAACCGTGTTGGAGGTGTCGGAATCGCTGTTTCATCTCGTTGGAACTGTTATCCGACACCTCTTTCCGATGCTCTAGAACAGCTGTGGGTTAGAATCACTACTCCAAGTCGAGATACCGCTGCAACGATGTCATTAGTATTCAGGACCATGTGAACTCTATCGGTGCCGAGGGGGGGCGACACATCTAAATCTCAAGTTTAGATGCTTAACAAATCTCCAACTAGCGAATCAATCTTCGAAAAATCTTCTTTCAATTCTCCGCATCTACTTGCATCGCGCATCATCTTTTTGCAGGAAATCTTCAGAATCATCGTCAATCTTCTTTCTATCTACTCAGCGTGCACGCAGCTAGCCACAGCAAAACACAATCTTTCCTGCATCGTAGATAGAGTCGTCCCCCTTGATCGGTGCTATTGTTTCCAATTTGGTATTCAATGAATATGCTCTACAGCTCGGAGATTATAACCAGCCTTTGCTCCGGTGGAGTAATTCGTACGATGGGTCTTTCCAGGTTGAGCCTCAATCGGTTCTATCGGCTGCTAGTTCAACGATTATCGACGGTTTCGCTTTACATGGGCTCACGCAGATCAATCATAGAGGTAACTCTAAGACTAGAAGGTCCCGAAATAACGTGCTCAACTTTTTGGCTCAGCTCTGGTATTCTCTTCGGTCCCAAGCTAATCGATTCACCCCTCGAAACATAGGAAAAACCAATAACCCCTCATTTTATCTGTCAAACTTTCATAGCGAATCAAAACAAACATTGCGTAGTACTAGAATTTTGACGTACGTTAATCGTTTGCTTGGGACCAATAGGCTAGTCAAGTAGTGAGCCAATTTAAAATCGTTAGTTTCGAATTGATTGTTGGATGGTGTATCGCATAGGAACGCTCACTTTCTAGACCTTGTTCTGTTTAACGAAGCTGCAACTCTGACATGCACCGTTTCGGAAGATCTTTCTTGATGTAGACCACCCTGCTTTAGACGTCCTGATGAGCCAATCATTTTTGAGGATTGTTCCGAAAATAATCGTACACTGGATTTCCGTCGAGCCGACTATGTTGCGATTAGTGCTGATGTGTTGACGACGCCGTTGAACATTTCAATCAATTTGGAAAATCATGTCTGAATTTGTACCAATTGCCCACCCCGCACCAACGCCACCGTAGTCTAATGGTCACTTACGTCGACTGAAACGGTATAGGGCTAAATTGCTACGAAGATACTGTCAAAATCGTTCGTACATTACGAAGCAGGAGTTCAACCGCCCAAGTAATGACTATAGGAAATACAACAGATTCCTGTATCGACGATATGTCTTCCGTACGCAATCATCTCTTCGCAGAAATCCAAAGCGTTTCTGGTCGTTTGTAAACTCTAAAAAGAACGAAGTCGGTTTACCATTGTCAGTTCATCTCGGTGAGAAAACCGCTAAATTTGAACCGGAGAAATGCCGCCGTTTTGCTCAACATTTCATGAGTTCGTTCAATCAATCTTTGGCCTCACCAAATCAAGTCACGATTGCTATAAGCGATTCTCCAACAGATGCATTTGAGCTCCGTCCGTTTCACAATCTAGCTCTGCAAAGGTTGAAACTTTCGTTCGCTGCCGGGCCAGACGGCATTTCTGCGTCCGTTCTGAAGCTGTGTTCGGGGTCGTTGCTCACTCCCTTGGTGAAGTTATTTAATCTGTCACTACAGGAGAGTAAATTTCCTGAGGCGTGGAAATGTTCGTATATGTTCCCCGTCCACAAGAAAGGCGGTAAAAGGAATGTCCAGAATTACAGAGGCATCACATCACTATGTTGCTGCTTCAAAGTATTCGAGATCATCATCAATGAGGCGCTCTTCAGCTCTTGTAAAAATTACATCTCCACGGCTCCGCATGGATTCTACCCAAAACGGTTAGTTACAACCGAATTCGTCTCGCTCTGCGTTCGGACGATGGACTCTGGTGGACAAATCGACGTTATTTACACTGATCTCAAGGCTGCATTTGACCGAGTAGACCTCAACATTCTTTTGACCAAGCTTGAGAAACTCGATCTCACCTTACGAACCGTTCGCTTTGCGTTAAGACCGGAGCTTCTCATTCTGAAGTGTTCACGAACGTTTCCGGCGTTCCCCAAGGAAGTAATCTGGGACCTTTTCTGTCTACGCTTTTCGTCAACGAGCTTTCGTGTGTACTGGATGCCGGCTATTCTAAGCTGATGATGTCAAAATGTATCGCTGATTTTGAGGAGTTGCAGATGATTGTGGATTGTATGCAGAGTTGGTGCTCCCGTAACTTCTTGACGCTCAGGATCAACAAGTGCAATGCGATATCATTTCACCGCAAACAAAACCCGATAATATTTGATTATTCCATTTCCGGGCAAAGATTAGAGAGGATTAGGCAGATCAAAGATTTGGGAGTAACACTCGACTGTGAATTGACCTTCAAACCGCACTACAATGAAATCCTGACTAAAGCTAACAGGCAGTGTAGAGATTTTACCTTCTTAGACAAATAAGAACCACTCGTTATGGTTTCCAGCTGAAAATCCTCTTTCTTTATTTTGAGCACTCGATCATCTCCACTGTCCGTTTACCAGCTCGTCTTCCATTTCCCCGTTCAGCCCGATCCAAGGATGTCGATGTTAATCAGGTGTACTCCATTACAGTATGAAATTGTATGCGTTGTTAAGGCGCGTTCCTACATCCCTCTTAAAACATCCTGATCTAATACGGCACATAACTACGGAACCACGATGGTTCCTGGCGTTGTCGTTTACTCCCAAATTCATTCGCAGCTTGTGTGTCACCCTGTGTGTTAACAGAACTAGTAATGCCAGAAGCACTGGCTCCCTTCGATGTGCCTGCCGTCGGTGTTCCGTCCGATGCATTGTCATTATTAATCCTCTTGTCGGTTCCTTCGAGGATCTTCTTCAGGTGAGCAGTATTTCTCCTGTACTCCTTCCCGGACACGGTAGATTTTGTTGTAGCATCAGACCCAGTTTTTGTGAGCACAACAAATTCCTCATTGACAAAATCGGAGCTTAACTTGTTGTCTCTCTTAAATCTTTTCATCAGCACCCGGTCTCCCACTAACACCTTACTTTCTGGTGCTTGTCTGCGGTTGTCGCTGTATTCCTTCCCTTTCTCCTTTATGATCGTCACAGCTTGGTTCTCTCCTCGGTGTGAGTAAAGAGAAAAGTGTATCTGCTACGTGCACCGCATCCAACAAAATGGTGCGCGCACCGTAGGTCGGCTTACTCTACACCAGAGGTTCAAGCGCACCGATTGTACGTGAGTGCGAGAGTGCAATACATCGCATACACTTCGGCAAATGAGAAATCCCGAAGTTTTACACTTGGCTACACTCGGCTTTTTTACCAGAGCAAGAGCACGCTCGCTGAAGCGATTGCGTTGCGCATTTTCCTTACCTCATAACAGCTGGCGCATTTCCTGTGCTTTGTGCACTGTCCAGTTGCCTCATCTTTGAGATTTAAATCTGTATTTTCATCGCAAAAAATCTTTTTAATCTCTATCTGACTAACCAAAAATCTGTATAATTTCTGTATTATGGTCTCAGTGCGGATTCACGTAAACCTCCATTGAGCAAATTCATAGTTTAGAAGAAGTTTGTTCAATGTTTAGAATCATGATAAATGACTAAAGTTTGCTTTCTAAAGAATTTGAGTATTTTAAAAATCTTGAAATCCTACAATCTTGATTTTTTAAAGTGTTTTGTATCGCTTCTACTGTCTGAAAATACAAAACATTAAGAACCAGTTGTAAGAGACAAATCTGTTTCCGACTGAAAATTTCGTTAATGAAGTAACATACCTTAACCTTATAGTTAAAGTAAATATTATCAATAATATTACCATTTGCTCTAACAAATAGTATCTTTTCAAACGTGTCCGATCCCAATTTAGTTCGATGTTTGGTCATTATTTGACCAAGGCTGTTAAAAGCGCGTTCGACAGACACTTGCGTGCGAGGCATCTGCAACACTGTCTCTGCAAGCATAGCCATTTCAGGATCGATTTTTCGGTTCTTGTTTCACCATGCAACCACATCTACGTCCAGGGGCAATGATGGTTCTAACCACAGCATACGGATTAGGATTGGGCGATCTTGGATCGATCTTTGGAAGATCGATCTTTTTAATCCCGATTTTAGATTTTTTGGATCGATTCTTTGTCCATGAAAAGATTGAAAAAATCGATTTTGTCTTTCGATCTTTTCGATCTTCTAAAAAAATAGGTTTTCATTTTTTTTAAAGGTGTATTTACATCGAAAAAACGATTTACTCACACGTAAATTTATCGAACATAACATCAACATCAGCATCGCTCCCAATGTTATTAGCTGGATTACAATGACGTCACTATTTGCGTTTCCAATATTTACGGGTACAACAAAATTTAAAGGTTTGTATTACCTCCTTCCTGTGCTCATTGCTCCTTGCCGTCACATTTTGTTTACACGGAGAAACAGAATGAAACATTTTGATTTATTAATCATTAATGATTCAAAACTACACAAATATGGTAAAAATTTATCCTTATTCTGAGTTGTCCCGTTTTTCTCGAAAATGATTAAACTTAAATCATTAATGTATCATTCTGTATCTCCGTGTACTTTGTTGACAACCGAACTAAATTGACACACAGATTGACAGTGAGCAAGTGTAACGTTCATTTCCTTTTTGTTTTCGTTTGCTCGTTATAAAGGAAAGAATTTCTTGGTGTACCAATGTAATCAAGCGTATTATAAAAAAAATCAAAAGATCGATCTACCAAAGATCGATTCTTTGGAACCGATTTAATCAGTGGATCGATTCTAGAGCCAAATATAAGATCGATCCGTCAAGATCGATCTTTGTCTGAAGATCGCCCAATCCTAATACGGATACGCTTTTCGATATGAACTGACTACGACAAATGATTTCGGAAATCTAATAGCGAATTCGTTTATTATTCACTTCCAACCTGGATTGGGTATCAAGATTGGGACTGCTTGTTTTCAGTTTGATCGTTTGTTTTTAAAACCCAGCTCAGGTTGAGGTTCGCACTGACAAAAAGTTCGGTTTCGCACTGGGTTGGAACTGGTTCCAACCCCGATAATAAACGAATTCGCTATAAGACCCCGAATCGTACTGCCAGAATCGTACACTGTTCTCCTCCGTGTCTCTCTCTCTCTCTTCGTTTTACGTTCGTGCACGATAGGGAATGCTCCTGCTCTCCGTTAGAGCGTTCGTGCACGGCGAGCAACGAAAGTTTTCTCCGCGTGCATCGTGTTTTCTTCTCGGCGTGTGGGTCAACACATACACTTCCTAGGTACACGTGCGAGTAAAAGCCAAGCCTGGTCACAGGTAGGCGTGATGTGTGTAAGTTTAGTTCGTATTCTCCTTCCAAATAGTTGCTCTGCCGGCGAACGTCCCGTCGTAGAGTGAGAAGCAGCACGGTACATCAGAAGGGATTTCTGAAGCTCTTTGCGCCAATCCTGACCCAATTCTTGAGCGATCTTTAGACGCTTTAGTATTCCCTAATAATCGAGTACCATACACTAACGATACCATAGATGGTACAACCTTACCACATTATGTTGGGATGATATCCCGAATTGGTGGTTAGGCGCTTCTTATGGTTATTGTTTATGCGGGTTGTTCTATTCTGGCGTTCCACTTCTCCGTTCATTTGGGGCCAGTAAGGGACGATATTGATTAGTAAAATACCATAGTCTTTACAACATTTGGAGAACGTCTCGCATTCTCACTTAATTTTGGTGCGTTGTCAGCAGTCAGTGTAACCGGTATTCCGTGGCGACTAAAAATCGTTATCAACTCAGCGGTTGTATCCTCAGCCGTGATCGTGGTAATTTCACACACTTCGTAGTACCTACTGTAGTAATCGACTATAACCAACTGGTATTGTCCTTCTGGTAATGGTCCTAAAAAATCAATTGCCACGTCCTCCCACGGTCTAACAGGTAATCTAATAGGTGTTCTGTTTCCCTAATATATGCTTAACGTTATACTAGAACCCTTGAAGTCGGAGAACCCATCTTTCTCCTCGCGCACACGGTTTCTAACGAGGGTCAAAAAGGTATGTCAATGCCTTGCAATCCGTTATTAGATTAAATGGCTTCCCCAGGAGATAAATTTGAAATCTTTCAACGCTCCAGACTAATGCCAACGCCTCTTTCTCTGTCTGGCAATATCTCCTCTCCGTCTCAGTTAATGATTTGGAAGCGAAGCAGATCATACGGTTCTCTCCTTGGTTGTTTGTTTGAATAAAAGCAGCTCCCAATGCCGTAGGACTTGCAGTTATAGCTGTTCCTGCGTCCATTGGAATTTCATCGTTTGATACAACAATCTCCTGAGTGGTTCATCTACAGCAGCTAGGTTTGGTATGAATTTATTTAAGTAATTAGCCAAACCTAGGAAGCTCTTGACTTCGGCTACGTTTTCCGGTTGACGAAAAGACAGCAGAGCTTCTACTTTGGATGAAGACGGCCGCATCCCATTCGAACTGATTACGTGACCTAAGAACTGAAGTTTTGACACTCTAATTATACATTTCTGAAAATTCAGAACCACACCGCGCTTATTAAGACGATCGAAAACTATCTTTAGGCGGTTGTCATGGTCATCCATGTCCTTTCCCTCTATATATATATTTAGAACCCATAGACTTTCATCTTAATTATTAAATCAAGATTTAAAGCAAAATAATAACTTCACTGTTTGACACTAAATTAACGTCGGTACTGGCAGCAAGGAGTGGGCCTTGCCATCCGTGAAGGGGTTCCATTCGAGCGCATCGATATCAATTGTGATATTCAAGCCATTGCAGTTCGCATCCATCTTCCGACGCCAATGACGGTAGTGTCGATCTACATATCTCCGAACTCCCAGCAACAGTGCCAAACAGAACTAAATGATTTCTTGGAGCGTCTGCCCGCGCCAATGTTGGTACTTGGCGAATTCAAAGCGCACCATCCCGCCTGGGGTTCTACGGCATCGAATGCGCTTGGCCGCTACATCGCTGAAAAGACACTGACGGAGCATCTGATAATCCTGAATGACGGATCACACACCAGGGTGGATCCAGCAAACGGTTCATTTTCTGCCATAGATCTTTCGATCTGTTCAGAGGTGCTAGCTCCCAGATTTATCTGGCGAACACTTCCGGATATCCACAGCAGCGACCACTTTCCAATCACCGTCTCTTCACCTGAATTCTCACAGATCGCCACGAAGCGAAGAAGATGGCTCTACGACCAAGCAGATTGGACATTGTTCGAACGACTGACTTCCAGCAGCATCAAACCGGATGACGAGATTGGCGTTGATGAGTTCGTAGATCGGATATTATCAGCAGCAACCGCTAGCATTCCTCGAACATCAGGACGAGTTGGTTCCAAATCGGTACCATGGTGGTGCCCGGAAGTGAAAACGATGATTAAGCGGCGTCGAAAACTTCTGAGAGCACTGAAGCGCAGCAGAATAGCAGGATCGGACACAGCGGATGTTTTGAAGCAGTTCCAGGAAGCGAAGGCAGCGGCTAAGAAGGCAGTGAAGGAAGCTAAGGAACATTCGTGGGAGGACTTTGTCGGAAAAATATCACCTAGCAGCACAACGGCAGAAATGTGGCGGACGATGAACACCCTGAGAGGCAAACGACAATACAGCAAGGCGGTTATCAAGCGACCCGATGGCTACACGGAGAAGGTGGAAGAAATAGCAGAAGAACTGGCCGAGCACTACTGCGAGAGATCAGCGACCTCAAGCTACCCCCAACTGTTTCAAACAGCGAAGGAAAGAGCGGAACCTGATCGCGTGGATTTTCTTCCGGACAACGACGAGATATATAACGCGGACTTCACCTTGGATGAGCTTCTGTGGGCACTCGACAAAGGACGTAGTGTCTCTACAGGTCCTGACTCGGTAGGGTATCCGATGATCCGACGTCTGCCTGTATCCGTCAAAATCGCGCTGTTGCAGCTTCTAAACAGAATCTGGCGTAGTGGCGTTTACCCTATCAGCTGGCGAACCGGAATAATAGTGCCGATTCCGAAGCCAAACTGTTCTGAATCTGGACCTGCTGCTTTCCGACCTATCACTTTGACCAACTGCATCGCAAAGGTGTTCGAACGTATCGTGAACCGCAGATTGACGACTGAGTTGGAGTCGAATGGACGACTGGATAAGAGGCAGCACGCCTTTAGAGCTGGGAGAGGCGTCGACACATACTTGGCGGAGTTGGATAGGTCATTGCCAAATCGGGACGAACTGATTGCATCGCTTGATCTGTCAAAAGCGTACGACACCACTTGGCGGTACGGTATCTTGCGTACTCTGCGTAAGTGGCAGATGGGTGGGCGCATGTTCAACGTACTGAACAGTTTCCTCACCGACAGATCTTTCCGGGTGAACGTGGAAGAACATTTATCGGGTGAAATGCCATTGGAGAACGGAGTCCCCCAAGGATCAGTGTTGTCTGTCACGTTATTCCTTATAGCGATGCAGCCGATTTTCAGATTGGTGCCGCATACTGTTGCCGTGCTTCTCTATGCGGACGATATTTTGCTGGTGGTACGGAGGAGTAAGGAGCGTCCTCTGTATAGAGATCTACAGGCTGCAGTGAAAGCTGTCGATAAATGGGCGAAAAGCGTCGGCTTCACAATTTCCGCGACAAAATCAAAAATTTTCTACGGCAGTCCCAACGCCCGTCGAGAACCCAGCAAAGATATATTCATCGACCATACAGCTGTACCGAGGACGAATCAACTGAAAGTTGTTGGCGTCAACCTTGACCGGTCGCTGTCCTTCAAACACCATTGCAAGGTAGTCAAAAACACGTGCGACTCTAGACTGCGGATCTTGAAGATGATCGGGGCTAAACTTCCGCGAGGGCAACGCGATTCTCTGTTGGGTATCGGATCAGCAATCGTCACGTCGCGACTTATCTACGGTATCGGGCTCGTCAGTAGAGCGAAGGATTCGGTGGTACAGACTCTTGCACCCATCTACAACCGGATGGTCCGGTTCGCCTCAGAGGCGTACGTCACCAGTCCGATTCCAGCGATTATGGCTGAAGCAGGCACTTTGCCATTCGATTTAATGATTATGCAAGCCATAATTCGTGCTGCAATTCGTTTGATGGAGAAGGATTCCAGGAATATCGATCTTCCAGTTGTGGAACGAGCGTCCGATCGCCTGGCGACGATTGATGTAGAGCTTCCAAACATCGCTGTACGAACACGTCTAGCCAACCGAGAGTGGTATGAACCCAAGCCGCATATTGTTTGGGATGTGAAACGGAAGGTGAAAGCTGGGGACCCCCCGAACACAGTGCGTCCCATCGTGCAGGAGTTGCTGGCTAACCGGTTTAACCGTGCTTTGGCTATTTATACGGATGGTTCTAAATGCGAGAACATAGTTGGAGCTGGTGTATTTAGTAGCAGCATTCAGCAAGCAATAGGGCTTCCGTCACAATGTAGCGTTTTTTCGGCGGAGGCCTTTGCAATCAAGTCGGCCGTCATCGCTGCAAGAGCATCAACCGAATGTGTTATAATTCTGTCTGATTCGGCCAGCTGTCTTTCGGCCATAGAGAGTGGTAGATCGCAGCATCCGTGGATCCAGGAAATCGAGCGCTTACTACGTGGACGGCCGATCCAACTGTGTTGGATCCCTGGTCATGCCGGAATTCGCGGTAACGAAGAAGCAGACCGTCTAGCCAGTGAAGCACGAAACAGTCCACCAATCAACGTCGCCGTACCAAGAATTGATTCCATCAAGAACATGAACCAAGTCTTTCGTCAGCTATGGGAAGCACGTTGGGCACAATTGACAGATGTGAAGCTGAAGGAGGTCAAAAGGGAAACGAAGAAGTGGATCGATCAGTACAGCTCTGCCGATCAACGCATACTCACTCGTCTGCGCATTGGTCATACTAGGGTCACGCATGAATTTTTGCTGAAGAAAACAGCTCCGCCAGCATGTGAATGCTGTGGGACCGTTGTTGACGTTCGTCACATTATTCTGCACTGCAGAAAATTTGAAGCGGCCAGGACGAAATACGGAATCGATTCCACAAGCCTTTTTACGGCGTTACGCAACGACGATGATTATGAGAAGCGGTTGCTGAAGTTTCTGCATGAAACCAAACTTTATCGGAAGCTTTGCAGGGCGAAGATAGAATGGAAAGGAAAATGCAGGATATAGGAAGAAAACGAAGCGGAGGAAGAAGAACAAGCAAGCGATGCAGAAGAAAAATGAAATCTGAATGGAAGAAGATGTCGGACAGGAAACGGAAGAAGATGCAGTGGAAGAATGTTACCGATGAATGTTGCAAGCAAATGAGTTCATGAAGAAGATGCTGAATGGAAATCGAAGAAGATAAAGTGGAAAAGGATGAAGATGAAGCAGAAAACGAAAGTACTACAGAAGACATGAATGAGTATGAAGATGTAGAAGAATGAAGATAAATATGAAGGAAGGAACGGAGAAATCGAAAAATAGTGTGGAAAAGATATATGGAAGATCATGAAGAATGAAGATGGTGAATATATATATAGAATAAGTAAAGAAGAAATTTATGGAGAAGAAGTGTAAACCATGAGATGAGCATGCAGACGATGAACCAGGAAACGAGCAAACGATAAGAAAGCTAAGTGAATTTTGAATTGTATCCTAAACACTAACACTCACCCTCACATCACTCTGAACACACCCACACACTGCTACACAAAAATCAATTCAACTGACATGAATGCATCCGCTGGATGTAAAATGTCAATAATAAAGAACAACAACAACAACAACAAACTGACAGCTCGCTCCCACACAAAGTCCCGCCGAAGGGCGTTAAGATGGTGACGCTACTATTTAAGCTCAATTCGCTTTAAAGTTAGTTGAATTTAAATGCGTTGATAAATTGGCTTGCCTTGTCTAAACCCAGCCTAAGATTCCAACGAGAAAGTTGTAGGTCTTTAAGTTAACGTAGGTCTTAAATCTTTAAATTGATATTTAAATGGAGAATTAGAACCAGAACAAAGCCATAAACAGGCATGCAAATCAATCATGGAACGTTTTGAGTATTCTTATAAAAATAAATATGAGACCTTCCATAAGAGGTTCAAAGGAATTACCAGAAGACTTGTCTGTAACTTTGCTCACTCCATTATTGTCGCATTGCGTTCTCAGTGTTAAGGCACCCATTGAGGGGTTTTGATTTTCTGAAATACAACAGTTCCACGAAAAGTCATGCGATCAAAGCTTCTCGATAAAACGAGAAACATGGAGAAAAGTCCAAGACACCGCCAACGTTCAGTAAATTTCCCGTATATAAGGGAGTGGTTGGAGCATCGGCACCGGGCTCTGCCCCATTAGAATAGTTTTGTTCCCGTACTTGCTTTTCTGTAATATTCTGTACAGCAGAAAGCGTACTTTCTGCAGTATATGATTTTCTTACAGCAACTTACAGAAAACTGTAGCAACTTACAGCAAAAGCAAAAAAGCAAGTACGGGAACAGACCTTATGTTTATAGTGGCACAGCCCGCGCCAATGGTGCGATCCAACAGTGAGTTTTATGATGATAGTATCAGTACTCCAGGAAGCTAATGGAAAGCAGCTAGTCTAAGAATTAAGACAAATTCTGCAAATCGCTTGAAGCATATACGCACAAACTATTTCACGAAATTTCTTATCCGATTCCAGATCACCACCTGGACCATCCTGGTGGGCCTGGTCAGCTACGTGCGCCTCTCGATCACCACCGTCTTCCGGTACCAGGGCGGCAAATCGCTGGTTTGGGTAGGTGCCGTCACTCAGATCGGATCGCTGCTCGGTTCGGTCCTGTCGTTTTCGATGGTCAACTTCACCGACCTCTTTCAGCAGTACTACCCGTGCTGATGCCCTTAGGTGCCTAAGTAAGTTAGCCTTAGTTGACTAGTTAAGTATTTAGTAAACAGACAGAGTTTTGTATGTTTGACTGCTGTAGCATTAGTTGAGAGTGGACCGGTTTTTAATAATACAAAAAGATTAGATTTTAAGCTTAACTGTTGTATACCATGGTTTGTGGCATAAGAGAGCATACGAAGTATAGAAGTTTTATTTAAATTTACCAACAGGGAATTGCGTCTAAATTTTTAGATTGTAGCGCATATGTATGACAAAGTACAAACTGTTAATTCCTTGGTAAGTGAACAAATTAGTTTCGACAGACGAAGTCTGTTAGCAGTTTAACATATCTAAAAATTTAGTATTCTGTTATTTATTTGTTAAATTAATGCCCATAATTAATGCCGTGTTCTATCCGAAATTCCATGTTCCATGATGTGCATAAATATAAAAGTAGGTAGTTATTGAACAATTTGGTTATGCCTTTCTTATTTTACCCCAGTTTTAATCTAGCAGTCCGACCGTCTGACAGCACCCACACAACACACACCGCGACCCATACATCGCTGCATCAAAACGTAAACAAACCAATACCAACGAATCCGTTCCCAGACGCGTGTAGGCACAACCGAAACAGCTGATCGTGGTTTACATGTGTCAGTTGTTTGCGACAGCTGAGACGAGTGTGTGGACGCATGCGGCACTCTTGCGGCCAATCTGTGTGCATGAGTGAGTTCCTCTACTGGATGACAGTCCGACAGTATCAATCAAAAACTCATAAGTGAGTTGAGTGCCCTTTCGTGTACGGTCAATTGCGTATAAAGTCGATACTAGTGTTTACCTAGCTAAATCTTAGCACTGATAGCTGCATACTACCGTATAAGGTAAGTGCCTGCGACTTGCGTTAGTAATTCGTTTGCAACTGGTGTGCAGGAGTGTGATAATGTTCACCTAAAGCTTCGAGAATGGTACTCTTATTTACATTTTTATGCTGCAATTGAACACAACCTTGCGTACAATTTGCATCTCACCGATCGGTTTTTTTTTTTGGGAGCGACCCAGCAGCTCAGCCTCTTCCATCCAATGGAATAGACCCTCTCACCAACACACGTTTGCCCGGGGTGGCTGATTGCTGTTTGATGACATTGGGACCAGACGTAATGCTTATGTGCAACACCCCGTTGCCTTTATTTACTTTTTTGTTTCTTCCTCGGATTGAATAAAAAGGGTAACATCAATCTTAAAAATGTTTCATGAAAGTGAAATGAGCTTCTTTTTATGTAGATACTAAACTCTTGTTTTTTTTTTGTAAAAATGTAACCATGAAATAAATTAGTCGAATTTTGGTTTTAGCCTGTAATATTAAGATGTCCATTGTAGATTTTCTCGAATACATGCTTTTCTCGAATCTCAATAAATTGTTTATGAATTTATTCGATAATTCAACAGGGGATAACAACTCAAGGGCTACTCGATAGACGAATTATGTTATTTTTTTTTAATATTTGATGAAAGTGGTCCAAATAGGTAGATTCTGACTTTTTTATCCCCCCCACAGTAACACTCAAATTAATTAAAAGTGCTTCATTCGAAAAGTATAAGCGTTTTTAAACTTCTCTTATATACCTTACAGTTCTGATTGATGGGGGATTGTACAAGATTGAAGATCCGATGGAATGTTGTGAAATGTTTAGGTTCAATTAGGAGATGCACTGCCTATAATCGCATATCAGTCCCATATGGATTTTCGTCAATATTGAGATAACAACGCTATCCACTATCAATATTGGCATCTATTTTCATATTATGTGATAAAACTAAGGACTTTGATTATGAAAAATGTGAAAACAACATCGAGTCAGTTTGTCTCGTAAGCGCATATCAGTCCCATCCTTAAATTCAATCGTCCAGAGGCAAAGTTACAGTTTAAACAAAACATGCAAGCTTCAGAGCAACTGATTTTAACTATTTATTTTTTTATTGATAAATTTGCTATGTATTTTTCAAATATTTACAAGGGGATCGCACTTCGTAATTTTTCCACATGAGACTGATATGGGATTATGGGCAGTGCAGTCTTTCAAGTTTTTGCATCACCGGCAAACCATCGTTCATTCGGTGAGTTCGTTCCTGTTTTGGTATGTACCTTTTATCAGTTTTCTACCACTTTGTCTTAGAGGTCATTTCGAAGAGCCGCTTTCGTGCTGTGAATTCAGTGCCAACATTTCAAAGGGGCGTAATTTCTTTTGTAAACAATGACTAGCCGTCGATTTCTCGCAAATAAAAGCTCACCCTTCCAAATTAACATTGCTAACTGGTGGAGGAAACATTCCTCTACCTGTTGGTGTCATTAATTTTCATGCGTGAGCTTCTATTTGCGAGAAATCGACGGCTAAAGCCATTGTTTACGAATGCAATTACGCCCCTTTGAAATGTTGGCACTGATTTGTTGAAAAATGTCGAGCGCGCTATTTTCAAATGTTGAGAACGAATGGAAATGGCCAAGTTAAGGACAGATTTGCCCATTGGTTCATTCGGAAAATAATCGTTCTAGTGATTTTGTACTTGAAAGATCCTTTTTTGGTTATCATGGTGGGTCTTTGAACTAGTTTGGCAATAGCCAGGAAACAGTCATGGGATAATCGGTGGTGTAAATTGGATGAGATCCTTGCTTTATTTTCAATTGACCACTTTGTCAAGCAGTTTTGGCGTGACTTTCTACCAGCGATTTCACAAAACTGGACCAAATAATTTCTATTTATAATGAAACGTACAATGTTGGCTACTTTTCTAGAGGTTCTAGAAGAAAATAGTTGTTTTATTTCAAAGTTCGAGTGGTAGTAAACGTCATTTTAAGTGCTCGAATAAAATGGTTAATTGCATGTATTTATAGTGTATTCTCGTTCTATGCCTCTCTACTGAAATCTAGTTCCCACCTCTTCGTGTTCAGCGTTGGAAATTTCGCGAGATTTTATGAAGCTTACAAGGCAGTCATTGTGAGTTTTCACGAAATTTTCCTGTAGATTGATTTAGGATTGGGCGATCTTCGATCAATCTTTGGAAGATTGATCTTTTGCATCCCGATTTCCGATTTTTCGGATATGTTCTTTGCCTACTAAAAAATCGATCTTTTCTTTCGATGTTTTAGGGAAATCGCTTTTCGCAGGCAATCGGTGATAATTTCAATTATCATAGCAACAGTTGCACATGACATTTTGAAAAATTATAAAGTCTTAAATTTCACAGATGCGTAGAAATATTTCTGATCGATTGGTGTTAAAATTATTGAAATTGGTTCAGGGGAAACTGAGATATTAAGTTCAAAATCTTTCATAATTTTGTTACATGTTCCATTTTCAGTTTTCACAAAGTGTACCCCCATATAGAAATCCCAGACGTAGTCCTACGTCAAAACGATTTACTCTCACTCCGGACTACATGGTGAATTTAATGAACATAACGTCAACATCATCAACGCTCCCTACGTTATTATCTGGATTACAATGGCGTCACTATTTGCGTTTCCGGTATTTACGAATACAGCAACATTTCCTGCATCCTGTGCTCATTGCTCCTTATCTTCACTTTTTGTCTTTTGATATACAATCAAACCTTTTGTTCAAGCCGAGAGCATAAAAATAAAATATGTATTTTTTGTTACATCATTGAAAACTTTTAATTGAATATTATAAAGGAAAGAATTTCTTGGGGTACCGACGTAAAAAGCGTAGGGCTTAGATTTAATTTTGGGCCTACTAAGCACAACCCGCCCTTGCATCTATTTTTCGAGTGGATTTTTTTTCACAAAATGGCATATTTTCACTGCAGATGACTTTTTAATTTATTGACCTTTCCGTACGTACTGTAAAATTTGATAAGAGGAACAAATTTTTGAGATATTGTTAAAAATCTAACACTGCTTCTTGACCCGAAACTCGGCCTACGGATTCTAAATTCGGCCTAACGCATTGAAACGCCATTGAATTCACTTCGGCCTATGGGATGAAAATAAAAATTGATTCGCGCTTCTCTTGTTTTTGAGAATAATGGGTGCAAACATTAAAATCACGCGTTCTTATTGATTTCGTTTTGTAGCTTTTGAACTAAAGTATCGTACCAAATGCATAATTCTAGATAGAGCTGTGCCTAACAGCTTTTGTAAACAATGACTTCTAGACCAACAATTCAAATAGGCGGAACAACCAAACGTAAACAATGGCTTTAAACAGAAATTCCTCGAGAATCAAAGCACATCCAAGAAATCTAGCACCACCAGTAATCGTTCTTATTTAAAATAGTTCCCGTGTACCAAAATTGATGAAATTTTGGGTTTGGGTTACAGTTTTAATGCAGATTACGAATATTTACTGCAATACCCTTAAAGAACCCAATTGCAGCTCTATCTAGAATTGACTTGTTAACTTTGAAATAAAGGACTTATTTGCTGTTTTCTGTCCGATAGGACCAAAATGGGCAATTAGGCCGAATCTCTGCCATATTTAAAAAAAAACAATCGATTGATGCCATTATCTTGTAAATCTATCGAGAGACGGTTGAGTTATTATCGTTCAAAATCTTTTAATTTTTCGTAACGCATCCAAAATGACTGTTTTCAATTTTGTACCCCCGTATGTTGCCGAAAGACGTTATCCAACGTCAAAATCAAAAGATAGATCTACCAAAGATCAATTCTTTGGTACCGATTTAATCAGTGAATCGATTCTAGAGCCAAATATAAGATCTGACGATCAAGATCGCCCAATCCTAGATTGATTAGAGAACCGCTTTTTCTCAGTTTTCGTATAAGGCCGGATATAACTAGGGTTGGTTCCTTCCTCCTTCTCCACCATCCTTTTCTTCCAATCTCTAATGGCGGTATAATCACGTCCCGACCACTGGGATCGTCCATTAATTTGTTTATATCTTTATTATGGAGACCCTCAGCCCTGGGCTGGTTCGTCTCCATCCATTAATTATGTCACACGTTTAGGGGGAGGGGGGCTTGGAAACTGTGACGAGCCATACAAAAAAATGTCCATACAACAAAAGTGACAAAGGGGGAGGGGGGTTGAAAATGGGTCAAATTTGCGTGACATAATTAATGGACCTTCCCAGGGGGTAAGTCAATCCGCCACCTTGTGCCTGTGTTGATTGTGTTTCTTGTGTGTTTTTTGGGTGTCGGTAAATGTTTCTGCGTGTTTCTGCCAAGGGGGAGGTGGCTGTCAAATACGAACAATCGTCGCCTACCTCGCATAACTGGTTCCAAACGTAAACAAGCCATAAGAAACCTAGAGCGTTTGTTTACGTTTGGAACCAGTTTCATACAAGATGATCAGTAGGCTGATTTGACAGCACATCCCCCCCAGGTTTATGCATGTCGAACTAGCTGTCAAAACGATGGGCGAAAATTAATGATTACTGGCAACCATTACATCCATATTTTTTAACAAATAGAATTCTTTTTTTTTGCACAGTGTAAGCATGGAATCCCAGTAAAAAGCACACGTCAACGTAAACAACTTACAAGAATTCAAATTCTGATCCCTGACCGTCAGTCGCATCACCTATCTAAAAACGTGTGCATTATATGTCCGACTCAGATCTCAAAAAGTACTCCCTCAGCCGTCAAATTCTCATGCTTGAGATCCTGGCTCAATCCAGTAAAGCCCTCTCGACTCCATCCCAAATGAATTCTAGTCGCAATCAATCCCTGATAACCCAGCCGAGCATGCCCCTTGCTAAGCACCAATCTCTGGATCTAAATTTCGCAAAGAATACGAACTTTTTTGTACGCCGCAGCTAGTAGGATGGATCTCTCTGATTTGGTATTGTGTATATGGAATGACTACCAAATTAGAAAGAAATATCTCTCTTTAGCTATCAGTCAATAATTGATGTGATAATTATTATCCGCTCCTTCATTCATACACAGTTGCAGATATTCTAGCTTGTTCTAGAGACTAAATTGTCTGTTTTTTTCCATGTCCCGGTCAGTTTTCTGTGGAATCCTCGGCGGAATCCTACCGATTGTTGGAGGCAGATGTCTCCTTCAGAAAAAATAATAATAAATAAACAAGACAAAAAGGCATCAAAAGAATGTAAACATTCTTGGCTCTAGGCAGTGCTGCCAGAAAAGATTGAAAAAATGGTTTTCATGGTGGTTGAAGGGTGTTTCAGTGTGTCAAAAACTGTTTTTGATGTGTATAACACAAGGTGGCAGAGTGACTTACCCCCTGGCCCAAACATAAATGTTAGAATCAATAATACATCAGTACCTATTATAGAAAGTCATATTTTTTTGGGAATCCATTTAGATCACAAATTGTTATTTAATAAACACATAGAACATACGGCTATCAAAGCAAAAAAGAAAATAAATATTCTTAAAATAATCTCCAAGAAACGTAGTGGAGCTCATCCAGAAGAGATCTTAAGGATAACTAAAGCAATAGTTAGACCACACGGTCCTATCTGCTTTGATCGATTCTCTCTATCGATTTTCTCTTTTGATAACCACTGCTATTCAAATAGATTCCGTGCTATTTCAACCACATGGTTTGATAAAGGAAGTTCTTATCTAGCGTCCAAAACGTCAAATACCACAGGGAAACGTTTTGTTTCTGAGTTATCAACGAAAGAGAAAGTCGATGAAGAGAATCAATCAATGCAGATAGGACCTTTTGAAATGTTTATCTATACTTAGATTACGGAATCACATTAGATATGTTGGTTAAAACCAATTTTGCAAAGCTACAAACAGTTCAGTACTAACATTTGAAAACGGCGCAAAAGCCATTTGTAAACAAATGGTTTGTGGGCCCTTTACTCGCTACTCGAAGTACACCCACGCAACACAACAGCTACATCGGGTAGGGGCACCCCGGGAGCAACTAAACAGCTCCAGTGTAATGCTAATGTACCCCGAAAATTCTGGTACTCTGGTTCTGTCAAATCGAATAATGGTGGAGTAAATTTACAATTGGTCTTATTTTTTTATCAACTTTTTTTTCCCGTTTTTAAGTTTTTTTTTTTTTACTTTTTATAAAAACATTGATATTTTTTTCTAATAGTCTTCCAATCGACTCAGCATGACGGAATCGGAAAATGTCTGTCTATTTATGTGTGTGAGAGAGCGCGTAAGACAATTTTCTTATATGTATTTCTCGGCAACCACTCTACCGAATTGAACGCAACAACAACCAAATGAAAGCTACCATGATTCTATAGCATGTTAATTAATAGACTTTCAATCGATTAACTGGTTCCGGATATATGGACGGAACAAGACCCTAAAATCCGGGAACTAAGTGATGTTTGTCGGCAACCACATAACCGAAATAAACGAAACCCTTTAATCGGGCTACTGCCCAGTGCACACATAGGAAATAACCATAAAAAGTGCTTAAAAACCTGTGCAGGTTCCGAACTATGTGTCATATGGTTAAACCATTTGGGTTATGGTTCGTGTATGGAACATTTTTATTAGGGTGGTGCTTTCGGGGTAATTTTTAAAAATAATATCAGAATTTACAGAAATAAGAAGTGCCAGATCACACCACTGGTGGATTAATAAAGTTTTTTTTTTATTGTGACGTTTATTGATCTATACAGTAATCAATTCTCCTTCATTCTCCACGGAACAGTATCAGTTTAGTAAGTTTTTTACGTAGTGAAATCTTGATCCCACCGAAGTTTTTGGCGTACTGCTCCAGTCGATATTTAAGATAGAAATCAATGCATAATTTGATCAACATATTTCGATGGTTGTTGACAGCATCATGATCTAAAATGGGCAACCCCAGTAATACGTCTCACTCAAAATTTATTCTTGGTTTGCTTTCGACGTCCACATGAAGTGAAACAAAAACATGTTTTCTGATGTGAAAAAAGTTGTGCCACCAACGATGGCTGACCCCATTGTTTACGTACGGTGGAGACATCTACAATTTGCAAGTGGGTACGTGAAACTAAGGTCTTCTGTCTAGATGCTCGGGGGGTGGGTAGGGGAAATCTTCCCCTTCCTGACGATGCTGTTGGTTTGCGTGGGTGTACTTCGAGTAGCGAGTAAAGGGCCCACAAACCATTTGTTTACAAATGGCTTTTGCGCCGTTTTCAAATGTTAGTACTGAGTTTATCTCTTAGCACTAAGGTCTTAAGCCATATTAAAGGGATCATTGCAAAATGTTTGTCTTCCAAAAAAGTTCGAAGAGCTGTAATATTTTAGTATGTGCATTTAAATTGCTGAAATTTGGGCTTGGGGGAGGTAGCTCATCGATTCTTCCGGTTCGCCTCCTAGCATCGTGCTATAAGGTACCAGGCGATAACCAGGGTAGTTGATCGATAGCTCGATGACGTCATTTCGTTGGCGTCTGCAATGGGAAATTCTCATAGCAGGCGTTGACGATGGGACGTTGTCGAGTTGTTGAATACCAACTATCGTGGTAACTTACCAATTACCTGTCGATCTGCCAAATTTGGAAAGACGTCTGCATTGAATTGTCTCATATAATAATATTCCGCCCACTATATCACAAGAAATTGCGAGTAGCTGAGTGGAATGGAGATAAGTTAAGCATTGGGTACAGGACCAAGTCTCCCCTGGGTGGTGCCAAAAGATGAGCGCAATAGAATCATCAAGTTGCCATTAGGCACGGAATGAGACTATTGCATGGCTGGGTAGTCAAAGTCTTCCATTCGTTAGTCATTTCAAGTGGATTAGAACAGGTTTGGATTTTTCAGATATAAGATACATTCATACCATTGGCATTTGGTATTTGAGATAAAGACAGAGACAGGATGCGGAGGGCCCGCTTAGGGGGAGCGTAACCCATGTTATGGCTTCCATTTATTAAATAGTTCAGATAGGCTGGAAATGATAGGTTCATGGTGAGAAAATGTACCATATGGTGCCCGTTCACTGATCATTGCAACGTTGATGATTTCCTATAGTGACATATATCACCTTCTTAATGCTTCAGTATGCCTCAAACGATTAGTTCTTAGTTGTTAATAGAACTTCCTTGATGAAATCGGCTGCTTCATGCAGACTGAGCAATTCTGATTATAGTGTCAGATTTGTTCTGTATACAGAGGAACTGGGAGGGCTTATTAGAAACTTATCACCAATAAAATAATGATCTTCTAGTAAATTTTGCATTTAATTTTATTAATATTTTATTTTATTTAAGCATATTATTTTTGTTACAGTCAATTTGCATTAGCATATGATACAAGAGATTTAATATTACTTGCTCGTTTTCGCGTAAAATAATCAATATTTATCTTACTTGTAATTACTTTTGAAAGTTTTTTTTTCTTTTTTTTTTTTTTTTTTTTTTTTTGTGATCTGAAAATTTACCCAGTTTGGTTAGAAGTTTCGAAGCTAACGCATGTCCACTGGCCTAATAATAGAAAGATAGGCAGAACAAGTGTATCATTAAGAATGGTTGCATGCAGGGTTGCTTCCACTCACTTGCTATAGATGAGTGATTTTCGGAGTTTTGAATTCGTTAGATGTTGTAATGGAGATTTGTGCTGTTGGATGCGGGTGGAGATTGGAGGGCGGGTGTTTGATGCATAGAGCCTGTCAATTTCGCTTTCAGAGTGTCGCAGTCAGCGGTTTTATGATTCGTGAGCGCTCGCGATTCGTAGAATCGTTGATTGTGACTGCAAGTGGATTTGACGGGTTTTGTGTTTCGGACGCTTGTTTTTGGCCTTTTCTTGTGTCTAACATGTGCAGAGTATCATTATAACGTCTACTGGTTTTGAGATTCCTGGTGGCGTGAAATATATTTGTGAGAATATCTTTTTGAGATTTTAACAGTCACGTTTTGTTTGTAGTTTATATTTTATTTATTCATGTAATTATCGTAAATAATAGTTATTCAATAATAGATAGTTCATCCATATATTCGTACTTTGACGCGAAGCGCTGTGGATTATGAGATGCTTGATGACCCTGGAGGGATCGATTTTGCTTACTGAGCAGAAAATCATAGATTTAACCCCAAGCTCTTCAACAGCACAATAAATCGCCACCATCATGTGTATATTTGATATTAAACATTAACCTTGGAAACTATTTGCATATCAAGCGAAAACGTAGTCCTGTATTGTCGCGAAGCGTTATGGTTCTGAGATGCTCGATGACCCTGGAGGGATCGTTTTTGCTTACTGAGCAGAAAATTATGGGTTTAATCCCAAGCTCTCCGTCATGACTCTTAAAATTCATTATCACTAAACAAAATTAATATGTTCTTTCGATAGCCGGCTATCGAGAGATTAAATAAACAACAAATAAACAATACATACTTTTGGTTGCATCGCCAACTTGAGGTGAATCCTAACCGAATACCCTACCCAACCCTCCAACTCCGTAGCACTTATGAGGGTGTCGCTAAGTCGGTGGCCTCTCGTTAAGTAAGTACTACATCAACATTTCCTTCCTTATCCCTAGTTATGGTAAAGATGGGCGTGGCCGGGAATAGCGACAGTCATGCTTCTGTTACTCTTGTTTAGATTGGAACCAATGTTTACTCCTCAGCATTATTCCTGAAAGTAGTCTAACTGAGAATTTCAGAAGAGACGTGAGTGTCGCTAGTATCCAATCTACGAAGTATATCATAACAACGCTAACGCTAACGCTAACGCTAAATTGCTGAAATTTGGGCTGCTGGTTGATCAAATATTTAAAATTTACCGGTATTTTTTAGAGCGATGATGAGTTGACTCTGCATAAAATATGAGTAATTTCCTAGGGTAAGTTACTCCGCACACCAATTTTTGGTCAACATTTTTCTCAATGTGCCGCAAGTGTGCCGATTGTGCCGGTCATAGGGCAAGCTGCGATTTTTTGTGAAACACGAATAATATGGTATATTTGGCAACCCGGTATTTCTGACTGACAACGGCTCCGAAAATGTCGAATATCGTGCTCGATAAGGATTCCTTCTACCGACGAATAAAACGCCTCTTTCCCATGATGATTCGTTGTAGAAGGCGGATTGCATTCTGACGGCGGTCAGCGTAGACGAGGAAACCATCTACAGTAAATCCACCTCGCTGCAGTCCTGGCTGCTAGGATACGAGCTGACTGATACGATTACGGTGCTGTGCGAAAAGTCCATCTTTTTCCTGACCAACAAGAAGAAGATCGAGAAGGACGGTGAGGAAAAGTTGCTGGAGGCGATTAAGGTATCCAAGGATGGCAAAACGTTGGGCGTCTTCTCCAATTACAACTTCCCGGGTGAATTCTGTGAATCATGGCAAGCCTTCGTCAAGGACAAGAGCTTCGATACGGTGGACATCAGTGTCCCAATCGGGTACATCATGTGCTCCAAGGCCTGCTTGATGACGGTAGACGTATTCAACAAGTACCTCAAGTATCACATCATGGAGATTATCGACGCTGATAAGAAAGTAAAACATGCCAAACTGTCGGAGGGTGTCGAGCAGGCTCTGACGGACAAAAGCTATGTCTCCGGCGATTATCCAATCGGGTGGCTAGAAGTTCATTGCGTTCAGCGATAAGAACTATCTGCATTTCTGATCGATCATCTGTGCTCTGGGTGCGCGTTACAAGTCATACTCCTCCAATGTCGTCCGAACGTTGCAGGTCAATCCGACGGAAACGATTCAGAAGCACTACACCTTTCTCCTCAATCTGGAAGAGGAACTGCTTAAGGTGATGATTCCGGGCAAGACGCTCTCGGAGGGTTTCGACGTCGGAATGGATTATGTCAAGAAGGAGGATCCAAGCAAAGACGTTCGGTTTTGCCATCGAGTTGAAGTTCCGGGAGAATTCGAGTAAGTTGTAAGTTAATTAGGTTGATTGGAATCAAAAAATTCCGTGTAATTTTGCCGTGAAAAGTACTTCGGCCTTGTTTTTCAGCAGCAAATCACCAGCACTCATTCAATTGGTCATCTACCAAACAAAACTCACTTGAATAATACCGAACTGCTTTTCACGGCACAATCACACGGAATTTTTAATGCTTCCCTAACCAACCTAATTAACTTACATTTTTTTTTATTTTATGCTACAAAAATCCAAAACTATTCCACTTTGTATAAGATGACACATATCCGAAAATAAAACTACTATTTTACTTAATTCTAATTTAAATAGGAATCTTACTTCAAATTTCCATACGTCACATCGGTGGTAAGGCCACAGTTGATACCCTTAACTTAACCGCCATGAAAGCATATCCATCGTTGCCCCAGTAGGTGGACCAGGAGTTCTTGATTAGCCAGTAATTTTCTCCTTTGAGTTTTCCGTATCCAACCGCCACCACTGCATGTGAATTGTCTTGTAGCACGTAGTAGCTGAAAGACTTGTGACCGGCATCGATAGCAATCGACAGCCATCGGAAGCCTACATTTTGTAATTAAATGTGAACCGAGAAGTGAATTTCTGGTCTGAGTTCCTCTAATATATTCAATTAGAGTATGTTTCTGAAATACACAGTCAAACAGCACCTAATGTTGTGAACAACTTCAATGACAGCTGTCCGGCAGTGCTCCCATTTTATTTAATGAACATTCCAATGCCTACGAGAATGTGCCGATGGATGTGCCCAAGCTGTGCCGAATGAACTTTCAGAACACTGTGATGAGTGAGTACCCTAATATGACCGGCGGCCCAAGGCGAACCAGCCAATGGCTGAAAGCCTTGTAAATAAAGGAAAAAAAAATTATAATAATATGACCGGTACTGTATAATTAATTTTGAAGGCTAGGTAATTGCATCCGTTAGAAATGATTACTGCTTTTTAATTAGACGTAACCCAACAGACAAACTACCAATTACCAAAAGGAAACGTCATTAATTTTCAAATATTCAAAACCAGTTTTTCGTTCAAAACCAAAATTACGTACACGAAAGTTTGTTCATTGGATTCTACTTGCCTGCTGGAACACAGTGTACACTTTTTCATTGACAGAATTTCGGGTTTTAACGGAAAAAACTGCTTTTGAATTTCCAAAAAAAAAAATGGCGTCCGCTTATCCCTAAAAGGATTATGTTTATAATTGAATTGATGACAAACTACACTACACTACACCTTTTGAAAGTCATAAATTTTGAGTATGTGCATATGTTTTCAAAACATTTGATAAAAACTCGTTGTCCTCTTCCAATGATGATACGAAATATGTACTTTGTCCTTCTTTTTCTCTAAAATTGAAATGAAAGGTCCTCCTTTTAATTTTTTTGAATAGGTAACCCTACTCCCAGGTATAGAGTTCTCTATCACCGTTAGTATTAGTGAGAAGTTTCACTAATACTTGCATTTTCCTGGTTGAAAATAAAAAACAAACCGCTGTCAAGTCGAAAACTTTGACAGCTGATTTCGTGGTTGAAAATAATAAACAAATCGATTTTACACGGCTACGCTCGCTAGGTTGGATTTGTGAGATCTTGCGTCGAGAAGTCAATAGCTGTTACATTGAACTATGAAAAATGAAACGCATTTTAAACCCCAACAAGATTTTCGTGTCCGGTTTTTTTCGTGTTCAACTTTTATAAACTTGCTGCAAAACCAAAACTACAAAAACAAAAGGTTACACTCTGAAAAATCGTCACGTCCGATTTACGTGAAAACATTGGTGGTTTTCGTCCACCCTATTTTTCACGGAACTTTTACCGGAATTGCACGTAACCGATCAAAATTCAGCTTCGATTATCTACGTAATTATTTATGTAAATAAGACCTGATTTCCTCCACGAACTGCTTACGTGAAATCGGGGTGAAAACTACTGGAAAACTGCCACACTTAGAACATATTACCGAACTCGGTTTGATTTCAAATACAAAGTACAGTCAAAAAAAATAACACTGACTTTGAAGCTAGGGGAAGTACAACTTGATCTGAAGTAATATTTGGTGTAAAAATTGCTCAAATTGGTAATTATTATAATTTTTAGTATAAATATTAATGATATTAGCTGTCAAGCGGAAAGCTTCAAAGTAAAAAAAAAATACAGTGTAACTTTAACGCATACACTCAATGACATTTCACCGTTGTTGTTTATGCTTACTGCAGCTTTTTGTTTGCCAATTTCGACTTCGGCTTTTCATGATAAAAACGATACTGGACGTTCTCCAAGTTGCAGGCTTTTGGCGAATCGAGAGTAATAGGAACACGGAACCATCACTCTGGGACTCCGCTTACAGGGGTGGCGTAGTCAGTCGACTCCCGTTCCATCGGAGGACAGCACATTGGTTCGCAGACGATGAAGAATTCGTGGAAATTAATGACTATTTCCTGGAAACGGAAGTGCGGCCGATTATGTGCACTGAGATCAGCTACCAAACAATGCCGAATTTTATTAGTAAAGGAGCGGTGGCCAGCAAGATAATCAAGGAATAACTTGCCTCTCGTGTGAAATCCATTTTTGACTAAACGAATGTCAAATGTACACTTAAAACCAAAAATAGTCAAAAACAAAAAAAAAAACAACTGTCAGACTAAGTATAAGATTCGCAAATATCACACATATTAAAATATTTAATATTTCCACCATCGGTATTGATGCTGATACTTGGAACTGTCCTTCCCCTAGCTTTGAAGTCATTCTTATTCAAATGGTTTTTAAATGCCTTTGCAAGCCAGAGACATAATCTTGTACACTTTCACGGCAGTAGAGACAAACTATAGCACAAGATTCCTGCAAATAAAATCATACAGTTAGTTTCAAATACTTACAAAAGATTTTAATCAAACTTGCATCCGAGGGGGGCGACACATCTAAATCTCAATTCTAGATGCTCAAAAAATCTCACAGTAGCGAATAAATCTTCGAAAAATCTTCTTTCATTTCTCGCATCTTCTTGCATCGCGCATCATATTTTTGCAAGAAATCTTCAAAATCGTGATAAATCTTCTTACTATCTGCTCAGCGTACGCACAGCTAGCCACAGCAAAACACAATATTTCCTGCATCGTAGATTGAGTCGTCCCCCTTGCGTGCATCCTCCTGTTACAGCTGCTCCAGAACTTTTTCCCTTTTTACTAAAGTTTTGCACACGTCCGATGAGCACACGCGAGAAAAAATGGCTGACTAATTTTAGACTCAGCTTAGAGAACCGAGTTAAAATTTCCATCGCGAAGTTGAGCGCAAGTTGAACGTTTGACGTTTAACAAGTTTTAGCGAATATTCGGTTCAGTTTACCGAGTTTCTCGGTTTTCACGTAGCGAATTCGTAAATGTCGATACTTTACCGTACTGTTCGGTTCAGTCTTCATTTCTATCTGTCAAATTTATACCACCGACAAACCGACATGAAACTTAAACTTAACTCTTGATCGAGAATCCAGAACCTCCAATTCAAATGTGCAGCGATCCCATCTGTCAAAGCCATAGAAATGTTTTATCTAGATACACATAATTTGTCCAAAATAGGTTAGACACGAACCAACTCATACATTTTGTACGCGTGTTCGTGGCTAGGATACACACTTTCCACGAACACGGCGGCAGATGTCAGTTTAGTGCTTTGATCAGAAATTTATTTGTAATTTGTATGATCATTCATGTCGGTTTGTCGGTGTTTATACTCTTTTACCGAAATTCGGGTCTGCTTCGATAAACGATAGTTTTTAAACCATTTATTCGGTTTCTCGTTGGTAACCGAAGAGGTTCGGTAGAAAATTAAACCGAGTTCGGTATTATTTTCTAAGTGTGTGGTAACTTTTACGTGATATTCCGTTTTGTTTCAAATGCTTTTCACGTAATTTGTACGTGAATTTTGAATAAAAATAATGGAACTTATATGTAGAAGCAGTCAATATTATGCAATTTCATCGGGCTGATATAAATTCCATAGGTAGAAATGTTTATGAGATTTTTTTTTTATTTCTGTCAGAATATCAATAACTGTTTGCAGACGCAAAATGCTGATGCCACCGTCTGAAATTATCAAACTAGAAAAGGCTACATATAATAATAAATATTGTTTTGTAAATGAATCAAATTACCGTCCAATATTTATAGTAACGCTGCTGGGAAATTTTGAATTTTTTAGGTGTTCTTCCACCGCGCTTGGTGACGCGTACCTGGAAATCACGTAAATCTCGTTTCGCGGAAATATCGCTACAAATACACTAAATCTGTTTACATGAATATACGGTCGATTTCACCAACATTTTTAGTGGACATGACGTGTAATGCAGGTCAAATTTACTAACGTCACGTAAGATTTGCGATTTTCGAAATACATATAAGTTACGTAATATTTCACGTAAATCGGACGTGAGGATTTTTTAGAGTGTAGAACATTAAACAAAGATGAAAAGCCGGACCTGCCGGGCTTAATCTTGTAATGCCACAACATGCCATCAATGGAAATAAAGACATTTTAGTAGTAGTAATAGTACTACGGTACTACTACAAGGTGATTCTTACACGCCTTATAGCCTATAAATTTGATTTGTCAAGCGTTGATACGGAATTCAATGATCTGAACTAGAATCTGAACCTTTAAGACTCGAGTCCAGTCTGCTCCATTTTATGTTTTTTTTTTTTTAATGTTTTATATCTGACATTATATTTCATTGCTTTGACGTATGAAATATGTTTCATAAGTCGAACTTATGATTTCCATTTCCATGTCCTATTTCATAAGTGGTTCTTATGGAATTCTTAAATTTTTACGGCATTATTATATGAATTATAATAATGGAGTAGTAATCTCCAACTCGGATTAACTTTTAATACCTTCCCTGTCTGGATGATCTGCAAAATGTTTGCATAAGGTCGTGTCGTTTAACTCGGATGTCGATGTCAAAGCAGCCGGATATTCTTGATCGGGATTTAATCCGAAGATAATACCGGTTGGAGCTTATCACCATTAATGAAAAAGATTTAAGGTATTTGTTTGCATTTTCCATGCTAATTTCTAATTAAATTTAGTTCAAAACCTCCCCCATTTTAAACGGCGCATCTTCCCTTTGATGTGTACTTGCATACGAATGTACGGCCGTATCGTACCCATCATGCATCACACAATCAACACACATGAAGCTTCCCATATCTACAATTTTACACACCACTGCAAGCAGTGAAACAAAATATACTGTTCCCTGTATACCATCGTAAATACCAACGCATTCAATCAAGAGTGTGTTAATGTATACAATTTTATTATTTTTACTCTGTTTGTTGTTTTTGTTGCTTACTATTCTGTTGTTGTTGCTATTTTTCAATGTATTTATTATGCTATTGTAGGCTACCATTACCACCAGAGGGACCGTCTTCATTCAGTGTATAGTACATCGCACAACCAATAGCCTCTCGCTCTCTGACGAGTCTCGGGTCTCAGCAGCAGCAGATCCGTGGTCCATAAATCCAAGTCCAAGTCTAGGTAGGCAGTGGCACCATCATCATCAGTAGTTTGTTGCTGGTGGTCAGTGGCAACTTTAATCCGAAAAGCGAAAGGAACGAACAACATTGTGTGGAAAAGAAATGGGCATAAACGAGTGGAAGAGAAAATGTCAAAAGAGCTTTTCTGCGGTGCAGAAAATTTGATTGGGAAAATATTTTTCCAGTAAAAAGTTGGTTCGGTGCTTGGTTGGGGGAAAATCTTGCGTGGGACAGATTTTCCGGCTAGGTCTGGAATGTGAAGGAAAAGAAGTTTTAGAAGAAGCAGCAGCCTAGTAGACAGTGGTGACAGATCGAGGCAGAAGGTACGAAGTACGGAGCTAGTAAAGTAGACAGAATTGCTTGCAATCGAGTGATGATCGTCAGAAGGCTCATATTAAAGTTGAATGTGAATATTAGTGGAGAAAATGGTGACAGTGCTAGATAAATTCTCAGTGGATCGAAAAAGGGAAATTAGGAAGTAGAAAGGTGAGTCAGTGAACGACGGCGAAGAGGAAGGGACGACAGACGACAGAAAGCACGACGACGGCGATGCAGTGTATAGAGGAGTGAAGTGTGTGGTACACAAGTTTCAGACAATCTCGGTTCGTTCTGTGGTGGAAAATTGCTGCCCTAAAGTGTCAAAAGTGATACACTTACGGTTTCACTTGGCCAGATGAAATGGATTAAAACGTGAGTAAATCGAGTAAACAAACAAGTTCTTGCTACGTATTAAGTAATTCAGTGGCACGATAAGCTTAGTGAACTTGAAATCGGTGATATCGTAACCAATTGAAGGAATCAGTGATAGAAGAACGAAAGTCGGCGGTGACGGTGGGTGGGTGACGAGGGGCTGTCATTGAGCCTTGCAGCCTTTTCCGATGGCTCACATCCGGAAGCGTCCCGAGGGGAACATCCTCGGGCATTTGGTCAGCCGCGAGCTCGGCGACACTGTCGACAATTTTCGCAACAATCTGTTCCACGAGCGACTCCGGATAGCTCGGAACCTCTACAAGAAGGACCTGGTTTCGCACTACGGCTGTGTCAATGCCATCGAGTTCAGCCAGGAGGGTCAACTCCTAGTCTCCGGTGAGTGTCTTTACCAATCAAAAATTGAATGGTTTGTCTTCCACCCTCATCCCGGTATTCATTCATGTTGAGGTGCAAAGCATAGACAATATCAATTATGTTTACGTTTTGTGTGATTTTTGTGGATGTGAACAAATTTTCCTTCGTTCAATATCAATGTAGGTACCCTCGCCTCTCTCTCTCTCTCTCTCTCTCTGTCTGTCGCTCAGCCTGCTGATGTGCTCGTGTGTATTATTTTTTGGCAACGCCGCACAACACGGGCGGATTGGAACGACGACGACGACCACAATTAACAGCAGGAACGTACAAGCAGAGAGTAGGACTGTGCAGATATCAAGAAGGAAGGAAAAATCTAACAAAATGGCCTTTTGCCTCTGTATGCCGATGAATACTGTGAGGAATATCAACTTCGATTCCAATATCATCTGTAATCATGGAAGGGATAATATTTATGAGAAAGAAAACGTTCGAAGCGAATAAGGGGAGACTGACTAAACGTATTTGCCTGGGTATCTTCCGGTCTGATTTCCTGTATTTTTATATCAAATTTAATACAGTAATTCTCTTAAATTTAACTTAAATTAATTAGATTAAATTTGACGCCCACTTTCCGGTTTTTTTGTTTTTGTAGTCTTCTAAGGTTTAGAACTACTAAATGGCCTGGAAATCATCAAAATGGCCTTGATACGGAAAATTAAAACTTATTCAAACAAATATAAAGTTCATGATAGATTTACAGTTGATTACCCGTTTTAAGGCAATTTGAGCTGTATACAGTTTTTTTTGTTTCAAGCCTATTTAGGTGTTTTTATGTTCTTCTATGCAAAGGTGGAAACAGTACATTTTTTGCAAAACTATCGTCTAGAGCAAATCAAAACAGCCAGCACACGGGCGGTCGTGTATTTCTACATTACAAGCAAACGGCGGAGATAGAGAATAGGAAAAATGTCGTAGCCCATTATTTTTCAAACAGTTTATTGAAATTATATTTTATAGCTGCAACCTTGCGTGTGGCAGTAAATTATCAACTCTCTTATGTACGCATAATTTTAACATCTATGCTTATGAGTGGTTGGTATTCATTCTTATCTTATAATTCCATGCAATAAACATCACATTTCTTTTGTAACCCCCTCAAAAGTTTGTAATATCACAAAGGGGAAATTGAATAAAAAACAATTTTTTTCTATAGTGATTCAACAATTTCCGAGCTAAATCAAACCTTTTCCAAATTGGTTTCAATTTTTAGAAGTGAGGCCAAATCAGAAACGATTCAGGAAATTCTTAATTTTGGTGACATTTTTCAAAACAGTTTCAAGACTGAGTCTGAACTTTTTTGAAGTGAGTTCCAACTTTCGAATAAGTCATCAACATTTTTCTGACTGAGTCTAAACTTTTCTGTTATGTTAGGGAAGAGCGCTACTTCGTCGTAATCACCCATTTCCGTTCAATAATATCAATGATTTCACTGTGTACAAATGGTTTGTGGTTTGTTCCGATGCGTTAGTTCATTAGCTACAACATAAATCCTGTTTGAGCACATTGTATGAGTATTTACGCTCATTGTTCTCAAAACAAAAGAAGCGCTGCTAGCGAATCCCCTTTTTCTACGTTTATCCGTAGGACGAAGAAAATCTAATGGCGTTTCAATGCGTTAGGACGGAATTGAAACTCGTAGGACGAATTTAGAATCAAGAAGCAGTATTAGATTTTGAACATTATCTCATCAATTTGTGGCTCTTTATCAAATCCAACGGTACGTATGGAAAGGTGAATAAATTTAGAAGTCATCTTTGACAGAAATATTCCATTTTTTGTTTAAACTCGTTCAGAAAAGAGAAGTAAAGCGCAAGTTGTGCTTAGTAGGACGGGAATTATATCAAAAACCCTATTCAATCTTTTTTAAAGTTGTCAAAGCTTGCCTAAAGTGATCCAACATCTCCCGAACCCAAGCTTAAAAGAATTGGTCTCACATTTTCTGGAGTGAGGCCACGTTAGCAGATTTAATCCCTTTCCTAATTGAATCGTAGGTTGGAACTGAATCCATACGTGAATCTGGTTAATATAAACAAAAGTATGTATTTTCATAGAAATTTGATTTTTCTGTTTTGCCGATATGAATTTTGGTTACTATCTTCGAAAAATAGGCTTGTATTTTATAGAATAGAATTTGCTGTATTCATACGTGAGGGTTGAATTTCCCAATTTTTGAGAAAATCGAGTTTAAATTCACAAAAGTACGTATTTTCATAGAAAATTTGATTTTCTGTTCTGCCAAGTTGAATTTCGGCTCCGATCTTTGAAAAAAAGACTTGGATTTTATAGAATGGACCTTGCTGAATCCATACGTCAGGGTGGTTGAATTTTTGTGAAACCGTGTTTAAATTCACAAAAATAGCCAAGTTGGATTATGGCTCCGTCCTTTGAAAAATAGACTTAGATTTTATAGAAGTATCCTTGCTGAGTCCATATATATACGTGATGGTAGATTTTTTGTAGCATGCACATTTTTTTTAGAAAACTTGGTTTAAAGTCTCAAAAGTACGTATGTTCATTGAAAGCTGGGTTTCCTTATCACAGGGCTGGTAGTCTCTTTTTTTAAGGCCAAGTCACTAAAGTCACTTTTTCTTGTAATAAGTCACTGTTTCAAACTTTTTTTAAATTTGAATTTATTTCAAGATTGACCATTCTTCTGGATAGGCCTATATTTTGTTTTATTTTTGAACAATTCGAAGTTGACGACCTGGTACAGAGATTTTTTACGTTTAATCGTTCTTCTCTATCTACAGGGTATCCTAAATAAAGTTCCCTGAGTTTTCCAGGTTTTTCCATAACTTTGGTGGATAATTTTCAGGTTTATAGGGTAAACACTCCTATAGTTGCGGTACGTTAGAAGCGTTAGGTTCCTATAGTTGTGTATTGAGTCTCCATGCACAATTATAGGAACATAACGCTTCTAACGTACCCCTAATAAGAATGCTATTTATGAAATGCGTTAAAAATATGTTTTTAACGCAAACGTTTCAAAGACACGACAATCTGTTTTAAAGAACATGTTGAACACTTACTTCATTTTAGTAAGTCTAAGTTCACAACATTTTTTGTGTCTTGACGTTTCGTACTATCAAAAATGTGGAAACTTTAATGAAGTTCTATTGATCTCAAAAAAGCTAGATCTAGAGATCCTTGGGGAATTTCAGAGATCTTAAGGGGAAGTTTCCGAAACTTTAGCCCAGACTATTAAATTGGTTTAAAATCTTTAAGCGTGAGTTTAGACAAATTCAGGACAGTTCCACCAGATGCTGAAATAAAATCGAGAACCCTTAAGATGTTCCGAGAGATTCAGTATAGAGTCCTTCAGAAAATTTATGAAAACTTCAGAAATATTTCAGGAATTTCACAGAAATCCATAGAATTCCCGGGAAGTTTAAAGGTATTTACGAGAATCACATTTATTTTAAAGCAGAACTGAGATTTTCATTAGAGTTGAGAGTTTTAGGGAAGCTCCGAGAACATGAAGACAGATCAGAAAATTAAAGGGTTGGTCTAAAAATTCAGAAACCGCAATTTCCGGAAACTTCGGTTTGCTCAGAGAAAATTTCTTGAACGCAATAAAAATTATATGAACATCCGGAAAATGTGAGAGTATTTCAAGGGTGTTATATCATTAGTTGATTAGAGAACATCAATGAAGTATCAATAATTAAAAAAAAAAGGCAACAACTTTTAGCAAGCACCGATATTTTCAAGAAATTCAAAAGAACTTCTAAGAAATTTAGATATTTTTGATTGTTTCATTATATTCAGTGAAGTTGCGAGTACTTCGAGGACGATTAGGTAACATCAGAAAAATCCCATTAACTCAAGGAAATTTGCAGCGACTTACAAGGAGTTCCTGGGATATTCCGAAAAAATCTATGATTGATCTGGAAGCTTTAGAAGCTTCAGGGAATTATAAATATATATCAAAAAATTTACCGGAACATTTCATCAATTTAGAGAAATTAAGGTAAGCATAGTAAACTTCTTGCAGGGAAAATTAGTGCTTTAAGGCAAAGGTCCGTGAGCGTTTATAAACTTCATAAAACTTAAGGAAAATTGTAGAACTTAAAGGCAAATAAATCAATTTCAGTAAAATGGTCGGTTCTTTTAAAAAATACTAAGGCAGGGGGCAGTCGAGAGAATTTTAAGGAAATTGAGGAATATTTTGGGCAGTTTAAAAAAAACATCAGGAAACTTTAGACTATTGAAGAAGTTTCGAATTTGTTTCGATAATTTGAACTTCAGACAAATCTTGAGAACTTCAGTGAAAATCATAGAACTACAGTAATGACCCGATTTTATCAGCTCACTTTTTGAAAATCTTTTCTAATGTTTTACGAAACCCGTGCGCTTTTCAGTTGTCATATTGCACCAAAATATATTTTAAACATTTATCTTGAAAATGCATGATAAGGATTTGGAATTACAGCTATTTGAAATTATAAAAAGATAAAAATTTGATGCGTGGAGGGGCTGACAAAATCGGGTCATTAATGTATATTAATTATTTCGCTGTGGAGCGGAAGCCTAAAGAAGCTCCTGAAATTTAAGAATAACTTCGAAAGTTCCACAGAAGTACAGAGATATTCAGAAACATTTCGAGAACTTCATAAAAGTCTGTGGAACTTAAGGGAAGATCTGAGAACTTCAGGAACTTTTATGATCAGATAATTTTAGTAAAGGTCTAAAATCAAAGGGAATTTCAGGGGAGTTCAGTTCAATTAGTTCCACTAAATAAGCGGGAAATTTCAAGAAGTTCCCAGATTTTCAGAGAACTTTAGAGATGTTAAGAAAATTATTGAGGTTTTCACATATGTCCAAAAGTTCACGCAAGCACTTTTTAGAACATTTCAACTAAATTCATGGCAGTACAATAAGCTTCATGAGAACTGCAAACACTTAAGAGAAGTTTCGATAACTTCGAGAAAAATATTGATCTCGATAATAAAGCTCTAAACAAAAAAAAAACTTCAAGAAAGAACGGATATCCTCAGAGCAGAGATATTCCAGAGCAGGGAAATTACATACATTTTAAAAAAGTTTCGAGAAATTCAGTGAATTGTTAACACTTTAGAGAAGATTCATGATCATTAGGAAAATTTAGGAAGTCCGAAAAAGTTTAGAGAAGTTAAAAGATATGATGAGAAGTATTGCGAGCTCAAACTAGAAAAGAACTTCAAGGAATATTTTGGGAACTTTCAAGTAGTTATGACGACCTTAGTCACTTTTTGACACTATTTGGTCACTTATTTCTTCAACATGGTCACTAAAATCACTATTTTTACAGCATTGATCACTACCAGCCCTGTTATCAGCCAAGTTGAATTAAGGCTTGAAAAATAGGCGTGGACTTTATAGAATTGCTGAACCCATATGTATTTTCATAGAAATTTGGTTTTCCGGTTCTGCCAAATTGCATTTCGGCTCAAATCTTTGAAAAATAAGCATGTACATGGACCTTGCTGAATCCATACGTGATTTACTGGATCTGTAATTTGAAAAGTTTGATTTTTCTACCGTCCTTTGAAAGTTATGGTTGGATTGTATAGAATGGACCTTGCTGATTTCATACGCGATGATTATTTTTTTAACCACACACAAAGTCAGGTTTAAATAGGCAAAAGTACGTATTTTGGTTAAAATTTGGTTTTAATGTTCAGCCAAGATGGATCATCAAAAATAGTTTCCCGAGAGAAAATAATTAGATAATCCCGAGCAACCTGATTCTCAATAGGACTATGGACTAGGAAATTATGGGAATTCTCGAGTTGCTTAGCAAGTTTCTGAGCTCTTCCGAATTTGTGATCAAAATTTTACCACCTTCTTGAAGTGCTGAAATAGGCTTTGGAAGTTTTTTCAAAATTTAAGTGAGCTTCCAAAAGGGTTTGGAACTCGAGTCTAATTTCGAAACATTATTTTCAAAAGTTTTGTTCCTCAGGGCAGAGAATCGCTTTTTAATTTGTTCTTGCAAATCCCGCCAGATAAATTTCATGGCACGATCGCGTGTTCTTTGATATTGCCTCCTACGGACATTTTTCAGACGTATCAAGAGCTGAAGATCATCATCTATTATAATTGAATCGAATTTATCCTCGCATTTTGGTACTGAGGCAGATCTTGCTTCAACTATGGAAGTAGTCAGAGATTCAAGAGCAATTAGTTTCATCTTTGGTTTGCAAAGGCATGTTTAGATCAAAGCTATATTCCATAAATTCAGAGTAGGTATTTTTATATCAATTGGGGTTTCCTGTTCTGTCATATTATCTGAATAAGGAGGAACGATCGAAAACAGAACGTTTTTTTTCATTACGTTTGTGGTATTTCGCTTGATGGTTTACCCGGAATTTATTAAAACCCAAAAATCAGTTGCTTGATCCTATTTGTCTACATTATTACCAATGTTCTTCCTTGAAAGCATACAAAAACTTATGCGCGAAATATCTTGTTGATAATCCGAGTGTTACACATAATAAAGTCAACATTTGTGGCTCCTGTTATGCATTAGTGTCAAAACTCAAGACTTCAAACAAGCATCAGGCTAAAGCGAAGGCTAAGAAGTAATGTAAACGTTTGAAATATACGGTTTAGATGTGATGTAAAACAAATTTTGAATGTTTTTTATATGGTTTATTTTTTATTCCTTGGGTCATTCGTGACTTGTCCGGAGGTGAGATTTGAACTCGTGACTTTGGCGTGAGAGTTCTGGATGCTCACCACTACGCCGGAGTCGCCCCCAGGTTTAATTTTAACATATTCGTAGAAAAATTTCCTATCGATTGGCGTATTAAGAATTAAAATCCATCATCTCTGGATCAAAATCAGACCACTTTCATGCCGCAACCGACTTTGGTTTTTAAAATTGCACCCCCAATGTTGCCTTAAAAAAATACATGGTATGTTAGATTTAAACATATGGGAACCGACATCCGATGGATGACCTTGATAAAAGTCCAGCAAATACTCTCTAACAAATTGATCAATATCACCTTTTCAATAATATTGTCAGTATGTCAATTTATTGTCAATATATTGACATGTGTAATGGACGCTCAAAAGCTATTCTTATGAGAAATTTTCTCAGCTTCAACTTTACAGAAAATCATTTTTCAGCCAGACGTCAAATTAAATCGTTATGAGTGCAGTTTCGAACGCCTTTGGATACGGTTCGCGT